>NC_140579.1:393878231-395206620 GCF_964204655.1 Triturus cristatus | reverse complement strand
CTGCAGGAACATGTTACCGACAGTGCAGTACTTCGAGCCTCAGTCTCGGCCTCAGGAGAGACGCCTGCAGGAACATGTTACTGACAGTGCAGTACTTGGAGCCTCAGTCTCAGCCTCAGGAGCGATGCCTGCAGGAACATGTTACCCACAGTGCAGTACTTCGAGCCTCAGTCTCAGCCTCAGGAGAGATGCCTGCAGGAACATGTTACCGACAGTGCAGTACTTGGAGCCTCAGTCTCAGCCTCAGCAGCGATGCCTGCAGGAACATGTTACCCACAGTGCAGTACTTCGAGCCTCAGTCTCAGCATCAGGAGAGACACCTGCAGGAACATGTTACCCACAGTGCAGTACTGCGAGCCTCAGGAGAGATGCCTGCAGGAACATGTTACCGACAGTTCAGTACTTGGAGCCTCAGTCTCAGCCTCAGGAGAGATGCCTGCAGGAACATGTTACCGACAGCGCAGTACTTGGAGCCTCAGTCTCAGCCTCAGGAGAGATGCCTGCAGGAACATGTTACCGACAGTGCAGTACTTGGAGCCTCAGTCTCAGCCTCAGGAGAGATGCCTGCAGGAACATGTTACCGACAGTGCAGTACTGCGAGCCTCAATATCAGCCTTAGGAGAGATGCCTGCAGGAACATGTTACCGACAGTGCAGTACTGCGAGCCTCAGCCTCAGCCTCAGGAGAGATGCCTGCAGGAACATGTTACCGACAGTGCAGTACTGCGAGCCTCAATATCTGCCTCAGGAGAGATGCCTGCAGGAACATGTTACCGACAGTGCAGTACTGCGAGCCTCAGTCTCAGCCTCAGGAGAGATGCCTGCAGGAACATGTTACCGACAGTGCAGTACTGCGAGCCTCAGTCTCAGCCTCAGGAGAGATGCCTGCAGGAACATGTTACCCTCAGTGCAGTACTGCGAGCCTCAGCCTCAGGAGAGATGCCTGCAGGAACATGTTACCCACAGTGCAGTACTTCAAGCCTCAGTCTCAGCCTCAGGAGAGACGCCTGCAGGAACATGTTACCGACAGTGCAGTACTTGGAGCCTCAGTTTAGGCCTCAGGAGCGATGCCTGCAGGAACATGTTACCCACAGTGCAGTACTTCAAGCCTCAGTCTCAGCCTCAGGAGAGACGCCTGCAGGAACATGTTACCAACAGTGCAGTACTGCGAGCCTCAGTCTCAGCCTCAGGAGAGAAGCCTGCAGGAACATGTTACCGACAGTGCAGTACTTCGAGCCTCAGTCTCAGCCTCAGGAGAGATGCCTGCAGGAACATGTTACCCACAGTGCTGTACTTCGAGCCTCAGTCTCAGCCTCAGGATTGACGCCTGCAGGAACATGTTACCCACAGAGCAGTACTGAGAGCCTCAGTCTCAGCCTCAGGAGAGACGCCTGCAGGAACATGTTACCCACAGTGCAGTACTGCGAGCCTCAGTCTCAGCCTCAGGAGAGATGCCTGCAGGAACATGTTACCGACAGTGCAGTACTTGGAGCCTCAGTCTCAGCCTCAGGAGAGACGCCTGCAGGAACATGTTACCCACAGTGCAGTACTGCGAGCCTCAGTCTCAGCCTCAGGAGAGATGCCTGCAGGAACATGTTACCGACAGTGCAGTACTGCGAGCCTCAGTCTCAGCCTCAGGAGAGACGCCTGCAGGAACATGTTACCCACAGTGCAGTACTGCGAGCCTCAGCCTCAGGAGAGATGCCTGCAGTAACATGTTACAGACAGTGCAGTACTGCGAGCCTCAGTCTGATCCTCAGGAGCGATGCCTGCAGGAACATGTTACCGACAGTGCAGTACTTCGAGCCTCAGTCTCAGCCTCAGGAGAGATGCCTGCATGAACATGTTACCGACAGTGCAGTACTGCGAGCCTCGGTCTCAGCCTCAGGAGAGATGCCTGCAGGAACATGTTACCCACAGTGCAGTACTGCGAGCCTCAGTCTCAGCCTCAAGAGAGATGCCTGCAGGAACATGTTACCAACAGTGCAGTACTGCGAGCCTCAGTCTCAGCCTCAGGAGAGATGCCTGCAGGAACATGTTACCCACAGTGCAGTACTGCGAGCCTCAGTCTCAGCCTCAGGAGAGATGCCTGCAGGAACATGTTACCGACAGTGCAGTACTTGGAGCCTAAGTCTCAGCCTCAGGAGCGATGCTTGCAGGAACATGTTACCCACAGTGCAGTACTTCGAGCCTCAGTCTCAGCCTCAGGAGAGATGCCTGCAGGAACATGTTACCGACAGTGCAGTACTTGGAGCCTCAGTCTCAGCCTCAGAAGCGATGCCTGCAGGAACATGTTACCCACAGTGCAGTACTTCGAGCCTCAGTCTCAGCATCAGGAGAGACACCTGCAGGAACATGTTACCCACAGTGCAGTACTGCGAGCCTCAGGAGAGATGCCTGCAGGAACATGTTACCGACAGTGCAGTACTTTGAGCCTCAGTCTCAGCCTCCGGAGAGATGCCTGCAGGAATATGTTACCAACAGCGCAGTACTTGGAGCCTCAGTCTCAGCCTCAGGAGAGATGCCTGCAGGAACATGTTACCGACAGTGCAGTACTTGGAGCCTCAGTCTCAGCCTCAGGAGCGATGCCTGCAGGAACATGTTACCCACAGTGCAGTACTTCGAGCCTCAGTCTCAGCATCAGGAGAGACACCTGCAGGAACATGTTACCCACAGTGCAGTACTGCGAGCCTCAGGAGAGATGCCTGCAGGAACATGTTACTGACAGTGCAGTACTTGGAGCCTCAGTCTCAGCCTCAGGAGAGATGCCTGCAGGAATATGTTACCAACAGCGCAGTACTTGGAGCCTCAGTCTCAGCCTCAGGAGAGATGCCTGCAGGAACATGTTACCCACAGTGCAGTACTTCAAGCCTCAGTCTCAGCCTCAGGAGAGACGCCTGCAGGAACATGTTACCGACAGTGCAGTACTTGGAGCCTCAGTCTAGGCCTCAGGAGCGATGCCTGCAGGAACATGTTACCCACAGTGCAGTACTTCGAGCCTCAGTCTCAGCCTCAGGAGAGACGCCTGCAGGAACATGTTACCCACAGTGCTGTACTGCGATCCTCAGTCTCCGCCTCAGGAGAGATGCCTGCAGGAACATGTTACCGACAGTGCAGTACTGCGAGCCTCAGTCTCAGCCTCAGGAGAGAGGCCTGCAGGAACATGTTACCCACAGTGCAGTACTTCAAGCCTCAGTCTCAGCCTCAGGAGAGACGCCTGCAGGAACATGTTACCAACAGTGCAGTACTGCGAGCCTCAGTCTCAGGAGAGAAGCCTGCAGGAACATGTTACCGACAGTGCAGTACTTCGAGCCTCAGTCTCAGCCTCAGGAGAGATGCCTGCAGAAACATGTTACTGACAGTGCAGTACTTCGAGCCTCAGTCTCAGCCTCAGGAGCGATGCCTGCAGGAACATGTTACCCACAGTGCAGTACTGCGAGCCTCGGTCTCAGCCTCAGGAGAGACGCCTGCAGGAACATGTTACCCACAGTGCAGTACTGCGAGCCTCAGTCTCAGCCTCAGGAGAGATGCCTGCAGGAACATGTTACCGACAGTGCAGTACTTGGAGCCTCAGTCTCAGCCTCAGGAGAAACGCCTGCAGGAACATGTTACCCACAGTGCAGTACTGCGAGCCTCAGTCTCAGCCTCAGGAGAGATGCCTGCAGGAACATGTTACCGACAGTGCAGTACTGCGAGCCTCAGTCTCATCCTCAGGAGCGATGCCTGCAGGAACATGTTACCGACAGTGCAGTTCTTCGAGCCTCAGTCTCAGCCTCAGGAGAGATGCCTGCAGGAACATGTTACCGACAGTGCAGTACTGCGAGCCTCAGTCTCAGCCTCAGGAGAGATGCCTGCAGGAACATGTTACCCACAGTGCAGTACTGCGAGCCTCAGTCTCAGCCTCAGGAGAGATGCCTGCAGGAACACGTTACCAACAGTGCAGTACTGCGAGCCTCAGTCTCAGCCTCAGGAGAGATGCCTGCAGGAACATGTTACCGACAGTGCAGTACTTCGAGCCTCATTCTCAGCCTCAGGAGAGACGCCTGCAGGAACATGTTACCAGTGGCGTAGCTAGAGCTTGTGGCGCCCGGGGCTATCCCTCAGATTGCCGCCCCGGTGGGGGGGGGGGGGGGAGGGGAAGAAAGGACAGCACGCACTTGAAAGAGGTCCGAGAGACACGTAGTATCGCCGCTAATAGTTACCTCGATCATGCAAGTTACACATACATGACACGGTCCAAGGCTACACAGTTGAATGCACCAGTGACCGGCAGTACAAAGGAGGACACACAGACTGCATGATCTATCTGGGGACTCAGAAAAACCACATGCGACATCTATCAGAAAGCTGCGTGAACGATTACCTGGTAATCACCTCAGCACAATGTAAACATGCACATACATGACACTGTTCGGGGATCCGTCATTTACAGCTGACAATAAATGTCCAAACATCATGGTCCCCCCCATTAAAGCAGTGGGGACGTGCACAAACGTGATGTGCTCTGAGGACCCAGAGCCAACTTAACAGTGTCGAAGCCTGTAATTCTTTATCTTTCAAAAACAGCAAATTAATTATTCACAGGGAATGACTCACTGTGTGCCCTTAGAACTAAACTCAGCACAAAGGGGTCAGTCAGCTCCACAACCTTGCCAACACAGACCAGATACAAAGCCCGCTCTGGTGGCCCAATGGCAACAACCAGGGATCACGCCCTGTCATTACTTCTAAGCAGCAGCAACCAACTCCCTGGGACCCAAAGCCAGCTTGTAATAGTGCATCTCTCCTTCAGAGCAGCCTCAGCACACACATGGTGCACAGCCTACCCAGGGGGCCCAAAGCTAAAATACAGGGAGTGGAGACACATTGTCATCACAATCCTTAAACACAGCTGTAGGGGCCATGGGAATATGTTCAACCCTATCCAGGGACTCCGTGAATAATCAGAAGAAACAAGAAACATTACATTTTTCTGCAATTTTGTTTTCACATTACTTTCATGGTAACCAAGTGTTAAAAGTCCGCAAAAACAGTAGAATCATAATAACGTGTCTAGTATGGAACGCCAAGGCTGTGTAAAACACGTCCCTGTAACACACGTCTTCAGCTGCCTCCCAGACCCGAATGTAGGCATGGCAGAACCAAGGTCTGGAGAAAAATAACCGCTTAAAAGAAGTCCGGATATGAAGTAACCTGCAATCACAACTGGAGCTCTCGTAACCTAGGCCCTGGTGCCCTGGGATCAGAGAATACCAGGTTCTTCTCTTGTATCTTGTATCTCAATCTTTTGTGTTCCTTTCCTCTCACAAGCCAAAATGCTTAAGGTAAATAGCTCACACAACATTCAACTCTCTCTAGAACTCTAGGCTCTACAGATGAATGCATTATTTAGGAAGAGAGAGATGAAAGGCTTGCCTGTGCTCGCAGGTAAATGTATCAATGAGAGAATGGAAGCAGAGAGGTCAGTTTATCCCTGCTGTTTCCTGAGGAGAATTACAAGAAGACATCAACATAAGGGCAGGGTACAGACTGACATTTACCCAGAGACAGGTGCAATAGCCCACATGTCTAACTGGCGCTAACAGCACAGCCACCACTTGCTCAGATGAAGACTTATTCCACACTCAGCGCTTATAGTACAAGTATCACTCATATGTCACAGATAGCAAAAGTACTACTTACGTGCCACAGTGACCACAGCTATCATCACATGTCAAAGGCAGCTGATTAGTACCATTCATCTGATCATTGCCTTGCTCTTCTGGTTAATTTCTTACTCAGTACAAACAGCAAATCTATCCTTTAAGGTTTTTGTCAGCAGAGCTACTCTCACCAGACAACAGAGCATTCCCAAACAAGTTACAGGGAGCAAAGCTATGCCTTAATAGCAGCTGAGCTATCCTTGGATAGGTGATTGTCCTTCTGACAATCTGTCCGCACGGTGTCTAAGCAACTAGGGAACAGGGAACCAGTGAACAAGAGGGGTTCAGGAACTAATGCTTTCAGGATGGCGTTTGGAGAAAGAGAGACTCTCATACTTTAGTGGGACAGGTAAAACAAAGGAACCGGGAGACGCAATACTTGGAGACAGACAGACCTCAATATTGAGCGGCTTTAGGCTGGGAAACATCAGGCAGAGTAGAAATGGAAGGCTAGAACAAGACAACAGAGACAATGAAAGCAAGAGACAGGCCAGTTCCAACTACAAGGATACAGGCAAATAAGAACCTAGGGTGGAATGTTTGAATTTGAACCTAGATGAGGAACAATGCATACCAAAGGAGAAACATAAAATCCACAAATATTGCACTAGAATGACTCTTACATCAACCACCTGTGTCATTTAGAAGGGCACATGGCATTACGTTCAAACAACACTACCATAGCTGACACTAATTAGGGGGAAGGATTCAAGGCCCTAACCTCCACTGTGAACCACCATGCAGAACCCCCAAACACACTCAACATTAACACAGGTTAGGCTGGAAAGTGTCAAGAGTCTCTCCTCCCCCCCAACTCCATTTATAGAACAGCTCTATGAGGATAACCAATGTCTTCCAAGCCAGCCACTCACATTAATGTGATTCAGTTCCTCTACTGGAAAACCTCTGACGGATGAATCACAAACGCAGACTGATGTCTGCATAAAGTGCCGAGGCCAAGTAATTGGCTAACTCTGAACCATATCTGGCAGGTCAACATAACAGAACTGCTGCTACACATGCTAAACCTCTTCTCTATGTGTTTGGAAACGTTGCATACCAGCTGTCCATACTGTCCCTATGCTGTGTGTGAATTAGCGAAGCTTTAAGAGACCGTTCCACTTAAAAAAAAAAAAAGAAATCAAAATGACTGTCCTTGTCAATTTTGTTTTATATTTAGCTGCTTACAATTGTGTTTCCATTATTTTTTTAATAACATCTCCCAATTTAAGCTTGAATATTGACGTTCAAACAGTTTGAATCAAACTTCTATGTAGGTACACCAGGAATACACTGTTGTATGTATCAAGTCTGCATCATCTAGGGCTGTAAGGGCACAGCCTGTCACCATTTCACATAATTATATTAAAAAGTAACGAAGAAAGCCTTTGTGTGCAAGGATAAACGTTTCCTGTCTCTGTCCCCATTTCTCTCACAAGAGGAACCTAATAGACAAGAACTGCGCCGGGGCTTACCTGTTTGAATGAAGCTCCCCTCACGCTACATTCCACAAACAGTGCTCCAGGTTTAAATGTCCCGTCCTCACAAGCACCAGGAGACCCCAAGCCAAGGCACCCCAAGCTCCGCTGCACAGCGCCGTCCACAGGAAGCGCAAGCACTATTTTGTGTCCCGACCCGGACCAGACCCCAGGCGGCGCGCACAATGAACCCGGACGCCTCCGCCCAGCGTGCAGTCAACCTTGCAGAAGCTCGTGCGACGTCACGGGCCTATGCTAGGTGGTGGTGGCGGCGGCGTGCGTACGCTGCAGGCAGCAGTTGCAAGCAACAGGTGGCGGTGCGCATGCGCTCGTACTTCAAACATGGCCGCGCGAGTGGCACTGGTGGCCCATTGCAGTGGCCTTTATAATTTATTTGGGGACACTGACACTACTGTAACAGTAGTGTCAGATTCCCCAAATAAATTATAAAGACCGCCGCAACGGGCCAC
The DNA here is from genome assembly GCF_964204655.1 of Triturus cristatus. NCBI lineage: Eukaryota > Metazoa > Chordata > Amphibia > Caudata > Salamandridae > Triturus > Triturus cristatus. The sequence goes on along the minus strand of NC_140579.1, from coordinate 395,198,971 downwards.
CAGTGCTGCGCGACCGCCACCCCAAAAATAGTGCCGCCTGGGGCGGACCGCCCCCCTCTTAGCTACGCCCCTGGAATCAGGTGAGTGAGATGGGGCGTGAGAAGATGGGATGAAATGGGAAAAGGGAGGGTGGGGAAGGGAGATGCAATGGTGACTGAAGTGTAATGGATGGAATGTGATGGGAGAATGGTGGGATGGAATGCAATGGGATAGGGGATGGGAAAGTAAAAGGGAAGGGGTGGTCTTTGGGATGGGCTATGATGCGAGGTGATGTGATGAGATGAGGAGAGGGTAGGTGGGGTTGGGGTTTGATCTTTTAGCGTTCGGATGGGATGGATTGAGAAGATGGTGAGGTGGGATTTGATGCAAATGGGATGGGGTGGGGTGAGATGTGAGGGAAGAAATGAGATGTGAGGGTAAGGGATGAGATGGGCATGGTGGGGGTTGGGTTTGATGGGACAGGGTAGGGTTGTGGTATAGGGTGGGACAGGGTGGAGTGGGCCAGGGTGGAATGAGGTGTGATGAGAAGGCAGGGTACAGTGCTGCATGGTAATTGTTACTTCAATGCTGCACACTGGAGAACTGAATGTCAGCCTTGGATACATGGAGAATGTGAGAAAGGACAATTGTAAGAGCACTTTTCAAAAACTTCAAATAAATAAGAGTTATTGGCACCTGAAGCATTACTACAATAACAGTAAATTGTTTTTTTTTTCAAATTAAAGAACATATTCTATAATTACTTACAGAGTGCTCTGGTTATCAACCTTGACAGGATGAAAGGCTAAGATCCACTTTACTGCGATTCAAACTTCTGACCTGCAGGTAAAACTAGAGGTCTTAACTTGCTGGGCCTTCTTGCTGGCTGCGGACGTATTACCACTCCTCCACCCACTCCTTCCGCATCGTAGTGCAGTGTGTGCACATTTTGAAACATAACTAATCAGTCCAGAAAGAAGTGTGGAGGAGCTATTCAGTTTCACAGTCCCGCCGGTTTTATATTACTAAAGAGAGAGAACGCACATATTAGCCCCACCTTCAGGGGCTGGAGCCTACTTCTGCTGCTAAATTAGCTGGGGTAAGGCTGGTTTTGGATATTCGCGCTGAAGAGGAGAGAAAGAGTTGCTTTGCTGCAGAAGGCGCAGGGCCTGCGCCACTAAAACATTTTAGCAATGCAGTGATCCAACCTCACGAGTGGGCGGTGGGGAGCGCAAAAGTTTAAGCATTATCAAAATTTCACAGGCACTTTTGTAAAATGCGAGGCATTTTTACAAAAGTGTTGATATTGTGATTTTTTTGCAATCATGACATCCTGAAGGGTTTGATTTACACCTTAAACAATAAGCATGCTAAATCTATTCATCGGTTTCTATGAAATGGTAAATGCAATTCATCCCGAAAGTTTCCAACAGTCAGTTTATGTGGCATTTAACCGTTTTCCTATGAAATCACATACAACCCTGTGGAGCAGGTAGGCACAGACTATGGCTGGTGCTTTGAAGAGACAGCCATTGTCACTTGGTGCTGTGTATCTGTGAAAGCATGCAGAACTTCCACAGATCTGACCCAGTGATGGCTCTCTGTGATCTCACTTCCAAGCAATCACCTGCTCGCACACAATCACCAGGCCTCGGGTCATCTACTGCATGCATTAGCTAGGCTGTGAAACAGTGGCGGTCTGTAGCCAATCAGTTCATGGACTGTCCAGTGCATCACACGTGAAAAACTATTTCAAGATGTTATGCACCTACCACATGTTTACTGCAGAATGTGTAACGTCATGCATATGGTTGCTAGATATCACAGCTCAACACTGACACACAGGTTCACCATGAACCCATGGCAAGTTTAATTCAAGAAACTAAAGAAGCTATAAACATATCACAAACACACCCTCCTTCACCCCCACTCAGTGGAGTGTGAACACGGAAGCACATTGGAGCAACTGTGCTTATAGCAGAACTCACAAAACGTATTTTTTTTTTTTGGGCATTTTTATATAGCGCAAACTCGACCCGAAGGTATTAGAGCCAGGGCCGGCTTATGTGCTGGTGGCGCCCTGTGCGACAATGTTTGTTGGCGCCGCCCCAATGACCACCTCCACCACCATAGGTATCTCTCGCTAGCACCCTTTAACAGTGACCAAGTCTCCATAACCACACTCTCTCAGATGCACTGAATTAGTTATAGCGCCACTCATACCAGCGAAGGGTGTCCGAGCACTTTGCATCACACACACATTACACAGAGACAATCAATCATACGCGTGTAAATCAGTGTAGGAAATGTTACATAAGCCAAAGGACTAAAAGTGTAGGAGTCACATGTCATCCATACTGATAGGCAGTATAGTTTAAGAGTGCTTGGTGTGGAGAAGCACAAACTCCGAGGCGAAAATGAAACCGCATAGTTGGGAGTTTTCTTTAATAATAAGAATCGATTTCAAGCCAAATTAACCCTTTTTGCAACATTAATTAATGTTCTAATAATGTATACTTTGCAGTCTGTATGCAGTTCCAGGATGAAAGTTAATATCTCACTGTTCTATATTAGGACTTCAAGTTATAAATTGCAAGTAACAAAAGGATGTCTCTTTTGAAAGCAGTAACCTGCTGATCTGTTTACATCATACCCACTCTGTAATCTACTTGGTACACGTTCTTTGCAGCAGGCATATTAACCCTCTGCACTAACTAAATCAAAACCTCAACTATACAAAATGCTGATCTCTCGCCAGGAAGGTAATTAATCACACGAGTTATCTTGACATTTATGTGAGGCCTGGTAATGGGGGGGGGGGGGGGGGGGGGAGAAAGAAAAACGCTGCAGCAGGTGCTTCAAAAGCAATAAACTTTCAAACACGGCGCCCCCAGGAAGCCTGCACCTGGTGTGGTGACCTCGAGGCTCGAACTCTAGTTTCCAGCACCAAAGGCGGCAGTTTAGTCCGGCCGACGGACCACATCCTCTCCCCTTCATCTAACATCACTTACTTGCGCCCGGTGTTCTCAGAAAGTGCCGTGGAGGGTCCTCTGGTCTCTGCCCTGCCTGTAGTCCACGTCCCGTCGTCCCCGAACAATTAACTGCTTCGAGCCTAGGGCGGTACATCGCTTTACCTAGACTCGCAGATTTGTATTGTATCTCCATTCTCCCCTCTCTGCCTGCAGGCTGCAGCTCCGTCGCCGTCGGCCTGCCACCACCTCCGCCCGGATCGTGTCAACCTAGCAGAAGCGCTCGTGTCCTTCGACGTCACGGGCCTATGCTAGGTGGTGGCGGTGCGCATGCGCTTCAGCGCTTGTATTTCAAAGAGGGCCGCGCGCGCGGCACTGGTGGCCCGTTGCGGCGGCATTTATAATTTATTTGGGGACACTGACTGACGCTACTGTAACAGTAGTGTCAGTGTCCCCAAATAAATTATAAAGGCCGCCGCAACGGGCCACCAGTGCCGCGCGTCTGCCGCCCCAAAAATAGTGCCGCCTGGGGCGGACCGCCCCCACCGCCCCCCCCTAGCTACGCGCCTGCATGTTACTGACAGTGCAGTACTTGGAGCCTCAGTCTCAGCCTCAGGAGCGATGCCTGCTGGAACATGTTACCGACAGTGCAGTACTGCGAGCCTCAGTCTCAGCCTCAGGAGAGATGCCTGCAGGAACATGTTACCCACAGTGCAGTACTGCGAGCCTCAGTCTCAGCCTCAGGAGAGATGCCTGCAGGAACACGTTACCAACAGTGCAGTACTGCGAGCCTCAGTCTCAGCCTCAGGAGAGATGCCTGCAGAAACATGTTACCGACAGTGCAGTACTTCGAGCCTCAGTCTCGGCCTCAGGAGAGACGCCTGCAGGAACATGTTACCGACAGTGCAGTACTTGGAGCCTCAGTCTCAGCCTCAGGAGCGATGCCTGCAGGAACATGTTACCCACAATGCAGTACTTCGAGCCTCAGTCTCAGCCTCAGGAGAGATGCCTGCAGGAACATGTTACCGACAGTGCAGTACTTGGAACCTCAGTCTCAGCCTCAGGAGCGATGCCTGCAGGAACATGTTACCCACAGTGCAGTACTTCGAGCCTCAGTCTCAGCATCAGGAGAGACACCTGCAAGAACATGTTACCCACAGTGCAGTGCTGCGAGCCTCAGGAGAGATGCCTGCAGGAACATGTTACCGACAGTGCAGTACTTGGAGCCTCAGTCTCAGCCTCAGGAGAGATGCCTGCAGGAACATGTTACCGACAGTGCAGTACTTGGAGCCTCAGTTTCTGCCTCAGGAGAGATGCCTGCAGGAACATGTTACCGACAGTGCAGTACTGCGAGCCTCAGTCTCAGCCTCAGGAGCGATGCCTGCAGGAACATGTTACCCACAATGCAGTACTTCGAGCCTCAGTCTCAGCCTCAGGAGAGATGCCTGCAGGAACATGTTACCGACAGTGCAGTACTTGGAGCCTCAGTCTCAGCCTCAGGAGCGATGCCTGCAGGAACATGTTACCCACAGTGCAGTACTTGGAGCCTCAGTCTCAGCCTCAGGAGAGATGCCTGCAGGAACATGTTACCGACAGTGCAGTACTGCGAGCCTCAATATCAGCCTCATGAGAGATGCCTGCAGGAACATGTTACCGACAGCGCAGTACTTGGAGCCTCAGTCTCAGCCTCAGGAGAGACGTCTGCAGGAACATGTTACCGACAGTGCAGTACTTCGAGCCTCAGTCTCAGCCTCAGGAGAGATGCCTGCAGGAACATGTTACCGACAGTGCAGTACTTCGAGCCTCAGTCTCAGCCTCAGGAGAGACGCCTGCAGGAACATGTTACCCACAGTGCAGTACTGCGAGCCTCAGTCTCAGCCTCAGGAGAGACGCCTGCAGGAACATGTTACCCACAATGCAGTACTGCGAGCCTCAGTCTCAGCCTCAGGAGAGATGCCTGCAGGAACATGTTACCGACAGTGCAGTACTTGGAGCCCCAGTCTCAGCCTCAGGAGAGACGCCTGCAGGAACATGTTACCCACAGTGCAGTACTGCGAGCCTCAGTCTCAGCCTCAGGAGAGCTGCCTGCAGGAACATGTTACCCACAGTGCAGTACTGCGAGCCTCAGTTTCAGCCTTAGGAGAGATGCCTGCAGGAACATGTTACCGACAGTGCAGTACTGCGAGCCTCAGTCTCAGCCTCAGGAGAGACGCCTGCAGGAACATGTTACCCATAGTGCAGTACTGCGAGCCTCAGTCTCAGCCTCAGGAGAGATGCCTGCAGGAACATGTTACCGACAATGCAGTACTGCGAGCCTCAGTCTCATCCTCAGGAGCGATGCCTGCAGGAACATGTTACCGACAGTGCAGTACTTCGAGCCTCAGTCTCAGCCTCAGGAGAGATGCCTGCAGGAACATGTTACCGACAGTGCAGTACTGCGAGCCTCAGTCTCAGCCTCAGGAGAGATGCCTGCAGGAACATGTTACCCACAGTGCAGTACTGCGAGCCTCAGTCTCAGCCTCAGGAGAGATGCCTGCAGGAACACGTTACCAACAGTGCAGTACTGCGAGCCTCAGTCTCAGCCTCAGGAGAGATGCCTGCAGGAACATGTTACCGACAGTGCAGTACTTCGAGCCTCAGTCTCAGCCTCAGGAGAGACGCCTGCAGGAACATGTTACCGACAGTGCAGTACTTGGAGCCTCAGTCTCAGCCTCAGGAGCGATGCCTGCAGGAACATGTTACCGACAGTGCAGCACTGCGAGCCTCAGTCTCAGCCTCAGGAGAGACGCCTGCAGGAACATGTTACCGACAGTGCAGTACTTCGAGCCTCAGTCTCGAACTCAGGAGAGACGCCTGCAGGAACATGTTACCGACAGTGCAGTACTTGGAGCCTCAGTCTCAGCCTCAGGAGCGATGCCTGCAGGAACATGTTACCCACTGTGCAGTACTTCGAGCCTCAGTCTCAGCATCAGGAGAGACACCTGCAGGAACATGTTACCGACAGTGCAATACTGTGAGCCTCAGTCTCATCCTCTCGAGCGATGCCTGCAGGAACATGTTACCCACAGTGCAGTACTGCGAGCCTCAGGGGAGATGCCTGCAGGAACATGTTACCGACAGTGCAGTACTTGGAGCCTCAGTCTCAGCCTCAGGAGAGATGCCTGCAGGAATATGTTACCAACAGTGCAGTACTGCGAGCCTCAGTCTCAGCCTCAGGAGAGCTGCCTGCAGGAACATGTTACCGACAGTGCAGTACTTCGAGCCTCAGTCTCAGCCTCAGGAGAGATGCCTGCAGGAACATGTTATCGACAGTGCAGTACTGCGAGCCTCAGTCTCAGCCTCAGGAGCGATGCCTACAGGAACATGTTACCCATAGTGCAGTAATTCGAGCCTCAGTCTCAGCCTCAGGAGAGACGCCTGCAGGAACATGTTACACACAGTGCAGTACTGCGAGCCTCAGTCTCATCCTCAGGAGCGATGCCTGCAGGAACATGTTACCGACAGTGCAGTACTTCGAGCCTCAGTCTCAGCCTCAGGAGAGATGCCTGCAGGAACATGTTACCGACAGTGCAGTACTGCGAGCCTCAGTCTCAGCCTCAGGAGAGATGCCTGCAGGAACATGTTACCCACAGTGCAGTACTGCGAGCCTCAGTCTCAGCCTCAGGAGAGATGCCTGCAGGAACACGTTACCAACAGTGCAGTACTGCGAGCCTCAGTCTCAGCCTCAGGAGAGATGCCTGCAGGAACATGTTACCGACAGTGCAGTACTTCGAGCCTCAGTCTCAGCCTCAGGAGAGACGCCTGCAGGAACATGTTACCGACAGTGCAGTACTTGGAGCCTCAGTCTCAGCCTCAGGAGCGATGCCTGCAGGAACATGTTACCGACAGTGCAGCACTGCGAGCCTCAGTCTCAGCCTCAGGAGAGACGCCTGCAGGAACATGTTACCGACAGTGCAGTACTTCGAGCCTCAGTCTCGAACTCAGGAGAGACGCCTGCAGGAACATGTTACCGACAGTGCAGTACTTGGAGCCTCAGTCTCAGCCTCAGGAGCGATGCCTGCAGGAACATGTTACCCACTGTGCAGTACTTCGAGCCTCAGTCTCAGCATCAGGAGAGACACCTGCAGGAACATGTTACCGACAGTGCAATACTGTGAGCCTCAGTCTCATCCTCTCGAGCGATGCCTGCAGGAACATGTTACCCACAGTGCAGTACTGCGAGCCTCAGGGGAGATGCCTGCAGGAACATGTTACCGACAGTGCAGTACTTGGAGCCTCAGTCTCAGCCTCAGGAGAGATGCCTGCAGGAATATGTTACCAACAGTGCAGTACTGCGAGCCTCAGTCTCAGCCTCAGGAGAGACGCCTGCAGGAACATGTTACCGACAGTGCAGTACTTCGAGCCTCAGTCTCAGCCTCAGGAGAGATGCCTGCAGGAACATGTTATCGACAGTGCAGTACTTCGAGCCTCAGTCTCAGCCTCAGGAGCGATGCCTACAGGAACATGTTACCCACAGTGCAGTAATTCGAGCCTCAGTCTCAGCCTCAGGAGAGACGCCTGCAGGAACATGTTACACACAGTGCAGTACTGCGAGCCTCAGTCTCAGCCTCAGGAGAGACGCCTGCAGGAACATGTTACCCACAGTGCAGTACTGCGAGCCTCAGTCTCAGCCTCAGGAGAGATGCCTGCAGGAACATGTTACCGTCAGTGCAGTACTTGGAGCCTCAGTCTCAGCCTCAGGAGGGACGCCTGCAGGAACATGTTACCCACAGTGCAGTACTGCGAGCCTCAGTCTCAGCCTCAGGATAGATGCCTGCAGGAACATGTTACCCACAGTGCAGTACTGCGAGCCTCAGTTTCAGCCTTAGGAGAGATGCCTGCAGGAACATGTTACCGACAGTGCAGTACTGCGAGCCTCAGTCTCAGCCTCAGGAGAGACGCCTGCAGGAACATGTTACCCACAGTGCAGTACTGCGAGCCTCAGTCTCAGCCTCAGGAGAGATGCCTGCAGGAACATGTTACCGACAGTGCAGTACTGCGAGCCTCAGTCTCATCCTCAGGAGCGATGCCTGCAGGAACATGTTACCGACAGTGCAGTACTTCGAGCCTCAGTCTCAGCTTCAGGAGAGATGCCTGCAGGAACATGTTACCGACAGTGCAGTACTGCGAGCCTCAGTCTCAGCCTCAGGAGAGATGCCTGCAGGAACATGTTACCCACAGTGCAGTACTGCGAGCCTCAGTTTCAGCCTCAGGAGAGATGCCTGCAGGAACACGTTACCAACAGTGCAGTACTGCGAGCCTCAGTCTCAGCCTCAGGAGAGATGCCTGCAGGAACATGTTACCGACAGTGCAGTACTTCCAGCCTCAGTCTCAGCCTCAGGAGAGACGCCTGCAGGAACATGTTACCGACAGTGCAGTACTTTGCAGTACTTGGAGCCTCAGTCTCAGCCTCAGGAGCGATGCCTGCAGGAACATGTTACCGACAGTGCAGTACTGCGAGCCTCAGTCTCAGCCTCAGGAGAGATGCCTGCAGGAACATGTTACCCACAGTGCAGTACTGCGAGCCTCAGTCTCAGCCTCAGGAGAGATGCCTGCAGGAACACGTTACCAACAGTGCAGTACTGCGAGCCTCAGTCTCAGCCTCAGGAGAGATGCCTGCAGGAACATGTTACCGACAGTGCAGTACTTCGAGCCTCAGTCTCGGCCTCAGGAGAGACGCCTGCAGGAACATGTTACTGACAGTGCAGTACTTGGAGCCTCAGTCTCAGCCTCAGGAGCGATGCCTGCAGGAACATGTTACCCACAGTGCAGTACTTCGAGCCTCAGTCTCAGCCTCAGGAGAGATGCCTGCAGGAACATGTTACCGACAGTGCAGTACTTGGAGCCTCAGTCTCAGCCTCAGCAGCGATGCCTGCAGGAACATGTTACCCACAGTGCAGTACTTCGAGCCTCAGTCTCAGCATCAGGAGAGACACCTGCAGGAACATGTTACCCACAGTGCAGTACTGCGAGCCTCAGGAGAGATGCCTGCAGGAACATGTTACCGACAGTTCAGTACTTGGAGCCTCAGTCTCAGCCTCAGGAGAGATGCCTGCAGGAACATGTTACCGACAGCGCAGTACTTGGAGCCTCAGTCTCAGCCTCAGGAGAGATGCCTGCAGGAACATGTTACCGACAGTGCAGTACTTGGAGCCTCAGTCTCAGCCTCAGGAGAGATGCCTGCAGGAACATGTTACCGACAGTGCAGTACTGCGAGCCTCAATATCAGCCTTAGGAGAGATGCCTGCAGGAACATGTTACCGACAGTGCAGTACTGCGAGCCTCAGCCTCAGCCTCAGGAGAGATGCCTGCAGGAACATGTTACCGACAGTGCAGTACTGCGAGCCTCAATATCTGCCTCAGGAGAGATGCCTGCAGGAACATGTTACCGACAGTGCAGTACTGCGAGCCTCAGTCTCAGCCTCAGGAGAGATGCCTGCAGGAACATGTTACCGACAGTGCAGTACTGCGAGCCTCAGTCTCAGCCTCAGGAGAGATGCCTGCAGGAACATGTTACCCTCAGTGCAGTACTGCGAGCCTCAGCCTCAGGAGAGATGCCTGCAGGAACATGTTACCCACAGTGCAGTACTTCAAGCCTCAGTCTCAGCCTCAGGAGAGACGCCTGCAGGAACATGTTACCGACAGTGCAGTACTTGGAGCCTCAGTTTAGGCCTCAGGAGCGATGCCTGCAGGAACATGTTGTTGTAAATTAAGGCTGAATGTGATTAAGCATTTACTGAAAACATTAGTGTTTCCCTTTTATCGTGTTTTCCTCATTATGTTGGCCGAAGTCCGGACTCCATTTTGTATTGACATGCTGCCATGTGTTCACCACGAGGAGAGTCCGACCTCTGTGTTAGTTGCTCTTGTAATCTGCCTAGCAACAGGTTATAAATAGCTCTCCCTTGTCCGTCTGGCGCATGCCCAGACTTGACCACATCTGTTATAATTAGCTTTGCTTGACCATGTGTTTTCGCAGGCCCAAGGAGTGTGTTAGCTCCGCCCATGTATTGATTCGGTATCGAGAATGACCCTAAATGGTAATGTTCTTCGACTCTGTGGTATCCACCCACTCATGAGCCCCTTTGCTGTGTATAAAAGGGGACTGTGTATGCAAGTTCAGTGTGCTACTCCTTGCAATACTGAAGAGTGTTGTGTGGATTGTAGGACCACCCTTAAGGGTTAATAAACGTTGTTTTTGTACTTTGCAGTTTCCGTGCCAACTTCCTTATAGATTTCGTTACAGAAGAGCGAACCCTTGTCTCTTGCGGGCCTAGCTGGGGCTTGTATTCATCAATTGGCGCCCGTCACGTGGGGCTCATCGGCGACTCGGATGCTCGAAGGATTGGTCGCGACGAAGGTGAGGAGTTTGGCCAGGGACGTGATCACTGCCAGCGGCGTCTTAGCCTTGGCATCCCGAGGTTTTTCTTCCTTCCCTTCCGAGCTGACCATCTGGGTGGCGCCGGTCATCGACTGAGACCTCTTCTGTCGGTCCTGCCGTGAGAGCCGTTTGGGCGATTGTGGAGCTTGGCAGTTGGAACCTGGACTCTTGATTGGTAAGAACCGTTGTACGGTACTTGCTCCGAGTTTTGAAGCCTGGTCTGGCTATTTGAGTTTGATTGATGGTGACTAGTCATATTTTGAATTTGTCTTTGTGAAAATATATGCGTTGCAACACATATAGGCAGGTAATGTGGAGAAATTTCTCCGGAGCTGTGTAAACTTTGAACGGCGCAACGATTAAGTGCCATTTTTCTTGATAATACTGCATATTTTGCATTATTCCTAGCATGCCTGCTTTTAGCGCACTTCGTAAGTGGTGCTGCTGTCTTGAGAACCGGTTGAACCTCGAGGAATCTGCTCCAGCTCCCCCAGAGGGGACTCCTAATAGGGATATGTACGTGAAGCATGGTCTTTCTTCCATAATGTACAGCACGTTATGGAGGAAATATACTAGGAAGGATCCTGAGTTGCGATGGCCTTTGTATGGATCGTTTGATATACGTAAGATTGAGTATGTGGAACAGTGTATGTGTAAGCGACGTGCTCGTCAGGATATGTTTGAGTGTGTGCGATTATGGGTGAAGGAAGTGCGTGAGCGAGAGAAACGTGAGAAAGCGCTGTTTGATAAGGAGCAGCGAAAGAATGATCATATGCGAGTGCAGGAAGCGAAGCGTCGGGAGGACAAAGAGCAAACGGACAGACAAGAGAAAGAGCGTAGGCTACAAGTTTCGGGTCAATATGTTGTTCGTCAGCCGCTTTATCCTGTCCTTAATAATCCTGATGACGATTTTTATTTACTAGATCGCTCTCCGCCCCCTTATGTTGGCGCATCTGCTCCACGGCCGCAAGATTCTGGCCCGGCTCCGGGTAAGGTCGACACACGGTCCATGTTATCGGCCGAGCATATGGCTGAGCTTCGGAAACTTTCCCTCCGTGCACTTAAGGGCAAGATGTCTATGGATGAGTTGTTCCATGCTTGGGGGTCGTGGCAAGATAGAGAGAGGGTGTATTTTTTGTCTCATTTTTCAGAAGAAGTAATTGCAGCTTTCCGAAAATATTCTAGTGTCCTTGAGCCTGACGACGTGTCTTCGGATGCCGGAGCATTACGTAATGGTGTTTTTTCTCCCCCTAAGGCTTCTGAGGCGGCTCGGCGGCTGTTCGCTTTGCGGGACGAGGTACTGGCCCTTAGAGAGAAAGCACGTCAACAAACGGAGGAGGAGAAGCAGTCGGATCCGTCTGCAGCAGGGGGCCACCCATCCGCCTCCCGGTCAGATAAGGATGACATAGTGCATGCTAAACCAATGCGAGAGGCGGCGCCTTTGTATGTTCCTCCTAAGGGAGCGGGGACTAGCTCGGATGTTAACTCCGCCGATGCAAGGGGATATTTTGTATATAACTGGGTTTATACTCCATGGCATAGGGCCGATGTTATGGCATTAAAGAATGCGCTGCCTGACCCCCGCAAGAATCCAGCGGCCTTCTATGAAGAAGTCGAGGGGGCCTTGAATTCTTGCATTATGACCTTGGCGGATATAGACCTGTTCTTTGGCCTTATCCTACCACCGGATACGTGGCGCTCTGTCCGGAAGGTAGATGATGCGGTTGCCTTCAAGGCCCGGTGGTCTGACCTTGAGGATGAGGATAGGGAATGGAAGCCCGCACAGAAACCACCCCAGAATATTTTAGATCTCCCTGCGGCTATTGTGGCTAAGTTGAAGACGATTATCCCCCCTAAAAAGATTGACTGGAATATGTTAGCAGCATGTAAACAGAAAGTTGACGAGTCAGTCGCGGACTTCTTTACGCGTTTTGAGGAAACGTTCCATGATTTTAGTGGCCAGTCGCTTACTGACGACACGGGCCGCCACCTTTTCGCGGACAAATATGTGGCAAATCTGCTGCCGGCAGTTGCGGCCCGGTTAAAAGCGAGTGAGAGTTCTTGGTCCTCCGCGACACCGTCGGCCCTTCTGACCATTGCCCAGTATTATGAGCGTCAGGAGCACGAGGCGAAGGGCCAGGAGGAGAAGAAATCGAAAGATCTTAAAACCAAAGTGATGTTAGCACAAGTATATGGGCCGCCCCGCCGGGGTAATAATAATAGAGGAAGGGGCGGATCCTATGGTCCCCCTTCGGGCCGATCTGATTTGAATAGGAACCAGTGTGCGTATTGCAAGCAGTTGGGCCATTGGGCCAGGGATTGCCCAGCGTTGCGTGCTTCGCGTCAGGGGCACACTCCGGGTGGGCCGAGAGGTAGAGGGGGCTTCTCGAACTTTAGAGGGAATTCCAACGATAATGTCCGTTTCGATACTGCTGGACAGCACCGAGATAGCTCAAATGTTTTCGATCGCCAGCACCAGTATCATGTATCGGACAGCGATCGATCGGGATATCACGATTCTCAGCATGCATAGGAATGCGTTGGATGGGGGTCCGAATCAGTTGAGGTGCCGGTCGATCAGACGGGTCCTTATGTATCGGCTGAGGTTTTAGGTTCTACTGATCAGTTCCTAGTGGATACAGGAGCGACACGTAGTGCGTTGTCTAGGTACTTGGTTCCGGGGGCTCCCCCATCCGGCTCGATAGTTACATCGGTAGGGTTTGACGGTACACTCTCCCGAAGCCCTCTTTCACAGCCCCTTGCATTTAAAGTTGATTGTTTTTCTGCGCCTTGTCCGTTTCTGCTTGCTCCGTACACACCGGATAACATTATGGGCCTTGATATGTTAAAACACTTTAGGGCTACAATCCGCTGCTCCCCTGAGGGTGTGAGGGTGATCCTAAATGACAACTACCCCCGGTCAGGGCGGATGTGTACGATATCAGAGGATGCGTTGTTGGCTACCCTCCCCCAAACTTTATGGGCGACATCGGACACAGATGTCGGACAAATGGTGATTCCTCCGGTCCACATTAGTGTCCAGGAGGGGGCGGTACTACCGCGCCTCCCGCAGTATCGTATTTCCCAGGAGGGCGAGGAGGCTCTCATACAGATTGTGCAAGATTTGATCGCAGTAGGAGTAGTGGAAGAAGTTCCCTATAATATCTGTAACAGTCCGATTCTCCCTATTCTGAAAAAGGACACGGATGCAAAGGTTTATCGGTTCATAATTGATTTGAGGGAAGTGAACAAGATCGTGATACCTCAGTATCCGGTGGTTTCCGATATCACGACGTTGCTTACCTTGGTCCCGCCTACGGCGACCGTGTTCTCAGTGATTGATTTGAAAAATGCCTTCTTTTCTATTCCCATTCACCCTGATAGCCGATTTCTTTTTGGGTTCACATTAAACAATAGATCTTATCGTTTTTGTAGAGTTCCCCAGGGCTATACAGAAAGCCCTAGTATTTATAGTCAGGCTTTGAAGCGACAGTTGGATTCCTTTGCCTTACTCGAGGGGGTCGCCCTCATTCAATATGTCGATGACATCCTGTTGGCGGCTGACACCCTGGAGTTGTGTGAGAAAAGTACGATAGCCTTACTTTCCTTTTTAGCATCCCACAATCATAAGGTTTCTAGGAAGAAATTGCAATTCTGTAGACCAAAGGTGACTTATTTGGGTCACCTTTTGTCTAAGGAGGGGCGTGCACTCACACCAGATCGTATCCAAGTAATTTTGGACACACCAAGGCCATCCACGCAGAAGGATGTGCGTGCATTTTTGGGTCTTGTTTCTTTTTGTAGACAGTGGATATTGGGGTTTTCACACATAGCTAAGCCATTACTAGCTCTCTTGACAAAAGACACGCCCATCCCGATCCCCTGGTCAGATGAGTGTGATGTTGCTTTTCAGCAACTGCGACAGGCCCTTTGTTCAGCACCAGTGTTAGGGACCCCTGATTATGCAAAACCCTTTTCGTTGTATGTGCATGAGAAAGATGGATGTGCATTATCAGTCTTAGTGCAGATGCACGGCGATAAGCAGCACCCTTGTGCATACTTTTCGGCTGTACTTGATCCTGTCGCCCGAGCATTGCCAGGGTGTTTTCGCTCGGTTGCGGCGACAGCTGTGTCAATACGGCAGAGTGAAGGAATTGTATTGTCCCATAAACTGTTGGTGTTAGTTCCCCACGCTGTTGATGCCCTGCTTAATCAAACAAAGACGCAGCATTTGACCAGTGCCCGTTTAACGGGATATGAGTTGACGCTTTTAGCTCCTCACATTACGTTAAAAAGGTGCGTGACATTAAACCCGGCCACATTGTTGCCATACCCCGAGACCCAGCCTGAGGCACAGAAAGCGCATGATTGTATTCTTGTGACTGAGGAACAAACAAAGGGTCGTATTGATCTCCAGGATACGCCCTTTTCAGATGTAGATGGAGAGTTGTGGGTGGATGGATCATGCCTGAAGCTACCAGATGGTACGACTTCAGCAGCGTATGCAATTACCACGTTACAGACGATAGTGGAGACAGCACGCATACCACAGAAATCAGCTCAAGCAGCGGAACTAATAGCGTTAACACGAGCGTGTGAGCTCAGTACAGGATTGTGTGTGAATGTTTACACAGACAGCCGCTATGCCTTCGGAGTAGCGCACGATTTCGGCCTACTCTGGAAGGAGAGAGGGTTTCTAACGTCACATGGGGTGCAGATAATGCATGGGGAGTTAGTCCACAACCTTTTAACTGCATTGACATACCCAAAGAAAATTGCCATTGTTAAGTGTAGTGCCCATAGGAAAGTGGTTGATAAGGTTGGAGAAGGAAATGCGTTAGCGGATCGAGTAGCACGGGAGACTGCGATGCAGCCCGGTACTACTGCCATGTATGTAGTGAAGTCACAGGTGGAGAGATGGCATGATGCGAAGGAGCAAGTGCGAGAAATACAAAAGACCGCTTCTGACAAAGAGCGGGAACAATGGGCTAGCGAAGGAGAACTGGATGACGAGGGTTGCTGGAGAAATAAGCAGATGGATAGATGGAAGTTACCCACGGCTTTTGTACAACCTATGGTCCAGATGGCACATGGGCTAGCACATGTTGGAGCTTCCGCAATTGTGAAATTGCTTACCCAAGTCTGGGAGCATCCAGAGATTGCTAGCACGGCAAAGAGGGTGGTGCAGACCTGTATGATCTGTCTGAAGTATAACCCAGGGAAAGGCACGCGAACTCCAGCAGGAGGATTTGCGACGCCCACTGCACCCTTTGAGGTTCTGCAGATGGATTACATCCAGCTTGAGCGCTGTAACAATTTGAAGTATGTTCTAGTAGTGGTTTGCGCCTTCAGTAAATGGGTTGAGGCGTACCCTGCGAAAGACAATACTGCAATGACTACAGCGAAGCTATTGCTGAAAGAGTTTTTCCCCCGATACGGCGTCTGTAGACTTCTGTGGAGTGATAATGGCCCTCACTTTGTAGCAGATGTTATAAAGTATGTCTTGAAGGGCCTAGGCATCACCCAGAAGTTCCACGCCGTGTTCCACCCTCAGTCTGCAGGACTAGTCGAGAAGTATAATGGTACACTGAAGCTTAAGATCGCCAAAATTCAAGCTTCAACATCTTTGACTTGGCCAGACGCCTTGCCACTGGCGTTATTGTCAATTAGGTCGGTGCCACACTCTCGAACCGGCCTTACACCCTATGAGATTGTATTTGGACGCCCAATGAATATTTGGGGTCCACCAAGGCCTAAGGCTGTGTATGATGTACCTTGTGTGATGATGAGTGATTATCTGGCACAGTTAACGGATAACTTGGTTTCCATTCATCAACAGGTCCGAGAGGCGCTCCCTGATCGGTCTACCGGTGAAGGACATGGTCTCCGGCCTGGGGATCATGTCATGCTGAAGGTCTTCGACAGAACGAACAGTTTGGAGCCGAGATGGGTCGGACCTGAGCAAGTCCTTCTTGCAACGAGGACGGCAGTGCGAGTCTCGAACAGGAAGAATTGGATCCATTCCTTGCACTGTCGAAAGGTACCGCCCGGGTTGGTGGAGTCTGCCGTGCTGACCGATCAACGAGACATCCTAGCAGCAGAGACAAGCCGTGCTGCTGAGCCAAACGACACTGAGGAGCTCTTTCCGGACCATACGACTTCTGGAGGAAGGCGATATCATCTGCGACCAAGGAAGTGAGGTTTCTAGTACCGGGACATACTGTCAGAACGGCCCTTGGGTTAGTGAAACGGAGAGCCAATGAGGCAAGGGGGGGGGATCAGCCCTGCATTAGTGTAGCGACACCCGTCTTGGCCCGCTGGTGAAGAAATCAACCGCTGCCCAAGGGGAAGAGTTCTGACAGACTCTTTAGTTTCAGGAAGATATCAGGGTATTGTTTCCTTTGACATGGAGAAGAAGAGAATTCTTTGTGCGTTGGGGTTCATGCTAACAGTAGCCATCGTTGGTATAACCACATGGTTTGTGGAGGAGGCAACTCCTGCCCGGGAGACACTTGTATTGACGACTCCAGTGCCTGCGGAGCACTACTTTTATACATTGCCATACCAAGAGTTGAAGCATCGGCAATCCTATTTGAATAACACTTTCATTCAGATGCTGCATCACACCCACGTTGCTACAAATGCTACGAACTGTTGGATATGTGGGATGATGCCAGCCCATCAGAAGAAAGGAGGTACGCCATTCATACCACTTCCTTTCTCTCACAATGGCTCCTGTAGAGCATGGTACACTCTGTTGTTTGCCACTCGAAAACCGACAGTGGGACGATTGCTTTTCAGACTTAATAAAGAATGCCATCAGGACAAGAATGGATATCCACAAGCGAATGGGACAATTTGGGAATGGGAAGAATACCGACCGGACAATGAATCCATCCCCTATATCTTCACGAACACCAGAGACACTGTGGGGAAGGATAAATTTGTAATTCAAGTAGCACAAGCCCAAGCGGACCTGTGTGTCCAGAGTGTGGGTTTTATCCCTGTTGGTGTCAGTGATTGTATAACTGTGTTAAACATTGATGGGTTAAATAACAGCACCTTCCTAGCATCCCATAATACCTACTTTGTATGTGGAAATAAAGGTTATTACCGTTTGCCGGCTGGGTGGTCTGGGGTATGCTATGTATCATTCCTATTACCTCCTGTATTTTTAGCACCCGCGTCATATCATAAGGATTTAAAACTGTTGAATAATGTGACTGTAAATAGATATAAACGTACTCTATCAATTGACGAGGTGGATCAAACAGATACCAGTTTGCAACAGTATATTGATTTTAATTTAGGATTGTTCTTCTTTGTTGGAGCTGCTTTGAATAGTAGGAAGATCCGAAGATTAACAAGAGTGGTAGAAGCTGTGACTAATCAGACTGCTGCTGCTCTTGGGAATCTTACGGAAGAGTTACAGATTACCAGAATTGTTGCATTGCAGAACCGTATGGTATTGGATGTAATGCTAGCTGATCGAGGAGGAGCCTGTAAAATTATTGGAAGTAGCTGCTGTGTGTTCATTCCTGATCATACGCCATCCGTTTATAACGCCATTAATAAGCTGCATAAAATAGCAGCTGAAATCCACACAGAAAACGGCACTTGGTCCTTTTCTGGATGGTTTTGGGCGTTGGTTACTGCCTGGGGATGGAAGGTCTTAACTGGTCTCTGCATTATTATAGCAATTCTGTTCTTTCTCTGTATGTGTCTTCAATGTGGACCATTGTGCTGTTCCGTATGCATTTCATTCTGCATTCCAGATAAGAAAGCTATTGCCGATGTTGCCCGCCAGAAGGGTCTAGCTAAAGAGGTTAAAGGAATGATGATAATTGACATATACGATGATTATTCTTGGAAGCCAGATGTCTTCAGTAAATGCTGAAAGGGTCGTCTGTTGTAAATTAAGGCAGAATGTGATTAAGCATTTACTGAAAACATTAGTGTTTCCCTTTTATCGTGTTTTCCTCATTATGTTGGCCGAAGTCCGGACTCCATTTTGTATTGACATGCTGCCATGTGTTCACCACGAGGAGAGTCCGACCTCTGTGTTAGTTGCTCTTGTAATCTGCCTAGCAACAGGTTATAAATAGCTCTCCCTTGTCCGTCTGGCGCATGCCCAGACTTGACCACATCTGTTATAATTAGCTTTGCTTGACCATGTGTTTTCGCAGGCCCAAGGAGTGTGTTAGCTCCGCCCATGTATTGATTCGGTATCGAGAATGACCCTAAATGGTAATGTTCTTCGACTCTGTGGTATCCACCCACTCATGAGCCCCTTTGCTGTGTATAAAAGGGGACTGTGTATGCAAGTTCAGTGTGCTACTCCTTGCAATACTGAAGAGTGTTGTGTGGATTGTAGGACCACCCTTAAGGGTTAATAAACGTTGTTTTTGTACTTTGCAGTTTCCGTGCCAACTTCCTTATAGATTTCGTTACAGAAGAGCGAACCCTTGTCTCTTGCGGGCCTAGCTGGGGCTTGTATTCATCAATGTTACCCACAGTGCAGTACTTCAAGCCTCAGTCTCAGCCTCAGGAGAGACGCCTGCAGGAACATGTTACCAACAGTGCAGTACTGCGAGCCTCAGTCTCAGCCTCAGGAGAGAAGCCTGCAGGAACATGTTACCGACAGTGCAGTACTTCAAGCCTCAGTCTCAGCCTCAGGAGAGATGCCTGCAGGAACATGTTACCCACAGTGCTGTACTTCGAGCCTCAGTCTCAGCCTCAGGATTGACGCCTGCAGGAACATGTTACCCACAGAGCAGTACTGAGAGCCTCAGTCTCAGCCTCAGGAGAGACGCCTGCAGGAACATGTTACCCACAGTGCAGTACTGCGAGCCTCAGTCTCAGCCTCAGGAGAGATGCCTGCAGGAACATGTTACCGACAGTGCAGTACTTGGAGCCTCAGTCTCAGCCTCAGGAGAGACGCCTGCAGGAACATGTTACCCACAGTGCAGTACTGCGAGCCTCAGTCTCAGCCTCAGGAGAGATGCCTGCAGGAACATGTTACCGACAGTGCAGTACTGCGAGCCTCAGTCTCAGCCTCAGGAGAGACGCCTGCAGGAACATGTTACCCACAGTGCAGTACTGCGAGCCTCAGTCTCAGCCTCAGGAGAGATGCCTGCAGTAACATGTTACAGACAGTGCAGTACTGCGAGCCTCAGTCTGATCCTCAGGAGCGATGCCTGCAGGAACATGTTACCGACAGTGCAGTACTTCGAGCCTCAGTCTCAGCCTCAGGAGAGATGCCTGCATGAACATGTTACCGACAGTGCAGTACTGCGAGCCTCGGTCTCAGCCTCAGGAGAGATGCCTGCAGGAACATGTTACCCACAGTGCAGTACTGCGAGCCTCAGTCTCAGCCTCAAGAGAGATGCCTGCAGGAACATGTTACCAACAGTGCAGTACTGCGAGCCTCAGTCTCAGCCTCAGGAGAGATGCCTGCAGGAACATGTTACCCACAGTGCAGTACTGCGAGCCTCAGTCTCAGCCTCAGGAGAGATGCCTGCAGGAACATGTTACCGACAGTGCAGTACTTGGAGCCTAAGTCTCAGCCTCAGGAGCGATGCTTGCAGGAACATGTTACCCACAGTGCAGTACTTCGAGCCTCAGTCTCAGCCTCAGGAGAGATGCCTGCAGGAACATGTTACCGACAGTGCAGTACTTGGAGCCTCAGTCTCAGCCTCAGAAGCGATGCCTGCAGGAACATGTTACCCACAGTGCAGTACTTCGAGCCTCAGTCTCAGCATCAGGAGAGACACCTGCAGGAACATGTTACCCACAGTGCAGTACTGCGAGCCTCAGGAGAGATGCCTGCAGGAACATGTTACCGACAGTGCAGTACTTTGAGCCTCAGTCTCAGCCTCCGGAGAGATGCCTGCAGGAATATGTTACCAACAGCGCAGTACTTGGAGCCTCAGTCTCAGCCTCAGGAGAGATGCCTGCAGGAACATGTTACCGACAGTGCAGTACTTGGAGCCTCAGTCTCAGCCTCAGGAGCGATGCCTGCAGGAACATGTTACCCACAGTGCAGTACTTCGAGCCTCAGTCTCAGCATCAGGAGAGACACCTGCAGGAACATGTTACCCACAGTGCAGTACTGCGAGCCTCAGGAGAGATGCCTGCAGTAACATGTTACTGACAGTGCAGTACTTGGAGCCTCAGTCTCAGCCTCAGGAGAGATGCCTGCAGGAATATGTTACCAACAGCGCAGTACTTGGAGCCTCAGTCTCAGCCTCAGGAGAGATGCCTGCAGGAACATGTTACCGACAGTGCAGTACTTGGAGCCTCAGTCTCAGCCTCAGGAGAGATGCCTGCAGGAACATGTTACCCACAGTGCAGTACTGCGAGCCTCAGTCTCAGCCTCAGGAGAGATGCCTGCAGGAACATGTTACCGACAGTGCAGTACTGCGAGCCTCAGTCTCAGCCTCAGGAGAGATGCCTGCAGGAACATGTTACCGACAGTGCAGTACTGCGAGCCTCAGTATCTGCCTCAGGAGAGATGCCTGCAGGAACATGTTACCGACAGTGCAGTAGTGCGAGCCTCAGCCTCAGGAGAGATGCCTGCAGGAACATGTTACCCACAGTGCAGTACTTCAAGCCTCAGTCTCAGCCTCAAGAGAGACGCCTGCAGGAACATGTTACCGACAGTGCAGTACTTGGAGCCTCAGTCTAGGCCTCAGGAGCGATGCCTGCAGGAACATGTTACCCACAGTGCAGTACTGCGAGCCTCAGTCTCAGCCTCAGGAGAGACGCCTGCAGGAACATGTTACCCACAGTGCTGTACTGCGATCCTCAGTCTCCGCCTCAGGAGAGATGCCTGCAGGAACATGTTACCGACAGTGCAGTACTGCGAGCCTCAGTCTCAGCCTCAGGAGAGATGCCTGCAGGAACATGTTACTCACAGTGCAGTACTTCAAGCCTCAGTCTCAGCCTCAGGAGAGATGCCTGCAGGAACATGTTACCAACAGTGCAGTACTTCAAGCCTCAGTCTCAGCCTCAGGAGAGACGCCTGCAGGAACATGTTACCAACAGTGCAGTACTGCGAGCCTCAGTCTCAGCCTCAGGAGAGAAGCCTGCAGGAACATGTTACCGACAGTGCAGTACTTCGAGCCTCAGTCTCAGCCTCAGGAGAGATGCCTGCAGAAACATGTTACTGACAGTGCAGTACTTCGAGCCTCAGTCTCAGCCTCAGGAGCGATGCCTGCAGGAACATGTTACCCACAGTGCAGTACTTCGAGCCTCAGTCTCAGCCTCAGGATTGACGCCTGCAGGAACATGTTACCCACAGTGCAGTACTGCGAGCCTCGGTCTCAGCCTCAGGAGAGACGCCTGCAGGAACATGTTACCCACAGTGCAGTACTGCGAGCCTCAGTCTCAGCCTCAGGAGAGATGCCTGCTGGAACATGTTACCGACAGTGCAGTACTTGGAGCCTCAGTCTCAGCCTCAGGAGAAACGCCTGCAGGAACATGTTACCCACAGTGCAGTACTGCGAGCCTCAGTCTCAGCCTCAGGAGAGATGCCTGCAGGAACACGTTACCAACAGTGCAGTACTGCGAGCCTCAGTCTCATCCTCAGGAGCGATGCCTGCAGGAACATGTTACCGACAGTGCAGTTCTTCGAGCCTCAGTCTCAGCCTCAGGAGAGATGCCTGCAGGAACATGTTACCGACAGTGCAGGACTGCGAGCCTCAGTCTCAGCCTCAGGAGAGATGCCTGCAGGAACATGTTACCCACAGTGCAGTACTGCGAGCCTCAGTCTCAGCCTCAGGAGAGATGCCTGCAGGAACACGTTACCAACAGTGCAGTACTGCGAGCCTCAGTCTCAGCCTCAGGAGAGATGCCTGCAGGAACATGTTACCGACAGTGCAGTACTTCGAGCCTCATTCTCAGCCTCAGGAGAGACGCCTGCAGGAACATGTTACTGACAGTGCAGTACTTGGAGCCTCAGTCTCAGCCTCAGGAGCGATGCCTGCAGGAACATGTTACCGACAGTGCAGTACTGCGAGCCTCAGTCTCAGCCTCAGGAGAGATGCCTGCAGGAACATGTTACCCACAGTGCAGTACTGCGAGCCTCAGTCTCAGCCTCAGGAGAGATGCCTGCAGGAACACGTTACCAACAGTGCAGTACTGCGAGCCTCAGTCTCAGCCTCAGGAGAGATGCCTGCAGAAACATGTTACCGACAGTGCAGTACTTCGAGCCTCAGTCTCGGCCTCAGGAGAGACGCCTGCAGGAACATGTTACCGACAGTGCAGTACTTGGAGCCTCAGTCTCAGCCTCAGGAGCGATGCCTGCAGGAACATGTTACCCACAATGCAGTACTTCGAGCCTCAGTCTCAGCCTCAGGAGAGATGCCTGCAGGAACATGTTACCGACAGTGCAGTACTTGGAGCCTCAGTCTCAGCCTCAGGAGCGATGCCTGCAGGAACATGTTACCCACAGTGCAGTACTTCGAGCCTCCGTCTCAGCATCAGGAGAGACACCTGCAAGAACATGTTACCCACAGTGCAGTGCTGCGAGCCTCAGGAGAGATGCCTGCAGGAACATGTTACCGACAGTGCAGTACTTGGAGCCTCAGTCTCAGCCTCAGGAGAGATGCCTGCAGGAACATGTTACCGACAGTGCAGTACTTGGAGCCTCAGTCTCAGCCTCAGGAGAGATGCCTGCAGGAACATGTTACCGACAGTGCAGTACTGCGAGCCTCAGTCTCAGGAGCGATGCCTGCAGGAACATGTTACCCACAATGCAGTACTTCGAGCCTCAGTCTCAGCCTCAGGAGAGATGCCTGCAGGAACATGTTACCGACAGTGCAGTACTTGGAGCCTCAGTCTCAGCCTCAGGAGCGATGCCTGCAGGAACATGTTACCCACAGTGCAGTACTTGGAGCCTCAGTCTCAGCCTCAGGAGAGATGCCTGCAGGAACATGTTACCGACAGTGCAGTACTGCGAGCCTCAAAATCAGCCTCATGAGAGATGCCTGCAGGAACATGTTACCGACAGCGCAGTACTTGGAGCCTCAGTCTCAGCCTCAGGAGAGACGCCTGCAGGAACATGTTACCGACAGTGCAGTACTTCGAGCCTCAGTCTCAGCCTCAGGAGAGATGCCTGCAGGAACATGTTACCGACAGTGCAGTACTTCGAGCCTCAGTCTCAGCCTCAGGAGAGACGCCTGCAGGAACATGTTACCCACAGTGCAGTACTGCGAGCCTCAGTCTCAGCCTCAGGAGAGACGCCTGCAGGAACATGTTACCCACAGTGCAGTACTGCGAGCCTCAGTCTCAGCCTCAGGAGAGATGCCTGCAGGAATATGTTACCGACAGTGCAGTACTTCGAGCCTCAGTCTCGAACTCAGGAGAGACGCCTGCAGGAACATGTTACCGACAGTGCAGTACTTGGAGCCTCAGTCTCAGCCTCAGGAGCGATGCCTGCAGGAACATGTTACCCACTGTGCAGTACTTCGAGCCTCAGTCTCAGCATCAGGAGAGACACCTGCAGGAACATGTTACCGACAGTGCAATACTGTGAGCCTCAGTCTCATCCTCTCGAGCGATGCCTGCAGGGACATGTTACCCACAGTGCAGTACTGCGAGCCTCAGGGGAGATGCCTGCAGGAACATGTTACCGACAGTGCAGTACTTGGAGCCTCAGTCTCAGCCTCAGGAGAGATGCCTGCAGGAATATGTTACCAACAGTGCAGTACTGCGAGCCTCAGTCTCAGCCTCAGGAGAGACGCCTGCAGGAACATGTTACCGACAGTGCAGTACTTCGAGCCTCAGTCTCAGCCTCAGGAGAGATGCCTGCAGGAACATGTTATCGACAGTGCAGTACTTCGAGCCTCAGTCTCAGCCTCAGGAGCGATGCCTACAGGAACATGTTACCCACAGTGCAGTAATTCGAGCCTCAGTCTCAGCCTCAGGAGAGACGCCTGCAGGAACATGTTACCCACAGTGCAGTACTGCGAGCCTCAGTCTCAGCCTCAGGAGAGACGCCTGCAGGAACATGTTACCCACAGTGCAGTACTGCGAGCCTCAGTCTCAGCCTCAGGATAGATGCCTGCAGGAACATGTTACCCACAGTGCAGTACTGCGAGCCTCAGTTTCAGCCTTAGGAGAGATGCCTGCAGGAACATGTTACTGACAGTGCAGTACTGCGAGCCTCAGTCTCAGCCTCAGGAGAGACGCCTGCAGGAACATGTTACCCACAGTGCAGTACTGCGAGCCTCAGTCTCAGCCTCAGGAGAGATGCCTGCAGGAACATGTTACCGACAGTGCAGTACTGCGAGCCTCAGTCTCATCCTCAGGAGCGATGCCTGCAGGAACATGTTACCGACAGTGCAGTACTTCGAGCCTCAGTCTCAGCTTCAGGAGAGATGCCTGCAGGAACATGTTACCGACAGTGCAGTACTGCGAGCCTCAGTCTCAGCCTCAGGAGAGATGCCTGCAGGAACATGTTACCCACAGTGCAGTACTGCGAGCCTCAGTTTCAGCCTCAGGAGAGATGCCTGCAGGAACACGTTACCAACAGTGCAGTACTGCGAGCCTCAGTCTCAGCCTCAGGAGAGATGCCTGCAGGAACATGTTACCGACAGTGCAGTACTTCCAGCCTCAGTCTCAGCCTCAGGAAAGACGCCTGCAGGAACATGTTACCGACAGTGCAGTACTTTGCAGTACTTGGAGCCTCAGTCTCAGCCTCAGGAGCGATGCCTGCAGGAACATGTTACCGACAGTGCAGTACTGCGAGCCTCAGTCTCAGCCTCAGGAGAGATGCCTGCAGGAACATGTTACCCACAGTGCAGTACTGCGAGCCTCAGTCTCAGCCTCAGGAGAGATGCCTGCAGGAACACGTTACCAACAGTGCAGTACTGCGAGCCTCAGTCTCAGCCTCAGGAGAGATGCCTGCAGGAACATGTTACCGACAGTGCAGTACTTCGAGCCTCAGTCTCGGCCTCAGGAGAGACGCCTGCAGGAACATGTTACTGACAGTGCAGTACTTGGAGCCTCAGTCTCAGCCTCAGGAGCGATGCCTGCAGGAACATGTTACCCACAGTGCAGTACTTCGAGCCTCAGTCTCAGCCTCAGGAGAGATGCCTGCAGGAACATGTTACCGACAGTGCAGTACTTGGAGCCTCAGTCTCAGCCTCAGCAGCGATGCCTGCAGGAACATGTTACCCACAGTGCAGTACTTCGAGCCTCAGTCTCAGCATCAGGAGAGACACCTGCAGGAACATGTTACCCACAGTGCAGTACTGCGAGCCTCAGGAGAGATGCCTGCAGGAACATGTTACCGACAGTTCAGTACTTGGAGCCTCAGTCTCAGCCTCAGGAGAGATGCCTGCAGGAACATGTTACCGACAGCGCAGTACTTGGAGCCTCAGTCTCAGCCTCAGGAGAGATGCCTGCAGGAACATGTTACCGACAGTGCAGTACTTGGAGCCTCAGTCTCAGCGTCAGGAGAGATGCCTGCAGGAACATGTTACCGACAGTGCAGTACTGCGAGCCTCAATATCAGCCTTAGGAGAGATGCCTGCAGGAACATGTTACCGACAGTGCAGTACTGCGAGCCTCAGCCTCAGCCTCAGGAGAGATGCCTGCAGGAACATGTTACCGACAGTGCAGTACTGCGAGCCTCAATATCTGCCTCAGGAGAGATGCCTGCAGGAACATGTTACCGACAGTGCAGTACTGCGAGCCTCAGTCTCAGCCTCAGGAGAGATGCCTGCAGGAACATGTTACCGACAGTGCAGTACTGCGAGCCTCAGTCTCAGCCTCAGGAGAGATGCCTGCAGGAACATGTTACCCTCAGTGCAGTACTGCGAGCCTCAGCCTCAGGAGAGATGCCTGCAGGAACATGTTACCCACAGTGCAGTACTTCAAGCCTCAGTCTCAGCCTCAGGAGAGACGCCTGCAGGAACATGTTACCGACAGTGCAGTACTTGGAGCCTCAGTTTAGGCCTCAGGAGCGATGCCTGCAGGAACATGTTACCCACAGTGCAGTACTTCAAGCCTCAGTCTCAGCCTCAGGAGAGACGCCTGCAGGAACATGTTACCAACAGTGCAGTACTGCGAGCCTCAGTCTCAGCCTCAGGAGAGAAGCCTGCAGGAACATGTTACCGACAGTGCAGTACTTCGAGCCTCAGTCTCAGCCTCAGGAGAGATGCCTGCAGGAACATGTTACCGACAGTGCAGTACCTGAAGCCTCAGTCTCAGCCTCAGGAGCGATGCCTGCAGGAACATGTTACCCACAGTGCTGTACTTCGAGCCTCAGTCTCAGCCTCAGGATTGACGCCTGCAGGAACATGTTACCCACAGAGCAGTACTGAGAGCCTCAGTCTCAGCCTCAGGAGAGACGCCTGCAGGAACATGTTA
The DNA here is from genome assembly GCF_964204655.1 of Triturus cristatus. NCBI lineage: Eukaryota > Metazoa > Chordata > Amphibia > Caudata > Salamandridae > Triturus > Triturus cristatus. The sequence continues at coordinate 395,172,226 of NC_140579.1, read as the reverse complement.
CCCACAGTGCAGTACTGCGAGCCTCAGTCTCAGCCTCAGGAGAGATGCCTGCAGGAACATGTTACCGACAGTGCAGTACTTGGAGCCTCAGTCTCAGCCTCAGGAGAGACGCCTGCAGGAACATGTTACCCACAGTGCAGTACTGCGAGCCTCAGTCTCAGCCTCAGGAGAGATGCCTGCAGGAACATGTTACCGACAGTGCAGTACTGCGAGCCTCAGTCTCAGCCTCAGGAGAGACGCCTGCAGGAACATGTTACCCACAGTGCAGTACTGCGAGCCTCAGTCTCAGCCTCAGGAGAGATGCCTGCAGTAACATGTTACAGACAGTGCAGTACTGCGAGCCTCAGTCTGATCCTCAGGAGCGATGCCTGCAGGAACATGTTACCGACAGTGCAGTACTTCGAGCCTCAGTCTCAGCCTCAGGAGAGATGCCTGCATGAACATGTTACCGACAGTGCAGTACTGCGAGCCTCGGTCTCAGCCTCAGGAGAGATGCCTGCAGGAACATGTTACCCACAGTGCAGTACTGCGAGCCTCAGTCTCAGCCTCAAGAGAGATGCCTGCAGGAACACGTTACCAACAGTGCAGTACTGCGAGCCTCAGTCTCAGCCTCAGGAGAGATGCCTGCAGGAACATGTTACCGACAGTGCAGTACTTCGAGCCTCAGTCTCAGCCTCAGGAGAGACGCCTGCAGGAACATGTTACTGACAGTGCAGTACTTGGAGCCTCAGTCTCAGCCTCAGGAGCGATGCCTGCAGGAACATGTTACCGACAGTGCAGTACTGCGAGCCTCAGTCTCAGCCTCAGGAGAGATGCCTGCAGGAACATGTTACCCACAGTGCAGTACTGCGAGCCTCAGTCTCAGCCTCAGGAGAGATGCCTGCAGGAACATGTTACCGACAGTGCAGTACTTGGAGCCTAAGTCTCAGCCTCAGGAGCGATGCTTGCAGGAACATGTTACCCACAGTGCAGTACTTCGAGCCTCAGTCTCAGCCTCAGGAGAGATGCCTGCAGGAACATGTTACCCACAGTGCAGTACTTGGAGCCTCAGTCTCAGCCTCAGAAGCGATGCCTGCAGGAACATGTTACCCACAGTGCAGTACTTCGAGCCTCAGTCTCAGCATCAGGAGAGACACCTGCAGGAACATGTTACCCACAGTGCAGTACTGCGAGCCTCAGGAGAGATGCCTGCAGGAACATGTTACCGACAGTGCAGTACTTTGAGCCTCAGTCTCAGCCTCCGGAGAGATGCCTGCAGGAATATGTTACCAACAGCGCAGTACTTGGAGCCTCAGTCTCAGCCTCAGGAGAGATGCCTGCAGGAACATGTTACCGACAGTGCAGTACTTGGAGCCTCAGTCTCAGCCTCAGGAGCGATGCCTGCAGGAACATGTTACCCACAGTGCAGTACTTCGAGCCTCAGTCTCAGCATCAGGAGAGACACCTGCAGGAACATGTTACCCACAGTGCAGTACTGCGAGCCTCAGGAGAGATGCCTGCAGGAACATGTTACTGACAGTGCAGTACTTGGAGCCTCAGTCTCAGCCTCAGGAGAGATGCCTGCAGGAATATGTTACCAACAGCGCAGTACTTGGAGCCTCAGTCTCAGCCTCAGGAGAGATGCCTGCAGGAACATGTTACCGACAGTGCAGTACTTGGAGCCTCAGTCTCAGCCTCAGGAGAGATGCCTGCAGGAACATGTTACCCACAGTGCAGTACTGCGAGCCTCAGTCTCAGCCTCAGGAGAGATGCCTGCAGGAACATGTTACCGACAGTGCAGTACTGCGAGCCTCAGTCTCAGCCTCAGGAGAGATGCCTGCAGGAACATGTTACCGACAGTGCAGTACTGCGAGCCTCAGTATCTGCCTCAGGAGAGATGCCTGCAGGAACATGTTACCGACAGTGCAGTAGTGCGAGCCTCAGCCTCAGGAGAGATGCCTGCAGGAACATGTTACCCACAGTGCAGTACTTCAAGCCTCAGTCTCAGCCTCAGGAGAGACGCCTGCAGGAACATGTTACCGACAGTGCAGTACTTGGAGCCTCAGTCTAGGCCTCAGAAGCGATGCCTGCAGGAACATGTTACCCACAGTGCAGTACTTCGAGCCTCAGTCTCAGCCTCAGGAGAGACGCCTGCAGGAACATGTTACCCACAGTGCTGTACTGCGATCCTCAGTCTCCGCCTCAGGAGAGATGCCTGCAGGAACATGTTACCGACAGTGCAGTACTGCGAGCCTCAGTCTCAGCCTCAGGAGAGATGCCTGCAGGAACATGTTACTCACAGTGCAGTACTTCAAGCCTCAGTCTCAGCCACAGGAGAGACGCCTGCAGGAACATGTTACCAACAGTGCAGTACTTCAAGCCTCAGTCTCAGCCTCAGGAGAGACGCCTGCAGGAACATGTTACCAACAGTGCAGTACTGCGAGCCTCAGTCTCAGCCTCAGGAGAGAAGCCTGCAGGAACATGTTACCGACAGTGCAGTACTTCGAGCCTCAGTCTCAGCCTCAGGAGAGATGCCTGCAGAAACATGTTACTGACAGTGCAGTACTTCGAGCCTCAGTCTCAGCCTCAGGAGCGATGCCTGCAGGAACATGTTAACCACAGTGCAGTACTTCGAGCCTCAGTCTCAGCCTCAGGATTGACGCCTGCAGGAACATGTTACCCACAGTGCAGTACTGCGAGCCTCGGTCTCAGCCTCAGGAGAGACGCCTGCAGGAACATGTTACCCACAGTGCAGTACTGCGAGCCTCAGTCTCAGCCTCAGGAGAGATGCCTGCAGGAACATGTTACCGACAGTGCAGTACTTGGAGCCTCAGTCTCAGCCTCAGGAGAAACGCCTGCAGGAACATGTTACCCACAGTGCAGTACTGCGAGCCTCAGTCTCAGCCTCAGGAGAGATGCCTGCATGAACACGTTACCAACAGTGCAGTACTGCGAGCCTCAGTCTCATCCTCAGGAGCGATGCCTGCAGGAACATGTTACCGACAGTGCAGTTCTTCGAGCCTCAGTCTCAGCCTCAGGAGAGATGCCTGCAGGAACATGTTACCGACAGTGCAGTACTGCGAGCCTCAGTCTCAGCCTCAGGAGAGATGCCTGCAGGAACATGTTACCCACAGTGCAGTACTGCGAGCCTCAGTCTCAGCCTCAGGAGAGATGCCTGCAGGAACACGTTACCAACAGTGCAGTACTGCGAGCCTCAGTCTCAGCCTCAGGAGAGATGCCTGCAGGAACATGTTACCGACAGTGCAGTACTTCGAGCCTCATTCTCAGCCTCAGGAGAGACGCCTGCAGGAACATGTTACTGACAGTGCAGTACTTGGAGCCTCAGTCTCAGCCTCAGGAGCGATGCCTGCAGGAACATGTTACCGACAGTGCAGTACTGCGAGCCTCAGTCTCAGCCTCAGGAGAGATGCCTGCAGGAACATGTTACCCACAGTGCAGTACTGCGAGCCTCAGTCTCAGCCTCAGGAGAGATGCCTGCAGGAACACGTTACCAACAGTGCAGTACTGCGAGCCTCAGTCTCAGCCTCAGGAGAGATGCCTGCAGAAACATGTTACCGACAGTGCAGTACTTCGAGCCTCAGTCTCGGCCTCAGGAGAGACGCCTGCAGGAACATGTTACCGACAGTGCAGTACTTGGAGCCTCAGTCTCAGCCTCAGGAGCGATGCCTGCAGGAACATGTTACCCACAATGCAGTACTTCGAGCCTCAGTCTCAGTCTCAGGAGAGATGCCTGCAGGAACATGTTACCGACAGTGCAGTACTTGGAGCCTCAGTCTCAGCCTCAGGAGCGATGCCTGCAGGAACATGTTACCCACAGTGCAGTACTTCGAGCCTCAGTCTCAGCATCAGGAGAGACACCTGCAAGAACATGTTACCCACAGTGCAGTGCTGCGAGCCTCAGGAGAGATGCCTGCAGGAACATGTTACCGACAGTACAGTACTTGGAGCCTCAGTCTCAGCCTCAGGAGAGATGCCTGCAGGAACATGTTACCGACAGTGCAGTACTTGGAGCCTCAGTCTCAGCCTCAGGAGAGATGCCTGCAGGAACATGTTACCGACAGTGCAGTACTGCGAGCCTCAGTCTCAGCCTCAGGAGCGATGCCTGCAGGAATATGTTACCCACAATGCAGTACTTCGAGCCTCAGTCTCAGCCTCAGGAGAGATGCCTGCAGGAACATGTTACCGACAGTGCAGTACTTGGAGCCTCAGTCTCAGCCTCAGGAGCGATGCCTGCAGGAACATGTTACCCACAGTGCAGTACTTGGAGCCTCAGTCTCAGCCTCAGGAGAGATGCCTGCAGGAACATGTTACCGACAGTGCAGTACTGCGAGCCTCAATATCAGCCTCATGAGAGATGCCTGCAGGAACATGTTACCGACAGCGCAGTACTTGGAGCCTCAGTCTCAGCCTCAGGAGAGACGCCTGCAGGAACATGTTACCGACAGTGCAGTACTTCGAGCCTCAGTCTCAGCCTCAGGAGAGATGCCTGCAGGAACATGTTACCGACAGTGCAGTACTTCGAGCCTCAGTCTCAGCCTCAGGAGAGACGCCTGCAGGAACATGTTACCCACAGTGCAGTACTGCGAGCCTCAGTCTCAGCCTCAGGAGAGACGCCTGCAGGAACATGTTACCCACAGTGCAGTACTGCGAGCCTCAGTCTCAGCCTCAGGAGAAATGCCTGCAGGAACATGTTACCGACAGTGCAGTACTTGGAGCCTCAGTCTCAGCCTCAGGAGAGACGCCTGCAGGAACATGTTACCCACAGTGCAGTACTGCGAGCCTCAGTCTCAGCCTCAGGAGAGCTGCCTGCAGGAACATGTTACCCACAGTGCAGTACTGCGAGCCTCAGTTTCAGCCTTAGGAGAGATGCCTGCAGGAACATGTTACCGACAGTGCAGTACTGCGAGCCTCAGTCTCAGCCTCAGGAGAGACGCCTGCAGGAACATGTTACCCACAGTGCAGTACTGCGAGCCTCAGTCTCAGCCTCAGGAGAGATGCCTGCAGGAACATGTTACCGACAATGCAGTCCTGCGAGCCTCAGTCTCATCCTCAGGAGCGATGCCTGCAGGAACATGTTACCGACAGTGCAGTACTTCGAGCCTCAGTCTCAGCCTCAGGAGAGATGCCTGCAGGAACATGTTACCGACAGTGCAGTACTGCGAGCCTCAGTCTCAGCCTCAGGAGAGATGCCTGCAGGAACATGTTACCCACAGTGCAGTACTGCGAGCCTCAGTCTCAGCCTCAGGAGAGATGCCTGCAGGAACACGTTACCAACAGTGCAGTACTGCGAGCCTCAGTCTCAGCCTCAGGAGAGATGCCTGCAGGAACATGTTACCGACAGTGCAGTACTTCGAGCCTCAGTCTCAGCCTCAGGAGAGACGCCTGCAGGAACATGTTACCGACAGTGCAGTACTTGGAGCCTCAGTCTCAGCCTCAGGAGCGATGCCTGCAGGAACATGTTACCGACAGTGCAGCACTGCGAGCCTCAGTCTCAGCCTCAGGAGAGACGCCTGCAGGAACATGTTACCGACAGTGCAGTACTTGGAGCCTCAGTCTAGGCCTCAGGAGCGATGCCTGCAGGAACATGTTACCCACAGTGCAGTACTTCGAGCCTCAGTCTCAGCCTCAGGAGAGACGCCTGCAGGAACATGTTACCCACAGTGCTGTACTGCGATCCTCAGTCTCCGCCTCAGGAGAGATGCCTGCAGGAACATGTTACCGACAGTGCAGTACTGCGAGCCTCAGTCTCAGCCTCAGGAGAGATGCCTGCAGGAACATGTTACCCACAGTGCAGTACTTCAAGCCTCAGTCTCAGCCTCAGGAGAGACGCCTGCAGGAACATGTTACCAACAGTGCAGTACTGCGAGCCTCAGTCTCAGCCTCAGGAGAGAAGCCTGCAGGAACATGTTACCGACAGTGCAGTACTTCGAGCCTCAGTCTCAGCCTCAGGAGAGATGCCTGCAGGAACATGTTACCGACAGTGCAGTACTTCGAGCCTCAGTCTCAGCCTCAGGAGCGATGCCTGCAGGAACATGTTACCCACAGTGCAGTACTTCGAGCCTCAGTCTCAGCCTCAGGATTGACGCCTGCAGGAATATTTTACCCACAGTGCAGTACTGCGAGCCTCGGTCTCAGCCTCAGGAGAGACGCCTGCAGGAACATGTTACCCACAGTGCAGTACTGCGAGCCTCAGTCTCAGCCTCAGGAGAGATGCCTGCAGGAACATGTTACCGACAGTGCAGTACTTGGAGCCTCAGTCTCAGCCTCAGGAGAGACGCCTGCAGGAACATGTTACCCACAGTGCAGTACTGCGAGCCTCAGTCTCAGCCTCAGGAGAGATACCTGCAGGAACATGTTACCGACAGTGCAGTACTGCGAGCCTCAGTCTCATCCTCAGGAGCGATGCCTGCAGGAACATGTTACCGACAGTGCAGTACTTCGAGCCTCAGTCTCAGCCTCAGGAGAGATGCCTGCAGGAACATGTTACCGACAGTGCAGTACTGCAAGCCTCAGTCTCAGCCTCAGGAGAGATCCCTGCAGGAACATGTTACCCACAGTGCAGTACTGCGAGCCTCAGTCTCAGCCTCAGGAGAGATGCCTGCAGGAACACGTTACCAACAGTGCAGTACTGCGAGCCTCAGTCTCAGCCTCAGGAGAGATGCCTGCAGGAACATGTTACCGACAGTGCAGTACTTCGAGCCTCAGTCTCAGCCTCAGGAGAGACGCCTGCAGGAACATGTTACTGACAGTGCAGTACTTGGAGCCTCAGTCTCAGCCTCAGGAGCGATGCCTGCAGGAACATGTTACCGACAGTGCAGTACTGCGAGCCTCAGTCTCAGCCTCAGGAGAGATGCCTGCAGGAACATGTTACCCACAGTGCAGTACTGCGAGCCTCAGTCTCAGCCTCAGGAGAGATGCCTGCAGGAACACGTTACCAACAGTGCAGTACTGCGAGCCTCATTCTAAGCCTCAGGAGAGATGCCTGCAGGAACATGTTACCGACAGTGCAGTACTTCGAGCCTCAGTCTCGGCCTCAGGAGAGACGCCTGCAGGAACATGTTACCGACAGTGCAGTACTTGGAGCCTCAGTCTCAGCCTCAGGAGCGATGCTTGCAGGAACATGTTACCCACAATGCAGTACTTCGAGCCTCAGTCTCAGCCTCAGGAGAGATGCCTGCAGGAACATGTTACCCACAGTGCAGTACTTCGAGCCTCAGTCTCAGCATCAGGAGAGACACCTGCAAGAACATGTTACCCACAGTGCAGTACTGCGAGCCTCAGGAGAGATGCCTGCAGGAACATGTTACCGACAGTGCAGTACTTGGAGCCTCAGTCTCAGCCTCAGGAGAGATGCCTGCAGGAACATGTTACCGACAGCGCAGTACTTGGAGCCTCAGTCTCAGCCTCAGGAGAGATGACTGCAGGAACATGTTACCGACAGTGCAGTACTTGGAGCCTCAGGAGAGAGGCCTGCAGGAACATGTTACCGACAGTGCAGTACTGCGAGCCTCAATATCAGCCTCAGGAGAGATGCCTGCAGGAACATGTTACCGACAGCGCAGTACTTGGAGCCTCAGTCTCAGCCTCAGGAGAGATGCCTGCAGGAACATGTTACCAACAGTGCAGTACTGCGAGCCTCAGTCTCAGCCTCAGGAGAGATGCCTGCAGGAACATGTTACCGACAGTGCAGTACTTCGAGCCTCAGTCTCGGCCTCAGGAGAGACGGCTGCAGGAACATGTTACCGACAGTGCAGTACTTGGAGCCTAAGTCTCCGCCTCAGGAGCGATGCTTGCAGGAACATGTTACCCACAGTGCAGTACTTCGAGCCTCAGTCTCAGCCTCAGGAGTGATGCCTGCAGGAACATGTTACCGACAGTGCAGTACTTGGAGCCTCAGTCTCAGCCTCAGGAGCGATGCCTGCAGGAACATGTTACCCACAGTGCAGTACTTCGAGCCTCAGTCTCAGCATCAGGAGAGACACCTGCAGGAACATGTTATCCACAGTGCAGTACTGCGAGCCTCAGGAGAGATGCCTGCAGGAACATGTTACCGACAGTGCAGTACTTGGAGCCTCACTCTCAGCCTCGGGAGAGATGCCTGCAGGAATATGTTACCAACAGCGCAGTACTTGGAGCCTCAGTCTCAGCCTCAGGAGAGATGCCTGCAGGAACATGTTACCGACAGTGCAGTACTTGGAGCCTCAGACTCAGCCTCAGGAGCGATGCCTGCAGGAACATGTTACCCACAGTGCAGTACTTCGAGCCTCAGTCTCAGCATCAGGAGAGAAACCTGCAGGAACATGTTACCCACAGTGCAGTACTGCGAGCCTCAGGAGAGATGCCTGCAGGAACATGTTACTGACAGTGCAGTACTTGGAGCCTCAGTCTCAGCCTCAGGAGAGATGCCTGCAGGAACATGTTACCGACAGCGCAGTACTTGGAGCCTCAGTCTCAGCCTCAGGAGAGATGCCTGCAGGAACATGTTACCGACAGTGCAATACTTGGAGCCTCAGTCTCAGCCTCAGGAGAGATGCCTGCAGGAACATGTTACCGACAGTGCAGTACTGCGAGCCTCAATATCAGCCTCAGGAGAGATGCCTGCAGGAACATGTTACCGACAGTGCAGTACTGCGAGCCTCAGTCTCAGCCTCAGGAGAGATGCCTGCAGGAACATGTTACCGACAGTGCAGTACTGCGAGCCTCAATATCTGCCTCAGGAGAGATGCCTGCAGGAACATGTTACCGACAGTGCAGTACTGCGAGCCTCAGTCTCAGCTTCAGGAGAGATGCCTGCAGGAACATGTTACCGACAGTGCAGTACTGCGAGCCTCAGTCTCAGCCTCAGGAGAGATGCCTGCAGGAACATGTTACCCTCAGTGCAGTACTGCGAGCCTCAGCCTCAGGAGAGATGCCTGCAAGAACATGTTACCCACAGTGCAGTACTTCAAGCCTCAGTCTCAGCCTCAGGAGAGACGCCTGCAGGAACATGTTACCGACAGTGCAGTACTTGGAGCCTCAGTCTAGGCCTCAGGAGCGATGCCTGCAGGAACATGTTACCCACAGTGCAGTACTTCGAGCCTCAGTCTCAGCCTCAGGAGAGACGCCTGCAGGAACATGTTACCCACAGTGCTGTACTGCGATCCTCAGTCTCCACCTCAGGAGAGATGCCTGCAGGAACATGTTACCGACAGTGCAGTACTGCGAGCCTCAGTCTCAGCCTCAGGAGAGAGGCCTGCAGGAACATGTTACCCACAGTGCAGTACTTCAAGCCTCAGTCTCAGCCTCAGGAGAGACGCCTGCAGGAACATGTTACCAACAGTGCAGTACTGCGAGCCTCAGTCTCAGGAGAGAAGCCTGCAGGAACATGTTACCGACAATGCAGTACTTCGAGCCTCAGTCTCAGCCTCAGGAGAGATGCCTGCAGAAACATGTTACTGACAGTGCAGTACTTCGAGCCTCAGTCTCAGCCTCAGGAGCGATGCCTGCAGGAACATGTTACCCACAGTGCAGTACTGCGAGCCTCGGTCTCAGCCTCAGGAGAGACGCCTGCAGGAACATGTTACCCACAGTGCAGTACTGCGAGCCTCAGTCTCAGCCTCAGGAGAGATGCCTGCAGGAACATGTTACCGACAGTGCAGTACTTGGAGCCTCAGTCTCAGCCTCAGGAGAAACGCCTGCAGGAACATGTTACCCACAGTGCAGTACTGCGAGCCTCAGTCTCAGCCTCAGGAGAGATGCCTGCAGGAATATGTTACCGACAGTGCAGTACTGCGAGCCTCAGTCTCATCCTCAGGAGCGATGCCTGCAGGAACATGTTACCGACAGTGCAGTTCTTCGAGCCTCAGTCTCAGCCTCAGGAGAGATGCCTGCAGGAACATGTTACCGACAGTGCAGTACTGCGAGCCTCAGTCTCAGCCTCAGGAGAGATGCCTGCAGGAACATGTTACCCACAGTGCAGTACTGCGAGCCTCAGTCTCAGCCTTAGGAGAGATGCCTGCAGGAACACGTTACCAACAGTGCAGTACTGCGAGCCTCAGTCTCAGCCTCAGGAGAGATGCCTGCAGGAACATGTTACCGACAGTGCAGTACTTCGAGCCTCATTCTCAGCCTCAGGAGAGACGCCTGCAGGAACATGTTATGTTACTGACAGTGCAGTACTTGGAGCCTCAGTCTCAGCCTCAGGAGCGATGCCTGCTGGAACATGTTACCGACAGTGCAGTACTGCGAGCCTCAGTCTCAGCCTCAGGAGAGATGCCTGCAGGAACATGTTACCCACAGTGCAGTACTGCGAGCCTCAGTCTCAGCCTCAGGAGAGATGCCTGCAGGAACACGTTACCAACAGTGCAGTACTGCGAGCCTCAGTCTCAGCCTCAGGAGAGATGCCTGCAGAAACATGTTACCGACAGTGCAGTACTTCGAGCCTCAGTCTCGGCCTCAGGAGAGACGCCTGCAGAACCATGTTACCGACAGTGCAGTACTTGGAGCCTCAGTCTCAGCCTCAGGAGCGATGCCTGCAGGAACATGTTACCCACAATGCAGTACTTCGAGCCTCAGTCTCAGCCTCAGGAGAGATGCCTGCAGGAACATGTTACCGACAGTGCAGTACTTGGAACCTCAGTCTCAGCCTCAGGAGCGATGCCTGCAGGAACATGTTACCCACAGTGCAGTACTTCGAGCCTCAGTCTCAGCATCAGGAGAGACACCTGCAAGAACATGTTACCCACAGTGCAGTGCTGCGAGCCTCAGGAGAGATGCCTGCAGGAACATGTTACCGACAGTGCAGTACTTGGAGCCTCAGTCTCAGCCTCAGGAGAGATGCCTGCAGGAACATGTTACCGACAGTGCAGTACTTGGAGCCTCAGTTTCTGCCTCAGGAGAGATGCCTGCAGGAACATGTTACCGACAGTGCAGTACTGCGAGCCTCAGTCTCAGCCTCAGGAGCGATGCCTGCAGGAACATGTTACCCACAATGCAGTACTTCGAGCCTCAGTCTCAGCCTCAGGAGAGATGCCTGCAGGAACATGTTACCGACAGTGCAGTACTTGGAGCCTCAGTCTCAGCCTCAGGAGCGATGCCTGCAGGAACATGTTACCCACAGTGCAGTACTTGGAGCCTCAGTCTCAGCCTCAGGAGAGATGCCTGCAGGAACATGTTACCGACAGTGCAGTACTGCGAGCCTCAATATCAGCCTCATGAGAGATGCCTGCAGGAACATGTTACCGACAGCGCAGTACTTGGAGCCTCAGTCTCAGCCTCAGGAGAGACGTCTGCAGGAACATGTTACCGACAGTGCAGTACTTCGAGCCTCAGTCTCAGCCTCAGGAGAGATGCCTGCAGGAACATGTTACCGACAGTGCAGTACTTCGAGCCTCAGTCTCAGCCTCAGGAGAGACGCCTGCAGGAACATGTTACCCACAGTGCAGTACTGCGAGCCTCAGTCTCAGCCTCAGGAGAGACGCCTGCAGGAACATGTTACCCACAATGCAGTACTGCGAGCCTCAGTCTCAGCCTCAGGAGAGATGCCTGCAGGAACATGTTACCGACAGTGCAGTACTTGGAGCCCCAGTCTCAGCCTCAGGAGAGACGCCTGCAGGAACATGTTACCCACAGTGCAGTACTGCGAGCCTCAGTCTCAGCCTCAGGAGAGCTGCCTGCAGGAACATGTTACCCACAGTGCAGTACTGCGAGCCTCAGTTTCAGCCTTAGGAGAGATGCCTGCAGGAACATGTTACCGACAGTGCAGTACTGCGAGCCTCAGTCTCAGCCTCAGGAGAGACGCCTGCAGGAACATGTTACCCATAGTGCAGTACTGCGAGCCTCAGTCTCAGCCTCAGGAGAGATGCCTGCAGGAACATGTTACCGACAATGCAGTACTGCGAGCCTCAGTCTCATCCTCAGGAGCGATGCCTGCAGGAACATGTTACCGACAGTGCAGTACTTCGAGCCTCAGTCTCAGCCTCAGGAGAGATGCCTGCAGGAACATGTTACCGACAGTGCAGTACTGCGAGCCTCAGTCTCAGCCTCAGGAGAGATGCCTGCAGGAACATGTTACCCACAGTGCAGTACTGCGAGCCTCAGTCTCAGCCTCAGGAGAGATGCCTGCAGGAACACGTTACCAACAGTGCAGTACTGCGAGCCTCAGTCTCAGCCTCAGGAGAGATGCCTGCAGGAACATGTTACCGACAGTGCAGTACTTCGAGCCTCAGTCTCAGCCTCAGGAGAGACGCCTGCAGGAACATGTTACCGACAGTGCAGTACTTGGAGCCTCAGTCTCAGCCTCAGGAGCGATGCCTGCAGGAACATGTTACCGACAGTGCAGCACTGCGAGCCTCAGTCTCAGCCTCAGGAGAGACGCCTGCAGGAACATGTTACCGACAGTGCAGTACTTCGAGCCTCAGTCTCGAACTCAGGAGAGACGCCTGCAGGAACATGTTACCGACAGTGCAGTACTTGGAGCCTCAGTCTCAGCCTCAGGAGCGATGCCTGCAGGAACATGTTACCCACTGTGCAGTACTTCGAGCCTCAGTCTCAGCATCAGGAGAGACACCTGCAGGAACATGTTACCGACAGTGCAATACTGTGAGCCTCAGTCTCATCCTCTCGAGCGATGCCTGCAGGAACATGTTACCCACAGTGCAGTACTGCGAGCCTCAGGGGAGATGCCTGCAGGAACATGTTACCGACAGTGCAGTACTTGGAGCCTCAGTCTCAGCCTCAGGAGAGATGCCTGCAGGAATATGTTACCAACAGTGCAGTACTGCGAGCCTCAGTCTCAGCCTCAGGAGAGACGCCTGCAGGAACATGTTACCGACAGTGCAGTACTTCGAGCCTCAGTCTCAGCCTCAGGAGAGATGCCTGCAGGAACATGTTATCGACAGTGCAGTACTTCGAGCCTCAGTCTCAGCCTCAGGAGCGATGCCTACAGGAACATGTTACCCACAGTGCAGTAATTCGAGCCTCAGTCTCAGCCTCAGGAGAGACGCCTGCAGGAACATGTTACACACAGTGCAGTACTGCGAGCCTCAGTCTCAGCCTCAGGAGAGACGCCTGCAGGAACATGTTACCCACAGTGCAGTACTGCGAGCCTCAGTCTCAGCCTCAGGAGAGATGCCTGCAGGAACATGTTACCGTCAGTGCAGTACTTGGAGCCTCAGTCTCAGCCTCAGGAGGGACGCCTGCAGGAACATGTTACCCACAGTGCAGTACTGCGAGCCTCAGTCTCAGCCTCAGGATAGATGCCTGCAGGAACATGTTACCCACAGTGCAGTACTGCGAGCCTCAGTTTCAGCCTTAGGAGAGATGCCTGCAGGAACATGTTACCGACAGTGCAGTACTGCGAGCCTCAGTCTCAGCCTCAGGAGAGACGCCTGCAGGAACATGTTACCCACAGTGCAGTACTGCGAGCCTCAGTCTCAGCCTCAGGAGAGATGCCTGCAGGAACATGTTACCGACAGTGCAGTACTGCGAGCCTCAGTCTCATCCTCAGGAGCGATGCCTGCAGGAACATGTTACCGACAGTGCAGTACTTCGAGCCTCAGTCTCAGCTTCAGGAGAGATGCCTGCAGGAACATGTTACCGACAGTGCAGTACTGCGAGCCTCAGTCTCAGCCTCAGGAGAGATGCCTGCAGGAACATGTTACCCACAGTGCAGTACTGCGAGCCTCAGTTTCAGCCTCAGGAGAGATGCCTGCAGGAACACGTTACCAACAGTGCAGTACTGCGAGCCTCAGTCTCAGCCTCAGGAGAGATGCCTGCAGGAACATGTTACCGACAGTGCAGTACTTCCAGCCTCAGTCTCAGCCTCAGGAGAGACGCCTGCAGGAACATGTTACCGACAGTGCAGTACTTTGCAGTACTTGGAGCCTCAGTCTCAGCCTCAGGAGCGATGCCTGCAGGAACATGTTACCGACAGTGCAGTACTGCGAGCCTCAGTCTCAGCCTCAGGAGAGATGCCTGCAGGAACATGTTACCCACAGTGCAGTACTGCGAGCCTCAGTCTCAGCCTCAGGAGAGATGCCTGCAGGAACACGTTACCAACAGTGCAGTACTGCGAGCCTCAGTCTCAGCCTCAGGAGAGATGCCTGCAGGAACATGTTACCGACAGTGCAGTACTTCGAGCCTCAGTCTCGGCCTCAGGAGAGACGCCTGCAGGAACATGTTACTGACAGTGCAGTACTTGGAGCCTCAGTCTCAGCCTCAGGAGCGATGCCTGCAGGAACATGTTACCCACAGTGCAGTACTTCGAGCCTCAGTCTCAGCCTCAGCAGCGATGCCTGCAGGAACATGTTACCCACAGTGCAGTACTTCGAGCCTCAGTCTCAGAATCAGGAGAGACACCTGCAGGAACATGTTACCCACAGTGCAGTACTGCGAGCCTCAGGAGAGATGCCTGCAGGAACATGTTACCGACAGTTCAGTACTTGGAGCCTCAGTCTCAGCCTCAGGAGAGATGCCTGCAGGAACATGTTACCGACAGCGCAGTACTTGGAGCCTCAGTCTCAGCCTCAGGAGAGATGCCTGCAGGAACATGTTACCGACAGTGCAGTACTTGGAGCCTCAGTCTCAGCCTCAGGAGAGATGCCTGCAGGAACATGTTACCGACAGTGCAGTACTGCGAGCCTCAATATCAGCCTTAGGAGAGATGCCTGCAGGAACATGTTACCGACAGTGCAGTACTGCGAGCCTCAGCCTCAGCCTCAGGAGAGATGCCTGCAGGAACATGTTACCGACAGTGCAGTACTGCGAGCCTCAATATCTGCCTCAGGAGAGATGCCTGCAGGAACATGTTACCGACAGTGCAGTACTGCGAGCCTCAGTCTCAGCCTCAGGAGAGATGCCTGCAGGAACATGTTACCGACAGTGCAGTACTGCGAGCCTCAGTCTCAGCCTCAGGAGAGATGCCTGCAGGAACATGTTACCCTCAGTGCAGTACTGCGAGCCTCAGCCTCAGGAGAGATGCCTGCAGGAACATGTTACCCACAGTGCAGTACTTCAAGCCTCAGTCTCAGCCTCAGGAGAGACGCCTGCAGGAACATGTTACCGACAGTGCAGTACTTGGAGCCTCAGTTTAGGCCTCAGGAGCGATGCCTGCAGGAACATGTTACCCACAGTGCAGTACTTCAAGCCTCAGTCTCAGCCTCAGGAGAGACGCCTGCAGGAACATGTTACCAACAGTGCAGTACTGCGAGCCTCAGTCTCAGCCTCAGGAGAGAAGCCTGCAGGAACATGTTACCGACAGTGCAGTACTTCGAGCCTCAGTCTCAGCCTCAGGAGAGATGCCTGCAGGAACATGTTACCCACAGTGCTGTACTTCGAGCCTCAGTCTCAGCCTCAGGATTGACGCCTGTAGGAACATGTTACCCACAGAGCAGTACTGAGAGCCTCAGTCTCAGCCTCAGGAGAGACGCCTGCAGGAACATGTTACCCACAGTGCAGTACTGCGAGCCTCAGTCTCAGCCTCAGGAGAGATGCCTGCAGGAACATGTTACCGACAGTGCAGTACTTGGAGCCTCAGTCTCAGCCTCAGGAGAGACGCCTGCAGGAACATGTTACCCACAGTGCAGTACTGCGAGCCTCAGTCTCAGCCTCAGGAGAGATGCCTGCAGGAACATGTTACCGACAGTGCAGTACTGCGAGCCTCAGTCTCAGCCTCAGGAGAGACGCCTGCAGGAACATGTTACCCACAGTGCAGTACTGCGAGCCTCAGTCTCAGCCTCAGGAGAGATGCCTGCAGTAACATGTTACAGACAGTGCAGTACTGCGAGCCTCAGTCTGATCCTCAGGAGCGATGCCTGCAGGAACATGTTACCGACAGTGCAGTACTTCGAGCCTCAGTCTCAGCCTCAGGAGAGATGCCTGCATGAACATGTTACCGACAGTGCAGTACTGCGAGCCTCGGTCTCAGCCTCAGGAGAGATGCCTGCAGGAACATGTTACCCACAGTGCAGTACTGCGAGCCTCAGTCTCAGCCTCAAGAGAGATGCCTGCAGGAACATGTTACCAACAGTGCAGTACTGCGAGCCTCAGTCTCAGCCTCAGGAGAGATGCCTGCAGGAACATGTTACCCACAGTGCAGTACTGCGAGCCTCAGTCTCAGCCTCAGGAGAGATGCCTGCAGGAACATGTTACCGACAGTGCAGTACTTGGAGCCTAAGTCTCAGCCTCAGGAGCGATGCTTGCAGGAACATGTTACCCACAGTGCAGTACTTCGAGCCTCAGTCTCAGCCTCAGGAGAGATGCCTGCAGGAACATGTTACCGACAGTGCAGTACTTGGAGCCTCAGTCTCAGCCTCAGAAGCGATGCCTGCAGGAACATGTTACCCACAGTGCAGTACTTCGAGCCTCAGTCTCAGCATCAGGAGAGACACCTGCAGGAACATGTTACCCACAGTGCAGTACTGCGAGCCTCAGGAGAGATGCCTGCAGGAACATGTTACCGACAGTGCAGTACTTTGAGCCTCAGTCTCAGCCTCCGGAGAGATGCCTGCAGGAATATGTTACCAACAGCGCAGTACTTGGAGCCTCAGTCTCAGCCTCAGGAGAGATGCCTGCAGGAACATGTTACCGACAGTGCAGTACTTGGAGCCTCAGTCTCAGCCTCAGGAGCGATGCCTGCAGGAACATGTTACCCACAGTGCAGTACTTCGAGCCTCAGTCTCAGCATCAGGAGAGACACCTGCAGGAACATGTTACCCACAGTGCAGTACTGCGAGCCTCAGGAGAGATGCCTGCAGTAACATGTTACTGACAGTGCAGTACTTGGAGCCTCAGTCTCAGCCTCAGGAGAGATGCCTGCAGGAATATGTTACCAACAGCGCAGTACTTGGAGCCTCAGTCTCAGCCTCAGGAGAGATGCCTGCAGGAACATGTTACCGACAGTGCAGTACTTGGAGCCTCAGTCTCAGCCTCAGGAGAGATGCCTGCAGGAACATGTTACCCACAGTGCAGTACTGCGAGCCTCAGTCTCAGCCTCAGGAGAGATGCCTGCAGGAACATGTTACCGACAGTGCAGTACTGCGAGCCTCAGTCTCAGCCTCAGGAGAGATGCCTGCAGGAACATGTTACCGACAGTGCAGTACTGCGAGCCTCAGTATCTGCCTCAGGAGAGATGCCTGCAGGAACATGTTACCGACAGTGCAGTAGTGCGAGCCTCAGCCTCAGGAGAGATGCCTGCAGGAACATGTTACCCACAGTGCAGTACTTCAAGCCTCAGTCTCAGCCTCAAGAGAGACGCCTGCAGGAACATGTTACCGACAGTGCAGTACTTGGAGCCTCAGTCTAGGCCTCAGGAGCGATTCCTGCAGGAACATGTTACCCACAGTGCAGTACTGCGAGCCTCAGTCTCAGCCTCAGGAGAGACGCCTGCAGGAACATGTTACCCACAGTGCTGTACTGCGATCCTCAGTCTCCGCCTCAGGAGAGATGCCTGCAGGAACATGTTACCGACAGTGCAGTACTGCGAGCCTCAGTCTCAGCCTCAGGAGAGATGCCTGCAGGAACATGTTACTCACAGTGCAGTACTTCAAGCCTCAGTCTCAGCCTCAGGAGAGACGCCTGCAGGAACATGTTACCAACAGTGCAGTACTTCAAGCCTCAGTCTCAGCCTCAGGAGAGACGCCTGCAGGAACATGTTACCAACAGTGCAGTACTGCGAGCCTCAGTCTCAGCCTCAGGAGAGAAGCCTGCAGGAACATGTTACCGACAGTGCAGTACTTCGAGCCTCAGTCTCAGCCTCAGGAGAGATGCCTGCAGAAACATGTTACTGACAGTGCAGTACTTCGAGCCTCAGTCTCAGCCTCAGGAGCGATGCCTGCAGGAACATGTTACCCACAGTGCAGTACTTCGAGCCTCAGTCTCAGCCTCAGGATTGACGCCTGCAGGAACATGTTACCCACAGTGCAGTACTGCGAGCCTCGGTCTCAGCCTCAGGAGAGACGCCTGCAGGAACATGTTACCCACAGTGCAGTACTGCGAGCCTCAGTCTCAGCCTCAGGAGAGATGCCTGCTGGAACATGTTACCGACAGTGCAGTACTTGGAGCCTCAGTCTCAGCCTCAGGAGAAACGCCTGCAGGAACATGTTACCCACAGTGCAGTACTGCGAGCCTCAGTCTCAGCCTCAGGAGAGATGCCTGCAGGAACACGTTACCAACAGTGCAGTACTGCGAGCCTCAGTCTCATCCTCAGGAGCGATGCCTGCAGGAACATGTTACCGACAGTGCAGTTCTTCGAGCCTCAGTCTCAGCCTCAGGAGAGATGCCTGCAGGAACATGTTACCGACAGTGCAGGACTGCGAGCCTCAGTCTCAGCCTCAGGAGAGATGCCTGCAGGAACATGTTACCCACAGTGCAGTACTGCGAGCCTCAGTCTCAGCCTCAGGAGAGATGCCTGCAGGAACACGTTACCAACAGTGCAGTACTGCGAGCCTCAGTCTCAGCCTCAGGAGAGATGCCTGCAGGAACATGTTACCGACAGTGCAGTACTTCGAGCCTCATTCTCAGCCTCAGGAGAGACGCCTGCAGGAACATGTTACTGACAGTGCAGTACTTGGAGCCTCAGTCTCAGCCTCAGGAGCGATGCCTGCAGGAACATGTTACCGACAGTGCAGTACTGCGAGCCTCAGTCTCAGCCTCAGGAGAGATGCCTGCAGGAACATGTTACCCACAGTGCAGTACTGCGAGCCTCAGTCTCAGCCTCAGGAGAGATGCCTGCAGGAACACGTTACCAACAGTGCAGTACTGCGAGCCTCAGTCTCAGCCTCAGGAGAGATGCCTGCAGAAACATGTTACCGACAGTGCAGTACTTCGAGCCTCAGTCTCGGCCTCAGGAGAGACGCCTGCAGGAACATGTTACCAACAGTGCAGTACTTGGAGCCTCAGTCTCAGCCTCAGGAGCGATGCCTGCAGGAACATGTTACCCACAATGCAGTACTTCGAGCCTCAGTCTCAGCCTCAGGAGAGATGCCTGCAGGAACATGTTACCGACAGTGCAGTACTTGGAGCCTCAGTCTCAGCCTCAGGAGCGATGCCTGCAGGAACATGTTACCCACAGTGCAGTACTTCGAGCCTCAGTCTCAGCATCAGGAGAGACACCTGCAAGAACATGTTACCCACAGTGCAGTGCTGCGAGCCTCAGGAGAGATGCCTGCAGGAACATGTTACCGACAGTGCAGTACTTGGAGCCTCAGTCTCAGCCTCAGGAGAGATGCCTGCAGGAACATGTTACCGACAGTGCAGTACTTGGAGCCTCAGTCTCAGCCTCAGGAGAGATGCCTGCAGGAACATGTTACCGACAGTGCAGTACTGCGAGCCTCAGTCTCAGGAGCGATGCCTGCAGGAACATGTTACCCACAATGCAGTACTTCGAGCCTCAGTCTCAGCCTCAGGAGAGATGCCTGCAGGAACATGTTACCGACAGTGCAGTACTTGGAGCCTCAGTCTCAGCCTCAGGAGCGATGCCTGCAGGAACATGTTACCCACAGTGCAGTACTTGGAGCCTCAGTCTCAGCCTCAGGAGAGATGCCTGCAGGAACATGTTACCGACAGTGCAGTACTGCGAGCCTCAATATCAGCCTCATGAGAGATGCCTGCAGGAACATGTTACCGACAGTGCAGTACTTGGAGCCTCAGTCTCAGCCTCAGGAGAGACGCCTGCAGGAACATGTTACCGACAGTGCAGTACTTCGAGCCTCAGTCTCAGCCTCAGGAGAGATGCCTGCAGGAACATGTTACCGACAGTGCAGTACTTCGAGCCTCAGTCTCAGCCTCAGGAGAGACGCCTGCAGGAACATGTTACCCACAGTGCAGTACTGCGAGCCTCAGTCTCAGCCTCAGGAGAGACGCCTGCAGGAACATGTTACCCACAGTGCAGTACTGCGAGCCTCAGTCTCAGCCTCAGGAGAGATGCCTGCAGGAATATGTTACCGACAGTGCAGTACTTCGAGCCTCAGTCTCGAACTCAGGAGAGACGCCTGCAGGAACATGTTACCGACAGTGCAGTACTTGGAGCCTCAGTCTCAGCCTCAGGAGCGATGCCTGCAGGAACATGTTACCCACTGTGCAGTACTTCGAGCCTCAGTCTCAGCATCAGGAGAGACACCTGCAGGAACATGTTACCGACAGTGCAATACTGTGAGCCTCAGTCTCATCCTCTCGAGCGATGCCTGCAGGAACATGTTACCCACAGTGCAGTACTGCGAGCCTCAGGGGAGATGCCTGCAGGAACATGTTACCGACAGTGCAGTACTTGGAGCCTCAGTCTCAGCCTCAGGAGAGATGCCTGCAGGAATATGTTACCAACAGTGCAGTACTGCGAGCCTCAGTCTCAGCCTCAGGAGAGACGCCTGCAGGAACATGTTACCGACAGTGCAGTACTTCGAGCCTCAGTCTCAGCCTCAGGAGAGATGCCTGCAGGAACATGTTATCGACAGTGCAGTACTTCGAGCCTCAGTCTCAGCCTCAGGAGCGATGCCTACAGGAACATGTTACCCACAGTGCAGTAATTCGAGCCTCAGTCTCAGCCTCAGGAGAGACGCCTGCAGGAACATGTTACCCACAGTGCAGTACTGCGAGCCTCAGTCTCAGCCTCAGGAGAGACGCCTGCAGGAACATGTTACCCACAGTGCAGTACTGCGAGCCTCAGTCTCAGCCTCAGGAGAGATGCCTGCAGGAACATGTTATCGTCAGTGCAGTACTTGGAGCCTCAGTCTCAGCCTCAGGAGGGACGCCTGCAGGAACATGTTACCCACAGTGCAGTACTGCGAGCCTCAGTCTCAGCCTCAGGATAGATGCCTGCAGGAACATGTTACCCACAGTGCAGTACTGCGAGCCTCAGTTTCAGCCTTAGGAGAGATGCCTGCAGGAACATGTTACTGACAGTGCAGTACTGCGAGCCTCAGTCTCAGCCTCAGGAGAGACGCCTGCAGGAACATGTTACCCACAGTGCAGTACTGCGAGCCTCAGTCTCAGCCTCAGGAGAGATGCCTGCAGGAACATGTTACCGACAGTGCAGTACTGCGAGCCTCAGTCTCATCCTCAGGAGCGATGCCTGCAGGAACATGTTACCGACAGTGCAGTACTTCGAGCCTCAGTCTCAGCTTCAGGAGAGATGCCTGCAGGAACATGTTACCGACAGTGCAGTACTGCGAGCCTCAGTCTCAGCCTCAGGAGAGATGCCTGCAGGAACATGTTACCCACAGTGCAGTACTGCGAGCCTCAGTTTCAGCCTCAGGAGAGATGCCTGCAGGAACACGTTACCAACAGTGCAGTACTGCGAGCCTCAGTCTCAGCCTCAGGAGAGATGCCTGCAGGAACATGTTACCGACAGTGCAGTACTTCCAGCCTCAGTCTCAGCCTCAGGAGAGACGCCTGCAGGAACATGTTACCGACAGTGCAGTACTTTGCAGTACTTGGAGCCTCAGTCTCAGCCTCAGGAGCGATGCCTGCAGGAACATGTTACCGACAGTGCAGTACTGCGAGCCTCAGTCTCAGCCTCAGGAGAGATGCCTGCAGGAACATGTTACCCACAGTGCAGTACTGCGAGCCTCAGTCTCAGCCTCAGGAGAGATGCCTGCAGGAACACGTTACCAACAGTGCAGTACTGCGAGCCTCAGTCTCAGCCTCAGGAGAGATGCCTGCAGGAACATGTTACCCACAGTGCAGTACTGCGAGCCTCAGTCTCAGCCTCAGGAGAGATGCCTGCAGGAACACGTTACCAACAGTGCAGTACTGCGAGCCTCAGTCTCATCCTCAGGAGCGATGCCTGCAGGAACATGTTACCGACAGTGCAGTACTTCGAGCCTCAGTCTCAGCCTCAGGAGAGATGCCTGCAGGAACATGTTACCGACAGTGCAGTACTGCGAGCCTCAGTCTCAGCCTCAGGAGAGATGCCTGCAGGAACATGTTACCGACAGTGCAGTACTTCGAGCCTCAGTCTCAGCCTCAGGAGAGACGCCTGCAGGAACATGTTACCCACAGTGCAGTACTGCGAGCCTCAGTCTCAGCCTCAGGAGAGACGCCTGCAGGAACATGTTACCCACAATGCAGTACTGCGAGCCTCAGTCTCAGCCTCAGGAGAGATGCCTGCAGGAACATGTTACCGACAGCGCAGTACTTGGAGCCTCAGTCTCAGCCTCAGGAGAGACGCCTGCAGGAACATGTTACCGACAGTGCAGTACTTCGAGCCTCAGTCTCAGCCTCAGGAGAGATGCCTGCAGGAACATGTTACCGACAGTGCAGTACTTCGAGCCTCAGTCTCAGCCTCAGGAGAGACGCCTGCAGAACCATGTTACCCACAGTGCAGTACTGCGAGCCTCAGTCTCAGCCTCAGGAGAGACGCCTGCAGGAACATGTTACCCACAGTGCAGTACTGCGAGCCTCAGTCTCAGCCTCAGGAGAGATGCCTGCAGGAACATGTTACCGACAGTGCAGTACTTGGAGCCTCAGTCTCAGCCTCAGGAGAGACGCCTTCAGGAACATGTTACCCACAGTGCAGTACTGCGAGCCTCAGTCTCAGCCTCAGGAGAGCTGCCTGCAGGAACATGTTACCCACAGTGCAGTACTGCGAGCCTCAGTTTCAGCCTTAGGAGAGATGCCTGCAGGAACATGTTACCGACAGTGCAGTACTGCGAGCCTCAGTCTCAGCCTCAGGAGAGACGCCTGCAGGAACATGTTACCCACAGTGCAGTACTGCGAGCCTCAGTCTCAGCCTCAGGAGAGATGCCTGCAGGAACATGTTACCGACAATGCAGTACTGCGAGCCTCAGTCTCATCCTCAGGAGCGATGCCTGCAGGAACATGTTACCGACAGTGCAGTACTTCGAGCCTCAGTCTCAGCCTCAGGAGAGATGCCTGCAGGAACATGTTACCGACAGTGCAGTACTGCGAGCCTCAGTCTCAGCCTCAGGAGAGATGCCTGCAGGAACATGTTACCCACAGTGCAGTACTGCGAGCCTCAGTCTCAGCCTCAGGAGAGATGCCTGCAGGAACACGTTACCAACAGTGCAGTACTGCGAGCCTCAGTCTCAGCCTCAGGAGAGATGCCTGCAGGAACATGTTACCGACAGTGCAGTACTTCGAGCCTCAGTCTCAGCCTCAGGAGAGACGCCTGCAGGAACATGTTACCGACAGTGCAGTACTTGGAGCCTCAGTCTCAGCCTCAGGAGCGATGCCTGCAGGAACATGTTACCGACAGTGCAGCACTGCGAGCCTCAGTCTCAGCCTCAGGAGAGACGCCTGCAGGAACATGTTACCGACAGTGCAGTACTTGGAGCCTCAGTCTAGGCCTCAGGAGCGATGCCTGCAGGAACATGTTACCCACAGTGCAGTACTTCGAGCCTCAGTCTCAGCCTCAGGAGAGACGCCTGCAGGAACATGTTACCCACAGTGCTGTACTGCGATCCTCAGTCTCCGCCTCAGGAGAGATGCCTGCAGGAACATGTTACCGACAGTGCAGTACTGCGAGCCTCAGTCTCAGCCTCAGGAGAGATGCCTGCAGGAACATGTTACCCACAGTGCAGTACTTCAAGCCTCAGTCTCAGCCTCAGGAGAGACGCCTGCAGGAACATGTTACCAACAGTGCAGTACTGCGAGCCTCAGTCTCAGCCTCAGGAGAGAAGCCTGCAGGAACATGTTACCGACAGTGCAGTACTTCGAGCCTCAGTCTCAGCCTCAGGAGAGATGCCTGCAGGAACATGTTACCGACAGTGCAGTACTTCGAGCCTCAGTCTCAGCCTCAGGAGCGATGCCTGCAGGAACATGTTACCCACAGTGCAGTACTTCGAGCCTCAGTCTCAGCCTCAGGATTGACGCCTGCAGGAATATTTTACCCACAGTGCAGTACTGCGAGCCTCGGTCTCAGCCTCAGGAAAGACGCCTGCAGGAACATGTTACCCACAGTGCAGTACTGCGAGCCTCAGTCTCAGCCTCAGGAGAGATGCCTGCAGGAACATGTTACCGACAGTGCAGTACTTGGAGCCTCAGTCTCAGCCTCAGGCGAGACGCCTGCAGGAACATGTTACCCACAGTGCAGTACTGCGAGCCTCAGTCTCAGCCTCAGGAGAGATACCTGCAGGAACATGTTACCGACAGTGCAGTACTGCGAGCCTCAGTCTCATCCTCAGGAGCGATGCCTGCAGGAACATGTTACCGACAGTGCAGTACTTCGAGCCTCAGTCTCAGCCTCAGGAGAGATGCCTGCAGGAACATGTTACCCACAGTGCAGTACTGCAAGCCTCAGTCTCAGCCTCAGGAGAGATGCCTGCAGGAACACGTTACCAACAGTGCAGTACTGCGAGACTCAGTCTCAGCCTCAGGAGAGATGCCTGCAGGAACATGTTACCGACAGTGCAGTACTTCGAGCCTCAGTCTCGGCCTCAGGAGAGACGCCTGCAGGAACATGTTACCGACAGTGCAGTACTTGGAGCCTAAGTCTCAGCCTCAGGAGCGATGCTTGCAGGAACATGTTACCCACAGTGCAGTACTTCGAGCCTCAGTCTCAGCCTCAGGAGAGATGCCTGCAGGAACATATTACCGACAGTGCAGTACTTGGAGCCTCAGTCTCAGCCTCAGGAGCGATGCCTGCAGGAACATGTTACCCACAGTGCAGTACTTCGAGCCTCAGTCTCAGCATCAGGAGAGACACCTGCAGGAACATGTTACCCACAGTGCAGTACTGCGAGCCTCAGGAGAGATGCCTGCAGGAACATGTTACCGACAGTGCAGTACTTGGAGCCTCAGTCTCAGCCTCAGGAGAGATGCCTGCAGGAATATGTTACCAACAGCGCAGTACTTGGAGCCTCAGTCTCAGCCTCAGGAGAGATGCCTGCAGGAACATGTTACCGACAGTGCAGTACTTGGAGCCTCAGTCTCAGCCTCAGGAGCGATGCCTGCAGGAACATGTTACCCACAGTGCAGTACTTCGAGCCTCAGTCTCAGCATCAGGAGAGACACCTGCAGGAACATGTTACCCACAGTGCAGTACTGCGAGCCTCAGGAGAGATGCCTGCAGGAACATGTTACTGACAGTGCAGTACTTGGAGCCTCAGTCTCAGCCTCAGGAGAGATGCCTGCAGGAATATGTTACCAACAGCGCAGTACTTGGAGCCTCAGTCTCAGCCTCAGGAGAGATGCCTGCAGGAACATGTTACCGACAGTGCAGTAGTTGGAGCCTCAGTCTCAGCCTCAGGAGAGATGCCTGCAGGAACATGTTACCGACAGTGCAGTACTGCGAGCCTCAATATCAGCCTCAGGAGAGATGCTTGCAGGAACATGTTACCGACAGTGCAGTACTGCGAGCCTCAGTCTCAGCCTCAGGAGAGATGCCTGCAGGAACATGTTACCCACAGTGCAGTACTGCGAGCCTCAGTCTCAGCCTCAGGAGAGATGCCTGCAGGAACATGTTACCGACAGTGCAGTACTGCGAGCCTCAGTCTCAGCCTCAGGAGAGATGCCTGCAGGAACATGTTACCGACAGTGCAGTACTGCGAGCCTCAATATCTGCCTCAGGAGAGATGCCTGCAGGAACATGTTACCGACAGTGCAGTACTGCGAGCCTCAGCCTCAGGAGAGATGCCTGCAGGAACATGTTACCCACAGTGCAGTACTTCAAGCCTCAGTCTCAGCCTCAGGAGAGACGCCTGCAGGAACATGTTACCGACAGTGCAGTACTTGGAGCCTCAGTCTAGGCCTCAGGAGCGATGCCTGCAGGAACATGTTACCCACAGTGCAGTACTTCGAGCCTCAGTCTCAGCCTCAGGAGAGACGCCTGCAGGAACATGTTACCCACAGTGCTGTACTGCGATCCTCAGTCTCCGCCTCAGGAGAGATGCCTGCAGGAACATGTTACCGACAGTGCAGTACTGCGAGCCTCAGTCTCAGCCTCAGGAGAGATGCCTGCAGGAACATGTTTCCCACAGTGCAGTACTTCGAGCCTCAGTCTCAGCCTCAGGAGAGACGCCTGCAGGAACATGTTACCAACAGTGCAGTACTGCGAGCCTCAGTCTCAGCCTCAGGAGAGAAGCCTGCAGGAACATGTTACCGACAGTGCAGTACTTCGAACCGCAGTCTCAGCCTCAGGAGAGATGCCTGCAGGAACATGTTACCGACAGTGCAGTACTTCGAGCCTCAGTCTCAGCCTCAGGAGCGATGCCTGCAGGAACATGTTACCCACAGTGCAGTACTTCTAGCCTCAGTCTCAGCCTCAGGATTGACGCCTGCAGGAACATGTTACCCACAGTGCAGTACTGCGAGCCTCGGTCTCAGCCTCAGGAGAGACGCCTGCAGGAACATGTTACCCACAGTGCAGTACTGCGAGCCTCAGTCTCAGCCTCAGGAGAGATGCCTGCAGGAACATGTTTCCGACAGTGCAGTACTTGGAGCCTCAGTCTCAGCCTCAGGAGAGACGCCTGCAGGAACATGTTACCCACAGTGCAGTACTGCGAGCCTCAGTCTCAGCCTCAGGAGAGATGCCTGCAGGAACATGTTACCGACAGTGCAGTACTGCGAGCCTCAGTCTCATCCTCAGGAGCGATGCCTGCAGGAACATGTTACCGACAGTGCAGTACTTCGAGCCTCAGTCTCAGCCTCAGGAGAGATGCCTGCAGGAACATGTTACCGACAGTGCAGTACTGCGAGCCTCAGTCTCAGCCTCAGGAGAGATGCCTGCAGGAACACGTTACCAACAGTGCAGTACTGCGAGCCTCAGTCTCAGCCTCAGGAGAGATGCCTGCAGGAACATGTTACCGACAGTGCAGTACTTCGAGCCTCAGTCTCAGCCTCAGGAGCGATGCCTGCAGGAACATGTTACCGACAGTGCAGTACTGCGAGCCTCAGTCTCAGCCTCAGGAAAGATGCCTGCAGGAACATGTTACCCACAGTGCAGTACTGCGAGCCTCAGTCTCAGCCTCAGGAGAGATGCCTGCAGGAACACGTTACCAACAGTGCAGTACTGCGAGCCTCAGTCTCAGCCTCAGGAGAGATGCCTGCAGGAACATGTTACCGACAGTGCAGTACTTCGAGCCTCAGTCTCGACCTCAGGAGAGACGCCTGCAGGAACATGTTACCGACAGTGCAGTACTTGGAGCCTCAGTCTCAGCCTCAGGAGCGATGCCTGCAGGAACATGTTACCCACAATGCAGTACTTCGAGCCTCAGTCTCAGCCTCAGGAGAGATGCCTGCAGGAACATGTTACCGACAGTGCAGTACTTGGAGCCTCAGTCTCAGCCTCAGGAGCGATGCCTGCAGGAACATGTTACCCACAGTGCAGTACTTCGAGCCTCAGTCTCAGCATCAGGAGAGACACCTGCAAGAACATGTTACCCACAGTGCAGTACTGCGAGCCTCAGGAGAGATGCCTGCAGGAACATGTTACCGACAGTGCAGTACTTGGAGCCTCAGTCTCAGCCTCAGGAGAGATGCCTGCAGGAACATGTTACAGACAGTGCAGTACTTGGAGCCTCAGTCTCAGCCTCAGGAGAGATGCCTGCAGGAACATGTTACCGACAGTGCAGTACTGCGAGCCTCAATATCAGCCTCAGGAGAGATGCCTGCAGGAACATGTTACCGACAGCGCAGGACTTGGAGCCTCAGTCTCAGCCTCAGGAGAGACGCCTGCAGGAACATGTTACCCACAGTGCAGTACTGCGAGCATCAGTCTCAGCCTCAGGAGAGACGCCTGCAGGAACATGTTACCCACAGTGCAGTACTGCGAGCCTCAGTCTCAGCCTCAGGAGAGATGCCTGCAGGAACATGTTACCGACAGTGCAGTACTTGGAGCCTCAGTCTCAGCCTCAGGAGAGACGCCTGCAGGAACATGTTACCCACAGTGCAGTACTGCGAGCCTCAGTCTCAGCCTCAGGAGAGATGCCTGCAGGAACATGTTACCCACAGTGCAGTACTGCGAGTCTCAGTTTCAGCCTTAGGAGAGATGCCTGCAGGAACATGTTACCGACAGTGCAGTACTGCGAGCCTCAGTCTCAGCCTCAGGAGAGACGCCTGCAGGAACATGTTACCCACAGTGCAGTACTGCGAGCCTCAGTCTCAGCCTCAGGAGAGATGCCTGCAGGAACATGTTACCGACAATGCAGTACTGCGAGCCTCAGTCTCATCCTCAGGAGCGATGCCTGCAGAAACATGTTACCGACAGTGCAGTACTTCGAGCCTCAGTCTCAGCCTCAGGAGAGATGCCTGCAGGAACATGTTACCGACAGTGCAGTACTGCAAGCCTCAGTCTCAGCCTCAGGAGAGATGCCTGCAGGAACATGTTACCCACAGTGCAGTACTGCGAGCCTCAGTCTCAGCCTCAGGAGAGATGCCTGCAGGAACACGTTACCAACAGTGCAGTACTGCGAGCCTCAGTCTCAGCCTCAGGAGAGATGCCTGCAGGAACATGTTACCGACAGTGCAGTACTTCGAGCCTCAGTCTCAGCCTCAGGAGAGACGCCTGCAGGAACATGTTACCGACAGTGCAGTACTTGGAGCCTCAGTCTCAGCCTCAGGAGCGATGCCTGCAGGAACATGTTACCGACAGTGCAGTACTGCGAGCCTCAGTCTCAGCCTCAGGAGAGACGCCTGCAGGAACATGTTACCGACAGTGCAGTACTTGGAGCCTCAGTCTAGGCCTCAGGAGCGATGCCTGCAGGAACATGTTACCCACAGTGCAGTACTTCGAGCCTCAGTCTCAGCCTCAGGAGAGACGCCTGCAGGAACATGTTACCCACAGTGCTGTACTGCGATCCTCAGCCTCCGCCTCAGGAGAGATGCCTGCAGGAACATGTTACCGACAGTGCAGTACTGCGAGCCTCAGTCTCAGCCTCAGGAGAGATGCCTGCAGGAACATGTTACCCACAGTGCAGTACTTCAAGCCTCAGTCTCAGCCTCAGGAGAGACGCCTGCAGGAACATGTTACCAACAGTGCAGTACTGCGAGCCTCAGTCTCAGCCTCAGGAGAGAAGCCTGCAGGAACATGTTACCGACAGTGCAGTACTTCGAGCCTCAGTCTCAGCCTCAGGAGAGATGCCTGCAGGAACATGTTACCGACAGTGCAGTACTTCGAGCCTCAGTCTCAGCCTCAGGAGCGATGCCTGCAGGAACATGTTACCCACAGTGCAGTACTTCGAGCCTCAGT
Source organism: Triturus cristatus (assembly GCF_964204655.1). NCBI lineage: Eukaryota > Metazoa > Chordata > Amphibia > Caudata > Salamandridae > Triturus > Triturus cristatus. Next base: position 395,143,107 of record NC_140579.1, on the reverse strand, counting down.
CTCAGCCTCAGGATTGACGCCTGCAGGAACATGTTACCCACAGTGCAGTACTGCGAGCCTCGGTCTCAGCCTCAGGAGAGACGCCTGCAGGAACATGTTACCCACAGTGCAGTACTGCGAGCCTCAGTCTCAGCCTCAGGAGAGATGCCTGCAGGAACATGTTACCGACAGTGCAGTACTTGGAGCCTCAGTCTCAGCCTCAGGAGAGACGCCTGCAGGAACATGTTACCCACAGTGCAGTACTGCGAGCCTCAGTCTCAGCCTCAGGAGAGATGCCTGCAGGAACATGTTACCGACAGTGCAGTACTGCGAGCCTCAGTCTCATCCTCAGGAGCGATGCCTGCAGGAACATGTTACCGACAGTGCAGTACTTCGAGCCTCGGTCTCAGCCTCAGGAGAGATGCCTGCAGGAACATGTTACCGACAGTGCAGTACTGCAAGCCTCAGTCTCAGCCTCAGGAGAGATGCCTGCAGGAACATGTTACCCACAGTGCAGTACTGCGAGCCTCAGTCTCAGCCTCAGGAGAGATGCCTGCAGGAACACGTTACCAACAGTGCAGTACTGCGAGCCTCAGTCTCAGCCTCAGGAGAGATGCCTGCAGTAACATGTTACCGACAGTGCAGTACTTCGAGCCTCAGTCTCAGCCTCAGGAGAGACGCCTGCAGGAACATGTTACTGACAGTGCAGTACTTGGAGCCTCAGTCTCAGCCTCAGGAGCGATGCCTGCAGGAACATGTTACCGACAGTGCAGTACTGCGAGCCTCAGTCTCAGCCTCAGGAGAGATGCCTGCAGGAACATGTTACCCACAGTGCAGTACTGCGAGCCTCAGTCTCAGCCTCAGGAGAGATGCCTGCAGGAACACGTTACCAACAGTGCAGTACTGCGAGCCTCAGTCTCAGCCTCAGGAGACATGCCTGCAGGAACATGTTACCGACAGTGCAGTACTTCGAGCCTCAGTCTCAGCCTCAGGAGCGATGCCTGCAGGAACATGTTACCGACAGTGCAGTACTGCGAGCCTCAGTCTCAGCCTCAGGAGAGATGCCTGCAGGAACATGTTACCCACAGTGCAGTACTGCGAGCCTCAGTCTCAGCCTCAGGAGAGATGCCTGCAGGAACACGTTACCAACAGTGCAGTACTGCGAGCCTCAGTCTCAGCCTCAGGAGAGATGCCTGCAGGAACATGTTACCGACAGTGCAGTACTTCGAGCCTCAGTCTCGGCCTCAGGAGAGACGCCTGCAGGAACATGTTACCGACAGTGCAGTACTTGGAGCCTCAGTCTCAGCCTCAGGAGCGATGCCTGCAGGAACATGTTACCCACAATGCAGTACTTCGAGCCTCAGTCTCAGCCTCAGGAGAGATGCCTGCAGGAACATGTTACCGACAGTGCAGTACTTGGAGCCTCAGTCTCAGCCTCAGGAGCGATGCCTGCAGGAACATGTTACCCACAGTGCAGTACTTCGAGCCTCAGTCTCAGCATCAGGAGAGACACCTGCAAGAACATGTTACCCACAGTGCAGTACTGCGAGCTTCAGGAGAGATGCCTGCAGGAACATGTTACCGACAGTGCAGTACTTGGAGCCTCAGTCTCAGCCTCAGGAGAGATGCCTGCAGGAACATGTTACAGACAGTGCAGTACTTGGAGCCTCAGTCTCAGCCTCAGGAGAGATGCCTGCAGGAACATGTTACCGACAGTGCAGTACTGCGAGCCTCAATATCAGCCTCAGGAGAGATGCCTGCAGGAACATGTTACCGACAGCGCAGGACTTGGAGCCTCAGTCTCAGCCTCAGGAGAGACGCCTGCAGGAACATGTTACCGACAGTGCAGTACTTTGAGCCTCAGTCTCAGCCTCAGGAGAGATGCCTGCAGGAACATGTTACCGACAGTGCAGTACTTCGAGCCTCAGTCTCAGCCTCAGGAGAGACGCCTGCAGGAACATGTTACCCACAGTGCAGTACTGCGAGCATCAGTCTCAGCCTCAGGAGAGACGCCTGCAGGAACATGTTACCCACAGTGCAGTACTGCGAGCCTCAGTCTCAGCCTCAGGAGAGATGCCTGCAGGAACATGTTACCGACAGTGCAGTACTTGGAGCCTCAGTCTCAGCCTCAGGAGAGACGCCTGCAGGAACATGTTACCCACAGTGCAGTACTGCGAGCCTCAGTCTCAGCCTCAGGAGAGATGCCTGCAGGAACATGTTACCCACAGTGCAGTACTGCGAGCCTCAGTTTCAGCCTTAGGAGAGATGCCTGCAGGAACATGTTACCGACAGTGCAGTACTGCGAGCCTCAGTCTCAGCCTCAGGAGAGACGCCTGCAGGAACATGTTACCCACAGTGCAGTACTGCGAGCCTCAGTCTCAGCCTCAGGAGAGATGCCTGCAGGAACATGTTACCGACAATGCAGTACTGCGAGCCTCAGTCTCATCCTCAGGAGCGATGCCTGCAGAAACATGTTACCGACAGTGCAGTACTTCGAGCCTCAGTCTCAGCCTCAGGAGAGATGCCTGCAGGAACATGTTACCGACAGTGCAGTACTGCGAGCCTCAGTCTCAGCCTCAGGAGAGATGCCTGCAGGAACATGTTACCCACAGTGCAGTACTGCGAGCCTCAGTCTCAGCCTCAGGAGAGATGCCTGCAGGAACACGTTACCAACAGTGCAGTACTGCGAGCCTCAGTCTCAGCCTCAGGAGAGATGCCTGCAGGAACATGTTACCGACAGTGCAGTACTTGGAGCCTCAGTCTCAGCCTCAGGAGAGACGCCTGCAGGAACATGTTACCGACAGTGCAGTACTTGGAGCCTCAGTCTCAGCCTCAGGAGCGATGCCTGCAGGAACATGTTACCGACAGTGCAGTACTGCGAGCCTCAGTCTCAGCCTCAGGAGAGACGCCTGCAGGAACATGTTACCGACAGTGCAGTACTTGGAGCCTCAGTCTAGGCCTCAGGAGCGATGCCTGCAAGAACATGTTACCCACAGTGCAGTACTTCGAGCCTCAGTCTCAGCCTCAGGAGAGACGCCTGCAGGAACATGTTACCCACAGTGCTGTACTGCGATCCTCAGCCTCCGCCTCAGGAGAGATGCCTGCAGGAACATGTTACCGACAGTGCAGTACTGCGAGCCTCAGTCTCAGCCTCAGGAGAGATGCCTGCAGGAACATGTTACCCACAGTGCAGTACTTCAAGCCTCAGTCTCAGCCTCAGGAGAGACGCCTGCAGGAACATGTTACCAACAGTGCAGTACTGCGAGCCTCAGTCTCAGCCTCAGGAGAGAAGCCTGCAGGAACATGTTACCGACAGTGCAGTACTTCGAGCCTCAGTCTCAGCCTCAGGAGAGATGCCTGCAGGAACATGTTACCGACAGTGCAGTACTTCGAGCCTCAGTCTCAGCCTCAGGAGCGATGCCTGCAGGAACATGTTACCCACAGTGCAGTACTTCGAGCCTCAGTCTCAGCCTCAGGATTGACGCCTGCAGGAACATGTTACCCACAGTGCAGTACTGCGAGCCTCGGTCTCAGCCTCAGGAGAGACGCCTGCAGGAACATGTTACCCACAGTGCAGTACTGCGAGCCTCAGTCTCAGCCTCAGGAGAGATGCCTGCAGGAACATGTTACCGACAGTGCAGTACTTGGAGCCTCAGTCTCAGCCTCAGGAGAGACGCCTGCAGGAACATGTTACCCACAGTGCAGTACTGCGAGCCTCAGTCTCAGCCTCAGGAGAGATGCCTGCAGGAACATGTTACCGACAGTGCAGTACTGCGAGCCTCAGTCTCATCCTCAGGAGCGATGCCTGCAGGAACATGTTACCGACAGTGCAGTACTTCGAGCCTCGGTCTCAGCCTCAGGAGAGATGCCTGCAGGAACATGTTACCGACAGTGCAGTACTGCAAGCCTCAGTCTCAGCCTCAGGAGAGATGCCTGCAGGAACATGTTACCGACAGTGCAGTACTTGGAGCCTCAGTCTCAGCCTCAGGAGAGATGCCTGCAGGAACACGTTACCAACAGTGCAGTACTGCGAGCCTCAGTCTCAGCCTCAGGAGAGATGCCTGCAGGAACATGTTACCGACAGTGCAGTACGTCGAGCCTCAGTCTCAGCCTCAGGAGAGACGCCTGCAGGAACATGTTACTGACAGTGCAGTACTTGGAGCCTCAGTCTCAGCCTCAGGAGCGATGCCTGCAGGAACATGTTACCGACAGTGCAGTACTGCGAGCCTCAGTCTCAGCCTCAGGAGAGATGCCTGCAGGAACATGTTACCCACAGTGCAGTACTGCGAGCCTCAGTCTCAGCCTCAGGAGAGATGCCTGCAGGAACACGTTACCAACAGTGCAGTACTGCGAGCCTCAGTCTCAGCCTCAGGAGAGATGCCTGCAGGAACATGTTACCGACAGTGCAGTACTTCGAGCCTCAGTCTCGGCCTCAGGAGAGACGCCTGCAGGAACATGTTACCGACAGTGCAGTACTTGGAGCCTCAGTCTCAGCCTCAGGAGCGATGCCTGCAGGAACATGTTACCCACAATGCAGTACTTCGAGCCTCAGTCTCAGCCTCAGGAGAGATGCCTGCAGGAACATGTTACCGACAGTGCAGTACTTGGAGCCTCAGTCTCAGCCTCAGGAGCGATGCCTGCAGGAACATGTTACCCACAGTGCAGTACTTCGAGCCTCAGTCTCAGCATCAGGAGAGAGACCTGCAAGAACATGTTACCCACAGTGCAGTACTGCGAGCCTCAGGAGAGATGCCTGCAGGAACATGTTACCGACAGTGCAGTACTTGGAGCCTCAGTGTCAGCCTCAGGAGAGATGCCTGCAGGAACATGTTACCGACAGCGCAGTACTTGGAGCCTCAGTCTCAGCCTCAGGAGAGATGCCTGCAGGAACATGTTACCGACAGTGCAGTACTTGGAGCCTCAGTCTCAGCCTCAGGAGAGATGCCTGCAGGAACATGTTACAGACAGTGCAGTACTGCGAGCCTCAATATCAGCCTCAGGAGAGATGCCTGCAGGAACATGTTACCGACAGCGCAGTACTTGGAGCCTCAGTCTCAGCCTCAGGAGAGATGCCTGCAGGAACATGTTACCAACAGTGCAGTACTGCGAGCCTCAGTCTCAGCCTCAGGAGAGACGCCTGCAGGAACATGTTACCGACAGTGCAGTACTTCGAGCCTCAGTCTCAGCCTCAGGAGAGATGCCTGCAGGAACATGTTACCGACAGTGCAGTACTTCGAGCCTCAGTCTCAGCCTCAGGAGCGATGCCTACAGGAACATGTTACCCACAGTGCAGTAATTCGAGCCTCAGTCTCAGCCTCAGGAGAGACGCCTGCAGGAACATGTTACCTACAGTGCAGTACTGCGAGCCTCAGTCTCAGCCTCAGGAGAGACGCCTGCAGGAACATGTTACCCACAGTGCAGTACTGCGAGCCTCAGTCTCAGCCTCAGGAGAGATGCCTGCAGGAACATGTTACCGACAGTGCAGTACTTGGAGCCTCAGTCTCAGCCTCAGGAGAGACGCCTGCAGGAACATGTTACCCACAGTGCAGTACTGCGAGCCTCAGTCTCAGCCTCAGGAGAGATGCCTGCAGGAACATGTTACCCACAGTGCAGTACTGCGAGCCTCAGTTTCAGCCTTAGGAGAGATGCCTGCAGGAACATGTAACCGGCAGTGCAGTACTGCGAGCCTCAGTCTCAGCCTCAGGAAAGTCGCCTGCAGGAACATGTTACCCACAGTGCAGTACTGCGAGCCTCAATATCAGCCTCAGGAGAGATGCCTGCAGGAACATGTTACCCACAATGCAGTACTTCGAGCCTCAGTCTCAGCCTCAGGGGAGACGCCTGCAGGAACATGTTACCCACAGTGCAGTACTGCGAGCATCAGTCTCAGCCTCAGGAGAGACGCCTGCAGGAACATGTTACCGACAGTGCAGTACTTGGAGCCTCAGTTTAGGCCTCAGGAGCGATGCCTGCACGAACATGTTACCCACAGTGCAGTACTTCAAGCCTCAGTCTCAGCCTCAGGAGAGACGCATGCAGGAACATGTTACCAACAGTGCAGTACTGCGAGCCTCAGTCTCAGCCTCAGGAGAGAAGCCTGCAGGAACATGTTACCGACAGTGCAGTACTTCGAGCCTCAGTCTCAGCCTCAGGAGAGATGCCTGCAGGAACATGTTACCGACAGTGCAGTACTTGGAGCCTCAGTCTCAGCCTCAGGAGCGATGCCTGCAGGAACATGTTACCCACAGTGCTGTACTTCGAGCCTCAGTCTCAGCCTCAGGATTGACGCCTGCAGGAACATGTTACCCACAGAGCAGTACTGCGAGCCTCAGTCTCAGCCTCAGGAGAGACGCCTGCAGAAACATGTTACCCACAGTGCAGTCCTGCGAGCCTCAGTCTCAGCCTCAGGAGAGATGCCTGCAGGAACATGATACCGACAGTGCAGTACTTGGAGCCTCAGTCTCAGCCTCAGGAGAGACGCCTGCAGGAACATGTTACCCACAGTGCAGTACTGCGAGCCTCAGTCTCAGCCTCAGGAGAGATGCCTGCAGGAACATGTTACCGACAGTGCAGTACTGCGAGCCTCAGTCTCAGCCTCAGGAGAGACGCCTGAAGGAACATGTTACCCACAGTGCAGTACTGCGAGCCTCAGTCTCAGCCTCAGGAGAGATGCCTGCAGTAACATGTTACAGACAGTGCAGTACTGCGAGCCTCAGTCTGATCCTCAGGAGCGATGCCTGCATGAACATGTTACCGACAGTGCAGTACTTCGAGCCTCAGTCTCAGCCTCAGGAGAGATGCCTGCAGGAACATGTTACCGACAGTGCAGTACTGCGAGCCTCAGTCTCAGCCTCAGGAGAGATGCCTGCAGGAACATGTTACCCACAGTGCAGTACTGCGAGCCTCAGTCTCAGCCTCAGGAGAGATGCCTGCAGGAACACGTTACCAACAGTGCAGTACTGCGAGCCTCAGTCTCAGCCTCAGGAGAGATGCCTGCAGGAACATGTTACCGACAGTGCAGTACTTCGAGCCTCAGTCTCAGCCTCAGGAGAGACGCCTGCAGGAACATGTTACTGACAGTGCAGTACTTGGAGCCTCAGTCTCAGCCTCAGGAGCGATGCCTGCAGGAACATGTTACCGACAGTGCAGTACTGCGAGCCTCAGTCTCAGCCTCAGGAGAGATGCCTGCAGGAACATGTTACCCACAGTGCAGTACTGCGAGCTTCAGTCTCAGCCTCAGGAGAGATGCCTGCAGGAACACGTTACCAACAGTGCAGTGATGCGAGACTCAGTCTCAGCCTCAGGAGAGATGCCTGCAGGAACATGTTACCGACAGTGCAGTACTTCGAGCCTCAGTCTCGGCCTCAGGAGAGACGCCTGCAGGAACATGTTACCGACAGTGCAGCACTTGGAGCCTAAGTCTCAGCCTCAGGAGCGATGCTTGCAGGAACATGTTACCCACAGTGCAGTACTTCGAGCCTCAGTCTCAGCCTCAGGAGAGATGCCTGCAGGAACATGTTACCGACAGTGCAGTACTTGGAGCCTCAGTCTCAGCCTCAGGAGCGATGCCTGCAGGAACATGTTACCCACAGTGCAGTACTTCAAGCCTCAGTCTCAGCATCAGGAGAGACACCTGCAGGAACATGTTACCCACAGTGCAGTACTGCAAGCCTCAGGAGAGATGCCTGCAGGAACATGTTACCGACAGTGCAGTACTTGGAGACTCAGTCTCAGCCTCAGGAGAGATGCCTGCAGGAATATGTTACCAACAGCGCAGTACTTGGAGCCTCAGTCTCAGCCTCAGGAGAGATGCCTGCAGGAACATGTTACCGACAGTGCAGTACTTGGAGCCTCAGTCTCAGCCTCAGGAGCGATGCCTGCAGGAACATGTTACCCACAGTGCAGTACTTCGAGCCTCAGTCTCAGCATCAGGAAAGACACCTGCAGGACCATGTTACCCACAGTGCAGTACTGCGAGCCTCAGGAGAGATGCCTGCAGGAACATGTTACTGACAGTGCAGTACTTGGAGCCTCAGTCTCAGCCTCAGGAGAGATGCCTGCAGGAATATGTTACCAACAGCGCAGTACTTGGAGCCTCAGTCTCAGCCTCAGGAGAGATGCCTGCAGGAACATGTTACCGACAGTGCAGTAGTTGGAGCCTCAGTCTCAGCCTCAGGAGAGATGCCTGCAGGAACATGTTACCGACAGTGCAGTACTGCGAGCCTCAATATCAGCCTCAGGAGAGATGCCTGCAGGAACATGTTACCGACAGTGCAGTACTGCGAGCCTCAGTCTCAGCCTCAGGAGAGATGCCTGCAGGAACATGTTACCCACAGTGCAGTACTGCGAGCCTCAGTCTCAGCCTCAGGAGAGATGCCTGCAGGAACATGTTACCGACAGTGCAGTACTGCGAGCCTCAGTCTCAGCCTCAGGAGAGATGCCTGCAGGAACATGTTACCGACAGTGCAGTACTGCAAGCCTCAATATCTGCCTCAGGAGAGATGCCTGCAGGAACATGTTACCGACAGTGCAGTTCTGCGAGCCTCAGCCTCAGGAGAGATGCCTGCAGGAACATGTTACCCACAGTGCAGTACTTCAAGCCTCAGTCTCAGCCTCAGGAGAGACGCCTGCAGGAACATGTTACCGACAGTGCAGTACTTGGAGCCTCAGTCTAGGCCTCAGGAGCGATGCCTGCAGGAACATGTTACCCACAGTGCAGTACTTCGAGCCTCGTCTCAGCCTCAGGAGAGACGCCTGTAGGAACATGTTACCCACAGTGCTGTACTGCGATCCTCAGTCTCCGCCTCAGGAGAGATGCCTGCAGGAACATGTTACCGACAGTGCAGTACTGCGAGCCTCAGTCTCAGCCTCAGGAGAGATGCCTGCAGGAACATGTTTCCCACAGTGCAGTACTTCAAGCCTCAGTCTCAGCCTCAGGAGAGACGCCTGCAGGAACATGTTACCAACAGTGCAGTACTGCGAGCCTCAGTCTCAGCCTCAGGAGAGAAGCCTGCAGGAACATGTTACCGACAGTGCAGTACTTCGAACCGCAGTCTCAGCCTCAGGAGAGATGCCTGCAGGAACATGTTACCGACAGTGCAGTACTTCGAGCCTCAGTCTCAGCCTCAGGAGCGATGCCTGCAGGAACATGTTACCCACAGTGCAGTACTTCGAGCCTCAGTCTCAGCCTCAGGATTGACGCCTGCAGGAACATGTTACCCACAGTGCAGTACTGCGAGCCTCGGTCTCAGCCTCAGGAGAGACGCCTGCAGGAACATGTTACCCACAGTGCAGTACTGCGAGCCTCAGTCTCAGCCTCAGGAGAGATGCCTGCAGGAACATGTTACCGACAGTGCAGTACTTGGAGCCTCAGTCTCAGCCTCAGGAGAGACGCCTGCAGGAACATGTTACCCACAGTGCAGTACTGCGAGCCTCAGTCTCAGCCTCAGGAGAGATTCCTGCAGGAACATGTTACCGACAGTGCAGTACTGCGAGCCTCAGTCTCATCCTCAGGAGCGATGCCTGCAGGAACATGTTACCGACAGTGCAGTACTTCGAGCCTCAGTCTCAGCCTCAGGAGAGATGCCTGCAGGAACATGTTACCGACAGTGCAGTACTGCGAGCCTCAGTCTCAGCCTCAGGAGAGATGCCTGCAGGAACACGTTACCAACAGTGCAGTACTGCGAGCCTCAGTCTCAGCCTCAGGAGAGACGCCTGCAGGAACATGTTACCCACAGTGCAGTACTGCGAGCATCAGTCTCAGCCTCAGGAGAGATGCCTGCAGGAACATGTTACCGACAGTGCAGTAATTCGAGCCTCAGTCTCAGCCTCAGGAGAGACGCCTGCAGGAACATGTTACCCACAGTGCAGTACTTCGAGCCTCAGTCTCAGCATCAGGAGAGAGACCTGCAAGAACATGTTACCCACAGTGCAGTACTGCGAGCCTCAGGAGAGATGCCTGCAGGAACATGTTACCGACAGTGCAGTACTTGGAGCCTCAGTCTCAGCCTCAGGAGAGATGCCTGCAGGAACATGTTACCGACAGCGCAGTACTTGGAGCCTCAGTCTCAGCCTCAGGAGAGATGCCTGCAGGAACATGTTACCGACAGTGCAGTACTTGGAGCCTCAGTCTCAGCCTCAGGAGAGATGCCTGCAGGAACATGTTACAGACAGTGCAGTACTGCGAGCCTCAATATCAGCCTCAGGAGAGATGCCTGCAGGAACATGTTACCGACAGCGCAGTACTTGGAGCCTCAGTCTCAGCCTCAGGAGAGATGCCTGCAGGAACATGTTACCAACAGTGCAGTACTGCGAGCCTCAGTCTCAGCCTCAGGAGAGACGCCTGCAGGAACATGTTACCGACAGTGCAGTACTTCGAGCCTCAGTCTCAGCCTCAGGAGAGATGCCTGCAGGAACATGTTACCGACAGTGCAGTACTTCGAGCCTCAGTCTCAGCCTCAGGAGCGATGCCTACAGGAACATGTTACCCACAGTGCAGTAATTCGAGCCTCAGTCTCAGCCTCAGGAGAGACGCCTGCAGGAACATGTTACCCACAGTGCAGTACTGCGAGCCTCAGTCTCAGCCTCAGGAGAGACGCCTGCAGGAACATGTTACCCACAGTGCAGTACTGCGAGCCTCAGTCTCAGCCTCAGGAGAGATGCCTGCAGGAACATGTTACCGACAGTGCAGTACTTGGAGCCTCAGTCTCAGCCTCAGGAGAGACGCCTGCAGGAACATGTTACCCACAGTGCAGTACTGCGAGCCTCAGTCTCAGCCTCAGGAGAGATGCCTGCAGGAACATGTTACCCACAGTGCAGTACTGCGAGCCTCAGTTTCAGCCTTAGGAGGGATGCCTGCAGGAACATGTAACCGGCAGTGCAGTACTGCGAGCCTCAGTCTCAGCCTCAGGAAAGACGCCTGCAGGAACATGTTACCCACAGTGCAGTACTGCGAGCCTCAATATCAGCCTCAGGAGAGATGCCTGCAGAAACATGTTACCCACAATGCAGTACTTCGAGCCTCAGTCTCAGCCTCAGGGGAGACGCCTGCAGGAACATGTTACCCACAGTGCAGTACTGCGAGCATCAGTCTCAGCCTCAGGAGAGACGCCTGCAGGAACATGTTACCGACAGTGCAGTACTTGGAGCCTCAGTTTAGGCCTCAGGAGCGATGCCTGCACGAACATGTTACCCACAGTGCAGTACTTCAAGCCTCAGTCTCAGCCTCAGGAGAGACGCCTGCAGGAACATGTTACCAACAGTGCAGTACTGCGAGCCTCAGTCTCAGCCTCAGGAGAGAAGCCTGCAGGAACATGTTACCGACAGTGCAGTACTTCGAGCCTCAGTCTCAGCCTCAGGAGAGATGCCTGCAGGAACATGTTACCGACAGTGCAGTACTTGGAGCCTCAGTCTCAGCCTCAGGAGCGATGCCTGCAGGAACATGTTACCCACAGTGCTGTACTTCGAGCCTCAGTCTCAGCCTCAGGATTGACGCCTGCAGGAACATGTTACCCACAGAGCAGTACTGCGAGCCTCAGTCTCAGCCTCAGGAGAGACGCCTGCAGGAACATGTTACCCACAGTGCAGTCCTGCGAGCCTCAGTCTCAGCCTCAGGAGAGATGCCTGCAGGAACATGTTACCGACAGTGCAGTACTTGGAGCCTCAGTCTCAGCCTCAGGAGAGACGCCTGCAGGAACATGTTACCCACAGTGCAGTACTGCGAGCCTCAGTATCAGCCTCAGGAGAGATGCCTGCAGGAACATGTTACCGACAGTGCAGTACTGCGAGCCTCAGTCTCAGCCTCAGGAGAGACGCCTGAAGGAACATGTTACCCACAGTGCAGTACTGCGAGCCTCAGTCTCAGCCTCAGGAGAGATGCCTGCAGTAACATGTTACAGACAGTGCAGTACTGCGAGCCTCAGTCTGATCCTCAGGAGCGATGCCTGCATGAACATGTTACCGACAGTGCAGTACTTCGAGCCTCAGTCTCAGCCTCAGGAGAGATGCCTGCAGGAACATGTTACCGACAGTGCAGTACTGCGAGCCTCAGTCTCAGCCTCAGGAGAGATGCCTGCAGGAACATGTTACCCACAGTGCAGTACTGCGAGCCTCAGTCTCAGCCTCAGGAGAGATGCCTGCAGGAACACGTTACCAACAGTGCAGTACTGCGAGCCTCAGTCTCAGCCTCAGGAGAGATGCCTGCAGGAACATGTTACCGACAGTGCGGTACTTCGAGCCTCAGTCTCAGCCTCAGGAGAGACGCCTGCAGGAACATGTTACTGACAGTGCAGTACTTGGAGCCTCAGTCTCAGCCTCAGGAGCGATGCCTGCAGGAACATGTTACCGACAGTGCAGTACTGCGAGCCTCAGTCTCAGCCTCAGGAGAGATGCCTGCAGGAACATGTTACCCACAGTGCAGTACTGCGAGCCTCAGTCTCAGCCTCAGGAGAGATGCCTGCAGGAACACGTTACCAACAGTGCAGTGATGCGAGACTCAGTCTCAGCCTCAGGAGAGATGCCTGCAGGAACATGTTACCGACAGTGCAGTACTTCGAGCCTCAGTCTCGGCCTCAGGAGAGACGCCTGCAGGAACATGTTACCGACAGTGCAGTACTTGGAGCCTAAGTCTCAGCCTCAGGAGCGATGCTTGCAGGAACATGTTACCCACAGTGCAGTACTTCGAGCCTCAGTCTCAGCCTCAGGAGAGATGCCTGCAGGAACATGTTACCGACAGTGCAGTACTTGGAGCCTCAGTCTCAGCCTCAGGAGCGATGCCTGCAGGAACATGTTACCCACAGTGCAGTACTTCAAGCCTCAGTCTCAGCATCAGGAGAGACACCTGCAGGAACATGTTACCCACAGTGCAGTACTGCAAGCCTCAGGAGAGATGCCTGCAGGAACATGTTACCGACAGTGCAGTACTTGGAGCCTCAGTCTCAGCCTCAGGAGAGATGCCTGCAGGAATATGTTACCAACAGCGCAGTACTTGGAGCCTCAGTCTCAGCCTCAGGAGAGATGCCTGCAGGAACATGTTACCGACAGTGCAGTACTTGGAGCCTCAGTCTCAGCCTCAGCAGCGATGCCTGCAGGAACATGTTACCCACAGTGCAGTACTTCGAGCCTCAGTCTCAGCATCAGGAAAGACACCTGCAGGAACATGTTACCCACAGTGCAGTACTGCGAGCCTCAGGAGAGATGCCTGCAGGAACATGTTACTGACAGTGCAGTACTTGGAGCCTCAGTCTCAGCCTCAGGAGAGATGCCTGCAGGAATATGTTACCAACAGCGCAGTACTTGGAGCCTCAGTCTCAGCCTCAGGAGAGATGCCTGCAGGAACATGTTACTGACAGTGCAGTAGTTGGAGCCTCAGTCTCAGCCTCAGGAGAGATGCCTGCAGGAACATGTTACCGACAGTGCAGTACTGCGAGCCTCAATATCAGCCTCAGGAGAGATGCCTGCAGGAACATGTTACCGACAGTGCAGTACTGCGAGCCTCAGTCTCAGCCTCAGGAGAGATGCCTGCAGGAACATGTTACCCACAGTGCAGTACTGCGAGCCTCAGTCTCAGCCTCAGGAGAGATGCCTGCAGGAACATGTTACCGACAGTGCAGTACTGCGAGCCTCAGTCTCAGCCTCAGGAGATATGCCTGCAGGAACATGTTACCGACAGTGCAGTACTGCGAGCCTCAATATCTGCCTCAGGAGAGATGCCTGCAGGAACATGTTACCGACAGTGCAGTACTGCGAGCCTCAGCCTCAGGAGAGATGCCTGCAGGAACATGTTACCCACAGTGCAGTACTTCAAGCCTCAGTCTCAGCCTCAGGAGAGACGCCTGCAGGAACATGTTACCGACAGTGCAGTACTTGGAGCCTCAGTCTAGGCCTCAGGAGCGATGCCTGCAGGAACATGTTACCCACAGTGCAGTACTTCGAGCCTCGTCTCAGCCTCAGGAGAGACGCCTGTAGAAACATGTTACCCACAGTGCTGTACTGCGATCCTCAGTCTCCGCCTCAGGAGAGATGCCTGCAGGAACATGTTACCGACAGTGCAGTACTGCGAGCCTCAGTCTCAGCCTCAGGAGAGATGCCTGCAGGAACATGTTTCCCACAGTGCAGTACTTCAAGCCTCAGTCTCAGCCTCAGGAGAGACGCCTGCAGGAACATGTTACCAACAGTGCAGTACTGCGAGCCTCAGTCTCAGCCTCAGGAGAGAAGCCTGCAGGAACATGTTACCGACAGTGCAGTACTTCGAACCGCAGTCTCAGCCTCAGGAGAGATGCCTGCAGGAACATGTTACCGACAGTGCAGTACTTCGAGCCTCAGTCTCAGCCTCAGGAGCGATGCCTGCAGGAACATGTTACCCACAGTGCAGTACTTCGAGCCTCAGTCTCAGCCTCAGGATTGACGCCTGCAGGAACATGTTACCCACAGTGCAGTACTGCGAGCCTCGGTCTCAGCCTCAGGAGAGACGCCTGCAGGAACATGTTACCCACAGTGCAGTACTGCGAGCCTCAGTCTCAGCCTCAGGAGAGATGCCTGCAGGAACATGTTACCGACAGTGCAGTACTTGGAGCCTCAGTCTCAGCCTCAGGAGAGACGCCTGCAGGAACATGTTACCCACAGTGCAGTACTGCGAGCCTCAGTCTCAGCCTCAGGAGAGATTCCTGCAGGAACATGTTACCGACAGTGCAGTACTGCGAGCCTCAGTCTCATCCTCAGGAGCGATGCCTGCAGGAACATGTTACCGACAATGCAGTACTTCGAGCCTCAGTCTCAGCCTCAGGAGAGATGCCTGCAGGAACATGTTACCGACAGTGCAGTACTGCGAGCCTCAGACTCAGCCTCAGGAGAGATGCCTGCAGGAACACGTTACCAACATTGCAGTACTGCGAGCCTCAGTCTCAGCCTCAGGAGAGACGCCTGCAGGAACATGTTACCCACAGTGCAGTACTGCGAGCATCAGTCTAAGCCTCAGGAGAGATGCCTGCAGGAACATGTTACCGACAGTGCAGTACTTCGAGCCTCAGTCTCAGCCTCAGGAGAGACGCCTGCAGGAACATGTTACCCACAGTGCAGTACTGCGAGCATCAGTCTCAGCCTCAGGAGAGACGCCTGCAGGAACATGTTACCCACAGTGCAGTACTGCGAGCCTCAGTCTCAGCCTCAGGAGAGATGCCTGCAGGAACATGTTACCGACAGTGCAGTACTTGGAGCCTCAGTCTCAGCCTCAGGAGAGACGCCTGCAGGAACATGTTACCCACAGTGCAGTACTGCGAGCCTCAGTCTCAGCCTCAGGAGAGATGCCTGCAGGAACATGTTACCCACAGTGCAGTACTGCGAGCCTCAGTTTCAGCCTTAGGAGAGATGCCTGCAGGAACATGTTACCGACAGTGCAGTACTGCGAGCCTCAGTCTCAGCCTCAGGAGAGACGCCTGCAGGAACATGTTACCCACAGTGCAGTACTGCGAGCCTCAGTCTCAGCCTCAGGAGAGATGCCTGCAGGAACATGTTACCGACAATGCAGTACTGCGAGCCTCAGTCTCATCCTCAGGAGCGATGCCTGCAGAAACATGTTACCGACAGTGCAGTACTTCGAGCCTCAGTCTCAGCCTCAGGAGAGATGCCTGCAGGAACATGTTACCGACAGTGCAGTACTGCGAGCCTCAGTCTCAGCCTCAGGAGAGATGCCTGCAGGAACATGTTACCCACAGTGCAGTACTGCGAGCCTCAGTCTCAGCCTCAGGAGAGATGCCTGCAGGAACACGTTACCAACAGTGCAGTACTGCGAGCCTCAGTCTCAGCCTCAGGAGAGATGCCTGCAGGAACATGTTACCGACAGTGCAGTACTTCGAGCCTCAGTCTCAGCCTCAGGAGAGACGCCTGCAGGAACATGTTACCGACAGTGCAGTACTTGGAGCCTCAGTCTCAGCCTCAGGAGCGATGCCTGCAGGAACATGTTACCGACAGTGCAGTTCTGCGAGCCTCAGTCTCAGCCTCAGGAGAGACGCCTGCAGGAACATGTTACCGACAGTGCAGTACTTGGAGCCTCAGTCTAGGCCTCAGGAGCGATGCCTGCAGGAACATGTTACCCACAGTGCAGTACTTCGAGCCTCAGTCTCAGCCTCAGGAGAGACGCCTGCAGGAACATGTTACCCACAGTGCTGTACTGCGATCCTCAGCCTCCGCCTCAGGAGAGATGCCTGCAGGAACATGTTACCGACAGTGCAGTACTGCGAGCCTCAGTCTCAGCCTCAGGAGAGATGCCTGCAGGAACATGTTACCCACAGTGCAGTACTTCAAGCCTCAGTCTCAGCCTCAGGAGAGACGCCTGCAGGAACATGTTACCAACAGTGCAGTAGTGCGAGCCTCAGTCTCAGCCTCAGGAGAGAAGCCTGCAGGAACATGTTACCGACAGTGCAGTACTTCGAGCCTCAGTCTCAGCCTCAGGAGAGATGCCTGCAGGAACATGTTACCGACAGTGCAGTACTTCGAGCCTCAGTCTCAGCCTCAGGAGCGATGCCTGCAGGAACATGTTACCCACAGTGCAGTACTTCGAGCCTCAGTCTCAGCCTCAGGATTGACGCCTGCAGGAACATGTTACCCACAGTGCAGTACTGCGAGCCTCGGTCTCAGCCTCAGGAGAGACGCCTGCAGGAACATGTTACCCACAGTGCAGTACTGCGAGCCTCAGTCTCAGCCTCAGGAGAGATGCCTGCAGGAACATGTTACCGACAGTGCAGTACTTGGAGCCTCAGTCTCAGCCTCAGGAGAGACGCCTGCAGGAACATGTTACCCACAGTGCAGTACTGCGAGCCTCAGTCTCAGCCTCAGGAGAGATGCCTGCAGGAACATGTTACCGACAGTGCAGTACTGCGAGCCTCAGTCTCATCCTCAGGAGCGATGCCTGCAGGAACATGTTACCGACAGTGCAGTACTTCGAGCCTCGGTCTCAGCCTCAGGAGAGATGCCTGCAGGAACATGTTACCGACAGTGCAGTACTGCAAGCCTCAGTCTCAGCCTCAGGAGAGATGCCTGCAGGAACATGTTACCCACAGTGCAGTACTGCGAGCCTCAGTCTCAGCCTCAGGAGAGATGCCTGCAGGAACACGTTACCAACAGTGCAGTACTGCGAGCCTCAGTCTCAGCCTCAGGAGAGATGCCTGCAGGAACATGTTACCGACAGTGCAGTACTTCGAGCCTCAGTCTCAGCCTCAGGAGAGACGCCTGCAGGAACATGTTACTGACAGTGCAGTACTTGGAGCCTCAGTCTCAGCCTCAGGAGCGATGCCTGCAGGAACATGTTACCGACAGTGCAGTACTGCGAGCCTCAGTCTCAGCCTCAGGAGAGATGCCTGCAGGAACATGTTACCCACAGTGCAGTACTGCGAGCCTCAGTCTCAGCCTCAGGAGAGATGCCTGCAGGAACACGTTACCAACAGTGCAGTACTGCGAGCCTCAGTCTCAGCCTCAGGAGAGATGCCTGCAGGAACATGTTACCGACAGTGCAGTACTTCGAGCCTCAGTCTCGGCCTCAGGAGAGACGCCTGCAGGAACATGTTACCGACAGTGCAGTACTTGGAGCCTCAGTCTCAGCCTCAGGAGCGATGCCTGCAGGAACATGTTACCCACAATGCAGTACTTCGAGCCTCAGTCTCAGCCTCAGGAGAGATGCCTGCAGGAACATGTTACCGACAGTGCAGTACTTGGAGCCTCAGTCTCAGCCTCAGGAGCGATGCCTGCAGGAACATGTTACCCACAGTGCAGTACTTCGAGCCTCAGTCTCAGCATCAGGAGAGAGACCTGCAAGAACATGTTACCCACAGTGCAGTACTGCGAGCCTCAGGAGAGATGCCTGCAGGAACATGTTACCGACAGTGCAGTACTTGGAGCCTCAGTCTCTGCCTCAGGAGAGATGCCTGCAGGAACATGTTACCGACAGCGCAGTACTTGGAGCCTCAGTCTCAGCCTCAGGAGAGATGCCTGCAGGAACATGTTACCGACAGTGCAGTACTTGGAGCCTCAGTCTCAGCCTCAGGAGAGATGCCTGCAGGAACATGTTACAGACAGTGCAGTACTGCGAGCCTCAATATCAGCCTCAGGAGAGATGCCTGCAGGAACATGTTACCGACAGCGCAGTACTTGGAGCCTCAGTCTCAGCCTCAGGAGAGATGCCTGCAGGAACATGTTACCAACAGTGCAGTACTGCGAGCCTCAGTCTCAGCCTCAGGAGAGACGCCTGCAGGAACATGTTACCGACAGTGCAGTACTTCGAGCCTCAGTCTCAGCCTCAGGAGAGATGCCTGCAGGAACATGTTACCGACAGTGCAGTACTTCGAGCCTCAGTCTCAGCCTCAGGAGCGATGCCTACAGGAACATGTTACCCACAGTGCAGTAATTCGAGCCTCAGTCTCAGCCTCAGGAGAGACGCCTGCAGGAACATGTTACCCACAGTGCAGTACTGCGAGCCTCAGTCTCAGCCTCAGGAGAGACGCCTGCAGGAACATGTTACCCACAGTGCAGTACTGCGAGCCTCAGTCTCAGCCTCAGGAGAGATGCCTGCAGGAACATGTTACCGACAGTGCAGTACTTGGAGCCTCAGTCTCAGCCTCAGGAGAGACGCCTGCAGGAACATGTTACCCACAGTGCAGTACTGCGAGCCTCAGTCTCAGCCTCAGGAGAGATGCCTGCAGGAACATGTTACCCACAGTGCAGTACTGCGAGCCTCAGTTTCAGCCTTAGGAGAGATGCCTGCAGGAACATGTAACCGGCAGTGCAGTACTGCGAGCCTCAGTCTCAGCCTCAGGAAAGACGCCTGCAGGAACATGTTACCCACAGTGCAGTACTGCGAGCCTCAATATCAGCCTCAGGAGAGATGCCTGCAGGAACATGTTACCCACAATGCAGTACTTCGAGCCTCAGTCTCAGCCTCAGGGGAGACGCCTGCAGGAACATGTTACCCACAGTGCAGTACTGCGAGCATCAGTCTCAGCCTCAGGAGAGACGCCTGCAGGAACATGTTACCGACAGTGCAGTACTTGGAGCCTCAGTTTAGGCCTCAGGAGCGATGCCTGCATGAACATGTTACCCACAGTGCAGTACTTCAAGCCTCAGTCTCAGCCTCAGGAGAGACGCCTGCAGGAACATGTTACCAACAGTGCAGTACTGCGAGCCTCAGTCTCAGCCTCAGGAGAGAAGCCTGCAGGAACATGTTACCGACAGTGCAGTACTTCGAGCCTCAGTCTCAGCCTCAGGAGAGATGCCTGCAGGAACATGTTACCGACAGTGCAGTACTTGGAGCCTCAGTCTCAGCCTCATGAGCGATGCCTGCAGGAACATGTTACCCGCAGTGCTGTACTTCGAGCCTCAGTCTCAGCCTCAGGATTGACGCCTGCAGGAACATGTTACCCACAGAGCAGTACTGCGAGCCTCAGTCTCAGCCTCAGGAGAGACGCCTGCAGGAACATGTTACCCACAGTGCAGTCCTGCGAGCCTCAGTCTCAGCCTCAGGAGAGATGCCTGCAGGAACATGTTACCGACAGTGCAGTACTTGGAGCCGCAGTCTCAGCCTCAAGAGAGACGCCTGCAGGAACATGTTACCCACAGTGCAGTACTGCGAGCCTCAGTCTCAGCCTCAGGAGAGATGCCTGCAGGAACATGTTACCGACAGTGCAGTACTGCGAGCCTCAGTCTCAGCCTCAGGAGAGACGCCTGAAGGAACATGTTACCCACAGTGCAGTACTGCGAGCCTCAGTCTCAGCCTCAGGAGAGATGCCTGCAGTAACATGTTACAGACAGTGCAGTACTGCGAGCCTCAGTCTGATCCTCAGGAGCGATGCCTGCATGAACATGTTACCGACAGTGCAGTACTTCGAGCCTCAGTCTCAGCCTCAGGAGAGATGCCTGCAGGAACATGTTACCGACAGTGCAGTACTGCGAGCCTCAGTCTCAGCCTCAGGAGAGATGCCTGCAGGAACATGTTACCCACAGTGCAGTACTGCGAGCCTCAGTCTCAGCCTCAGGAGAGATGCCTGCAGGAACACGTTACCAACAGTGCAGTACTGCGAGCCTCAGTCTCAGCCTCAGGAGAGATGCCTGCAGGAACATGTTACCGACAGTGCAGTACTTCGAGCCTCAGTCTCAGCCTCAGGAGAGACGCCTGCAGGAACATGTTACTGACAGTGCAGTACTTGGAGCCTCAGTCTCAGCCTCAGGAGCGATGCCTGCAGGAACATGTTACCGACAGTGCAGTACTGCGAGCCTCAGTCTCAGCCTCAGGAGAGATGCCTGCAGGAACATGTTACCCACAGTGCAGTACTGCGAGCCTCAGTCTCAGCCTCAGGAGAGATGCCTGCAGGAACACGTTACCAACAGTGCAGTGATGCGAGACTCAGTCTCAGCCTCAGGAGAGATGCCTGCAGGAACATGTTACCGACAGTGCAGTACTTCGAGCCTCAGTCTCGGCCTCAGGAGAGACGCCTGCAGGAACATGTTACCGACAGTGCAGTACTTGGAGCCTAAGTCTCAGCCTCAGGAGCGATGCTTGCAGGAACATGTTACCCACAGTGCAGTACTTCGAGCCTCAGTCTCAGCCTCAGGAGAGATGCCTGCAGGAACATGTTACCGACAGTGCAGTACTTGGAGCCTCAGTCTCAGCCTCAGGAGCGATGCCTGCACGAACATGTTACCCACAGTGCAGTACTTCAAGCCTCAGTCTCAGCCTCAGGAGAGACGCCTGCAGGAACATGTTACCAACAGTGCAGTACTGCGAGCCTCAGTCTCAGCCTCAGGAGAGAAGCCTGCAGGAACATGTTACCGACAGTGCAGTACTTCGAGCCTCAGTCTCAGCCTCAGGAGAGATGCCTGCAGGAACATGTTACCGACAGTGCAGTACTTGGAGCCTCAGTCTCAGCCTCAGGAGCGATGCCTGCAGGAACATGTTACCCACAGTGCTGTACTTCGAGCCTCAGTCTCAGCCTCAGGATTGACGCCTGCAGGAACATGTTACCCACAGAGCAGTACTGCGAGCCTCAGTCTCAGCCTCAGGAGAGACGCCTGCAGGAACATGTTACCCACAGTGCAGTCCTGCGAGCCTCAGTCTCAGCCTCAGGAGAGATGCCTGCAGGAACATGTTACCGACAGTGCAGTACTTGGAGCCTCAGTCTCAGCCTCAGGAGAGACGCCTGCAGGAACATGTTACCCACAGTGCAGTACTGCGAGCCTCAGTCTCAGCCTCAGGAGAGATGCCTGCAGGAACATGTTACCGACAGTGCAGTACTGCGAGCCTCAGTCTCAGCCTCAGGAGAGACGCCTGAAGGAACATGTTACCCACAGTGCAGTCCTGCGAGCCTCAGTCTCAGCCTCAGGAGAGATGCCTGCAGGAACATGTTACCGACAGTGCAGTACTTGGAGCCTCAGTCTCAGCCTCAGGAGAGACGCCTGCAGGAACATGTTACCCACAGTGCAGTACTGCGAGCCTCAGTCTCAGCCTCAGGAGAGATGCCTGCAGGAACATGTTACCGACAGTGCAGTACTGCGAGCCTCAGTCTCAGCCTCAGGAGAGACGCCTGAAGGAACATGTTACCCACAGTGCAGTACTGCGAGCCTCAGTCTCAGCCTCAGGAGAGATGCCTGCAGTAACATGTTACAGACAGTGCAGTACTGCGAGCCTCAGTCTGATCCTCAGGAGCGATGCCTGCATGAACATGTTACCGACAGTGCAGTACTTCGAGCCTCAGTCTCAGCCTCAGGAGAGATGCCTGCAGGAACATGTTACCGACAGTGCAGTACTGCGAGCCTCAGTCTCAGCCTCAGGAGAGATGCCTGCAGGAACATGTTACCCACAGTGCAGTACTGCGAGCCTCAGTCTCAGCCTCAGGAGAGATGCCTGCAGGAACATGTTACCGACAGTGCAGTACTTCGAGCCTCAGTCTCAGCCTCAGGAGAGACGCCTGCAGGAACATGTTACTGACAGTGCAGTACTTGGAGCCTCAGTCTCAGCCTCAGGAGCGATGCCTGCAGGAACATGTTACCGACAGTGCAGTACTGCGAGCCTCAGTCTCAGCCTCAGGAGAGATGCCTGCAGGAACATGTTACCCACAGTGCAGTACTGCGAGCCTCAGTCTCAGCCTCAGGAGAGATGCCTGCAGGAACACGTTACCAACAGTGCAGTGATGCGAGACTCAGTCTCAGCCTCAGGAGAGATGCCTGCAGGAACATGTTACCGACAGTGCAGTACTTCGAGCCTCAGTCTCGGCCTCAGGAGAGACGCCTGCAGGAACATGTTACCGACAGTGCAGTACTTGGAGCCTAAGTCTCAGCCTCAGGAGCGATGCTTGCAGGAACATGTTACCCACAGTGCAGTACTTCGAGCCTCAGTCTCAGCCTCAGGAGAGATGCCTGCAGGAACATGTTACCGACAGTGCAGTACTTGGAGCCTCAGTCTCAGCCTCAGGAGCGATGCCTGCAGGAACATGTTACCCACAGTGCAGTACTTCAAGCCTCAGTCTCAGCATCAGGAGAGACACCTGCAGGAACATGTTACCCACAGTGCAGTACTGCAAGCCTCAGGAGAGATGCCTGCAGGAACATGTTACCGACAGTGCAGTACTTGGAGCCTCAGTCTCAGCCTCAGGAGAGATGCCTGCAGGAATATGTTACCCACAGTGCAGTACTTCGAGCCTCAGTCTCAGCCTCAGGAGAGATGCCTGCAGGAACATGTTACCGACAGTGCAGTAGTTGGAGCCTCAGTCTCAGCCTCAGGAGAGATGCCTGCAGGAACATGTTACCGACAGTGCAGTACTGCGAGCCTCAATATCAGCCTCAGGAGAGATGCCTGCAGGAACATGTTACCGACAGTGCAGTACTGCGAGCCTCAGTCTCAGCCTCAGGAGAGATGCCTGCAGGAACATGTTACCCACAGTGCAGTACTGCGAGCCTCAGTCTCAGCCTCAGGAGAGATGCCTGCAGGAACATGTTACCGACAGTGCAGTACTGCGAGCCTCAGTCTCAGCCTCAGGAGAGATGCCTGCAGGAACATGTTACCGACAGTGCAGTACTGCGAGCCTCAATATCTGCCTCAGGAGAGATGCCTGCAGGAACATGTTACCGACAGTGCAGTACTGCGAGCCTCAGCCTCAGGAGAGATGCCTGCAGGAACATGTTACCCACAGTGCAGTACTTCAAGCCTCAGTCTCAGCCTCAGGAGAGACGCCTGCAGGAACATGTTACCGACAGTGCAGTACTTGGAGCCTCAGTCTAGGCCTCAGGAGCGATGCCTGCAGGAACATGTTACCCACAGTGCAGTACTTCGAGCCTCGTCTCAGCCTCAGGAGAGACGCCTGTAGGAACATGTTACCCACAGTGCTGTACTGCGATCCTCAGTCTCCGCCTCAGGAGAGATGCCTGCAGGAACATGTTACCGACAGTGCAGTACTGCGAGCCTCAGTCTCAGCCTCAGGAGAGATGCCTGCAGGAACATGTTTCCCACAGTGCAGTACTTCAAGCCTCAGTCTCAGCCTCAGGAGAGACGCCTGCAGGAACATGTTACCAACAGTGCAGTACTGCGAGCCTCAGTCTCAGCCTCAGGAGAGATGCCTGCAGGAACATGTTACCGACAGTGCAGTACTTCGAGCCTCAGTCTCAGCCTCAGGAGCGATGCCTGCAGGAACATGTTACCCACAGTGCAGTACTTCGAGCCTCAGTCTCAGGATTGACGCCTGCAGGAACATGTTACCCACAGTGCAGTACTGCGAGCCTCGGTCTCAGCCTCAGGAGAGACGCCTGCAGGAACATGTTACCCACAGTGCAGTACTGCGAGCCTCAGTCTCAGCCTCAGGAGAGATGCCTGCAGGAACATGTTACCGACAGTGCAGTACTTGGAGCCTCAGTCTCAGCCTCAGGAGAGACGCCTGCAGGAACATGTTACCCACAGTGCAGTACTGCGAGCCTCAGTCTCAGCCTCAGGAGAGATTCCTGCAGGAACATGTTACCGACAGTGCAGTACTGCGAGCCTCAGTCTCATCCTCAGGAGCGATGCCTGCAGGAACATGTTACCGACAGTGCAGTACTTCGAGCCTCAGTCTCAGCCTCAGGAGAGATGCCTGCAGGAACATGTTACCGACAGTGCAGTACTGCGAGCCTCAGTCTCAGCCTCGGGAGAGATGCCTGCAGGAACATGTTACCCACAGTGCAGTACTGCGAGCCTCAGTCTCAGCCTCAGGAGAGATGCCTGCAGGAACATGTTACCGACAGTGCAGTACTTCGAGCCTCAGTCTCAGCCTCAGGAGCGATGCCTGCAGGAACATGTTACCGACAGTGCAGTACTGCGAGCCTCAGTCTCAGCCTCAGGAGAGATGCCTGCAGGAACATGTTACCCACAGTGCAGTACTGCGAGCCTCAGTCTCAGCCTCAGGAGAGATGCCTACCGGAACACGTTACCAACAGTGCAGTACTGCGAGCCTCAGTCTCAGCCTCAGGAGAGATGCCTGCAGGAACATGTTACCGACAGTGCAGTACTTCGAGCCTCAGTCTCGGCCTCAGGAGAGACGCCTGCAGGAACATGTTACCGACAGTGCAGTACTTGGAGCCTCAGTCTCAGCCTCAGGAGCGATGCCTGCAGGAACATGTTACCCACAATGCAGTACTTCGAGCCTCAGTCTCAGCCTCAGGAGAGATGCCTGCAGGAACATGTTACCGACAGTGCAGTACTTGGAGCCTCAGTCTCAGCCTCAGGAGAGATGTCTGCAGGAACATGTTACAGACAGTGCAGTACTTGGAGCCTCAGTCTCAGCCTCAGGAGAGATGCCTGCAGGAACATGTTACCGACAGTGCAGTACTGCGAGCCTCAATATCAGCCTCAGGAGAGATGCCTGCAGGAACATGTTACCGACAGCGCAGGACTTGGAGCCTCAGTCTCAGCCTCAGGAGAGACGCCTGCAGGAACATGTTACCGACAGTGCAGTACTTCGAGCCTCAGTCTCAGCCTCAGGAGAGATGCCTGCAGGAACATGTTACCGACAGTGCAGTACTTCGAGCCTCAGTCTCAGCCTCAGGAGAGACGCCTGCAGGAACATGTTACCCACAGTGCAGTACTGCGAGCATCAGTCTCAGCCTCAGGAGAGACGCCTGCAGGAACATGTTACCCACAGTGCAGTACTGCGAGCCTCAGTCTCAGCCTCAGGAGAGATGCCTGCAGGAACATGTTACCGACAGTGCAGTACTTGGAGCCTCAGTCTCAGCCTCAGGAGAGACGCCTGCAGGAACATGTTACCCACAGTGCAGTACTGCGAGCCTCAGTCTCAGCCTCAGGAGAGATGCCTGCAGGAACATGTTACCGACAATGCAATACTGCGAGCCTCAGTCTCATCCTCAGGAGCGATGCCTGCAGGAACATGTTACCGACAGTGCAGTACTTCGAGCCTCAGTCTCAGCCTCAGGAGAGATGCCTGCAGGAACATGTTACCGACAGTGCAGTACTGCGAGCCTCAGTCTCAGCCTCGGGAGAGATGCCTGCAGGAACATGTTACCCACAGTGCAGTACTGCGAGCCTCAGTCTCAGCCTCAGGAGAGATGCCTGCAGGAACACGTTACCAACAGTGCAGTACTGCGAGCCTCAGTCTCAGCCTCAG
Organism: Triturus cristatus; assembly: GCF_964204655.1. NCBI lineage: Eukaryota > Metazoa > Chordata > Amphibia > Caudata > Salamandridae > Triturus > Triturus cristatus. Next base: position 395,117,503 of record NC_140579.1, on the reverse strand, counting down.
GAGAGATGCCTGCAGGAACATGTTACCGACAGTGCAGTACTTCGAGCCTCAGTCTCAGCCTCAGGAGAGACGCCTGCAGGAACATGTTACCGACAGTGCAGTACTTGGAGCCTCAGTCTCAGCCTCAGGAGCGATGCCTGCAGGAACATGTTACCGACAGTGCAGTACTGCGAGCCTCAGTCTCAGCCTCAGGAGAGACGCCTGCAGGAACATGTTACCGACAGTGCAGTACTTGGAGCCTCAGTCTAGGCCTCAGGAGCGATGCCTGCAGGAACATGTTACCCACAGTGCAGTACTTCGAGCCTCAGTCTCAGCCTCAGGAGAGACGCCTGCAGGAACATGTTACCCACAGTGCTGTACTGCGATCCTCAGTCTCCGCCTCAGGAGAGATGCCTGCAGGAACATGTTACCGACAGTGCAGTACTGCGAGCCTCAGTCTCAGCCTCAGGAGAGATGCCTGCAGGAACATGTTTCCCACAGTGCAGTACTTCAAGCCTCAGTCTCAGCCTCAGGAGAGACGCCTGCAGGAACATGTTACCAACAGTGCAGTACTGCGAACCTCAGTCTCAGCCTCAGGAGAGAAGCCTGCAGGAACACGTTACCGACAGTGCAGTACTTCGAACCGCAGTCTCAGCCTCAGGAGAGATGCCTGCAGGAACATGTTACCGACATTGCAGTACTTCGAGCCTCAGTCTCAGCCTCAGGAGCGATGCCTGCAGGAACATGTTACCCACAGTGCAGTACTTCGAGCCTCAGTCTCAGCCTCAGGATTGACGCCTGCAGGAACATGTTACCCACAGTGCAGTACTGCGAGCCTCGGTCTCAGCCTCAGGAGAGACGCCTGCAGGAACATGTTACCCACAGTGCAGTACTGCGAGCCTCAGTCTCAGCCTCAGGAGAGATGCCTGCAGGAACATGTTACCGACAGTGCTGTACTGCGATCCTCAGTCTCCGCCTCAGGAGAGATGCCTGCAGGAACATGTTACCGACAGTGCAGTACTGCGAGCCTCAGTCTCAGCCTCAGGAAAGATGCCTGCAGGAACATGTTTCCCACAGTGCAGTACTTCAAGCCTCAGTCTCAGCCTCAGGAGAGACGCCTGCAGGAACATGTTACCAACAGTGCAGTACTGCGAGCCTCAGTCTCAGCCTCAGGAGAGAAGCCTGCAGGAACATGTTACCGACAGTGCAGTACTTCGAACCGCAGTCTCAGCCTCAGGAGAGATGCCTGCAGGAACATGTTACCGACAGTGCAGTACTTCGAGCCTCAGTCTCAGCCTCAGGAGCGATGCCTGCAGGAACATGTTACCCACAGTGCAGTACTTCGAGCCTCAGTCTCAGCCTCAGGATTGACGCCTGCAGGAACATGTTACCCACAGTGCAGTACTGCGAGCCTCGGTCTCAGCCTCAGGAGAGACGCCTGCAGGAACATGTTACCCACAGTGCAGTACTGCGAGCCTCAGTCTCAGCCTCAGGAGAGATGCCTGCAGGAACATGTTACTGTTAGAAATGAGGGGGCTCTGGTTGACGCAGGTGTGAACCCACAACAAGCAGGGACCCTTTACTTCTTGTCAGGGCGAAGGATGACTCCCCAGAATAACCCCTGCTCACCCTCTAGGTGCGTGGCGCGAGCAGTCTAGGCTAAGTCTCAGGCGTACACGGTTAAGCAAATACAATTACACATACAGTAAACCCCTTGCATGCACCACAAATGGACACCAATCAGGAAGTATATAAAAATAAGCTTTTATGTAGATTCAGCAGATTCAAATACAAGGCCCAGTAACGTTGAACTGATGGGGCCACAATTCTTGGAAGTACGGTAAAGTTCTCTTTGTTTTACGTAAAGTTCTTTAGGCGGGCACAAGGTAACTGTAGGCCTCCGCGCACTTCGTGCTGAGGCAGCGCCCAGGGAGCACACAGCAGATGACAGGGAAATAAGAACGTTGCGGACCCTGGATCCGATGCGAGCTCGCGGTCGAGTTCGTGAGTACAGTACCTTGTTTCTTGACGCAAAGGCGGGTGCGGGATTTCAGCGGCTCTTCGACAGAAGAGCGAGGCGGCGTCCGGGGCTCCCACACTTCACGAGGGTGTCTGATCTTCAGGCTCACGACAAGAGCGGGGTGTTGCAGGTGGCGGGTGAACAAAGCGGGGCAGCCGGGCACGCAGATGCGTCCGGGCCGTCCGAGGCTTGGAGATGCTCACACGCCGATTCCGGCGGGAGGGTGAAGGTGCACAGCGAGCCTCCACGAGCGAGGTGACGGGGCAGCCCAGCACAGCGTAGGGGGAGCGGCTCCGATCGAGCGAGGCTCTTCCCAAGGCGGGGGCGGCTAAGCAGTCCTGGTCACGGCTCAGGGAGGGACTGGGCACGAGGGTCACAGCTCCGGCGAGGGAAAGGACACCACAGTCCAGCAGCAGGCGAGTGAAGATCAGGTAGAGCCCAATGGTCCCGGGGCTCAGTTCAGGGGGCAAGCTCAGTTCCAAGCCCTTGGAGATCGTTTTGGAAAAGCACAAGTCTTGAAAGTAAAAGTAAAGTAAAAGTCTTCAGCAACAGTTTCTCTTCTCTCCTTTGGCAGCAAGGTCACCACTGCAGGCCAATCCCCCAGGATAGGGACAGTCTTCCTCCTACAGCTTTCCCGGTGCCTCCTCCTCAGGCAGAGATTCTTCTTGGTCAAAAGCGGATCTAGTTTCTTAGGAGCAGGGCTCCTCCATTTATACCACAAATCTTTTGTTCTCCCAGGCCAGGGGGGCCCTTGCCTAGTTCAGTCCGGTTTCTGAGCACTTTGGTTACGTGATGCAGGCTTCTCCTTTCAGAGTGCAGGGCAGAGTCATCAGACGCTCCACAGGGGGTGGAGCCGGCATCGAGGTAGCGGAGCACTGTCCTATTCAGAACCTAGGAGCACTCCTCCCACCCATTTACCTGTCGATCGTCCTATTCATACCAGGCTACCTAGCCCTGCCCATCTGGGTTCCCCCAGCCCTGTCACTCACACCAGCCAGACATCAGATACACAACACGCAGAGGCGGCTGAAAGGTTTAGGCAAGCAAAGGCCAACTTTCTAAAAGCGGCATTTGCAAACCCGGAATATTAAAATAAACCTTGCGAAAAGATGTACCTTATTATTCCGAGTTCAGGCATACTAAACTCGATCTTCTACCATGTTCCCTGGGTCGGTTAGGATCATAGGGTGTAATAATCCAGGCCGCCCATACTGGCCTATGAGAACAGGGTAGCCTTGCAGTAGTGAACAACAAGATGGCGGTAATTCACTACTAGGACATGCCACGCATCTAGGCTTGTCCTACCTCAGGCTCACAACGCACCCTGCCCGTGGGCCTACCAGAGGGGTGACTAATATGCAGCTAAGGGAAGGTTTCAGGGACCGGCAAGTGTGGGCACTTGTCGGTCGGCGTGTCAGTACCAGACTGCACGCAGGTTCTGCGGTGGCAGACCTCAGACGTATTTTACCGGCCGCTTCTGTGGGTGGCACAACCCGTGCTGCAAGCCCACCAGCGGTGTTTGCCTTTACATGCCCTGGCGCTCCTGGCGCACTTTACTGGGGTCTGATAGTAAATCAAACAATCCAATCATGGAATCCAACCAACATATACAATTTACAAAGGGAGCACTCGCACCGCGACACTGGTTGGCAGTGGCACAGCGCGCTGAGCGGCCAACACCATAAAAACACATGAGGCACAGCGACAAAAAGAGGAAGGGAGACTCACGCCAAGGTGCCAGGTCTAACACGTGTCCCCTCCAGCTGAAAAGTGGGGAGAACTACCCTACCCCAGGGAGTTCCTCATCACTAAGGCGGAAAAATCTGGACAGACCGTCAGCATTGGCGTGATCTGTACCAGGGCGATGTTCCACCGTGAAATCCATACCCTGTAGGGAAATGGACCACCTCAACAGCTTTGGATTCTCACCCCTCATATGCATCAACCATCTGAGGGGCCTGTGGTCCGTCTGAACCCGGAAGTGAGACCCAAACAAGTAGGGTCTTAGCTTCTTCAGCGCCCAGACCACAGCAAATGCCTCACGCTCAATAGCACTCCACCTTTGTTCCCGTGGAAGTAACCTCCTGCTAAGAAAGGCTACGGGTTGATCTAGGCCCTCCTCATTAATCTGTGAAAGAACAGCCCCCACACCATGCTCTGAAGCGTCTGTCTGAACGATAAACTCTTTGGAGAAGTTGGGAGCCAAGAGCACGGGCGCCGTGCACATAGCAGTTTTCAAGGCCTCAAAAGCTTTCTGACAGGTGTCAGTCCAGATCACTTTCCTGGGCTGCTTCTTCGAAGTCAGCGCTGTCAAGGGGGCAACCATGTTGCCATACCCCTTGACAAACCTCCTGTAGTACCCGGTGAGACCTAGGAAGGCTCTCACCTCCGTCTGGGTTTTGGGCGCCTCCCAATTCAGGATGGTTTCTATCTTGGGCTGAAGGGGTGCCACCTGGCCACTCCCAACTTGGTGTCCCAAGTACACCACGGAACCCTGCCCGATCTGGCACTTACTCGCCTTGATCGTGAGGCCTGCTTTGCGCAGCGCCATCAACACTTCCCAGAGGTGACGCAAGTGTTCCTCCCAAGTGGAGCTGAACACTGCGATGTCATCCAGGTAGGCTGCACTGAACGAATCCAGCCCAGCCAACACCTGGTTGACCAATCTCTGGAAGGTGGCAGGGGCATTCTTCATCCCAAATGGCATAACCCGGAACTGGTAGTGCCCATCTGGGGTGGAAAATGCTGACCTCTCTTTGGCCCCCTCGGTCAAGGCGATCTGCCAATACCCAGACGTTAAATCAAACGTGCTGAGGTAGTTGGCAGCCCCTAGCCGATCGATGAGCTCATCAGCTCTGGGGATGGGGTGTGCGTCGGTCCTAGTGACCGAATTGAGTCCTCTGTAGTCCACACAGAACCGGAGTTCGGGTGTGGCTCCCGGCGCTGCAGCCTTTGGGACCAAGACCACGGGGCTGGCCCAAGGACTGCTAGAAGACTCAATTACCCCGAGGGCAAACATCTTGGAGACCTCCTCCTTGATGCAGGTCCTCACCCTGTCAGTCACCCTGTAGGCCTTGTGCCGCACAGGTGGACTATCCCCAGTGTCCACATCATGGACGCACCAATCAGTGACACCAGGGACCAGGGAAAACAGGTCAGAAAACTGTCCCAGCAACTGGCGACAATCATTCTGTTGCTCAGGGGTCAGGGTGGAAGAGAGGATGACACCATCCACTGACCCATCTTGCTCCTTGGCTGACAGGAGGTCAGGAAGAGGTTCCGTCTCCTCTTCCATTCCAGCATCTGTTGCCAAGAGCATGCCCACTTGGGACCTCTCCAAGTGGGGCTTGAGGCGGTTGACATGTAGGACCCTTAAGGGGTTCCTAGGAGACTTCAGGTCCACCACGTAGGTAACAGGACTCTTGCGCTCCACCACCTCAAAGGGACCGGTCCACTTATCCTGGAGCGCACACGGCTCCACGGGGGCCAAGACCCATACTTTCTGTCCAGGCTGAAGCTCTACCAGAGTGGCATTCTGGTCGTACCACCGCTTCATCTCCTCCTGGCTGGCTTCCAGATTTGCCTCAGCAAGTTGCCTGAATCGCCTAGTCTGATTCCTGAAGGCCAGCATGTAACTATATACATTCTGGGGAGGCTTCCTGGGAGATTGCTCCCAGCCTTCTTTGACCAGACTTAGAGGTCCTCTGACTGGGTGACCATACAGAAGCTCAAAGGGACTGAACCCCAGAGACTTCTGTGGCACCTCACGGTAAGCGAAGAGAAGGCATGGTAAGAGGACGTCCCACTTACGCCTCATGGCTCCTTCTAGGCCCATTATCATGCCTTTGAGGGTTCGGTTGAATCTCTCAACCAACCCGTTTCCTTGGGGGTGGTAAGGCGTGGTGAACTTGTAGGTTACACCACACTCTTGCCAAAGAGATTTCATGTACTTGGACATGAAATTGGTACCTCGGTCAGACACCACCTCTAGAGGGAATCCCACTCGGGAGAAAATTCCCATCAGTGCCCGTCCCACCACGGGGGCCGTCACTGTCCTTAGAGGAATGGCTTCCGGGTACCGGGTGGCATGGTCCACCAGGACCAGGATGAACCTATTGCCCATCGCTGTCCTGGGGTCCAGTGGCCCTACAATGTCAATCCCCACTCGCTGGAATGGGGTACCGACCACAGGGAATGGCTGGAGTGGAGCCTTCTGCTTCCTTCCACTCTTTCCACTTGCCTGGCAAGTCTGGCATGTCCTGCAGTGAGTATCTGAACTCCTGCACATTTGAGGCCAATAAAAGTGGGTGACAAGCCTTTCATAGGTCTTGTCCTGCCCCAAATGCCCTGCCAATGGCACATCGTGAGCCAGCCCCAGTAGGAAGGCTCTGAAGTCCTGGGGTACCACCAGCGCACGGGCTGACCCAGGCTCAGCAACCTTAGGCTCTGTATATAGGAGGTCGTTCTCCCAGTAAACGAAATGTGATCCTGACTGATCACCTGCGGCCTGGTCTGCAGCCTGCTGCCGCATACCCACGAGAGAAGGGCACTCCTTCTGTGCCTTGCAAAAGTCCTCCCTGGTGGGACCCCCTTCCTGCTGCCAATGGGTCAGCTCCGGCAGGTCTCCCAGTTCAGCTATCTGCTCCCCTGTAGGCTCCAGGGCATCCCCCTCAAGGTCTGCTTCCTCCTGGACCGTGGGAACTTCAGGGGCCGGCTTCCCGCGCCCCTTGCTCCTTCTCTCTGAGGCCGGTTCCTGGGCCTCCCTCTCCGGCTCCAGGACCTCTTGAGTACCTCTACTGGCTGCCATGGACCGTGTGGTGACACACGCCCAATCCGGCATACCCAACATCTCCAGGTGAGCACTCCGCTCCACCTTAGCCCAAGGTGAGCTCTCCAAATCGTTCCCTAACAAACAGTCTACAGGCATGGCGGGCCTCACAGCTACCTGAAGAGTACCAGAGACCCCCCCCCACTCAAAGGGAACCTGAGCCACCTTGCAGTGTCTCTCTGTGTTGTCAGCGGCAACAACGGGATAGAATGCATTGGGGACCACCTGCTCCTGAGACACCAGGTGACACCTGACAGCTGTCACACTGGCTCCTGTATCTCTAAGAGCTTCCACTCTATGGCCATTTATGGTCACCCACTGCCTGTACTTCTTAGTGTTCTCAGGCAGCTGGGTTGGAGGGACCACTTCACGGTCTCCTAGCGAGACCAGGGACATCTCTGCGGGACCCCACCCACCTTGGACATCCCTCTCCTCCCCCAAGGCTACACTAGTCACCTGCCGGGATGGAGCACCAGTGGGTGCTGGTTTACCAAACAATGGACACTTTACATCAGAGGCAAAATGCCCCAAATTGTTACACCTGTAACATCTTACGGGCCCCTTTGGAACAGGAGGACCTGTCGGGGCCCCGGTCGGTTTCTGGGGTGGGGGAGGCTGAGAACCCTTCCCTTGGTTCCCTTGGGGACTATTTTGGGGCCCTTTTTGGAACTGCTTCTGTTTACCCCTGTCCCCCCCACTCTTCTGCTGGGGACCCTGCCCACCTTTGGCGGAATCTCCCACGGTACCCTTGTGGACCCTGGTACTGACCCAGCGGTCCGCCTCCTCAGCAAGCTTCCTAGGGTTAGTCAGCCTACTATCGATCAGGTGCTGGCGTAGCTCAGGAAAACAATTACTGGACAAGTGCTCCCATGCCATTAAATCAAGAAGCCCTTGATAATCATTTACCTTACTACCCTTTACCCAACCATCCAGCGCTCTGCAAAAGAAAGTCACATACTCCACATACGTACTATTGGGAATCTTAGTGCAACCCCTAAACCTCTGTCTATATAACTCAGGGGTCAACCCATACCTAGCCATCAACGCTTCCTTCATATGGGCATAAGAATTATGAACATCAGCAGGTAAATCTAACAGTGTGTCCCGCCCTTCACTCAGGAACCGTCCCCACAACCCCGCTCCCCAATCTTTCTCAGGGACCCGGTGGGAAGACATGGCTACCTCGTAGGCTCTGAACCACTGCCCGATGTCGTCATTCTTGAAGAACTCCTTCACTACATCCTTGGGAATATAAACTCTTGGTTCCGCCGGTACTGGCGGTGTGCTGCCACCAGAGGGATTAAGCTCCAAACTTTTTGCTTTCAGCTCCAGCTCCCTCAGCTTCATGTCATGCTCTAATTGTAGTTTCTTTTCTTCCATGGCTAATCTTTGTTTTTCCATATCCATCTGCCCATGAAGTTTGGCCATTTCCACCTCGTGTGCCCGGGTTGCTGCCCTGTCCGCCAACTCTTCTGGTGACAGGCATCTGCCAAACTCATGGACACTTTCTGGTGGAACCACTTCCACCTGATTCTCTGGTGCCTTTGACTCATACCAGGCCCTCAGCGCCTTCACAAATTGGGTCTTGTTTTTCAATCCAGTTTGGGCAATCCTGAACTTGGAGCAAAGACCTTTCAAGTCTTCATTGGTACGATTCTGAAGTGCATCTTCCTCCCAATCTACGTCTTCAAATCCAGAGATTATGGAAGCCGCCCTTCCGGCTGAAAGTGAACCAGGCATGGCTCTAGCAACGGAGACTCTTGGCAAAACAAAAACAAATGCTAGCCTTGTGGCTGTGTTACTGGTCTGCTCTCACTACGTGGTGATCAGTGATTCACTATACGCAAACCACAAATGCAAATCCGTAAATCCCACCGCTGCCACCAATGTTAGAAATGAGGGGGCTCTGGTTGACGCAGGTGTGAACCCACAACAAGCAGGGACCCTTTACTTCTTGTCAGGGCGAAGGATGACTCCCCAGAATAACCCCTGCTCACCCTCTAGGTGCATGGCGCGAGCAGTCTAGGCTAAGTCTCAGGCGTACACGGTTAAGCAAATGCAATTACACATACAGTAAACCCCTTGCATGCACCACAAATGGACACCAATCAGGAAGTATATAAAAATAAGCTTTTATGTAGATTCAGCAGATTCAAATTCAAGGCCCAGTAACGTTGAACTGATGGGGCCACAATTCTTGGAAGTACGGTAAAGTTCTCTTTGTTTTACGTAAAGTTCTTTAGGCGGGCACAAGGTAACTGTAGGCCTCCGCGCACTTCGTGCTGAGGCAGCGCCCAGGGAGCACACAGCAGATGACAGGGAAATAAGAACGTTGCGGACCCTGGATCCGATGCGAGCTCGCGGTCGAGTTCGTGAGTACAGTACCTTGTTTCTTGACGCAAAGGCGGGTGCGGGATTTCAGCGGCTCTTCGACAGAAGAGCGAGGCGGCGTCCGGGGCTCCCACACTTCACGAGGGTGTCTGATCTTCAGGCTCACGACAAGAGCGGGGTGTTGCAGGTGGCGGGTGAACAAAGCGGGGCAGCCGGGCACGCAGATGCGTCCGGGCCGTCCGAGGCTTGGAGATGCTCACACGCCGATTCCGGCGGGAGGGTGAAGGTGCACAGCGAGCCTCCACGAGCGAGGTGACGGGGCAGCCCAGCACAGCGTAGGGGGAGCGGCTCCGATCGAGCGAGGCTCTTCCCAAGGCGGGGGCGGCTAAGCAGTCCTGGTCACGGCTCAGGGAGGGACTGGGCACGAGGGTCACAGCTCCGGCGAGGGAAAGGACACCACAGTCCAGCAGCAGGCGAGTGAAGATCAGGTAGAGCCCAATGGTCCCGGGGCTCAGTTCAGGGGGCAAGCTCAGTTCCAAGCCCTTGGAGATCGTTTTGGAAAAGCACAAGTCTTGAAAGTAAAAGTAAAGTAAAAGTCTTCAGCAACAGTTTCTCTTCTCTCCTTTGGCAGCAAGGTCACCACTGCAGGCCAATCCCCCAGGATAGGGACAGTCTTCCTCCTACAGCTTTCCCGGTGCCTCCTCCTCAGGCAGAGATTCTTCTTGGTCAAAAGCGGATCTAGTTTCTTAGGAGCAGGGCTCCTCCATTTATACCACAAATCTTTTGTTCTCCCAGGCCAGGGGGGCCCTTGCCTAGTTCAGTCCGGTTTCTGAGCACTTTGGTTACGTGATGCAGGCTTCTCCTTTCAGAGTGCAGGGCAGAGTCATCAGACGCTCCACAGGGGGTGGAGCCGGCATCGAGGTAGCGGAGCACTGTCCTATTCAGAACCTAGGAGCACTCCTCCCACCCATTTACCTGTCGATCGTCCTATTCATACCAGGCTACCTAGCCCTGCCCATCTGGGTTCCCCCAGCCCTGTCACTCACACCAGCCAGACATCAGATACACAACACGCAGAGGCGGCTGAAAGGTTTAGGCAAGCAAAGGCCAACTTTCTAAAAGCGGCATTTGCAAACCCGGAATATTAAAATAAACCTTGCGAAAAGATGTACCTTATTATTCCGAGTTCAGGCATACTAAACTCGATCTTCTACCATGTTCCCTGGGTCGGTTAGGATCATAGGGTGTAATAATCCAGGCCGCCCATACTGGCCTATGAGAACAGGGTAGCCTTGCAGTAGTGAACAACAAGATGGCGGTAATTCACTACTAGGACATGCCACGCATCTAGGCTTGTCCTACCTCAGGCTCACAACGCACCCTGCCCGTGGGCCTACCAGAGGGGTGACTAATATGCAGCTAAGGGAAGGTTTCAGGGACCGGCAAGTGTGGGCACTTGTCGGTCGGCGTGTCAGTACCAGACTGCACGCAGGTTCTGCGGTGGCAGACCTCAGACGTATTTTACCGGCCGCTTCTGTGGGTGGCACAACCCGTGCTGCAAGCCCACCAGCGGTGTTTGCCTTTACATGCCCTGGCGCTCCTGGCGCACTTTACTGGGGTCTGATAGTAAATCAAACAATCCAATCATGGAATCCAACCAACATATACAATTTACAAAGGGAGCACTCGCACCGCGACACTGGTTGGCAGTGGCACAGCGCGCTGAGCGGCCAACACCATAAAAACACATGAGGCACAGCGACAAAAAGAGGAAGGGAGACTCACGCCAAGGTGCCAGGTCTAACACGTGTCCCCTCCAGCTGAAAAGTGGGGAGAACTACCCTACCCCAGGGAGTTCCTCATCACTAAGGCGGAAAAATCTGGACAGACCGTCAGCATTGGCGTGATCTGTACCAGGGCGATGTTCCACCGTGAAATCCATACCCTGTAGGGAAATGGACCACCTCAACAGCTTTGGATTCTCACCCCTCATATGCATCAACCATCTGAGGGGCCTGTGGTCCGTCTGAACCCGGAAGTGAGACCCAAACAAGTAGGGTCTTAGCTTCTTCAGCGCCCAGACCACAGCAAATGCCTCACGCTCAATAGCACTCCACCTTTGTTCCCGTGGAAGTAACCTCCTGCTAAGAAAGGCTACGGGTTGATCTAGGCCCTCCTCATTAATCTGTGAAAGAACAGCCCCCACACCATGCTCTGAAGCGTCTGTCTGAACGATAAACTCTTTGGAGAAGTTGGGAGCCAAGAGCACGGGCGCCGTGCACATAGCAGTTTTCAAGGCCTCAAAAGCTTTCTGACAGGTGTCAGTCCAGATCACTTTCCTGGGCTGCTTCTTCGAAGTCAGCGCTGTCAAGGGGGCAACCATGTTGCCATACCCCTTGACAAACCTCCTGTAGTACCCGGTGAGACCTAGGAAGGCTCTCACCTCCGTCTGGGTTTTGGGCGCCTCCCAATTCAGGATGGTTTCTATCTTGGGCTGAAGGGGTGCCACCTGGCCACTCCCAACTTGGTGTCCCAAGTACACCACGGAACCCTGCCCGATCTGGCACTTACTCGCCTTGATCGTGAGGCCTGCTTTGCGCAGCGCCATCAACACTTCCCAGAGGTGACGCAAGTGTTCCTCCCAAGTGGAGCTGAACACTGCGATGTCATCCAGGTAGGCTGCACTGAATGAATCCAGCCCAGCCAACACCTGGTTGACCAATCTCTGGAAGGTGGCAGGGGCATTCTTCATCCCAAATGGCATAACCCGGAACTGGTAGTGCCCATCTGGGGTGGAAAATGCTGACCTCTCTTTGGCCCCCTCGGTCAAGGCGATCTGCCAATACCCAGACGTTAAATCAAACGTGCTGAGGTAGTTGGCAGCCCCTAGCCGATCGATGAGCTCATCAGCTCTGGGGATTGGGTGTGCGTCGGTCCTAGTGACCGAATTGAGTCCTCTGTAGTCCACACAGAACCGGAGTTCGGGTGTGGCTCCCGGCGCTGCAGCCTTTGGGACCAAGACCACGGGGCTGGCCCAAGGACTGCTAGAAGACTCAATTACCCCGAGGGCAAACATCTTGGAGACCTCCTCCTTGATGCAGGTCCTCACCCTGTCAGTCACCCTGTAGGCCTTGTGCCGCACAGGTGGACTATCCCCAGTGTCCACATCATGGACGCACCAATCAGTGACACCAGGGACCAGGGAAAACAGGTCAGAAAACTGTCCCAGCAACTGGCGACAATCATTCTGTTGCTCAGGGGTCAGGGTGGAAGAGAGGATGACACCATCCACTGACCCATCTTGCTCCTTGGCTGACAGGAGGTCAGGAAGAGGTTCCGTCTCCTCTTCCATTCCAGCATCTGTTGCCAAGAGCATGCCCACTTGGGACCTCTCCAAGTGGGGCTTGAGGCGGTTGACATGTAGGACCCTTAAGGGGTTCCTAGGAGACTTCAGGTCCACCACGTAGGTAACAGGACTCTTGCGCTCCACCACCTCAAAGGGACCGGTCCACTTATCCTGGAGCGCACACGGCTCCACGGGGGCCAAGACCCATACTTTCTGTCCAGGCTGAAGCTCTACCAGAGTGGCATTCTGGTCGTACCACCGCTTCATCTCCTCCTGGCTGGCTTCCAGATTTGCCTCAGCAAGTTGCCTGAATCGCCTAGTCTGATTCCTGAAGGCCAGCATGTAACTATATACATTCTGGGGAGGCTTCCTGGGAGATTGCTCCCAGCCTTCTTTGACCAGACTTAGAGGTCCTCTGACTGGGTGACCATACAGAAGCTCAAAGGGACTGAACCCCAGAGACTTCTGTGGCACCTCACGGTAAGCGAAGAGAAGGCATGGTAAGAGGACGTCCCACTTACGCCTCATGGCTCCTTCTAGGCCCATTATCATGCCTTTGAGGGTTCGGTTGAATCTCTCAACCAACCCGTTTCCTTGGGGGTGGTAAGGCGTGGTGAACTTGTAGGTTACACCACACTCTTGCCAAAGAGATTTCATGTACTTGGACATGAAATTGGTACCTCGGTCAGACACCACCTCTAGAGGGAATCCCACTCGGGAGAAAATTCTCATCAGTGCCCGTCCCACCACGGGGGCCGTCACTGTCCTTAGAGGAATGGCTTCCGGGTACCGGGTGGCATGGTCCACCAGGACCAGGATGAACCTATTGCCCATCGCTGTCCTGGGGTCCAGTGGCCCTACAATGTCAATCCCCACTCGCTGGAATGGGGTACCGACCACAGGGAATGGCTGGAGTGGAGCCTTCTGCTTCCTTCCACTCTTTCCACTTGCCTGGCAAGTCTGGCATGTCCTGCAGTGAGTATCTGAACTCCTGCACATTTGAGGCCAATAAAAGTGGGTGACAAGCCTTTCAAAGGTCTTGTCCTGCCCCAAATGCCCTGCCAATGGCACATCGTGAGCCAGCCCCAGTAGGAAGGCTCTGAAGTCCTGGGGTACCACCAGCGCACGGGCTGACCCAGGCTCAGCAACCTTAGGCTCTGTATATAGGAGGTCGTTCTCCCAGTAAACGAAATGTGATCCTGACTGATCACCTGCGGCCTGGTCTGCAGCCTGCTGCCGCATACCCACGAGAGAAGGGCACTCCTTCTGTGCCTTGCAAAAGTCCTCCCTGGTGGGACCCCCTTCCTGCTGCCAATGGGTCAGCTCCGGCAGGTCTCCCAGTTCAGCTATCTGCTCCCCTGTAGGCTCCAGGGCATCCCCCTCAAGGTCTGCTTCCTCCTGGACCGTGGGAACTTCAGGGGCCGGCTTCCCGCGCCCCTTGCTCCTTCTCTCTGAGGCCGGTTCCTGGGCCTCCCTCTCCGGCTCCAGGACCTCTTGAGTACCTCTACTGGCTGCCATGGACCGTGTGGTGACACACGCCCAATCCGGCATACCCAACATCTCCAGGTGAGCACTCCGCTCCACCTTAGCCCAAGGTGAGCTCTCCAAATCGTTCCCTAACAAACAGTCTACAGGCATGGCGGGCCTCACAGCTACCTGAAGAGTACCAGAGACCCCCCCCCACTCAAAGGGAACCTGAGCCACCTTGCAGTGTCTCTCTGTGTTGTCAGCGGCAACAACGGGATAGAATGCATTGGGGACCACCTGCTCCTGAGACACCAGGTGACACCTGACAGCTGTCACACTGGCTCCTGTATCTCTAAGAGCTTCCACTCTATGGCCATTTATGGTCACCCACTGCCTGTACTTCTTAGTGTTCTCAGGCAGCTGGGTTGGAGGGACCACTTCACGGTCTCCTAGCAAGACCAGGGACATCTCTGCGGGACCCCACCCACCTTGGACATCCCTCTCCTCCCCCAAGGCTACACTAGTCACCTGCCGGGATGGAGCACCAGTGGGTGCTGGTTTACCAAACAATGGACACTTTACATCAGAGGCAAAATGCCCCAAATTGTTACACCTGTAACATCTTACGGGCCCCTTTGGAACAGGAGGACCTGTCGGGGCCCCGGTCGGTTTCTGGGGTGGGGGAGGCTGAGAACCCTTCCCTTGGTTCCCTTGGGGACTATTTTGGGGCCCTTTTTGGAACTGCTTCTGTTTACCCCTGTCCCCCCCACTCTTCTGCTGGGGACCCTGCCCACCTTTGGCGGAATCTCCCACGGTACCCTTGTGGACCCTGGTACTGACCCAGCGGTCCGCCTCCTCAGCAAGCTTCCTAGGGTTAGTCAGCCTACTATCGATCAGGTGCTGGCGTAGCTCAGGAAAACAATTACTGGACAAGTGCTCCCATGCCATTAAATCAAGAAGCCCTTGATAATCATTTACCTTACTACCCTTTACCCAACCATCCAGCGCTCTGCAAAAGAAAGTCACATACTCCACATACGTACTATTGGGAATCTTAGTGCAACCCCTAAACCTCTGTCTATATAACTCAGGGGTCAACCCATACCTAGCCATCAACGCTTCCTTCATATGGGCATAAGAATTATGAACATCAGCAGGTAAATCTAACAGTGTGTCCCGCCCTTCACTCAGGAACCGTCCCCACAACCCCGCTCCCCAATCTTTCTCAGGGACCCGGTGGGAAGACATGGCTACCTCGTAGGCTCTGAACCACTGCCCGATGTCGTCATTCTTGAAGAACTCCTTCACTACATCCTTGGGAATATAAACTCTTGGTTCCGCCGGTACTGGCGGTGTGCTGCCACCAGAGGGATTAAGCTCCAAACTTTTTGCTTTCAGCTCCAGCTCCCTCAGCTTCATGTCATGCTCTAATTGTAGTTTCTTTTCTTCCATGGCTAATCTTTGTTTTTCCATATCCATCTGCCCATGAAGTTTGGCCATTTCCACCTCGTGTGCCCGGGTTGCTGCCCTGTCCGCCAACTCTTCTGGTGACAGGCATCTGCCAAACTCATGGACACTTTCTGGTGGAACCACTTCCACCTGATTCTCTGGTGCCTTTGACTCATACCAGGCCCTCAGCGCCTTCACAAATTGGGTCTTGTTTTTCAATCCAGTTTGGGCAATCCTGAACTTGGAGCAAAGACCTTTCAAGTCTTCATTGGTACGATTCTGAAGTGCATCTTCCTCCCAATCTACGTCTTCAAATCCAGAGATTATGGAAGCCGCCCTTCCGGCTGAAAGTGAACCAGGCATGGCTCTAGCAACGGAGACTCTTGGCAAAACAAAAACAAATGCTAGCCTTGTGGCTGTGTTACTGGTCTGCTCTCACTACGTGGTGATCAGTGATTCACTATACGCAAACCACAAATGCAAATCCGTAAATCCCACCGCTGCCACCAATGTTAGAAATGAGGGGGCTCTGGTTGACGCAGGTGTGAACCCACAACAAGCAGGGACCCTTTACTTCTTGTCAGGGCGAAGGATGACTCCCCAGAATAACCCCTGCTCACCCTCTAGGTGCATGGCGCGAGCAGTCTAGGCTAAGTCTCAGGCGTACACGGTTAAGCAAATGCAATTACACATACAGTAAACCCCTTGCATGCACCACAAATGGACACCAATCAGGAAGTATATAAAAATAAGCTTTTATGTAGATTCAGCAGATTCAAATACAAGGCCCAGTAACGTTGAACTGATGGGGCCACAATTCTTGGAAGTACGGTAAAGTTCTCTTTGTTTTACGTAAAGTTCTTTAGGCGGGCACAAGGTAACTGTAGGCCTCCGCGCACTTCGTGCTGAGGCAGCGCCCAGGGAGCACACAGCAGATGACAGGGAAATAAGAACGTTGCGGACCCTGGATCCGATGCGAGCTCGCGGTCGAGTTCGTGAGTACAGTACCTTGTTTCTTGACGCAAAGGCGGGTGCGGGATTTCAGCGGCTCTTCGACAGAAGAGCGAGGCGGCGTCCGGGGCTCCCACACTTCACGAGGGTGTCTGATCTTCAGGCTCACGACAAGAGCGGGGTGTTGCAGGTGGCGGGTGAACAAAGCGGGGCAGCCGGGCACGCAGATGCGTCCGGGCCGTCCGAGGCTTGGAGATGCTCACACGCCGATTCCGGCGGGAGGGTGAAGGTGCACAGCGAGCCTCCACGAGCGAGGTGACGGGGCAGCCCAGCACAGCGTAGGGGGAGCGGCTCCGATCGAGCGAGGCTCTTCCCAAGGCGGGGGCGGCTAAGCAGTCCTGGTCACGGCTCAGGGAGGGACTGGGCACGAGGGTCACAGCTCCGGCGAGGGAAAGGACACCACAGTCCAGCAGCAGGCGAGTGAAGATCAGGTAGAGCCCAATGGTCCCGGGGCTCAGTTCAGGGGGCAAGCTCAGTTCCAAGCCCTTGGAGATCGTTTTGGAAAAGCACAAGTCTTGAAAGTAAAAGTAAAGTAAAAGTCTTCAGCAACAGTTTCTCTTCTCTCCTTTGGCAGCAAGGTCACCACTGCAGGCCAATCCCCCAGGATAGGGACAGTCTTCCTCCTACAGCTTTCCCGGTGCCTCCTCCTCAGGCAGAGATTCTTCTTGGTCAAAAGCGGATCTAGTTTCTTAGGAGCAGGGCTCCTCCATTTATACCACAAATCTTTTGTTCTCCCAGGCCAGGGGGGCCCTTGCCTAGTTCAGTCCGGTTTCTGAGCACTTTGGTTACGTGATGCAGGCTTCTCCTTTCAGAGTGCAGGGCAGAGTCATCAGACGCTCCACAGGGGGTGGAGCCGGCATCGAGGTAGCGGAGCACTGTCCTATTCAGAACCTAGGAGCACTCCTCCCACCCATTTACCTGTCGATCGTCCTATTCATACCAGGCTACCTAGCCCTGCCCATCTGGGTTCCCCCAGCCCTGTCACTCACACCAGCCAGACATCAGATACACAACACGCAGAGGCGGCTGAAAGGTTTAGGCAAGCAAAGGCCAACTTTCTAAAAGCGGCATTTGCAAACCCGGAATATTAAAATAAACCTTGCGAAAAGATGTACCTTATTATTCCGAGTTCAGGCATACTAAACTCGATCTTCTACCATGTTCCCCGGGTCGGTTAGGATCATAGGGTGTAATAATCCAGGCCGCCCATACTGGCCTATGAGAACAGGGTAGCCTTGCAGTAGTGAACAACAAGATGGCGGTAATTCACTACTAGGACATGCCACGCATCTAGGCTTGTCCTACCTCAGGCTCACAACGCACCCTGCCCGTGGGCCTACCAGAGGGGTGACTAATATGCAGCTAAGGGAAGGTTTCAGGGACCGGCAAGTGTGGGCACTTGTCGGTCGGCGTGTCAGTACCAGACTGCACGCAGGTTCTGCGGTGGCAGACCTCAGACGTATTTTACCGGCCGCTTCTGTGGGTGGCACAACCCGTGCTGCAAGCCCACCAGCGGTGTTTGCCTTTACATGCCCTGGCGCTCCTGGCGCACTTTACTGGGGTCTGATAGTAAATCAAACAATCCAATCATGGAATCCAACCAACATATACAATTTACAAAGGGAGCACTCGCACCGCGACACTGGTTGGCAGTGGCACAGCGCGCTGAGCGGCCAACACCATAAAAACACATGAGGCACAGCGACAAAAAGAGGAAGGGAGACTCACGCCAAGGTGCCAGGTCTAACACGTGTCCCCTCCAGCTGAAAAGTGGGGAGAACTACCCTACCCCAGGGAGTTCCTCATCACTAAGGCGGAAAAATCTGGACAGACCGTCAGCATTGGCGTGATCTGTACCAGGGCGATGTTCCACCGTGAAATCCATACCCTGTAGGGAAATGGACCACCTCAACAGCTTTGGATTCTCACCCCTCATATGCATCAACCATCTGAGGGGCCTGTGGTCCGTCTGAACCCGGAAGTGAGACCCAAACAAGTAGGGTCTTAGCTTCTTCAGCGCCCAGACCACAGCAAATGCCTCACGCTCAATAGCACTCCACCTTTGTTCCCGTGGAAGTAACCTCCTGCTAAGAAAGGCTACGGGTTGATCTAGGCCCTCCTCATTAATCTGTGAAAGAACAGCCCCCACACCATGCTCTGAAGCGTCTGTCTGAACGATAAACTCTTTGGAGAAGTTGGGAGCCAAGAGCACGGGCGCCGTGCACATAGCAGTTTTCAAGGCCTCAAAAGCTTTCTGACAGGTGTCAGTCCAGATCACTTTCCTGGGCTGCTTCTTCGAAGTCAGCGCTGTCAAGGGGGCAACCATGTTGCCATACCCCTTGACAAACCTCCTGTAGTACCCGGTGAGACCTAGGAAGGCTCTCACCTCCGTCTGGGTTTTGGGCGCCTCCCAATTCAGGATGGTTTCTATCTTGGGCTGAAGGGGTGCCACCTGGCCACTCCCAACTTGGTGTCCCAAGTACACCACGGAACCCTGCCCGATCTGGCACTTACTCGCCTTGATCGTGAGGCCTGCTTTGCGCAGCGCCATCAACACTTCCCAGAGGTGACGCAAGTGTTCCTCCCAAGTGGAGCTGAACACTGCGATGTCATCCAGGTAGGCTGCACTGAACGAATCCAGCCCAGCCAACACCTGGTTGACCAATCTCTGGAAGGTGGCAGGGGCATTCTTCATCCCAAATGGCATAACCCGGAACTGGTAGTGCCCATCTGGGGTGGAAAATGCTGACCTCTCTTTGGCCCCCTCGGTCAAGGCGATCTGCCAATACCCAGACGTTAAATCAAACGTGCTGAGGTAGTTGGCAGCCCCTAGCCGATCGATGAGCTCATCAGCTCTGGGGATTGGGTGTGCGTCGGTCCTAGTGACCGAATTGAGTCCTCTGTAGTCCACACAGAACCGGAGTTCGGGTGTGGCTCCCGGCGCTGCAGCCTTTGGGACCAAGACCACGGGGCTGGCCCAAGGACTGCTAGAAGACTCAATTACCCCGAGGGCAAACATCTTGGAGACCTCCTCCTTGATGCAGGTCCTCACCCTGTCAGTCACCCTGTAGGCCTTGTGCCGCACATGTGGACTATCCCCAGTGTCCACATCATGGACGCACCAATCAGTGACACCAGGGACCAGGGAAAACAGGTCAGAAAACTGTCCCAGCAACTGGCGACAATCATTCTGTTGCTCAGGGGTCAGGGTGGAAGAGAGGATGACACCATCCACTGACCCATCTTGCTCCTTGGCTGACAGGAGGTCAGGAAGAGGTTCCGTCTCCTCTTCCATTCCAGCATCTGTTGCCAAGAGCATGCCCACTTGGGACCTCTCCAAGTGGGGCTTGAGGCGGTTGACATGTAGGACCCTTAAGGGGTTCCTAGGAGACTTCAGGTCCACCACGTAGGTAACAGGACTCTTGCGCTCCACCACCTCAAAGGGACCGGTCCACTTATCCTGGAGCGCACACGGCTCCACGGGGGCCAAGACCCATACTTTCTGTCCAGGCTGAAGCTCTACCAGAGTGGCATTCTGGTCGTACCACCGCTTCATCTCCTCCTGGCTGGCTTCCAGATTTGCCTCAGCAAGTTGCCTGAATCGCCTAGTCTGATTCCTGAAGGCCAGCATGTAACTATATACATTCTGGGGAGGCTTCCTGGGAGATTGCTCCCAGCCTTCTTTGACCAGACTTAGAGGTCCTCTGACTGGGTGACCATACAGAAGCTCAAAGGGACTGAACCCCAGAGACTTCTGTGGCACCTCACGGTAAGCGAAGAGAAGGCATGGTAAGAGGACGTCCCACTTACGCCTCATGGCTCCTTCTAGGCCCATTATCATGCCTTTGAGGGTTCGGTTGAATCTCTCAACCAACCCGTTTCCTTGGGGGTGGTAAGGCGTGGTGAACTTGTAGGTTACACCACACTCTTGCCAAAGAGATTTCATGTACTTGGACATGAAATTGGTACCTCGGTCAGACACCACCTCTAGAGGGAATCCCACTCGGGAGAAAATTCTCATCAGTGCCCGTCCCACCACGGGGGCCGTCACTGTCCTTAGAGGAATGGCTTCCGGGTACCGGGTGGCATGGTCCACCAGGACCAGGATGAACCTATTGCCCATCGCTGTCCTGGGGTCCAGTGGCCCTACAATGTCAATCCCCACTCGCTGGAATGGGGTACCGACCACAGGGAATGGCTGGAGTGGAGCCTTCTGCTTCCTTCCACTCTTTCCACTTGCCTGGCAAGTCTGGCATGTCCTGCAGTGAGTATCTGAACTCCTGCACATTTGAGGCCAATAAAAGTGGGTGACAAGCCTTTCAAAGGTCTTGTCCTGCCCCAAATGCCCTGCCAATGGCACATCGTGAGCCAGCCCCAGTAGGAAGGCTCTGAAGTCCTGGGGTACCACCAGCGCACGGGCTGACCCAGGCTCAGCAACCTTAGGCTCTGTATATAGGAGGTCGTTCTCCCAGTAAACGAAATGTGATCCTGACTGATCACCTGCGGCCTGGTCTGCAGCCTGCTGCCGCATACCCACGAGAGAAGGGCACTCCTTCTGTGCCTTGCAAAAGTCCTCCCTGGTGGGACCCCCTTCCTGCTGCCAATGGGTCAGCTCCGGCAGGTCTCCCAGTTCAGCTATCTGCTCCCCTGTAGGCTCCAGGGCATCCCCCTCAAGGTCTGCTTCCTCCTGGACCGTGGGAACTTCAGGGGCCGGCTTCCCGCGCCCCTTGCTCCTTCTCTCTGAGGCCGGTTCCTGGGCCTCCCTCTCCGGCTCCAGGACCTCTTGAGTACCTCTACTGGCTGCCATGGACCGTGTGGTGACACACGCCCAATCCGGCATACCCAACATCTCCAGGTGAGCACTCCGCTCCACCTTAGCCCAAGGTGAGCTCTCCAAATCGTTCCCTAACAAACAGTCTACAGGCATGGCGGGCCTCACAGCTACCTGAAGAGTACCAGAGACCCCCCCCCACTCAAAGGGAACCTGAGCCACCTTGCAGTGTCTCTCTGTGTTGTCAGCGGCAACAACGGGATAGAATGCATTGGGGACCACCTGCTCCTGAGACACCAGGTGACACCTGACAGCTGTCACACTGGCTCCTGTATCTCTAAGAGCTTCCACTCTATGGCCATTTATGGTCACCCACTGCCTGTACTTCTTAGTGTTCTCAGGCAGCTGGGTTGGAGGGACCACTTCACGGTCTCCTAGCGAGACCAGGGACATCTCTGCGGGACCCCACCCACCTTGGACATCCCTCTCCTCCCCCAAGGCTACACTAGTCACCTGCCGGGATGGAGCACCAGTGGGTGCTGGTTTACCAAACAATGGACACTTTACATCAGAGGCAAAATGCCCCAAATTGTTACACCTGTAACATCTTACGGGCCCCTTTGGAACAGGAGGACCTGTCGGGGCCCCGGTCGGTTTCTGGGGTGGGGGAGGCTGAGAACCCTTCCCTTGGTTCCCTTGGGGACTATTTTGGGGCCCTTTTTGGAACTGCTTCTGTTTACCCCTGTCCCCCCCACTCTTCTGCTGGGGACCCTGCCCACCTTTGGCGGAATCTCCCACGGTACCCTTGTGGACCCTGGTACTGACCCAGCGGTCCGCCTCCTCAGCAAGCTTCCTAGGGTTAGTCAACCTACTATCGATCAGGTGCTGGCGTAGCTCAGGAAAACAATTACTGGACAAGTGCTCCCATGCCATTAAATCAAGAAGCCCTTGATAATCATTTACCTTACTACCCTTTACCCAACCATCCAGCGCTCTGCAAAAGAAAGTCACATACTCCACATACGTACTATTGGGAATCTTAGTGCAACCCCTAAACCTCTGTCTATATAACTCAGGGGTCAACCCATACCTAGCCATCAACGCTTCCTTCATATGGGCATAAGAATTATGAACATCAGCAGGTAAATCTAACAGTGTGTCCCGCCCTTCACTCAGGAACCGTCCCCACAACCCCGCTCCCCAATCTTTCTCAGGGACCCGGTGGGAAGACATGGCTACCTCGTAGGCTCTGAACCACTGCCCGATGTCGTCATTCTTGAAGAACTCCTTCACTACATCCTTGGGAATATAAACTCTTGGTTCCGCCGGTACTGGCGGTGTGCTGCCACCAGAGGGATTAAGCTCCAAACTTTTTGCTTTCAGCTCCAGCTCCCTCAGCTTCATGTCATGCTCTAATTGTAGTTTCTTTTCTTCCATGGCTAATCTTTGTTTTTCCATATCCATCTGCCCATGAAGTTTGGCCATTTCCACCTCGTGTGCCCGGGTTGCTGCCCTGTCCGCCAACTCTTCTGGTGACAGGCATCTGCCAAACTCATGGACACTTTCTGGTGGAACCACTTCCACCTGATTCTCTGGTGCCTTTGACTCATACCAGGCCCTCAGCGCCTTCACAAATTGGGTCTTGTTTTTCAATCCAGTTTGGGCAATCCTGAACTTGGAGCAAAGACCTTTCAAGTCTTCATTGGTACGATTCTGAAGTGCATCTTCCTCCCAATCTACGTCTTCAAATCCAGAGATTATGGAAGCCGCCCTTCCGGCTGAAAGTGAACCAGGCATGGCTCTAGCAACGGAGACTCTTGGCAAAACAAAAACAAATGCTAGCCTTGTGGCTGTGTTACTGGTCTGCTCTCACTACGTGGTGATCAGTGATTCACTATACGCAAACCACAAATGCAAATCCGTAAATCCCACCGCTGCCACCAATGTTAGAAATGAGGGGGCTCTGGTTGACGCAGGTGTGAACCCACAACAAGCAGGGACCCTTTACTTCTTGTCAGGGCGAAGGATGACTCCCCAGAATAACCCCTGCTCACCCTCTAGGTGCATGGCGCGAGCAGTCTAGGCTAAGTCTCAGGCGTACACGGTTAAGCAAATGCAATTACACATACAGTAAACCCCTTGCATGCACCACAAATGGACACCAATCAGGAAGTATATAAAAATAAGCTTTTATGTAGATTCAGCAGATTCAAATACAAGGCCCAGTAACGTTGAACTGATGGGGCCACAATTCTTGGAAGTACGGTAAAGTTCTCTTTGTTTTACGTAAAGTTCTTTAGGCGGGCACAAGGTAACTGTAGGCCTCCGCGCACTTCGTGCTGAGGCAGCGCCCAGGGAGCACACAGCAGATGACAGGGAAATAAGAACGTTGCGGACCCTGGATCCGATGCGAGCTCGCGGTCGAGTTCGTGAGTACAGTACCTTGTTTCTTGACGCAAAGGCGGGTGCGGGATTTCAGCGGCTCTTCGACAGAAGAGCGAGGCGGCGTCCGGGGCTCCCACACTTCACGAGGGTGTCTGATCTTCAGGCTCACGACAAGAGCGGGGTGTTGCAGGTGGCGGGTGAACAAAGCGGGGCAGCCGGGCACGCAGATGCGTCCGGGCCGTCCGAGGCTTGGAGATGCTCACACGCCGATTCCGGCGGGAGGGTGAAGGTGCACAGCGAGCCTCCACGAGCGAGGTGACGGGGCAGCCCAGCACAGCGTAGGGGGAGCGGCTCCGATCGAGCGAGGCTCTTCCCAAGGCGGGGGCGGCTAAGCAGTCCTGGTCACGGCTCAGGGAGGGACTGGGCACGAGGGTCACAGCTCCGGCGAGGGAAAGGACACCACAGTCCAGCAGCAGGCGAGTGAAGATCAGGTAGAGCCCAATGGTCCCGGGGCTCAGTTCAGGGGGCAAGCTCAGTTCCAAGCCCTTGGAGATCGTTTTGGAAAAGCACAAGTCTTGAAAGTAAAAGTAAAGTAAAAGTCTTCAGCAACAGTTTCTCTTCTCTCCTTTGGCAGCAAGGTCACCACTGCAGGCCAATCCCCCAGGATAGGGACAGTCTTCCTCCTACAGCTTTCCCGGTGCCTCCTCCTCAGGCAGAGATTCTTCTTGGTCAAAAGCGGATCTAGTTTCTTAGGAGCAGGGCTCCTCCATTTATACCACAAATCTTTTGTTCTCCCAGGCCAGGGGGGCCCTTGCCTAGTTCAGTCCGGTTTCTGAGCACTTTGGTTACGTGATGCAGGCTTCTCCTTTCAGAGTGCAGGGCAGAGTCATCAGACGCTCCACAGGGGGTGGAGCCGGCATCGAGGTAGCGGAGCACTGTCCTATTCAGAACCTAGGAGCACTCCTCCCACCCATTTACCTGTCGATCGTCCTATTCATACCAGGCTACCTAGCCCTGCCCATCTGGGTTCCCCCAGCCCTGTCACTCACACCAGCCAGACATCAGATACACAACACGCAGAGGCGGCTGAAAGGTTTAGGCAAGCAAAGGCCAACTTTCTAAAAGCGGCATTTGCAAACCCGGAATATTAAAATAAACCTTGCGAAAAGATGTACCTTATTATTCCGAGTTCAGGCATACTAAACTCGATCTTCTACCATGTTCCCTGGGTCGGTTAGGATCATAGGGTGTAATAATCCAGGCCGCCCATACTGGCCTATGAGAACAGGGTAGCCTTGCAGTAGTGAACAACAAGATGGCGGTAATTCACTACTAGGACATGCCACGCATCTAGGCTTGTCCTACCTCAGGCTCACAACGCACCCTGCCCGTGGGCCTACCAGAGGGGTGACTAATATGCAGCTAAGGGAAGGTTTCAGGGACCGGCAAGTGTGGGCACTTGTCGGTCGGCGTGTCAGTACCAGACTGCACGCAGGTTCTGCGGTGGCAGACCTCAGACGTATTTTACCGGCCGCTTCTGTGGGTGGCACAACCCGTGCTGCAAGCCCACCAGCGGTGTTTGCCTTTACATGCCCTGGCGCTCCTGGCGCACTTTACTGGGGTCTGATAGTAAATCAAACAATCCAATCATGGAATCCAACCAACATATACAATTTACAAAGGGAGCACTCGCACCGCGACACTGGTTGGCAGTGGCACAGCGCGCTGAGCGGCCAACACCATAAAAACACATGAGGCACAGCGACAAAAAGAGGAAGGGAGACTCACGCCAAGGTGCCAGGTCTAACAGTTACCGACAGTGCAGTACTTGGAGCCTCAGTCTCAGCCTCAGGAGAGACGCCTGCAGGAACATGTTACCCACAGTGCAGTACTGCGAGCCTCAGTCTCAGCCTCAGGAGAGATGCCTGCAGGAACATGTTACCGACAGTGCAGTACTGCGAGCCTCAGTCTCATCCTCAGGAGCGATGCCTGCAGGAACATGTTACCGACAGTGCAGTACTTCGAGCCTCAGTCTCAGCCTCAGGAGAGATGCCTGCAGGAACATGTTACCGACAGTGCAGTACTGCGAGCCTCAGTCTCAGCCTCAGGAGAGATGCCTGCAGGAACACGTTACCAACAGTGCAGTACTGCGAGCCTCAGTCTCAGCCTCAGGAGAGATGCCTGCAGGAACATGTTACCGACAGTGCAGTACTTCGAGCCTCAGTCTCAGCCTCAGGAGCGATGCCTGCAGGAACATGTTACCGACAGTGCAGTACTGCGAGCCTCAGTCTCAGCCTCAGGAGAGATGCCTGCAGGAACATGTTACCCACAGTGCAGTACTGCGAGCCTCAGTCTCAGCCTCAGGAGAGATGCCTGCAGGAACACGTTACCAACAGTGCAGTACTGCGAGCCTCAGTCTCAGCCTCAGGAGAGATGCCTGCAGGAACATGTTACCGACAGTGCAGTACTTCGAGCCTCAGTCTCGGCCTCAGGAGAGACGCCTGCAGGAACATGTTACCGACAGTGCAGTACTTGGAGCCTCAGTCTCAGCCTCAGGAGCGATGCCTGCAGGAACATTTTACCCACAATGCAGTACTTCGAGCCTCAGTCTCAGCCTCAGGAGAGATGCCTGCAGGAACATGTTACCGACAGTGCAGCACTTGGAGCCTCAGTCTCAGCCTCAGGAGCGATGCCTGCAGGAACATGTTACCCACAGTGCAGTACTTCGAGCCTCAGTCTCAGCATCAGGAGAGACACCTGCAAGAACATGTTACCCACAGTGCAGTACTGCGAGCCTCAGGAGAGATGCCTGCAGGAACATGTTACCGACAGTGCAGTACTTGGAGCCTCAGTCTCAGCCTCAGGAGAGATGCCTGCAGGAACATGTTACAGACAGTGCAGTACTTGGAGCCTCAGTCTCAGCCTCAGGAGAGATGCCTGCAGGAACATGTTACCGACAGTGCAGTACTGCGAGCCTCAATATCAGCCTCAGGAGAGATGCCTGCAGGAACATGTTACCGACAGCGCAGGACTTGGAGCCTCAGTCTCAGCCTCAGGAGAGACGCCTGCAGGAACATGTTACCGACAGTGCAGTACTTCGAGCCTCAGTCTCAGCCTCAGGAGAGATGCCTGCAGGAACATGTTACCGACAGTGCAGTACTTCGAGCGTCAGTCTCAGCCTCAGGAGAGACACCTGCAGGAACATGTTACCCACAGTGCAGTACTGCGAGCATCAGTCTCAGCCTCAGGAGAGACGCCTGCAGGAACATGTTACCCACAGTGCAGTACTGCGAGCCTCAGTCTCAGCCTCAGGAGAGATGCCTGCAGGAACATGTTACCGACAGTGCAGTACTTGGAGCCTCAGTCTCAGCCTCAGGAGAGACGCCTGCAGGAACATGTTACCCACAGTGCAGTACTGCGAGCCTCAGTCTCAGCCTCAGGAGAGATGCCTGCAGGAACATGTTACCCACAGTGCAGTACTGCGAGCCTCAGTTTCAGCCTTAGGAGAGATGCCTGCAGGAACATGTTACCGACAGTGCAGTACTGCGAGCCTCAGTCTCAGCCTCAGGAGAGACGCCTGCAGGAACATGTTACCCACAGTGCAGTACTGCGAGCCTCAGTCTCAGCCTCAGGAGAGATGCCTGCAGGAACATGTTACCGACAATGCAGTACTGCGAGCCTCAGTCTCATCCTCAGGAGCGATGCCTGCAGGAACATGTTACCGACAGTGCAGTACTTCGAGCCTCAGTCTCAGCCTCAGGAGAGATGCCTGCAGGAACATGTTACCGACAGTGCAGTACTGCGAGCCTCAGTCTCAGCCTCAGGAGAGATGCCTGCAGGAACATGTTACCCACAGTGCAGTACTGCGAGCCTCAGTCTCAGCCTCAGGAGAGATGCCTGCAGGAACACGTTACCAACAGTGCAGTACTGCGAGCCTCAGTCTCAGCCTCAGGAGAGATGCCTGCAGGAACATGTTACCGACAGTGCAGTACTTCGAGCCTCAGTCTCAGCCTCAGGAGAGACGCCTGCAGGAACATGTTACCGACAGTGCAGTACTTGGAGCCTCAGTCTCAGCCTCAGGAGCGATGCCTGCAGGAACATGTTACCGACAGTGCAGTACTGCGAGCCTCAGTCTCAGCCTCAGGAGAGACGCCTGCAGGAACATGTTACCGACAGTGCAGTACTTGGAGCCTCAGTCTAGGCCTCAGGAGCGATGCCTGCAGGAACATGTTACCCACAGTGCAGTACTTCGAGCCTCAGTCTCAGCCTCAGGAGAGACGCCTGCAGGAACATGTTACCCACAGTGCTGTACTGCGATCCTCAGTCTCCGCCTCAGGAGAGATGCCTGCAGGAACATGTTACCGACAGTGCAGTACTGCGAGCCTCAGTCTCAGCCTCAGGAGAGATGCCTGCAAGAACATGTTACCCACAGTGCAGTACTTCAAGCCTCAGTCTCAGCCTCAGGAGAGACGCCTGCAGGAACATGTTACCAACAGTGCAGTACTGCGAGCCTCAGTCTCAGCCTCAGGAGAGAAGCCTGCAGGAACATGTTACCGACAGTGCAGTACTTCGAGCCTCAGTCTCAGCCTCAGGAGAGATGCCTGCAGGAACATGTTACCGACAGTGCAGTACTTCGAGCCTCAGTCTCAGCCTCAGGAGCGATGCCTGCAGGAACATGTTACCCACAGTGCAGTACTTCGAGCCTCAGTCTCAGCCTCAGGATTGACGCCTGCAGGAACATGTTACCCACAGTGCAGTACTGCGAGCCTCGGTCTCAGCCTCAGGAGAGACGCCTGCAGGAACATGTTACCCACAGTGCAGTACTGCGAGCCTCAGTCTCAGCCTCAGGAGAGATGCCTGCAGGAACATGTTACCGACAGTGCAGTACTTGGAGCCTCAGTCTCAGCCTCAGGAGAGACGCCTGCAGGAACATGTTACCCACAGTGCAGTACTGCGAGCCTCAGTCTCAGCCTCAGGAGAGATGCCTGCAGGAACATGTTACCGACAGTGCAGTACTGCGAGCCTCAGTCTCATCCTCAGGAGCGATGCCTGCAGGAACATGTTACCGACAGTGCAGTACTTCGAGCCTCGGTCTCAGCCTCAGGAGAGATGCCTGCAGGAACATGTTACCGACAGTGCAGTACTGCAAGCCTCAGTCTCAGCCTCAGGAGAGATGCCTGCAGGAACATGTTACCCACAGTGCAGTACTGCGAGCCTCAGTCTCAGCCTCAGGAGAGATGCCTGCAGGAACACGTTACCAACAGTGCAGTACTGCGAGCCTCAGTCTCAGCCTCAGGAGAGATGCCTGCAGGAACATGTTACCGACAGTGCAGTACTTCGAGCCTCAGTCTCAGCCTCAGGAGAGACGCCTGCAGGAACATGTTACTGACAGTGCAGTACTTGGAGCCTCAGTCTCAGCCTCAGGAGCGATGCCTGCAGGAACATGTTACCGACAGTGCAGTACTGCGAGCCTCAGTCTCAGCCTCAGGAGAGATGCCTGCAGGAACATGTTACCCACAGTGCAGTACTGCGAGCCTCAGTCTCAGCCTCAGGAGAGATGCCTGCAGGAACACGTTACCAACAGTGCAGTACTGCGAGCCTCAGTCTCAGCCTCAGGAGAGATGCCTGCAGGAACATGTTACCGACAGTGCAGTACTTCGAGCCTCAGTCTCGGCCTCAGGAGAGACGCCTGCAGGAACATGTTACCGACAGTGCAGTACTTGGAGCCTCAGTCTCAGCCTCAGGAGCGATGCCTGCAGGAACATGTTACCCACAATGCAGTACTTCGAGCCTCAGTCTCAGCCTCAGGAGAGATGCCTGCAGGAACATGTTACCGACAGTGCAGTACTTGGAGCCTCAGTCTCAGCCTCAGGAGCGATGCCTGCAGGAACATGTTACCCACAGTGCAGTACTTCGAGCCTCAGTCTCAGCATCAGGAGAGAGACCTGCAAGAACATGTTACCCACAGTGCAGTACTGCGAGCCTCAGGAGAGATGCCTGCAGGAACATGTTACCGACAGTGCAGTACTTGGAGCCTCAGTCTCAGCCTCAGGAGAGATGCCTGCAGGAACATGTTACCGACAGCGCAGTACTTGGAGCCTCAGTCTCAGCCTCAGGAGAGATGCCTGCAGGAACATGTTACCGACAGTGCAGTACTTGGAGCCTCAGTCTCAGCCTCAGGAGAGATGCCTGCAGGAACATGTTACAGACAGTGCAGTACTGCGAGCCTCAATATCAGCCTCAGGAGAGATGCCTGCAGGAACATGTTACCGACAGCGCAGTACTTGGAGCCTCAGTCTCAGCCTCAGGAGAGATGCCTGCAGGAACATGTTACCAACAGTGCAGTACTGCGAGCCTCAGTCTCAGCCTCAGGAGAGACGCCTGCAGGAACATGTTACCGACAGTGCAGTACTTCGAGCCTCAGTCTCAGCCTCAGGAGAGATGCCTGCAGGAACATGTTACCGACAGTGCAGTACTTCGAGCCTCAGTCTCAGCCTCAGGAGCGATGCCTACAGGAACATGTTACCCACAGTGCAGTAATTCGAGCCTCAGTCTCAGCCTCAGGAGAGACGCCTGCAGGAACATGTTACCCACAGTGCAGTACTGCGAGCCTCAGTCTCAGCCTCAGGAGAGACGCCTGCAGGAACATGTTACCCACAGTGCAGTACTGCGAGCCTCAGTCTCAGCCTCAGGAGAGATGCCTGCAGGAACATGTTACCGACAGTGCAGTACTTGGAACCTCAGTCTCAGCCTCAGGAGAGACGCCTGCAGGAACATGTTACCCACAGTGCAGTACTGCGAGCCTCAGTCTCAGCCTCAGGAGAGATGCCTGCAGGAACATGTTACCCACAGTGCAGTACTGCGAGCCTCAGTTTCAGCCTTAGGAGAGATGCCTGCAGGAACATGTAACCGGCAGTGCAGTACTGCGAGCCTCAGTCTCAGCCTCAGGAAAGACGCCTGCAGGAACATGTTACCCACAGTGCAGTACTGCGAGCCTCAATATCAGCCTCAGGAGAGATGCCTGCAGGAACATGTTACCCACAATGCAGTACTTCGAGCCTCAGTCTCAGCCTCAGGAGAGACGCCTGCAGGAACATGTTACCCACAGTGCAGTACTGCGAGCCTCAGTCTCAGCCTCAGGAGAGATGCCTGCAGGAACACGTTACCAACAGTGCAGTACTGCGAGCCTCAGTCTCAGCCTCAGGAGAGATGCCTGCAGGAACATGTTACCCACAGTGCAGTACTGCGAGCCTCAGTCTCAGCCTCAGGAGAGATGCCTGCAGGAACACGTTACCAACAGTGCAGTATTGCGAGCCTCAGACTCGGCCTCAGGAGAGATGCCTGCAGGAACATGTTACCGACAGCGCAGTACTTGGAGCCTCAGTCTCAGCCTCAGGAGAGATGCCTGCAGGAACATGTTACCAACAGTGCAGTACTGCGAGCCTCAGTCTCAGCCTCAGGAGAGACGCCTGCAGGAACATGTTACCGACAGTGCAGTACTTCGAGCCTCAGTCTCAGCCTCAGGAGCGATGCCTACAGGAACATGTTACCCACAGTGCAGTAATTCGAGCCTCAGTCTCAGCCTCAGGAGAGACGCCTGCAGGAACATGTTACCGACAGTGCAGTACTTGGAGCCTCAGTCTCAGCCTCAGGAGCGATGCCTGCAGGAACATGTTACCCACAATGCAGTACTTCGAGCCTCAGTCTCAGCCTCAGGAGAGATGCCTGCAGGAACATGTTACCGACAGTGCAGTACTTGGAGCCTCAGTCTCAGCCTCAGGAGCGATGCCTGCAGGAACATGTTACCCACAGTGCAGTACTTCGAGCCTCAGTCTCAGCATCAGGAGAGAGACCTGCAAGAACATGTTACCCACAGTGCAGTACTGCGAGCCTCAGGAGAGATGCCTGCAGGAACATGTTACCGACAGTGCAGTACTTGGAGCCTCAGTCTCAGCCTCAGTAGAGATGCCTGCAGGAACATGTTACCGACAGCGCAGTACTTGGAGCCTCAGTCTCAGCCTCAGGAGAGATGCCTGCAGGAACATGTTACCGACAGTGCAGTACTTGGAGCCTCAGTCTCAGCCTCAGGAGAGATGCCTGCAGGAACATGTTACAGACAGTGCAGTACTGCGAGCCTCAATATCAGCCTCAGGAGAGATGCCTGCAGGAACATGTTACCGACAGCGCAGTACTTGGAGCCTCAGTCTCAGCCTCAGGAGAGATGCCTGCAGGAACATGTTACCAACAGTGCAGTACTGCGAGCCTCAGTCTCAGCCTCAGGAGAGACGCCTGCAGGAACATGTTACCGACAGTGCAGTACTTCGAGCCTCAGTCTCAGCCTCAGGAGAGATGCCTGCAGGAACATGTTACCGACAGTGCAGTACTTCGAGCCTCAGTCTCAGCCTCAGGAGCGATGCCTACAGGAACATGTTACCCACAGTGCAGTAATTCGAGCCTCAGTCTCAGCCTCAGGAGAGACGCCTGCAGGAACATGTTACCCACAGTGCAGTACTGCGAGCCTCAGTCTCAGCCTCAGGAGAGACGCCTGCAGGAACATGTTACCCACAGTGCAGTACTGCGAGCCTCAGTCTCAGCCTCAGGAGAGATGCCTGCAGGAACATGTTACCGACAGTGCAGTACTTGGAGCCTCAGTCTCAGCCTCAGGAGAGACGCCTGCAGGAACATGTTACCCACAGTGCAGTACTGCGAGCCTCAGTCTCAGCCTCAGGAGAGATGCCTGCAGGAACATGTTACCCACAGTGCAGTACTGCGAGCCTCAGTTTCAGCCTTAGGAGAGATGCCTGCAGGAACATGTAACCGGCAGTGCAGTACTGCGAGCCTCAGTCTCAGCCTCAGGAAAGACGCCTGCAGGAACATGTTACCCACAGTGCAGTACTGCGAGCCTCAATATCAGCCTCAGGAGAGATGCCTGCAGGAACATGTTACCCACAATGCAGTACTTCGAGCCTCAGTCTCAGCCTCAGGAGAGACGCCTGCAGGAACATGTTACCCACAGTGCAGTACTGCGAGCATCAGTCTCAGCCTCAGGAGAGACGCCTGCAGGAACATGTTACCCACAGTGCAGTACTGCGAGCCTCAGTCTCAGCCTCAGGAGAGATGCCTGCAGGAACATGTTACCGACAGTGCAGTACTTGGAGCCTCAGTCTCAGCCTCAGGAGAGACGCCTGCAGGAACATGTTACCCACAGTGCAGTACTGCGAGCCTCAGTCTCAGCCTCAGGAGAGATGCCTGCAGGAACATGTTACCCACAGTGCAGTACTGCGAGCCTCAGTTTCAGCCTTAGGAGAGATGCCTGCAGGAACATGTTACCGACAGTGCAGTACTGCGAGCCTCAGTCTCAGCCTCAGGAGAGACGCCTGCAGGAACATGTTACCCACAGTGCAGTACTGCGAGCCTCAGTCTCAGCCTCAGGAGAGATGCCTGCAGGAACATGTTACCGACAATGCAGTACTGCGAGCCTCAGTCTCATCCTCAGGAGCGATGCCTGCAGGAACATGTTACCGACAGTGCAGTACTTCGAGCCTCAGTCTCAGCCTCAGGAGAGATGCCTGCAGGAACATGTTACCGACAGTGCAGTACTGCGAGCCTCAGTCTCAGCCTCAGGAGAGATGCCTGCAGGAACATGTTACCCACAGTGCAGTACTGCGAGCCTCAGTCTCAGCCTCAGGAGAGATGCCTGCAGGAACACGTTACCAACAGTGCAGTACTGCGAGCCTCAGTCTCAGCCTCAGGAGAGATGCCTGCAGGAACATGTTACCGACAGTGCAGTACTTCGAGCCTCAGTCTCAGCCTCAGGAGAGACGCCTGCAGGAACATGTTACCGACAGTGCAGTACTTGGAGCCTCAGTCTTAGCCTCAGGAGCGATGCCTGCAGGAACATGTTACCGACAGTGCAGTACTGCGAGCCTCAGTCTCAGCCTCAGGAGAGACGCCTGCAGGAACATGTTACCGACAGTGCAGTACTTGGAGCCTCAGTCTAGGCCTCAGGAGCGATGCCTGCAGGAACATGTTACCCACAGTGCAGTACTTCGAGCCTCAGTCTCAGCCTCAGGAGAGACGCCTGCAGGAACATGTTACCCACAGTGCTGTACTGCGATCCTCAGTCTCCGCCTCAGGAGAGATGCCTGCAGGAACATGTTACCGACAGTGCAGTACTGCGAGCCTCAGTCTCAGCCTCAGGAGAGATGCCTGCAGGAACATGTTTCCCACAGTGCAGTACTTCAAGCCTCAGTCTCAGCCTCAGGAGAGACGCCTGCAGGAACATGTTACCAACAGTGCAGTACTGCGAGCCTCAGTCTCAGCCTCAGGAGAGAAGCCTGCAGGAACATGTTACCGACAGTGCAGTACTTCGAGCCTCAGTCTCAGCCTCAGGAGAGATGCCTGCAGGAACATGTTACCGACAGTGCAGTACTTCGAGCCTCAGTCTCAGCCTCAGGAGCGATGCCTGCAGGAACATGTTACCCACAGTGCAGTACTTCGAGCCTCAGTCTCAGCCTCAGGATTGACGCCTGCAGGAACATGTTACCCACAGTGCAGTACTGCGAGCCTCGGTCTCAGCCTCAGGAGAGACGCCTGCAGGAACATGTTACCCACAGTGCAGTACTGCGAGCCTCAGTCTCAGCCTCAGGAGAGATGCCTGCAGGAACATGTTACCGACAGTGCAGTACTTGGAGCCTCAGTCTCAGCCTCAGGAGAGACGCCTGCAGGAACATGTTACCCACAGTGCAGTACTGCGAGCCTCAGTCTCAGCCTCAGGAGAGATGCCTGCAGGAACATGTTACCGACAGTGCAGTACTGCGAGCCTCAGTCTCATCCTCAGGAGCGATGCCTGCAGGAACATGTTACCGACAGTGCAGTACTTCGAGCCTCGGTCTCAGCCTCAGGAGAGATGCCTGCAGGAACATGTTACCGACAGTGCATTACTGCAAGCCTCAGTCTCAGCCTCAGGAGAGATGCCTGCAGGAACATGTTACCGACAGTGCAGTACTTGGAGCCACAGTCTCAGCCTCAGGAGCGATGCCTGCAGGAACATGTTACCCACAGTGCTGTACTTCGAGCCTCAGTCTCAGCCTCAGGATTTACGCCTGCAGGAACATGTTACCCACAGAGCAGTACTACGAGCCTCAGTCTCAGCCTCAGGAGAGACGCCTGCAGGAACATGTTACCCACAGTGCAGTCCTGCGAGCCTCAGTCTCAGCCTCAGGAGAGATGCCTGCAGGAACATGTTACCGACAGTGCAGTACTTGGAGCCTCAGTCTCAGCCTCAGGAGAGACGCCTGCAGGAACATGTTACCCACAGTGCAGTACTGCGAGCCTCAGTCTCAGCCTCAGGAGAGATGCCTGCAGGAACATGTTACCGACAGTGCAGTACTGCGAGCCTCAGTCTCAGCCTCAGGAGAGACGCCTGAAGGAACATGTTACCCACAGTGCAGTACTGCGAGCCTCAGTCTCAGCCTCAGGAGAGATGCCTGCAGTAACATGTTACAGACAGTGCAGTACTGCGAGCCTCAGTCTGATCCTCAGGAGCGATGCCTGCATGAACATGTTACCGACAGTGCAGTACTTCGAGCCTCAGTCTCAGCCTCAGGAGAGATGCCTGCAGGAACATGTTACCGACAGTGCAGTACTGCGAGCCTCAGTCTCAGCCTCAGGAGAGATGCCTGCAGGAACATGTTACCCACAGTGCAGTACTGCGAGCCTCAGTCTCAGCCTCAGGAGAGATGCCTGCAGGAACACGTTACCAACAGTGCAGTACTGCGAGCCTCAGTCTCAGCCTCAGGAGAGATGCCTGCAGGAACATGTTACCGACAGTGCAGTACTTCGAGCCTCAGTCTCAGCCTCAGGAGAGACGCCTGCAGGAACATGTTACTGACAGTGCAGTACTTGGAGCCTCAGTCTCAGCCTCAGGAGCGATGCCTGCAGGAACATGTTACCGACAGTGCAGTACTGCGAGCCTCAGTCTCAGCCTCAGGAGAGATGCCTGCAGGAACATTTTACCCACAGTGCAGTACTGCGAGCCTCAGTCTCAGCCTCAGGAGAGATGCCTGCAGGAACACGTTACCAACAGTGCAGTACTGCGAGACTCAGTCTCAGCCTCAGGAGAGATGCCTGCAGGAACATGTTACCGACAGTGCAGTACTTCGAGCCTCAGTCTCGGCCTCAGGAGAGATGCCTGCAGGAACATGTTACCGACAGTGCAGAACTTGGAGCCTAAGTCTCAGCCTCAGGAGCGATGCTTGCAGGAACATGTTACCCACAGTGCAGTACTTCGAGCCTCAGTCTCAGCCTCAGGAGAGTGGCCTGCAGGAACATGTTACCGACAGTGCAGTACTTGGAGCCTCAGTCTCAGCCTCAGGAGCGATGCCTGCAGGAACATGTTACCCACAGTGCAGTACTTCGAGCCTCAGTCTCAGCATCAGGAGAGACACCTGCAGGAACATGTTACCCACAGTGCAGTACTGCAAGCCTCAGGAGAGATGCCTGCAGGAACATGTTACCGACAGTGCAGTACTTGGAGCCTCAGTCTCAGCCTCAGGAGAGATGCCTGCAGGAATATGTTACCAACAGCGCAGTACTTGGAGCCTCAGTCTCAGCCTCAGGAGAGATGCCTGCAGGAACATGTTACCGACAGTGCAGTACTTGGAGCCTCAGTCTCAGCCTCAGGAGCGATGCCTGCAGGAACATGTTACCCACAGTGCAGTACTTCGAGCCTCAGTCTCAGCATCAGGAGAGACACCTGCAGGAACATGTTACCCACAGTGCAGTACTGCGAGCCTCAGGAGAGATGCCTGCAGGAACATGTTACTGACAGTGCAGTACTTGGAGCCTCAGTCTCAGCCTCAGGAGAGATGCCTGCAGGAATATGTTACCAACAGCGCAGTACTTGGAGCCTCAGTCTCAGCCTCAGGAGAGATGCCTGCAGGAACATGTTACCGACAGTGCAGTAGTTGGAGCCTCAGTCTCAGCCTCAGGAGAGATGCCTGCAGGAACATGTTACCGACAGTGCAGTACTGCGAGCCTCAATATCAGCCTCAGGAGAGATGCCTGCAGGAACATGTTACCGACAGTGCAGTACTGCGAGCCTCAGTCTCAGCCTCAGGAGAGATGCCTGCAGGAACATGTTACCCACAGTGCAGTACTGCGAGCCTCAGCCTCAGGAGAGATGCCTGCAGGAACATGTTACCGACAGTGCAGTACTGCGAGCCTCAGTCTCAGCCTCAGGAGAGATGCCTGCAGGAACATGTTACCGACAGTGCAGTACTGCGAGCCTCAATATCTGCCTCAGGAGAGATGCCTGCAGGAACATGTTACCGACAGTGCAGTACTGCGAGCCTCAGCCTCAGGAGAGATGCCTGCAGGAACATGTTACCCACAGTGCAGTACTTCAAGCCTCAGTCTCAGCCTCAGGAGAGACGCCTGCAGGAACATGTTACCGACAGTGCAGTACTTGGAGCCTCAGTCTAGGCCTCAGGAGCGATGCCTGCAGGAACATGTTACCCACAGTGCAGTACTTCGAGCCTCAGTCTCAGCCTCAGGAGAGACGCCTGCAGGAACATGTTACCCACAGTGCTGTACTGCGATCCTCAGTCTCCGCCTCAGGAGAGATGCCTGCAGGAACATGTTACCGACAGTGCAGTACTGCGAGCCTCAGTCTCAGCCTCAGGAGAGATGCCTGCAGGAACATGTTTCCCACAGTGCAGTACTTCAAGACTCAGTCTCAGCCTCAGGAGAGACGCCTGCAGGAACATGTTACCAACAGTGCAGTACTGCGAGCCTCAGTCTCAGCCTCAGGAGAGAAGCCTGCAGGAACATGTTACCGACAGTGCAGTACTTCGAACCGCAGTCTCAGCCTCAGGAGAGATGCCTGCAGGAACATGTTACCGACAGTGCAGTACTTCGAGCCTCAGTCTCAGCCTCAGGAGCGATGCCTGCAGGAACATGTTACCCACAGTGCAGTACTTCGAGCCTCAGTCTCAGCCTCAGGATTGACGCCTGCAGGAACATGTTACCCACAGTGCAGTACTGCGAGCCTCGGTCTCAGCCTCAGGAGAGACGCCTGCAGGAACATGTTACCCACAGTGCAGTACTGCGAGCCTCAGTCTCAGCCTCAGGAGAGATGCCTGCAGGAATATGTTACCGACAGTGCAGTACTTGGAGCCTCAGTCTCAGCCTCAGGAGAGACGCCTGCAGGAACATGTTACCCACAGTGCAGTACTGCGAGCCTCAGTCTCAGCCTCAGGAGAGATGCCTGCAGGAACATGTTACCGACAGTGCAGTACTGCGAGCCTCAGTCTCATCCTCAGGAGCGATGCCTGCAGGAACATGTTACCGACAGTGCAGTACTTCGAGCCTCAGTCTCAGCCTCAGGAGAGATGCCTGCAGGAACATGTTACCGACAGTGCAGTACTGCGAGCCTCAGTCTCAGCCTCAGGAGAGATGCCTGCAGGAACACGTTACCAACAGTGCAGTACTGCGAGCCTCAGTCTCAGCCTCAGGAGAGATGCCTGCAGGAACATGTTACCGACAGTGCAGTACTTCGAGCCTCAGTCTCAGCCTCAGGAGAGACGCCTGCAGGAACATGTTACTGACAGTGCAGTACTTGGAGCCTCAGTCTCAGCCTCAGGAGCGATGCCTACAGGAACATGTTACCGACAGTGCAGTACTGCGAGCCTCAGTCTCAGCCTCAGGAGAGATGCCTGCAGGAACATGTTACCCACAGTGCAGTACTGCGAGCCTCAGTCTCAGCCTCAGGAGAGATGCCTGCAGGAACACGTTACCAACAGTGCAGTACTGCGAGCCTCAGTCTCAGCCTCAGGAGAGATGCCTGCAGGAACATGTTACCGACAGTGCAGTACTTCGAGCCTCAGTCTCGGCCTCAGGAGAGACGCCTGCAGGAACATGTTACCGACAGTGCAGTACTTGGAGCCTCAGTCTCAGCCTCAGGAGCGATGCCTGCAGGAACATGTTACCCACAATGCAGTACTTCGAGCCTCAGTCTCAGCCTCAGGAGAGATGCCTGCAGGAACATGTTACCGACAGTGCAGTACTTGGAGCCTCAGTCTCAGCCTCAGGAACGATGCCTGCAGGAACATGTTACCCACAGTGCAGTACTTCGAGCCTCAGTCTCAGCATCAGGAGAGACACCTGCAAGAACATGTTACCCACAGTGCAGCACTGCGAGCCTCAGGAGAGATGCCTGCAGGAACATGTTACTGACAGTGCAGTACTTGGAGCCTCAGTCTCAGCCTCAGGAGAGATGCCTGCAGGAACATGTTACAGACAGTGCAGTACTTGGAGCCTCAGTCTCAGCCTCAGGAGAGATGCCTGCAGGAACATGTTACCGACAGTGCAGTACTGCGAGCCTCAATATCAGCCTCAGGAGAGATGCCTGCAGGAACATGTTACCGACAGCGCAGGACTTGGAGCCTCAGTCTCAGCCTCAGGAGAGACGCCTGCAGGAACATGTTACCGACAGTGCAGTACTTCGAGCCTCAGTCTCAGCCTCAGGAGAGATGCCTGCAGGAACATGTTACCGACAGTGCAGTACTTCGAGCCTCAGTCTCAGCCTCAGGAGAGACGCCTGCAGGAACATGTTACCCACAGTGCAGTACTGCGAGCATCAGTCTCAGCCTCAGGAGAGACGCCTGCAGGAACATGTTACCCACAGTGCAGTACTGCGAGCCTCAGTCTCAGCCTCAGGAGAGATGCCTGCAGGAACATGTTACCGACAGTGCAGTACTTGGAGCCTCAGTCTCAGCCTCAGGAGAGACGCCTGCAGGAACATGTTACCCACAGTGCAGTACTGCGAGCCTCAGTCTCAGCCTCAGGAGAGATGCCTGCAGGAACATGTTACCCACAGTGCAGTACTGCGAGCCTCAGTTTCAGCCTTAGGAGAGATGCCTGCAGGAACATGTTACCGACAGTGCAGTACTGCGAGCCTCAGTCTCAGCCTCAGGAGAGACGCCTGCAGGAACATGTTACCCACAGTGCAGTACTGCGAGCCTCAGTCTCAGCCTCAGGAGAGATGCCTGCAGGAACATGTTAACGACAATGCAGTACTGCGAGCCTCAGTCTCATCCTCAGGAGCGATGCCTGCAGGAACATGTTACCGACAGTGCAGTACTTCGAGCCTCAGTCTCAGCCTCAGGAGAGATGCCTGCAGGAACATGTTACCGACAGTGCAGTACTGCGAGCCTCAGTCTCAGCCTCAGGAGAGATGCCTGCAGGAACATGTTACCCACAGTGCAGTACTGCGAGCCTCAGTCTCAGCCTCAGGAGAGATGCCTGCAGGAACACGTTACCAACAGTGCAGTACTGCGAGCCTCAGTCTCAGCCTCAGGAGAGATGCCTGCAGGAACATGTTACCGACAGTGCAGTACTTCGAGCCTCAGTCTCAGCCTCAGGAGAGACGCCTGCAGGAACATGTTACCGACAGTGCAGTACTTGGAGCCTCAGTCTCAGCCTCAGGAGCGATGCCTGCCGGAACATGTTACCGACAGTGCAGTACTGCGAGCCTCAGTCTCAGCCTCAGGAGAGACGCCTGCAGGAACATGTTACCGACAGTGCAGTACTTGGAGCCTCAGTCTAGGCCTCAGGAGCGATGCCTGCAGGAACATGTTACCCACAGTGCAGTACTTCGAGCCTCAGTCTCAGCCTCAGGAGAGACGCCTGCAGGAACATGTTACCCACAGTGCTGTACTGCGATCCTCAGTCTCCGCCTCAGGAGAGATGCCTGCAGGAACATGTTACCGACAGTGCAGTACTGCGAGCCTCAGTCTCAGTGTTAGACCTGGCACCTTGGCGTGAGTCTCCCTTCCACTTTTTGTCGCTGTGCCTCATGTGTTTTTATGGTGTTGGCCGCTCAGCGCGCTGTGCCACTGCCAACCAGTGTCGCGGTGCGAGTGCTCCCTATGTAAATTGTATATGTTGGTTGGATTCCATGATTGGATTGTTTGATTTACTGTCAGACCCCAGTAAAGTGCGCCAGGGGCGCCAGGGCATGTAAATGCGAACACCGCTGGTGGGCTTGCAGCACTGGTTGTGCCACCCACAGGAGCGGCCGGTAAAATATGTCTGAGGTCTGCCACCGCAGAACCTGCGTGCAGTCTGGTACTGACATGCTGACCGGCAAGTGCCCACACTTGCCAGTCCCTAAAACCTTCCCTTAGCTGCATGTTAGTCACCCCTCTGGTAGGCCCACGGGCAGGGTGCGTTGTAAGCCTAAGGTAGGACAAGCCCGGATGCGTGGCATGTCCTAGTAGTGAATTACCGCCATCTTGTTGTTCACTACTGCAAGGCTACCCTGTTCTCATAGACCAGTATGGGCGGCCTGGATTATTACACCCTATGATCCTAACCGACCCAGGGAACATGGTAGAAGATCGAGTTTAGTATGCCTGAACTCGGAATAATAAGGTACATCTTTTCGCAAGGTTTATTTTAATATTCCGGGTTTGCAAATGCCGCTTTTAGAAAGTCGGCCTTTGCTTGCCTAAACATTTCAGCCGCCTCTGCGTGATGTGTATCTGATGTCTGGCTGGTGTGAGTGACAGGGCTGGGGGAACCCAGATGGGCAGGGCCAGGTAGCCTGGTATGAATAGGACGATCGACAGGTAGATGGGTGGGAGGAGTGCTCCTAGGTTCTGAATAGGACAGTGCTCCGCTACCTCGATGCCGGCTCCACCCCCTGTGGAGCGTCTGATGACTCTGCCCTGCGCTCTGAAAGAAGAAGCCTGCATCACGTAAACAAAGTGCTCAGAAACCGGACTGAACTAGGCAAGGGCCCCCCTGGCCTGGGAGAACAAAAGATTTGTGGTATAAATGGAGGAGCCCTGCTCCTAAGAAACTAGATCCGCTTTTGACCAAGAAGAATCTCTGCCTGAGGAGGAGGCACCGGGAAAGCTGTAGGAGGAAGACTGTCCCTATCCTGGGGGATTGGCCAGCAGTGGTGACCTTGCTGCCAAAGGAGAGAAGAGAAACTGTTGCTGAAAACTTTACTTTACTTTTACTTTCAAGACTTGTGCTTTTCCAAAACGATCTCCAAGGGCTTGGAACTGAGCTTGCCCCCTGAACTGAGCCCCAGGACCATTGGGCTCTACCTGATCTTCACTCGCCTGCTGCTGGACTGTGGTGTCCTTTCCCTCGCCGGAGCTGTGACCCTCGTGCCCAGTCCCTCCCTGAGCCGTGACCAGGACTGCTTAGCCGCCCCCGCCTTGGGAAGAGCCTCGCTCGATCGGAGCCGCTCCCCCTACGCTGTGCAGGGCTGCCCCGTCACCTCGCTCGTGGAGGCTCGCTGTGCACCTTCACCCTCCCGCCGGAATCGGCGTGTGAGCATCTCCAAGCCTCGGACGGCCCGGACGCATCTGCGTGCCCGGCTGCCCCGCTTTGTTCACCCGCCACCTACAACACCCCGCTCTTGTCGTGAGCCTGAGGATCAGACACCCTCGTGAAGTGTGGGAGCCCCGGACGCCGCCTCGCTCTTCTGTCGAAGAGCCGCTGAAATCCCGCACCCGCCTTTGCGTCAAGAAACAAGGTACTGTACTTACGAACTCGACCGCGAGCTCGCATCGGATCCAGGGTC
Source organism: Triturus cristatus (assembly GCF_964204655.1). Lineage (NCBI taxonomy): Eukaryota > Metazoa > Chordata > Amphibia > Caudata > Salamandridae > Triturus > Triturus cristatus. The sequence goes on along the minus strand of NC_140579.1, from coordinate 395,075,315 downwards.
CGCAACGTTCTTATTTCCCTGTCATCTGCTGTGTGCTTCCGGGGCGCTGCCTCAGCACAAAGTACGCTGAGGCCTACAGTTACCTTGTGCCCGCCTAAAGAACTTTACGTAAAACAAAGAGAACTTTACCGTATTTCCAAGAATTGTGGCCCCATCAGTTCAACGTTACTGGGCCTTGTATTTGAATCTGCTGAATCTACATAAAAGCTTATTTTTATATACTTCCTGATTGGTGTCCATTTGTGGTGCATGCAAGGGGTTTACTGTATGTGTAATTGCATTTGCTTAACCGTGTACGCCTGAGACTTAGCCTAGACTGCTCGCGCCACGCACCTAGAGGGTGAGCAGGGGTTATTCTGGGGAGTCATCCTTCGCCCTGACAAGAAGTAAAGGGTCCCTGCTTGTTGTGGGTTCACACCTGCGTCAACCAGAGCCCCCTCATTTCTAACATTGGTGGCAGCGGTGGGATTTACGGATTTGCATTTGTGGTTTGCGTATAGTGAATCACTGATCACCACGTAGTGAGAGCAGACCAGTAACACAGCCACAAGGCTAGCATTTGTTTTTGTTTTGCCAAGAGTCTCCGTTGTTAGAGCCATGCCTGGTTCACTTTCCGCCGGAAGGGCGGCTTCCATAATCTCTGGATTTGAAGACGTAGATTGGGAAGAAGACGCGCTTCTGAATCGTACCAATGAAGACTTGAAAGGTCTTTGCTCCAAGTTCAGGATTGCCCAAACTGGATTGAAAAACAAGACCCAATTCGTGAAGGCGCTGAGGGCCTGGTATGAGTCAAAGGCACCAGAGAATCAGGTGAAAGTGGTTCCACCAGAAAGTGTCCATGAGTTTGGCAGAGGCCTGTCGCCAGAAGAATTGGCAGACAGGACAGCAACCCGGGCACACGAGGTGGAGATGGCAAAACTTCATGGGCAGATGGATATGGAAAAACAAAGACTAGCCATGGAAGAAAAGAAACTACAATTAGAGCATGACATGAAGCTGAGGGAGCTGGAGCTGAAAGCAAAAAGTTTGGAGCTTAATCCCTCTGGTGGCAGCACACCGCCAGTACCGGCGGAACCAAGAGTTTATATTCCCAAGGATGTGGTGAAGGAGTTCTTCAAGAATGACGACATCGGGCAGTGGTTCAGAGCCTACGAGGTAGCCATGTCTTCCCACCGGGTCCCTGAGAAAGATTGGGGAGCGGGGTTGTGGGGACGGTTCCTGAGTGAAGGGCGGGACACACTGTTAGATTTACCTGCTGATGTTCATAATTCTTATGCCCATATGAAGGAAGCATTGATGGCTAGGTATGGGTTGACCCCTGAGTTATATAGACAGAGGTTCAGGGGTTGCACTAAGATTCCCAATAGTACGTATGTGGAGTATGTGACTTTCTTTTGCAGAGCGCTGGATGGTTGGGTAAAGGGTAGTAAGGTGAATGATTATCAAGGGCTTCTTGATTTAATGGCATGGGAGCACTTGTCCAGTAATTGTTTTCCTGAGCTACGCCAGCACCTGATCGATAGTAGGCTGATTAACCCTAGGAAGCTTGCTGAGGAGGCGGACCGCTGGGTCAGTACCAGGGTCCACAAGGGTACCGTGGGAGATTCCGCCAAAGGTGGGCAGGGTCCCCAGCAGAAGAGTGGGGGGGACAGGGGTAAACAGAAGCAGTTCCAAAAAGGGCCCCAAAATAGTCCCCAAGGGAACCAAGGGAAGGGTTCTCAGCCTCCCCCACCCCAGAAACCGACCGGGGCCCCGACAGGTCCTCCTGTTCAAAAGGGGCCCGTAAGATGTTACAGGTGTAACAATTTGGGGCATTTTGCCTCTGATGTAAAGTGTCCATTGTTTGGTAAACCAGCACCCACTGGTGCTCCATCCCGGCAGGTGACTAGTGTAGCCTTGGGGGAGGAGAGGGATGTCCAAGGTGGGTGGGGTCCCGCAGAGATGTCCCTGGTCTCGCTAGGAGACCGTGAAGTGGTCCCTCCAACCCAGCTGCCTGAGAACACTAAGAAGTACAGGCAGTGGGTGACCATAAATGGCCATAGAGTGGAAGCTCTTAGGGATACAGGAGCCAGTGTGACAGCTGTCAGGTGTCACCTGGTGTCTCAGGAGCAGGTGGTCCCCAATGCATTCTATCCCGTTGTTGCCGCTGACAACACAGAGAGACACTGCAAGGTGGCTCAGGTTCCCTGTGAGTGGGGGGGGTCTCTGGTACTCTTCAGGTAGCTGTGAGGCCCGCCATGCCTGTAGACTGTTTGTTAGGGAACGATTTGGAGAGCTCACCTTGGGCTAAGGTGGAGCGGAGTGCTCACCTGGAGATGTTGGGTATGCCGGATTGGGCGTGTGTCACCACACGGTCCATGGCAGCCAGTAGAGGTACTCAAGAGGTCCTGGAGCCTGAGAGGGAGGCCCAGGAACCGGCCTCAGAGAGAAGGAGCAAGGGGCGCGGGAAGCCGGCCCCTGAAGTTCCCACGGTCCAGGAGGGAGCAGACCTTGAGGGGGATGCCCTGGAGCCTACAGGGGAGCAGATAGCTGAACTGGGAGACCTGCCGGAGCTGACCCATTGGCAGCAGGAAGGGGGTCCCACCAGGGAGGACTTTTGCAAGGCACAGAAGGAGTGCCCTTCTCTCGTGGGTATGCGGCAGCAGGCTGCAGACCAGGCCGCAGGTGATCAGTCAGGATCACATTTCGTTTACTGGGAGAACGACCTCCTATATACAGAGCCTAAGGTTGCTGAGCCTGGGTCAGCCCGTGCGCTGGTGGTACCCCAGGACTTCAGAGCCTTCCTACTGGGGCTGGCTCACGATGTGCCATTGGCAGGGCATTTGGGGCAGGACAAGACCTTTGAAAGGCTTGTCACCCACTTTTATTGGCCTCAAATGCGCAGGAGTTCAGATACTCACTGCAGGACATGCCAGACTTGCCAGGCCAGTGGAAAGAGTGGAAGGAAGCAGAAGGCTCCACTCCAGCCATTCCCTGTGGTCGGTACCCCATTCCAGCGAGTGGGGATTGACATTGTAGGGCCACTGGACCCCAGGACAGCGATGGGCAATAGGTTCATCCTGGTCCTGGTGGACCATGCCACCCGGTACCCGGAAGCCATTCCTCTAAGGACAGTGACGGCCCCCGTGGTGGGACGGGCACTGATGGGAATTTTCTCCCGAGTGGGATTCCCTCTAGAAGTGGTGTCTGACCGAGGTACCAATTTCATGTCCAAGTACATGAAATCTCTTTGGCAAGAGTGTGGTGTAACCTACAAGTTCACCACCCCTTACCACCCCCAAGGAAACGGGTTGGTTGAGAGATTCAACCGAACCCTCAAAGGCATGATAATGGGCCTAGAAGGAGCCATGAGGCGTAAGTGGGACGTCCTCTTACCATGCCTTCTCTTCGCTTACCGTGAGGTGCCACAGAAGTCTCTGGGGTTCAGTCCCTTTGAGCTTCTGTATGGCCACCCAGTCAGAGGACCTCTAAGTCTGGTCAAAGAAGGCTGGGAGCAATCTCCCAGGAAGCCTCCCCAGAATGTATATAGTTACATGCTGGCCTTCAGGAATCAGACTAGGCGATTCAGGCAACTTGCTGAGGCAAATCTGGAAGCCAGCCAGGAGGAGATGAAGCGGTGGTATGACCAGAATGCCACTCTGGTAGAGCTTCAGCCTGGACAGAAAGTATGGGTCTTGGCCCCCGTGGAGCCGTGTGCGCTCCAGGATAAGTGGACCGGTCCCTTTGAGGTGGTGGAGCGCAAGAGTCCTGTTACCTACGTGGTGGACCTGAAGTCTCCTAGGAACCCCTTAAGGGTCCTACATGTCAACCGCCTCAAGCCCCACTTGGAGAGGTCCCAAGTGGGCATGCTCTTGGCAACAGATGCTGGAATGGAAGAGGAGACAGAACCTCTTCCTGACCTCCTGTCAGCCAAGGAGCAAGATGGGTCAGTGGATGGTGTCATCCTCTCTTCCACCCTGACCCCTGAGCAACAGAATGATTGTCGCCAGTTGCTGGGACAGTTTTCTGACCTGTTTTCCCTGGTCCCTGGTGTCACTGATTGGTGCGTCCATGATGTGGACACTGGGGATAGTCCACCTGTGCGGCACAAGGCCTACAGGGTGACTGACAGGGTGAGGACATGCATCAAGGAGGAGGTCTCCAAGATGTTTGCACTCGGGGTAATTGAGTCTTCTAGCAGTCCTTGGGCCAGCCCCGTGGTCTTGGTCCCAAAGGCTGCAGCGCCGGGAGCCACACCCGAACTCCGGTTCTGTGTGGACTACAGAGGACTCAATTCGGTCACTAGGACAGACGCCCACCCCATCCCCAGAGCTGATGAGCTCATCGATCGGCTAGGGGCTGCCAACTACCTCAGCACGTTTGATTTAACGTCTGGGTATTGGCAGATCGCCTTGACCGAGGGGGCCAAAGAGAGGTCAGCATTTTCCACCCCAGATGGGCACTACCAGTTCCGGGTTATGCCATTTGGGATGAAGAATGCCCCTGCCACCTTCCAGAGATTGGTCAACCAGGTGTTGGCTGGGCTGGATTCGTTCAGTGCAGCCTACCTGGATGACATCGCAGTGTTCAGCTCCACTTGGGAGGAACACTTGCGTCACCTCTGGGAAGTGTTGATGGCGCTGCGCAAGGCAGGCCTCACGATCAAGGCGAGTAAGTGCCAGATCGGGCAGGGTTCCGTGGTGTACTTGGGACACCAAGTTGGGAGTGGCCAGGTGGCACCCCTTCAGCCCAAGATAGAAACCATCCTGAATTGGGAGGCGCCCAAAACCCAGACGGAGGTGAGAGCCTTCCTAGGTCTCACCGGGTACTACAGGAGGTTTGTCAAGGGGTATGGCAACATGGTTGCCCCCTTGACAGCGCTGACTTCGAAGAAGCAGCCCAGGAAAGTGATTTGGACTGACACCTGTCAGAAAGCTTTTGAGGCCTTGAAAACTGCTATGTGCACGGCGCCCGTGCTCTTGGCTCCCAACTTCTCCAAAGAGTTTATCGTTCAGACAGACGCTTCAGAGCATGGTGTGGGGGCTGTTCTTTCACAGATTAATGAGGAGGGCCTAGATCAACCCGTAGCCTTTCTTAGCAGGAGGTTACTTCCACGGGAACAAAGGTGGAGTGCTATTGAGCGTGAGGCATTTGCTGTGGTCTGGGCGCTGAAGAAGCTAAGACCCTACTTGTTTGGGTCTCACTTCCGGGTTCAGACGGACCACAGGCCCCTCAGATGGTTGATGCATATGAGGGGTGAGAATCCAAAGCTGTTGAGGTGGTCCATTTCCCTACAGGGTATGGATTTCACGGTGGAACATCGCCCTGGTACAGATCACGCCAATGCTGACGGTCTGTCCAGATTTTTCCGCCTTAGTGATGAGGAACTCCCTGGGGTAGGGTAGTTCTCCCCACTTTTCAGCTGGAGGGGACACGTGTTAGACCTGGCACCTTGGCGTGAGTCTCCCTTCCTCTTTTTGTCGCTGTGCCTCATGTGTTTTTATGGTGTTGGCCGCTCAGCGCGCTGTGCCACTGCCAACCAGTGTCGCGGTGCGAGTGCTCCCTATGTAAATTGTATATGTTGGTTGGATTCCATGATTGGATTGTTTGATTTACTGTCAGACCCCAGTAAAGTGCGCCAGGGGCGCCAGGGCATGTAAATGCGAACACCGCTGGTGGGCTTGCAGCACTGGTTGTGCCACCCACAGGAGCGGCCGGTAAAATATGTCTGAGGTCTGCCACCGCAGAACCTGCGTGCAGTCTGGTACTGACATGCTGACCGGCAAGTGCCCACACTTGCCAGTCCCTAAAACCTTCCCTTAGCTGCATGTTAGTCACCCCTCTGGTAGGCCCACGGGCAGGGTGCGTTGTAAGCCTAAGGTAGGACAAGCCCGGATGCGTGGCATGTCCTAGTAGTGAATTACCGCCATCTTGTTGTTCACTACTGCAAGGCTACCCTGTTCTCATAGGCCAGTATGGGCGGCCTGGATTATTACACCCTATGATCCTAACCGACCCAGGGAACATGGTAGAAGATCGAGTTTAGTATGCCTGAACTCGGAATAATAAGGTACATCTTTTCGCAAGGTTTATTTTAATATTCCGGGTTTGCAAATGCCGCTTTTAGAAAGTCGGCCTTTGCTTGCCTAAACATTTCAGCCGCCTCTGCGTGATGTGTATCTGATGTCTGGCTGGTGTGAGTGACAGGGCTGGGGGAACCCAGATGGGCAGGGCCAGGTAGCCTGGTATGAATAGGACGATCGACAGGTAGATGGGTGGGAGGAGTGCTCCTAGGTTCTGAATAGGACAGTGCTCCGCTACCTCGATACCGGCTCCACCCCCTGTGGAGCGTCTGATGACTCTGCCCTGCACTCTGAAAGAAGAAGCCTGCATCACGTAAACAAAGTGCTCAGAAACCGGACTGAACTAGGCAAGGGCCCCCCTGGCCTGGGAGAACAAAAGATTTGTGGTATAAATGGAGGAGCCCTGCTCCTAAGAAACTAGATCCGCTTTTGACCAAGAAGAATCTCTGCCTGAGGAGGAGGCACCGGGAAAGCTGTAGGAGGAAGACTGTCCCTATCCTGGGGGATTGGCCTGCAGTGGTGACCTTGCTGCCAAAGGAGAGAAGAGAAACTGTTGCTGAAAACTTTACTTTACTTTTACTTTCAAGACTTGTGCTTTTCCAAAACGATCTCCAAGGGCTTGGAACTGAGCTTGCCCCCTGAACTGAGCCCCAGGACCATTGGGCTCTACCTGATCTTCACTCGCCTGCTGCTGGACTGTGGTGTCCTTTCCCTCACCGGAGCTGTGACCCTCGTGCCCAGTCCCTCCCTGAGCCGTGACCAGGATTGCTTAGCCGCCCCCGCCTTGGGAAGAGCCTCGCTCGATCGGAGCCGCTCCCCCTACGCTGTGCAGGGCTGCCCCGTCACCTCGCTCGTGGAGGCTCGCTGTGCACCTTCACCCTCCCGCCGGAATCGGCGTGTGAGCATCTCCAAGCCTCGGACGGCCCGGACGCATCTGCGTGCCCGGCTGCCCCGCTTTGTTCACCCGCCACCTACAACACCCCGCTCTTGTCGTGAGCCTGAGGATCAGACACCCTCGTGAAGTGTGGGAGCCCCGGACGCCGCCTCGCTCTTCTGTCGAAGAGCCGCTGAAATCCCGCACCCGCCTTTGCGTCAAGAAACAAGGTACTGTACTTACGAACTCGACCGCGAGCTCGCATCGGATCCAGGGTCCGCAACGTTCTTATTTCCCTGTCATCTGCTGTGTGCTTCCGGAGCGCTGCCTCAGCACAAAGTACGCTGAGGCCTACAGTTACCTTGTGCCCGCCTAAAGAACTTTACGTAAAACAAAGAGAACTTTACCGTATTTCCAAGAATTGTGGCCCCATCAGTTCAACGTTACTGGGCCTTGTATTTGAATCTGCTGAATCTACATAAAAGCTTATTTTTATATACTTCCTGATTGGTGTCCATTTGTGGTGCATGCAAGGGGTTTACTGTATGTGTAATTGCATTTGCTTAACCGTGTACGCCTGAGACTTAGCCTAGACTGCTCGCGCCACGCACCTAGAGGGTGAGCAGGGGTTATTCTGGGGAGTCATCCTTCGCCCTGACAAGAAGTAAAGGGTCCCTGCTTGTTGTGGGTTCACACCTGCGTCAACCAGAGCCCCCTCATTTCTAACACTCAGCCTCAGGAGAGATGCCTGCAGGAACATGTTACCCACAGTGCAGTACTTCAAGCCTCAGTCTCAGCCTCAGGAGAGACGCCTGCAGGAACATGTTACCAACAGTGCAGTACTGCGAGCCTCAGTCTCAGCCTCAGGAGAGAAGCCTGCAGGAACATGTTACCGACAGTGCAGTACTTCGAGCCTCAGTCTCAGCCTCAGGAGAGATGCCTGCAGGAACATGTTACCGACAGTGCAGTACTTCGAGCCTCAGTCTCAGCCTCAGGAGCGATGCCTGCAGGAACATGTTACCCACAGTGCAGTACTTCGAGCCTCAGTCTCAGCCTCAGGATTGACGCCTGCAGGAACATGTTACCCACAGTGCAGTACTGCGAGCCTCGCTCTGACCTCAGGAGAGACGCCTGCAGGAACATGTTACCCACAGTGCAGTACTGCGAGCCTCAGTCTCAGCCTCAGGAGAGATGCCTGCAGGAACATGTTACCGACAGTGCAGTACTTGGAGCCTCAGTCTCAGCCTCAGGAGAGACGCCTGCAGGAACATGTTACCCACAGTGCAGTACTGCGAGCCTCAGTCTCAGCCTCAGGAGAGATGCCTGCAGGAACATGTTACCGACAGTGCAGTACTGCGAGCCTCAGTCTCATCCTCAGGAGCGATGCCTGAAGGAACATGTTACCGACAGTGCAGTACTTCGAGCCTCGGTCTCAGCCTCAGGAGAGATGCCTGCAGGAACATGTTGCCGACAGTGCAGTACTGCAAGCCTCAGTCTCAGCCTCAGGAGAGATGCCTGCAGGAACATGTTACCCACAGTGCAGTACTGCGAGCCTCAGTCTCAGCCTCAGGAGAGATGCCTGCAGGAACACGTTACCAACAGTGCAGTACTGCGAGCCTCAGTCTCAGCCTCAGGAGAGATGCCTGCAGGAACATGTTACCGACAGTGCAGTACTTCGAGCCTCAGTCTCAGCCTCAGGAGAGACGCCTGCAGGAACATGTTACTGACAGTGCAGTACTTGGAGCCTCAGTCTCAGCCTCAGGAGCGATGCCTGCAGGAACATGTTACCGACAGTGCAGTACTGCGAGCCTCAGTCTCAGCCTCAGGAGAGATGCCTGCAGGAACATGTTACCCACAGTGCAGTACTGCGAGCCTCAGTCTCAGCCTCAGGAGAGATGCCTGCAGGAACACGTTACCAACAGTGCAGTACTGCGAGCCTCAGTCTCAGCCTCAGGAGAGATGCCTGCAGGAACATGTTACCGACAGTGCAGTACTTCGAGCCTCAGTCTCGGCCTCAGGAGAGACGCCTGCAGGAACATGTTACCGACAGTGCAGTACTTGGAGCCTCAGTCTCAGCCTCAGGAGCGATGCCTGCAGGAACATGTTACCCACAATGCAGTACTTCGAGCCTCAGTCTCAGCCTCAGGAGAGATGCCTGCAGGAACATGTTACCGACAGTGCAGTACTTGGAGCCTCAGTCTCAGCCTCAGGAGCGATGCCTGCAGGAACATGTTACCCACAGTGCAGTACTTCGAGCCTCAGTCTCAGCATCAGGAGAGAGACCTGCAAGAACATGTTACCCACAGTGCAGTACTGCGAGCCTCAGGAGAGATGCCTGCAGGAACATGTTACCGACAGTGCTGAACTTGGAGCCTCAGTCTCAGCCTCAGGAGAGATGCCTGCAGGAACATGTTACCGACAGCGCAGTACTTGGAGCCTCAGTCTCAGCCTCAGGAGAGATGCCTGCAGGAACATGTTACCGACAGTGCAGTACTTGGAGCCTCAGTCTCAGCCTCAGGAGAGATGCCTGCAGGAACATGTTACAGACAGTGCAGTACTGCGAGCCTCAATATCAGCCTCAGGAGAGATGCCTGCAGGAACATGTTACCGACAGCGCAGTACTTGGAGCCTCAGTCTCAGCCTCAGGAGAGACGCCTGCAGGAACATGTTACCGACAGTGCAGTACTTCGAGCCTCAGTCTCAGCCTCAGGAGAGATGCCTGCAGGAACATGTTACCGACAGTGCAGTACTTCGAGCCTCAGTCTCAGCCTCAGGAGCGATGCCTACAGGAACATGTTACCCACAGTGCAGTAATTCGAGCCTCAGTCTCAGCCTCAGGAGAGACACCTGCAGGAACATGTTACCCACAGTGCAGTACTGCGAGCCTCAGTCTCAGCCTCAGGAGAGACGCCTGCAGGAACATGTTACCCACAGTGCAGTACTGCGAGCCTCAGTCTCAGCCTCAGGAGAGATGCCTGCAGGAACATGTTACCGACAGTGCAGTACTTGGAGCCTCAGTCTCAGCCTCAGGAGAGACGCCTGCAGGAACATGTTACCCACAGTGCAGTACTGCGAGCCTCAGTCTCAGCCTCAGGAGAGATGCCTGCAGGAACATGTTACCCACAGTGCAGTACTGCGAGCCTCAGTTTCAGCCTTAGGAGAGATGCCTGCAGGAACATGTAACCGGCAGTGCAGTACTGCGAGCCTCAGTCTCAGCCTCAGGAAAGACGCCTGCAGGAACATGTTACCCACAGTGCAGTACTGCGAGCCTCAATATCAGCCTCAGGAGAGATGCCTGCAGGAACATGTTACCCACAATGCAGTACTTCGAGCCTCAGTCTCAGCCTCAGGAGAGACGCCTGCAGGAACATGTTACCCACAGTGCAGTACTGCGAGCCTCAGTCTCAGCCTCAGGAGAGACGCCTGCAGGAACATGTTATCCACAGTGCAGTACTGCGAGCCTCAGTCTCAGCCTCAGGAGAGATGCCTGCAGGAACATGTTACCGACAGTGCAGTACATGGAGCCTCAGTCTCAGCCTCAGGAGAGACTCCTGCAGGAACATGTTACCCACAGTGCAGTACTGCGAGCCTCAGTCTCTGCCTCAGGAGAGATGCCTGCAGGAACATGTTACCCACAGTGCAGTACTGCGAGCCTCAGTTTCAGCCTTAGGAGAGATGCCTGCAGGAACATGTTACCGACAGTGCAGTACTGCGAGCCTCAGTCTCAGCCTCAGGAGAGACGCCTGCAGGAACATGTTACCCACAGTGCAGTACTGCGAGCCTCAGTCTCAGCCTCAGGAGAGATGACTGCAGGAACATGTTACCGACAATGCAGTACTGCGAGCCTCAGTCTCATCCTCAGGAGCGATGCCTGCAGGAACATGTTACCGACAGTGCAGTACTTCGAGCCTCAGTCTCAGCCTCAGGAGAGATGCCTGCAGGAACATGTTACCGACAGTGCAGTACTTCGAGCCTCAGTCTCAGCCTCAGGAGAGACGCCTGCAGGAACATGTTACCCACAGTGCTGTACTGCGATCCTCAGTCTCCGCCTCAGGAGAGATGCCTGCAGGAACATGTTACCGACAGTGCAGTACTGCGAGCCTCAGTCTCAGCCTCAGGAGAGATGCCTGCAGGAACATGTTACCCACAGTGCAGTACTTCAAGCCTCAGTCTCAGCCTCAGGAGAGACGCCTGCAGGAACATGTTACCAACAGTGCAGTACTGCGAGCCTCAGTCTCAGCCTCAGGAGAGAAGCCTGCAGGAACATGTTACCGACAGTGCAGTACTTCGAGCCTCAGTCTCAGCCTCAGGAGAGATGCCTGCAGGAACATGTTACCGACAGTGCAGTACTTCGAGCCTCAGTCTCAGCCTCAGGAGCGATGCCTGCAGGAACATGTTACCCACAGTGCAGTACTTCGAGCCTCAGTCTCAGCCTCAGGATTGACGCCTGCAGGAACATGTTACCCACAGTGCAGTACTGCGAGCCTCAGTCTCAGCCTCAGGAGAGACGCCTGCAGGAACATGTTACCCACAGTGCAGTACTGCGAGCCTCAGTCTCAGCCTCAGGAGAGATGCCTGCAGGAACATGTTACCGACAGTGCAGTACTTGGAGCCTCAGTCTCAGCCTCAGGAGAGACGCCTGCAGGAACATGTTACCCACAGTGCAGTACTGCGAGCCTCAGTCTCAGCCTCAGGAGAGATGCCTGCAGGAACATGTTACCGACAGTGCAGTACTGCGAGCCTCAGTCTCATCCTCAGGAGCGATGCCTGCAGGAACATGTTACCGACAGTGCAGTACTTCGAGCCTCGGTCTCAGCCTCAGGAGAGATGCCTGCAGGAACATGTTACCGACAGTGCAGTACTGCAAGCCTCAGTCTCAGCCTCAGGAGAGATGCCTGCAGGAACATGTTACCCACAGTGCAGTACTGCGAGCCTCAGTCTCAGCCTCAGGAGAGATGCCTGCAGGAACACGTTACCAACAGTGCAGTACTGCGAGCCTCAGTCTCAGCCTCAGGAGAGATGCCTGCAGGAACATGTTACCGACAGTGCAGTACTTCGAGCCTCAGTCTCAGCCTCAGGAGAGACGCCTGCAGAAACATGTTACTGACAGTGCAGTACTTGGAGCCTCAGTCTCAGCCTCAGGAGCGATGCCTGCAGGAACATGTTACCGACAGTGCAGTACTGCGAGCCTCAGTCTCAGCCTCAGGAGAGATGCCTGCAGGAACATGTTACCCACAGTGCAGTACTGCGAGCCTCAGTCTCAGCCTCAGGAGAGATGCCTGCAGGAACACGTTACCAACAGTGCAGTACTGCGAGCCTCAGTCTCAGCCTCAGGAGAGATGCCTGCAGGAACATGTTACCGACAGTGCAGTACATCGAGCCTCAGTCTCGGCCTCAGGAGAGACGCCTTCAAGAACATGTTACCGACAGTGCAGTACTTGGAGCCTCAGTCTCAGCCTCAGGAGCGATGCCTGCAGGAACATGTTACCCACAATGCAGTACTTCGAGCCTCAGTCTCGGCCTCAGGAGAGACGCCTGCAGGAACATGTTACCGACAGTGCAGTACTTGGAGCCTCAGTCTCAGCCTCAGGAGCGATGCCTGCAGGAACATGTTACCCACAATGCAGTACTTCGAGCCTCAGTCTCAGCCTCAGGAGAGATGCCTGCAGGAACATGTTACCGACAGTGCAGTACTTGGAGCCTCAGTCTCAGCCTCAGGAGCGATGCCTGCAGGAACATGTTACCCACAGTGCAGTACTTCGAGCCTCAGTCTCAGCATCAGGAGAGAGACCTGCAAGAACATGTTACCCACAGTGCAGTACTGCGAGCCTCAGGAGAGATGCCTGCAGGAACATGTTACCGACAGTGCTGAACTTGGAGCCTCAGTCTCAGCCTCAGGAGAGATGCCTGCAGGAACATGTTACCGACAGCGCAGTACTTGGAGCCTCAGTCTCAGCCTCAGGAGAGATGCCTTCAGGAACATGTTACCGACAGTGCAGTACTTGGAGCCTCAGTCTCAGCCTCAGGAGAGATGCCTGCAGGAACATGTTACAGACAGTGCAGTACTGCGAGCCTCAATATCAGCCTCAGGAGAGATGCCTGCAGGAACATGTTACCGACAGCGCAGTACTTGGAGCCTCAGTCTCAGCCTCAGGAGAGATGCCTGCAGGAACATGTTACCAACAGTGCAGTACTGCGAGCCTCAGTCTCAGCCTCAGGAGAGACGCCTGCAGGAACATGTTACCGACAGTGCAGTACTTCGAGCCTCAGTCTCAGCCTCAGGAGAGATGCCTGCAGGAACATGTTACCGACAGTGCAGTACTTCGAGCCTCAGTCTCAGCCTCAGGAGCAATGCCTACAGGAACATGTTACCCACAGTGCAGTAATTCGAGCCTCAGTCTCAGCCTCAGGAGAGACGCCTGCAGGAACATGTTACCCACAGTGCAGTACTGCGAGCCTCAGTCTCAGCCTCAGGAGAGACGCCTGCAGGAACATGTTACCCACAGTGCAGTACTGCGAGCCTCAGTCTCAGCCTCAGGAGAGATGCCTGCAGGAACATGTTACCGACAGTGCAGTACTTGGAGCCTCAGTCTCAGCCTCAGGAGAGACGCCTGCAGGAACATGTTACCCACAGTGCAGTACTGCGAGCCTCAGTCTCAGCCTCAGGAGAGATGCCTGCAGGAACATGTTACCCACAGTGCAGTACTGCGAGCCTCAGTTTCAGCCTTAGGAGAGATGCCTGCAGGAACATGTAACCGGCAGTGCAGTACTGCGAGCCTCAGTCTCAGCCTCAGGAAAGACGCCTGCAGGAACATGTTACCCACAGTGCAGTACTGCGAGCCTCAATATCAGCCTCAGGAGAGATGCCTGCAGGAACATGTTACCCACAATGCAGTACTTCGAGCCTCAGTCTCAGCCTCAGGAGAGACGCCTGCAGGAACATGTTACCCACAGTGCAGTACTGCGAGCATCAGTCTCAGCCTCAGGAGAGACGCCTGCAGGAACATGTTACCCACAGTGCAGTACTGCGAGCCTCAGTCTCAGCCTCAGGAGAGATGCCTGCAGGAACATGTTACAGACAGTGCAGTACTGCGAGCCTCAATATCAGCCTCAGGAGAGATGCCTGCAGGAACATGTTACCGACAGCGCAGTACTTGGAGCCTCAGTCTCAGCCTCAGGAGAGATGCCTGCAGGAACATGTTACCGACAGTGCAGTACTTGGAGCCTCAGTCTCAGCCTCAGGAGAGACGCCTGCAGGAACATGTTACCCACAGTGCAGTACTGCGAGCCTCAGTCTCAGCCTCAGGAGAGATGCCTGCAGGAACATGTTACCCACAGTGCAGTACTGCGAGCCTCAGTTTCAGCCTTAGGAGAGATGCCTGCAGGAACATGTTACCGACAGTGCAGTACTGCGAGCCTCAGTCTCAGCCTCAGGAGAGACGCCTGCAGGAACATGTTACCCACAGTGCAGTACTGCGAGCCTCAGTCTCAGCCTCAGGAGAGATGCCTTCAGGAACATGTTACCGACAGTGCAGTACTTGGAGCCTCAGTCTCAGCCTCAGGAGAGATGCCTGCAGGAACATGTTACAGACAGTGCAGTACTGCGAGCCTCAATATCAGCCTCAGGAGAGATGCCTGCAGGAACATGTTACCGACAGCGCAGTACTTGGAGCCTCAGTCTCAGCCTCAGGAGAGATGCCTGCAGGAACATGTTACCCACAGTGCAGTACTGCGAGCCTCAGTTTCAGCCTTAGGAGAGATGCCTGCAGGAACATGTTACCGACAGTGCAGTACTGCGAGCCTCAGTCTCAGCCTCAGGAGAGACGCCTGCAGGAACATGTTACCCACAGTGCAGTACTGCGAGCCTCAGTCTCAGCCTCAGGAGAGATGACTGCAGGAACATGTTACCGACAATGCAGTACTGCGAGCCTCAGTCTCATCCTCAGGAGCGATGCCTGCAGGAACATGTTACCGACAGTGCAGTACTTCGAGCCTCAGTCTCAGCCTCAGGAGAGATGCCTGCAGGAACATGTTACCGACAGTGCAGTACTGCGAGCCTCAGTCTCAGCCTCAGGAGAGATGCCTGCAGGAACATGTTACCCACAGTGCAGTACTGCGAGCCTCAGTCTCAGCCTCAGGAGAGATGCCTGCAGGAACACGTTACCAACAGTGCAGTACTGCGAGCCTCAGTCTCAGCCTCAGGAGAGATGCCTGCAGGAACATGTTACCGACAGTGCAGTACTTCGAGCCTCAGTCTCAGCCTCAGGAGAGACGCCTGCAGGAATATGTTACCGACAGTGCAGTACTTGGAGCCTCAGTCTTAGCCTCAGGAGCGATGCCTGCAGGAACATGTTACCGACAGTGCAGTACTGCGAGCCTCAGTCTCAGCCTCAGGAGAGATGCCTGCAGGAACATGTTACCGACAGTGCAGTACTTGGAGCCTCAGTCTAGGCCTCAGGAGCGATGCCTGCAGGAACATGTTACCCACAGTGCAGTACTTCGAGCCTCAGTCTCAGCCTCAGGAGAGACGCCTGCAGGAACATGTTACCCACAGTGCTGTACTGCGAGCCTCAGTCTCAGCCTCAGGAGAGATGCCTGCAGGAACATGTTACCCACAGTGCAGTACTTCAAGCCTCAGTCTCAGCCTCAGGAGAGACGCCTGCAGGAACATGTTACCAACAGTGCAGTACTGCGAGCCTCAGTCTCAGCCTCAGGAGAGAAGCCTGCAGGAACATGTTACCGACAGTGCAGTACTTCGAGCCTCAGTCTCAGCCTCAGGAGAGATGCCTGCAGGAACATGTTACCGACAGTGCAGTACTTCGAGCCTCAGTCTCAGCCTCAGGAGCGATGCCTGCAGGAACATGTTACCCACAGTGCAGTACTTCGAGCCTCAGTCTCAGCCTCAGGATTGACGCCTGCAGGAACATGTTACCCACAGTGCAGTACTGCGAGCCTCAGTCTCAGCCTCAGGAGAGACGCCTGCAGGAACATGTTACCCACAGTGCAGTACTGCGAGCCTCAGTCTCAGCCTCAGGAGAGATGCCTGCAGGAACATGTTACCGACAGTGCAGTACTTGGAGCCTCAGTCTCAGCCTCAGGAGAGACGCCTGCAGGAACATGTTACCCACAGTGCAGTACTGCGAGCCTCAGTCTCAGCCTCAGGAGAGATGCCTGCAGGAACATGTTACCGACAGTGCAGTACTGCGAGCCTCAGTCTCATCCTCAGGAGCGATGCCTGCAGGAACATGTTACCGACAGTGCAGTACTTCGAGCCTCGGTCTCAGCCTCAGGAGAGATGCCTGCAGGAACATGTTACCGACAGTGCAGTACTGCAAGCCTCAGTCTCAGCCTCAGGAGAGATGCCTGCAGGAACATGTTACCCACAGTGCAGTACTGCGAGCCTCAGTCTCAGCCTCAGGAGAGATGCCTGCAGGAACACGTTACCAACAGTGCAGTACTGCGAGCCTCAGTCTCAGCCTCAGGAGAGATGCCTGCAGGAACATGTTACCGACAGTGCAGTACTTCGAGCCTCAGTCTCAGCCTCAGGAGAGACGCCTGCAGAAACATGTTACTGACAGTGCAGTACTTGGAGCCTCAGTCTCAGCCTCAGGAGCGATGCCTGCAGGAACATGTTACCGACAGTGCAGTACTGCGAGCCTCAGTCTCAGCCTCAGGAGAGATGCCTGCAGGAACATGTTACCCACAGTGCAGTACTGCGAGCCTCAGTCTCAGCCTCAGGAGAGATGCCTGCAGGAACACGTTACCAACAGTGCAGTACTGCGAGCCTCAGTCTCAGCCTCAGGAGAGATGCCTGCAGGAACATGTTACCGACAGTGCAGTACATCGAGCCTCAGTCTCGGCCTCAGGAGAGACGCCTTCAAGAACATGTTACCGACAGTGCAGTACTTGGAGCCTCAGTCTCAGCCTCAGGAGCGATGCCTGCAGGAACATGTTACCCACAATGCAGTACTTCGAGCCTCAGTCTCGGCCTCAGGAGAGACGCCTGCAGGAACATGTTACCGACAGTGCAGTACTTGGAGCCTCAGTCTCAGCCTCAGGAGCGATGCCTGCAGGAACATGTTACCCACAATGCAGTACTTCGAGCCTCAGTCTCAGCCTCAGGAGAGATGCCTGCAGGAACATGTTACCGACAGTGCAGTACTTGGAGCCTCAGTCTCAGCCTCAGGAGCGATGCCTGCAGGAACATGTTACCCACAGTGCAGTACTTCGAGCCTCAGTCTCAGCATCAGGAGAGAGACCTGCAAGAACATGTTACCCACAGTGCAGTACTGCGAGCCTCAGGAGAGATGCCTGCAGGAACATGTTACCGACAGTGCTGAACTTGGAGCCTCAGTCTCAGCCTCAGGAGAGATGCCTGCAGGAACATGTTACCGACAGCGCAGTACTTGGAGCCTCAGTCTCAGCCTCAGGAGAGATGCCTTCAGGAACATGTTACCGACAGTGCAGTACTTGGAGCCTCAGTCTCAGCCTCAGGAGAGATGCCTGCAGGAACATGTTACAGACAGTGCAGTACTGCGAGCCTCAATATCAGCCTCAGGAGAGATGCCTGCAGGAACATGTTACCGACAGCGCAGTACTTGGAGCCTCAGTCTCAGCCTCAGGAGAGATGCCTGCAGGAACATGTTACCAACAGTGCAGTACTGCGAGCCTCAGTCTCAGCCTCAGGAGAGACGCCTGCAGGAACATGTTACCGACAGTGCAGTACTTCGAGCCTCAGTCTCATCATCAGGAGAGAGACCTGCAAGAACATGTTACCCACAGTGCAGTACTGCGAGCCTCAGGAGAGATGCCTGCAGGAACATGTTACCGACAGTGCTGAACTTGGAGCCTCAGTCTCAGCCTCAGGAGAGATGCCTGCAGGAACATGTTACCGACAGCGCAGTACTTGGAGCCTCAGTCTCAGCCTCAGGAGAGATGCCTTCAGGAACATGTTACCGACAGTGCAGTACTTGGAGCCTCAGTCTCAGCCTCAGGAGAGATGCCTGCAGGAACATGTTACAGACAGTGCAGTACTGCGAGCCTCAATATCAGCCTCAGGAGAGATGCCTGCAGGAACATGTTACCGACAGCGCAGTACTTGGAGCCTCAGTCTCAGCCTCAGGAGAGATGCCTGCAGGAACATGTTACCAACAGTGCAGTACTGCGAGCCTCAGTCTCAGCCTCAGGAGAGACGCCTGCAGGAACATGTTACCGACAGTGCAGTACTTCGAGCCTCAGTCTCAGCCTCAGGAGAGATGCCTGCAGGAACATGTTACCGACAGTGCAGTACTTCGAGCCTCAGTCTCAGCCTCAGGAGCGATGCCTACAGGAACATGTTACCCACAGTGCAGTAATTCGAGCCTCAGTCTCAGCCTCAGGAGAGACGCCTGCAGGAACATGTTACCCACAGTGCAGTACTGCGAGCCTCAGTCTCAGCCTCAGGAGAGACGCCTGCAGGAACATGTTACCCACAGTGCAGTACTGCGAGCCTCAGTCTCAGCCTCAGGAGAGATGCCTGCAGGAACATGTTACCGACAGTGCAGTACTTGGAGCCTCAGTCTCAGCCTCAGGAGAGACGCCTGCAGGAACATGTTACCCACAGTGCAGTACTGCGAGCCTCAGTCTCAGCCTCAGGAGAGATGCCTGCAGGAACATGTTACCCACAGTGCAGTACTGCGAGCCTCAGTTTCAGCCTTAGGAGAGATGCCTGCAGGAACATGTAACCGGCAGTGCAGTACTGCGAGCCTCAGTCTCAGCCTCAGGAAAGACGCCTGCAGGAACATGTTACCCACAGTGCAGTACTGCGAGCCTCAATATCAGCCTCAGGAGAGATGCCTGCAGGAACATGTTACCCACAATGCAGTACTTCGAGCCTCAGTCTCAGCCTCAGGAGAGACGCCTGCAGGAACATGTTACCCACAGTGCAGTACTGCGAGCATCAGTCTCAGCCTCAGGAGAGACGCCTGCAGGAACATGTTACCCACAGTGCAGTACTGCGAGCCTCAGTCTCAGCCTCAGGAGAGATGCCTGCAGGAACATGTTACCGACAGTGCAGTACTTGGAGCCTCAGTCTCAGCCTCAGGAGAGACGCCTGCAGGAACATGTTACCCACAGTGCAGTACTGCGAGCCTCAGTCTCAGCCTCAGGAGAGATGCCTGCAGGAACATGTTACCCACAGTGCAGTACTGCGAGCCTCAGTTTCAGCCTTAGGAGAGATGCCTGCAGGAACATGTTACCGACAGTGCAGTACTGCGCGCCTCAGTCTCAGCCTCAGGAGAGACGCCTGCAGGAACATGTTACCCACAGTGCAGTACTGCGAGCCTCAGTCTCAGCCTCAGGAGAGATGCCTGCAGGAACATGTTACCGACAATGCAGTACTGCGAGCCTCAGTCTCATCCTCAGGAGCGATGCCTGCAGGAACATGTTACCGACAGTGCACTACTTCGAGCCTCAGTCTCAGCCTCAGGAGAGATGCCTGCAGGAACATGTTACCGACAGTGCAGTACTGCGAGCCTCAGTCTCAGCCTCAGGAGAGATGCCTGCAGGAACATGTTACCCACAGTGCAGTACTGCGAGCCTCAGTCTCAGCCTCAGGAGAGATGCCTGCAGGAACACGTTACCAACAGTGCAGTACTGCGAGCCTCAGTCTCAGCCTCAGGAGAGATGCCTGCAGGAACATGTTACCGACAGTGCAGTACTTCGAGCCTCAGTCTCAGCCTCAGGAGAGACGCCTGCAGGAACATGTTACCCACAGTGCAGTACTGCGAGCCTCAGTCTCAGCCTCAGGAGAGATGCCTGCAGGAACATGTTACCGACAATGCAGTACTGCGAGCCTCAGTCTCATCCTCAGGAGCGATGCCTGCAGGAACATGTTACCGACAGTGCAGTACTTGGAGCCTCAGTCTTAGCCTCAGGAGCGATGCCTGCAGGAACATGTTACCGACAGTGCAGTACTGCGAGCCTCAGTCTCAGCCTCAGGAGAGATGCCTGCAGGAACATGTTACCGACAGTGCAGTACTTGGAGCCTCAGTCTAGGCCTCAGGAGCGATGCCTGCAGGAACATGTTACCCACAGTGCAGTACTTCGAGCCTCAGTCTCAGCCTCAGGAGAGACGCCTGCAGGAACATGTTACCCACAGTGCTGTACTGCGATCCTCAGTCTCCGCCTCAGGAGAGATGCCTGCAGGAACATGTTACCGACAGTGCAGTACTGCGAGCCTCAGTCTCAGCCTCAGGAGAGATGCCTGCAGGAACATGTTACCCACAGTGCAGTACTTCAAGCCTCAGTCTCAGCCTCAGGAGAGACGCCTGCAGGAACATGTTACCAACAGTGCAGTACTGCGAGCCTCAGTCTCAGCCTCAGGAGAGAAGCCTGCAGGAACATGTTACCGACAGTGCAGTACTTCGAGCCTCAGTCTCAGCCTCAGGAGCGATGCCTGCAGGAACATGTTACCCACAGTGCAGTACTTCGAGCCTCAGTCTCAGCCTCAGGATTGACGCCTGCAGGAACATGTTACCCACAGTGCAGTACTGCGAGCCTCGGTCTCAGCCTCAGGAGAGACGCCTGCAGGAACATGTTACCCACAGTGCAGTACTGCGAGCCTCAGTCTCAGCCTCAGGAGAGATGCCTGCAGGAACATGTTACCCACAGTGCAGTACTTCGAGCCTCAGTCTCAGCCTCAGGATTGACGCCTGCAGGAACATGTTACCCACAGTGCAGTACTGCGAGCCTCGGTCTCAGCCTCAGGAGAGACGCCTGCAGGAACATGTTACCCACAGTGCAGTACTGCGAGCCTCAGTCTCAGCCTCAGGAGAGATGCCTGCAGGAACATGTTACCGACAGTGCAGTACTGCGAGCCTCAGTCTCAGCCTCAGGAGAGATGCCTGCAGGAACATGTTACCGACAGTGCAGTACTGCAAGCCTCAGTCTCAGCCTCAGGAGAGATACCTGCAGGAACATGTTACCCACAGTGCAGTACTGCGAGCCTCAGTCTCAGCCTCAGGAGAGATGCCTGCAGGAACACGTTACCAACAGTGCAGTACTGCGAGCCTCAGTCTCAGCCTCAGGAGAGATGCCTGCAGGAACATGTTACCGACAGTGCAGTACTGCGAGCCTCAGTCTCAGCCTCAGGAGAGATGCCTGCAGGAACATGTTACCCACAGTGCAGTACTGCGAGCCTCAGTCTCAGCCTCAGGAGAGATGCCTGCAGGAACACGTTACCAACAGTGCAGTACTTCGAGCCTCAGTCTCAGCATCAGGAGAGAGACCTGCAAGAACATGTTACCCACAGTGCAGTACTGCGAGCCTCAGGAGAGATGCCTGCAGGAACATGTTACTGACAGTGCAGTACTTCGAGCCTCAGTCTCAGCCTCAGGAGAGACGCCTGCAGGAACATGTTACTGACAGTGCAGTACTTGGAGCCTCAGTCTCAGTCTCAGGAGCGATGCCTGCAGGAACATGTTACCCACAATGCAGTACTGCGAGCCTCAGTCTCAGCCTCAGGAGAGATGCCTGCAGGAACATGTTACCCACAGTGCAGTACTGCGAGCCTCAGTCTCAGCCTCAGGAGCGATGCCTGCAGGAACATGTTACCCACAGTGCAGTACTTCGAGCCTCAGTCTCAGCATCAGGAGAGAGACCTGCAAGAACATGTTACCCACAGTGCAGTACTGCGAGCCTCAGGAGAGATGCCTGCAGGAACATGTTACCGACAGTGCAGTACTTGGAGCCTCAGTCTCAGCCTCAGGAGAGATGCCTGCAAGAACATGTTACCGACAGCGCAGTACTTGGAGCCTCAGTCTCAGCCTCAGGAGAAATGCCTGCAGGAACATGTTACCGACAGTGCAGTACTTGGAGCCTCAGTCTCAGCCTCAGGAGAGATGCCTGCAGGAACATGTTACAGACAGTGCAGTACTGCGAGCCTCAATATCAGCCTCAGGAGAGATGCCTGCAGGAACATGTTACCGACAGCGCAGTACTTGGAGCCTCAGTCTCAGCCTCAGGAGAGATGCCTGCAGGAACATGTTACCAACAGTGCAGTACTGCGAGCCTCAGTCTCAGCCTCAGGAGAGACGCCTGCAGGAACATGTTACCGACAGTGCAGTACTTCGAGCCTCAGTCTCAGCCTCAGGAGAGATGCCTGCAGGAACATGTTACCGACAGTGCAGTACTTCGAGCCTCAGTCTCAGCCTCAGGAGCGATGCCTACAGGAACATGTTACCCACAGTGCAGTAATTCGAGCCTCAGTCTCAGCCTCAGGAGAGACGCCTGCAGGAACATGTTACCCACAGTGCAGTACTGCGAGCCTCAGTCTCAGCCTCAGGAGAGACGCCTGCAGGAACATGTTACCCACAGTGCAGTACTGCGAGCCTCAGTCTCAGCCTCAGGAGAGATGCCTGCAGGAACATGTTACCGACAGTGCAGTACTTGGAGCCTCAGTCTCAGCCTCAGGAGAGACGCCTGCAGGAACATGTTACCCACAGTGCAGTACTGCGAGCCTCAGTCTCAGCCTCAGGAGAGATGCCTGCAGGAACATGTTACCCACAGTGCAGTACTGCGAGCCTCAGTTTCAGCCTTAGGAGAGATGCCTGCAGGAACATGTTACCGGCAGTGCAGTACTGCGAGCCTCAGTCTCAGCCTCAGGAAAGACGCCTGCAGGAACATGTTACCCACAGTGCAGTACTGCGAGCCTCAGTCTCAGCCTCAGGAGAGAAGCCTGCAGGAACATGTTACCGACAGTGCAGTACTTCGAGCCTCAGTCTCAGCCTCAGGAGAGATGCCTGCAGGAACATGTTACCGACAGTGCAGTACTTCGAGCCTCAGTCTCAGCCTCAGGAGCGATGCCTGCAGGAACATGTTACCCACAGTGCAGTACTTCGAGCCTCAGTCTCAGCCTCAGGATTGACGCCTGCAGGAACATGTTACCCACAGTGCAGTACTGCGAGCCTCGGTCTCAGCCTCAGGAGAGACGCCTGCAGGAACATGTTACCCACAGTGCAGTACTGCGAGCCTCAGTCTCAGCCTCAGGAGAGATGCCTGCAGGAACATGTTACCGACAGTGCAGTACTTGGAGCCTCAGTCTCAGCCTCAGGAGAGACGCCTGCAGGAACATGTTACCCACAGTGCAGTACTGCGAGCCTCAGTCTCAGCCTCAGGAGAGATGCCTGCAGGAACATGTTACCGACAGTGCAGTACTGCGAGCCTCAGTCTCATCCTCAGGAGCGATGCCTGCAGGAACATGTTACCGACAGTGCAGTACTTCGAGCCTCGGTCTCAGCCTCAGGAGAGATGCCTGCAGGAACATGTTACCGACAGTGCAGTACTGCAAGCCTCAGTCTCAGCCTCAGGAGAGATGCCTGCAGGAACATGTTACCCACAGTGCAGTACTGCGAGCCTCAGTCTCAGCCTCAGGAGAGATGCCTGCAGGAACACGTTACCAACAGTGCAGTACTGCGAGCCTCAGTCTCAGCCTCAGGAGAGATGCCTGCAGGAACATGTTACCGACAGTGCAGTACTGCGAGCCTCAGTCTCAGCCTCAGGAGAGATGCCTGCAGGAACATGTTACCCACAGTGCAGTACTGCGAGCCTCAGTCTCAGCCTCAGGAGAGATGCCTGCAGGAACACGTTACCAACAGTGCAGTACTTCGAGCCTCAGTCTCAGCATCAGGAGAGAGACCTGCAAGAACATGTTACCCACAGTGCAGTACTGCGAGCCTCAGGAGAGATGCCTGCAGGAACATGTTACTGACAGTGCAGTACTTCGAGCCTCAGTCTCAGCCTCAGGAGAGACGCCTGCAGGAACATGTTACTGACAGTGCAGTACTTGGAGCCTCAGTCTCAGTCTCAGGAGCGATGCCTGCAGGAACATGTTACCCACAATGCAGTACTGCGAGCCTCAGTCTCAGCCTCAGGAGAGATGCCTGCAGGAACATGTTACCCACAGTGCAGTACTGCGAGCCTCAGTCTCAGCCTCAGGAGCGATGCCTGCAGGAACATGTTACCCACAGTGCAGTACTTCGAGCCTCAGTCTCAGCATCAGGAGAGAGACCTGCAAGAACATGTTACCCACAGTGCAGTACTGCGAGCCTCAGGAGAGATGCCTGCAGGAACATGTTACCGACAGTGCAGTACTTGGAGCCTCAGTCTCAGCCTCAGGAGAGATGCCTGCAGGAACATGTTACCGACAGCGCAGTACTTGGAGCCTCAGTCTCAGCCTCAGGAGAAATGCCTGCAGGAACATGTTACCGACAGTGCAGTACTTGGAGCCTCAGTCTCAGCCTCAGGAGAGATGCCTGCAGGAACATGTTACAGACAGTGCAGTACTGCGAGCCTCAATATCAGCCTCAGGAGAGATGCCTGCAGGAACATGTTACCGACAGCGCAGTACTTGGAGCCTCAGTCTCAGCCTCAGGAGAGATGCCTGCAGGAACATTTTACCAACAGTGCAGTACTGCGAGCCTCAGTCTCAGCCTCAGGAGAGACGCCTGCAGGAACATGTTACCGACAGTGCAGTACTGCGAGCCTCAGTCTCAGCCTCAGGAGAGATGCCTGCAGGAACATGTTACCGACAGTGCAGTACTTCGAGCCTCAGTCTCAGCCTCAGGAGCGATGCCTACAGGAACATGTTACCCACAGTGCAGTAATTCGAGCCTCAGTCTCAGCCTCAGGAGAGACGCCTGCAGGAACATGTTACCCACAGTGCAGTACTGCGAGCCTCAGTCTCAGCCTCAGGAGAGACGCCTGCAGGAACATGTTACCCACAGTGCAGTACTGCGAGCCTCAGTCTCAGCCTCAGGAGAGATGCCTGCAGGAACATGTTACCGACAGTGCAGTACTTGGAGCCTCAGTCTCAGCCTCAGGAGAGACGCCTGCAGGAACATGTTACCCACAGTGCAGTACTGCGAGCCTCAGTCTCAGCCTCAGGAGAGATGCCTGCAGGAACATGTTACCCACAGTGCAGTACTGCGAGCCTCAGTTTCAGCCTTAGGAGAGATGCCTGCAGGAACATGTTACCGGCAGTGCAGTACTGCGAGCCTCAGTCTCAGCCTCAGGAAAGACGCCTGAGGGAACATGTTACCCACAGTGCAGTACTGCGAGCCTCAGTCTCAGCCTCAGGAGAGATGCCTGCAGGAACATGTTACCGACAATGCAGTACTGCGAGCCTCAGTCTCATCCTCAGGAGCGATGCCTGCAGGAACATGTTACCGACAGTGCAGTACTTGGAGCCTCAGTCTCAGCCTCAGGAGAGATGCCTGCAGGAACATGTTATCGACAGTGCAGTACTGCGAGCCTCAGTCTCAGCCTCAGGAGAGATGCCTGCAGGAACATGTTACCCACTGTGCAGTACTGCGAGCCTCAGTCTCAGCCTCAGGAGAGATGCCTGCAGGAACACGTTACCAACAGTGCAGTACTGCGAGCCTCAGTCTCAGCCTCAGGAGAGATGCCTGCAGGAACATGTTACCGACAGTGCAGTACTTCGAGCCTCAGTCTCAGCCTCAGGAGAGACGCCTGCAGGAACATGTTACCGACAGTGCAGTACTTGGAGCCTCAGTCTCAGCCTCAGGAGCGATGCCTGCAGGAACATGTTACCGACAGTGCAGTACTGCGAGCCTCAGTCTCAGCCTCAGGAGAGATGCCTGCAGGAACATGTTACCCACAGTGCAGTACTGCGAGCCTCAGTCTCAGCCTCAGGAGAGATGCCTGCAGGAACACGTTACCAACAGTGCAGTACTGCGAGCCTCAGTCTCAGCCTCAGGAGAGATGCCTGCAGGAACATGTTACCGACAGTGCAGTACTTCGAGCCTCAGTCTCGGCCTCAGGAGAGACGCCTGCAGGAACATGTTACCGACAGTGCAGTACTTGGAGCCTCAGTCTCAGCCTCAGGAGCGATGCCTGCAGGAACCTGTTACCCACAGTGCAGTACTTCGAGCCTCAGTCTCAGCCTCAGGAGAGATGCCTGCAGGAACATGTTACCGACAGTGCAGTACTTGGAGCCTCAGTCTCAGCCTCAGGAGCGATGCCTGCAGGAACATGTTACCCACAGTGCAGTACTTCGAGCCTCAGTCTCAGCATCAGGAGAGACACCTGCAGGAACATGTTACCCACAGTGAAGTACTACGAGCCTCAGGAGAGATGCCTGCAGGAACATGTTACCGACTGTGCAGTACTTGGAGCCTCAGTCTCAGCCTCAGGAGAGATGCCTGCAGGAACATGTTACCGACAGTGCAGTACTGCGAGCCTCAGTCTCAGCCTCAGGAGAGATGCCTGCAGGAACATGTTACCGACAGTGCAGTACTGCGAACCTCAGTCTCAGCCTCAGGAGAGACGCCTGCAGGAACATGTTACCCACAGTGCAGTACTGCGAGCCTCAGTCTCAGCCTCAGGAGAGATGCCTGCAGGAACATGTTACCCACAGTGCAGTACTGCGAGCCTCAGTCTCAGCCTCAGGAGAGATGCCTGCAGGAACATGTTACACACAGTGCAGTACTGCGAGCCTCAGTCTCAGCCTTAGGAGAGATGCCTGCAGGAACATGTTACCGACAGTGCAGTACTTGGAGCCTCAGTCTCAGCCTCAGGAGCGATGCCTGCAGGAACATGTTACCCACAGTGCAGTACTTCGAGCCTCAGTCTCAGCATCAGGAGAGACACCTGCAGGAACATGTTACCCACAGTGAAGTACTACGAGCCTCAGGAGAGATGCCTGCAGGAACATGTTACCGACTGTGCAGTACTTGGAGCCTCAGTCTCAGCCTCAGGAGAGATGCCTGCAGGAACATGTTACCGACAGTGCAGTACTGCGAGCCTCAGTCTCAGCCTCAGGAGAGATGCCTGCAGGAACATGTTACCGACAGTGCAGTACTGCGAACCTCAGTCTCAGCCTCAGGAGAGACGCCTGCAGGAACATGTTACCCACAGTGCAGTACTGCGAGCCTCAGTCTCAGCCTCAGGAGAGATGCCTGCAGGAACATGTTACCCACAGTGCAGTACTGCGAGCCTCAGTCTCAGCCTCAGGAGAGATGCCTGCAGGAACATGTTACACACAGTGCAGTACTGCGAGCCTCAGTCTCAGCCTTAGGAGAGATGCCTGCAGGAACATTTTACCGACAGTGCAGTACTGCGAGCCTCAGTCTCAGCCTCAGGAGAGACGCCTGCAGGAACATGTTACCCACAGTGCAGTACTGCGAGCCTCAGTCTCAGCCTCAGGAGAGATGCCTGCAGGAACATGTTACCCACAGTGCAGTACTTCAAGCCTCAGTCTCAGCCTCAGGAGAGACGCCTGCAGGAACATGTTACCGACAGTGCAGTACTTCGAGCCTCAGTCTCAGCCTCAGGAGAGATGCCTGCAGGAACATGTTACCGACAGTGCAGTACTTCGAGCCTCAGTCTCAGCCTCAGGAGCGATGCCTGCAGGAACATGTTACCCACAGTGCAGTACTTCGAGCCTCAGTCTCAGCCTCAGGATTGACGCCTGCAGGAACATGTTACCCACAGTGCAGTACTGCGAGCCTCGGTCTCAGCCTCAGGAGAGACGCCTGCAGGAACATGTTACCCACAGTGCAGTACTGCGAGCCTCAGTCTCAGCCTCAGGAGAGATGCCTGCAGGAACATGTTACCGACAGTGCAGTACTTGGAGCCTCAGTCTAAGCCTCAGGAGAGACGCCTGCAGGAACATGTTACCCACAGTGCAGTACTGCGAGCCTCAGTCTCAGCCTCAGGAGAGATGCCTGCAGGAACATGTTACCGACAGTGCAGTACTGCGAGCCTCAGTCTCATCCTCAGGAGCGATGCCTGCAGGAACATGTTACCGACAGTGCAGTACTTCGAGCCTCGGTCTCAGCCTCAGGAGAGATGCCTGCAGGAACATGTTACCGACAGTGCAGTACTGCAAGCCTCAGTCTCAGCCTCAGGAGAGATGCCTGCAGGAACATGTTACCCACAGTGCAGTACTGCGAGCCTCAGTCTCAGCCTCAGGAGAGATGCCTGCAGGAACACGTTACCAACAGTGCAGTACTGCGAGCCTCAGTCTCAGCCTCAGGAGAGATGCCTGCAGGAACATGTTACCGACAGTGCAGTACTTCGAGCCTCAGTCTCAGCCTCAGGAGAGACGCCTGCAGGAACATGTTACTGACAGTGCAGTACTTGGAGCCTCAGTCTCAGCCTCAGGAGCGATGCCTGCAGGAACATGTTACCGACAGTGCAGTACTGCGAGCCTCAGTCTCAGCCTCAGGAGAGATGCCTGCAGGAACATGTTACCCACAGTGCAGTACTGCGAGCCTCAGTCTCAGCCTCAGGAGAGATGCCTGCAGGAACACGTTACCAACAGTGCAGTACTGCGAGACTCAGTCTCAGCCTCAGGAGAGATGCCTGCAGGAACATGTTACCGACAGTGCAGTACTTCGAGCCTCAGTCTCGGCCTCAGGAGAGACGCCTGCAGGAACATGTTAGCGACAGTGCAGTACTTGGAGCCTCAGTCTCAGCCTCAGGAGCGATGCCTGCAGGAACATGTTACCCACAATGCAGTACTTCGAGCCTCAGTCTCAGCCTCAGGAGAGATGCCTGCAGGAACATGTTACCGACAGTGCAGTACTTTGAGCCTCAGTCTCAGCCTCAGGAGCGATGCCTGCAGGAACATGTTACCCACAGTGCAGTACTTCGAGCCTCAGTCTCAGCATCAGGAGAGACACCTGCAAGAACATGTTACGCACAGTGCAGTACTGCGAGCCTCAGGAGAGATGCCTGCAGGAACATGTTACCGACAGTGCAGTACTGCGAGCCTCAGTCTCAGCCTCAGGAGAGATGCCTGCAGGAACATGTTACCGACAATGCAGTACTGCGAGCCTCAGTCTCATCCTCAGGAGCGATGCCTGCAGGAACATGTTACCGACAGTGCACTACTTCGAGCCTCAGTCTCAGCCTCAGGAGAGATGCCTGCAGGAACATGTTACCGACAGTGCAGTACTGCGAGCCTCAGTCTCAGCCTCAGGAGAGATGCCTGCAGGAACATGTTACCCACAGTGCAGTACTGCGAGCCTCAGTCTCAGCCTCAGGAGAGATGCCTGCAGGAACACGTTACCAACAGTGCAGTACTGCGAGCCTCAGTCTCAGCCTCAGGAGAGATGCCTGCAGGAACATGTTACCGACAGTGCAGTACTTCGAGCCTCAGTCTCAGCCTCAGGAGAGACGCCTGCAGGAACATGTTACCGACAGTGCAGTACTTGGAGCCTCAGTCTTAGCCTCAGGAGCGATGCCTGCAGGAACATGTTACCGACAGTGCAGTACTGCGAGCCTCAGTCTCAGCCTCAGGAGAGATGCCTGCAGGAACATGTTTCCGACAGTGCAGTACTTGGAGCCTCAGTCTAGGCCTCAGGAGCGATGCCTGCAGGAACATGTTACCCACAGTGCAGTACTTCGAGCCTCAGTCTCAGCCTCAGGAGAGACGCCTGCAGGAACATGTTACCCACAGTGCTGTACAGCGATCCTCAGTCTCCGCCTCAGGAGAGATGCCTGCAGGAACATGTTACCGACAGTGCAGTACTGCGAGCCTCAGTCTCAGCCTCAGGAGAGATGCCTGCAGGAACATGTTACCCACAGTGCAGTACTTCAAGCCTCAGTCTCAGCCTCAGGAGAGACGCCTGCAGGAACATGTTACCAACAGTGCAGTACTGCGAGCCTCAGTCTCAGCCTCAGGAGAGAAGCCTGCAGGAACATGTTACCGACAGTGCAGTACTTCGAGCCTCAGTCTCAGCCTCAGGAGAGATGCCTGCAGGAACATGTTACCGACAGTGCAGTACTTCGAGCCTCAGTCTCAGCCTCAGGAGCGATGCCTGCAGGAACATGTTACCCACAGTGCAGTACTTCGAGCCTCAGTCTCAGCCTCAGGATTGACGCCTGCAGGAACATGTTACCCACAGTGCAGTACTGCGAGCCTCGGTCTCAGCCTCAGGAGAGACGCCTGCAGGAACATGTTACCGACAGTGCAGTACTGCGAGCCTCAGTCTCAGCCTCAGGAGAGATGCCTGCAGGAACATGTTACCGACAGTGCAGTACTTGGAGCCTCAGTCTCAGCCTCAGGAGAGACGCCTGCAGGAACATGTTACCCACAGTGCAGTACTGCGAGCCTCAGTCTCAGCCTCAGGAGAGATGCCTGCAGGAACATGTTACCGACAGTGCAGTACTGCGAGCCTCAGTCTCATCCTCAGGAGCGATGCCTGCAGGAACATGTTACCGACAGTGCAGTACTTCGAGCCTCGGTCTCAGCCTCAGGAGAGATGCCTGCAGGAACATGTTACCGACAGTGCAGTACTGCAAGCCTCAGTCTCAGCCTCAGGAGAGATGCCTGCAGGAACATGTTACCCACAGTGCAGTACTGCGAGCCTCAGTCTCAGCCTCAGGAGAGATGCCTGCAGGAACACGTTACCAACAGTGCAGTACTGCGAGCCTCAGTCTCAGCCTCAGGAGAGATGCCTGCAGGAACATGTTACCGACAGTGCAGTACTGCGAGCCTCAGTCTCAGCCTCAGGAGAGATGCCTGCAGGAACATGTTACCCACAGTGCAGTACTGCGAGCCTCAGTCTCAGCCTCAGGAGAGATGCCTGCAGGAACACGTTACCAACAGTGCAGTACTTCGAGCCTCAGTCTCAGCATCAGGAGAGAGACCTGCAAGAACATGTTACCCACAGTGCAGTACTGCGAGCCTCAGGAGAGATGCCTGCAGGAACATGTTACTGACAGTGCAGTACTGCGAGCCTCAGTCTCAGCCTCAGGAGAGACGCCTGCAGGAACATGTTACTGACAGTGCAGTACTTGGAGCCTCAGTCTCAGTCTCAGGAGCGATGCCTGCAGGAACATGTTACCCACAATGCAGTACTGCGAGCCTCAGTCTCAGCCTCAGGAGAGATGCCTGCAGGAACATGTTACCCACAGTGCAGTACTGCGAGCCTCAGTCTCAGCCTCAGGAGCGATGCCTGCAGGAACATGTTACCCACAGTGCAGTACTTCGAGCCTCAGTCTCAGCATCAGGAGAGAGACCTGCAAGAACATGTTACCCACAGTGCAGTACTGGGAGCCTCAGGAGAGATGCCTGCAGGAACATGTTACCGACAGTGCAGTACTTGGAGCCTCAGTCTCAGCCTCAGGAGAGATGCCTGCAGGAACATGTTACCGACAGCGCAGTACTTGGAGCCTCAGTCTCAGCCTCAGGAGAAATGCCTGCAGGAACATGTTACCGACAGTGCAGTACTTGGAGCCTCAGTCTCAGCCTCAGGAGAGATGCCTGCAGGAACATGTTACAGACAGTGCAGTACTGCGAGCCTCAATATCAGCCTCAGGAGAGATGCCTGCAGGAACATGTTACCGACAGCGCAGTACTTGGAGCCTCAGTCTCAGCCTCAGGAGAGATGCCTGCAGGAACATTTTACCAACAGTGCAGTACTGCGAGCCTCAGTCTCAGCCTCAGGAGAGACGCCTGCAGGAACATGTTACCAACAGTGCAGTACTTCGAGCCTCAGTCTCAGCCTCAGGAGAGATGCCTGCAGGAACATGTTACCGACAGTGCAGTACTTCGAGCCACAGTCTCAGCCTCAGGAGCGATGCCTACAGGAACATGTTACCCACAGTGCAGTAATTCGAGCCTCAGTCTCAGCCTCAGGAGAGACGCCTGCAGGAACATGTTACCCACAGTGCAGTACTGCGAGCCTCAGTCTCAGCCTCAGGAGAGACGCCTGCAGGAACATGTTACCCACAGTGCAGTACTGCGAGCCTCAGTCTCAGCCTCAGGAGAGATGCCTGCAGGAACATGTTACCGACAGTGCAGTACTTGGAGCCTCAGTCTCAGCCTCAGGAGAGACGCCTGCAGGAACATGTTACCCACAGTGCAGTACTGCGAGCCTCAGTCTCAGCCTCAGGAGAGATGCCTGCAGGAACATGTTACCCACAGTGCAGTACTGCGAGCCTCAGTTTCAGCCTTAGGAGAGATGCCTGCAGGAACATGTTACCGGCAGTGCAGTACTGCGAGCCTCAGTCTCAGCCTCAGGAAAGACGCCTGCAGGAACATGTTACCCACAGTGCAGTACTGCGAGCCTCAGTCTCAGCCTCAGGAGAGAAGCCTGCAGGAACATGTTACCGACAGTGCAGTACTTCGAGCCTCAGTCTCAGCCTCAGGAGAGATGCCTGCAGGAACATGTTACCGACAGTGCAGTACTTCGAGCCTCAGTCTCAGCCTCAGGAGCGATGCCTGCAGGAACATGTTACCCACAGTGCAGTACTTCGAGCCTCAGTCTCAGCCTCAGGATTGACGCCTGCAGGAACATGTTACCCACAGTGCAGTACTGCGAGCCTCGGTCTCAGCCTCAGGAGAGACGCCTGCAGGAACATGTTACCCACAGTGCAGTACTGCGAGCCTCAGTCTCAGCCTCAGGAGAGATGCCTGCAGGAACATGTTACCGACAGTGCAGTACTTGGAGCCTCAGTCTCAGCCTCAGGAGAGACGCCTGCAGGAACATGTTACCCACAGTGCAGTACTGCGAGCCTCAGTCTCAGCCTCAGGAGAGATGCCTGCAGGAACATGTTACCGACAGTGCAGTACTGCGAGCCTCAGTCTCATCCTCAGGAGCGATGCCTGCAGGAACATGTTACCGACAGTGCAGTACTTCGAGCCTCGGTCTCAGCCTCAGGAGAGATGCCTGCAGGAACATGTTACCGACAGTGCAGTACTGCAAGCCTCAGTCTCAGCCTCAGGAGAGATGCCTGCAGGAACATGTTACCCACAGTGCAGTACTGCGAGCCTCAGTCTCAGCCTCAGGAGAGATGCCTGCAGGAACACGTTACCAACAGTGCAGTACTGCGAGCCTCAGTCTCAGCCTCAGGAGAGATGCCTGCAGGAACATGTTACCCACAGTGCAGTACTGCGAGCCTCAGTCTCAGCCTCAGGAGAGATGCCTGCAGGAACATGTTACCCACAGTGCAGTACTGCGAGCCTCAGTCTCAGCCTCAGGAGAGATGCCTGCAGGAACACGTTACCAACAGTGCAGTACTTCGAGCCTCAGTCTCAGCATCAGGAGAGAGACCTGCAAGAACATGTTACCCACAGTGCAGTACTGCGAGCCTCAGGAGAGATGCCTGCAGGAACATGTTACTGACAGTGCAGTACTTCGAGCCTCAGTCTCAGCCTCAGGAGAGACGCCTGCAGGAACATGTTACTGACAGTGCAGTACTTGGAGCCTCAGTCTCAGTCTCAGGAGCGATGCCTGCAGGAACATGTTACCCACAATGCAGTACTGCGAGCCTCAGTCTCAGCCTCAGGAGAGATGCCTGCAGGAACATGTTACCCACAGTGCAGTACTGCGAGCCTCAGTCTCAGCCTCAGGAGCGATGCCTGCAGGAACATGTTACCCACAGTGCAGTACTTCGAGCCTCAGTCTCAGCATCAGGAGAGAGACCTGCAAGAACAAGTTACCCACAGTGCAGTACTGCGAGCCTCAGGAGAGATGCCTGCAGGAACATGTTACCGACAGTGCAGTACTTGGAGCCTCAGTCTCAGCCTCAGGAGAGATGCCTGCAGGAACATGTTACCGACAGCGCAGTACTTGGAGCCTCAGTCTCAGCCTCAGGAGAAATGCCTGCAGGAACATGTTACCGACAGTGCAGTACTTGGAGCCTCAGTCTCAGCCTCAGGAGAGATGCCTGCAGGAACATGTTACAGACAGTGCAGTACTGCGAGCCTCAATATCAGCCTCAGGAGAGATGCCTGCAGGAACATGTTACCGACAGCGCAGTACTTGGAGCCTCAGTCTCAGCCTCAGGAGAGATGCCTGCAGGAACATTTTACCAACAGTGCAGTACTGCGAGCCTCAGTCTCAGCCTCAGGAGAGACGCCTGCAGGAACATGTTACCGACAGTGCAGTACTTCGAGCCTCAGTCTCAGCCTCAGGAGAGATGCCTGCAGGAACATGTTACCGACAGTGCAGTACTTCGAGCCTCAGTCTCAGCCTCAGGAGCGATGCCTACAGGAACATGTTACCCACAGTGCAGTAATTCGAGCCTCAGTCTCAGCCTCAGGAGAGACGCCTGCAGGAACATGTTACCCACAGTGCAGTACTGCGAGCCTCAGTCTCAGCCTCAGGAGAGACGCCTGCAGGAACATGTTACCCACAGTGCAGTACTGCGAGCCTCAGTCTCAGCCTCAGGAGAGATGCCTGCAGGAACATGTTACCGACAGTGCAGTACTTGGAGCCTCAGTCTCAGCCTCAGGAGAGACGCCTGCAGGAACATGTTACCCACAGTGCAGTACTGCGAGCCTCAGTCTCAGCCTCAGGAGAGATGCCTGCAGGAACATGTTACCCACAGTGCAGTACTGCGAGCCTCAGTTTCAGCCTTAGGAGAGATGCCTGCAGGAACTTGTTACCGGCAGTGCAGTACTGCGAGCCTCAGTCTCAGCCTCAGGAAAGACGCCTGCAGGAACATGTTACCCACAGTGCAGTACTGCGAGCCTCAGTCTCAGCCTCAGGAGAGATGCCTGCAGGAACATTTTACCGACAATGCAGTACTGCGAGCCTCAGTCTCATCCTCAGGAGCGATGCCTGCAGTAACATGTTACCGACAGTGCAGTACTTGGAGCCTCAGTCTCAGCCTCAGGAGAGATGCCTGCAGGAACATGTTATCGACAGTGCAGTACTGCGAGCCTCAGTCTCAGCCTCAGGAGAGATGCCTGCAGGAACATGTTACCCACTGTGCAGTACTGCGAGCCTCAGTCTCAGCCTCAGGAGAGATGCCTGCAGGAACACGTTACCAACAGTGCAGTACTGCGAGCCTCAGTCTCAGCCTCAGGAGAGATGCCTGCAGGAACATGTTACCGACAGTGCAGTAC
The DNA here is from genome assembly GCF_964204655.1 of Triturus cristatus. NCBI lineage: Eukaryota > Metazoa > Chordata > Amphibia > Caudata > Salamandridae > Triturus > Triturus cristatus. Next base: position 395,040,517 of record NC_140579.1, on the reverse strand, counting down.
TTCGAGCCTCAGTCTCAGCCTCAGGAGAGACGCCTGCAGGAACATGTTACCGACAGTGCAGTACTTGGAGCCTCAGTCTCAGCCTCAGGAGCGATGCCTGCAGGAACATGTTACCGACAGTGCAGTACTGCGAGCCTCAGTCTCAGCCTCAGGAGAGATGCCTGCAGGAACATGTTACCCACAGTGCAGTACTGTGAGCCTCAGTCTCAGCCTCAGGAGAGATGCCTGCAGGAACACGTTACCAACAGTGCAGTACTGCGAGCCTCAGTCTCAGCCTCAGGAGAGATGCCTGCAGGAACATGTTACCGACAGTGCAGTACTTCGAGCCTCAGTCTCGGCCTCAGGAGAGACGCCTGCAGGAACATGTTACCGACAGTGCAGTACTTGGAGCCTCAGTCTCAGCCTCAGGAGCGATGCCTGCAGGAACCTGTTACCCACAGTGCAGTACTTCGAGCCTCAGTCTCAGCCTCAGGAGAGATGCCTGCAGGAACATGTTACCGACAGTGCAGTACTTGGAGCCTCAGTCTCAGCCTCAGGAGCGATGCCTGCAGGAACATGTTACCCACAGTGCAGTACTTCGAGCCTCAGTCTCAGCATCAGGAGAGACACCTGCAGGAACATGTTACCCACAGTGAAGTACTACGAGCCTCAGGAGAGATGCCTGCAGGAACATGTTACCGACTGTGCAGTACTTGGAGCCTCAGTCTCAGCCTCAGGAGAGATGCCTGCAGGAACATGTTACCGACAGTGCAGTACTGCGAGCCTCAGTCTCAGCCTCAGGAGAGATGCCTGCAGGAACATGTTACCGACAGTGCAGTACTGCGAACCTCAGTCTCAGCCTCAGGAGAGACGCCTGCAGGAACATGTTACCCACAGTGCAGTACTGCGAGCCTCAGTCTCAGCCTCAGGAGAGATGCCTGCAGGAACATGTTACCCACAGTGCAGTACTGCGAGCCTCAGTCTCAGCCTCAGGAGAGATGCCTGCAGGAACATGTTACACACAGTGCAGTACTGCGAGCCTCAGTCTCAGCCTTAGGAGAGATGCCTGCAGGAACATGTTACCGACAGTGCAGTACTGCGAGCCTCAGTCTCAGCCTCAGGAGAGACGCCTGCAGGAACATGTTACCCACAGTGCAGTACTGCGAGCCTCAGTCTCAGCCTCAGGAGAGATGCCTGCAGGAACATGTTACCCACAGTGCAGTACTTCAAGCCTCAGTCTCAGCCTCAGGAGAGACGCCTGCAGGAACATGTTACCGACAGTGCAGTACTTCGAGCCTCAGTCTCAGCCTCAGGAGAGATGCCTGCAGGAACAAGTTACCGACAGTGCAGTACTTCGAGCCTCAGTCTCAGCCTCAGGAGCGATGCCTGCAGGAACATGTTACCCACAGTGCAGTACTTCGAGCCTCAGTCTCAGCCTCAGGATTGACGCCTGCAGGAACATGTTACCCACAGTGCAGTACTGCGAGCCTCGGTCTCAGCCTCAGGAGAGACGCCTGCAGGAACATGTTACCCACAGTGCTGTACTACGATCCTCAGTCTCCGCCTCAGGAGAGATGCCTGCAGGAACATGTTACCGACAGTGCAGTACTGCGAGCGTCAGTCTCAGCCTCAGGAGAGACGCCTGCAGGAACATGTTACCCACAGTGCAGTACTGCGAGCCTCAGTCTCAGCCTCAGGAGAGATGCCTGCAGGAACATGTTACCCACAGTGCAGTACTTCAAGCCTCAGTCTCAGCCTCAGGAGAGACGCCTGCAGGAACATGTTACCGACAGTGCAGTACTTGGAGCCTCAGTCTAGGCCTCAGGAGCGATGCCTGCAGGAACATGTTACCCACAGTGCAGTACTTCGAGCCTCAGTCTCAGCCTCAGGAGAGATGCCTGCAGGAACATGTTACCGACAGTGCAGTACTTGGAGCCTCAGTCTCAGCCTCAGGAGCGATGCCTGCAGGAACATGTTACCCACAGTGCAGTACTTCGAGCCTCAGTCTCAGCATCAGGAGAGACACCTGCAAGAACATGTTACCCACAGTGCAGTACTGCGAGCCTCAGGAGAGATGCCTGCAGGAACATGTTACCGACAGTGCAGTACTTGGAGCCTCAGTCTCAGCCTCAGGAGAGATGCCTGCAGGAACATGTTACCGACAGCGCAGTACTTGGAGCCTCAGTCTCAGCCTCAGGAGAGATGCCTGCAGGAACATGTTACCGACAGTGCAGTACTTGGAGCCTCAGTCTCAGCCTCAGGAGAGATGCCTGCAGGAACATGTTACAGACAGTGCAGTACTGCGAGCCTCAATATCAGCCTCAGGAGAGATGCCTGCAGGAACATGTTACCAACAGTGCAGTACTGCGAGCCTCAGTCTCAGCCTCAGGAGAGACGCCTGCAGGAACATGTTACCGACAGTGCAGTACTTCGAGCCTCAGTCTCAGCCTCAGGAGAGATGCCTGCAGGAACATGTTACCCACAGTGCAGTACTTCGAGCCTCAGTCTCAGCCTCAGGAGCGATGCCTACAGGAACATGTTACCCACAGTGCAGTAATTCGAGCCTCAGTCTCAGCCTCAGGAGAGACGCCTGCAGGAACATGTTACCCACAGTGCAGTACTGCGAGCCTCAGTCTCAGCCTCAGGAGAGACGCCTGCAGGAACATGTTACCCACAGTGCAGTACTGCGAGCCTCAGTCTCAGCCTCAGGAGAGATGCCTGCAGGAACATGTTACCGACAGTGCACTACTTGGAGCCTCAGTCTCAGCCTCAGGAGAGACGCCTGCAGGAACATGTTACCCACAGTGCAGTACTGCGAGCCTCAGTCTCAGCCTCAGGAGAGATGCCTGCAGGAACATGTTACCCACAGTGCAGTACTGCGAGCCTCAGTTTCAGCCTTAGGAGAGATGCCTGCAGGAACATGTTACCGGCAGTGCAGTACTGCGAGCCTCAGTCTCAGCCTCAGGAAAGACGCCTGCAGGAACATGTTACCCACAGTGCAGTACTGCGAGCCTCAGTCTCAGCCTCAGGAGAGATGCCTGCAGGAACATCTTACCGACAATGCAGTACTGCGAGCCTCAGTCTCATCCTCAGGAGCGATGCCTGCAGGAACATGTTACCGACAGTGCAGTACTTGGAGCCTCAGTCTCAGCCTCAGGAGAGATGCCTGCAGGAACATGTTACCGACAGTGCAGTACTGCGAGCCTCAGTCTCAGCCTCAGGAGAGATGCCTGCAGGAACATGTTACCCACAGTGCAGTACTGCGAGCCTCAGTCTCAGCCTCAGGAGAGATGCCTGCAGGAACACGTTACCAACAGTGCAGTACTGCGAGCCTCAGTCTCAGCCTCAGGAGAGATGCCTGCAGGAACATGTTACCGACAGTGCAGTACTTCGAGCCTCAGTCTCAGCCTCAGGAGAGACGCCTGCAGGAACATGTTACCGACAGTGCAGTACTTGGAGCCTCAGTCTCAGCCTCAGGAGCGATGCCTGCAGGAACATGTTACCGACAGTGCAGTACTGCGAGCCTCAGTCTCAGCCTCAGGAGAGATGCCTGCAGGAACATGTTACCCACAGTGCAGTACTGCGAGCCTCAGTCTCAGCCTCAGGAGAGATGCCTGCAGGAACACGTTACCAACAGTGCAGTACTGCGAGCCTCAGTCTCAGCCTCAGGAGAGATGCCTGCAGGAACATGTTACCGACAGTGCAGTACTTCGAGCCTCAGTCTCGGCCTCAGGAGAGACGCCTGCAGGAGCATGTTACCGACAGTGCAGTACTTGGAGCCTCAGTCTCAGCCTCAGGAGCGATGCCTGCAGGAACCTGTTACCCACAGTGCAGTACTTCGAGCCTCAGTCTCAGCCTCAGGAGAGATGCCTGCAGGAACATGTTACCGACAGTGCAGTACTTGGAGCCTCAGTCTCAGCCTCAGGAGCGATGCCTGCAGGAACATGTTACCCACAGTGCAGTACTTCGAGCCTCAGTCTCAGCATCAGGAGAGACACCTGCAGGAACATGTTACCCACAGTGCAGTACTACGAGCCTCAGGAGAGATGCCTGCAGGAACATGTTACCGACTGTGCAGTACTTGGAGCCTCAGTCTCAGCCTCAGGAGAGATGCCTGCAGGAACATGTTACCGACAGTGCAGTACTGCGAGCCTCAGTCTCAGCCTCAGGAGAGATGCCTGCAGGAACATGTTACCGACAGTGCAGTACTGCAAACCTCAGTCTCAGCCTCAGGAGAGACGCCTGCAGGAACATGTTACCCACAGTGCAGTACTGCGAGCCTCAGTCTCAGCCTCAGGAGAGATGCCTGCAGGAACATGTTACCCACAGTGCAGTACTGCGAGCCTCAGTCTCAGCCTCAGGAGAGATGCCTGCAGGAACATGTTACACACAGTGCAGTACTGCGAGCCTCAGTCTCAGCCTTAGGAGAGATGCCTGCAGGAACATGTTACCGACAGTGCAGTACTGCGAGCCTCAGTCTCAGCCTCAGGAGAGACGCCTGCAGGAACATGTTACCCACAGTGCAGTACTGCGAGCCTCAGTCTCAGCCTCAGGAGAGATGCCTGCAGGAACATGTTACCCACAGTGCAGTACTTCAAGCCTCAGTCTCAGCCTCAGGAGAGAGGCCTGCAGGAACATGTTACTGACAGTGCAGTACTTGGAGCCTCAGTCTAGGCCTCAGGAGCGATGCCTGCAGGAACATGTTATCCACAGTGCAGTACTTCAAGCCTCAGTCTCAGCCTCAGGAGAGACGCCTGCAGGAACATGTTACCCACAGTGCTGTACTACGATCCTCAGTCTCCGCCTCAGGAGAGATGCCTGCAGGAACATGTTACCGACAGTGCAGTACTGCGAGCCTCAGTCTCAGCCTCAGGAGAGATGCCTGCAGGAACATGTTACCCACAGTGCAGTACTGCGAGCCTCAGTCTCAGCCTCAGGAGAGATGCCTGCAGGAACATGTTACCGACAGTGCAGTACTGCGAGCGTCAGTCTCAGCCTCAGGAGAGACGCCTGCAGGAACATGTTACCCACAGTGCAGTACTGCGAGCCTCAGTCTCAGCCTCAGGAGAGATGCCTGCAGGAACATGTTACCCACAGTGCAGTACTTCAAGCCTCAGCCTCAGGAGAGATGCCTGCAGGAACATGTTACCGACAGTGCAGTACTTGGAGCCTCAGTCTAGGCCTCAGGAGCTATGCCTGCAGGAACATGTTACCCACAGTGCAGTACTTCGAGCCTCAGTCTCAGCCTCAGGAGAGACGCCTGCAGGAACATGTTACCCACAGTGCAGTACTGCGAGCCTCAGTCTCAGCCTCAGGAGAGATGCCTGCAGGAACATGTTACCAACAGTGCAGTACTGCGAGCCTCAGTCTCAGCCTCAGGAGAGATGCCTGCAGGAACATGTTACCGACAGTGCAGTACTTGGAGCCTCAGTCTAGGCCTCAGGAGCTATGCCTGCAGGAACATGTTACCCACAGTGCTGTACTTCGAGCCTCAGTCTCAGCCTCAGGAGAGACGCCTGCAGGAACATGTTACCCACAGTGCAGTACTGCGAGCCTCAGTCTCAGCCTCAGGAGAGATGCCTGCAGGAACATGTTACCGACAGTGCAGTACTGCGAGCCTCAGTCTCAGCCTCAGGAGAGATGCCTGCAGGAACATGTTACCGACAGTGCAGTACTGCGAGCCTCAGTCTCAGCCTCAGGAGAGATGCCTGCAGGAACATGTTACCCTCAGTGCAGTACTGCGAGCCTCAGCCTCAGGAGAGATGCCTGCAGGAACATGTTACCCACAGTACAGTACTTCAAGCCTCAGTCTCAGCCTCAGGAGAGACGCCTGCAGGAACATGTTACCGACAGTGCAGTACTTGGAGCCTCAGTCTAGGCCTCAGGAGCGATGCCTGCAGGAACATGTTACCCACAGTGCAGTACTTCGAGCCTCAGTCTCAGCCTCAGGAGAGATGCCTGCAGGAACATGTTACCCACAGTGCAGTACTTCAAACCTCAGTCTCAGCCTCAGGAGAGACGCCTGCAGGAACATGTTACCAACAGTGCAGTACTGCAAGCCTCAGTCTCAGCCTCAGGAGAGATGCCTGCAGGAACATGTTACCCACAGTGCAGTAATTCGAGCCTCAGTCTCAGCCTCAGGAGAGACGCCTGCAGGAACATGTTACCCAAAGTGCAGTACTGCGAGCCTCAGTCTCAGCCTCAGGAGAGACGCCTGCAGGAACATGTTACCCACAGTGCAGTACTGCGAGCCTCAGTCTCAGCCTCAGGAGAGATGCCTGCAGGAACATGTTACCGACAGTGCAGGACTGCGAGCCTCAGTCTCAGCCTCAGGAGAGATGCCTGCAGGAACATGTTACCGACAGTGCAGTACTGCGAGCCTCAGTCTCATCCTCAGGAGCGATGCCTGCAGGAACATGTTACCGACAGTGCAGTACTTCGAGCCTCAGTCTCAGCCTCAGGAGAGATGCCTGCAGGAACATGTTACCGACAGTGCAGTACTGCGAGCCTCAGTCTCAGCCTCAGGAGAGATGCCTGCAGGAACATGTTACCCACAGTGCAGTACTGCGAGCCTCAGTCTCAGCCTCAGGAGAGATGCCTGCAGGAACATGTTACCGACAGTGCAGTACTGCGAGCCTCAGTCTCAGCCTCAGGAGAGATGCCTGCAGGAACACGTTACCAACAGTGCAGTACTTCGAGCCTCAGTCTCAGCATCAGGAGAGAGACCTGCAAGAACATGTTACCCACAGTGCAGTACTGCGAGCCTCAGGAGAGATGCCTGCAGGAACATGTTACTGACAGTGCAGTACTTCGAGCCTCAGTCTCAGCCTCAGGAGAGACGCCTGCAGGAACATGTTACTGACAGTGCAGTACTTGGAGCCTCAGTCTCAGTCTCAGGAGCGATGCCTGCAGGAACATGTTACCCACAATGCAGTACTGCGAGCCTCAGTCTCAGCCTCAGGAGAGATGCCTGCAGGAACATGTTACCCACAGTGCAGTACTGCGAGCCTCAGTCTCAGCCTCAGGAGCGATGCCTGCAGGAACATGTTACCCACAGTGCAGTACTTCGAGCCTCAGTCTCAGCATCAGGAGAGAGACCTGCAAGAACATGTTACCCACAGTGCAGTACTGCGAGCCTCAGGAGAGATGCCTGCAGGAACATGTTACCGACAGTGCAGTACTTGGAGCCTCAGTCTCAGCCTCAGGAGAGATGCCTGCAGGAACATGTTACCGACAGCGCAGTACTTGGAGCCTCAGTCTCAGCCTCAGGAGAAATGCCTGCAGGAACATGTTACCGACAGTGCAGTACTTGGAGCCTCAGTCTCAGCCTCAGGAGAGATGCCTGCAGGAACATGTTACAGACAGTGCAGTACTGCGAGCCTCAATATCAGCCTCAGGAGAGATGCCTGCAGGAACATGTTACCGACAGCGCAGTACTTGGAGCCTCAGTCTCAGCCTCAGGAGAGATGCCTGCAGGAACATTTTACCAACAGTGCAGTACTGCGAGCCTCAGTCTCAGCCTCAGGAGAGACGCCTGCAGGAACATGTTACCGACAGTGCAGTACTTCGAGCCTCAGTCTCAGCCTCAGGAGAGATGCCTGCAGGAACATGTTACCGACAGTGCAGTACTTCGAGCCTCAGTCTCAGCCTCAGGAGCGATGCCTACAGGAACATGTTACCCACAGTGCAGTAATTCGAGCCTCAGTCTCAGCCTCAGGAGAGACGCCTGCAGGAACATGTTACCCACAGTGCAGTACTGCGAGCCTCAGTCTCAGCCTCAGGAGAGACGCCTGCAGGAACATGTTACCCACAGTGCAGTACTGCGAGCCTCAGTCTCAGCCTCAGGAGAGATGCCTGCAGGAACATGTTACCGACAGTGCAGTACTTGGAGCCTCAGTCTCAGCCTCAGGAGAGACGCCTGCAGGAACATGTTACCCACAGTGCAGTACTGCGAGCCTCAGTCTCAGCCTCAGGAGAGATGCCTGCAGGAACATGTTACCCACAGTGCAGTACTGCGAGCCTCAGTTTCAGCCTTAGGAGAGATGCCTGCAGGAACATGTTACCGGCAGTGCAGTACTGCGAGCCTCAGTCTCAGCCTCGGGAAAGACGCCTGCAGGAACATGTTACCCACAGTGCAGTACTGCGAGCCTCAGTCTCAGCCTCAGGAGAGAAGCCTGCAGGAACATGTTACCGACAGTGCAGTACTTCGAGCCTCAGTCTCAGCCTCAGGAGAGATGCCTGCAGGAACATGTTACCGACAGTGCAGTACTTCGAGCCTCAGTCTCAGCCTCAGGAGCGATGCCTGCAGGAACATGTTACCCACAGTGCAGTACTTCGAGCCTCAGTCTCAGCCTCAGGATTGACGCCTGCAGGAACATGTTACCCACAGTGCAGTACTGCGAGCCTCGGTCTCAGCCTCAGGAGAGACACCTGCAGGAACATGTTACCCACAGTGCAGTACTGCGAGCCTCAGTCTCAGCCTCAGGAGAGATGCCTGCAGGAACATGTTACCGACAGTGCAGTACTTGGAGCCTCAGTCTCAGCCTCAGGAGAGACGCCTGCAGGAACATGTTACCCACAGTGCAGTACTGCGAGCCTCAGTCTCAGCCTCAGGAGAGATGCCTGCAGGAACATGTTACCGACAGTGCAGTACTGCGAGCCTCAGTCTCATCCTCAGGAGCGATGCCTGCAGGAACATGTTACCGACAGTGCAGTACTTCGAGCCTCGGTCTCAGCCTCAGGAGAGATGCCTGCAGGAACATGTTACCGACAGTGCAGTACTGCAAGCCTCAGTCTCAGCCTCAGGAGAGATGCCTGCAGGAACATGTTACCCACAGTGCAGTACTGCGAGCCTCAGTCTCAGCCTCAGGAGAGATGCCTGCAGGAACACGTTACCAACAGTGCAGTACTGCGAGCCTCAGTCTCAGCCTCAGGAGAGATGCCTGCAGGAACATGTTACCGACAGTGCAGTACTGCGAGCCTCAGTCTCAGCCTCAGGAGAGATGCCTGCAGGAACATGTTACCCACAGTGCAGTACTGCGAGCCTCAGTCTCAGCCTCAGGAGAGATGCCTGCAGGAACACGTTACCAACAGTGCAGTACTTCGAGCCTCAGTCTCAGCATCAGGAGAGAGACCTGCAAGAACATGTTACCCACAGTGCAGTACTGCGAGCCTCAGGAGAGATGCCTGCAGGAACATGTTACTGACAGTGCAGTACTTCGAGCCTCAGTCTCAGCCTCAGGAGAGACGCCTGCAGGAACATGTTACTGACAGTGCAGTACTTGGAGCCTCAGTCTCAGTCTCAGGAGCGATGCCTGCAGGAACATGTTACCCACAATGCAGTACTGCGAGCCTCAGTCTCAGCCTCAGGAGAGATGCCTGCAGGAACATGTTACCCACAGTGCAGTACTGCGAGCCTCAGTCTCAGCCTCAGGAGCGATGCCTGCAGGAACATGTTACCCACAGTGCAGTACTTCGAGCCTCAGTCTCAGCATCAGGAGAGAGACCTGCAAGAACATGTTACCCATAGTGCAGTACTGCGAGCCTCAGGAGAGATGCCTGCAGGAACATGTTACCGACAGTGCAGTACTTGGAGCCTCAGTCTCAGCCTCAGGAGAGATGCCTGCAGGAACATGTTACCGACAGCGCAGTACTTGGAGCCTCAGTCTCAGCCTCAGGAGAGATGCCTGCAGGAACATGTTACAGACAGTGCAGTACTGCGAGCCTCAATATCAGCCTCAGGAGAGATGCCTGCAGGAACATGTTACCGGCAGCGCAGTACTTGGAGCCTCAGTCTCAGCCTCAGGAGAGATGCCTGCAGGAACATTTTACCAACAGTGCAGTACTGCGAGCCTCAGTCTCAGCCTCAGGAGAGACGCCTGCAGGAACATGTTACCGACAGTGCAGTACTTCGAGCCTCAGTCTCAGCCTCAGGAGAGATGCCTGCAGGAACATGTTACCGACAGTGCAGTACTTCGAGCCTCAGTCTCAGCCTCAGGAGCGATGCCTACAGGAACATGTTACCCACAGTGCAGTAATTCGAGCCTCAGTCTCAGCCTCAGGAGAGACGCCTGCAGGAACATGTTACCCACAGTGCAGTACTGCGAGCCTCAGTCTCAGCCTCAGGAGAGACGCCTGCAGGAACATGTTACCCACAGTGCAGTACTGCGAGCCTCAGTCTCAGCCTCAGGAGAGATGCCTGCAGGAACATGTTACCGACAGTGCAGTACTTGGAGCCTCAGTCTCAGCCTCAGGAGAGACGCCTGCAGGAACATGTTACCCACAGTGCAGTACTGCGAGCCTCAGTCTCAGCCTCAGGAGAGATGCCTGCAGGAACATGTTACCCACAGTGCAGTACTGCGAGCCTCAGTTTCAGCCTTAGGAGAGATGCCTGCAGGAACATGTTACCGGCAGTGCAGTACTGCGAGCCTCAGTCTCAGCCTCAGGAAAGACGCCTGCAGGAACATGTTACCCACAGTGCAGTACTGCGAGCCTCAGTCTCAGCCTCAGGAGAGATGCCTGCAGGAACATGTTACCGACAATGCAGTACTGCGAGCCTCAGTCTCATCCTCAGGAGCGATGCCTGCAGGAACATGTTACCGACAGTGCAGTACTTGGAGCCTCAGTCTCAGCCTCAGGAGAGATGCCTGCAGGAACATGTTATCGACAGTGCAGTACTGCGAGCCTCAGTCTCAGCCTCAGGAGAGATGCCTGCAGGAACATGTTACCCACTGTGCAGTTCTGCGAGCCTCAGTCTCAGCCTCAGGAGAGATGCCTGCAGGAACACGTTACCAACAGTGCAGTACTGCGAGCCTCAGTCTCAGCCTCAGGAGAGATGCCTGCAGGAACATGTTACCGACAGTGCAGTACTTCGAGCCTCAGTCTCAGCCTCAGGAGAGACGCCTGCAGGAACATGTTACCGACAGTGCAGTACTTGGAGCCTCAGTCTCAGCCTCAGGAGCGATGCCTGCAGGAACATGTTACCGACAGTGCAGTACTGCGAGCCTCAGTCTCAGCCTCAGGAGAGATGCCTGCAGGAACATGTTACCCACAGTGCAGTACTGCGAGCCTCAGTCTCAGCCTCAGGAGAGATGCCTGCAGGAACACGTTACCAACAGTGCAGTACTGCGAGCCTCAGTCTCAGCCTCAGGAGAGATGCCTGCAGGAACATGTTACCGACAGTGCAGTACTTCGAGCCTCAGTCTCGGCCTCAGGAGAGACGCCTGCAGGAACATGTTACCGACAGTGCAGTACTTGGAGCCTCAGTCTCAGCCTCAGGAGCGATGCCTGCAGGAACCTGTTACCCACAGTGCAGTACTTCGAGCCTCAGTCTCAGCCTCAGGAGAGATGCCTGCAGGAACATGTTACCGACAGTGCAGTACTTGGAGCCTCAGACTCAGCCTCAGGAGCGATGCCTGCAGGAACATGTTACCCACAGTGCAGTACTTCGAGCCTCAGTCTCAGCATCAGGAGAGACACCTGCAGGAACATGTTACCCACAGTGAAGTACTACGAGCCTCAGGAGAGATGCCTGCAGGAACATGTTACCGACTGTGCAGTACTTGGAGCCTCAGTCTCAGCCTCAGGAGAGATGCCTGCAGGAACATGTTACCGACAGTGCAGTACTGCGAGCCTCAGTCTCAGCCTCAGGAGAGATGCCTGCAGGAACATGTTACCGACAGTGCAGTACTGCGAACCTCAGTCTCAGCCTCAGGAGAGACGCCTGCAGGAACAACTTCACTTCTCACCCTCTGAGGCGGAAGCCGGAGGTCTCTCAACGCTATCCCTGAATTGCTTTTCCAACAGATTACTTGCTGTGTGATTAGCGCTCTTTTAGACTCGCTCCTCGAGTATTTGTTTTGTATTTTAACCACGCTGTATTTTTAAGCGTTTCTGCTCGCTGGCAACTTGCCTACCTTTCCTGATCTCCCTCTACCACCTGGGCCGCTCTCAGCTGAGTATTGACGCTGAGAGCCGGTCCCGGGGAGGCGAGGGATCACAGCGGCCATCTTGGGTGTGGGGGACGCACTCACGCGCTCTAGCTGCCCTTAAAAGAGGGCTTAGGTCAGCGTCTCCTGACAACTTCACTTCTCACCCTCTGAGGCGGAAGCCGGAGGTCTCTCAACGCTATCCCTGAATTGCTTTTCCAACAGATTACTTGCTGTGTGATTAGCGCTCTTTTAGACTCGCTCCTCGAGTATTTGTTTTGTATTTTAACCACGCTGTATTTTTAAGCGTTTCTGCTCGCTGGCAACTTGCCTACCTTTCCTGATCTCCCTCTACCACCTGGGCCGCTCTCAGCTGAGTATTGACGCTGAGAGCCGGTCCCGGGGAGGCGAGGGATCACAGCGGCCATCTTGGGTGTGGGGGACGCACTCACGCGCTCTAGCTGCCCTTAAAAGAGGGCTTAGGTCAGCGTCTCCTGACAACTTCACTTCTCACCCTCTGAGGCGGAAGCCGGAGGTCTCTCAACGCTATCCCTGAATTGCTTTTCCAACAGATTACTTGCTGTGTGATTAGCGCTCTTTTAGACTCGCTCCTCGAGTATTTGTTTTGTATTTTAACCACGCTGTATTTTTAAGCGTTTCTGCTCGCTGGCAACTTGCCTACCTTTCCTGATCTCCCTCTACCACCTGGGCCGCTCTCAGCTGAGTATTGACGCTGAGAGCCGGTCCCGGGGAGGCGAGGGATCACAGCGGCCATCTTGGGTGTGGGGGACGCACTCACGCGCTCTAGCTGCCCTTAAAAGAGGGCTTAGGTCAGCGTCTCCTGACAACTTCACTTCTCACCCTCTGAGGCGGAAGCCGGAGGTCTCTCAACGCTATCCCTGAATTGCTTTTCCAACAGATTACTTGCTGTGTGATTAGCGCTCTTTTAGACTCGCTCCTCGAGTATTTGTTTTGTATTTTAACCACGCTGTATTTTTAAGCGTTTCTGCTCGCTGGCAACTTGCCTACCTTTCCTGATCTCCCTCTACCACCTGGGCCGCTCTCAGCTGAGTATTGACGCTGAGAGCCGGTCCCGGGGAGGCGAGGGATCACAGCGGCCATCTTGGGTGTGGGGGACGCACTCACGCGCTCTAGCTGCCCTTAAAATACGGACAGGTCTCTCCGCGTAGCGGACGCGTTTGCGGACGCGCCGGATGCCCGCCGGAGTCACGCCAGAGTCCAGCCCGTCTGCGCCCGTCCGCGCTGAGGACGGGCTGCAGGTCGGGCTGGACCCATCTCTCACTCTTGCGAGTTGTGGCTCTTCCGGACGTTATTCCCATTCCGACCTCCTGGCCCTCCGTCCCGTGTCCCTGCCTTGCTCCCACCATTTCTCCCCTGAGGGGATCTTGCATTCCCACAGGTGCTGGGCTTGCTCGGCCTCCCTCAAATTCTCGAAGGATGTCGCCCCCTCTGCACCCCTCCCGTGCATACAGCCTGGCCAACTGCGGAAATCTGGCTTTCTAATAAATGCTCGCTCTCTGATCAAGCATAATGTTGCATTTCACGACTTCGTCGACAGTCGACAACCAGACTGGGTATTCATTACGGAGACCTGGGCCTCTGACTCCTCCGGACATGATTTACTTATGGCTATACCTGACGGCTATGCCCTTCACAGGCAGGACAGACAACTATGCAGAGGGGGTGGCATCGCCATTCTTGTTAAAACTCCCTCTCTCTGTGTGATCAAACCTATACCTCTACCCCTATCTCGTGTGGAAGCACTCTATTTTTGCATCACCCCATCTCCCTCAATTTCTTTCTCTGGGATCCTTATTTACAGACCTCCTGGCACCAGGGCCAGCTTTCCTTCTGAACTTATGACCATTCTTGAACCGTATATCGGAAAAACAGCCTTTACCATCTTGGGTGATTTTAATTTTCACTTAGATGAGACCAACTCTAAAGACACTATCTCTCTCGTTGAAACCCTCAAAGCGTGTGACTTCATCCAGCACGTAAATAGTCCTACACATAAGGCAGGACATATTCTTGATGGTTTATTCTCCAACGACGACAGGCTTTCCACTGGCGCTCCTCTACAGGTGGCCTGGTCCGATCATTTTGCTGTACCATTTGATCTTGACATCCCCGGCACCTGTTCCTCCAATCACAATACCACTCCCTTTATTCTCAGGAGAAACTTAAGGAATATCTCAGATGACACTATTGCCCCTCTGATCTCCACTTCCGAACTTCTAGATGTCACGGATGCTTCAGAGGCAGCCCAGTCTCTGACTGACTCCATCTCCAAAGCAGTTGAAAATCTCGCCCCCTCATCCCTGTGCTATGTAGCACGCCTCAAACCTACTGCACCCTGGTTCTCTGACCAGCTCAGACTTATGAGACAGGGCTGCAGGAGTAGTGAAAGGAAGTGGAGGAAATCCTGGGACTTAAAAGATAGAGAGGCTCATAAATCCGCACTACGTGCCTACAAATACCAAGTGATAATCAAGAAACAGGAATATTTTTCAAATCTGACCAGCTCTCTCTCTTCTTCAAGAGATCTCTTCAAAATCGCTGACTCTTTATGTTCCCTGCAACTTCCCGATCCAGTAGTCAGCTCCCAACAACTCTGTAACGATATTTCAGACTTCTTTCACAACAAAATACATGACATTCACGTCTCTCTCGAATCCCACCGTCTTGCTCTTGACCATAACACTCCCCCTCTCATATCCAATCTTGATGCACTAGGCAAGGACCCTCCTCGCCTACTCACAACCTTTCCCTCCCTATCCCTTGAATCTCTGAATTCACTTCTTGACAAAATTAAATCGGCCTCCCCCCTTGATCCGATACCCCTTAAGAAACTGAAAGAGTGTAGAATCCACCTCTCTCCTCTTCTGCTTAACGTCTTAAATAAGGCCATCGCTCAAGGCTCTTTCCCTTCTATTTGGAAGAAGGCAATAGTCAAACCGCTACTTAAGAAGCCGACTTTGGACCCGGCCATGCTGAAAAATTTTCGGCCCATTTCGCTTCTTCCTGCACCCGCGAAGTTGCTTGAGTCGCATTTGAATTTCCATCTATCTGCCTTTCTCGAATCTTCTGAATACCTGGATAACACTCAGCACGGTTTCAGAAAACACCACAGCACAGAGTCCGCCCTTACCTATGTGGTCGATAACATCCGACGCAAGGTGGACTCTGGCCAAACCACGGTCCTAGTTCTGTTGGACCTCACGGCCGCTTTCGACACCCTCTCCCCCGCCATCTTGTCATCTCGGCTAAGGGAGACGGGTGTCACTGGATCGGCCTTGAGTCTCCTAAATTCCTTCCTGACCGAAAGGGAACAGAGAGTGATGCTTGGGAACCACCTCTCCCCTGCCAAGTCTCTGCAATGTGGGGTGCCACAAGGGTCGGCCTTAAGTCCGACCCTTTTTAACATCTATGTGGCCCCCCTTGCAAGACTTATTAAATCTCAGGGGATGGAGGTGGTATCCTATGCAGACGACACGCAGATTATGGTCTCTCTTGCTCACACCTCGGTTAGTACATCTGCCGCCAGCTTCAGGGTTTGCATGCAGTATGTGGCAGACTGGATGACTATAAATTCCCTGAAGCTGAATGGTGAAAAAACCGAGGTGTTGATATTTGGGAAGAACCAGAATCTGTGGTCGAGCGAGTGGTGGCCCTCTTCTCTTGGCATCTGCCCCACCCCCTCCCTATCTGCCAGAAATCTGGGAGTGATATTTGACACCTCACTCTCTATGTCCCTGCAAGTCAACAGGACCGTTGCTACCTGCTGTGGTGTGATCCGGGTACTCAACAAAATCCGTGGGTACCTTTCCCCCCAGGCGCGTAAACAGGTTGCAGTCGCCCTGGTGGGTTCGAGACTGGATTACTGCAACTCCCTTTATATGGAAGTCAACAAAGGGCTGATCCACCGTTTGCAGACTCTTCAGAACTCTGCAGCACGCTTTGTTTTGAATCTCCCCAAAGCCTCCTCTGCCACCTTAGCCAGGAAAGAGCTTCATTGGCTTCCGGTACAGCACAGAATCGCCTTCAAAATCCTCTGTCTCACCCACAGAGCATTGATGGATGGTCCTGCCAGTGCCATTGGCTCTCTTCTCTTGCGCTATGTCCCCTCAAGAAACCTGCGCTCTGCGGGACTCTGTCAACTAGCTGTCCCCCGCATCAAATTTGTCAGATGGGGAGCCAGAGCCTTTTCCGTCGTCGCTCCGCAATTGTGGAACTCCCTCCCCATGGAGATAAAAACTCTCCCTTCCATCGACTCTTTCAAAAAGGCTCTAAAAACGTATTTCTTTAAGAAGGCCTACTCATGATTAAATAGGACTAAGTAGGGTCTTAAGTTGCTGTATTTAATCTAGGCGCCTTGACGCCCACTGGGCTAAGTACGCGCGATACAAGAAACTCCTCATTCATTCATTCATTCATTCATTCATTCATTCATTCACCCACAGTGCAGTACTGCGAGCCTCAGTCTCAGCCTCAGGAGAGATGCCTGCAGGAACATGTTACCCACAGTGCAGTACTGCGAGCCTCAGTCTCAGCCTCAGGAGAGATGCCTGCAGGAACATGTTACACACAGTGCAGTACTGCGAGCCTCAGTCTCAGCCTTAGGAGAGATGCCTGCAGGAACATGTTACCGACAGTGCAGTACTGCGAGTCTCAGTCTCAGCCTCAGGAGAGACGCCTGCAGGAACATGTTACCCACAGTGCAGTACTGCGAGCCTCAGTCTCAGCCTCAGGAGAGATGCCTGCAGGAACATGTTACCGACAGTGCAGTACTTCGAGCCTCAGTCTCAGCCTCAGGAGCGATGCCTGCAGGAACATGTTACCCACAGTGCAGTACTTCGAGCCTCAGTCTCAGCCTCAGGATTGACGCCTGCAGGAACATGTTACCCACAGTGCAGTACTGCGAGCCTCGGTCTCAGCCTCAGGAGAGACGCCTGCAGGAACATGTTACCCACAGTGCAGTACTGCGAGCCTCAGTCTCAGCCTCAGGAGAGATGCCTGCAGGAACATGTTACCGACAGTGCAGTACTTGGAGCCTCAGTCTAAGCCTCAGGAGAGACGCCTGCAGGAACATGTTACCCACAGTGCAGTACTGCGAGCCTCAGTCTCAGCCTCAGGAGAGATGCCTGCAGGAACATGTTACCGACAGTGCAGTACTGCGAGCCTCAGTCTCATCCTCAGGAGCGATGCCTGCAGGAACATGTTACCGACAGTGCAGTACTTCGAGCCTCGGTCTCAGCCTCAGGAGAGATGCCTGCAGGAACATGTTACCGACAGTGCAGTACTGCAAGCCTCAGTCTCAGCCTCAGGAGAGATGCCTGCAGGAACATGTTACCCACAGTGCAGTACTGCGAGCCTCAGTCTCAGCCTCAGGAGAGATGCCTGCAGGAACACGTTACCAACAGTGCAGTACTGCGAGCCTCAGTCTCAGCCTCAGGAGAGATGCCTGCAGGAACATGTTACCGACAGTGCAGTACTTCGAGCCTCAGTCTCAGCCTCAGGAGAGACGCCTGCAGGAACATGTTACTGACAGTGCAGTACTTGGAGCCTCAGTCTCAGCCTCAGGAGCGATGCCTGCAGGAACATGTTACCGACAGTGCAGTACTGCGAGCCTCAGTCTCAGCATCAGGAGAGATGCCTGCAGGAACATGTTACCCACAGTGCAGTACTGCGAGCCTCAGTCTCAGCCTCAGGAGAGATGCCTGCAGGAACACGTTACCAACAGTGCAGTACTGCGAGACTCAGTCTCAGCCTCAGGAGAGATGCCTGCAGGAACATGTTACCGACAGTGCAGTACTTCGAGCCTCAGTCTCGGCCTCAGGAGAGACGCCTGCAGGAACATGTTAGCGACAGTGCAGTACTTGGAGCCTCAGTCTCAGCCTCAGGAGCGATGCCTGCAGGAACATGTTACCCACAATGCAGTACTTCGAGCCTCAGTCTCAGCCTCAGGAGAGATGCCTGCAGGAACATGTTACCGACAGTGCAGTACTTGGAGCCTCAGTCTCAGCCTCAGGAGCGATGCCTGCAGGAACATGTTACCCACAGTGCAGTACTTCGAGCCTCAGTCTCAGCATCAGGAGAGACACCTGCAAGAACATGTTACCCACAGTGCAGTACTGCGAGCCTCAGGAGAGATGCCTGCAGGAACATGTTACCGACAGTGCAGTACTTGGAGCCTCAGTCTCAGCCTCAGGAGAGATGCCTGCAGGAACATGTTACCGACAGCGCAGTACTTGGAGCCTCAGTCTCAGCCTCAGGAGAGATGCCTGCAGGAACATGTTACCGACAGTGCAGTACTTGGAGCCTCAGTCTCAGCCTCAGGAGAGATGCCTGCAGGAACATGTTACAGACAGTGCAGTACTGCGAGCCTCAATATCAGCCTCAGGAGAGATGCCTGCAGGAACATGTTACCGACAGCGCAGTACTTGGAGCCTCAGTCTCAGCCTCAGGAGAGATGCCTGCAGGAACATGTTACCAGCAGTGCAGTACTGCGAGCCTCAGTCTCAGCCTCAGGAGAGACGCCTGCAGGAACATGTTACCGACAGTGCAGTACTTCGAGCCTCAGTCTCAGCCTCAGGAGAGATGCCTGCAGGAACATGTTACCCACAGTGCAGTACTTCGAGCCTCAGTCTCAGCCTCAGGAGCGATGCCTACAGGAACATGTTACCCACAGTGCAGTAATTCGAGCCTCAGTCTCAGCCTCAGGAGAGACGCCTGCAGGAACATGTTACCCACAGTGCAGTACTGCGAGCCTCAGTCTCAGCCTCAGGAGAGACGCCTGCAGGAACATGTTACCCACAGTGCAGTACTGCGAGCCTCAGTCTCAGCCTCAGGAGAGATGCCTGCAGGAACATGTTACCGACAGTGCACTACTTGGAGCCTCAGTCTCAGCCTCAGGAGAGACGCCTGCAGGAACATGTTACCCACAGTGCAGTACTGCGAGCCTCAGTCTCAGCCTCAGGAGAGATGCCTGCAGGAACATGTTACCCACAGTGCAGTACTGCGAGCCTCAGTTTCAGCCTTAGGAGAGATGCCTGCAGGAACATGTTACCGGCAGTGCAGTACTGCGAGCCTCAGTCTCAGCCTCAGGAAAGACGCCTGCAGGAACATGTTACCCACAGTGCAGTACTGCGAGCCTCAGTCTCAGCCTCAGGAGAGATGCCTGCAGGAACATCTTACCGACAATGCAGTACTGCGAGCCTCAGTCTCATCCTCAGGAGCGATGCCTGCAGGAACATGTTACCGACAGTGCAGTACTTGGAGCCTCAGTCTCAGCCTCAGGAGAGATGCCTGCAGGAACATGTTACCGACAGTGCAGTACTGCGAGCCTCAGTCTCAGCCTCAGGAGAGATGCCTGCAGGAACATGTTACCCACAGTGCAGTACTGCGAGCCTCAGTCTCAGCCTCAGGAGAGATGCCTGCAGGAACACGTTACCAACAGTGCAGTACTGCGAGCCTCAGTCTCAGCCTCAGGAGAGATGCCTGCAGGAACATGTTACCGACAGTGCAGTACTTCGAGCCTCAGTCTCAGCCTCAGGAGAGACGCCTGCAGGAACATGTTACCGACAGTGCAGTACTTGGAGCCTCAGTCTCAGCCTCAGGAGCGATGCCTGCAGGAACATGTTACCGACAGTGCAGTACTGCGAGCCTCAGTCTCAGCCTCAGGAGAGATGCCTGCAGGAACATGTTACCCACAGTGCAGTACTGCGAGCCTCAGTCTCAGCCTCAGGAGAGATGCCTGCAGGAACACGTTACCAACAGTGCAGTACTGCGAGCCTCAGTCTCAGCCTCAGGAGAGATGCCTGCAGGAACATGTTACCGACAGTGCAGTACTTCGAGCCTCAGTCTCGGCCTCAGGAGAGACGCCTGCAGGAGCATGTTACCGACAGTGCAGTACTTGGAGCCTCAGTCTCAGCCTCAGGAGCGATGCCTGCAGGAACCTGTTACCCACAGTGCAGTACTTCGAGCCTCAGTCTCAGCCTCAGGAGAGATGCCTGCAGGAACATGTTACCGACAGTGCAGTACTTGGAGCCTCAGTCTCAGCCTCAGGAGCGATGCCTGCAGGAACATGTTACCCACAGTGCAGTACTTCGAGCCTCAGTCTCAGCATCAGGAGAGACACCTGCAGGAACATGTTACCCACAGTGCAGTACTACGAGCCTCAGGAGAGATGCCTGCAGGAACATGTTACCGACTGTGCAGTACTTGGAGCCTCAGTCTCAGCCTCAGGAGAGATGCCTGCAGGAACATGTTACCGACAGTGCAGTACTGCGAGCCTCAGTCTCAGCCTCAGGAGAGATGCCTGCAGGAACATGTTACCGACAGTGCAGTACTGCAAACCTCAGTCTCAGCCTCAGGAGAGACGCCTGCAGGAACATGTTACCCACAGTGCAGTACTGCGAGCCTCAGTCTCAGCCTCAGGAGAGATGCCTGCAGGAACATGTTACCCACAGTGCAGTACTGCGAGCCTCAGTCTCAGCCTCAGGAGAGATGCCTGCAGGAACATGTTACACACAGTGCAGTACTGCGAGCCTCAGTCTCAGCCTTAGGAGAGATGCCTGCAGGAACATGTTACCGACAGTGCAGTACTGCGAGCCTCAGTCTCAGCCTCAGGAGAGACGCCTGCAGGAACATGTTACCCACAGTGCAGTACTGCGAGCCTCAGTCTCAGCCTCAGGAGAGATGCCTGCAGGAACATGTTACCCACAGTGCAGTACTTCAAGCCTCAGTCTCAGCCTCAGGAGAGAGGCCTGCAGGAACATGTTACCGACAGTGCAGTACTTGGAGCCTCAGTCTAGGCCTCAGGAGCGATGCCTGCAGGAACATGTTATCCACAGTGCAGTACTTCAAGCCTCAGTCTCAGCCTCAGGAGAGACGCCTGCAGGAACATGTTACCCACAGTGCTGTACTACGATCCTCAGTCTCCGCCTCAGGAGAGATGCCTGCAGGAACATGTTACCGACAGTGCAGTACTGCGAGCCTCAGTCTCAGCCTCAGGAGAGATGCCTGCAGGAACATGTTACCCACAGTGCAGTACTGCGAGCCTCAGTCTCAGCCTCAGGAGAGATGCCTGCAGGAACATGTTACCGACAGTGCAGTACTGCGAGCGTCAGTCTCAGCCTCAGGAGAGACGCCTGCAGGAACATGTTACCCACAGTGCAGTACTGCGAGCCTCAGTCTCAGCCTCAGGAGAGATGCCTGCAGGAACATGTTACCCACAGTGCAGTACTTCAAGCCTCAGCCTCAGGAGAGATGCCTGCAGGAACATGTTACCGACAGTGCAGTACTTGGAGCCTCAGTCTAGGCCTCAGGAGCTATGCCTGCAGGAACATGTTACCCACAGTGCAGTACTTCGAGCCTCAGTCTCAGCCTCAGGAGAGACGCCTGCAGGAACATGTTACCCACAGTGCAGTACTGCGAGCCTCAGTCTCAGCCTCAGGAGAGATGCCTGCAGGAACATGTAACCAACAGTGCAGTACTGCGAGCCTCAGTCTCAGCCTCAGGAGAGATGCCTGCAGGAACATGTTACCGACAGTGCAGTACTTGGAGCCTCAGTCTAGGCCTCAGGAGCTATGCCTGCAGGAACATGTTACCCACAGTGCTGTACTTCGAGCCTCAGTCTCAGCCTCAGGAGAGACGCCTGCAGGAACATGTTACCCACAGTGCAGTACTGCGAGCCTCAGTCTCAGCCTCAGGAGAGATGCCTGCAGGAACATGTTACCGACAGTGCAGTACTGCGAGCCTCAGTCTCAGCCTCAGGAGAGATGCCTGCAGGAACATGTTACCGACAGTGCAGTACTGCGAGCCTCAGTCTCAGCCTCAGGAGAGATGCCTGCAGGAACATGTTACCCTCAGTGCAGTACTGCGAGCCTCAGCCTCAGGAGAGATGCCTGCAGGAACATGTTACCCACAGTGCAGTACTTCAAGCCTCAGTCTCAGCCTCAGGAGAGACGCCTGCAGGAACATGTTACCGACAGTGCAGTACTTGGAGCCTCAGTCTAGGCCTCAGGAGCGATGCCTGCAGGAACATGTTACCCACAGTGCAGTACTTCGAGCCTCAGTCTCAGCCTCAGGAGAGATGCCTGCAGGAACATGTTACCCACAGTGCAGTACTTCAAACCTCAGTCTCAGCCTCAGGAGAGACGCCTGCAGGAACATGTTACCAACAGTGCAGTACTGCGAGCCTCAGTCTCAGCCTCAGGAGAGATGCCTGCAGGAACATGTTACCCACAGTGCAGTAATTCGAGCCTCAGTCTCAGCCTCAGGAGAGACGCCTGCAGGAACATGTTACCCAAAGTGCAGTACTGCGAGCCTCAGTCTCAGCCTCAGGAGAGACGCCTGCAGGAACATGTTACCCACAGTGCAGTACTGCGAGCCTCAGTCTCAGCCTCAGGAGAGATGCCTGCAGGAACATGTTACCGACAGTGCAGGACTGCGAGCCTCAGTCTCAGCCTCAGGAGAGATGCCTGCAGGAACATGTTACCGACAGTGCAGTACTGCGAGCCTCAGTCTCATCCTCAGGAGCGATGCCTGCAGGAACATGTTACCGACAGTGCAGTACTTCGAGCCTCAGTCTCAGCCTCAGGAGAGATGCCTGCAGGAACATGTTACCGACAGTGCAGTACTGCGAGCCTCAGTCTCAGCCTCAGGAGAGATGCCTGCAGGAACATGTTACCCACAGTGCAGTACTGCGAGCCTCAGTCTCAGCCTCAGGAGAGATGCCTGCAGGAACACGTTACCCACAGTGCAGTACTGCGAGCCTCAGTCTCAGCCTCAGGAGAGATGCCTGCAGGAACATGTTACCGACAGTGCAGTACTGCGAGCCTCAGTCTCATCCTCAGGAGCGATGCCTGCAGGAACATGTTACCGACAGTGCAGTACTTCGAGCCTCAGTCTCAGCCTCAGGAGAGATGCCTGCAGGAACATGTTACCGACAGTGCAGTACTGCGAGCCTCAGTCTCAGCCTCAGGAGAGATGCCTGCAGGAACATGTTACCCACAGTGCAGTACTGCGAGCCTCAGTCTCAGCCTCAGGAGAGATGCCTGCAGGAACACGTTACCAACAGTGCAGTACTGCGAGCCTCAGTCTCAGCCTCAGGAGAGATGCCTGCAGGAACATGTTACCGACAGTGCAATACTTCGAGCCTCAGTCTCAGCCTCAGGAGAGACGCCTGCAGGAACATGTTACCGACAGTGCAGTACTTGGAGCCTCAGTCTCAGCCTCAGGAGCGATGCCTGCAGGAACATGTTACCAACAGTGCAGTACTGCGAGCCTCAGTCTCAGCCTCAGGAGAGACGCCTGCAGGAACATGTTACCGACAGTGCAGTACTTGGAGCCTCAGTCTACGCCTCAGGAGCGATGCCTGCAGGAACATGTTACCCACAGTGCAGTACTTCGAGCCTCAGTCTCAGCCTCAGGAGAGACACCTGCAGGAACATGTTACCCACAGTGCTGTACTGCGATCCTCAGTCTCCGCCTCAGGAGAGATGCCTGCAGGAACATGTTACCGACAGTGCAGTACTGCGAGCCTCAGTCTCAGCCTCAGCCTCAGGAGAGATGCCTGCAGGAACATGTTACCCACAGTGCAGTACTTCAAGCCTCAGTCTCAGCCTCAGGAGAGACACCTGCAGGAACATGTTACCAACAGTGCAGTACTGCGAGCCTCAGTCTCAGCCTCAGGAGAGAAGCCTGCAGGAACATGTTACCGACAGTGCAGTACTTCGAGCCTCAGTCTCAGCCTCAGGAGAGATGCCTGCAGGAACATGTTACCGACAGTGCAGTACTTCGAGCCTCAGTCTCAGCCTCAGGAGCGATGCCTGCAGGAACATGTTACCCACAGTGCAGTACTTCGAGCCTCAGTCTCAGCCTCAGGATTGACGCCTGCAGGAACATGTTACCCACAGTGCAGTACTGCGAGCCTCGGTCTCAGCCTCAGGAGAGACGCCTGCAGGAACATGTTACCCACAGTGCAGTACTGCGAGCCTCAGTCTCAGCCTCAGGAGAGATGCCTGCAGGAACATGTTACCGACAGTGCAGTACTGCGAGCCTCAGTCTCATCCTCAGGAGCGATGCCTGCAGGAACATGTTACCGACAGTGCAGTACTTCGAGCCTCGGTCTCAGCCTCAGGAGGGATGCCTGCAGGAACATGTTACCGACAGTGCAGTACTGCAAGCCTCAGTCTCAGCCTCAGGAGAGATGCCTGCAGGAACATGTTACCCACAGTGCAGTACTGCGAGCCTCAGTCTCAGCCTCAGGAGAGATGCCTGCAGGAACACGTTACCAACAGTGCAGTACTGCAAGCCTCAGTCTCAGCCTCAGGAGAGATGCCTGCAGGAACATGTTACCGACAGTGCAGTACTTCGAGCCTCAGTCTCAGCCTCAGGAGAGACGCCTGCAGGAACATGTTACTGACAGTGCAGTACTTGGAGCCTCAGTCTCAGCCTCAGGAGCGATGCCTGCAGGAACATGTTACCGACAGTGCAGTACTGCGATCCTCAGTCTCAGCCTCAGGAGAGATGCCTGCAGGAACATGTTACCCACAGTGCAGTACTGCGAGCCTCAGTCTCAGCCTCAGGAGAGATGCCTGCAGGAACACGTTACCAACAGTGCAGTACTGCGAGTCTCAGTCTCTGCCTCAGGAGAGATGCCTGCAGGAACATGTTACCCACAGTGCAGTACTTCGAGCCTCAGTCTCGGCCTCAGGAGAAACGCCTTCAGGAACATGTTACCGACAGTGCAGTACTTGGAGCCTCAGTCTCAGCCTCAGGAGCGATGCCTGCAGGAACATGTTACCCACAATGCAGTACTTCGAGCCTCAGTCTCAGCCTCAGGAGATATGCCTGCAGGAACATGTTACCGACAGTGCAGTACTTGGAGCCTCAGTCTCAGCCTCAGGAGCGATGCCTGCAGGAACATGTTACCCACAGTGCAGTACTTCGAGCCTCAGTCTCAGCATCAGGAGAGACACCTGCAAGAACATGTTACCCACAGTGCAGTACTGCGAGCCTCAGGAGAGGTGCCTGCAGGAACATGTTACCGACAGTGCAGTACTTGGAGCCTCAGTCTCAGCCTCAGGAGAGATGCCTGCAGGAACATGTTACCCACAGTGCAGTACTGCGAGCCTCAGTCTCAGCCTCAGGAGAGATGCCTGCAGGAACACGTTACCAACAGTGCAGTACTGCGAGCCTCAGTCTCAGCCTCAGGAGAGATGCCTGCAGGAACATGTTACCGACAGTGCAGTACTTCGAGCCTCAGTCTCGGCCTCAGGAGAGACGCCTGCAGGAACATGTTACCGACAGTGCAGTACTTGGAGCCTCAGTCTCAGCCTCAGGAGCGATGCCTGCAGGAACCTGTTACCCACAGTGCAGTACTTCGAGCCTCAGTCTCAGCCTCAGGAGAGATGCCTGCAGGAACATGTTACCGACAGTGCAGTACTTGGAGCCTCAGTCTCAGCCTCAGGAGCGATGCCTGCAGGAACATGTTACCCACAGTGCAGTTCTTCGAGCCTCAGTCTCAGCATCGGGAGAGACACCTGCAGGAACATGTTACCCACAGTGCAGTACTACGAGCCTCTGGAGAGATGCCTGCAGGAACATGTTACCGACTGTGCAGTACTTGGAGCCTCAGTCTCAGCCTCAGGAGAGATGCCTGCAGGAACATGTTACCGACAGTGCAGTACTGCGAGCCTCAGTCTCAGCCTCAGGAGAGATGCCTGCAGGAACATGTTACCGACAGTGCAGTACTGCGAACCTCAGTCTCAGCCTCAGGAGAGACGCCTGCAGGAACATGTTACCCACAGTGCAGTACTGCGAGCCTCAGTCTCAGCCTCAGGAGAGATGCCTGCAGGAACATGTTACCCACAGTGCAGTACTTGGAGCCTCAGTCTCAGCCTCAGGAGAGATGCCTGCAGGAACATGTTACACACAGTGCAGTACTGCGAGCC
Source organism: Triturus cristatus (assembly GCF_964204655.1). Taxonomy (NCBI): domain Eukaryota; kingdom Metazoa; phylum Chordata; class Amphibia; order Caudata; family Salamandridae; genus Triturus; species Triturus cristatus. The sequence goes on along the minus strand of NC_140579.1, from coordinate 395,014,629 downwards.
TCAGTCCCAGCCTTAGGAGAGATGCCTGCAGGAACATGTTATCGACAGTGCAGTACTGCGAGCCTCAGTCTCAGCCTCAGGAGAGACGCCTGCAGGAACATGTTACCCACAGTGCAGTACTGCGAGCCTCAGTCTCTGCCTCAGGAGAGATGCCTGCAGGAACATGTTACCCACAGTGCAGTACTTCAAGCCTCAGTCTCAGCCTCAGGAGAGACGCCTGCAGGAACATGTTACCGACAGTGCAGTACTTGGAGCCTCAGTCTAGGCCTCAGGAGCGATGCCTGCAGGAACATGTTATCCACAGTGCAGTACTTCAAGCCTCAGTCTCAGCCTCAGGAGAGACGCCTGCAGGAACATGTTACCCACAGTGCTGTACTGCGATCCTCAGTCTCCGCCTCAGGAGAGATGCCTGCAGGAACATGTTACCGACAGTGCAGTACTGCGAGCCTCAGTCTCAGCCTCAGGAGAGATGCCTGCAGGAACATGTTACCCACAGTGCAGTGCTGCGAGCCTCAGTCTCAGCCTCAGGAGAGATGCCTGCAGGAACATGTTACCGACAGTGCAGTACTGCGAGCGTCAGTCTCAGCCTCAGGAGAGACGCCTGCAGGAATATGTTACCCACAGTGCAGTACTGCGAGCCTCAGTCTCAGCCTCAGGAGAGATGCCTGCAGGAACATGTTACCAACAGTGCAGTACTTCAAGCCTCAGCCTCAGGAGAGATGCCTGCAGGAACATGTTACCGACAGTGCAGTACTTGGAGCCTCAGTCTAGGCCTCAGGAGCTATGCCTGCAGGAACATGTTACCCACAGTGCAGTACTTCGAGCCTCAGTCTCAGCCTCAGGAGAGACGCCTGCAGGAACATGTTACCCACAGTGCAGTACTGCGAGCCTCAGTCTCAGCCTCAGGAGAGATGCCTGCAGGAACATGTTACCAACAGTGCAGTACTGCGAGCCTCAGTCTTAGCCTCAGGAGAGACGCCTGCAGGAACATGTTACCGACAGTGCAGTACTTGGAGCCTCAATCTAGGCCTCAGGAGCTATGCCTGCAGGAACATGTTACCCACAGTGCTGTACTTCGAGCCTCAGTCTCAGCCTCAGGAGAGACGCCTGCAGGAACATGTTACCCACAGTGCAGTACTGCGAGCCTCAGTCTCAGCCTCAGGAGAGATGCCTGCAGGAACATGTTACCGACAGTGCAGTACTGCGAGCCTCAGTCTCAGCCTCAGGAGAGATGCCTGCAGGAACATGTTACCGACAGTGCAGTACTGCGAGCCTCAGTCTCAGCCTCAGGAGAGATGCCTGCAGGAACATGTTACCCTCAGTGCAGTACTGCGAGCCTCAGCCTCAGGAGAGATGCCTGCAGGAACATGTTACCCACAGTGCAGTACTTCAAGCCTCAGTCTCAGCCTCAGGAGAGACGCCTGCAGGAACATGTTACCGACAGTGCAGTACTTGGAGCCTCAGTCTAGGCCTCAGGAGCGATGCCTGCAGGAACATGTTACCCACAGTGCAGTACTTCGATCCTCAGTCTCAGCCTCAGGAGAGACGCCTGCAGGAACATGTTACCCACAGTTCTGTACTGCGATCCTCAGTCTCCGCCTCAGGAGAGATGCCTGCAGGAACATGTTACCGACAGTGCAGTACTGCGAGCCTCAGTCTCAGCCTCAGGAGAGATGCCTGCAGGAACATGTTACCCTCAGTGCAGTACTGCGAGCCTCAGCCTCGGGAGAGATGCCTGCAGGAACATGTTACCCACAGTGCAGTACTTCAAACCTCAGTCTCAGCCTCAGGAGAGACGCCTGCAGGAACATGTTACCAACAGTGCAGTACTGCGAGCCTCAGTCTCAGCCTCAGGAGAGATGCCTGCAGGAACATGTTACCGACAGTGCAGTACTTCGAGCCTCAGTCTCAGCCTCAGGAGAGATGCCTGCAGGAACATGTTACCCACAGTGCAGTAATTCGAGCCTCAGTCTCAGCCTCAGGAGAGACGCCTGCAGGAACATGTTACCCAAAGTGCAGTACTGCGAGCCTCAGTCTCAGCCTCAGGAGAGACGCCTGCAGGAACATGTTACCCACAGTGCAGTACTGAGAGCCTCAGTCTCAGCCTCAGGAGAGATGCCTGCAGGAACATGTTACCGACAGTGCAGGACTGCGAGCCTCAGTCTCAGCCTCAGGAGAGATGCCTGCAGGAACATGTTACCGACAGTGCAGTACTGCGAGCCTCAGTCTCATCCTCAGGAGCGATGCCTGCAGGAACATGTTACCGACAGTGCAGTACTTCGAGCCTCAGTCTCAGCCTCAGGAGAGATGCCTGCAGGAACATGTTACCGACAGTGCAGTACTGCGAGCCTCAGTCTCAGCCTCAGGAGAGATGCCTGCAGGAACATGTTACCCACAGTGCAGTACTGCGAGCCTCAGTCTCAGCCTCAGGAGAGATGCCTGCAGGAACACGTTACCCACAGTGCAGTACTGCGAGCCTCAGTCTCAGCCTCAGGAGAGATGCCTGCAGGAACATGTTACCGACAGTGCAGTACTGCGAGCCTCAGTCTCATCCTCAGGAGCGATGCCTGCAGGAACATGTTACCGACAGTGCAGTACTTCGAGCCTCAGTCTCAGCCTCAGGAGAGATGCCTGCAGGAACATGTTACCGACAGTGCAGTACTGCGAGCCTCAGTCTCAGCCTCAGGAGAGATGCCTGCAGGAACATGTTACCCACAGTGCAGTACTGCGAGCCTCAGTCTCAGCCTCAGAAGAGATGCCTGCAGGAACACGTTACCAACAGTGCAGTACTGCGAGCCTCAGTCTCAGCCTCAGGAGAGATGCCTGCAGGAACATGTTACCGACAGTGCAATACTTCGAGCCTCAGTCTCAGCCTCAGGAGAGACGCCTGCAGGAACATGTTACCGACAGTGCAGTACTTGGAGCCTCAGTCTCAGCCTCAGGAGCGATGCCTGCAGGAACATGTTACCAACAGTGCAGTACTGCGAGCCTCAGTCTCAGCCTCAGGAGAGACGCCTGCAGGAACATGTTACCGACAGTGCAGTACTTGGAGCCTCAGTCTACGCCTCAGGAGCGATGCCTGCAGGAACATGTTACCCACAGTGCAGTACTTCGAGCCTCAGTCTCAGCCTCAGGAGAGACGCCTGCAGGAACATGTTACCCACAGTGCTGTACTGCGATCCTCAGTCTCCACCTCAGGAGAGATGCCTGCAGGAACATGTTACCGACAGTGCAGTACTGCGAGCCTCAGTCTCAGCCTCAGCCTCAGGAGAGATGCCTGCAGGAACATGTTACCCACAGTGCAGTACTTCAAGCCTCAGTCTCAGCCTCAGGAGAGACGCCTGCAGGAACATGTTACCAACAGTGCAGTACTGCGAGCCTCAGTCTCAGCCTCAGAAGAGAAGCCTGCAGGAACATGTTACCGACAGTGCAGTACTTCGAGCCTCAGTCTCAGCCTCAGGAGTGATGCCTGCAGGAACATGTTACCCACAGTGCAGTACTTCGAGCCTGAGTCTCAGCCTCAGGATTGACGCCTGCAGGAACATGTTACCCACAGTGCAGTACTGCGAGCCTCGGTCTCAGCCTCAGGAGAGATGCCTGCAGGAACATGTTACCCACAGTGCAGTACTGCGAGCCTCAGTCTCAGCCTCAGGAGAGATGCCTGCAGGAACATGTTACCGACAGTGCAGTACTTGGAGCCTCAGTTTCAGCCTCAGGAGAGACGCCTGCAGGAACATGTTACCCACAGTGCAGTACTGCGAGCCTCAGTCTCAGCCTCAGGAGAGATGCCTGCAGGAACATGTTACCGACAGTGCAGTACTTGGAGCCTCAGTTTCAGCCTCAGGAGAGACGCCTGCAGGAACATGTTACCCACAGTGCAGTACTGCGAGCCTCAGTCTCAGCCTCAGGAGAGATACCTGCAGGAACATGTTACCGACAGTGCAGTACTTCGAGCCTCGGTCTCAGCCTCAGGAGAGATGCCTGCAGGAACATGTTACCGACAGTGCAGTACTGCAAGCCTCAGTCTCAGCCTCAGGAGAGATGCCTGCAGGAACATGTTACCCACAGTGCAGTACTGCGAGCCTCAGTCTCAGCCTCAGGAGAGATGCCTGCAGGAACACGTTACCAACAGTGCAGTACTGCAAGCCTCAGTCTCAGCCTCAGGAGAGATGCCTGCAGGAACATGTTACCGACAGTGCAGTACTTCGAGCCTCAGTCTCAGCCTTAGGAGAGACGCCTGCAGGAACATGTTACTGACAGTGCAGTACTTGGAGCCTCAGTCTCAGCCTCAGGAGCGATGCCTGCAGGAACATGTTACCGACAGTGCAGTACTGCGAGCCTCAGTCTCAGCCTCAGGAGAGATGCCTGCAGGAACATGTTACCCACAGTGCAGTACTGCGAGCCTCAGTCTCAGCCTCAGGAGAGATGCCTGCAGGAACACGTTACCAACAGTGCAGTACTGCGAGCCTCAGTCTCAGCCTCAGGAGAGATGCCTGCAGGAACATGTTACCGACAGTGCAGTACTTCGAGCCTCAGTCTCGGCCTCAGGAGAGACGCCTGCAGGAACTTGTTACCGACAGTGCAGTACTTGGAGCCTCAGTCTCAGCCTCAGGAGCGATGCCTGCAGGAACATGTTACCCACAATGCAGTACTTCGAGCCTCAGTCTCAGCCTCAGGAGAGATGCCTGCAGGAACATGTTACCGACAGTGCAGTACTTGGAGCCTCAGTCTCAGCCTCAGGAGCGATGCCTGCAGGAACATGTTACCCACAGTGCAGTACTTCGAGCCTCAGTCTCAGCATCAGGAGAGACACCTGCAAGAACATGTTACCCACAGTGCAGTACTGCGAGCCTCAGGAGAGATGCCTGCAGGAACATGTTACCGACAGTGCAGTACTTGGAGCCTCAGTCTCAGCCTCAGGAGAGATGCCTGCAGGAACATGTTACAGACAGCGCAGTACTTGGAGCCTCAGTCTCAGCCTCAGGAGAGATGCCTGCAGGAACATGTTACCGACAGTGCAGTACTTGGAGCCTCAGTCTCAGCCTCAGGAGAGATGCCTGCAGGAACATGTTACAGACAGTGCAGTACTGCGAGCCTCAATATCAGCCTCAGGAGAGATGCCTGCAGGAACATGTTACCGACAGCGCAGTACTTGGAGCCTCAGTCTCAGCCTCAGGAGAGATGCCTGCAGGAACATGTTACCAACAGTGCAGTACTGCGAGCCTCAGTCTCAGCCTCAGGAGAGACGCCTGCAGGAACATGTTACCGACAGTGCAGTACTTCGAGCCTCAGTCTCAGCCTCAGGAGAGATGCCTGCAGGAACATGTTACCGACAGTGCAGTACTTCGAGCCTCAGTCTCAGCCTCAGGAGCGATGCCTACAGGAACATGTTACCCACAGTGCAGTAATTCGAGCCTCAGTCTCAGCCTCAGGAGAGACGCCTGCAGGAACATGTTACCCACAGTGCAGTACTGCGAGCCTCAGTCTCAGCCTCAGGAGAGACGCCTGCAGGAACATGTTACCCACAGTGCAGTACTGTGAGCCTCAGTCTCAGCCTCAGGAGAGATGCCTGCAGGAACATGTTACCGACAGTGCAGTACTTGGAGCCTCAGTCTCAGCCTCAGGAGAGACGCCTGCAGGAACATGTTACCCACAGTGCAGTACTGCGAGCCTCAGTCTCAGCCTCAGGAGAGATGCCTGCAGGAACATGTTACCCACAGTGCAGTACTGCGAGCCTCACTTTCAGCCTTAGGAGAGATGCCTGCAGGAACATGTTACCGGCAGTGCAGTACTGCGAGCCTCAGTCTCAGCCTCAGGAGAGACGCCTGCAGGAACATGTTACCCACAGTGCAGTACTGCGAGCCTCAGTCTCAGCCTCAGCCTCAGGAGAGATGCCTGCAGGAACATGTTACCGACCATGCAGTACTGCGAGCCTCAGTCTCATCCTCAGGAGCGATGCCTGCAGGAACATGTTACCGACAGTGCAGTACTTGGAGCCTCAGTCTCAGCCTCAGGAGAGATGCCTGCAGGAACATGTTACCGACAGTGCAGTACTGCGAGCCTCAGTCTCAGCCTCAGGAGAGATGCCTGCAGGAACATGTTACCCACAGTGCAGTACTGCGAGCCTCAGTCTCAGCCTCAGGAGAGATGCCTGCAGGAACACGTTACCAACAGTGCAGTACTGCGAGCCTCAGTCTCAGCCTCAGGAGAGATGCCTGCAGGAACATGTTACCGACAGTGCAGTACTTCGAGCCTCAGTCTCAGCCTCAGGAGAGACGCCTGCAGGAACATGTTACCGACAGTGCAGTACTTGGAGCCTCAGTCACAGCCTCAGGAGCGATGCCTGCAGGAACATGTTACCGACAGTGCAGTACTGCGAGCCTCAGTCTCAGCCTCAGGAGAGATGCCTGCAGGAACATGTTACCCACAGTGCAGTACTGCGAGCCTCAGTCTCAGCCTCAGGAGAGATGCCTGCAGGAACACGTTACCAACAGTGCAGTACTGCGAGCCTCAGTCTCAGCCTCAGGAGAGATGCCTGCAGGAACATGTTACCGACAGTGCAGTACTTCGAGCCTCAGTCTCGGCCTCAGGAGAGACGCCTGCAGGAACATGTTACCGACAGTGCAGTACTTGGAGCCTCAGTCTCAGCCTCAGGAGCGATGCCTGCAGGAACATGTTACCCACAGTGCAGTACTTCGAGCCTCAGTCTCAGCCTCAGGAGAGATACCTGCAGGAACATGTTACCGAAAGTGCAGTACTTGGAGCCTCAGTCTCAGCCTCAGGAGCGATGCCTGCAGGAACATGTTACCCACAGTGCAGTACTGCGAGCCTCAGTCTCAGCATCAGGAGAGACACCTGCAGGAACATGTTACCCACAGTGCAGTACTACGAGCCTCAGGAGAGATGCCTGCAGGAACATGTTACCGACTGTGCAGTACTTGGAGCCTCAGTCTCAGCCTCAGGAGAGATGCCTGCAGGAACATGTTACCGACAGTGCAGTACTGCGAGCCTCAGTCTCAGCCTCAGGAGAGATGCCTGCAGGAACATGTTACCGACAGTGCAGTACTGCGAACCTCAGTCTCAGCCTCAGGAGAGACGCCTGCAGGAACATGTTACCCACAGTGCAGTACTGCGAGCCTGAGTCTCAGCCTCAGGAGAGATGCCTGCAGGAACATGTTACCCACAGTGCAGTACTGCGAGCCTCAGTCTCAGCCTCAGGAGAGACGCCTGCAGGAACATGTTACCCACAGTGCAGTACTGCGAGCCTCAGTCTCAGCCTCAGGAGAGATGCCTGCAGGAACATGTTACCGACAGTGCAGTACTTGGAGCCTCAGTTTCAGCCTCAGGAGAGACGCCTGCAGGAACATGTTACCCACAGTGCAGTACTTCAAGCCTCAGTCTCAGCCTCAGGAGAGATGCCTGCAGGAACATGTTACCGACAGTGCAGTACTTCGAGCCTCGGTCTCAGCCTCAGGAGCGATGCCTGCAGGAACATGTTACCGACAGTGCAGTACTGCAAGCCTCAGTCTCAGCCTCAGGAGAGATGCCTGCAGGAACATGTTACCCACAGTGCAGTACTGCGAGCCTCAGTCTCAGCCTCAGGAGAGATGCCTGCAGGAACACGTTACCAACAGTGCAGTACTGCAAGCCTCCGTCTCAGCCTCAGGAGAGATGCCTGCAGGAACATGTTACCGACAGTGCAGTACTTCGAGCCTCAGTCTCAGCCTTAGGAGAGACGCCTGCAGGAACATGTTACTGACAGTGCAGTACTTGGAGCCTCAGTCTCAGCCTCAGGAGCGATGCCTGCAGGAACATGTTACCGACAGTGCAGTACTGCGAGCCTCAGTCTCAGCCTCAGGAGAGATGCCTGCAGGAACATGTTACCCACAGTGCAGTACTGCGAGCCTCAGTCTCAGCCTCAGGAGAGATGCCTGCAGGAACACGTTACCAACAGTGCAGTACTGCGAGCCTCAGTCTCAGCCTCAGGAGAGATGCCTGCAGGAACATGTTACCGACAGTGCAGTACTTCGAGCCTCAGTCTCGGCCTCAGGAGAGACGCCTGCAGGAACTTGTTACCGACAGTGCAGTACTTGGAGCCTCAGTCTCAGCCTCAGGAGCGATGCCTGCAGGAACATGTTACCCACAATGCAGTACTTCGAGCCTCAGTCTCAGCCTCAGGAGAGATGCCTGCAGGAACATGTTACCGACAGTGCAGTACTTGGAGCCTCAGTCTCATCCTCAGGAGCGATGCCTGCAGGAACATGTTACCCACAGTGCAGTACTTCGAGCCTCAGTCTCAGCATCAGGAGAGACACCTGCAAGAACATGTTACCCACAGTGCAGTACTGCGAGCCTCAGGAGAGATGCCTGCAGGAACATGTTACCGACAGTGCAGTACTTGGAGCCTCAGTCTCAGCCTCAGGAGAGATGCCTGCAGGAACATGTTACCGACAGCGCAGTACTTGGAGCCTCAGTCTCAGCCTCAGGAGAGATGCCTGCAGGAACATGTTACCGACAGTGCAGTACTTGGAGCCTCAGTCTCAGCCTCAGGAGAGATGCCTGCAGGAACATGTTACAGACAGTGCAGTACTGCGAGCCTCAATATCAGCCTCAGGAGAGATGCCTGCAGGAACATGTTACCGACAGCGCAGTACTTGGAGCCTCAGTCTCAGCCTCAGGAGAGATGCCTGCAGGAACATGTTACCAACAGTGCAGTACTGCGAGCCTCAGTCTCAGCCTCAGGAGAGACGCCTGCAGGAACATGTTACCGACAGTGCAGTACTTCGAGCCTCAGTCTCAGCCTCAGGAGAGATGCCTGCAGGAACATGTTACCGACAGTGCAGTACTTCGAGCCTCAGTCTCAGCCTCAGGAGCGATGCCTACAGGAACATGTTACCCACAGTGCAGTAATTCGAGCCTCAGTCTCAGCCTCAGGAGAGACGCCTGCAGGAACATGTTACCCACAGTGCAGTACTGCGAGCCTCAGTCTCAGCCTCAGGAGAGACGCCTGCAGGAACATGTTACCCACAGTGCAGTACTGTGAGCCTCAGTCTCAGCCTCAGGAGAGATGCCTGCAGGAACATGTTACCGACAGTGCAGTACTTGGAGCCTCAGTCTCAGCCTCAGGAGAGACGCCTGCAGGAACATGTTACCCACAGTGCAGTACTGCGAGCCTCAGTCTCAGCCTCAGGAGAGATGCCTGCAGGAACATGTTACCCACAGTGCAGTACTGCGAGCCTCACTTTCAGCCTTAGGAGAGATGCCTGCAGGAACATGTTACCGGCAGTGCAGTACTGCGAGCCTCAGTCTCAGCCTCAGGAGAGACGCCTGCAGGAACATGTTACCCACAGTGCAGTACTGCGAGCCTCAGTCTCAGCCTCAGGAGAGATGCCTGCAGGAACATGTTACCGACCATGCAGTACTGCGAGCCTCAGTCTCATCCTCAGGAGCGATGCCTGCAGGAACATGTTACCGACAGTGCAGTACTTGGAGCCTCAGTCTCAGCCTCAGGAGAGATGCCTGCAGGAACATGTTACCGACAGTGCAGTACTGCGAGCCTCAGTCTCAGCCTCAGGAGAGATGCCTGCAGGAACATGTTACCCACAGTGCAGTACTGCGAGCCTCAGTCTCAGCCTCAGGAGAGATGCCTGCAGGAACACGTTACCAACAGTGCAGTACTGCGAGCCTCAGTCTCAGCCTCAGGAGAGATGCCTGCAGGAACATGTTACCGACAGTGCAGTACTTCGAGCCTCAGTCTCAGCCTCAGGAGAGACGCCTGCAGGAACATGTTACCGACAGTGCAGTACTTGGAGCCTCAGTCTCAGCCTCAGGAGCGATGCCTGCAGGAACATGTTACCGACAGTGCAGTACTGCGAGCCTCAGTCTCATCCTCAGGAGCGATGCCTGCAGGAACATGTTACCGACAGTGCAGTACTTGGAGCCTCAGTCTCAGCCTCAGGAGAGATGCCTGCAGGAACATGTTACCGACAGTGCAGTACTTGGAGCCTCAGTCTCAGCCTCAGGAGAGATGCCTGCAGGAACATGTTACCGACAGCGCAGTACTTGGAGCCTCAGTCTCAGCCTCAGGAGAGATGCCTGCAGGAACATGTTACCGACAGTGCAGTACTTGGAGCCTCAGTCTCAGCCTCAGGAGAGATGCCTGCAGGAACATGTTACAGACAGTGCAGTACTGCGAGCCTCAATATCAGCCTCAGGAGAGATGCCTGCAGGAACATGTTACCGACAGCGCAGTACTTGGAGCCTCAGTCTCAGCCTCAGGAGAGATGCCTGCAGGAACATGTTACCAACAGTGCAGTACTGCGAGCCTCAGTCTCAGCCTCAGGAGAGACGCCTGCAGGAACATGTTACCGACAGTGCAGTACTTCGAGCCTCAGTCTCAGCCTCAGGAGAGATGCCTGCAGGAACATGTTACCGACAGTGCAGTACTTCGAGCCTCAGTCTCAGCCTCAGGAGCGATGCCTACAGGAACATGTTACCCACAGTGCAGTAATTCGAGCCTCAGTCTCAGCCTCAGGAGAGACGCCTGCAGGAACATGTTACCCACAGTGCAGTACTGCGAGCCTCAGTCTCAGCCTCAGGAGAGACGCCTGCAGGAACATGTTACCCACAGTGCAGTACTGTGAGCCTCAGTCTCAGCCTCAGGAGAGATGCCTGCAGGAACATGTTACCGACAGTGCAGTACTTGGAGCCTCAGTCTCAGCCTCAGGAGAGACGCCTGCAGGAACATGTTACCCACAGTGCAGTACTGCGAGCCTCAGTCTCAGCCTCAGGAGAGATGCCTGCAGGAACATGTTACCCACAGTGCAGTACTGCGAGCCTCACTTTCAGCCTTAGGAGAGATGCCTGCAGGAACATGTTACCGGCAGTGCAGTACTGCGAGCCTCAGTCTCAGCCTCAGGAGAGACGCCTGCAGGAACATGTTACCCACAGTGCAGTTCTGCGAGCCTCAGTCTCAGCCTCAGGAGAGATGCCTGCAGGAACATGTTACCGACCATGCAGTACTGCGAGCCTCAGTCTCATCCTCAGGAGCGATGCCTGCAGGAACATGTTACCGACAGTGCAGTACTTGGAGCCTCAGTCTCAGCCTCAGGAGAGATGCCTGCAGGAACATGTTACCGACAGTGCAGTACTGCGAGCCTCAGTCTCAGCCTCAGGAGAGATGCCTGCAGGAACATGTTACCCACAGTGCAGTACTGCGAGCCTCAGTCTCAGCCTCAGGAGAGATGCCTGCAGGAACACGTTACCAACAGTGCAGTACTGCGAGCCTCAGTCTCAGCCTCAGGAGAGATGCCTGCAGGAACATGTTACCGACAGTGCAGTACTTCGAGCCTCAGTCTCAGCCTCAGGAGAGACGCCTGCAGGAACATGTTACCGACAGTGCAGTACTTGGAGCCTCAGTCTCAGCCTCAGGAGCGATGCCTGCAGGAACATGTTACCGACAGTGCAGTACTGCGAGCCTCAGTCTCATCCTCAGGAGCGATGCCTGCAGGAACATGTTACCGACAGTGCAGTACTTGGAGCCTCAGTCTCAGCCTCAGGAGAGATGCCTGCAGGAACATGTTACCGACAGTGCAGTACTGCGAGCCTCAGTCTCAGCCTCAGGAGAGATGCCTGCAGGAACATGTTACCCACAGTGCAGTACTGCGAGCCTCAGTCTCAGCCTCAGGAGAGATGCCTGCAGGAACACGTTACCAACAGTGCAGTACTGCGAGCCTCAGTCTCAGCCTCAGGAGAGATGCCTGCAGGAACATGTTACCGACAGTGCAGTACTTCGAGCCTCAGTCTCAGCCTCAGGAGAGACGCCTGCAGGAACATGTTACCGACAGTGCAGTACTTGGAGCCTCAGTCTCAGCCTCAGGAGCGATGCCTGCAGGAACATGTTACCGACAGTGCAGTACTGCGAGCCTCAGTCTCAGCCTCAGGAGAGATGCCTGCAGGAACATGTTACCCACAGTGCAGTACTGCGAGCCTCAGGAGAGATGCCTGCAGGAACATGTTACCGACTGTGCAGTACTTGGAGCCTCAGTCTCAGCCTCAGGAGAGATGCCTGCAGGAACATGTTACCGACAGTGCAGTACTGCGAGCCTCAGTCTCAGCCTCAGGAGAGATGCCTGCAGGAACATGTTACCGACAGTGCAGTACTGCGAACCTCAGTCTCAGCCTCAGGAGAGACGCCTGCAGGAACATGTTACCCACAGTGCAGTACTGCGAGCCTCAGTCTCAGCCTCAGGAGAGATGCCTGCAGGAACATGTTACCCACAGTGCAGTACTGCGAGCCTCAGTCTCAGCCTCAGGAGAGACGCCTGCAGGAACATGTTACCCACAGTGCAGTACTGCGAGCCTCAGTCTCAGCCTCAGGAGAGATGCCTGCAGGAACATGTTACCCACAGTGCAGTACTTCAAGCCTCAGTCTCAGCCTCAGGAGAGACGCCTGCAGGAACATGTTACCGACAGTGCAGTACTTGGAGCCTCAGTCTAGGCCTCAGGAGCGATGCCTGCAGGAACATGTTACCCACAGTGCAGTACTTCAAGCCTCAGTCTCAGCCTCAGGAGAGACGCCTGCAGGAACATGTTACCCACAGTGCTGTACTGCGATCCTCAGTCTCCGCCTCAGGAGAGATGCCTGCAGGAACATGTTACCGACAGTGCAGTACTGCAAGCCTCAGTCTCAGCCTCAGGAGAGATGCCTGCAGGAACATGTTACCCACAGTGCAGTACTGCGAGCCTCAGTCTCAGCCTCAGGAGAGATGCCTGCAGGAACATGTTACCGACAGTGCAGTACTGCGAGCGTCAGTCTCAGCCTCAGGAGAGACGCCTGCAGGAACATGTTACCCACAGTGCAGTACTGCGAGCCTCAGTCTCAGCCTCAGGAGAGATGCCTGCAGGAACATGTTACCCACAGTGCAGTACTTCAAGCCTCAGCCTCAGGAGAGACGCCTGCAGGAACATGTTACCGACAGTGCAGTACTTGGAGCCTCAGTCTAGGCCTCAGGAGCTATGCCTGCAGGAACATGTTACCCACAGTGCAGTACTTCGAGCCTCAGTCTCAGCCTCAGGAGAGATGCCTGCAGGAACATGTTACCAACAGTGCAGTACTGCGAGCCTCAGTCTCAGCCTCAGGAGAGACGCCTGCAGGAACATGTTACCGACAGTGCAGTACTTGGAGCCTCAGTCTAGGCCTCAGGAGCTATGCCTGCAGGAACATGTTACCCACAGTGCAGTACTTCGAGCCTCAGTCTCAGCCTCAGGAGAGACACCTGCAGGAACATGTTACCCACAGTGCAGTACTGCGAGCCTCAGTCTCAGCCTCAGGAGAGATGCCTGCAGGAACATGTTACCGACAGTGCAGTACTGCGAGCCTCAGTCTCAGCCTCAGGAGAGATGCCTGCAGGAACATGTTACCGACAGTGCAGTACTGCGAGCCTCAGTCTCAGCCTCAGGAGAGATGCCTGCAGGAACATGTTACCCTCAGTGCAGTACTGCGAGCCTCAGCCTCAGGAGAGATGCCTGCAGGAACATGTTACCCACAGTGCAGTACTTCAAGCCTCAGTCTCAGCCTCAGGAGAGACGCCTGCAGGCACATGTTACCGACAGTGCAGTACTTGGAGCCTCAGTCTAGGCCTCAGGAGCGATGCCTGCAGGAACATGTTACCCACAGTGCAGTACTTCGAGCCTCAGTCTCAGCCTCAGGAGAGACGCCTGCAGGAACATGTTACCCACAGTTCTGTACTGCGATCCTCAGTCTCCGCCTCAGGAGAGATGCCTGCAGGAACATGTTACCGACAGTGCAGTACTGCGAGCCTCAGTCTCAGCCTCAGGAGAGATGCCTGCAGGAACATGTTACCCTCAGTGCAGTACTGCGAGCCTCAGCCTCAGGAGAGATGCCTGCAGGAACATGTTACCCACAGTGCAGTACTTCAAGCCTCAGTCTCAGCCTCAGGAGAGACGCCTGCAGGAACATGTTACCCACAGTGCAGTACTGCGAGCCTCAGTCTCAGCCTCAGGAGAGATGCCTGCAGGAACATGTTACCGACAGTGCAGTACTTGGAGCCTCAGTCTCAGCCTCAGGAGAGGCCTGCAGGAACATGTTACCCACAGTGCAGTACTGCGAGCCTCAGTCTCAGCCTCAGGAGAGATGCCTGCAGGAACATGTTACCCACAGTGCAGGACTGCGAGCCTCAGTCTCAGCCTCAGGAGAGATGCCTGCAGGAACATGTTACCGACAGTGCAGTACTGCGAGCCTCAGTCTCATCCTCAGGAGCGATGCCTGCAGGAACATGTTACCGACAGCGCAGTACTTCTAGCCTCAGTCTCAGCCTCAGGAGAGATGCCTGCAGGAACATGTTACCGACAGTGCAGTACTGCGAGCCTCAGTCTCAGCCTCAGGAGAGATGCCTGCAGGAACATCTTACCCACAGTGCAGTACTGCGAGCCTCAGTCTCAGCCTCAGGAGAGATGCCTGCAGGAACACGTTACCCACAGTGCAGTACTGCTAGCCTCAGTCTCAGCCTCAGGAGAGATGCCTGCAGGAACATGTTACCGACAGTGCAGTACTGCGAGCCTCAGTCTCATCCTCAGGAGCGATGCCTGCAGGAACATGTTACCGACAGTGCAGTACTTCGAGCCTCAGTCTCAGCCTCAGGAGAGATGCCTGCAGAAACATGTTACCGACAGTGCAGTACTGCGAGCCTCAGTCTCAGCCTCAGGAGAGATGCCTGCAGGAACATGTTACCCACAGTGCAGTACTGCGAGCCTCAGTCTCAGCCTCAGGAGAGATGCCTGCAGGAACACGTTACCAACAGTGCAGTACTGCGAGCCTCAGTCTCAGCCTCAGGAGAGATGCCTGCAGGAACATGTTACCGACAGTGCAGTACTTCGAGCCTCAGTCTCAGCCTCAGCAGAGACGCCTGCAGGAACATGTTACCGACAGTGCAGTACTTGGAGCCTCAGTCTCAGCCTCAGGAGCGATGCCTGCAGGAACATGTTACCGACAGTGCAGTACTGCGAGCCTCAGTCTCAGCCTCAGGAGAGATGCCTGCAGGAACATGTTACCCACAGTGCAGTACTGCGAGCCTCAGTCTCAGCCTCAGGAGAGATGCCTGCAGGAACACGTTACCCACAGTGCAGTACTGCTAGCCTCAGTCTCAGCCTCAGGAGAGATGCCTGCAGGAACATGTTACCGACAGTGCAGTACTGCGAGCCTCAGTCTCATCCTCAGGAGCGATGCCTGCAGGAACATGTTACCGACAGTGCAGTACTTCGAGCCTCAGTCTCAGCCTCAGGAGAGATGCCTGCAGAAACATGTTACCGACAGTGCAGTACTGCGAGCCTCAGTCTCAGACTCAGGAGAGATGCCTGCAGGAACATGTTACCCACAGTTCAGTACTGCGAGCCTCAGTCTCAGCCTCAGGAGAGATGCCTGCAGGAACACGTTACCAACAGTGCAGTACTGCGAGCCTCAGTCTCAGCCTCAGGAGAGATGCCTGCAGGAACATGTTACCGACAGTGCAGTACTTCGAGCCTCAGTCTCAGCCTCAGCAGAGACGCCTGCAGGAACATGTTACCGACAGTGCAGTACTTGGAGCCTCAGTCTCAGCCTCAGGAGCGATGCCTGCTGGAACATGTTACCGACAGTGCAGTACTGCGAGCCTCAGTCTCAGCCTCAGGAGAGATGCCTGCAGGAACATGTTACCCACAGTGCAGTACTGCGAGCCTCAGTCTCAGCCTCAGGAGAGATGCCTGCAGGAACACGTTACCGACAGTGCAGTACTGCGAGCCTCAGTCTCAGCCTCAGGAGAGATGCCTGCAGGAACATGTTACCGACAGTGCAGTACTTCGAGCCTCAGTCTCGAACTCAGGAGAGACGCCTGCAGGAACATGTTACCGACAGTGCAGTACTTGGAGCCTCAGTCTCAGCCTCAGGAGCGATGCCTGCAGGAACATGTTACCCACAGTGCAGTACTTGGAGCCTCAGTCTCAGCCTCAGGAGCGATGCCTGCAGGAACATGTTACCCACAGTGCAGTACTTCGAGCCTCAGTCTCAGCATCAGGAGAGACACCTGCAGGAACATGTTACCCACAGTGCAGTACTGCGAGCCTCAGGAGAGATGCCTGCAGGAACATGTTACCGACAGTGCAGTACTTGGAGCCTCAGTCTCAGCCTCAGGAGAGATGCCTGCAGGAACATGTTACCCACAGTGCAGTAATTCGAGCCTCAGTCTCAGCCTCAGGAGAGACGCCTGCAGGAACATGTTACCCACAGTGCAGTACTGCGAGCCTCAGTCTCAGCCTCAGGAGAGACGCCTGCAGGAACATGTTACCCACAGTGCAGTACTGTGAGCCTCAGTCTCAGCCTCAGGAGAGATGCCTGCAGGAACATGTTACCGACAGTGCAGTACTTGGAGCCTCAGTCTCAGCCTCAGGAGAGACGCCTGCAGGAACATGTTACCCACAGTGCAGTACTGCGAGCCTCAGTCTCAGCCTCAGGAGAGATGCCTGCAGGAACATGTTACCCACAGTGCAGTACTGCGAGCCTCACTTTCAGCCTTAGGAGAGATGCCTGCAGGAACATGTTACCGGCAGTGCAGTACTGCGAGCCTCAGTCTCAGCCTCAGGAGAGACGCCTGCAGGAACATGTTACCCACAGTGCAGTACTGCGAGCCTCAGTCTCAGCCTCAGGAGAGATGCCTGCAGGAACATGTTACCGACCATGCAGTACTGCGAGCCTCAGTCTCATCCTCAGGAGCGATGCCTGCAGGAACATGTTACCGACAGTGCAGTACTTGGAGCCTCAGTCTCAGCCTCAGGAGAGATGCCTGCAGGAACATGTTACCGACAGTGCAGTACTGCGAGCCTCAGTCTCAGCCTCAGGAGAGATGCCTGCAGGAACATGTTACCCACAGTGCAGTACTGCGAGCCTCAGTCTCAGCCTCAGGAGAGATGCCTGCAGGAACACGTTACCAACAGTGCAGTACTGCGAGCCTCAGTCTCAGCCTCAGGAGAGATGCCTGCAGGAACATGTTACCGACAGTGCAGTACTTCGAGCCTCAGTCTCAGCCTCAGGAGAGACGCCTGCAGGAACATGTTACCGACAGTGCAGTACTTGGAGCCTCAGTCTCAGCCTCAGGAGCGATGCCTGCAGGAACATGTTACCGACAGTGCAGTACTGCGAGCCTCAGTCTCATCCTCAGGAGCGATGCCTGCAGGAACATGTTACCGACAGTGCAGTACTTGGAGCCTCAGTCTCAGCCTCAGGAGAGATGCCTGCAGGAACATGTTACCGACAGTGCAGTACTTGGAGCCTCAGTCTCAGCCTCAGGAGAGATGCCTGCAGGAACATGTTACCGACAGCGCAGTACTTGGAGCCTCAGTCTCAGCCTCAGGAGAGATGCCTGCAGGAACATGTTACC
Source organism: Triturus cristatus (assembly GCF_964204655.1). Lineage (NCBI taxonomy): Eukaryota > Metazoa > Chordata > Amphibia > Caudata > Salamandridae > Triturus > Triturus cristatus. The sequence continues at coordinate 394,997,200 of NC_140579.1, read as the reverse complement.
GACAGTGCAGTACTTGGAGCCTCAGTCTCAGCCTCAGGAGAGATGCCTGCAGGAACATGTTACAGACAGTGCAGTACTGCGAGCCTCAATATCAGCCTCAGGAGAGATGCCTGCAGGAACATGTTACCGACAGCGCAGTACTTGGAGCCTCAGTCTCAGCCTCAGGAGAGATGCCTGCAGGAACATGTTACCAACAGTGCAGTACTGCGAGCCTCAGTCTCAGCCTCAGGAGAGACGCCTGCAGGAACATGTTACCGACAGTGCAGTACTTCGAGCCTCAGTCTCAGCCTCAGGAGAGATGCCTGCAGGAACATGTTACCGACAGTGCAGTACTTCGAGCCTCAGTCTCAGCCTCAGGAGCGATGCCTACAGGAACATGTTACCCACAGTGCAGTAATTCGAGCCTCAGTCTCAGCCTCAGGAGAGACGCCTGCAGGAACATGTTACCCACAGTGCAGTACTGCGAGCCTCAGTCTCAGCCTCAGGAGAGACGCCTGCAGGAACATGTTACCCACAGTGCAGTACTGTGAGCCTCAGTCTCAGCCTCAGGAGAGATGCCTGCAGGAACATGTTACCGACAGTGCAGTACTTGGAGCCTCAGTCTCAGCCTCAGGAGAGACGCCTGCAGGAACATGTTACCCACAGTGCAGTACTGCGAGCCTCAGTCTCAGCCTCAGGAGAGATGCCTGCAGGAACATGTTACCCACAGTGCAGTACTGCGAGCCTCACTTTCAGCCTTAGGAGAGATGCCTGCAGGAACATGTTACCGGCAGTGCAGTACTGCGAGCCTCAGTCTCAGCCTCAGGAGAGACGCCTGCAGGAACATGTTACCCACAGTGCAGTTCTGCGAGCCTCAGTCTCAGCCTCAGGAGAGATGCCTGCAGGAACATGTTACCGACCATGCAGTACTGCGAGCCTCAGTCTCATCCTCAGGAGCGATGCCTGCAGGAACATGTTACCGACAGTGCAGTACTTGGAGCCTCAGTCTCAGCCTCAGGAGAGATGCCTGCAGGAACATGTTACCGACAGTGCAGTACTGCGAGCCTCAGTCTCAGCCTCAGGAGAGATGCCTGCAGGAACATGTTACCCACAGTGCAGTACTGCGAGCCTCAGTCTCAGCCTCAGGAGAGATGCCTGCAGGAACACGTTACCAACAGTGCAGTACTGCGAGCCTCAGTCTCAGCCTCAGGAGAGATGCCTGCAGGAACATGTTACCGACAGTGCAGTACTTCGAGCCTCAGTCTCAGCCTCAGGAGAGACGCCTGCAGGAACATGTTACCGACAGTGCAGTACTTGGAGCCTCAGTCTCAGCCTCAGGAGCGATGCCTGCAGGAACATGTTACCGACAGTGCAGTACTGCGAGCCTCAGTCTCATCCTCAGGAGCGATGCCTGCAGGAACATGTTACCGACAGTGCAGTACTTGGAGCCTCAGTCTCAGCCTCAGGAGAGATGCCTGCAGGAACATGTTACCGACAGTGCAGTACTGCGAGCCTCAGTCTCAGCCTCAGGAGAGATGCCTGCAGGAACATGTTACCCACAGTGCAGTACTGCGAGCCTCAGTCTCAGCCTCAGGAGAGATGCCTGCAGGAACACGTTACCAACAGTGCAGTACTGCGAGCCTCAGTCTCAGCCTCAGGAGAGATGCCTGCAGGAACATGTTACCGACAGTGCAGTACTTCGAGCCTCAGTCTCAGCCTCAGGAGAGACGCCTGCAGGAACATGTTACCGACAGTGCAGTACTTGGAGCCTCAGTCTCAGCCTCAGGAGCGATGCCTGCAGGAACATGTTACCGACAGTGCAGTACTGCGAGCCTCAGTCTCAGCCTCAGGAGAGATGCCTGCAGGAACATGTTACCCACAGTGCAGTACTGCGAGCCTCAGGAGAGATGCCTGCAGGAACATGTTACCGACTGTGCAGTACTTGGAGCCTCAGTCTCAGCCTCAGGAGAGATGCCTGCAGGAACATGTTACCGACAGTGCAGTACTGCGAGCCTCAGTCTCAGCCTCAGGAGAGATGCCTGCAGGAACATGTTACCGACAGTGCAGTACTGCGAACCTCAGTCTCAGCCTCAGGAGAGACGCCTGCAGGAACATGTTACCCACAGTGCAGTACTGCGAGCCTCAGTCTCAGCCTCAGGAGAGATGCCTGCAGGAACATGTTACCCACAGTGCAGTACTGCGAGCCTCAGTCTCAGCCTCAGGAGAGACGCCTGCAGGAACATGTTACCCACAGTGCAGTACTGCGAGCCTCAGTCTCAGCCTCAGGAGAGATGCCTGCAGGAACATGTTACCCACAGTGCAGTACTTCAAGCCTCAGTCTCAGCCTCAGGAGAGACGCCTGCAGGAACATGTTACCGACAGTGCAGTACTTGGAGCCTCAGTCTAGGCCTCAGGAGCGATGCCTGCAGGAACATGTTACCCACAGTGCAGTACTTCAAGCCTCAGTCTCAGCCTCAGGAGAGACGCCTGCAGGAACATGTTACCCACAGTGCTGTACTGCGATCCTCAGTCTCCGCCTCAGGAGAGATGCCTGCAGGAACATGTTACCGACAGTGCAGTACTGCAAGCCTCAGTCTCAGCCTCAGGAGAGATGCCTGCAGGAACATGTTACCCACAGTGCAGTACTGCGAGCCTCAGTCTCAGCCTCAGGAGAGATGCCTGCAGGAACATGTTACCGACAGTGCAGTACTGCGAGCGTCAGTCTCAGCCTCAGGAGAGACGCCTGCAGGAACATGTTACCCACAGTGCAGTACTGCGAGCCTCAGTCTCAGCCTCAGGAGAGATGCCTGCAGGAACATGTTACCCACAGTGCAGTACTTCAAGCCTCAGCCTCAGGAGAGACGCCTGCAGGAACATGTTACCGACAGTGCAGTACTTGGAGCCTCAGTCTAGGCCTCAGGAGCTATGCCTGCAGGAACATGTTACCCACAGTGCAGTACTTCGAGCCTCAGTCTCAGCCTCAGGAGAGATGCCTGCAGGAACATGTTACCAACAGTGCAGTACTGCGAGCCTCAGTCTCAGCCTCAGGAGAGACGCCTGCAGGAACATGTTACCGACAGTGCAGTACTTGGAGCCTCAGTCTAGGCCTCAGGAGCTATGCCTGCAGGAACATGTTACCCACAGTGCAGTACTTCGAGCCTCAGTCTCAGCCTCAGGAGAGACACCTGCAGGAACATGTTACCCACAGTGCAGTACTGCGAGCCTCAGTCTCAGCCTCAGGAGAGATGCCTGCAGGAACATGTTACCGACAGTGCAGTACTGCGAGCCTCAGTCTCAGCCTCAGGAGAGATGCCTGCAGGAACATGTTACCGACAGTGCAGTACTGCGAGCCTCAGTCTCAGCCTCAGGAGAGATGCCTGCAGGAACATGTTACCCTCAGTGCAGTACTGCGAGCCTCAGCCTCAGGAGAGATGCCTGCAGGAACATGTTACCCACAGTGCAGTACTTCAAGCCTCAGTCTCAGCCTCAGGAGAGACGCCTGCAGGCACATGTTACCGACAGTGCAGTACTTGGAGCCTCAGTCTAGGCCTCAGGAGCGATGCCTGCAGGAACATGTTACCCACAGTGCAGTACTTCGAGCCTCAGTCTCAGCCTCAGGAGAGACGCCTGCAGGAACATGTTACCCACAGTTCTGTACTGCGATCCTCAGTCTCCGCCTCAGGAGAGATGCCTGCAGGAACATGTTACCGACAGTGCAGTACTGCGAGCCTCAGTCTCAGCCTCAGGAGAGATGCCTGCAGGAACATGTTACCCTCAGTGCAGTACTGCGAGCCTCAGCCTCAGGAGAGATGCCTGCAGGAACATGTTACCCACAGTGCAGTACTTCAAGCCTCAGTCTCAGCCTCAGGAGAGACGCCTGCAGGAACATGTTACCCACAGTGCAGTACTGCGAGCCTCAGTCTCAGCCTCAGGAGAGATGCCTGCAGGAACATGTTACCGACAGTGCAGTACTTGGAGCCTCAGTCTCAGCCTCAGGAGAGGCCTGCAGGAACATGTTACCCACAGTGCAGTACTGCGAGCCTCAGTCTCAGCCTCAGGAGAGATGCCTGCAGGAACATGTTACCCACAGTGCAGGACTGCGAGCCTCAGTCTCAGCCTCAGGAGAGATGCCTGCAGGAACATGTTACCGACAGTGCAGTACTGCGAGCCTCAGTCTCATCCTCAGGAGCGATGCCTGCAGGAACATGTTACCGACAGCGCAGTACTTCTAGCCTCAGTCTCAGCCTCAGGAGAGATGCCTGCAGGAACATGTTACCAACAGTGCAGTACTGCGAGCCTCAGTCTCAGCCTCAGGAGAGATGCCTGCAGGAACATCTTACCCACAGTGCAGTACTGCGAGCCTCAGTCTCAGCCTCAGGAGAGATGCCTGCAGGAACACGTTACCCACAGTGCAGTACTGCTAGCCTCAGTCTCAGCCTCAGGAGAGATGCCTGCAGGAACATGTTACCGACAGTGCAGTACTGCGAGCCTCAGTCTCATCCTCAGGAGCGATGCCTGCAGGAACATGTTACCGACAGTGCAGTACTTCGAGCCTCAGTCTCAGCCTCAGGAGAGATGCCTGCAGAAACATGTTACCGACAGTGCAGTACTGCGAGCCTCAGTCTCAGCCTCAGGAGAGATGCCTGCAGGAACATGTTACCCACAGTGCAGTACTGCGAGCCTCAGTCTCAGCCTCAGGAGAGATGCCTGCAGGAACACGTTACCAACAGTGCAGTACTGCGAGCCTCAGTCTCAGCCTCAGGAGAGATGCCTGCAGGAACATGTTACCGACAGTGCAGTACTTCGAGCCTCAGTCTCAGCCTCAGCAGAGACGCCTGCAGGAACATGTTACCGACAGTGCAGTACTTGGAGCCTCAGTCTCAGCCTCAGGAGCGATGCCTGCAGGAACATGTTACCGACAGTGCAGTACTGCGAGCCTCAGTCTCAGCCTCAGGAGAGATGCCTGCAGGAACATGTTACCCACAGTGCAGTACTGCGAGCCTCAGTCTCAGCCTCAGGAGAGATGCCTGCAGGAACACGTTACCCACAGTGCAGTACTGCTAGCCTCAGTCTCAGCCTCAGGAGAGATGCCTGCAGGAACATGTTACCGACAGTGCAGTACTGCGAGCCTCAGTCTCATCCTCAGGAGCGATGCCTGCAGGAACATGTTACCGACAGTGCAGTACTTCGAGCCTCAGTCTCAGCCTCAGGAGAGATGCCTGCAGAAACATGTTACCGACAGTGCAGTACTGCGAGCCTCAGTCTCAGACTCAGGAGAGATGCCTGCAGGAACATGTTACCCACAGTTCAGTACTGCGAGCCTCAGTCTCAGCCTCAGGAGAGATGCCTGCAGGAACACGTTACCAACAGTGCAGTACTGCGAGCCTCAGTCTCAGCCTCAGGAGAGATGCCTGCAGGAACATGTTACCGACAGTGCAGTACTTCGAGCCTCAGTCTCAGCCTCAGCAGAGACGCCTGCAGGAACATGTTACCGACAGTGCAGTACTTGGAGCCTCAGTCTCAGCCTCAGGAGCGATGCCTGCTGGAACATGTTACCGACAGTGCAGTACTGCGAGCCTCAGTCTCAGCCTCAGGAGAGATGCCTGCAGGAACATGTTACCCACAGTGCAGTACTGCGAGCCTCAGTCTCAGCCTCAGGAGAGATGCCTGCAGGAACACGTTACCGACAGTGCAGTACTGCGAGCCTCAGTCTCAGCCTCAGGAGAGATGCCTGCAGGAACATGTTACCGACAGTGCAGTACTTCGAGCCTCAGTCTCGAACTCAGGAGAGACGCCTGCAGGAACATGTTACCGACAGTGCAGTACTTGGAGCCTCAGTCTCAGCCTCAGGAGCGATGCCTGCAGGAACATGTTACCCACAGTGCAGTACTTGGAGCCTCAGTCTCAGCCTCAGGAGCGATGCCTGCAGGAACATGTTACCCACAGTGCAGTACTTCGAGCCTCAGTCTCAGCATCAGGAGAGACACCTGCAGGAACATGTTACCCACAGTGCAGTACTGCGAGCCTCAGGAGAGATGCCTGCAGGAACATGTTACCGACAGTGCAGTACTTGGAGCCTCAGTCTCAGCCTCAGGAGAGATGCCTGCAGGAATATGTTACCGACAGCGCAGTACTTGGAGCCTCAGTCTCAGCCTCAGGAGAGATGCCTGCAGGAACATGTTACCAACAGTGCAGTACTGCGAGCCTCAGTCTCAGCCTCAGGAGAGACGCCTGCAGGAATATGTTACCGACAGTGCAGTACTTCGAGCCTCAGTCTCAGCCTCAGGAGAGATGCCTGAAGGAACATGTTACCGACAGTGCAGTACTTCGAGCCTCAGTCTCAGCCTCAGGAGCGATGCCTACAGGAACATGTTACCCACAGTGCAGTAATTCGAGCCTCAGTCTCAGCCTCAGGAGAGACGCCTGCAGGAACATGTTACCCACAGTGCAGTACTGCGAGCCTCAGTCTCAGCCTCAGGAGAGACGCCTGCAGGAACATGTTACCCACAGTGCAGTACTGCGAGCCTCAGTCTCAGCCTCAGGAGAGATGCCTGCAGGAACATGTTACTGACAGTGCAGTACTTGGAGCCTCAGTCTCAGCCTCAGGAGAGACGCCTGCAGGAACATGTTACCCACAGTGCAGTACAGCGAGCCTCAGTCTCAGCCTCAGGAGCGATGCCTGCAGGAACATGTTACCCACAGTGCAGTACTTCGAGCCTCAGTCTCAGCATCAGGAGAGACACCTGCAGGAACATGTTACCCACAGTGCAGTACTGCGAGCTTCAGGAGAGATGCCTGCAGGAACATGTTACCGACAGTGCAGTACTTGGAGCCTCAGTCTCAGCCTCAGGAGAGATGCCTGCAGGAATATGTTACCGACAGCGCAGTACTTGGAGCCTCAGTCTCAGCCTCAGGAGCGATGCCTGCAGGAACATGTTACCGACAGTGCAGTACTGCGAGCCTCAGTCTCAGCCTCAGGAGAGATGCCTGCAGGAACATGTTACCCACAGTGCAGTACTGCGAGCTTCAGTCTCAGCCTCAGGAGAGATGCCTGCAGGAACACGTTACCAACAGTGCAGTACTGCGAGCCTCAGTCTCAGCCTCAGGAGAGATGCCTGCAGGAACATGTTACTGACAGTGCAGTACTTGGAGCCTCAGTCTCAGCCTCAGGAGAGACGCCTGCAGGAACATGTTACCCACAGTGCAGTACTGCGAGCCTCAGTCTCAGCCTCAGGAGAGATGCCTGCAGGAACATGTTACCGACAGTGCAGTACTGCGAGCCTCAGTCTCATCCTCAGGAGCGATGCCTGCAGGAACATGTTACCGACAGTGCAGTACTTCGAGCCTCAGTCTCAGCCTCAGGAGAGATGCCTGCAGGAACATGTTACCCTCAGTGCAGTACTGCGAGCCTCAGCCTCAGGAGAGATGCCTGCAGGAACATGTTACCGACAGTGCAGTACTGCGAGCCTCAGTCTCATCCTCAGGAGCGATGCCTGCAGGAACATGTTACCCACAGTGCAGTACTTCGAGCCTCAGTCTCAGCCTCAGGAGAGACACCTGCAGGAACATGTTACCCACAGTGCAGTACTGCGAGCCTCAGTCTCAGCCTCAGGAGAGATGCCTGCAGGAACATGTTACCGACAGTGCAGTACTGCGAGCCTCAGTCTCAGCCTCAGGAGAGATGCCTGCAGGAACATGTTACCGACAGTGCAGTACTGCGAGCCTCAGTCTCAGTCTCAGGAGAGATGCCTGCAGGAACATGTTACCCTCAGTGCAGTACTGCGAGCCTCAGCCTCAGGAGAGATGCCTGCAGGAACATGTTACCCACAGTGCAGTACTTCAAGCCTCAGTCTCAGCCTCAGGAGAGACGCCTGCAGGCACATGTTACCGACAGTGCAGTACTTGGAGCCTCAGTCTAGGCCTCAGGAGCGATGCCTGCAGGAACATGTTACCCACAGTGCAGTACTTCGAGCCTCAGTCTCAGCCTCAGGAGAGACGCCTGCAGGAACATGTTACCCACAGTTCTGTACTGCGATCCTCAGTCTCCGCCTCAGGAGAGATGCCTGCAGGAACATGTTACCGACAGTGCAGTACTGCGAGCCTCAGTCTCAGCCTCAGGAGAGATGCCTGCAGGAACATGTTACCCTCAGTACAGTACTGCGAGCCTCAGCCTCAGGAGAGATGCCTGCAGGAACATGTTACCCACAGTGCAGTACTTCAAGCCTCAGTCTCAGCCTCAGGAGAGACGCCTGCAGGAACATGTTACCCAAAGTGCAGTACTGCGAGCCTCAGTCTCAGCCTCAGGAGAGACGCCTGCAGGAACATGTTACCCACAGTGCAGTACTGCGAGCCTCAGTCTCAGCCTCAGGAGAGATGCCTGCAGGAACATGTTACCGACAGTGCAGTACTTGGAGCCTCAGTCTCAGCCTCAGGAGAGGCCTGCAGGAACATGTTACCCACAGTGCAGTACTGCGAGCCTCAGTCTCAGCCTCAGGAGAGATGCCTGCAGGAACATGTTACCCACAGTGCAGGACTGCGAGCCTCAGTCTCAGCCTCAGGAGAGATGCCTGCAGGAACATGTTACCGACAGTGCAGTACTGCGAGTCTCAGTCTCATCCTCAGGAGCGATGCCTGCAGGAACATGTTACCGACAGCGCAGTACTTCTAGCCTCAGTCTCAGCCTCAGGAGAGATGCCTGCAGGAACATGTTACCGACAGTGCAGTACTGCGAGCCTCAGTCTCAGCCTCAGGAGAGATGCCTGCAGGAACATCTTACCCACAGTGCAGTACTGCGAGCCTCTGTCTCAGCCTCAGGAGAGATGCCTGCAGGAACACGTTACCCACAGTGCAGTACTGCTAGCCTCAGTCTCAGCCTCAGGAGAGATGCCTGCAGGAACATGTTACCGACAGTGCAGTACTGCGAGCCTCAGTCTCATCCTCAGGAGCGATGCCTGCAGGAACATGTTACCGACAGTGCAGTACTTCGAGCCTCAGCCTCAGGAGAGATGCCTGCAGAAACATGTTACCGACAGTGCAGTACTGCGAGCCTCAGTCTCAGCCTCAGGAGAGATGCCTGCAGGAACATGTTACCCACAGTGCAGTACTGCGAGCCTCAGTCTCAGCCTCAGGAGAGATGCCTGCAGGAACATGTTACCGACAGTGCAGTACTTCGAGCCTCAGTCTCAGCCTCAGGAGCGATGCCTGCAGGAACATGTTACCCACAGTGCAGTACTGCGAGCCTCAGTCTCAGCCTCAGGAGAGATGCCTGCAGGAACACGTTACCAACAGTGCAGTACTGCGAGCCTCAGTCTCAGCCTCAGGAGAGATGCCTGCAGGAACATGTTACCCACAGTGCAGTACTGCGAGCCTCAGCCTCAGGAGAGATGCCTGCAGGAACATGTTACCCACAGTGCAGTACTTCAAGCCTCAGTCTCAGCCTCAGGAGAGACGCCTGCAGAAACATGTTACCCACAGTGCAGTACTGCGAGCCTCAGTCTCAGCCTCAGGAGAGATGCCTGCAGGAACATGTTACCCACAGTGCAGTACTGCGAGCCTCAGTCTCAGCCTCAGGAGAGATGCCTGCAGGAACATGTTACCGACAGTGCAGTACTTCGAGCCTCAGTCTCAGCCTCAGCAGAGACGCCTGCAGGAACATGTTACCGACAGTGCAGTACTTGGAGCCTCAGTCTCAGCCTCAGGAGCGATGCCTGCAGGAACATGTTACCGACAGTGCAGTACTGCGAGCCTCAGTCTCAGCCTCAGGAGAGATGCCTGCAGGAACATGTTACCCACAGTGCAGTACTGCGAGCCTCAGTCTCAGCCTCAGGAGAGATGCCTGCAGGAACACGTTACCCACAGTGCAGTACTGCTAGCCTCAGTCTCAGCCTCAGGAGAGATGCCTGCAGGAACATGTTACCGACAGTGCAGTACTGCGAGCCTCAGTCTCATCCTCAGGAGCGATGCCTGCAGGAACATGTTACCGACAGTGCAGTACTTCGAGCCTCAGTCTCAGCCTCAGGAGAGATGCCTGCAGAAACATGTTACCGACAGTGCAGTACTGCGAGCCTCAGTCTCAGCCTCAGCAGAGATGCCTGCAGGAACATGTTACCGACAGTGCAGTACTGCGAGCCTCAGTCTCATCCTCAGGAGCGATGCCTGCAGGAACATGTTACCCACAGTGCAGTACTGCGAGCCTCAGTCTCAGCCTCAGGAGAGATGCCTGCAGGAACACGTTACCAACAGTGCAGTACTGCGAGCCTCAGTCTCAGCCTCAGGAGAGATGCCTGCAGGAACATGTTACCGACAGTGCAGTACTTCGAGCCTCAGTCTCAGCCTCAGCAGAGACGCCTGCAGGAACATGTTACCGACAGTGCAGTACTTGGAGCCTCAGTCTCAGCCTCAGGAGCGATGCCTGCTGGAACATGTTACCGACAGTGCAGTACTGCGAGCCTCAGTCTCAGCCTCAGGAGAGATGCCTGCAGGAACATGTTACCCACAGTGCAGTACTGCGAGCCTCAGTCTCAGCCTCAGGAGAGATGCCTGCAGGAACACGTTACCGACAGTGCAGTACTGCGAGCCTCAGTCTCAGCCTCAGGAGAGATGCCTGCAGGAACATGTTACCGACAGTGCAGTACTTCGAGCCTCAGTCTCGAACTCAGGAGAGATGCCTGCAGGAACATGTTACCGACAGTGCAGTACTTGGAGCCTCAGTCTCAGCCTCAGGAGCGATGCCTGCAGGAACATGTTACCCACAGTGCAGTACTTGGAGCCTCAGTCTCAGCCTCAGGAGCGATGCCTGCAGGAACATGTTACCCACAGTGCAGTACTTCGAGCCTCAGTCTCAGCATCAGGAGAGATACCTGCAGGAACATGTTACCCACAGTGCAGTACTGCGAGCCTCAGGAGAGATGCCTGCAGGAACATGTTACCGACAGTGCAGTACTTGGAGCCTCAGTCTCAGCCTCAGGAGAGATGCCTGCAGGAATATGTTACCGACAGCGCAGTACTTGGAGCCTCAGTCTCAGCCTCAGGAGAGATGCCTGCAGGAACATGTTACCAACAGTGCAGTACTGCGAGCCTCGGTCTCAGCCTCAGGAGAGACGCCTGCAGGAATATGTTACCGACAGTGCAGTACTTCGAGCCTCAGTCTCAGCCTCAGGAGAGATGCCTGAAGGAACATGTTACCGACAGTGCAGTACTTCGAGCCTCAGTCTCAGCCTCAGGAGCGATGCCTACAGGAACATGTTACCCACAGTGCAGTAATTCGAGCCTCAGTCTCAGCCTCAGGAGAGACGCCTGCAGGAACATGTTACCCACAGTGCAGTACTGCGAGCCTCAGTCTCAGCCTCAGGAGAGACGCCTGCAGGAACATGTTACCCACAGTGCAGTACTGCGAGCCTCAGTCTCAGCCTCAGGAGAGATGCCTGCAGGAACATGTTACTGACAGTGCAGTACTTGGAGCCTCAGTCTCAGCCTCAGGAGAGACGCCTGCAGGAACATGTTACCCACAGTGCAGTACAGCGAGCCTCAGTCTCAGCCTCAGGAGCGATGCCTGCAGGAACATGTTACCCACAGTGCAGTACTTCGAGCCTCAGTCTCAGCATCAGGAGAGACACCTGCAGGAACATGTTACCCACAGTGCAGTACTGCGAGCCTCAGGAGAGATGCCTGCAGGAACATGTTACCGACAGTGCAGTACATGGAGCCTCAGTCTCAGCCTCAGGAGAGATGCCTGCAGGAATATGTTACCGACAGCGCAGTACTTGGAGCCTCAGTCTCAGCCTCAGGAGCGATGCCTGCAGGAACATGTTACCGACAGTGCAGTACTGCGAGCCTCAGTCTCAGCCTCAGGAGAGATGCCTGCAGGAACATGTTACCCACAGTGCAGTACTGCGAGCCTCAGTCTCAGCCTCAGGAGAGATGCCTGCAGGAACACGTTACCAACAGTGCAGTACTGCGAGCCTCAGTCTCAGCCTCAGGAGAGATGCCTGCAGGAACATGTTACCGACAGTGCAGTACTTGGAGCCTCAGTCTCAGCCTCAGGAGAGACGCCTGCAGGAACATGTTACCCACAGTGCAGTACTGCGAGCCTCAGTCTCAGCCTCAGGAGAGATGCCTGCAGGAACATGTTACCGACAGTGCAGTACTGCGAGCCTCAGTCTCATCCTCAGGAGCGATGCCTGCAGGAACATGTTACCGACAGTGCAGTACTTCGAGCCTCAGTCTCAGCCTCAGGAGAGATGCCTGCAGGAACATGTTACCCACAGTGCAGTACTGCGAGCCTCAGTCTCAGCCTCAGGAGAGATGCCTGCAGGAACACGTTACCAACAGTGCAGTACTGCGAGCCTCAGTCTCAGCCTCAGGAGAGATGCCTGCAGGAACATGTTACCGACAGTGCAGTACTTCGAGCCTCAGTCTCAGCCTCAGGAGAGACGCCTGCAGGAACATGTTACCGACAGTGCAGTACTTGGAGCCTCAGTCTCAGCCTCAGGAGCGATGCCTGCAGGAACATGTTTCCGACAGTGCAGTACTGCGAGCCTCAGTCTCAGCCTCAGGAGAGATGCCTGCAGGAACATGTTACCCACAGTGCAGTACTGCGAGCCTCAGTCTCAGCCTCAGGAGAGATGCCTGCAGGAACACGTTACCAACAGTGCAGTACTGCGAGCCTCAGTCTCAGCCTCAGGAGAGATGCCTGCAGGAACATGTTACCGACAGTGCAGTACTTCGAGCCTCAGTCTCGGCCTCAGGAGAGACGCCTGCAGGAACATGTTACCGACAGTGCAGTACTTGGAGCCTCAGTCTCAGCCTCAGGAGCGATGCCTGCAGGAACATGTTACCCACAGTGCAGTACTTCGAGCCTCAGTCTCAGCCTCAGGAGAGATACCTGCAGGAACATGTTACCGACAGTGCAGTACTTGGAGCCTCAGTCTCAGCCTCAGGAGCGATGCCTGCAGGAACATGTTACCCACAGTGCAGTACTGCGAGCCTCACTCTCAGCATCAGGAGAGACACCTGCAGGAACATGTTACCCACAGTGCAGTACTGCGAGCCTCAGGAGAGATGCCTGCAGGAACATGTTACCGACTGTGCAGTACTTGGAGCCTCAGTCTCAGCCTCAGGAGAGATGCCTGCAGGAACATGTTACCGACAGTGCAGTACTGCGAGCCTCAGTCTCAGCCTCAGGAGAGATGCCTGCAGGAACATGTTACCGACAGTGCAGTACTGCGAACCTCAGTCTCAGCCTCAGGAGAGACGCCTGCAGGAACATGTTACCCACAGTGCAGTACTGCGAGCCTCAGTCTCAGCCTCAGGAGAGATGCCTGCAGGAACATGTTACCCACAGTGCAGTACTGCGAGCCTCAGTCTCAGCCTCAGGAGAGATGCCTGCAGGAACATGTTACCGACAGTGCAGTACTGCGAGCCTCAGTCTCAGACTCAGGAGAGACGCCTGCAGGAACATGTTACCCACAGTGCAGTACTGCGAGCCTCAGTCTCAGCCTCAGGAGAGATGCCTGCAGGAACATGTTACCCACAGTGCAGTACTTCAAGCCTCAGTCTCAGCCTCAGGAGAGACGCCTGCAGGAACATGTTACCGACAGTGCAGTACTTGGAGCCTCAGTCTAGGCCTCAGGAGCGATGCCTGCAGGAACATGTTACCCACAGTGCAGTACTTCAAGCCTCAGTCTCAGCCTCAGGAGAGACGCCTGCAGGAACATGTTACCCACAGTGCTGTACTGCGATCCTCAGTCTCCGCCTCAGGAGAGATGCCTGCAGGAACATGTTACCGACAGTGCAGTACTGCAAGCCTCAGTCTCAGCCTCAGGAGAGATGCCTGCAGGAACATGTTACCCACAGTGCAGTACTGCGAGCCTCAGTCTCAGCCTCAGGAGAGATGCCTGCAGGAACATGTTACCGACAGTGCAGTACTGCGAGCGTCAGTCTCAGCCTCAGGAGAGATGCCTGCAGGAACATGTTACCCACAGTGCAGTACTTCAAGCCTCAGCCTCAGGAGAGACGCCTGCAGGAACATGTTACCGACAGTGCAGTACTTGGAGCCTCAGTCTAGACCTCAGGAGCTATGCCTGCAGGAACATGTTACCCACAGTGCAGTACTTCGAGCCTCAGTCTCAGCCTCAGGAGAGATGCCTGCAGGAACATGTTACCAACAGTGCAGTACTGCGAGCCTCAGTCTCAGCCTCAGGAGAGACGCCTGCAGGAACATGTTACCGACAGTGCAGTACTTGGAGCCTCAGTCTAGGCCTCAGGAGCGATGCCTACAGGAACATGTTACCCACAGTGCAGTAATTCGAGCCTCAGTCTCAGCCTCAGGAGAGACGCCTGCAGGAACATGTTACCCACAGTGCAGTACTGCGAGCCTCAGTCTCAGCCTCAGGAGAGACGCCTGCAGGAACATGTTACCCACAGTGCAGTACTGCGAGCCTCAGTCTCAGCCTCAGGAGAGATGCCTGCAGGAACATGTTACTGACAGTGCAGTACTTGGAGCCTCAGTCTCAGCCTCAGGAGAGACGCCTGCAGGAACATGTTACCCACAGTGCAGTACAGCGAGCCTCAGTCTCAGCTTCAGGAGCGATGCCTGCAGGAACATGTTACCCACAGTGCAGTACTTCGAGCCTCAGTCTCAGCATCAGGAGAGACACCTGCAGGAACATGTTACCCACAGTGCAGTACTGCGAGCCTCAGGAGAGATGCCTGCAGGAACATGTTACCGACAGTGCAGTACATGGAGCCTCAGTCTCAGCCTCAGGAGAGATGCCTGCAGGAATATGTTACCGACAGCGCAGTACTTGGAGCCTCAGTCTCAGCCTCAGGAGCGATGCCTGCAGGAACATGTTACCGACAGTGCAGTACTGCGAGCCTCAGTCTCAGCCTCAGGAGAGATGCCTGCAGGAACATGTTACCCACAGTGCAGTACTGCGAGCCTCAGTCTCAGCCTCAGGAGAGATGCCTGCAGGAACACGTTACCAACAGTGCAGTACTGCGAGCCTCAGTCTCAGCCTCAGGAGAGATGCCTGCAGGAACATGTTACCGACAGTGCAGTACTTGGAGCCTCAGTCTCAGCCTCAGGAGAGACGCCTGCAGGAACATGTTACCCACAGTGCAGTACTGCGAGCCTCAGTCTCAGCCTCAGGAGAGATGCCTGCAGGAACATGTTACCGACAGTGCAGTACTGCGAGCCTCAGTCTCATCCTCAGGAGCGATGCCTGCAGGAACATGTTACCGACAGTGCAGTACTTCGAGCCTCAGTCTCAGCCTCAGGAGAGATGCCTGCAGGAACATGTTACCCACAGTGCAGTACTGCGAGCCTCAGTCTCAGCCTCAGGAGAGATGCCTGCAGGAACACGTTACCAACAGTGCAGTACTGCGAGCCTCAGTCTCAGCCTCAGGAGAGATGCCTGCTGGAACATGTTACCGACAGTGCAGTACTTCGAGCCTCAGTCTCAGCCTCAGGAGAGACGCCTGCAGGAACATGTTACCGACAGTGCAGTACTTGGAGCCTCAGTCTCAGCCTCAGGAGCGATGCCTGCAGGAACATGTTTCCGACAGTGCAGTACTGCGAGCCTCAGTCTCAGCCTCAGGAGAGATGCCTGCAGGAACATGTTACCCACAGTGCAGTACTGCGAGCCTCAGTCTCAGCCTCAGGAGAGATGCCTGCAGGAACACGTTACCAACAGTGCAGTACTGCGAGCCTCAGTCTCAGCCTCAGGAGAGATGCCTGCAGGAACATGTTACCGACAGTGCAGTACTTCGAGCCTCAGTCTCGGCCTCAGGAGAGACGCCTGCAGGAACATGTTACCGACAGTGCAGTACTTGGAGCCTCAGTCTCAGCCTCAGGAGCGATGCCTGCAGGAACATGTTACCCACAGTGCAGTACTTCGAGCCTCAGTCTCAGCCTCAGGAGAGATACCTGCAGGAACATGTTACCGACAGTGCAGTACTTGGAGCCTCAGTCTCAGCCTCAGGAGCGATGCCTGCAGGAACATGTTACCCACAGTGCAGTACTGCGAGCCTCACTCTCAGCATCAGGAGAGACACCTGCAGGAACATGTTACCCACAGTGCAGTACTGCGAGCCTCAGGAGAGATGCCTGCAGGAACATGTTACCGACTGTGCAGTACTTGGAGCCTCAGTCTCAGCCTCAGGAGAGATGCCTGCAGGAACATGTTACCGACAGTGCAGTACTGCGAGCCTCAGTCTCAGCCTCAGGAGAGATGCCTGCAGGAACATGTTACCGACAGTGCAGTACTGCGAACCTCAGTCTCAGCCTCAGGAGAGACGCCTGCAGGAACATGTTACCCACAGTGCAGTACTGCGAGCCTCAGTCTCAGCCTCAGGAGAGATGCCTGCAGGAACATGTTACCCACAGTGCAGTACTGCGAGCCTCAGTCTCAGCCTCAGGAGAGATGCCTGCAGGAACATGTTACCGACAGTGCAGTACTGCGAGCCTCAGTCTCAGACTCAGGAGAGACGCCTGCAGGAACATGTTACCCACAGTGCAGTACTGCGAGCCTCAGTCTCAGCCTCAGGAGAGATGCCTGCAGGAACATGTTACCCACAGTGCAGTACTTCAAGCCTCAGTCTCAGCCTCAGGAGAGACGCCTGCAGGAACATGTTACCGACAGTGCAGTACTTGGAGCCTCAGTCTAGGCCTCAGGAGCGATGCCTGCAGGAACATGTTACCCACAGTGCAGTACTTCAAGCCTCAGTCTCAGCCTCAGGAGAGACGCCTGCAGGAACATGTTACCCACAGTGCTGTACTGCGATCCTCAGTCTCCGCCTCAGGAGAGATGCCTGCAGGAACATGTTACCGACAGTGCAGTACTGCAAGCCTCAGTCTCAGCCTCAGGAGAGATGCCTGCAGGAACATGTTACCCACAGTGCAGTACTGCGAGCCTCAGTCTCAGCCTCAGGAGAGATGCCTGCAGGAACATGTTACCGACAGTGCAGTACTGCGAGCGTCAGTCTCAGCCTCAGGAGAGATGCCTGCAGGAACATGTTACCCACAGTGCAGTACTTCAAGCCTCAGCCTCAGGAGAGACGCCTGCAGGAACATGTTACCGACAGTGCAGTACTTGGAGCCTCAGTCTAGACCTCAGGAGCTATGCCTGCAGGAACATGTTACCCACAGTGCAGTACTTCGAGCCTCAGTCTCAGCCTCAGGAGAGATGCCTGCAGGAACATGTTACCAACAGTGCAGTACTGCGAGCCTCAGTCTCAGCCTCAGGAGAGACGCCTGCAGGAACATGTTACCGACAGTGCAGTACTTGGAGCCTCAGTCTAGGCCTCAGGAGCTATGCCTGCAGGAACATGTTACCCACAGTGCAGTACTTCGAGCCTCAGTCTCAGCCTTAGGAGAGACGCCTGCAGGAACATGTTACCCACAGTGCAGTACTGCGAGCCTCAGTCTCAGCCTCAGGAGAGATGCCTGCAGGAACATGTTACCGACAGTGCAGTACTGCGAGCCTCAGTCTCAGCCTCAGGAGAGATGCCTGCAGGAACATGTTACCGACAGTGCAGTACTGCGAGCCTCAGTCTCAGCCTCAGGAGAGATGCCTGCAGGAACATGTTACCCTCAGTGCAGTACTGCGAGCCTCAGCCTCAGGAGAGATGCCTGCAGGAACATGTTACCCACAGTGCAGTACTTCAAGCCTCAGTCTCAGCCTCAGGAGAGACGCCTGCAGGCACATGTTACCGACAGTGCAGTACTTGGAGCCTCAGTCTAGGCCTCAGGAGCGATGCCTGCAGGAACATGTTACCCACAGTGCAGTACTTCGAGCCTCAGTCTCAGCCTCAGGAGAGACGCCTGCAGGAACATGTTACCCACAGTTCTGTACTGCGATCCTCAGTCTCCGCCTCAGGAGAGATGCCTGCAGGAACATGTTACCGACAGTGCAGTACTGCGAGCCTCAGTCTCAGCCTCAGGAGAGATGCCTGCAGGAACATGTTACCCTCAGTGCAGTACTGCGAGCCTCAGCCTCAGGAGAGATGCCTGCAGGAACATGTTACCCACAGTGCAGTACTTCAAGCCTCAGTCTCAGCCTCAGGAGAGACGCCTGCAGGAACATGTTACCCAAAGTGCAGTACTGCGAGCCTCAGTCTCAGCCTCAGGAGAGACGCCTGCAGGAACATGTTACCCACAGTGCAGTACTGCGAGCCTCAGTCTCAGCCTCAGGAGAGATGCCTGCAGGAACATGTTACCGACAGTGCAGTACTTGGAGCCTCAGTCTCAGCCTCAGGAGAGGCCTGCAGGAACATGTTACCCACAGTGCAGTACTGCGAGCCTCAGTCTCAGCCTCAGGAGAGATGCCTGCAGGAACATGTTACCCACAGTGCAGGACTGCGAGCCTCAGTCTCAGCCTCAGGAGAGATGCCTGCAGGAACATGTTACCGACAGTGCAGTACTGCGAGCCTCAGTCTCATCCTCAGGAGCGATGCCTGCAGGAACATGTTACCGACAGTGCAGTACTTCTAGCCTCAGTCTCAGCCTCAGGAGAGATGCCTGCAGGAACATGTTACCGACAGTGCAGTACTGCGAGCCTCAGTCTCAGCCTCAGGAGAGATGCCTGCAGGAACATCTTACCCACAGTGCAGTACTGCGAGCCTCAGTCTCAGCCTCAGGAGAGATGCCTGCAGGAACACGTTACCCACAGTGCAGTACTGCTAGCCTCAGTCTCAGCCTCAGGAGAGATGCCTGCAGGAACATGTTACCGACAGTGCAGTACTGCGAGCCTCAGTCTCATCCTCAGGAGCGATGCCTGCAGGAACATGTTACCGACAGTGCAGTACTTCGAGCCTCAGTCTCAGCCTCAGGAGAGATGCCTGCAGAAACATGTTACCGACAGTGCAGTACTGCGAGCCTCAGTCTCAGCCTCAGGAGAGATGCCTGCAGGAACATGTTACCCACAGTGCAGTACTGCGAGCCTCAGTCTCAGCCTCAGGAGAGATGCCTGCAGGAACACGTTACCAACAGTGCAGTACTGCGAGCCTCAGTCTCAGCCTCAGGAGAGATGCCTGCAGGAACATGTTACCGACAGTGCAGTACTTGGAGCCTCAGTCTCAGCCTCAGCAGAGACGCCTGCAGGAACATGTTACCGACAGTGCAGTACTTCGAGCCTCAGTCTCAGCCTCAGGAGCGATGCCTGCAGGAACATGTTACCGACAGTGCAGTACTGCGAGCCTCAGTCTCAGCCTCAGGAGAGATGCCTGCAGGAACATGTTACCCACAGTGCAGTACTGCGAGCCTCAGTCTCAGCCTCAGGAGAGATGCCTGCAGGAACACGTTACCCACAGTGCAGTACTGCTAGCCTCAGTCTCAGCCTCAGGAGAGATGCCTGCAGGAACATGTTACCGACAGTGCAGTACTGCGAGCCTCAGTCTCATCCTCAGGAGCGATGCCTGCAGGAACATGTTACCGACAGTGCAGTACTTCGAGCCTCAGTCTCAGCCTCAGGAGAGATGCCTGCAGAAACATGTTACCGACAGTGCAGTACTGCGAGCCTCAGTCTCAGCCTCAGGAGAGATGCCTGCAGGAACATGTTACCCACAGTGCAGTACTGCGAGCCTCAGTCTCAGCCTCAGGAGAGATGCCTGCAGGAACACGTTACCAACAGTGCAGTACTGCGAGCCTCAGTCTCAGCCTCAGGAGAGATGCCTGCAGGAACATGTTACCGACAGTGCAGTACTTCGAGCCTCAGTCTCAGCCTCAGCAGAGACGCCTGCAGGAACATGTTACCGACAGTGCAGTACTTGGAGCCTCAGTCTCAGCCTCAGGAGCGATGCCTGCAGGAACATGTTACCGACAGTGCAGTACTGCGAGCCTCAGTCTCAGCCTCAGGAGAGATGCCTGCAGGAACATGTTACCCACAGTGCAGTACTGCGAGCCTCAGTCTCAGCCTCAGGAGAGATGCCTGCAGGAACACGTTACCGACAGTGCAGTACTGCTAGCCTCAGTCTCAGCCTCAGGAGCGATGCCTGCAGGAACATGTTACCGACAGTGCAGTACTGCGAGCCTCAGTCTCAGCCTCAGGAGAGATGCCTGCAGGAACATGTTACCCACAGTGCAGTACTGCGAGCCTCAGTCTCAGCCTCAGGAGAGATGCCTGCAGGAACACGTTACCGACAGTGCAGTACTGCGAGCCTCAGTCTCAGCCTCAGGAGAGATGCCTGCAGGAACATGTTACCGACAGTGCAGTACTTCGAGCCTCAGTCTCAAACTCAGGAGAGACGCCTGCAGGAACATGTTACCCTCAGTGCAGTACTGCGAGCCTCAGCCTCAGGAGAGATGCCTGCAGGAACATGTTACCCACAGTGCAGTACTGCGAGCCTCAGTCTCAGCCTCAGGAGAGATGCCTGCAGGAACATGTTACCCTCAGTGCAGTACTGCGAGCCTCAGCCTCAGGAGAGATGCCTGCAGGAACATGTTACCCACAGTGCAGTACTTCAAGCCTCAGTCTCAGCCTCAGGAGAGACGCCTGCAGGAACATGTTACCCAAAGTGCAGTACTGCGAGCCTCAGTCTCAGCCTCAGGAGAGACGCCTGCAGGAACATGTTACCCACAGTGCAGTACTGCGAGCCTCAGTCTCAGCCTCAGGAGAGATGCCTGCAGGAACATGTTACCGACAGTGCAGTACTTGGAGCCTCAGTCTCAGCCTCAGGAGAGGCCTGCAGGAACATGTTACCCACAGTGCAGTACTGCGAGCCTCAGTCTCAGCCTCAGGAGAGATGCCTGCAGGAACATGTTACCCACAGTGCAGGACTGCGAGCCTCAGTCTCAGCCTCAGGAGAGATGCCTGCAGGAACATGTTACCGACAGTGCAGTACTGCGAGCCTCAGTCTCATCCTCAGGAGCGATGCCTGCAGGAACATGTTACCGACAGCGCAGTACTTCTAGCCTCAGTCTCAGCCTCAGGAGAGATGCCTGCAGGAACATGTTACCGACAGTGCAGTACTGCGAGCCTCAGTCTCAGCCTCAGGAGAGATGCCTGCAGGAACATCTTACCCACAGTGCAGTACTGCGAGCCTCAGTCTCAGCCTCAGGAGAGATGCCTGCAGGAACACGTTACCCACAGTGCAGTACTGCTAGCCTCAGTCTCAGCCTCAGGAGAGATGCCTGCAGGAACATGTTACCGACAGTGCAGTACTGCGAGCCTCAGTCTCATCCTCAGGAGCGATGCCTGCAGGAACATGTTACCGACAGTGCAGTACTTCGAGCCTCAGTCTCAGCCTCAGGAGAGATGCCTGCAGAAACATGTTACCGAGAGTGCAGTACTGCGAGCCTCAGTCTCAGCCTCAGGAGAGATGCCTGCAGGAACATGTTACCCACAGTGCAGTACTGCGAGCCTCAGTCTCAGCCTCAGGAGAGATGCCTGCAGGAACACGTTACCAACAGTGCAGTACTGCGAGCCTCAGTCTCAGCCTCAGGAGAGATGCCTGCAGGAACATGTTACCGACAGTGCAGTACTTGGAGCCTCAGTCTCAGCCTCAGCAGAGACGCCTGCAGGAACATGTTACCGACAGTGCAGTACTTGGAGCCTCAGTCTCAGCCTCAGGAGCGATGCCTGCAGGAACATGTTACCGACAGTGCAGTACTGCGAGCCTCAGTCTCAGCCTCAGGAGAGATGCCTGCAGGAACATGTTACCCACAGTGCAGTACTGCGAGCCTCAGTCTCAGCCTCAGGAGAGATGCCTGCAGGAACACGTTACCCACAGTGCAGTACTGCTAGCCTCAGTCTCAGCCTCAGGAGAGATGCCTGCAGGAACATGTTACCGACAGTGCAGTACTGCGAGCCTCAGTCTCATCCTCAGGAGCGATGCCTGCAGGAACATGTTACCGACAGTGCAGTACTTCGAGCCTCAGTCTCAGCCTCAGGAGAGATGCCTGCAGAAACATGTTACCGACAGTGCAGTACTGCGAGCCTCAGTCTCAGCCTCAGGAGAGATGCCTGCAGGAACATGTTACCCACAGTGCAGTACTGCGAGCCTCAGTCTCAGCCTCAGGAGAGATGCCTGCAGGAACACGTTACCAACAGTGCAGTACTGCGAGCCTCAGTCTCAGCCTCAGGAGAGATGCCTGCAGGAACATGTTACCGACAGTGCAGTACTTCGAGCCTCAGTCTCAGCCTCAGCAGAGACGCCTGCAGGAACATGTTACCGACAGTGCAGTACTTGGAGCCTCAGTCTCAGCCTCAGGAGCGATGCCTGCAGGAACATGTTACCGACAGTGCAGTACTGCGAGCCTCAGTCTCAGCCTCAGGAGAGATGCCTGCAGGAACATGTTACCCACAGTGCAGTACTGCGAGCCTCAGTCTCAGCCTCAGGAGAGATGCCTGCAGGAACACGTTACCGACAGTGCAGTACTGCGAGCCTCAGTCTCAGCCTCAGGAGAGATGCCTGCAGGAACATGTTACCGACAGTGCAGTACTTCGAGCCTCAGTCTCAAACTCAGGAGAGACGCCTGCAGGAACATGTTACCGACAGTGCAGTACTTGGAGCCTCAGTCTCAGCCTCAGGAGCGATGCCTGCAGGAACATGTTACCCACAGTGCAGTACTTGGAGCCTCAGTCTCAGCCTCAGGAGCGATGCCTGCAGGAACATGTTACCCACAGTGCAGTACTTCGAGCCTCAGTCTCAGCATCAGGAGAGACACCTGCAGGAACATGTTACCCACAGTGCAGTACTGCGAGCCTCAGGAGAGATGCCTGCAGGAACATGTTACCGACAGTGCAGTACTTGGAGCCTCAGTCTCAGCCTCAGGAGAGATGCCTGCAGGAATATGTTACCGACAGCGCAGGACTTGGAGCCTCAGTCTCAGCCTCAGGAGAGATGCCTGCAGGAACATGTTACCAACAGTGCAGTACTGCGAGCCTCAGTCTCAGCCTCAGGAGAGACGCCTGCAGGAATATGTTACCGACAGTGCAGTACTTCGAGCCTCAGTCTCAGCCTCAGGAGAGATGCCTGAAGGAACATGTTACCGACAGTGCAGTACTTCGAGCCTCAGTCTCAGCCTCAGGAGCGATGCCTACAGGAACATGTTACCCACAGTGCAGTAATTCGAGCCTCAGTCTCAGCCTCAGGAGAGACGCCTGCAGGAACATGTTACCCACAGTGCAGTACTGCGAACCTCAGTCTCAGCCTCAGGAGAGACGCCTGCAGGAACATGTTACCCACAGTGCATTACTGCGAGCCTCAGTCTCAGCCTCAGGAGAGATGCCTGCAGGAACATGTTACTGACAGTGCAGTACTTGGAGCCTCAGTCTCAGCCTCAGGAGAGACGCCTGCAGGAACATGTTACCCACAGTGCAGTACAGCGAGCCTCAGTCTCAGCCTCAGGAGCGATGCCTGCAGGAACATGTTACCCACAGTGCAGTACTTCGAGCCTCAGTCTCAGCATCAGGAGAGACACCTGCAGGAACATGTTACCCACAGTGCAGTACTGCGAGCCTCAGGAGAGATGCCTGCAGGAACATGTTACCGACAGTGCAGTACTTGGAGCCTCAGTCTCAGCCTCAGGAGAGATGCCTGCAGGAATATGTTACCGACAGCGCAGTACTTGAAGCCTCAGTCTCAGCCTCAGGAGAGATGCCTGCAGGAACATGTTACCAACAGTGCAGTACTGCGAGCCTCAGTCTCAGCCTCAGGAGAGATGCCTGCAGGAACATGTTACCCACAGTGCAGGACTGCGAGCCTCAGTCTCAGCCTCAGGAGAGATGCCTGCAGGAACATGTTACCGACAGTGCAGTACTGCGAGCCTCAGTCTCATCCTCAGGAGCGATGCCTGCAGGAACATGTTACCGACAGCGCAGTACTTCTAGCCTCAGTCTCAGCCTCAGGAGAGATGCCTGCAGGAACATGTTACCGACAGTGCAGTACTGCGAGCCTCAGTCTCAGCCTCAGGAGAGATGCCTGCAGGAACATCTTACCCACAGTGCAGTACTGCAAGCCTCAGTCTCAGCCTCAGGAGAGATGCCTGCAGGAACACGTTACCCACAGTGCAGTACTGCTAGCCTCAGTCTCAGCCTCAGGAGAGATGCCTGCAGGAACATGTTACCGACAGTGCAGTACTGCGAGCCTCAGTCTCATCCTCAGGAGCGATGCCTGCAGGAACATGTTACCGACAGTGCAGTACTTCGAGCCTCAGTCTCAGCCTCAGGAGAGATGCCTGCAGAAACATGTTACCGACAGTGCAGTACTGCGAGCCTCAGTCTCAGCCTCAGTAGAGATGCCTGCAGGAACATGTTACCCACAGTGCAGTACTGCGAGCCTCAGTCTCAGCCTCAGGAGAGATGCCTGCAGGAACACGTTACCAACAGTGCAGTACTGCGAGCCTCAGTCTCAGCCTCAGGAGAGATGCCTGCAGGAACATGTTACCGACAGTGCAGTACTTGGAGCCTCAGTCTCAGCCTCAGCAGAGACGCCTGCAGGAACATGTTACCGACAGTGCAGTACTTGGAGCCTCAGTCTCAGCCTCAGGAGCGATGCCTGCAGGAACATGTTACCGACAGTGCAGTACTGCGAGCCTCAGTCTCAGCCTCAGGAGAGATGCCTGCAGGAACATGTTACCCACAGTGCAGTACTGCGAGCCTCAGTCTCAGCCTCAGGAGAGATGCCTGCAGGAACACGTTACCCACAGTGCAGTACTGCTAGCCTCAGTCTCAGCCTCAGGAGAGATGCCTGCAGGAACATGTTACCGACAGTGCAGTACTGCGAGCCTCAGTCTCATCCTCAGGAGCGATGCCTGCAGGAACATGTTACCGACAGTGCAGTACTTCGAGCCTCAGTCTCAGCCTCAGGAGAGATGCCTGCAGAAACATGTTACCGACAGTGCAGTACTGCGAGCCTCAGTCTCAGCCTCAGGAGAGATGCCTGCAGGAACATGTTACCCACAGTGCAGTACTGCGAGCCTCAGTCTCAGCCTCAGGAGAGATGCCTGCAGGAACACGTTACCAACAGTGCAGTACTGCGAGCCTCAGTCTCAGCCTCAGGAGAGATGCCTGCAGGAACATGTTACCGACAGTGCAGTACTTCGAGCCTCAGTCTCAGCCTCAGCAGAGACGCCTGCAGGAACATGTTACCGACAGTGCAGTACTTGGAGCCTCAGTCTCAGCCTCAGGAGCGATGCCTGCAAGAACATGTTACCGACAGTGCAGTACTGCGAGCCTCAGTCTCAGCCTCAGGAGAGATGCCTGCAGGAACATGTTACCCACAGTGCAGTACTGCGAGCCTCAGTCTCAGCCTCAGGAGAGATGCCTGCAGGAACACGTTACCGACAGTGCAGTACTGCGAGCCTCAGTCTCAGCCTCAGGAGAGATGCCTGCAGGAACATGTTACCGACAGTGCAGTACTTCGAGCCTCAGTCTCAAACTCAGGAGAGACGCCTGCAGGAACATGTTACCGACAGTGCAGTACTTGGAGCCTCAGTCTCAGCCTCAGGAGCGATGCCTGCAGGAACATGTTACCCACAGTGCAGTACTTGGAGCCTCAGTCTCAGCCTCAGGAGCGATGCCTGCAGGAACATGTTACCCACAGTGCAGTACTTCGAGCCTCAGTCTCAGCATCAGGAGAGACACCTGCAGGAACATGTTACCCACAGTGCAGTACTGCGAGCCTCAGGAGAGATGCCTGCAGGAACATGTTACCGACAGTGCAGTACTTGGAGCCTCAGTCTCAGCCTCAGGAGAGATGCCTGCAGGAATATGTTACCGACAGCGCAGGACTTGGAGCCTCAGTCTCAGCCTCAGGAGAGATGCCTGCAGGAACATGTTACCAACAGTGCAGTACTGCGAGCCTCAGTCTCAGCCTCAGGAGAGACGCCTGCAGGAATATGTTACCGACAGTGCAGTACTTCGAGCCTCAGTCTCAGCCTCAGGAGAGATGCCTGAAGGAACATGTTACCGACAGTGCAGTACTTCGAGCCTCAGTCTCAGCCTCAGGAGCGATGCCTACAGGAACATGTTACCCACAGTGCAGTAATTCGAGCCTCAGTCTCAGCCTCAGGAGAGACGCCAGCAGGAACATGTTACCCACAGTGCAGTACTGCGAACCTTAGTCTCAGCCTCAGGAGAGACGCCTGCAGGAACATGTTACCCACAGTGCAGTACTGCGAGCCTCAGTCTCAGCCTCAGGAGAGATGCCTGCAGGAACATGTTACTGACAGTGCAGTACTTGGAGCCTCAGTCTCAGCCTCAGGAGAGACGCCTGCAGGAACATGTTACCCACAGTGCAGTACAGCGAGCCTCAGTCTCAGCCTCAGGAGCGATGCCTGCAGGAACATGTTACCCACAGTGCAGTACTTCGAGCCTCAGTCTCAGCATCAGGAGAGACACCTGCAGGAACATGTTACCCACAGTGCAGTACTGCGAGCCTCAGGAGAGATGCCTGCAGGAACATGTTACCGACAGTGCAGTACTTGGAGCCTCAGTCTCAGCCTCAGGAGAGATGCCTGCAGGAATATGTTACCGACAGCGCAGTACTTGGAGCCTCAGTCTCAGCCTCAGGAGAGATGCCTGCAGGAACATGTTACCAACAGTGCAGTACTGCGAGCCTCAGTCTCAGCCTCAGGAGAGACGCCTGCAGGAATATGTTACCGACAGTGCAGTACTTCGAGCCTCAGTCTCAGCCTCAGGAGAGATGCCTGAAGGAACATGTTACCCACAGTGCAGTAATTCGAGCCTCAGTCTCAGCCTCAGGAGAGACGCCTGCAGGAACATGTTACCCACAGTGCAGTACTGCGAGCCTCAGTCTCAGCCTCAGGAGAGACGCCTGCAGGAAAATGTTACCCACAGTGCAGTACTGCGAGCCTCAGTCTCAGCCTCAGGAGAGATGCCTGCAGGAACATGTTACTGACAGTGCAGTACTTGGAGCCTCAGTCTCAGCCTCAGGAGAGACGCCTGCAGGAACATGTTACCCACAGTGCAGTACAGCGAGCCTCAGTCTCAGCCTCAGGAGAGATGCCTGCAGGAACATGTTACCCACAGTGCAGTACTGCGAGCCTCAGTATCAGCCTTAGGAGAGATGCCTGCAGGAACATGTTACCGACAGTGCAGTACTGCGAGCCTCAGTCTCAGCCTCAGGAGAGACACCTGCAGGAACATGTTACCCACAGTGCAGTACTTCGAGCCTCAGTCTCAGCCTCAGGAGAGATGCCTGCAGGAACATGTTACCGACAGTGCAGTACTGCGAGCCTCAGTCTCATCCTCAGGAGCGATGCCTGCAGGAACATGTTACCGACAGTGCAGTACTTCGAGCCTCAGTCTCAGCCTCAGGAGAGATGCCTGCAGGAACATGTTACCGACAGTGCAGTACTGCGAGCCTCAGTCTCAGCCTCAGGAGAGATGCCTGCAGGAACATGTTACCCACAGTACAGTACTGCGAGCCTCAGTCTCAGCCTCAGGAGAGATGCCTGCAGGAACACGTTACCAACAGTGCAGTACTGCGAGCCTCAGTCTCAGCCTCAGGAGAGATGCCTGCAGGAACATGTTACCGACAGTGCAGTACTTCCAGCCTCAGTCTCAGCCTCAGGAGAGACGCCTGCAGGAACATGTTACCGACAGTGCAGTACTTTGCAGTACTTGGAGCCTCAGTCTCAGCCTCAGGAGCGATGCCTGCAGGAACATGTTACCGACAGTGCAGTACTTCGAGCCTCAGTCTCAGCCTCAGCAGAGACGCCTGCAGGAACATTATACCGACAGTGCAGTACTTGGAGCCTCAGTCTCAGCCTCAGGAGCGATGCCTGCAGGAACATGTTACCGACAGTGCAGTACTGCGAGCCTCAGTCTCAGCCTCAGGAGAGATGCCTGCAGGAACATGTTACCCACAGTGCAGTACTGCGAGCCTCAGTCTCAGCCTCAGGAGAGATGCCTGCAGGAACACGTTACCGACAGTGCAGTACTGCGAGCCTCAGTCTCAGCCTCAGGAGAGATGCCTGCAGGAACATGTTACCGACAGTGCAGTACTTCGAGCCTCAGTCTCGAACTCAGGAGAGACGCCTGCAGGAACATGTTACCGACAGTGCAGTACTTGGAGCCTCAGTCTCAGCCTCAGGAGCGATGCCTGCAGGAACATGTTACCCACAGTGCAGTACTTGGAGCCTCAGTCTCAGCCTCAGGAGCGATGCCTGCAGGAACATGTTACCCACAGTGCAGTACTTCGAGCCTCAGTCTCAGCATCAGGAGAGACACCTGCAGGAACATGTTACCCACAGTGCAGTACTGCGAGCCTCAGGAGAGATGCCTGCAGGAACATGTTACCGACAGTGCAGTACTTGGAGCCTCAGTCTCAGCCTCAGGAGAGATGCCTGCAGGAATATGTTACCGACAGCGCAGTACTTGGAGCCTCAGTCTCAGCCTCAGGAGAGATGCCTGCAGGAACATGTTACCAACAGTGCAGTACTGCGAGCCTCAGTCTCAGCCTCAGGAGAGACGCCTGCAGGAATATGTTACCGACAGTGCAGTACTTCGAGCCTCAGTCTCAGCCTCAGGAGAGATGCCTGAAGGAACATGTTACCGACAGTGCAGTACTTCGAGCCTCAGTCTCAGCCTCAGGAGCGATGCCTACAGGAACATGTTACCCACAGTGCAGTAATTCGAGCCTCAGTCTCAGCCTCAGGAGAGACGCCTGCAGGAACATGTTACCCACAGTGCAGTACTGCGAGCCTCAGTCTCAGCCTCAGGAGAGACGCCTGCAGGAACATGTTACCCACAGTGCAGTACTGCGAGCCTCAGTCTCAGCCTCAGGAGAGATGCCTGCAGGAACATGTTACTGACAGTGCAGTACTTGGAGCCTCAGTCTCAGCCTCAGGAGAGACGCCTGCAGGAACATGTTACCCACAGTGCAGTACAGCGAGCCTCAGTCTCAGCCTCAGGAGAGATGCCTGCAGGAACATGTTACCCACAGTGCAGTACTGCGAGCCTCAGTTTCAGCCTTAGGAGAGATGCCTGCAGGAACATGTTACCGACAGTGCAGTACTGCGAGCCTCAGTCTCAGCCTCAGGAGAGACACCTGCAGGAACATATAACCCACAGTGCAGTACTGCGAGCCTCAGTCTCAGCCTCAGGAGAGATGCCTGCAGGAACATGTTACCGACAGTGCAGTACTGCGAGCCTCAGTCTCATCCTCAGGAGCGATGCCTGCAGGAACATGTTACCGACAGTGCAGTACTTCGAGCCTCAGTCTCAGCCTCAGGAGAGATGCCTGCAGGAACATGTTACCGACAGTGCAGTACTGCGAGCCTCAGTCTCAGCCTCAGGAGAAATGCCTGCAGGAACATGTTACCCACAGTGCAGTACTGCGAGCCTCAGTCTCAGCCTCAGGAGAGATGCCTGCAGGAACACGTTACCAACAGTGCAGTACTGCGAGCCTCAGTCTCAGCCTCAGGAGAGATGCCTGCAGGAACATGTTACCGACAGTGCAGTACTTCCAGCCTCAGTCTCAGCCTCAGGAGAGACGCCTGCAGGAACATGTTACCGACAGTGCAGTACTTTGCAGTACTTGGAGCCTCAGTCTCAGCCTCAGGAGCGATGCCTGCAGGAACATGTTACCGACAGTGCAGTACTGCGAGCCTCAGTCTCAGCCTCAGGAGAGTTGCCTGCAGGAACACGTTACCAACAGTGCAGTACTGCGAGCCTCAGTCTCAGCTTCAGGAGAGATGCCTGCAGGAACATGTTACCGACAGTGCAGTACTTCGAGCCTCAGTCTCGGCCTCAGGAGAGACGCCTGCAGGAACATGTTACCGACAGTGCAGTACTTGGAGCCTCAGTCTCAGCCTCAGGAGCGATGCCTGCAGGAACATGTTACCCACAGTGCAGTACTTCGAGCCTCAGTCTCAGCCTCAGGAGAGATGCCTGCAGGAACATGTTACCGACAGTGCAGTACTTGGAGCCTCAGTCTCAGCCTCAGCAGCGATGCCTGCAGGAACATGTTACCCACAGTGCAGTACTTCGAGCCTCAGTCTCAGCATCAGGAGAGACACCTGCAGGAACATGTTACCCACAGTGCAGTACTGCGAGCCTCAGGAGAGATGCCTGCAGGAACATGTTACCAACAGCGCGGTACTTGGAGCCTCAGTCTCAGCCTCAGGAGAGATGCCTGCAGGAACATGTTACCGACAGTGCAGTACTTGGAGCCTCAGTCTCAGCCTCAGGAGAGATGCCTGCAGGAACATGTTACCGACAGCGCAGTACTTGGAGCCTCAGTCTCAGCCTCAGGAGTGATGCCTGCAGGAACATGTTACCGACTGTGCAGTCCTTGGAGCCTCAGTCTCAGCCTCAGGAGAGATGCCTGCAGGAACATGTTACCGACAGTGCAGTACTGCGAGCCTCAATATCAGCCTCAGGAGAGATGCCTGCAGGAACATGTTACCGACAGTGCAGTACTGCGAGCCTCAGTCTCAGCCTCAGGAGAGATGCCTGCAGGAACATGTTACCGACAGCGCAGTACTTGGAGCCTCAGTCTCAGCCTCAGGAGTGATGCCTGCAGGAACATGTTACCGACAGTGCAGTCCTTGGAGCCTCAGTCTCAGCCTCAGGAGAGATGCCTGCAGGAACATGTTACCGACAGTGCAGTACTGCGAGCCTCAATATCAGCCTCAGGAGAGATGCCTGCAGGAACATGTTACCGACAGTGCAGTACTGCGAGCCTCAGTCTCAGCCTCAGGAGAGATGCCTGCAGGAACATGTTACCGACAGTGCAGTACTGCGAGCCTCAGTCTCAGCCTCAGGAGAGACGCCTGCAGGAACATGTTACCCACAGTGCAGTACTGCGAGCCTCAGTCTCAGCCTCAGGAGAGACGCCTGCAGGAACATGTTACCGACAGTGCAGTACTTGGAGCCTCAGTCTAGGCCTCAGGAGCGATGCCTGCAGGAACATGTTACCCACAGTGCAGTACTTCAAGCCTCAGTCTCAGCCTCAGGAGAGACGCCGGCAGGAACATGTTACCCAAAGTGCTGTACTGCGATCCTCAGTCTCCGCCTCAGGAGAGATGCCTGCAGGAACATGTTACCGACAGTGCAGTACTGCAAGCCTCAGTCTCAGCCTCAGGAGAGATGCCTGCAGGAACATGTTACCCACAGTGCAGTACTGCGAGCCTCAGTCTCAGCCTCAGGAGAGATGCCTGCAGGAACATGTTACCGACAGTGCAGTACTGCGAGCGTCAGTCTCAGCCTCAGGAGAGACGCCTGCAGGAACATGTTACCCACAGTGCAGTACTGCGAGCCTCAGTCTCAGCCTCAGGAGAGATGCCTGCAGGAACATGTTACCCACAGTGCAGTACTTCAAGCCTCAGTCTCAGCCTCAGGAGAGACGCCTGCAGGAACATGTTACCGACAGTGCAGTACTTGGAGCCTCAGTCTAGGCCTCAGGAGCGATGCCTGCAGGAACATGTTACCCACAGTGCAGTACTTCAAGCCTCAGTCTCAGCCTCAGGAGAGACGCCTGCAGGAACATGTTACCCACAGTGCTGTACTGCGATCCTCAGTCTCCGCCTCAGGAGAGATGCCTGCAGGAACATGTTACCGACAGTGCAGTACTGCAAGCCTCAGTCTCAGCCTCAGGAGAGATGCCTGCAGGAACATGTTACCCACAGTGCAGTACTGCGAGCCTCAGTCTCAGCCTCAGGAGAGATGCCTGCAGGAACATGTTACCGACAGTGCAGTACTGCGAGCGTCAGTCTCAGCCTCAGGAGAGATGCCTGCAGGAACATGTTACCCACAGTGCAGTACTTCAAGCCTCAGCCTCAGGAGAGACGCCTGCAGGAACATGTTACCGACAGTGCAGTACTTGGAGCCTCAGTCTAGACCTCAGGAGCTATGCCTGCAGGAACATGTTACCCACAGTGCAGTACTTCGAGCCTCAGTCTCAGCCTCAGGAGAGATGCCTGCAGGAACATGTTACCAACAGTGCAGTACTGCGAGCCTCAGTCTCAGCCTCAGGAGAGACGCCTGCAGGAACATGTTACCGACAGTGCAGTACTTGGAGCCTCAGTCTAGGCCTCAGGAGCTATGCCTGCAGGAACATGTTACCCACAGTGCAGTACTTCGAGCCTCAGTCTCAGCCTCAGGAGAGACGCCTGCAGGAACATGTTACCCACAGTGCAGTACTGCGAGCCTCAGTCTCAGCCTCAGGAGAGATGCCTGCAGGAACATGTTACCGACAGTGCAGTACTGCGAGCCTCAGTCTCAGCCTCAGGAGAGATGCCTGCAGGAACATGTTACCGACAGTGCAGTACTGCGAGCCTCAGTCTCAGCCTCAGGAGAGATGCCTGCAGGAACATGTTACCCTCAGTGCAGTACTGCGAGCCTCAGCCTCAGGAGAGATGCCTGCAGGAACATGTTACCCACAGTGCAGTACTTCAAGCCTCAGTCTCAGCCTCAGGAGAGACGCCTGCAGGCACATGTTACCGACAGTGCAGTACTTGGAGCCTCAGTCTAGGCCTCAGGAGCGATGCCTGCAGGAACATGTTACCCACAGTGCAGTACTTCGAGCCTCAGTCTCAGCCTCAGGAGAGACGCCTGCAGGAACATGTTACCCACAGTTCTGTACTGCGATCCTCAGTCTCCGCCTCAGGAGAGATGCCTGCAGGAACATGTTACCGACAGTGCAGTACTGCGAGCCTCAGTCTCAGCCTCAGGAGAGATGCCTGCAGGAACATGTTACCCTCAGTGCAGTACTGCGAGCCTCAGCCTCAGGAGAGATGCCTGCAGGAACATGTTACCCACAGTGCAGTACTTCAAGCCTCAGTCTCAGCCTCAGGAGAGACGCCTGCAGGAACATGTTACCCAAAGTGCAGTACTGCGAGCCTCAGTCTCAGCCTCAGGAGAGACGCCTGCAGGAACATGTTACCCACAGTGCAGTACTGCGAGCCTCAGTCTCAGCCTCAGGAGAGATGCCTGCAGGAACATGTTACCGACAGTGCAGTACTTGGAGCCTCAGTCTCAGCCTCAGGAGAGGCCTGCAGGAACATGTTACCCACAGTGCAGTACTGCGAGCCTCAGTCTCAGCCTCAGGAGAGATGCCTGCAGGAACATGTTACCCACAGTGCAGGACTGCGAGCCTCAGTCTCAGCCTCAGGAGAGATGCCTGCAGGAACATGTTACCGACAGTGCAGTACTGCGAGCCTCAGTCTCATCCTCAGGAGCGATGCCTGCAGGAACATGTTACCGACAGCGCAGTACTTCTAGCCTCAGTCTCAGCCTCAGGAGAGATGCCTGCAGGAACATGTTACCGACAGTGCAGTACTGCGAGCCTCAGTCTCAGCCTCAGGAGAGATGCCTGCAGGAACATCTTACCCACAGTGCAGTACTGCGAGCCTCAGTCTCAGCCTCAGGAGAGATGCCTGCAGGAACACGTTACCCACAGTGCAGTACTGCTAGCCTCAGTCTCAGCCTCAGGAGAGATGCCTGCAGGAACATGTTACCGACAGTGCAGTACTGCGAGCCTCAGTCTCATCCTCAGGAGCGATGCCTGCAGGAACATGTTACCGACAGTGCAGTACTTCGAGCCTCAGTCTCAGCCTCAGGAGAGATGCCTGCAGAAACATGTTACCGACAGTGCAGTACTGCGAGCCTCAGTCTCAGCCTCAGGAGAGATGCCTGCAGGAACATGTTACCCACAGTGCAGTACTGCGAGCCTCAGTCTCAGCCTCAGGAGAGATGCCTGCAGGAACACGTTACCAACAGTGCAGTACTGCGAGCCTCAGTCTCAGCCTCAGGAGAGATGCCTGCAGGAACATGTTACCGACAGTGCAGTACTTGGAGCCTCAGTCTCAGCCTCAGCAGAGACGCCTGCAGGAACATGTTACCGACAGTGCAGTACTTGGAGCCTCAGTCTCAGCCTCAGGAGCGATGCCTGCAGGAACATGTTACCGACAGTGCAGTACTGCGAGCCTCAGTCTCAGCCTCAGGAGAGATGCCTGCAGGAACATGTTACCCACAGTGCAGTACTGCGAGCCTCAGTCTCAGCCTCAGGAGAGATGCCTGCAGGAACACGTTACCCACAGTGCAGTACTGCTAGCCTCAGTCTCAGCCTCAGGAGAGATGCCTGCAGGAACATGTTACCGACAGTGCAGTACTGCGAGCCTCAGTCTCATCCTCAGGAGCGATGCCTGCAGGAACATGTTACCGACAGTGCAGTACTTCGAGCCTCAGTCTCAGCCTCAGGAGAGATGCCTGCAGAAACATGTTACCGACAGTGCAGTACTGCGAGCCTCAGTCTCAGCCTCAGGAGAGATGCCTGCAGGAACATGTTACCCACAGTGCAGTACTGCGAGCCTCAGTCTCAGCCTCAGGAGAGATGCCTGCAGGAACACGTTACCAACAGTGCAGTACTGCGAGCCTCAGTCTCAGCCTCAGGAGAGATGCCTGCAGGAACATGTTACCGACAGTGCAGTACTTCGAGCCTCAGTCTCAGCCTCAGCAGAGACGCCTGCAGGAACATGTTACCGACAGTGCAGTACTTGGAGCCTCAGTCTCAGCCTCAGGAGCGATGCCTGCAGGAACATGTTACCGACAGTGCAGTACTGCGAGCCTCAGTCTCAGCCTCAGGAGAGATGCCTGCAGGAACATGTTACCCACAGTGCAGTACTGCGAGCCTCAGTCTCAGCCTCAGGAGAGATGCCTGCAGGAACACGTTACCGACAGTGCAGTACTGCTAGCCTCAGTCTCAGCCTCAGGAGCGATGCCTGCAGGAACATGTTACCGACAGTGCAGTACTGCGAGCCTCAGTCTCAGCCTCAGGAGAGATGCCTGCAGGAACATGTTACCGACAGCGCAGTACTTGGAGCCTCAGTCTCAGCCTCAGGAGTGATGCCTGCAGGAACATGTTACCGACAGTGCAGTCCTTGGAGCCTCAGTCTCAGCCTCAGGAGAGATGCCTGCAGGAACATGTTACCGACAGTGCAGTACTGCGAGCCTCAATATCAGCCTCAGGAGAGATGCCTGCAGGAACATGTTACCGACAGTGCAGTACTGCGAGCCTCAGTCTCAGCCTCAGGAGAGATGCCTGCAGGAACATGTTACCGACAGTGCAGTACTGCGAGCCTCAGTCTCAGCCTCAGGAGAGACGCCTGCAGGAACATGTTACCCACAGTGCAGTACTGCGAGCCTCAGTCTCAGCCTCAGGAGAGACGCCTGCAGGAACATGTTACCGACAGTGCAGTACTTGGAGCCTCAGTCTAGGCCTCAGGAGCGATGCCTGCAGGAACATGTTACCCACAGTGCAGTACTTCAAGCCTCAGTCTCAGCCTCAGGAGAGACGCCGGCAGGAACATGTTACCCAAAGTGCTGTACTGCGATCCTCAGTCTCCGCCTCAGGAGAGATGCCTGCAGGAACATGTTACCGACAGTGCAGTACTGCAAGCCTCAGTCTCAGCCTCAGGAGAGATGCCTGCAGGAACATGTTACCCACAGTGCAGTACTGCGAGCCTCAGTCTCAGCCTCAGGAGAGATGCCTGCAGGAACATGTTACCGACAGTGCAGTACTGCGAGCGTCAGTCTCAGCCTCAGGAGAGACGCCTGCAGGAACATGTTACCCACAGTGCAGTACTGCGAGCCTCAGTCTCAGCCTCAGGAGAGATGCCTGCAGGAACATGTTACCCACAGTGCAGTACTTCAAGCCTCAGTCTCAGCCTCAGGAGAGACGCCTGCAGGAACATGTTACCGACAGTGCAGTACTTGGAGCCTCAGTCTAGGCCTCAGGAGCGATGCCTGCAGGAACATGTTACCCACAGTGCAGTACTTCAAGCCTCAGTCTCAGCCTCAGGAGAGACGCCTGCAGGAACATGTTACCCACAGTGCTGTACTGCGATCCTCAGTCTCCGCCTCAGGAGAGATGCCTGCAGGAACATGTTACCGACAGTGCAGTACTGCAAGCCTCAGTCTCAGCCTCAGGAGAGATGCCTGCAGGAACATGTTACCCACAGTGCAGTACTGCGAGCCTCAGTCTCAGCCTCAGGAGAGATGCCTGCAGGAACATGTTACCGACAGTGCAGTACTGCGAGCGTCAGTCTCAGCCTCAGGAGAGATGCCTGCAGGAACATGTTACCCACAGTGCAGTACTTCAAGCCTCAGCCTCAGGAGAGACGCCTGCAGGAACATGTTACCGACAGTGCAGTACTTGGAGCCTCAGTCTAGACCTCAGGAGCTATGCCTGCAGGAACATGTTACCCACAGTGCAGTACTTCGAGCCTCAGTCTCAGCCTCAGGAGAGATGCCTGCAGGAACATGTTACCAACAGTGCAGTACTGCGAGCCTCAGTCTCAGCCTCAGGAGAGACGCCTGCAGGAACATGTTACCGACAGTGCAGTACTTGGAGCCTCAGTCTAGGCCTCAGGAGCTATGCCTGCAGGAACATGTTACCCACAGTGCAGTACTTCGAGCCTCAGTCTCAGCCTCAGGAGAGACGCCTGCAGGAACATGTTACCCACAGTGCAGTACTGCGAGCCTCAGTCTCAGCCTCAGGAGAGATGCCTGCAGGAACATGTTACCGACAGTGCAGTACTGCGAGCCTCAGTCTCAGCCTCAGGAGAGATGCCTGCAGGAACATGTTACCGACAGTGCAGTACTGCGAGCCTCAGTCTCAGCCTCAGGAGAGATGCCTGCAGGAACATGTTACCCTCAGTGCAGTACTGCGAGCCTCAGCCTCAGGAGAGATGCCTGCAGGAACATGTTACCCACAGTGCAGTACTTCAAGCCTCAGTCTCAGCCTCAGGAGAGACGCCTGCAGGCACATGTTACCGACAGTGCAGTACTTGGAGCCTCAGTCTAGGCCTCAGGAGCGATGCCTGCAGGAACATGTTACCCACAGTGCAGTACTTCGAGCCTCAGTCTCAGCCTCAGGAGAGACGCCTGCAGGAACATGTTACCCACAGTTCTGTACAGCGATCCTCAGTCTCCGCCTCAGGAGAGATGCCTGCAGGAACATGTTACCGACAGTGCAGTACTGCGAGCCTCAGTCTCAGCCTCAGGAGAGATGCCTGCAGGAACATGTTACCCTCAGTGCAGTACTGCGAGCCTCAGCCTCAGGAGAGATGCCTGCAGGAACATGTTACCCACAGTGCAGTACTTCAAGCCTCAGTCTCAGCCTCAGGAGAGACGCCTGCAGGAACATGTTACCCAAA
This sequence comes from Triturus cristatus, assembly GCF_964204655.1. Lineage (NCBI taxonomy): Eukaryota > Metazoa > Chordata > Amphibia > Caudata > Salamandridae > Triturus > Triturus cristatus. The sequence continues at coordinate 394,960,098 of NC_140579.1, read as the reverse complement.
GTGCAGTACTGCGAGCCTCAGTCTCAGCCTCAGGAGAGACGCCTGCAGGAACATGTTACCCACAGTGCAGTACTGCGAGCCTCAGTCTCAGCCTCAGGAGAGATGCCTGCAGGAACATGTTACCGACAGTGCAGTACTTGGAGCCTCAGTCTCAGCCTCAGGAGAGGCCTGCAGGAACATGTTACCCACAGTGCAGTACTGCGAGCCTCAGTCTCAGCCTCAGGAGAGATGCCTGCAGGAACATGTTACCCACAGTGCAGGACTGCGAGCCTCAGTCTCAGCCTCAGGAGAGATGCCTGCAGGAACATGTTACCGACAGTGCAGTACTGCGAGCCTCAGTCTCATCCTCAGGAGCGATGCCTGCAGGAACATGTTACCGACAGCGCAGTACTTCTAGCCTCAGTCTCAGCCTCAGGAGAGATGCCTGCAGGAACATGTTACCGACAGTGCAGTACTGCGAGCCTCAGTCTCAGCCTCAGGAGAGATGCCTGCAGGAACATCTTACCCACAGTGCAGTACTGCGAGCCTCAGTCTCAGCCTCAGGAGAGATGCCTGCAGGAACACGTTACCCACAGTGCAGTACTGCTAGCCTCAGTCTCAGCCTCAGGAGAGATGCCTGCAGGAACATGTTACCGACAGTGCAGTACTGCGAGCCTCAGTCTCATCCTCAGGAGCGATGCCTGCAGGAACATGTTACCGACAGTGCAGTACTTCGAGCCTCAGTCTCAGCCTCAGGAGAGATGCCTGCAGAAACATGTTACCGACAGTGCAGTACTGCGAGCCTCAGTCTCAGCCTCAGGAGAGATGCCTGCAGGAACATGTTACCCACAGTGCAGTACTGCGAGCCTCAGTCTCAGCCTCAGGAGAGATGCCTGCAGGAACACGTTACCAACAGTGCAGTACTGCGAGCCTCAGTCTCAGCCTCAGGAGAGATGCCTGCAGGAACATGTTACCGACAGTGCAGTACTTGGAGCCTCAGTCTCAGCCTCAGCAGAGACGCCTGCAGGAACATGTTACCGACAGTGCAGTACTTGGAGCCTCAGTCTCAGCCTCAGGAGCGATGCCTGCAGGAACATGTTACCGACAGTGCAGTACTGCGAGCCTCAGTCTCAGCCTCAGGAGAGATGCCTGCAGGAACATGTTACCCACAGTGCAGTACTGCGAGCCTCAGTCTCAGCCTCAGGAGAGATGCCTGCAGGAACACGTTACCCACAGTGCAGTACTGCTAGCCTCAGTCTCAGCCTCAGGAGAGATGCCTGCAGGAACATGTTACCGACAGTGCAGTACTGCGAGCCTCAGTCTCATCCTCAGGAGCGATGCCTGCAGGAACATGTTACCGACAGTGCAGTACTTCGAGCCTCAGTCTCAGCCTCAGGAGAGATGCCTGCAGAAACATGTTACCGACAGTGCAGTACTGCGAGCCTCAGTCTCAGCCTCAGGAGAGATGCCTGCAGGAACATGTTACCCACAGTGCAGTACTGCGAGCCTCAGTCTCAGCCTCAGGAGAGATGCCTGCAGGAACACGTTACCAACAGTGCAGTACTGCGAGCCTCAGTCTCAGCCTCAGGAGAGATGCCTGCAGGAACATGTTACCGACAGTGCAGTACTTCGAGCCTCAGTCTCAGCCTCAGCAGAGACGCCTGCAGGAACATGTTACCGACAGTGCAGTACTTGGAGCCTCAGTCTCAGCCTCAGGAGCGATGCCTGCAGGAACATGTTACCGACAGTGCAGTACTGCGAGCCTCAGTCTCAGCCTCAGGAGAGATGCCTGCAGGAACATGTTACCCACAGTGCAGTACTGCGAGCCTCAGTCTCAGCCTCAGGAGAGATGCCTGCAGGAACACGTTACCGACAGTGCAGTACTGCTAGCCTCAGTCTCAGCCTCAGGAGCGATGCCTGCAGGAACATGTTACCGACAGTGCAGTACTGCGAGCCTCAGTCTCAGCCTCAGGAGAGATGCCTGCAGGAACATGTTACCCACAGTGCAGTACTGCGAGCCTCAGTCTCAGCCTCAGGAGAGATGCCTGCAGGAACACGTTACCGACAGTGCAGTACTGCGAGCCTCAGTCTCAGCCTCAGGAGAGATGCCTGCAGGAACATGTTACCGACAGTGCAGTACTTCGAGCCTCAGTCTCAAACTCAGGAGAGACGCCTGCAGGAACATGTTACCCTCAGTGCAGTACTGCGAGCCTCAGCCTCAGGAGAGATGCCTGCAGGAACATGTTACCCACAGTGCAGTACTGCGAGCCTCAGTCTCAGCCTCAGGAGAGATGCCTGCAGGAACATGTTACCCTCAGTGCAGTACTGCGAGCCTCAGCCTCAGGAGAGATGCCTGCAGGAACATGTTACCCACAGTGCAGTACTTCAAGCCTCAGTCTCAGCCTCAGGAGAGACGCCTGCAGGAACATGTTACCCAAAGTGCAGTACTGCGAGCCTCAGTCTCAGCCTCAGGAGAGACGCCTGCAGGAACATGTTACCCACAGTGCAGTACTGCGAGCCTCAGTCTCAGCCTCAGGAGAGATGCCTGCAGGAACATGTTACCGACAGTGCAGTACTTGGAGCCTCAGTCTCAGCCTCAGGAGAGGCCTGCAGGAACATGTTACCCACAGTGCAGTACTGCGAGCCTCAGTCTCAGCCTCAGGAGAGATGCCTGCAGGAACATGTTACCCACAGTGCAGGACTGCGAGCCTCAGTCTCAGCCTCAGGAGAGATGCCTGCAGGAACATGTTACCGACAGTGCAGTACTGCGAGCCTCAGTCTCATCCTCAGGAGCGATGCCTGCAGGAACATGTTACCGACAGCGCAGTACTTCTAGCCTCAGTCTCAGCCTCAGGAGAGATGCCTGCAGGAACATGTTACCGACAGTGCAGTACTGCGAGCCTCAGTCTCAGCCTCAGGAGAGATGCCTGCAGGAACATCTTACCCACAGTGCAGTACTGCGAGCCTCAGTCTCAGCCTCAGGAGAGATGCCTGCAGGAACACGTTACCCACAGTGCAGTACTGCTAGCCTCAGTCTCAGCCTCAGGAGAGATGCCTGCAGGAACATGTTACCGACAGTGCAGTACTGCGAGCCTCAGTCTCATCCTCAGGAGCGATGCCTGCAGGAACATGTTACCGACAGTGCAGTACTTCGAGCCTCAGTCTCAGCCTCAGGAGAGATGCCTGCAGAAACATGTTACCGACAGTGCAGTACTGCGAGCCTCAGTCTCAGCCTCAGGAGAGATGCCTGCAGGAACATGTTACCCACAGTGCAGTACTGCGAGCCTCAGTCTCAGCCTCAGGAGAGATGCCTGCAGGAACACGTTACCAACAGTACAGTACTGCGAGCCTCAGTCTCAGCCTCAGGAGAGATGCCTGCAGGAACATGTTACCGACAGTGCAGTACTTGGAGCCTCAGTCTCAGCCTCAGCAGAGACGCCTGCAGGAACATGTTACCGACAGTGCAGTACTTGGAGCCTCAGTCTCAGCCTCAGGAGCGATGCCTGCAGGAACATGTTACCGACAGTGCAGTACTGCGAGCCTCAGTCTCAGCCTCAGGAGAGATGCCTGCAGGAACATGTTACCCACAGTGCAGTACTGCGAGCCTCAGTCTCAGCCTCAGGAGAGATGCCTGCAGGAACACGTTACCCACAGTGCAGTACTGCTAGCCTCAGTCTCAGCCTCAGGAGAGATGCCTGCAGGAACATGTTACCGACAGTGCAGTACTGCGAGCCTCAGTCTCATCCTCAGGAGCGATGCCTGCAGGAACATGTTACCGACAGTGCAGTACTTCGAGCCTCAGTCTCAGCCTCAGGAGAGATGCCTGCAGAAACATGTTACCGACAGTGCAGTACTGCGAGCCTCAGTCTCAGCCTCAGGAGAGATGCCTGCAGGAACATGTTACCCACAGTGCAGTACTGCGAGCCTCAGTCTCAGCCTCAGGAGAGATGCCTGCAGGAACACGTTACCAACAGTGCAGTACTGCGAGCCTCAGTCTCAGCCTCAGGAGAGATGCCTGCAGGAACATGTTACCGACAGTGCAGTACTTCGAGCCTCAGTCTCAGCCTCAGCAGAGACGCCTGCAGGAACATGTTACCGACAGTGCAGTACTTGGAGCCTCAGTCTCAGCCTCAGGAGCGATGCCTGCAGGAACATGTTACCGACAGTGCAGTACTGCGAGCCTCAGTCTCAGCCTCAGGAGAGATGCCTGCAGGAACATGTTACCCACAGTGCAGTACTGCGAGCCTCAGTCTCAGCCTCAGGAGAGATGCCTGCAGGAACACGTTACCGACAGTGCAGTACTGCGAGCCTCAGTCTCAGCCTCAGGAGAGATGCCTGCAGGAACATGTTACCGACAGTGCAGTACTTCGAGCCTCAGTCTCAAACTCAGGAGAGACGCCTGCAGGAACATGTTACCGACAGTGCAGTACTTGGAGCCTCAGTCTCAGCCTCAGGAGCGATGCCTGCAGGAACATGTTACCCACAGTGCAGTACTTGGAGCCTCAGTCTCAGCCTCAGGAGCGATGCCTGCAGGAACATGTTACCCACAGTGCAGTACTTCGAGCCTCAGTCTCAGCATCAGGAGAGACACCTGCAGGAACATGTTACCCACAGTGCAGTACTGCGAGCCTCAGGAGAGATGCCTGCAGGAACATGTTACCGACAGTGCAGTACTTGGAGCCTCAGTCTCAGCCTCAGGAGAGATGCCTGCAGGAATATGTTACCGACAGCGCAGGACTTGGAGCCTCAGTCTCAGCCTCAGGAGAGATGCCTGCAGGAACATGTTACCAACAGTGCAGTACTGCGAGCCTCAGTCTCAGCCTCAGGAGAGACGCCTGCAGGAATATGTTACCGACAGTGCAGTACTTCGAGCCTCAGTCTCAGCCTCAGGAGAGATGCCTGAAGGAACATGTTACCGACAGTGCAGTACTTCGAGCCTCAGTCTCAGCCTCAGGAGCGATGCCTACAGGAACATGTTACCCACAGTGCAGTAATTCGAGCCTCAGTCTCAGCCTCAGGAGAGACGCCTGCAGGAACATGTTACCCACAGTGCAGTACTGCGAACCTCAGTCTCAGCCTCAGGAGAGACGCCTGCAGGAACATGTTACCCACAGTGCATTACTGCGAGCCTCAGTCTCAGCCTCAGGAGAGATGCCTGCAGGAACATGTTACTGACAGTGCAGTACTTGGAGCCTCAGTCTCAGCCTCAGGAGAGACGCCTGCAGGAACATGTTACCCACAGTGCAGTACAGCGAGCCTCAGTCTCAGCCTCAGGAGCGATGCCTGCAGGAACATGTTACCCACAGTGCAGTACTTCGAGCCTCAGTCTCAGCATCAGGAGAGACACCTGCAGGAACATGTTACCCACAGTGCAGTACTGCGAGCCTCAGGAGAGATGCCTGCAGGAACATGTTACCGACAGTGCAGTACTTGGAGCCTCAGTCTCAGCCTCAGGAGAGATGCCTGCAGGAATATGTTACCGACAGCGCAGTACTTGAAGCCTCAGTCTCAGCCTCAGGAGAGATGCCTTCAGGAACATGTTACCAACAGTGCAGTACTGCGAGCCTCAGTCTCAGCCTCAGGAGAGATGCCTGCAGGAACATGTTACCCACAGTGCAGGACTGCGAGCCTCAGTCTCAGCCTCAGGAGAGATGCCTGCAGGAACATGTTACCGACAGTGCAGTACTGCGAGCCTCAGTCTCATCCTCAGGAGCGATGCCTGCAGGAACATGTTACCGACAGCGCAGTACTTCTAGCCTCAGTCTCAGCCTCAGGAGAGATGCCTGCAGGAACATGTTACCGACAGTGCAGTACTGCGAGCCTCAGTCTCAGCCTCAGGAGAGATGCCTGCAGGAACATCTTACCCACAGTGCAGTACTGCAAGCCTCAGTCTCAGCCTCAGGAGAGATGCCTGCAGGAACACGTTACCCACAGTGCAGTACTGCTAGCCTCAGTCTCAGCCTCAGGAGAGATGCCTGCAGGAACATGTTACCGACAGTGCAGTACTGCGAGCCTCAGTCTCATCCTCAGGAGCGATGCCTGCAGGAACATGTTACCGACAGTGCAGTACTTCGAGCCTCAGTCTCAGCCTCAGGAGAGATGCCTGCAGAAACATGTTACCGACAGTGCAGTACTGCGAGCCTCAGTCTCAGCCTCAGTAGAGATGCCTGCAGGAACATGTTACCCACAGTGCAGTACTGCGAGCCTCAGTCTCAGCCTCAGGAGAGATGCCTGCAGGAACACGTTACCAACAGTGCAGTACTGCGAGCCTCAGTCTCAGCCTCAGGAGAGATGCCTGCAGGAACATGTTACCGACAGTGCAGTACTTGGAGCCTCAGTCTCAGCCTCAGCAGAGACGCCTGCAGGAACATGTTACCGACAGTGCAGTACTTGGAGCCTCAGTCTCAGCCTCAGGAGCGATGCCTGCAGGAACATGTTACCGACAGTGCAGTACTGCGAGCCTCAGTCTCAGCCTCAGGAGAGATGCCTGCAGGAACATGTTACCCACAGTGCAGTACTGCGAGCCTCAGTCTCAGCCTCAGGAGAGATGCCTGCAGGAACACGTTACCCACAGTGCAGTACTGCTAGCCTCAGTCTCAGCCTCAGGAGAGATGCCTGCAGGAACATGTTACCGACAGTGCAGTACTGCGAGCCTCAGTCTCATCCTCAGGAGCGATGCCTGCAGGAACATGTTACCGACAGTGCAGTACTTCGAGCCTCAGTCTCAGCCTCAGGAGAGATGCCTGCAGAAACATGTTACCGACAGTGCAGTACTGCGAGCCTCAGTCTCAGCCTCAGGAGAGATGCCTGCAGGAACATGTTACCCACAGTGCAGTACTGCGAGCCTCAGTCTCAGCCTCAGGAGAGATGCCTGCAGGAACACGTTACCAACAGTGCAGTACTGCGAGCCTCAGTCTCAGCCTCAGGAGAGATGCCTGCAGGAACATGTTACCGACAGTGCAGTACTTCGAGCCTCAGTCTCAGCCTCAGCAGAGACGCCTGCAGGAACATGTTACCGACAGTGCAGTACTTGGAGCCTCAGTCTCAGCCTCAGGAGCGATGCCTGCAGGAACATGTTACCGACAGTGCAGTACTGCGAGCCTCAGTCTCAGCCTCAGGAGAGATGCCTGCAGGAACATGTTACCCACAGTGCAGTACTGCGAGCCTCAGTCTCAGCCTCAGGAGAGATGCCTGCAGGAACACGTTACCGACAGTGCAGTACTGCGAGCCTCAGTCTCAGCCTCAGGAGAGATGCCTGCAGGAACATGTTACCGACAGTGCAGTACTTCGAGCCTCAGTCTCAAACTCAGGAGAGACGCCTGCAGGAACATGTTACCGACAGTGCAGTACTTGGAGCCTCAGTCTCAGCCTCAGGAGCGATGCCTGCAGGAACATGTTACCCACAGTGCAGTACTTGGAGCCTCAGTCTCAGCCTCAGGAGCGATGCCTGCAGGAACATGTTACCCACAGTGCAGTACTTCGAGCCTCAGTCTCAGCATCAGGAGAGACACCTGCAGGAACATGTTACCCACAGTGCAGTACTGCGAGCCTCAGGAGAGATGCCTGCAGGAACATGTTACCGACAGTGCAGTACTTGGAGCCTCAGTCTCAGCCTCAGGAGAGATGCCTGCAGGAATATGTTACCGACAGCGCAGGACTTGGAGCCTCAGTCTCAGCCTCAGGAGAGATGCCTGCAGGAACATGTTACCAACAGTGCAGTACTGCGAGCCTCAGTCTCAGCCTCAGGAGAGACGCCTGCAGGAATATGTTACCGACAGTGCAGTACTTCGAGCCTCAGTCTCAGCCTCAGGAGAGATGCCTGAAGGAACATGTTACCGACAGTGCAGTACTTCGAGCCTCAGTCTCAGCCTCAGGAGCGATGCCTACAGGAACATGTTACCCACAGTGCAGTAATTCGAGCCTCAGTCTCAGCCTCAGGAGAGACGCCAGCAGGAACATGTTACCCACAGTGCAGTACTGCGAACCTTAGTCTCAGCCTCAGGAGAGACGCCTGCAGGAACATGTTACCCACAGTGCAGTACTGCGAGCCTCAGTCTCAGCCTCAGGAGAGATGCCTGCAGGAACATGTTACTGACAGTGCAGTACTTGGAGCCTCAGTCTCAGCCTCAGGAGAGACGCCTGCAGGAACATGTTACCCACAGTGCAGTACAGCGAGCCTCAGTCTCAGCCTCAGGAGCGATGCCTGCAGGAACATGTTACCCACAGTGCAGTACTTCGAGCCTCAGTCTCAGCATCAGGAGAGACACCTGCAGGAACATGTTACCCACAGTGCAGTACTGCGAGCCTCAGGAGAGATGCCTGCAGGAACATGTTACCGACAGTGCAGTACTTGGAGCCTCAGTCTCAGCCTCAGGAGAGATGCCTGCAGGAATATGTTACCGACAGCGCAGTACTTGGAGCCTCAGTCTCAGCCTCAGGAGAGATGCCTGCAGGAACATGTTACCGACAGTGCAGTACTTCGAGCCTCAGTCTCAGCCTCAGGAGAGATGCCTGAAGGAACATGTTACCCACAGTGCAGTAATTCGAGCCTCAGTCTCAGCCTCAGGAGAGACGCCTGCAGGAACATGTTACCCACAGTGCAGTACTGCGAGCCTCAGTCTCAGCCTCAGGAGAGACGCCTGCAGGAAAATGTTACCCACAGTGCAGTACTGCGAGCCTCAGTCTCAGCCTCAGGAGAGATGCCTGCAGGAACATGTTACTGACAGTGCAGTACTTGGAGCCTCAGTCTCAGCCTCAGGAGAGATGCCTGCAGGAACATGTTACCCACAGTGCAGTACAGCGAGCCTCAGTCTCAGCCTCAGGAGAGATGCCTGCAGGAACATGTTACCCACAGTGCAGTACTGCGAGCCTCAGTATCAGCCTTAGGAGAGATGCCTGCAGGAACATGTTACCGACAGTGCAGTACTGCGAGCCTCAGTCTCAGCCTCAGGAGAGACACCTGCAGGAACATGTTACCCACAGTGCAGTACTGCGAGCCTCAGTCTCAGCCTCAGGAGAGATGCCTGCAGGAACATGTTACCGACAGTGCAGTACTGCGAGCCTCAGTCTCATCCTCAGGAGCGATGCCTGCAGGAACATGTTACCGACAGTGCAGTACTTCGAGCCTCAGTCTCAGCCTCAGGAGAGATGCCTGCAGGAACATGTTACCGACAGTGCAGTACTGCGAGCCTCAGTCTCAGCCTCAGGAGAGATGCCTGCAGGAACATGTTACCCACAGTACAGTACTGCGAGCCTCAGTCTCAGCCTCAGGAGAGATGCCTGCTGGAACACGTTACCAACAGTGCAGTACTGCGAGCCTCAGTCTCAGCCTCAGGAGAGATGCCTGCAGGAACATGTTACCGACAGTGCAGTACTTCCAGCCTCAGTCTCAGCCTCAGGAGAGACGCCTGCAAGAACATGTTACCGACAGTGCAGTACTTTGCAGTACTTGGAGCCTCAGTCTCAGCCTCAGGAGCGATGCCTGCAGGAACATGTTACCGACAGTGCAGTACTTCGAGCCTCAGTCTCAGCCTCAGCAGAGACGCCTGCAGGAACATTATACCGACAGTGCAGTACTTGGAGCCTCAGTCTCAGCCTCAGGAGCGATGCCTGCTGGAACATGTTACCGACAGTGCAGTACTGCGAGCCTCAGTCTCAGCCTCAGGAGAGATGCCTGCAGGAACATGTTACCCACAGTGCAGTACTGCGAGCCTCAGTCTCAGCCTCAGGAGAGATGCCTGCAGGAACACGTTACCGACAGTGCAGTACTGCGAGCCTCAGTCTCAGCCTCAGGAGAGATGCCTGCAGGAACATGTTACCGACAGTGCAGTACTTCGAGCCTCAGTCTCGAACTCAGGAGAGACGCCTGCAGGAACATGTTACCGACAGTGCAGTACTTGGAGCCTCAGTCTCAGCCTCAGGAGCGATGCCTGCAGGAACATGTTACCCACAGTGCAGTACTTGGAGCCTCAGTCTCAGCCTCAGGAGCGATGCCTGCAGGAACATGTTACCCACAGTGCAGTACTTCGAGCCTCAGTCTCAGCATCAGGAGAGACACCTGCAGGAACATGTTACCCACAGTGCAGTACTGCGAGCCTCAGGAGAGATGCCTGCAGGAACATGTTACCGACAGTGCAGTACTTGGAGCCTCAGTCTCAGCCTCAGGAGAGATGCCTGCAGGAATATGTTACCGACAGCGCAGTACTTGGAGCCTCAGTCTCAGCCTCAGGAGAGATGCCTGCAGGAACATGTTACCGACAGTGCAGTACTGCGAGCCTCAGTCTCATCCTCAGGAGCGATGCCTGCAGGAACATGTTACCGACAGTGCAGTACTTCGAGCCTCAGTCTCAGCCTCAGGAGAGATGCCTGCAGGAACATGTTACCCACAGTGCAGTACTGCGAGCCTCAGTCTCAGCCTCAGGAGAGACGCCTGCAGGAACATGTTACCCACAGTGCAGTACTGCGAGCCTCAGTCTCAGCCTCAGGAGAGACGCCTGCAGGAACATGTTACCCACAGTGCAGTACTGCGAGCCTCAGTCTCAGCCTCAGGAGAGATGCCTGCAGGAACATGTTACTGACAGTGCAGTACTTGGAGCCTCAGTCTCAGCCTCAGGAGAGACGCCTGCAGGAACATGTTACCCACAGTGCAGTACAGCGAGCCTCAGTCTCAGCCTCAGGAGAGATGCCTGCAGGAACATGTTACCCACAGTGCAGTACTGCGAGCCTCAGTTTCAGCCTTAGGAGAGATGCCTGCAGGAACATGTTACCGACAGTGCAGTACTGCGAGCCTCAGTCTCAGCCTCAGGAGAGACACCTGCAGGAACATATAACCCACAGTGCAGTACTGCGAGCCTCAGTCTCAGCCTCAGGAGAGATGCCTGCAGGAACATGTTACCGACAGTGCAGTACTGCGAGCCTCAGTCTCATCCTCAGGAGCGATGCCTGCAGGAACATGTTACCGACAGTGCAGTACTTCGAGCCTCAGTCTCAGCCTCAGGAGAGATGCCTGCAGGAACATGTTACCGACAGTGCAGTACTGCGAGCCTCAGTCTCAGCCTCAGGAGAAATGCCTGCAGGAACATGTTACCCACAGTGCAGTACTGCGAGCCTCAGTCTCAGCCTCAGGAGAGATGCCTGCAGGAACACGTTACCAACAGTGCAGTACTGCGAGCCTCAGTCTCAGCCTCAGGAGAGATGCCTGCAGGAACATGTTACCGACAGTGCAGTACTTCCAGCCTCAGTCTCAGCCTCAGGAGAGACGCCTGCAGGAACATGTTACCGACAGTGCAGTACTTTGCAGTACTTGGAGCCTCAGTCTCAGCCTCAGGAGCGATGCCTGCAGGAACATGTTACCGACAGTGCAGTACTGCGAGCCTCAGTCTCAGCCTCAGGAGAGTTGCCTGCAGGAACACGTTACCAACAGTGCAGTACTGCGAGCCTCAGTCTCAGCTTCAGGAGAGATGCCTGCAGGAACATGTTACCGACAGTGCAGTACTTCGAGCCTCAGTCTCGGCCTCAGGAGAGACGCCTGCAGGAACATGTTACCGACAGTGCAGTACTTGGAGCCTCAGTCTCAGCCTCAGGAGCGATGCCTGCAGGAACATGTTACCCACAGTGCAGTACTTCGAGCCTCAGTCTCAGCCTCAGGAGAGATGCCTGCAGGAACATGTTACCGACAGTGCAGTACTTGGAGCCTCAGTCTCAGCCTCAGCAGCGATGCCTGCAGGAACATGTTACCCACAGTGCAGTACTTCGAGCCTCAGTCTCAGCATCAGGAGAGACACCTGCAGGAACATGTTACCCACAGTGCAGTACTGCGAGCCTCAGGAGAGATGCCTGCAGGAACATGTTACCAACAGCGCGGTACTTGGAGCCTCAGTCTCAGCCTCAGGAGAGATGCCTGCAGGAACATGTTACCGACAGTGCAGTACTTGGAGCCTCAGTCTCAGCCTCAGGAGAGATGCCTGCAGGAACATGTTACCGACAGCGCAGTACTTGGAGCCTCAGTCTCAGCCTCAGGAGTGATGCCTGCAGGAACATTTTTACGACTGTGCAGTCCTTGGAGCCTCAGTCTCAGCCTCAGGAGAGATGCCTGCAGGAACATGTTACCGACAGTGCAGTACTGCGAGCCTCAATATCAGCCTCAGGAGAGATGCCTGCAGGAACATGTTACCGACAGTGCAGTACTGCGAGCCTCAGTCTCAGCCTCAGGAGAGATGCCTGCAGGAACATGTTACCGACAGCGCAGTACTTGGAGCCTCAGTCTCAGCCTCAGGAGTGATGCCTGCAGGAACATGTTACCGACAGTGCAGTCCTTGGAGCCTCAGTCTCAGCCTCAGGAGAGATGCCTGCAGGAACATGTTACCGACAGTGCAGTACTGCGAGCCTCAATATCAGCCTCAGGAGAGATGCCTGCAGGAACATGTTACCGACAGTGCAGTACTGCGAGCCTCAGTCTCAGCCTCAGGAGAGATGCCTGCAGGAACATGTTACCGACAGTGCAGTACTGCGAGCCTCAGTCTCAGCCTCAGGAGAGACGCCTGCAGGAACATGTTACCCACAGTGCAGTACTGCGAGCCTCAGTCTCAGCCTCAGGAGAGACGCCTGCAGGAACATGTTACCGACAGTGCAGTACTTGGAGCCTCAGTCTAGGCCTCAGGAGCGATGCCTGCAGGAACATGTTACCCACAGTGCAGTACTTCAAGCCTCAGTCTCAGCCTCAGGAGAGACGCCTGCAGGAACATGTTACCCAAAGTGCTGTACTGCGATCCTCAGTCTCCGCCTCAGGAGAGATGCCTGCAGGAACATGTTACCGACAGTGCAGTACTTCGAGCCTCAGTCTCAGCCTCAGGAGAGATGCCTGAAGGAACATGTTACCCACAGTGCAGTACTGCGAGCCTCAGTCTCAGCCTCAGGAGAGATGCCTGCAGGAACATGTTACCCACAGTGCAGTACTGCGAGCCTCAGTCTCAGCCTCAGGAGAGACGCCTGCAGGAACACGTTACCGACAGTGCAGTACTGCGAGCCTCAGTCTCAGCCTCAGGAGAGATGCCTGCAGGAACATGTTACCGACAGTGCAGTACTTCGAGCCTCAGTCTCAAACTCAGGAGAGACGCCTGCAGGAACATGTTACCGACAGTGCAGTACTTGGAGCCTCAGTCTCAGCCTCAGGAGCGATGCCTGCAGGAACATGTTACCCACAGTGCAGTACTTGGAGCCTCAGTCTCAGCCTCAGGAGCGATGCCTGCAGGAACATGTTACCCACAGTGCAGTACTTCGAGCCTCAGTCTCAGCATCAGGAGAGACACCTGCAGGAACATGTTACCCACAGTGCAGTACTGCGAGCCTCAGGAGAGATGCCTGCAGGAACATGTTACCGACAGTGCAGTACTTGGAGCCTCAGTCTCAGCCTCAGGAGAGATGCCTGCAGGAATATGTTACTGACAGCGCAGGACTTGGAGCCTCAGTCTCAGCCTCAGGAGAGATGCCTGCAGGAACATGTTATCAACAGTGCAGTACTGCGAGCCTCAGTCTCAGCCTCAGGAGAGACGCCTGCAGGAATATGTTACCGACAGTGCAGTACTTCGAGCCTCAGTCTCAGCCTCAGGAGAGATGCCTGAAGGAACATGTTACCGACAGTGCAGTACTTCGAGCCTCAGTCTCAGCCTCAGGAGCGATGCCTACAGGAACATGTTACCCACAGTGCAGTAATTCGAGCCTCAGTCTCAGCCTCAGGAGAGACGCCAGCAGGAACATGTTACCCACAGTGCAGTACTGCGAACCTTAGTCTCAGCCTCAGGAGAGACGCCTGCAGGAACATGTTACCCACAGTGCAGTACTGCGAGCCTCAGTCTCAGCCTCAGGAGAGATGCCTGCAGGAACATGTTACTGACAGTGCAGTACTTGGAGCCTCAGTCTCAGCCTCAGCCTCAGGAGAGACGCCTGCAGGAACATGTTACCCACAGTGCAGTACAGCGAGCCTCAGTCTCAGCCTCAGGAGCGATGCCTGCAGGAACATGTTACCCACAGTGCAGTACTTCGAGCCTCAGTCTCAGCATCAGGAGAGACACCTGCAGGAACATGTTACCCACAGTGCAGTACTGTGAGCCTCAGGAGAGATGCCTGCAGGAACATGTTACCGACAGTGCAGTACTTGGAGCCTCAGTCTCAGCCTCAGGAGAGATGCCTGCAGGAATATGTTACCGACAGCGCAGTACTTGGAGCCTCAGTCTCAGCCTCAGGAGAGATGCCTGCAGGAACATGTTACCAACAGTGCAGTACTGCGAGCCTCAGTCTCAGCCTCAGGAGAGACGCCTGCAGGAATATGTTACCGACAGTGCAGTACTTCGAGCCTCAGTCTCAGCCTCAGGAGAGATGCCTGAAGGAACATGTTACCCACAGTGCAGTAATTCGAGCCTCAGTCTCAGCCTCAGGAGAGACGCCTGCAGGAACATGTTACCCACAGTGCAGTACTGCGAGCCTCAGTCTCAGCCTCAGGAGAGACGCCTGCAGGAAAATGTTACCCACAGTGCAGTACTGCGAGCCTCAGTCTCAGCCTCAGGAGAGATGCCTGCAGGAACATGTTACTGACAGTGCAGTACTTGGAGCCTCAGTCTCAGCCTCAGGAGAGACGCCTGCAGGAACATGTTACCCACAGTGCAGTACAGCGAGCCTCAGTCTCAGCCTCAGGAGAGATGCCTGCAGGAACATGTTACCCACAGTGCAGTACTGCGAGCCTCAGTATCAGCCTTAGGAGAGATGCCTGCAGGAACATGTTACCGACAGTGCAGTACTGCGAGCCTCAGTCTCAGCCTCAGGAGAGACACCTGCAGGAACATGTTACCCACAGTGCAGTACTGCGAGCCTCAGTCTCAGCCTCAGGAGAGATGCCTGCAGGAACATGTTACCGACAGTGCAGTACTGCGAGCCTCAGTCTCATCCTCAGGAGCGATGCCTGCAGGAACATGTTACCGACAGTGCAGTACTTCGAGCCTCAGTCTCAGCCTCAGGAGAGATGCCTGCAGGAACATGTTACCGACAGTGCAGTACTGCGAGCCTCAGTCTCAGCCTCAGGAGAGATGCCTGCAGGAACATGTTACCCACAGTACAGTACTGCGAGCCTCAGTCTCAGCCTCAGGAGAGATGCCTGCAGGAACACGTTACCAACAGTGCAGTACTGCGAGCCTCAGTCTCAGCCTCAGGAGAGATGCCTGCAGGAACATGTTACCGACAGTGCAGTACTTCCAGCCTCAGTCTCAGCCTCAGGAGAGACGCCTGCAGGAACATGTTACCGACAGTGCAGTACTTTGCAGTACTTGGAGCCTCAGTCTCAGCCTCAGGAGCGATGCCTGCAGGAACATGTTACCGACAGTGCAGTACTTCGAGCCTCAGTCTCAGCCTCAGCAGAGACGCCTGCAGGAACATTATACCGACAGTGCAGTACTTGGAGCCTCAGTCTCAGCCTCAGGAGCGATGCCTGCAGGAACATGTTACCGACAGTGCAGTACTGCGAGCCTCAGTCTCAGCCTCAGGAGAGATGCCTGCAGGAACATGTTACCCACAGTGCAGTACTGCGAGCCTCAGTCTCAGCCTCAGGAGAGATGCCTGCAGGAACACGTTACCGACAGTGCAGTACTGCGAGCCTCAGTCTCAGCCTCAGGAGAGATGCCTGCAGGAACATGTTACCGACAGTGCAGTACTTCGAGCCTCAGTCTCGAACTCAGGAGAGACGCCTGCAGGAACATGTTACCGACAGTGCAGTACTTGGAGCCTCAGTCTCAGCCTCAGGAGCGATGCCTGCAGGAACATGTTACCCACAGTGCAGTACTTGGAGCCTCAGTCTCAGCCTCAGGAGCGATGCCTGCAGGAACATGTTACCCACAGTGCAGTACTTCGAGCCTCAGTCTCAGCATCAGGAGAGACACCTGCAGGAACATGTTACCCACAGTGCAGTACTGCGAGCCTCAGGAGAGATGCCTGCAGGAACATGTTACCGACAGTGCAGTACTTGGAGCCTCAGTCTCAGCCTCAGGAGAGATGCCTGCAGGAATATGTTACCGACAGCGCAGTACTTGGAGCCTCAGTCTCAGCCTCAGGAGAGATGCCTGCAGGAACATGTTACCAACAGTGCAGTACTGCGAGCCTCAGTCTCAGCCTCAGGAGAGACGCCTGCAGGAATATGTTACCGACAGTGCAGTACTTCGAGCCTCAGTCTCAGCCTCAGGAGAGATGCCTGAAGGAACATGTTACCGACAGTGCAGTACTTCGAGCCTCAGTCTCAGCCTCAGGAGCGATGCCTACAGGAACATGTTACCCACAGTGCAGTAATTCGAGCCTCAGTCTCAGCCTCAGGAGAGACGCCTGCAGTAACATGTTACCCACAGTGCAGTACTGCGAGCCTCAGTCTCAGCCTCAGGAGAGACGCCTGCAGGAACATGTTACCCACAGTGCAGTACTGCGAGCCTCAGTCTCAGCCTCAGGAGAGATGCCTGCAGGAACATGTTACTGACAGTGCAGTACTTGGAGCCTCAGTCTCAGCCTCAGGAGAGACGCCTGCAGGAACATGTTACCCACAGTGCAGTACAGCGAGCCTCAGTCTCAGCCTCAGGAGAGATGCCTGCAGGAACATGTTACCCACAGTGCAGTACTGCGAGCCTCAGTTTCAGCCTTAGGAGAGATGCCTGCAGGAACATGTTACCGACAGTGCAGTACTGCGAGCCTCAGTCTCAGCCTCAGGAGAGACACCTGCAGGAACATATAACCCACAGTGCAGTACTGCGAGCCTCAGTCTCAGCCTCAGGAGAGATGCCTGCAGGAACATGTTACCGACAGTGCAGTACTGCGAGCCTCAGTCTCATCCTCAGGAGCGATGCCTGCAGGAACATGTTACCGACAGTGCAGTACTTCGAGCCTCAGTCTCAGCCTCAGGAGAGATGCCTGCAGGAACATGTTACCGACAGTGCAGTACTGCGAGCCTCAGTCTCAGCCTCAGGAGAAATGCCTGCAGGAACATGTTACCCACAGTGCAGTACTGCGAGCCTCAGTCTCAGCCTCAGGAGAGATGCCTGCAGGAACACGTTACCAACAGTGCAGTACTGCGAGCCTCAGTCTCAGCCTCAGGAGAGATGCCTGCAGGAACATGTTACCGACAGTGCAGTACTTCCAGCCTCAGTCTCAGCCTCAGGAGAGACGCCTGCAGGAACATGTTACCGACAGTGCAGTACTTTGCAGTACTTGGAGCCTCAGTCTCAGCCTCAGGAGCGATGCCTGCAGGAACATGTTACCGACAGTGCAGTACTGCGAGCCTCAGTCTCAGCCTCAGGAGAGTTGCCTGCAGGAACACGTTACCAACAGTGCAGTACTGCGAGCCTCAGTCTCAGCTTCAGGAGAGATGCCTGCAGGAACATGTTACCGACAGTGCAGTACTTCGAGCCTCAGTCTCGGCCTCAGGAGAGACGCCTGCAGGAACATGTTACCGACAGTGCAGTACTTGGAGCCTCAGTCTCAGCCTCAGGAGCGATGCCTGCAGGAACATGTTACCCACAGTGCAGTACTTCGAGCCTCAGTCTCAGCCTCAGGAGAGATGCCTGCAGGAACATGTTACCGACAGTGCAGTACTTGGAGCCTCAGTCTCAGCCTCAGCAGCGATGCCTGCAGGAACATGTTACCCACAGTGCAGTACTTCGAGCCTCAGTCTCAGCATCAGGAGAGACACCTGCAGGAACATGTTACCCACAGTGCAGTACTGCGAGCCTCAGGAGAGATGCCTGCAGGAACATGTTACCAACAGCGCGGTACTTGGAGCCTCAGTCTCAGCCTCAGGAGAGATGCCTGCAGGAACATGTTACCGACAGTGCAGTACTTGGAGCCTCAGTCTCAGCCTCAGGAGAG
Organism: Triturus cristatus; assembly: GCF_964204655.1. Lineage (NCBI taxonomy): Eukaryota > Metazoa > Chordata > Amphibia > Caudata > Salamandridae > Triturus > Triturus cristatus. The sequence continues at coordinate 394,942,230 of NC_140579.1, read as the reverse complement.
ATGCCTGCAGGAACATGTTACCGACAGCGCAGTACTTGGAGCCTCAGTCTCAGCCTCAGGAGTGATGCCTGCAGGAACATGTTACCGACTGTGCAGTCCTTGGAGCCTCAGTCTCAGCCTCAGGAGAGATGCCTGCAGGAACATGTTACCGACAGTGCAGTACTGCAAGCCTCAATATCAGCCTCAGGAGAGATGCCTGCAGGAACATGTTACCGACAGTGCAGTACTGCGAGCCTCAGTCTCAGCCTCAGGAGAGATGCCTGCAGGAACATGTTACCGACAGCGCAGTACTTGGAGCCTCAGTCTCAGCCTCAGGAGTGATGCCTGCAGGAACATGTTACCGACAGTGCAGTCCTTGGAGCCTCAGTCTCAGCCTCAGGAGAGATGCCTGCAGGAACATGTTACCGACAGTGCAGTACTGCGAGCCTCAATATCAGCCTCAGGAGAGATGCCTGCAGGAACATGTTACCGACAGTGCAGTACTGCGAGCCTCAGTCTCAGCCTCAGGAGAGATGCCTGCAGGAACATGTTACCGACAGTGCAGTACTGCGAGCCTCAGTCTCAGCCTCAGGAGAGACGCCTGCAGGAACATGTTACCCACAGTGCAGTACTGCGAGCCTCAGTCTCAGCCTCAGGAGAGACGCCTGCAGGAACATGTTACCGACAGTGCAGTACTTGGAGCCTCAGTCTAGGCCTCAGGAGCGATGCCTGCAGGAACATGTTACCCACAGTGCAGTACTTCAAGCCTCAGTCTCAGCCTCAGGAGAGACGCCTGCAGGAACATGTTACCCAAAGTGCTGTACTGCGATCCTCAGTCTCCGCCTCAGGAGAGATGCCTGCAGGAACATGTTACCGACAGTGCAGTACTGCAAGCCTCAGTCTCAGCCTCAGGAGAGATGCCTGCAGGAACATGTTACCCACAGTGCAGTACTGCGAGCCTCAGTCTCAGCCTCAGGAGAGATGCCTGCAGGAACATGTTACCGACAGTGCAGTACTGCGAGCGTCAGTCTCAGCCTCAGGAGAGACGCCTGCAGGAACATGTTACCCACAGTGCAGTACTGCGAGCCTCAGTCTCAGCCTCAGGAGAGATGCCTGCAGGAACATGTTACCCACAGTGCAGTACTTCAAGCCTCAGCCTCAGGAGAGACGCCTGCAGGAACATGTTACCGACAGTGCAGTACTTTGAGGCTCAGTCTAGGCCTCAGGAGCTATGCCTGCAGGAACATGTTACCCACAGTGCAGTACTTCGAGCCTCAGTCTCAGCCTCAGGAGAGACGCCTGCAGGAACATGTTACCCACAGTGCAGTACTGCGCGCCTCAGTCTCAGCCTCAGGAGAGATGCCTGCAGGAACATGTTACCAACAGTGCAGTACTGCGAGCCTCAGTCTCAGCCTCAGGAGAGACGCCTGCAGGAACATGTTACCGACAGTGCAGTACTTGGAGCCTCAGTCTAGGCCTCAGGAGCTATGCCTGCAGGAACATGTTACCCACAGTGCAGTACTTCGAGCCTCAGTCTCATCCTCAGGAGAGACGCCTGCAGGAACATGTTACCCACAGTGCAGTACTGCGAGCCTCAGTCTCAGCCTCAGGAGAGATGCCTGCAGGAACATGTTACCGACAGTGCAGTACTGCGAGCCTCAGTCTCAGCCTCAGGAGAGATGCCTGCAGGAACATGTTACCGACAGTGCAGTACTGCGAGCCTCAGTCTCAGCCTCAGGAGAGATGCCTGCAGGAACATGTTACCGACAGTGCAGTACTTGGAGCCTCAGTCTCAGCCTCAGGAGAGATGCCTGCAGGAACATGTTACCGACAGCGCAGTACTTGGAGCCTCAGTCTCAGCCTCAGGAGTGATGCCTGCAGGAACATGTTACCGACTGTGCAGTCCTTGGAGCCTCAGTCTCAGCCTCAGGAGAGATGCCTGCAGGAACATGTTACCGACAGTGCAGTACTGCGAGCCTCAATATCAGCCTCAGGAGAGATGCCTGCAGGAACATGTTACCGACAGTGCAGTACTGCGAGCCTCAGTCTCAGCCTCAGGAGAGATGCCTGCAGGAACATGTTACCGACAGCGCAGTACTTGGAGCCTCAGTCTCAGCCTCAGGAGTGATGCCTGCAGGAACATGTTACCGACAGTGCAGTCCTTGGAGCCTCAGTCTCAGCCTCAGGAGAGATGCCTGCAGGAACATGTTACCGACAGTGCAGTACTGCGAGCCTCAATATCAGCCTCAGGAGAGATGCCTGCAGGAACATGTTACCGACAGTGCAGTACTGCGAGCCTCAGTCTCAGCCTCAGGAGAGATGCCTGCAGGAACATGTTACCGACAGTGCAGTACTGCGAGCCTCAGTCTCAGCCTCAGGAGAGACGCCTGCAGGAACATGTTACCCACAGTGCAGTACTGCGAGCCTCAGTCTCAGCCTCAGGAGAGACGCCTGCAGGAACATGTTACCGACAGTGCAGTACTTGGAGCCTCAGTCTAGGCCTCAGGAGCGATGCCTGCAGGAACATGTTACCCACAGTGCAGTACTTCAAGCCTCAGTCTCAGCCTCAGGAGAGACGCCTGCAGGAACATGTTACCCAAAGTGCTGTACTGCGATCCTCAGTCTCCGCCTCAGGAGAGATGCCTGCAGGAACATGTTACCGACAGTGCAGTACTTCGAGCCTCAGTCTCAGCCTCAGGAGAGATGCCTGAAGGAACATGTTACCCACAGTGCAGTACTGCGAGCCTCAGTCTCAGCCTCAGGAGAGATGCCTGCAGGAACATGTTACCCACAGTGCAGTACTGCGAGCCTCAGTCTCAGCCTCAGGAGAGACGCCTGCAGGAACACGTTACCGACAGTGCAGTACTGCGAGCCTCAGTCTCAGCCTCAGGAGAGATGCCTGCAGGAACATGTTACCGACAGTGCAGTACTTCGAGCCTCAGTCTCAAACTCAGGAGAGACGCCTGCAGGAACATGTTACCGACAGTGCAGTACTTGGAGCCTCAGTCTCAGCCTCAGGAGCGATGCCTGCAGGAACATGTTACCCACAGTGCAGTACTTGGAGCCTCAGTCTCAGCCTCAGGAGCGATGCCTGCAGGAACATGTTACCCACAGTGCAGTACTTCGAGCCTCAGTCTCAGCATCAGGAGAGACACCTGCAGGAACATGTTACCCACAGTGCAGTACTGCGAGCCTCAGGAGAGATGCCTGCAGGAACATGTTACCGACAGTGCAGTACTTGGAGCCTCAGTCTCAGCCTCAGGAGAGATGCCTGCAGGAATATGTTACCGACAGCGCAGGACTTGGAGCCTCAGTCTCAGCCTCAGGAGAGATGCCTGCAGGAACATGTTACCAACAGTGCAGTACTGCGAGCCTCAGTCTCAGCCTCAGGAGAGACGCCTGCAGGAATATGTTACCGACAGTGCAGTACTTCGAGCCTCAGTCTCAGCCTCAGGAGAGATGCCTGAAGGAACATGTTACCGACAGTGCAGTACTTCGAGCCTCAGTCTCAGCCTCAGGAGCGATGCCTACAGGAACATGTTACCCACAGTGCAGTAATTCGAGCCTCAGTCTCAGCCTCAGGAGAGACGCCAGCAGGAACATGTTACCCACAGTGCAGTACTGCGAACCTTAGTCTCAGCCTCAGGAGAGACGCCTGCAGGAACATGTTATCCACAGTGCAGTACTGCGAGCCTCAGTCTCAGCCTCAGGAGAGATGCCTGCAGGAACATGTTACTGACAGTGCAGTACTTGGAGCCTCAGTCTCAGCCTCAGGAGAGACGCCTGCAGGAACATGTTACCCACAGTGCAGTACAGCGAGCCTCAGTCTCAGCCTCAGGAGCGATGCCTGCAGGAACATGTTACCCACAGTGCAGTACTTCGAGCCTCAGTCTCAGCATCAGGAGAGACACCTGCAGGAACATGTTACCCACAGTGCAGTACTGCGAGCCTCAGGAGAGATGCCTGCAGGAACATGTTACCGACAGTGCAGTACTTGGAGCCTCAGTCTCAGCCTCAGGAGAGATGCCTGCAGGAATATGTTACCGACAGCGCAGTACTTGGAGCCTCAGTCTCAGCCTCAGGAGAGATGCCTGCAGGAACATGTTACCAACAGTGCAGTACTGCGAGCCTCAGTCTCAGCCTCAGGAGAGACGCCTGCAGGAATATGTTACCGACAGTGCAGTACTTCGAGCCTCAGTCTCAGCCTCAGGAGAGACGCCTGCAGGAACATGTTACCCACAGTGCAGTACTGCGAGCCTCAGTCTCAGCCTCAGGAGAGATGCCTGAAGGAACATGTTACCCACAGTGCAGTAATTCGAGCCTCAGTCTCAGCCTCAGGAGAGACGCCTGCAGGAACATGTTACCCACAGTGCAGTACTGCGAGCCTCAGTCTCAGCCTCAGGAGAGACGCCTGCAGGAAAATGTTACCCACAGTGCAGTACTGCGAGCCTCAGTCTCAGCCTCAGGAGAGATGCCTGCAGGAACATGTTACTGACAGTGCAGTACTTGGAGCCTCAGTCTCAGCCTCAGGAGAGACGCCTGCAGGAACATGTTACCCACAGTGCAGTACAGCGAGCCTCAGTCTCAGCCTCAGGAGAGATGCCTGCAGGAACATGTTACCCACAGTGCAGTACTGCGAGCCTCAGTATCAGCCTTAGGAGAGATGCCTGCAGGAACATGTTACCGACAGTGCAGTACTGCGAGCCTCAGTCTCAGCCTCAGGAGAGACACCTGCAGGAACATGTTACCCACAGTGCAGTACTGCGAGCCTCAGTCTCAGCCTCAGGAGAGATGCCTGCAGGAACATGTTACCGACAGTGCAGTACTGCGAGCCTCAGTCTCATCCTCAGGAGCGATGCCTGCAGGAACATGTTACCGACAGTGCAGTACTTCGAGCCTCAGTCTCAGCCTCAGGAGAGATGCCTGCAGGAACATGTTACCGACAGTGCAGTACTGCGAGCCTCAGTCTCAGCCTCAGGAGAGATGCCTGCAGGAACATGTTACCCACAGTACAGTACTGCGAGCCTCAGTCTCAGCCTCAGGAGAGATGCCTGCAGGAACACGTTACCAACAGTGCAGTACTGCGAGCCTCAGTCTCAGCCTCAGGAGAGATGCCTGCAGGAACATGTTACCGACAGTGCAGTACTTCCAGCCTCAGTCTCAGCCTCAGGAGAGACGCCTGCAGGAACATGTTACCGACAGTGCAGTACTTTGCAGTACTTGGAGCCTCAGTCTCAGCCTCAGGAGCGATGCCTGCAGGAACATGTTACCGACAGTGCAGTACTTCGAGCCTCAGTCTCAGCCTCAGCAGAGACGCCTGCAGGAACATTATACCGACAGTGCAGTACTTGGAGCCTCAGTCTCAGCCTCAGGAGCGATGCCTGCAGGAACATGTTACCGACAGTGCAGTACTGCGAGCCTCAGTCTCAGCCTCAGGAGAGATGCCTGCAGGAACATGTTACCCACAGTGCAGTACTGCGAGCCTCAGTCTCAGCCTCAGGAGAGATGCCTGCAGGAACACGTTACCGACAGTGCAGTACTGCGAGCCTCAGTCTCAGCCTCAGGAGAGATGCCTGCAGGAACATGTTACCGACAGTGCAGTACTTCGAGCCTCAGTCTCGAACTCAGGAGAGACGCCTGCAGGAACATGTTACCGACAGTGCAGTACTTGGAGCCTCAGTCTCAGCCTCAGGAGCGATGCCTGCAGGAACATGTTACCCACAGTGCAGTACTTGGAGCCTCAGTCTCAGCCTCAGGAGCGATGCCTGCAGGAACATGTTACCCACAGTGCAGTACTTCGAGCCTCAGTCTCAGCATCAGGAGAGACACCTGCAGGAACATGTTACCCACAGTGCAGTACTGCGAGCCTCAGGAGAGATGCCTGCAGGAACATGTTACCGACAGTGCAGTACTTGGAGCCTCAGTCTCAGCCTCAGGAGAGATGCCTGCAGGAATATGTTACCGACAGCGCAGTACTTGGAGCCTCAGTCTCAGCCTCAGGAGAGATGCCTGCAGGAACATGTTACCAACAGTGCAGTACTGCGAGCCTCAGTCTCAGCCTCAGGAGAGACGCCTGCAGGAATATGTTACCGACAGTGCAGTACTTCGAGCCTCAGTCTCAGCCTCAGGAGAGATGCCTGAAGGAACATGTTACCGACAGTGCAGTACTTCGAGCCTCAGTCTCAGCCTCAGGAGCGATGCCTACAGGAACATGTTACCCACAGTGCAGTAATTCGAGCCTCAGTCTCAGCCTCAGGAGAGACGCCTGCAGGAACATGTTACCCACAGTGCAGTACTGCGAGCCTCAGTCTCAGCCTCAGGAGAGACGCCTGCAGGAACATGTTACCCACAGTGCAGTACTGCGAGCCTCAGTCTCAGCCTCAGGAGAGATGCCTGCAGGAACATGTTACTGACAGTGCAGTACTTGGAGCCTCAGTCTCAGCCTCAGGAGAGACGCCTGCAGGAACATGTTACCCACAGTGCAGTACAGCGAGCCTCAGTCTCAGCCTCAGGAGAGATGCCTGCAGGAACATGTTACCCACAGTGCAGTACTGCGAGCCTCAGTTTCAGCCTTAGGAGAGATGCCTGCAGGAACATGTTACCGACAGTGCAGTATTGCGAGCCTCAGTCTCAGCCTCAGGAGAGACACCTGCAGGAACATATAACCCACAGTGCAGTACTGCGAGCCTCAGTCTCAGCCTCAGGAGAGATGCCTGCAGGAACATGTTACCGACAGTGCAGTACTGCGAGCCTCAGTCTCATCCTCAGGAGCGATGCCTGCAGGAACATGTTACCGACAGTGCAGTACTTCGAGCCTCAGTCTCAGCCTCAGGAGAGATGCCTGCAGGAACATGTTACCGACAGTGCAGTACTGCGAGCCTCAGTCTCAGCCTCAGGAGAAATGCCTGCAGGAACATGTTACCCACAGTGCAGTACTGCGAGCCTCAGTCTCAGCCTCAGGAGAGATGCCTGCAGGAACACGTTACCAACAGTGCAGTACTGCGAGCCTCAGTCTCAGCCTCAGGAGAGATGCCTGCAGGAACATGTTACCGACAGTGCAGTACTTCCAGCCTCAGTCTCAGCCTCAGGAGAGACGCCTGCAGGAACATGTTACCGACAGTGCAGTACTTTGCAGTACTTGGAGCCTCAGTCTCAGCCTCAGGAGCGATGCCTGCAGGAACATGTTACCGACAGTGCAGTACTGCGAGCCTCAGTCTCAGCCTCAGGAGAGTTGCCTGCAGGAACACGTTACCAACAGTGCAGTACTGCGAGCCTCAGTCTCAGCTTCAGGAGAGATGCCTGCAGGAACATGTTACCGACAGTGCAGTACTTCGAGCCTCAGTCTCGGCCTCAGGAGAGACGCCTGCAGGAACATGTTACCGACAGTGCAGTACTTGGAGCCTCAGTCTCAGCCTCAGGAGCGATGCCTGCAGGAACATGTTACCCACAGTGCAGTACTTCGAGCCTCAGTCTCAGCCTCAGGAGAGATGCCTGCAGGAACATGTTACCGACAGTGCAGTACTTGGAGCCTCAGTCTCAGCCTCAGCAGCGATGCCTGCAGGAACATGTTACCCACAGTGCAGTACTTCGAGCCTCAGTCTCAGCATCAGGAGAGACACCTGCAGGAACATGTTACCCACAGTGCAGTACTGCGAGCCTCAGGAGAGATGCCTGCAGGAACATGTTACCAACAGCGCGGTACTTGGAGCCTCAGTCTCAGCCTCAGGAGAGATGCCTGCAGGAACATGTTACCGACAGTGCAGTACTTGGAGCCTCAGTCTCAGCCTCAGGAGAGATGCCTGCAGGAACATGTTACCGACAGCGCAGTACTTGGAGCCTCAGTCTCAGCCTCAGGAGTGATGCCTGCAGGAACATGTTACCGACTGTGCAGTCCTTGGAGCCTCAGTCTCAGCCTCAGGAGAGATGCCTGCAGGAACATGTTACCGACAGTGCAGTACTGCAAGCCTCAATATCAGCCTCAGGAGAGATGCCTGCAGGAACATGTTACCGACAGTGCAGTACTGCGAGCCTCAGTCTCAGCCTCAGGAGAGATGCCTGCAGGAACATGTTACCGACAGCGCAGTACTTGGAGCCTCAGTCTCAGCCTCAGGAGTGATGCCTGCAGGAACATGTTACCGACAGTGCAGTCCTTGGAGCCTCAGTCTCAGCCTCAGGAGAGATGCCTGCAGGAACATGTTACCGACAGTGCAGTACTGCGAGCCTCAATATCAGCCTCAGGAGAGATGCCTGCAGGAACATGTTACCGACAGTGCAGTACTGCGAGCCTCAGTCTCAGCCTCAGGAGAGATGCCTGCAGGAACATGTTACCGACAGTGCAGTACTGCGAGCCTCAGTCTCAGCCTCAGGAGAGACGCCTGCAGGAACATGTTACCCACAGTGCAGTACTGCGAGCCTCAGTCTCAGCCTCAGGAGAGACGCCTGCAGGAACATGTTACCGACAGTGCAGTACTTGGAGCCTCAGTCTAGGCCTCAGGAGCGATGCCTGCAGGAACATGTTACCCACAGTGCAGTACTTCAAGCCTCAGTCTCAGCCTCAGGAGAGACGCCTGCAGGAACATGTTACCCAAAGTGCTGTACTGCGATCCTCAGTCTCCGCCTCAGGAGAGATGCCTGCAGGAACATGTTACCGACAGTGCAGTACTGCAAGCCTCAGTCTCAGCCTCAGGAGAGATGCCTGCAGGAACATGTTACCCACAGTGCAGTACTGCGAGCCTCAGTCTCAGCCTCAGGAGAGATGCCTGCAGGAACATGTTACCGACAGTGCAGTACTGCGAGCGTCAGTCTCAGCCTCAGGAGAGACGCCTGCAGGAACATGTTACCCACAGTGCAGTACTGCGAGCCTCAGTCTCAGCCTCAGGAGAGATGCCTGCAGGAACATGTTACCCACAGTGCAGTACTTCAAGCCTCAGCCTCAGGAGAGACGCCTGCAGGAACATGTTACCGACAGTGCAGTACTTGGAGCCTCAGTCTAGGCCTCAGGAGCTATGCCTGCAGGAACATGTTACCCACAGTGCAGTACTTCGAGCCTCAGTCTCAGCCTCAGGAGAGACGCCTGCAGGAACATGTTACCCACAGTGCAGTACTGCGCGCCTCAGTCTCAGCCTCAGGAGAGATGCCTGCAGGAACATGTTACCAACAGTGCAGTACTGCGAGCCTCAGTCTCAGCCTCAGGAGAGACGCCTGCAGGAACATGTTACCGACAGTGCAGTACTTGGAGCCTCAGTCTAGGCCTCAGGAGCTATGCCTGCAGGAACATGTTACCCACAGTGCAGTACTTCGAGCCTCAGTCTCAGCCTCAGGAGAGACGCCTGCAGGAACATGTTACCCACAGTGCAGTACTGCGAGCCTCAGTCTCAGCCTCAGGAGAGATGCCTGCAGGAACATGTTACCGACAGTGCAGTACTGCGAGCCTCAGTCTCAGCCTCAGGAGAGATGCCTGCAGGAACATGTTACCGACAGTGCAGTACTGCGAGCCTCAGTCTCAGCCTCATGAGAGATGCCTGCAGGAACATGTTACCCTCAGTGCAGTACTGCGAGCCTCAGCCTCAGGAGAGATGCCTGCAGGAACATGTTACCCACAGTGCAGTACTTCAAGCCTCAGTCTCAGCCTCAGGAGAGACGCCTGCAGGCACATGTTACCGACAGTGCAGTACTTGGAGCCTCAGTCTAGGCCTCAGGAGCGATGCCTGCAGGAACATGTTACCCACAGTGCAGTACTTCGAGCCTCAGTCTCAGCCTCAGGAGAGACGCCTGCGGGAACATGTTACCCACAGTTCTGTACTGCGATCCTCAGTCTCCGCCTCAGGAGAGATGCCTGCAGGAACATGTTACCGACAGTGCAGTACTGCGAGCCTCAGTCTCAGCCTCAGGAGAGATGCCTGCAGGAACATGTTACCCTCAGTGCAGTACTGCGAGCCTCAGCCTCAGGAGAGATGCCTGCAGGAACATGTTACCCACAGTGCAGTACTTCAAGCCTCAGTCTCAGCCTCAGGAGAGACGCCTGCAGGAACATGTTACCCAAAGTGCAGTACTGCGAGCCTCAGTCTCAGCCTCAGGAGAGACGCCTGCAGGAACATGTTACCCACAGTGCAGTACTGCGAGCCTCAGTCTCAGCCTCAGGAGAGATGCCTGCAGGAACATGTTACCGACAGTGCAGTACTTGGAGCCTCAGTCTCAGCCTCAGGAGAGGCCTGCAGGAACATGTTACCCACAGTGCAGTACTGCGAGCCTCAGTCTCAGCCTCAGGAGAGATGCCTGCAGGAACATGTTACCCACAGTGCAGGACTGCGAGCCTCAGTCTCAGCCTCAGGAGAGATGCCTGCAGGAACATGTTACCGACAGTGCAGTACTGCGAGCCTCAGTCTCATCCTCAGGAGCGATGCCTGCAGGAACATGTTACCGACAGCGCAGTACTTCTAGCCTCAGTCTCAGCCTCAGGAGAGATGCCTGCAGGAACATGTTACCGACAGTGCAGTACTGCGAGCCTCAGTCTCAGCCTCAGGAGAGATGCCTGCAGGAACATTTTACCCACAGTGCAGTACTGCGAGCCTCAGTCTCAGCCTCAGGAGAGATGCCTGCAGGAACACGTTACCCACAGTGCAGTACTGCTAGCCTCAGTCTCAGCCTCAGGAGAGATGCCTGCAGGAACATGTTACCGACAGTGCAGTACTGCGAGCCTCAGTCTCATCCTCAGGAGCGATGCCTGCAGGAACATGTTACCGACAGTGCAGTACTTCGAGCCTCAGTCTCAGCCTCAGGAGAGATGCCTGCAGAAACATGTTACCGACAGTGCAGTACTGCGAGCCTCAGTCTCAGCCTCAGGAGAGATGCCTGCAGGAACATGTTACCCACAGTGCAGTACTGCGAGCCTCAGTCTCAGCCTCAGGAGAGATGCCTGCAGGAACACGTTACCAACAGTGCAGTACTGCGAGCCTCAGTCTCAGCCTCAGGAGAGATGCCTGCAGGAACATGTTACCGACAGTGCAGTACTTCGAGCCTCAGTCTCAGCCTCAGGAGAGATGCCTGCAGAAACATGTTACCGACAGTGCAGTACTGCGAGCCTCAGTCTCAGCCTCAGGAGAGATGCCTGCAGGAACATGTTACCCACAGTGCAGTACTGCGAGCCTCAGTCTCAGCCTCAGGAGAGATGCCTGCAGGAACACGTTACCCACAGTGCAGTACTGCTAGCCTCAGTCTCAGCCTCAGGAGAGATGCCTGCAGGAACATGTTACCGACAGTGCATTACTTCGAGCCTCAGTCTCGAACTCAGGAGAGACGCCTGCAGGAACATGTTACCGACAGTGCAGTACTTGGAGCCTCAGTCTCAGCCTCAGGAGCGATGCCTGCAGGAACATGTTACCCACAGTGCAGTACTTGGAGCCTCAGTCTCAGCCTCAGGAGCGATGCCTGCAGGAACATGTTACCCACAGTGCAGTACTTCGAGCCTCAGTCTCAGCATCAGGAGAGACACCTGCAGGAACATGTTACCCACAGTGCAGTACTGCGAGCCTCAGGAGAGATGCCTGCAGGAACATGTTACCGACAGTGCAGTACTTGGAGCCTCAGTCTCAGCCTCAGCAGAGACGCCTGCAGGAACATGTTACCGACAGTGCAGTACTTGGAGCCTCAGTCTCAGCCTCAGGAGCGATGCCTGCAGGAACATGTTACCGACAGTGCAGTACTGCGAGCCTCAGTCTCAGCCTCAGGAGAGATGCCTGCAGGAACATGTTACCCACAGTGCAGTACTGCGAGCCTCAGTCTCAGCCTCAGGAGAGATGCCTGCAGGAACACGTTACCCACAGTGCAGTACTGCTAGCCTCAGTCTCAGCCTCAGGAGAGATGCCTGCAGGAACATGTTACCGACAGTGCAGTACTGCGAGCCTCAGTCTCATCCTCAGGAGCGATGCCTGCAGGAACATGTTACCGACAGTGCAGTACTTCGAGCCTCAGTCTCAGCCTCAGGAGAGATGCCTGCAGAAACATGTTACCGACAGTGCAGTACTGCGAGCCTCAGTCTCAGCCTCAGGAGAGATGCCTGCAGGAACATGTTACCCACAGTGCAGTACTGCGAGCCTCAGTCTCAGCCTCAGGAGAGATGCTTGCAGGAACACGTTACCAACAGTGCAGTACTGCGAGCCTCAGTCTCAGCCTCAGGAGAGATGCCTGCAGGAACATGTTACCGACAGTGCAGTACGTCGAGCCTCAGTCTCAGCCTCAGCAGAAACGCCTGCAGGAACATGTTACCGACAGTGCAGTACTTGGAGCCTCAGTCTCAGCCTCAGGAGCGATGCCTGCAGAAACATGTTACCGACAGTGCAGTACTGCGAGCCTCAGTCTCAGCCTCAGGAGAGATGCCTGCAGGAACATGTTACCCACAGTGCAGTACTGCGAGCCTCAGTCTCAGCCTCAGGAGAGATGCCTGCAGGAACACGTTACCGACAGTGCAGTACTGCGAGCCTCAGTCTCAGCCTCAGGAGAGATGCCTGCAGGAACATGTTACCGACAGTGCAGTACTTCGAGCCTCAGTCTCGAACTCAGGAGAGACGCCTGCAGGAACATGTTACCGACAGTGCAGTACTTGGAGCCTCAGTCTCAGCCTCAGGAGCGATGCCTGCAGGAACATGTTACCCACAGTGCAGTACTTGGAGCCTCAGTCTCAGCCTCAGGAGCGATGCCTGCAGGAACATGTTACCCACAGTGCAGTACTTCGAGCCTCAGTCTCAGCATCAGGAGAGACACCTGCAGGAACATGTTACCCACAGTGCAGTACTGCGAGCCTCAGGAGAGATGCCTGCAGGAACATGTTACCGACAGTGCAGTACTTGGAACCTCAGTCTCAGCCTCAGGAGAGATGCCTGCAGGAATATGTTACCGACAGCGCAGTACTTGGAGCCTCAGTCTCAGCCTCAGGAGAGATGCCTGCAGGAACATGTTACCAACAGTGCAGTACTGCTAGCCTCAGTCTCAGCCTCAGGAGAGACGCCTGCAGGAATATGTTACCGACAGTGCAATACTTCGAGCCTCAGTCTCAGCCTCAGGAGAGATGCCTGAAGGAACATGTTACCGACAGTGCAGTACTTCGAGCCTCAGTCTCAGCCTCAGGAGCGATGCCTACAGGAACATGTTACCCACAGTGCAGTAATTCGAGCCTCAGTCTCAGCCTCAGGAGAGACGCCTGCAGGAACATGTTACCCACAGTGCAGTATTGCGAGAATCAGTCTCAGCCTCAGGAGAGACGCCTGCAGGAACATGTTACCCACAGTGCAGTACTGCGAGCCTCAGTCTCAGCCTCAGGAGAGATGCCTGCAGGAACATGTTACTGACAGTGCAGTACTTGGAGCCTCAGTCTCAGCCTCAGCAGAGACGCCTGCAGGAACATGTTACCGACAGTGCAGTACTTGGAGCCTCAGTCTCAGCCTCAGGAGCGATGCCTGCAGGAACATGTTACCGACAGTGCAGTACTGCGAGCCTCAGTCTCAGCCTCAGGAGAGATGCCTGCAGGAACATGTTACCCACAGTGCAGTACTGCGAGCCTCAGTCTCAGCCTCAGGAGAGATGCCTGCAGGAACACGTTACCGACAGTGCAGTACTGCGAGCCTCAGTCTCAGCCTCAGGAGAGATGCCTGCAGGAACATGTTACCGACAGTGCAGTACTTCGAGCCTCAGTCTCGAACTCAGGAGAGACGCCTGCAGGAACATGTTACCGACAGTGCAGTACTTGGAGCCTCAGTCTCAGCCTCAGGAGCGATGCCTGCAGGAACATGTTACCCACAGTGCAGTACTTGGAGCCTCAGTCTCAGCCTCAGGAGCGATGCCTGCAGGAACATGTTACCCACAGTGCAGTACTTCGAGCCTCAGTCTCAGCATCAGGAGAGACACCTGCAGGAACATGTTACCCACAGTGCAGTACTGCGAGCCTCAGGAGAGATGCCTGCAGGAACATGTTACCGACAGTGCAGTACTTGGAGCCTCAGTCTCAGCCTCAGGAGAGATGCCTGCAGGAATATGTTACCGACAGCGCAGTACTTGGAGCCTCAGTCTCAGCCTCAGGAGAGATGCCTGCAGGAACATGTTACCAACAGTGCAGTACTGCGAGCCTCAGTCTCAGCCTCAGGAGAGACGCCTGCAGGAATATGTTACCGACAGTGCAGTACTTCGAGCCTCAGTCTCAGCCTCAGGAGAGATGCCTGAAGGAACATGTTACCGACAGTGCAGTACTTCGAGCCTCAGTCTCAGCCTCAGGAGCGATGCCTACAGGAACATGTTACCCACAGTGCAGTAATTCGAGCCTCAGTCTCAGCCTCAGGAGAGACGCCTGCAGGAACATGTTACCCACAGTGCAGTACTGCGAGCCTCAGTCTCAGCCTCAGGAGAGACGCCTGCAGGAACATGTTACCCACAGTGCAGTACTGCGAGCCTCAGTCTCAGCCTCAGGAGAGATGCCTGCAGGAACATGTTACTGACAGTGCAGTACTTGGAGCCTCAGTCTCAGCCTCAGGAGAGACGCCTGCAGGAACATGTTACCCACAGTGCAGTACAGCGAGCCTCAGTCTCAGCCTCAGGAGAGATGCCTGCAGGAACATGTTACCCACAGTGCAGTACTGTGAGCCTCAGTTTCAGCCTTAGGAGAGATGCCTGCAGGAACATGTTACCGACAGTGCAGTACTGCGAGCCTCAGTCTCAGCCTCAGGAGAGACACCTGCAGGAACATGTAACCCACAGTGCAGTACTGCGAGCCTCAGTCTCAGCCTCAGGAGAGATGCCTGCAGGAACATGTTACCGACAGTGCAGTACTGCGAGCCTCAGTCTCATCCTCAGGAGCGATGCCTGCAGGAACATGTTACCGACAGTGCAGTACTTCGAGCCTCAGTCTCAGCCTCAGGAGAGATGCCTGCAGGAACATGTTACCGACAGTGCAGTACTGCGAGCCTCAGTCTCAGCCTCAGAAGAGATGCCTGCAGGAACATGTTACCCACAGTGCAGTACTGCGAGCCTCAGTCTCAGCCTCAGGAGAGATGCCTGCAGGAACACGTTACCAACAGTGCAGTACTGCGAGCCTCAGTCTCAGCCTCAGGAGAGATGCCTGCAGGAACATGTTACCGACAGTGCAGTACTTCCAGCCTCAGTCTCAGCCTCAGGAGAGACGCCTGCAGGAACATGTTACCGACAGTGCAGTACTTTGCAGTACTTGGAACCTCAGTCTCAGCCTCAGGAGCGATGCCTGCAGGAACATGTTACCGACAGTGCAGTACTGCGAGCCTCAGTCTCAGCCTCAGGAGAGTTGCCTGCAGGAACACGTTACCAACAGTGCAGTACTGCGAGCCTCAGTCTCAGCCTCAGGAGAGATGCCTGCAGGAACATGTTACCGACAGTGCAGTACTTCGAGCCTCAGTCTCGGCCTCAGGAGAGACGCCTGCAGGAACATGTTACCGACAGTGCAGTACTTGGAGCCTCAGTCTCAGCCTCAGGAGCGATGCCTGCAGGAACATGTTACCCACAGTGCAGTACTTCGAGCCTCAGTCTCAGCCTCAGGAGAGATGCCTGCAGGAACATGTTACCGACAGTGCAGTACTTGGAGCCTCAGTCTCAGCCTCAGCAGCGATGCCTGCAGGAACATGTTACCCACAGTGCAGTACTTCGAGCCTCAGTCTCAGCATCAGGAGAGACACCTGCAGGAACATGTTACCCACAGTGCAGTACTGCGAGCCTCAGGAGAGATGCCTGCAGGAACATGTTACCAACAGCGCAGTACTTGGAGCCTCAGTCTCAGCCTCAGGAGAGATGCCTGCAGGAACATGTTACCGACAGTGCAGTACTTGGAGCCTCAGTCTCAGCCTCAGGAGAGATGCCTGCAGGAACATGTTACCGACAGCGCAGTACTTGGAGCCTCAGTCTCAGCCTCAGGAGTGATGCCTGCAGGAACATGTTACCGACAGTGCAGTCCTTGGAGCCTCAGTCTCAGCCTCAGGAGAGATGCCTGCAGGAACATGTTACCGACAGTGCAGTACTGCGAGCCTCAATATCAGCCTCAGGAGAGATGCCTGCAGGAACATGTTACCGACAGTGCAGTACTGCGAGCCTCAGTCTCAGCCTCAGGAGAGATGCCTGCAGGAACATGTTACCGACAGTGCAGTACTGCGAGCCTCAATATCTGCCTCAGGAGAGATGCCTGCAGGAACATGTTACCGACAGTGCAGTACTGCGAGCCTCAGTCTCAGCCTCAGGAGAGATGCCTGCAGGAACATGTTACCGACAGTGCAGTACTGCGAGCCTCAGTCTCAGCCTCAGGAGAGATGCCTGCAGGAACATGTTACCCTCAGTGCAGTACTGCGAGCCTCAGCCTCACGAGAGATGCCTGCAGGAACATGTTACCCACAGAGCAGTACTTCAAGCCTCAGTCTCAGCCTCAGGAGAGACGCCTGCAGGAACATGTTACCGACAGTGCAGTACTTGGAGCCTCAGTTTAGGCCTCAGGAGCGATGCCTGCAGGAACATGTTACCCACAGTGCAGTACTTCGAGCCTCAGTCTCAGCCTCAGGAGAGACGCCTGCGGGAACATGTTACCCACAGTGCTGTACTGCGATCCTCAGTCTCCGCCTCAGGAGAGAAGCCTGCAGGAACATGTTACCGACAGTGCAGTACTGCGAGCCTCAGTCTCAGCCTCAGGAGAGATGCCTGCAGGAACATGTTACCCACAGTGCAGTACTTCAAGCCTCAGTCTCAGCCTCAGGAGAGACGCCTGCAGGAACATGTTACCAACAGTGCAGTACTGCGAGCCTCAGTCTCAGCCTCAGGAGAGAAGCCTGCAGGAACATTTTACCGACAGTGCAGTACTTCGAGCCTCAGTCTCAGCCTCAGGAGAGATGCCTGCAGGAACATGTTACCGACAGTGCAGTACTTGGAGCCTCAGTCTCAGCCTCAGGAGCGATGCCTGCAGGAACATGTTACCCACAGTGCTGTACTTCGAGCCTCAGTCTCAGCCTCAGGATTGATGCCTGCAGGAACATGTTACCCACAGAGCAGTACTGCGAGCCTCAGTCTCAGCCTCAGGAGAGACGTCTGCAGGAACATGTTACCCACAGTGCAGTACTGCGAGCCTCAGTCTCAGCCTCAGGAGAGATGCCTGCAGGAACATGTTACCGACAGTGCAGTACTTGGAGCCTCAGTCTCAGCCTCAGGAGAGATGCCTGCAGGAACATGTTACCCACAGTGCAGTACTGCGAGCCTCAGTCTCAGCCTCAGGAGAGATGCCTGCAGTAACATGTTACAGACAGTGCAGTACTGCGAGCCTCAGTCTGATCCTCAGGAGCGATGCCTGCAGGAACATGTTACCGACAGTGCAGTACTTCGAGCCTCAGTCTTAGCCTCAGGAGAGATGCCTGCAGGAACATGTTACCGACAGTGCAGTACTGCGAGCCTCAGTCTCAGCCTCAGGAGAGATGCCTGCAGGAACATGTTACCCACAGTGCAGTACTGCGAGCCTCAGGAGAGATGCCTGCAGGAACACGTTACCAACAGTGCAGTACTGCGAGCCTCAGTCTCAGCCTCAGGAGAGATGCCTGCAGGAACATGTTACCGACAGTGCAGTACTTCGAGCCTCAGTCTCAGCCTCAGGAGAGACGCCTGCAGGAACATGTTACTGACAGTGCAGTACTTGGAGCCTCAGTCTCAGCCTCAGGAGCGATGCCTGCAGGAACATGTTACCCACAGTGCAGTACTTCGAGCCTCAGTCTCAGCCTCAGGAGAGATGCCTGCAGGAACATGTTACCGACAGTGCAGTACTTGGAGCCTCAGTCTCAGCCTCAGCAGCGATGCCTGCAGGAACATGTTACCCACAGTGCAGTACTTCGAGCCTCAGTCTCAGCATCAGGAGAGACACCTGCAGGAACATGTTACCCACAGTGCAGTACTGCGAGCCTCAGGAGAGATGCCTGCAGGAACATGTTACCAACAGCGCAGTACTTGGAGCCTCAGTCTCAGCCTCAGGAGAGATGCCTGCAGGAACATGTTACCGACAGTGCAGTACTTGGAGCCTCAGTCTCAGCCTCAGGAGAGATGCCTGCAGGAACATGTTACCGACAGCGCAGTACTTGGAGCCTCAGTCTCAGCCTCAGGAGTGATGCCTGCAGGAACATGTTACCGACAGTGCAGTCCTTGGAGCCTCAGTCTCAGCCTCAGGAGAGATGCCTGCAGGAACATGTTACCGACAGTGCAGTACTGCGAGCCTCAATATCAGCCTCAGGAGAGATGCCTGCAGGAACATGTTACCGACAGTGCAGTACTGCGAGCCTCAGTCTCAGCCTCAGGAGAGATGCCTGCAGGAACATGTTACCGACAGTGCAGTACTGCGAGCCTCAATATCTGCCTCAGGAGAGATGCCTGCAGGAACATGTTACCGACAGTGCAGTACTGCGAGCCTCAGTCTCAGCCTCAGTAGAGATGCCTGCAGGAACATGTTACCGACAGTGCAGTACTGCGAGCCTCAGTCTCAGCCTCAGGAGAGATGCCTGCAGGAACATGTTACCCTCAGTGCAGTACTGCGAGCCTCAGCCTCACGAGAGATGCCTGCAGGAACATGTTACCCACAGAGCAGTACTTCAAGCCTCAGTCTCAGCCTCAGGAGAGATGCCTGCAGGAACATGTTACCGACAGTGCAGTACTTGGAGCCTCAGTTTAGGCCTCAGGAGCGATGCCTGCAGGAACATGTTACCCACAGTGCAGTACTTCGAGCCTCAGTCTCAGCCTCAGGAGAGACGCCTGCAGGAACATGTTACCCACAGTGCTGTACTGCGATCCTCAGTCTCCGCCTCAGGAGAGAAGCCTGCAGGAACATGTTACCGACAGTGCAGTACTGCGAGCCTCAGTCTCAGCCTCAGGAGAGATGCCTGCAGGAACATGTTACCCACAGTGCAGTACTTCAAGCCTCAGTCTCAGCCTCAGGAGAGACGCCTGCAGGAACATGTTACCAACAGTGCAGTACTGCGAGCCTCAGTCTCAGCCTCAGGAGAGAAGCCTGCAGGAACATTTTACCGACAGTGCAGTACTTCGAGCCTCAGTCTCAGCCTCAGGAGAGATGCCTGCAGGAACATGTTACCGACAGTGCAGTACTTGGAGCCTCAGTCTCAGCCTCAGGAGCGATGCCTGCAGGAACATGTTACCCACAGTGCTGTACTTCGAGCCTCAGTCTCAGCCTCAGGATTGATGCCTGCAGGAACATGTTACCCACAGAGCAGTACTGCGAGCCTCAGTCTCAGTCTCAGGAGAGACGTCTGCAGGAACATGTTACCCACAGTGCAGTACTGCGAGCCTCAGTCTCAGCCTCAGGAGAGATGCCTGCAGGAACATGTTACCGACAGTGCAGTACTTGGAGCCTCAGTCTCAGCCTCAGGAGAGACGCCTGCAGGAACATGTTACCCACAGTGCAGTACTGCGAGCCTCAGTCTCAGCCTCAGGAGAGATGCCTGCAGTAACATGTTACAGACAGTGCAGTACTGCGAGCCTCAGTCTGATCCTCAGGAGCGATGCCTGCAGGAACATGTTACCGACAGTGCAGTACTTCGAGCCTCAGTCTTAGCCTCAGGAGAGATGCCTGCAGGAACATGTTACCGACAGTGCAGTACTGCGAGCCTCAGTCTCAGCCTCAGGAGAGATGCCTGCAGGAACATGTTACCCACAGTGCAGTACTGCGAGCCTCAGGAGAGATGCCTGCAGGAACACGTTACCAACAGTGCAGTACTGCGAGCCTCAGTCTCAGCCTCAGGAGAGATGCCTGCAGGAACATGTTACCGACAGTGCAGTACTTCGAGCCTCAGTCTCAGCCTCAGGAGAGACGCCTGCAGGAACATGTTACTGACAGTGCAGTACTTCGAGCCTCAGTCTCAGCCTCAGGAGCGATGCCTGCAGGAACATGTTACCGACAGTGCAGTACTGCAAACCTCAGTCTCAGCTTCAGGAGAGATGCCTGCAGGAACATGTTACCCTCAGTGCAGTACTGCGAGCCTCAGCCTCACGAGAGATGCCTGCAGGAACATGTTACCCACAGAGCAGTACTTCAAGCCTCAGTCTCAGCCTCAGGAGAGACGCCTGCAGGAACATGTTACCGACAGTGCAGTACTTGGAGCCTCAGTTTAGGCCTCAGGAGCGATGCCTGCAGGAACATGTTACCCACAGTGCAGTACTTCGAGCCTCAGTCTCAGCCTCAGGAGAGACGCCTGCGGGAACATGTTACCCACAGTGCTGTACTGCGATCCTCAGTCTCCGCCTCAGGAGAGAAGCCTGCAGGAACATGTTACCGACAGTGCAGTACTGCGAGCCTCAGTCTCAGCCTCAGGAGAGATGCCTGCAGGAACATGTTACCCACAGTGCAGTACTTCAAGCCTCAGTCTCAGCCTCAGGAGAGACGCCTGCAGGAACATGTTACCAACAGTGCAGTACTGCGAGCCTCAGTCTCAGCCTCAGGAGAGAAGCCTGCAGGAACATTTTACCGACAGTGCAGTACTTCGAGCCTCAGTCTCAGCCTCAGGAGAGATGCCTGCAGGAACATGTTACCGACAGTGCAGTACTTGGAGCCTCAGTCTCAGCCTCAGGAGCGATGCCTGCAGGAACATGTTACCCACAGTGCTGTACTTCGAGCCTCAGTCTCAGCCTCAGGATTGATGCCTGCAGGAACATGTTACCCACAGAGCAGTACTGCGAGCCTCAGTCTCAGCCTCAGGAGAGACGTCTGCAGGAACATGTTACCCACAGTGCAGTACTGCGAGCCTCAGTCTCAGCCTCAGGAGAGATGCCTGCAGGAACATGTTACCGACAGTGCAGTACTTGGAGCCTCAGTCTCAGCCTCAGGAGAGACGCCTGCAGGAACATGTTACCCACAGTGCAGTACTGCGAGCCTCAGTCTCAGCCTCAGGAGAGATGCCTGCAGTAACATGTTACAGACAGTGCAGTACTGCGAGCCTCAGTCTGATCCTCAGGAGCGATGCCTGCAGGAACATGTTACCGACAGTGCAGTACTTCGAGCCTCAGTCTTAGCCTCAGGAGAGATGCCTGCAGGAACATGTTACCGACAGTGCAGTACTGCGAGCCTCAGTCTCAGCCTCAGGAGAGATGCCTGCAGGTACATGTTACCCACAGTGCAGTACTGCGAGCCTCAGGAGAGATGCCTGCAGGAACACGTTACCAACAGTGCAGTACTGCGAGCCTCAGTCTCAGCCTCAGGAGAGATGCCTGCAGGAACATGTTACCGACAGTGCAGTACTTCGAGCCTCAGTCTCAGCCTCAGGAGAGACGCCTGCAGGAACATGTTACTGACAGTGCAGTACTTGGAGCCTCAGTCTCAGCCTCAGGAGCGATGCCTGCAGGAACATGTTACCCACAGTGCAGTACTTCGAGCCTCAGTCTCAGCCTCAGGAGAGATGCCTGCAGGAACATGTTACCGACAGTGCAGTACTTGGAGCCTCAGTCTCAGCCTCAGCAGCGATGCCTGCAGGAACATGTTACCCACAGTGCAGTACTTCGAGCCTCAGTCTCAGCATCAGGAGAGACACCTGCAGGAACATGTTACCCACAGTGCAGTACTGCGAGCCTCAGGAGAGATGCCTGCAGGAACATGTTACCAACAGCGCAGTACTTGGAGCCTCAGTCTCAG
This sequence comes from Triturus cristatus, assembly GCF_964204655.1. Lineage (NCBI taxonomy): Eukaryota > Metazoa > Chordata > Amphibia > Caudata > Salamandridae > Triturus > Triturus cristatus. The sequence goes on along the minus strand of NC_140579.1, from coordinate 394,920,587 downwards.
CCTCAGGAGAGATGCCTGCAGGAACATGTTACCGACAGTGCAGTACTTGGAGCCTCAGTCTCAGCCTCAGGAGAGATGCCTGCAGGAACATGTTACCGACAGCGCAGTACTTGGAGCCTCAGTCTCAGCCTCAGGAGTGATGCCTGCAGGAACATGTTACCGACAGTGCAGTCCTTGGAGCCTCAGTCTCAGCCTCAGGAGAGATGCCTGCAGGAACATGTTACCGACAGTGCAGTACTGCGAGCCTCAATATCAGCCTCAGGAGAGATGCCTGCAGGAACATGTTACCGACAGTGCAGTACTGCGAGCCTCAGTCTCAGCCTCAGGAGAGATGCCTGCAGGAACATGTTACCGACAGTGCAGTACTGCGAGCCTCAATATCTGCCTCAGGAGAGATGCCTGCAGGAACATGTTACCGACAGTGCAGTACTGCGAGCCTCAGTCTCAGCCTCAGTAGAGATGCCTGCAGGAACATGTTACCGACAGTGCAGTACTGCGAGCCTCAGTCTCAGCCTCAGGAGAGATGCCTGCAGGAACATGTTACCCTCAGTGCAGTACTGCGAGCCTCAGCCTCACGAGAGATGCCTGCAGGAACATGTTACCCACAGAGCAGTACTTCAAGCCTCAGTCTCAGCCTCAGGAGAGACGCCTGCAGGAACATGTTACCGACAGTGCAGTACTTGGAGCCTCAGTTTAGGCCTCAGGAGCGATGCCTGCAGGAACATGTTACCCACAGTGCAGTACTTCGAGCCTCAGTCTCAGCCTCAGGAGAGACGCCTGCAGGAACATGTTACCCACAGTGCTGTACTGCGATCCTCAGTCTCCGCCTCAGGAGAGAAGCCTGCAGGAACATGTTACCGACAGTGCAGTACTGCGAGCCTCAGTCTCAGCCTCAGGAGAGATGCCTGCAGGAACATGTTACCCACAGTGCAGTACTTCAAGCCTCAGTCTCAGCCTCAGGAGAGACGCCTGCAGGAACATGTTACCAACAGTGCAGTACTGCGAGCCTCAGTCTCAGCCTCAGGAGAGAAGCCTGCAGGAACATTTTACCGACAGTGCAGTACTTCGAGCCTCAGTCTCAGCCTCAGGAGAGATGCCTGCAGGAACATGTTACCGACAGTGCAGTACTTGGAGCCTCAGTCTCAGCCTCAGGAGCGATGCCTGCAGGAACATGTTACCCACAGTGCTGTACTTCGAGCCTCAGTCTCAGCCTCAGGATTGATGCCTGCAGGAACATGTTACCCACAGAGCAGTACTGCGAGCCTCAGTCTCAGTCTCAGGAGAGACGTCTGCAGGAACATGTTACCCACAGTGCAGTACTGCGAGCCTCAGTCTCAGCCTCAGGAGAGATGCCTGCAGGAACATGTTACCGACAGTGCAGTACTTGGAGCCTCAGTCTCAGCCTCAGGAGAGACGCCTGCAGGAACATGTTACCCACAGTGCAGTACTGCGAGCCTCAGTCTCAGCCTCAGGAGAGATGCCTGCAGTAACATGTTACAGACAGTGCAGTACTGCGAGCCTCAGTCTGATCCTCAGGAGCGATGCCTGCAGGAACATGTTACCGACAGTGCAGTACTTCGAGCCTCAGTCTTAGCCTCAGGAGAGATGCCTGCAGGAACATGTTACCGACAGTGCAGTACTGCGAGCCTCAGTCTCAGCCTCAGGAGAGATGCCTGCAGGAACATGTTACCCACAGTGCAGTACTGCGAGCCTCAGGAGAGATGCCTGCAGGAACACGTTACCAACAGTGCAGTACTGCGAGCCTCAGTCTCAGCCTCAGGAGAGATGCCTGCAGGAACATGTTACCGACAGTGCAGTACTTCGAGCCTCAGTCTCAGCCTCAGGAGAGACGCCTGCAGGAACATGTTACTGACAGTGCAGTACTTCGAGCCTCAGTCTCAGCCTCAGGAGCGATGCCTGCAGGAACATGTTACCGACAGTGCAGTACTGCAAACCTCAGTCTCAGCTTCAGGAGAGATGCCTGCAGGAACATGTTACCCACAGTGCAGTACTGCGAGCCTCAGTCTCAGCCTCAGGAGAGATGCCTGCAGGAACACGTTACCAACAGTGCAGTACTGCGAGCCTCAGTCTCAGCCTCAGGAGAGATGCCTGCAGGAACATGTTACCGACAGTGCAGTACTTCGAGCTTCAGTCTCGGCCTCAGGAGAGACGCCTGCAGGAACATGTTACCGACAGTGCAGTACTTGGAGCGTAAGTCTCAGCCTCAGGAGCGATGCTTGCAGGAACATGTTACCCACAGTGCAGTACTTCGAGCCTCAGTCTCAGCCTCAGGAGAGATGCCTGCAGGAACATGTTACTGACAGTGCAGTACTTGGAGCCTCAGTCTCAGCCTCAGGAGCGATGCCTGCAGGAACATGTTACCCACAGTGCAGTACTTCGAGCCTCAGTCTCAGCATCAGGAGAGACACCTGCAGGAACATGTTACCCACAGTGCAGTACTGCGAGCCTCAGGAGAGATGCCTGCAGGAACATGTTACCGACAGTGCAGTACTTGGAGCCTCAGTCTCAGCCTCAGGAGAGATGCCTGCAGGAATATGTTACCAACAGCGCAGTACTTGGAGCCTCAGTCTCAGCCTCAGGAGAGATGCCTGCAGGAACATGTTACCGACAGTGCAGTACTTGGAGCCTCAGTCTCAGCCTCAGGAGCGATGCCTGCAGGAACATGTTACCCACAGTGCAGTACTTCGAGCCTCAGTCTCAGCATCAGGAGAGACACCTGCAGGAACATGTTACCCACAGTGCAGTACTGCGAGCCTCAGGAGAGATGCCTGCAGGAACATGTTACTGACAGTGCAGTACTTGGAGCCTCAGTCTCAGCCTCAGGAGAGATGCCTGCAGGAATATGTTACCAACAGCGCAGTACTTGGAGCCTCAGTCTCAGCCTCAGGAGAGATGCCTGCCGGAACATGTTACAGACAGTGCAGTAGTTGTAGCCTCAGTCTCAGCCTCAGGAGAGATGCCTGCAGGAACATGTTACCGACAGTGCAGTACTGCGAGCCTCAATATCAGCCTCAGGAGAGATGCCTGCAGGAACATGTTACCGACAGTGCAGTACTGCGAGGCTCAGTCTCAGCCTCAGGAGAGATGCCTGCAGGAACATGTTACCCACAGTGCAGTACTGCGAGCCTCAGTCTCAGCCTCAGGAGAGATGCCTGCAGGAACATGTTACCGACAGTGCAGTACTGCGAGCCTCAGTCTCAGCCTCAGGAGAGATGCCTGCAGGAACATGTTACCGACAGTGCAGTACTGCGAGCCTCAATATCTGCCTCAGGAGAGATGCCTGCAGGAACATGTTACCGACAGTGCAGTACTGCGAGCCTCAGCCTCAGGAGAGATGCCTGCAGGAACATGTTACCCACAGTGCAGTACTTCAAGCCTCAGTCTCAGCCTCAGGAGAGACGCCTGCAGGAATATGTTACCGACAGTGCAGTACTTCGAGCCTCAGTCTCAGCCTCAGGAGAGATGCCTGCAGGAACATGTTACCGACAGTGCAGTACTTGGAGCCTCAGTCTCAGCCTCAGGAGCGATGCCTGCAGGAACATGTTACCCACAGTGCTGTACTTCGAGCCTCAGTCTCAGCCTCAGGATTGACGCCTGCAGGAACATGTTACCCACAGAGCAGTACTGCGAGCCTCAGTCTCAGCCTCAGGAGAGACGTCTGCAGGAACATGTTACCCACAGTGCAGTACTGCGAGCCTCAGTCTCAGCCTCAGGAGAGATGCCTGCAGGAACATGTTACCGACAGTGCAGTACTTGGAGCCTCAGTCTCAGCCTCAGGAGAGACGCCTGCAGGAACATGTTACCCACAGTGCAGTACTGCGAGCCTCAGTCTCAGCCTCAGGAGAGATGCCTGCAGTAACATGTTACAGACAGTGCAGTACTGCGAGCCTCAGTCTGATCCTCAGGAGCGATGCCTGCAGGAACATGTTACCGACAGTGCAGTACTTCGAGCCTCAGTCTTAGCCTCAGGAGAGATGCCTGCAGGAACATGTTACCGACAGTGCAGTACTGCGAGCCTCAGTCTCAGCCCCTATAGAGATGCCTGCAGGAACATGTTACCCACAGTGCAGTACTGCGAGCCTCAGGAGAGATGCCTGCAGGAACACGTTACCAACAGTGCAGTACTGCGAGCCTCAGTCTCAGCCTCAGGAGAGATGCCTGCAGGAACATGTTACCGACAGTGCAGTACTTCGAGCCTCAGTCTCAGCCTCAGGAGAGACGCCTGCAGGAACATGTTACTGACAGTGCAGTACTTGGAGCCTCAGTCTCAGCCTCAAGAGCGATGCCTGCAGGAACATGTTACCGACAGTGCAGTACTGCAAACCTCAGTCTCAGCTTCAGGAGAGATGCCTGCAGGAACATGTTACCCACAGTGCAGTACTGCGAGCCTCAGTCTCAGCCTCAGGAGAGATGCCTGCAGGAACACGTTACCAACAGTGCAGTACTGCGAGCCTCAGTCTCAGCCTCAGGAGAGATGCCTGCAGGAACATGTTACCGACAGTGCAGTACTTCGAGCCTCAGTCTCAGCCTCAGGAGTGATGCCTGCAGGAACATGTTACCCACAGTGCAGTAATTCGAGCCTCAGTCTCAGCCTCGGGAGAGAAGCTTGCAGGAACATGTTACCCAAAGTGCAGTACTGCGAGCCTCAGTCTCAGCCTCAGGAGAGACGCCTGCAGGAACATGTTACCCACAGTGCAGTACTGCGAGCCTCAGTCTCAGCCTCAGGAGAGATGCCTGCAGGAACATGTTACCGACAGTGCAGTACTTGGAGCCTCAGTCTCAGCCTCAGGAGCGATGCTTGCAGGAACATGTTACCCACAGTGCAGTACTTCGAGCCTCAGTCTCAGCCTCAAGAGAGATGCCTGCAGGAACATGTTACTGACAGTGCAGTACTTGGAGCCTCAGTCTCAGCCTCAGGAGCGATGCCTGCAGGAACATGTTACCCACAGTGCAGTACTTCGAGCCTCAGTCTCAGCATCAGGAGAGACACCTGCAGGAACATGTTACCCACAGTGCAGTACTGCGAGCCTCAGGAGAGATGCCTGCAGGAACATGTTACCGACAGTGCAGTACTTGGAGCCTCAGTCTCAGCCTCAGGAGAGATGCCTGCAGGAATATGTTACCAACAGCGCAGTACTTGGAGCCTCAGTCTCAGCCTCAGGAGAGATGCCTGCAGGAACATGTTACCGACAGTGCAGTACTTGGAGCCTCAGTCTCAGCCTCAGGAGCGATGCCTGCAGGAACATGTTACCCACAGTGCAGTACTTCGAGCCTCAGTCTCAGCATCAGGAGAGACACCTGCAGGAACATGTTACCCACAGTGCAGTACTGCGAGCCTCAGGAGAGATGCCTGCAGGAACATGTTACTGACAGTGCAGTACTTGGAGCCTCAGTCTCAGCCTCAGGAGAGATGCCTGCAGGAATATGTTACCATCAGCGCAGTACTTGGAGCCTCAGTCTCAGCCTCAGGAGAGATGCCTGCCGGAACATGTTACCGACAGTGCAGTAGTTGGAGCCTCAGTCTCAGCCTCAGGAGAGATGCCTGCAGGAACATGTTACCGACAGTGCAGTACTGCGAGCCTCAATATCAGCCTCAGGAGAGATGCCTGCAGGAACATGTTACCGACAGTGCAGTACTGCGAGGCTCAGTCTCAGCCTCAGGAGAGATGCCTGCAGGAACATGTTACCCACAGTGCAGTACTGCGAGCCTCAGTCTCAGCCTCAGGAGAGATGCCTGCAGGAACATGTTACCGACAGTGCAGTACTGCGAGCCTCAGTCTCAGCCTCAGGAGAGATGCCTGCAGGAACATGTTACCAACAGTGCAGTACTGCGAGCCTCAGTCTCAGCCCCTATAGAGATGCCTGCAGGAACATGTTACCCACAGTGCAGTACTGCGAGCCTCAGGAGAGATGCCTGCAGGAACACGTTACCAACAGTGCAGTACTGCGAGCCTCAGTCTCAGCCTCAGGAGAGATGCCTGCAGGAACATGTTACCGACAGTGCAGTACTTCGAGCCTCAGTCTCAGCCTCAGGAGAGACGCCTGCAGGAACATGTTACTGACAGTGCAGTACTTGGAGCCTCAGTCTCAGCCTCAAGAGCGATGCCTGCAGGAACATGTTACCGACAGTGCAGTACTGCAAACCTCAGTCTCAGCTTCAGGAGAGATGCCTGCAGGAACATGTTACCCACAGTGCAGTACTGCGAGCCTCAGTCTCAGCCTCAGGAGAGATGCCTGCAGGAACACGTTACCAACAGTGCAGTACTGCGAGCCTCAGTCCCAGCCTCAGGAGAGATGCCTGCAGGAACATGTTACCGACAGTGCAGTACTTCGAGCCTCAGTCTCGGCCTCAGGAGAGACGCCTGCAGGAACATGTTACCGACAGTGCAGTACTTGGAGCCTAAGTCTCAGCCTCAGGAGCGATGCTTGCAGGAACATGTTACCCACAGTGCAGTACTTCGAGCCTCAGTCTCAGCCTCAAGAGAGATGCCTGCAGGAACATGTTACTGACAGTGCAGTACTTGGAGCCTCAGTCTCAGCCTCAGGAGCGATGCCTGCAGGAACATGTTACCCACAGTGCAGTACTTCGAGCCTCAGTCTCAGCATCAGGAGAGACACCTGCAGGAACATGTTACCCACAGTGCAGTACTGCGAGCCTCAGGAGAGATGCCTGCAGGAACATGTTACTGACAGTGCAGTACTTGGAGCCTCAGTCTCAGCCTCAGGAGAGATGCCTGCAGGAATATGTTACCATCAGCGCAGTACTTGGAGCCTCAGTCTCAGCCTCAGGAGAGATGCCTGCCGGAACATGTTACCGACAGTGCAGTAGTTGGAGCCTCAGTCTCAGCCTCAGGAGAGATGCCTGCAGGAACATGTTACCGACAGTGCAGTACTGCGAGCCTCAATATCAGCCTCAGGAGAGATGCCTGCAGGAACATGTTACCGACAGTGCAGTACTGCGAGGCTCAGTCTCAGCCTCAGGAGAGATGCCTGCAGGAACATGTTACCCACAGTGCAGTACTGCGAGCCTCAGTCTCAGCCTCAGGAGAGATGCCTGCAGGAACATGTTACCGACAGTGCAGTACTGCGAGCCTCAGTCTCAGCCTCAGGAGAGATGCCTGCAGGAACATGTTACCGACAGTGCAGTACTGCGAGCCTCAATATCTGCCTCAGGAGAGATGCCTGCAGGAACATGTTACCGACAGTGCAGTACTGCGAGCCTCAGCCTCAGGAGAGATGCCTGCAGGAACATGTTACCCACAGTGCAGTACTTCAAGCCTCAGTCTCAGCCTCAGGAGAGACGCCTGCAGGAATATGTTACCGACAGTGCAGTACTTGGAGCCTCAGTCTAGGCCTCAGGAGCGATGCCTGCAGGAACATGTTACCCACAGTGCAGTACTTCGAGCCTCAGTCTCAGCCTCAGGAGAGACGCCTGCAGGAACATGTTACCCACAGTGCTGTACTGCGATCCTCAGTCTCCGCCTCAGGAGAGATGCCTGCAGGAACATGTTACCGACAGTGCAGTACTGCGAGCCTCAGTCTCAGCCTCAGGAGAGATGCCTGCAGGAACATGTTACCCACAGTGCAGTATTTCAAGCCTCAGTCTCAGCCTCAGGAGAGACGCCTGCAGGAACATGTTACCAACAGTGTAGTACTGCGAGCCTCAGTCTCAGCCTCAGGAGAGAAGCCTGCAGGAACATGTTACCGACAGTGCAGTACTTCGAGCCTCAGTCTCAGCCTCAGGAGAGATGGCTGCAGGAACATGTTACCGACAGTGCAGTACTTCGAGCCTCAGTCTCAGCCTCAGGAGCGATGCCTGCAGGAACATGTTACCCACAGTGCAGTACTTCGAGCCTCAGTCTCAGCCTCAGGATTGACGCCTGCAGGAACATGTTACCCACAGTGCAGTACTGCGAGCCTCAGTCTCAGCCTCAGGAGAGATGCCTGCAGGAACATGTTACCGACAGTGCAGTACTTGGAGCCTCAGTCTCAGCCTCAGGAGAGACGCCTGCAGGAACATGTTACCCACAGTGCAGTACTGCGAGCCTCAGTCTCAGCCTCAGGAGAGATGCCTGCAGGAACATGTTACCGACAGTGCAGTACTGCGAGCCTCAGTCTCATCCTCAGGAGCGATGCCTGCAGGAACATGTTACCGACAGTGCAGTACTTCGAGCCTCAGTCTCAGCCTCAGGAGAGATGCCTGCAGGAACATGTTACCGACAGTGCAGTACTGCGAGCCTCAGTCTCAGCCTCAGGAGAGATGCCTGCAGGAACATGTTACCCACAGTGCAGTACTGCGAGCCTCAGTCTCAGCCTCAGGAGATATGCCTGCAGGAACACGTTACCAACAGTGCAGTACTGCGAGCCTCAGTCTCAGCCTCAGGAGAGATGCCTGCAGGAACATGTTACCGACAGTGCAGTACTTCGAGCCTCAGTCTCAGCATCAGGAGAGACGCCTGCAGGAACATGTTACTGACAGTGCAGTACTTGGAGCCTCAGTCTCAGCCTCAGGAGCGATGCCTGCAGGAACATGTTACCGACAGTGCAGTACTGCAAGTCTCAGTCTCAGCCTCAGGAGAGATGCCTGCAGGAACATGTTACCCACAGTGCAGTACTGCGAGCCTCAGTCTCAGCCTCAGGAGAGATGCCTGCAGGAACACGTTACCAACAGTGCAGTACTGCGAGCCTCAGTCTCAGCCTCAGGAGAGATGCCTGCAGGAACATGTTACCGACAGTGCAGTACTTCGAGCCTCAGTCTCGGCCTCAGGAGAGACGCCTGCAGGAACATGTTACCGACAGTGCAGTACTTGGAGCCTCAGTCTCAGCCTCAGGAGCGATGCCTGCAGGAACATGTTACCCACAATGCAGTACTTCGAGCCTCAGTCTCAGCCTCAGGAGAGATGCCTGCAGGAACATGTTACCGACAGTGCAGTACTTGGAGCCTTAGTCTCAGCCTCAGGAGCGATGCCTGCAGGAACATGTTACCCACAGTGCAGTACTTCGAGCCTCAGTCACAGCATCAGGAGAGACACCTGCAAGAACATGTTACCCACAGTGCAGTACTGCGAGCCTTAGGAGAGATGCCTGCAGGAACATGTTACCGACAGTGCAGTACTTGGAGCCTCAGTCTCAGCCTCAGGAGAGATGCCTGCAGGAACATGTTACCGACAGTGCAGTACTTGGAGCCTCAGTCTCAGCCTCAGGAGAGATGCCTGCAGGAACATGTTACCGACAGTGCAGTACTGCGAGCCTCAATATCATCCTCAGGAGAGATGCCTGCAGGAACATGTTACCGACAGCGCAGTACTTGGAGCCTCAGTCTCAGCCTCAGGAGAGATGCCTGCAGGAACATGTTACCAACAGTGCAGTACTGCGAGCCTCAGTCTCAGCCTCAGGAGAGACGCCTGCAGGAACATGTTACCGACAGTGCAGTACTTCGAGCCTCAGTCTCAGCCTCAGGAGAGATGCCTGCAGGAACATGTTACCGACAGTGCAGTACTGCGAGCCTCAGTCTCAGCCTCAGGAGAGATGCCTGCAGGAACATGTTACCCACAGTGCAGTACTGCGAGCCTCAGTCTCAGCCTCAGGAGAGATGCCTGCAGGAACACGTTACCAACAGTGCAGTACTGCGAGCCTCAGTCTCAGCCTCAGGAGAGATGCCTGCAGGAACATGTTACCGACAGTGCAGTACTTCGAGCCTCAGTCTCAGCATCAGGAGACACGCCTGCAGGAACATGTTACTGACAGTGCAGTACTTGGAGCCTCAGTCTCAGCCTCAGGAGCGATGCCTGCAGGAACATGTTACCGACAGTGCAGTACTGCGAGCCTCAGTCTCAGCCTCAGGAGAGATGCCTGCAGGAACATGTTACCCACAGTGCAGTACTGCGAGCCTCAGTCTCAGCCTCAGGAGAGATGCCTGCAGGAACACGTTACCAACAGTGCAGTACTGCGAGCCTCAGTCTCAGCCTCAGGAGAGATGCCTGCAGGAACATGTTACCGACAGTGCAGTACTTCGAGCCTCAGTCTCGGCCTCAGGAGAGACGCCTGCAGGAACATGTTACCGACAGTGCAGTACTTGGAGCCTCAGTCTCAGCCTCAGGAGCGATGCCTGCAGGAACATGTTACCCACAATGCAGTACTTCGAGCCTCAGTCTCAGCCTCAGGAGAGATGCCTGCAGGAACATGTTACCGACAGTGCAGTACTTGGAGCCTTAGTCTCAGCCTCAGGAGCGATGCCTGCAGGAACATGTTACCCACAGTGCAGTACTTCGAGCCTCAGTCTCAGCATCAGGAGAGACACCTGCAAGAACATGTTACCCACAGTGCAGTACTGCGAGCCTTAGGAGAGATGCCTGCAGGAACATGTTACCGACAGTGCAGTACTTGGAGCCTCAGTCTCAGCCTCAGGAGAGATGCCTGCAGGAACATGTTACCGACAGTGCAGTACTTGGAGCCTCAGTCTCAGCCTCAGGAGAGATGCCTGCAGGAACATGTTACCGACAGTGCAGTACTGCGAGCCTCAATATCAGCCTCAGGAGAGATGCCTGCAGGAACATGTTACCGACAGCTCAGTACTTGGAGCCTCAGTCTCAGCCTCAGGAGAGATGCCTGCAGGAACATGTTACCAACAGTGCAGTACTGCGAGCCTCAGTCTCAGCCTCAAGAGAGACGCCTGCAGGAACATGTTACCGACAGTGCAGTACTTCGAGCCTTAGTCTCAGCCTCAGGAGAGATGCCTGCAGGAACATGTTACCGACAGTGCAGTACTTCGAGCCTCAGTCTCAGCCTCAGGAGCGATGCCTACAGGAACATGTTACCCACAGTGCAGTAATTCGAGCCTCAGTCTCAGCCTCAGGAGAGACGCCTGCAGGAACATGTTACCCACAGTGCAGTACTGCGAGCCTCAGTCTCAGCCTCAGGAGAGACGCCTGCAGAAACATGTTACCCACAGTGCAGTACTGCGAGCCTCAGTCTCAGTCTCAGGAGAGATGCCTGCAGGAACATGTTACCGACAGTGCAGTACTTGGAGCCTCAGTCTCAGCCTCAGGAGAGACGCCTGCAGGAACATGTTACCCCCAGTGCAGTACTGCGAGCCTCCGTCTCAGCCTCAGGAGAGATGCCTGCAGGAACATGTTACCCACAGTGCAGTACTGCGAGCCTCAGTTTCAGCCTTAGGAGAGATGCCTGCAGGAACATGTTACCGACAGTGCAATACTGCGAGCCTCAGTCTCAGCCTCAGGAGAGACGCCTGCAGGAACATGTTACCCACAGTGCAGCACTGCGAGCCTCAGTCTCAGCCTCAGGAGAGATGCCTGCAGGAACATGTTACCGACAATGCAGTACTGCGAGCCTCAGTCTCATCCTCAGGAGCGATGCCTGCAGGAACATGTTACCGACAGTGCAGTACTTCGAGCCTCAGTCTCAGCCTCAGGAGAGATGCCTGCAGGAACATGTTACCGACAGTGCAGTACTGCGAGCCTCAGTCTCAGCCTCAGGAGAGATGCCTGCAGGAACATGTTACCCACAGTGCAGTACTGCGAGCCTCAGTCTCAGCCTCAGGAGAGATGCCTGCAGGAACACGTTACCAACAGTGCAGTACTGCGAGCCTCAGTCTCAGCCTCAGGAGAGATGCCTGCAGGAACATGTTACCGACAGTGCAGTACTTCGAGCCTCAGTCTCAGCCTCAGCAGAGACGCATGCAGGAACATGTTACCTATAGTGCAGTACTTGGAGCCTCAGTCTCAGCCTCAGGAGCGATGCCTGCAGGAACATGTTACCGACAGTGCAGTACTGCGAGCCTCAGTCTCAGCCTCAGGAGAGACGCCTGCAGGAACATGTTACTGTTGGTCTTGGCCCTTCTGGCAGGTTCACCCCTGAACTTTTTGCTTTTTATTGGTGACTTGGTGTGGTGATATTTGGTTTCTGCGCACTTTCCCTGTGTCCCAGAGGAAAGTGCGTGCGCATTCTGAGTGCATGCGGTGAGATAGGCCTGCCCTCCCATAGGAATGCATGGGGAATGTATGTGTCCCTAGTAGTTCCTGATGCGTGGGGTGTGCAGGCCCGAGTTTGGTATGTGCGGACTCGTGGGATTGAATGCTGCGCGATGATGTGTGCGGCGTGCATGTACCTAGTGTAGAAGTGCCACTTCTAGAAGTGGGCACTTCTGTGTGCAGTGTGTCTGGCGTGTGATTGGCTGGAGCTGGCTGGTGAGCCTGGCTCCAGGAGTCTGGTTGGGTCTGCCCCAGTGGTGAGTGTGAGATTAGCATGCTGATGGCTGGGGAGGAGTGCCCCTTGGACCTGAATAGGGCAGGGTTTTCCCCACACAGTGCTGGCTCCGCCCCCTGCGGTGCGACTGACGACCCTAGCCCTGCCAGTGAATAGAGTGAGGGGCTGAGCACATCAAGGGTGCTCTCCAACCAGCTGCGACTGGTTTTCCCCCTCACCCTGAACCCAGAACAAAGGGATTTGGTGTATAAAAAGGGGCTGTGTCCCCTTACAAAATGTTCTTGTTCTGTACTTGAATCTGCCAGGGGCGTGCTGCTGCTGGGGCTCAGGGGAAGGCTTGCCTCCCTGGGCCCTGCCCAGCCCCTGATGCCCTGGACGCTGGAGGACTTCTGGGACCATTCTTTGCCATTGCCCCATACTTTCTAAAGGCCTCTTTGCTGGGAGCTTTTTGCTCCATCTCTTTGTGCCTCCAGGACTTTAGAGACTTCAGGCAGCTGTTTTTAGCGCCCTGGGAGCGCTGGGGTGCTTTATTTCTTTTAGGAAGCGCTGGATTGTCGCAGCACCGGGCTGCACCTCACCGTAGAGGCAGGGAATCCCCAGCGTAGGGATTCCCCCGCATTTGCCTGGTCGAGCGGGAGCCCACCCCGCTTCATCCTGTTTCTAAATTGAGGGTGCCCACCCCGCGATAGTGCTCCTAGCGAGAGCCCACCTCGCTTCATCTTTATCTACGGGTGCCCACCCCGCATCTGAGCCGTGATGGAGTCACCGCCGCGGCCCGAGCCGCCTTTGAAAATCACCGCTGCCGTCCGCGGCCCGCCTGGTTGTGGGCGGGGCCGCGGGACGGAAGCGGAAGTGCCGCCATTGTCCCCGGAGCCTCGCAGGCTCCACCAGAGAAGTCCCGGTCCCGGAAGAGGGACCGGGCGAAGAGAGGAATCCCGAGACCCGGGTTTACTGAGAGCACAGCGCGGGGCTCCCATCTGTGAGGGAAGCCCCGCGCCGCATGAGAAGTGCTGCCGCCGCCTCTGGAGAGCAGCCTGGTGAGTAGAGCTGCCTGGAGGGGGGAGGTCGCCAGATAGAGGCACCCGTGCAGTGCTGAGCGGCCCCTCGTTACAGTGGGCCGCTCCAACATGCCTCTCCCGTGTGCGTGCCGGACGAGGCACTGCGCTGGATCCCGTCTTTCCCCGAGCAGCCCCCGCTTGATAGTGGGGCTGCTCCAACGAGGGGGCACAATTGTTTTGAGAAGCCCAACGAGGCGGGCCGGGTCATTCTTGAGCCCCAGATGGCTCCAACAGTGACACATTGTTTAGAGCCCTAGCATGGCTCCGACTTCGGGGGCATTATTTTCTCTGAGCCCACGAGGCTCCTACGCTATTTGGGGACATGCTTAGTTTAAAGCGCCCGTGCGCTCTACGTTTCAGGGGGCCATTTGATGTTTAGAAGTCCCAGGGGGACTTGGGGACATGTTGTTTCTAGTGCCTAGAGGGCTCCCACGTTGTGACATTGTGTCATGGGCCATTTGAGAGCCCAGGCCCCTATTTGCCTTCCACAGCTGCGCAGCACTTAGTGCCAGCTGCAGCGTTTAGGCCCTGTGCTTGTCCCCAGCTGCCCAGCAAGTAGTGGGCAGCTGCTACGTTTAGGTTCTGGCGCAACCTGGACTCTAATATGCTTTTGGGTGCTAGGAAATGTACGGTGTAGTATGTTTGGCGCACCCTGTGTTCATGCTTTTGGTGCTAGGAAATGTACTGTATATAGCATGTTTTGCGCACCCTGTGTCCTATACCTCTAAATGTGGTTATTTCTGCCTAGAAGGTTGTTTTACCTGCTTAGGTTGATGGTAGGGAGAATGTACTTCCCTGTGCGATGTGCGCCCCTAGTATAGTTATACTTAGGTGGTTAGGTCTAATGCGTTAGACCAATGAGAATTGCATAATGTGATTTGTGTCCCTGTGATAGATGCAGGATAGGTTTTATACCTGATGCTAGTGTGATGACACTGAGGTCATTATTGCGCCAGTAGATACTGGTTATGTTCTACATGTACACTTGGTAATTTGTGTTATGTTCTAAGAGTGCTAATTCCTGACAGTGGTCCATGTGGCCCTGTCCCCTGTATATATAATCCCTTGTAAATTCTGCCCGTGCCTGTTGGCACATTGTAGAGTGTGTGTTTTTATCTAATGTGTTGTGTATAATACAAAGGCTATTTTTATAGAATACCTTGTGTGGAGTTTCTTTTGTGGTGGGCCTTGGGTGTTGTTGCTGGGTGCGCGCGCAAACGCTTTACACATCGCCTCAGGGATAAGCCTGTCTGCTCGTGCCAAGCTACCAAGGGGGTGAGCAGGGGTTATCTTTGGCGTGTAACTTCCTTGCCCTGACTAGAGTGGTGGTTTCTGCCTGACTTTGGCGCAAGCCTTAGCCAACCAGAAATCCCATTTCTAACATTGGTGATCAGCGGTGGGATTTGGACTTGCGTTTGCGCTGTACCGCAGCGGCAACTGGCCGCACTACAAAACTCTGCATTTAGATAAATCACATGGAATAGGGATTATTGTTCTAAGTTTGTTTTTAATTGTCATTTCTTTGGAAATGTGTTCTTGTGCACTGTGAGTTAGGTGTCCCTAGCTCGGGAGGGTAGATCATCCCCCTTAGTGCATTGTGTTTTCTGGATTCACCAGAGGATGGGATCCAGTGGTGGCAGCAGATGTGTGTCCAGTGCATGTATTCCCATTCCCAGTTCCAGGGGTAGTGGTACCTGTGTCACGTGGTGGTCAGGTTGAGAAATCAGGGGCGGTAGAAACTGTCTTACCAGTCTTGGGAGGGGTTTGGGGATGAATGTGTAATGCGCTGGATGAATGTGAATGTCCCATTCCCAGTTCCCAGAGTAATAGTACCTGTGTCACGTGGTGGTCAGGTTGAGAAATCAGGGGCGGTAGAAACTGTCTTACTAGTCTGGGGGGTGTGAGTGTGGATGAATGGTGTGAGTTCTCTGAAAGAAGGAGCTTGCTGGTTGATTGGGTGTGAGTTCTCTGGGATAGGGAACTTGCATTGGGGAATGATTCCAAAAGGAGTGGCTGAGGTGTCTTCCAGCCCAGCGTGGTGGAAGAGGTTCAGAGTAGCCCAGCTAGGTCTCGGTGTAGGGGCTCACGGCCTGTCTCTGCGGAGAAGGAGTGGGTGGGACTGCGTGTCTTCAGGTGCCTGAAACCCAGTCTCAGGGCCTGGATGGTTTCTTTAGGGAACATCAGGTCGGGGGCCTAGGCTGTACCAATAGGTCATTTGAGGAGGATCTCCCCGTGTCTAGAGGACGTGGAGGGTCTGTAATCAGAGCTCCAGTAGTCCTGGTGTCTGGCGGTACCGCTCCAGTTGGGAGGGTGCGGAAGTCCAGAGGGAGGGGTGAGAGGGGAGGAATTCCCCAGTGGGAACCAGTAGGTCAGGGACCAGCCGGGAGGGCTGTGTCGCCACTGAGTGACCGTGGTGTCGCCACTTCTGTCCTGGGGGGTCTGCACGCACTGTCAGATGGACAGGAGGTCGTGAGATCAGCGCCAGGCAGACTGTCACACGACCCATTAGGTATGTGTCACCCTCGTTAAGTCCTGGTTCGCCAGGCATCTGACCAAAGGGTACGTCCCTCGCTTGGGGAGCCAGTAGTCGGTGTTTCCGGATCTTGACGTAAGGGCGGCTGTAGTCCTGAGGGCAGGTGGGGCTCATCTTAAGTGAAGAGACCCTGCTCTACAGTGGAAGGGGGTGCAGAGGGAGGGAGTCCTCGCCTCTGATCCCTTGGATCCCAGGTGGTAGACCAGTTGGTGGAGAGAGGTCCTGAACTGGTGGGAGAGTTGTGTTCTGGTGGGTGCTTCCCTGGGAGGGTGCGGAACCCCAGAAGTAGAGGTAGGGTGGGGCATTCTTGCCCGTGACCTCTGGTCAGCCTGAGGGTGCGGACCCTAGGTTGAAGGATCAGTGGTAGTTGGGAACTACACTGAGAGGGAGAGTGGAGAGTGGCTTGTACGCCAGGGGTTACTACCCCCCACTCTGGGTTTGGCAAGGACCAGTGGTATCTGGGTGGCCTAGGGCCTGGCCCTGGCCGTGGACAACTAGGTAGTACCAGTGGGGTAGCCTAGTTGGGCCTGAGTTCTTTTCGGTTGTTTTTTTTTCCAGATGGAACCATGTTGATTGAGAATGGCGTAGAACCGGAGAGTGTCCCTGCAGTGCGGGCCTGCGTCCGTGTTCTATCGCCCCAAGCAGGGAAGTCCATCACGGTGGTGATTGGTCTACCCTGCGTTTTGGCTGGAAGGGGGTTGTGTTGGACTTGGCCCTTCTGGCAGGTTCACCCCTGAACTTTTTGCTTTTTATTGGTGACTTGGTGTGGTGATATTTGGTTTCTGCGCACTTTCCCTGTGTCCCAGAGGAAAGTGCGTGCGCATTCTGAGTGCATGCGGTGAGATAGGCCTGCCCTCCCATAGGAATGCATGGGGAATGTATGTGTCCCTAGTAGTTCCTGATGCGTGGGGTGTGCAGGCCCGAGTTTGGTATGTGCGGACTCGTGGGATTGAATGCTGCGCGATGATGTGTGCGGCGTGCATGTACCTAGTGTAGAAGTGCCATTTCTAGAAGTGGGCACTTCTGTGTGCAGTGTGTCTGGCGTGTGATTGGCTGGAGCTGGCTGGTGAGCCTGGCTCCAGGAGTCTGGTTGGGTCTGCCCCAGTGGTGAGTGTGAGATTAGCATGCTGATGGCTGGGGAGGAGTGCCCCTTGGACCTGAATAGGGCAGGGTTTTCCCCACACAGTGCTGGCTCCGCCCCCTGTGGTGCGACTGGCGACCCTAGCCCTGCCAGTGAATAGAGTGAGGGGCTGAGCACATCAAGGGTGCTCTCCAACCAGCTGCGACTGGTTTTCCCCCTCACCCTGAACCCAGAACAAAGGGATTTGGTGTATAAAAAGGGGCTGTGTCCCCTTACAAAATGTTCTTGTTCTGTACTTGAATCTGCCAGGGGCGTGCTGCTGCTGGGGCTCAGGGGAAGGCTTGCCTCCCTGGGCCCTGCCCAGCCCCTGATGCCCTGGACGCTGGAGGACTTCTGGGACCATTCTTTGCCATTGCCCCATACTTTCTAAAGGCCTCTTTGCTGGGAGCTTTTTGCTCCATCTCTTTGTGCCTCCAGGACTTTAGAGACTTCAGGCAGCCGTTTTTAGCGCCCTGGGAGCGCTGGGGTGCTTTATTTCTTTTAGGAAGCGCTGGATTGTCGCAGCACCGGGCTGCACCTCACCGTAGAGGCAGGGAATCCCCAGCGTAGGGATTCCCCCGCATTTGCCTGGTCGAGCGGGAGCCCACCCCGCTTCATCCTGTTTCTAAATTGCGGGTGCCCACCCCGCGATAGTGCTCCTAGCAAGAGCCCACCTCGCTTCATCTTTATCTACGGGTGCCCACCCCGCATCTGAGCCGTGATGGAGTCACCGCCGCGGCCCGAGCCGCCTTTGAAAATCACCGCTGCCGTCCGCGGCCCGCCTGGTTGTGGGCGGGGCCGCGGGACGGAAGCGGAAGTGCCGCCATTGTCCCCGGAGCCTCGCAGGATCCACCAGAGAAGTCCCGGTCCCGGAAGAGGGACCGGGCGAAGAGAGGAATCCCGAGACCCGGGTTTACTGAGAGCACAGCGCGGGGCTCCCATTTGTGGGGGAAGCCCCGCGCCGCATGAGAAGTGCTGCCGCCGCCTCTGGAGAGCAGCCTGGTGAGTAGAGCTGCCTGGAGGGGGGAGGTCGCCAGATAGAGGCACCCGTGCAGTGCTGAGCGGCCCCTCGTTACAGTGGGCCGCTCCAACATGCCTCTCCCGTGTGCGTGCCGGACGAGGCACTGCGCTGGATCCCATCTTTCCCCGAGCAGCCCCCGCTTGATAGTGGGGCTGCTCCAACGAGGGGGCACAATTGTTTTGAGAAGCCCAACGAGGCGGGCCGGGTCATTCTTGAGCCCCAGATGGCTCCAACAGTGACACATTGTTTAGAGCCCTAGCATGGCTCCGACTTCGGGGGCATTATTTTCTCTGAGCCCACGAGGCTCCTACGCTATTTGGGGACATGCTTAGTTTAAAGCGCCCGTGCGCTCTACGTTTCAGGGGGCCATTTGATGTTTAGAAGTCCCACGGGGACTTGGGGACATGTTGTTTCTAGTGCCTAGAGGGCTCCCACGTTGTGACATTGTGTCATGGGCCATTTGAGAGCCCAGGCCCCTATTTGCCTTCCACAGCTGCGCAGCACTTAGTGCCAGCTGCAGCGTTTAGGCCCTGTGCTTGTCCCCAGCTGCCCAGCAAGTAGTGGGCAGCTGCTACGTTTAGGTTCTGGCGCAACCTGGACTCTAATATGCTTTTGGGTGCTAGGAAATGTACGGTGTAGTATGTTTGGCGCACCCTGTGTTCATGCTTTTGGTGCTAGGAAATGTACTGTATATAGCATGTTTTGCGCACCCTGTGTCTTATACCTCTAAATGTGGTTATTTCTGCCTAGAAGGTTGTTTTACCTGCTTAGGTTGATGGTAGGGAGAATGTACTTCCCTCTGCGATGTGCGCCCCTAGTATAGTTATACTTAGGTGGTTAGGTCTAATGTGTTAGACCAATGAGAATTGCATAATGTGATTTGTGTCCCTGTGATAGATGCAGGATAGGTTTTATACCTGATGCTAGTGTGATGACACTGAGGTCATTATTGCGCCAGTAGATACTGGTTATGTTCTACATGTACACTTGGTAATTTGTGTTATGTTCTAAGAGTGCTAATTCCTGACAGTGGTCCATGTGGCCCTGTCCCCTGTATATATAATCCCTTGTAAATTCTGCCCGTGCCTGTTGGCACATTGTAGAGTGTGTGTTTTTATCTAATGTGTTGTGTATAATACAAAGGTTATTTTTATAGAATACCTTGTGTGGAGTTTCCTTTGTGGTGGGCCTTGGGTGTTGTTGCTGGGTGCGCGCGCAAACGCTTTACACATCGCCTCAGGGATAAGCCTGTCTGCTCGTGCCAAGCTACCAAGTGGGTGAGCAGGGGTTATCTTTGGCGTGTAACTTCCTTGCCCTGACTAGAGTGGTGGTTTCTGCCTGGCTTTGGCGCAAGCCTTAGCCAACCAGAAATCCCATTTCTAACAGTTACCGACAGTGCAGTACTTGGAGCCTCAGTCTAGGCCACAGGAGCGATGCCTGCAGGAACATGTTACCCACAGTGCAGTACTTCGAGCCTCAGTCTCAGCCTCAGGAGAGACGCCTGCAGGAACATGTTACCCACAGTGCTGTACTGCGATCCTCAGTCTCCGCCTCAGGAGAGATGCCTGCAGGAACATGTTACCGACAGTGCAGTACTGCGAGCCTCAGTCTCAGCCTCAGGAGAGATGCCTGCAGGAACATGTTACCCACAGTGCAGTACTTCAAGCCTCAGTCTCAGCCTCAGGAGAGACGCCTGCAGGAACATGTTACCAACAGTGCAGTACTGCGAGCCTCAGTCTCAGCCTCAGGAGAGAAGCCTGCAGGAACATGTTACCGACAGTGCAGTACTTCGAGCCTCAGTCTCAGCCTCAGGAGAGATGCCTGCAGGAACATGTTACCGACAGTGCAGTACTTCGAGCCTCAGTCTCAGCCTCAGGAGCGATGCCTGCAGGAACATGTTACCCACAGTGCAGTACTTCGAGCCTCAGTCTCAGCCTCAGGATTGACGCCTGCAGGAACATGTTACCCACAGTGCAGTACAGCGAGCCTCGGTCTCAGCCTCAGGAGAGACGCCTGCAGGAACATGTTACCCACAGTGCAGTACTGCGAGCCTCAGTCTCAGCCTCAGGAGAGATGCCTGCAGGAACATGTTACCGACAGTGCAGTACTTGGAGCCTCAGTCTCAGCCTCAGGAGAGACGCCTGCAGGAACATGTTACCCACAGTGCAGTACTGCGAGCCTCAGTCTCAGCCTCAGGAGAGATGCCTGCAGGAACATGTTACCGACAGTGCAGTACTGCGAGCCTCAGTCTCATCCTCAGGAGCGATGCCTGCAGGAACATGTTACCGACAGTGCAGTACTTCGAGCCTCAGTCTCAGCCTCAGGAGAGATGCCTGCAGGAACATGTTACCGACAGTGCAGTACTGCAAGCCTCAGTCTCAGCCTCAGGAGAGATGCCTGCAGGAACATGTTACCCACAGTGCAGTACTGCGAGCCTCAGTCTCAGCCTCAGGAGAGATGCCTGCAGGAACACGTTACCAACAGTGCAGTACTGCGAGCCTCAGTCTCAGCCTCAGGAGAGATGCCTGCAGGAACATGTTACCGACAGTGCAGTACTTCGAGCCTCAGTCTCAGCCTCAGGAGAGACGCCTGCAGGAACATGTTACTGACAGTGCAGTACTTGGAGCCTCAGTCTCAGCCTCAGGAGCGATGCCTGCAGGAACATGTTACCGACAGTGCAGTACTGCGAGCCTCTGTCTCAGCCTCAGGAGAGAAGCCTGCAGGAACATGTTACCCACAGTGCAGTACTGCGAGCCTCAGTCTCAGCCTCAGGAGAGATGCCTGCAGGAACACGTTACCAACAGTGCAGTACTGCGAGCCTCAGTCTCAGCCTCAGGAGAGATGCCTGCAGGAACATGTTACCGACAGTGCAGTACTTCGAGCCTCTGTCTCGGCCTCAGGAGAGACGCCTGCAGGAACATGTTACCGACAGTGCAGTACTTGGAGCCTCAGTCTCAGCCTCAGGAGCGATGCCTGCAGGAACATGTTACCCACAATGCAGTACTTCGAGCCTCAGTCTCAGCCTCAGGAGAGATGCCTGCAGGAACATGTTACCGACAGTGCAGTACTTGGAGCCTCAGTCTCAGCCTCAGGAGCGATGCCTGCAGGAACATGTTACCCACAGTGCAGTACTTCGAGCCTCAGTCTCAGCATCAGGAGAGACACCTGCAAGAACATGTTACCCACAGTGCAGTACTGCGAGCCTCAGGAGAGATGCCTGCAGGAACATGTTACCGACAGTGCAGTACTTGGAGCCTCAGTCTCAGCCTCAGGAGAGATGCCTGCAGGAACATGTTACCGACAGCGCAGTACTTGGAGCCTCAGTCTCAGCCTCAGGAGAGATGCCTGCAGGAACATGTTACCGACAGTGCAGTACTTGGAGCCTCAGTCTCAGCCTCAGGAGAGATGCCTGCAGGAACATGTTACCGACAGTGCAGTACTGCGAGCCTCAATATCAGCCTCAAGAGAGATGCCTGCAGGAACATGTTACCGACAGCGCAGTACTTTGAGCCTCAGTCTCAGCCTCAGGAGAGATGCCTGCAGGAACATGTTACC
The DNA here is from genome assembly GCF_964204655.1 of Triturus cristatus. Lineage (NCBI taxonomy): Eukaryota > Metazoa > Chordata > Amphibia > Caudata > Salamandridae > Triturus > Triturus cristatus. The sequence goes on along the minus strand of NC_140579.1, from coordinate 394,899,054 downwards.
AACAGTGCAGTACTGCGAGCCTCAGTCTCAGCCTCAGGAGAGACGCCTACAGGAACATGTTACCAACAGTGCAGTACTTCGAGCCTCAGTCTCAGCCTCAGGAGCGATGCCTACAGGAACATGTTACCCACAGTGCAGTAATTCGAGCCTCAGTCTCAGCCTCAGGAGAGACGCCTGCAGGAACATGTTACCCACAGTGCAGTACTGCGAGCCTCAGTCTCAGCCTCAGGAGAGACGCCATCAGGAACATGTTACCCACAGTGCAGTACTGCGAGCCTCAGTCTCAGCCTCAGGAGAGATGCCTGCAGGAACATGTTACCGACAGTGCAGTACTTGGAGCCTCAGTCTCAGCCTCAGGAGAGACGCCTGCAGGAACATGTTACCCACAGTGCAGTACTGCGAGCCTCAGTCTCAGCCTCAGGAGAGATGCCTGCAGGAACATGTTACCCACAGTGCAGTACTGCGAGCCTCAGTTTCAGCCTTAGGAGAGATGCCTGCAGGAACATGTTACCGACAGTGCAGTACTGCAAGCCTCAGTCTCAGCCTCAGGAGAGACGCCTGCAGGAACATGTTACCCACAGTGCAGTACTGCGAGCCTCAGTCTCAGCCTCAGGAGAGATGCCTGCAGGAACATGTTACCGACAATGCAGTACTGCGAGCCTCAGTCTCATCCTCAGGAGCGATGCCTGCAGGAACATGTTACCGACAGTGCAGTACTTCGAGCCTCAGTCTCAGCCTCAGGAGAGATGCCTGCAGGAACATGTTACCGACAGTGCAGTACTGCGAGCCTCAGTCTCAGCCTCAGGAGAGATGTCTGCAGGAACATGTTACCCACAGTGCAGTACTGCGAGCCTCAGTCTCAGCCTCAGGAGAGATGCCTGCAGGAACACGTTACCAACAGTGCAGTACTGCGAGCCTCAGTCTCAGCCTCAGGAGAGATGCCTGCAGGAACATGTTACCGACAGTGCAGTACTTCGAGCCTCAGTCTCAGCCTCAGGAGAGACGCCTGCAGGAACATGTTACCGACAGTGCAGGACTTGGAGCCTCAGTCTCAGCCTCAGGAGCAATGCCTGCAGGAACATGTTACCGACAGTGCAGTACTGCGAGCCTCAGTCTCAGCCTCAGGAGAGATGCCTGCAGGAACATGTTACCCACAGTGCAGTACTGCGAGCCTCAGTCTCAGCCTCAGGAGAGATGCCTGCAGGAACACGTTACCAACAGTGCAGTACTGCGAGCCTCAGTCTCAGCCTCAGGAGAGATGCCTGCAGGAACATGTTACAGACAGTGCAGTACTTGGAGCCTCAGTCTCAGCCTCAGGAGAGACGCCTGCAGGAACATGTTACCCACAGTGCAGTACTGCGAGCCTCAGTCTCAGCCTCAGGAGAGATGCCTGCAGGAACATGTTACCGACAGTGCAGTACTTCGAGCCTCAGTCTCAGCCTCAGGAGAGACGCCTGCAGGAACATGTTACCGACAGTGCAGTACTTGGAGCCTCAGTCCCAGCCTCAGGAGCGATGCCTGCAGGAACATGTTACCGACAGTGCAGTACTGCGAGCCTCAGTCTCAGCCTCAGGAGAGATGCCTGCAGGAACATGTTACCCACAGTGCAGTACTGCGAGCCTCAGTCTCAGCCTCAGGAGAGATGCCTGCAGGAACACGTTACCAACAGTGCAGTACTGCGAGCCTCAGTCTCAGCCTCAGGAGAGATGCCTGCAGGAACATGTTACAGACAGTGCAGTACTTGGAGCCTCAGTCTCAGCCTCAGGAGAGACGCCTGCAGGAACATGTTACCCACAGTGCAGTACTGCGAGCCTCAGTCTCAGCCTCAGGAGAGATGCCTGCAGGAACATGTTACCGACAGTGCAGTACTGCGAGCCTCAGTCTCATCCTCAGGAGCGATGCCTGCAGGAACATGTTACCGACAGTGCAGTACTTCGAGCCTCAGTCTCAGCCTCAGGAGAGAGGCCTGCAGAAACATGTTACCGACAGTGCAGTACTGCGAGCCTCAGTCTCAGCCTCAGGAGAGATGCCTGCAGGAACATGTTACCCACAGTGCAGTACTGCGAGCCTCAGTCTAAGCCTCAGGAGAGATGCCTGCAGGAACACGTTACCAACAGTGCAGTACTGCGAGCCTCAGTCTCAGCCTCAGGAGAGATGCCTGCAGGTACATGTTACCGACAGTGCAGTACTTCGAGCCTCAGTCTCAGCCTCAGGAGAGACGCCTGCAGGAACATGTTACTGACAGTGCAGTACTTGGAGCCTCAGTCTCAGCCTCAGGAGCGATGCCTGCAGGAACATGTTACCGACAGTGCAGTACTTGGAGCCTCAGTCTCAGCCTCAGGAGAGACGCCTGCAGGAACATGTTACCCACAGTCCAGTACTGCGAGCCTCAGTCTCAGCCTCAGGAGAGATGCCTGCAGGAACATGTTACCCACAGTGCAGTACTGCGAGCCTCAGTTTCAGCCTTAGGAGAGATGCCTGCAGGAACATGTTACCGACAGTGCAGTACTGCGAGCCTCAGTCTCAGCCTCAGGAGAGACGCCTGCAGGAACATGTTACCCACAGTGCAGTACTGCGAGCCTCAGTCTCAGCCTCAGGAGAGATGCCTGCAGGAACATGTTACCGACAATGCAGTACTGCGAGCCTCAGTCTCATCCTCAGGAGCGATGCCTGCAGGAACATGTTACCGACAGTGCAGTACTTCGAGCCTCAGTCTCAGCCTCTGGAGAGATGCCTGCAGGAACATGTTACCGACAGTGCAGTACTGCGAGCCTCAGTCTCAGCCTCAGGAGAGATGTCTGCAGGAACATGTTACCCACAGTGCAGTACTGCGAGCCTCAGTCTCAGCCTCAGGAGAGATGCCTGCAGGAACACGTTACCAACAGTGCAGTACTGCGAGCCTCAGTCTCAGCCTCAGGAGAGATGCCTGCAGGAACATGTTACCGACAGTGCAGTACTTCGAGCCTCAGTCTCAGCCTCAGGAGAGACGCCTGCAGGAACATGTTACCGACAGTGCAGTACTTGGAGCCTCAGTCTCAGCCTCAGGAGCGATGCCTGCAGGAACATGTTACCGACAGTGCAGTACTGCGAGCCTCAGTCTCAGCCTCAGGAGAGATGCCTGCAGGAACATGTTACCCACAGTGCAGTACTGCGAGCCTCAGTCTCAGCCTCAGGAGAGATGCCTGCAGGAACACGTTACCAACAGTGCAGTACTGCGAGCCTCAGTCTCAGCCTCAGGAGAGATGCCTGCAGGAACATGTTACCGACAGTGCAGTACTTGGAGCCTCAGTCTCAGCCTCAGGAGAGACGCCTGCAGGAACATGTTACCCACAGTGCAGTACTGCGAGCCTCAGTCTCAGCCTCAGGAGAGATGCCTGCAGGAACATGTTACCGACAGTGCAGTACTGCGAGCCTCAGTCTCATCCTCAGGAGCGATGCCTGCAGGAACATGTTACCGACAGTGCAGTACTTCGAGCCTCAGTCTCAGCCTCAGGAGAGATGCCTGCAGGAACATGTTACCGACAGTGCAGTACTGCGAGCCTCAGTCTCAGCCTCAGGAGAGATGCCTGCAGGAACATGTTACCCACAGTGCAGTACTGCGAGCCTCAGTCTAAGCCTCAGGAGAGATGCCTGCAGGAACACGTTACCAACAGTGCAGTACTGCGAGCCTCAGTCTCAGCCTCAGGAGAGATGCCTGCAGGAACATGTTACCGACAGTGCAGTACTTCGAGCCTCAGTCTCAGCCTCAGGAGAGACGCCTGCAGGAACATGTTACTGACAGTGCAGTACTTGGAGCCTCAGTCTCAGCCTCAGGAGCGATGCCTGCAGGAACATGTTACCGACAGTGCAGTACTGCGAGCCTCAGTCTCAGCCTCAGGAGAGATGCCTGCAGGAACATGTTACCCACAGTGCAGTACTGCGAGCCTCAGTCTCAGCCTCAGGAGAGATGCCTACAGGAACACGTTACCTACAGTGCAGTACTGCGAGCCTCAGTCTCAGCCTCAGGAGAGATGCCTGCAGGAACATGTTACCGACAGTGCAGTACTTCGAGCCTCAGTCTCGGCCTCAGGAGAGACGCCTGCAGGAACATGTTACCGACAGTGCAGTACTTGGAGCGTCAGTCTCAGCCTCAGGAGCGATGCCTGCAGGAACATGTTACCCACAATGCAGTACTTCGAGCCTCAGTCTCAGCCTCAGGAGAGATGCCTGCAGGAACATGTTACCGACAGTGCAGTACTTGGAGCCTCAGTCTCAGCCTCAGGAGCGATGCCTGCAGGAACATGTTACCCACAGTGCAGTACTTCGAGCCTCAGTCTCAGCATCAGGAAAGACACCTGCAAGAACATGTTACCCACAGTGCAGTACTGCGAGCCTTAGGAGAGATGCCTGCAGGAACATGTTACCGACAGTGCAGTACTTGGAGCCTCAGTCTCAGCCTCAGGAGAGATGCCTGCAGGAACATGTTACCGACAGTGCAGTACTTGGAGCCTCAGTCTCAGCCTCAGGAGAGATGCCTGCAGGAACATGTTACCGACAGTGCAGTACTGCGAGCCTCAATATCAGCCTCAGGAGAGATGCCTGCAGAAACATGTTACCGACAGCGCAGTACTTGGAGCCTCAGTCTCAGCCTCAGGAGAGATGCCCGCAGGAACATGTTACCAACAGTGCAGTACTGCGAGCCTCAGTCTCAGCCTCAGGAGAGACGCCTGCAGGAACATGTTACCGACAGTGCAGTACTTCGAGCCTCAGTCTCAGCCTCAGGAGAGATGCCTGCAGGAACATGTTACCGACAGTGCAGTACTTCGAGCCTCAGTCTCAGCCTCAGGAGCGATGCCTACAGGAACATGTTACCCACAGTGCAGTAATTCGAGCCTCAGTCTCAGCCTCAGGAGAGACGCCTGCAGGAACATGTTACCCACAGTGCAGTACTGCGAGCCTCAGTCTCAGCCTCAGGAGAGACGCCTGCAGAAACATGTTACCCACAGTGCAGTACTGCGAGCCTCAGTCTCAGTCTCAGGAGAGATGCCTGCAGGAACATATTACCGACAGTGCAGTACTTGGAGCCTCAGTCTCAGCCTCAGGAGAGACGCCTGCAGGAACATGTTACCCCCAGTGCAGTACTGCGAGCCTCAGTCGCAGCCTCAGGAGAGATGCCTGCAGGAACATGTTACCCACAGTGCAGTACTTGGAGCCTCAGTCTCAGCCTCAGGAGCGATGCCTGCAGGAACATGTTACCGACAGTGCAGTACTGCGAGCCTCAGTCTCAGCCTCAGGAGAGATGCCTGCAGGAACATGTTACCCACAGTGCAGTACTGCGAGCCTCAGTCTCAGCCTCAGGAGAGATGCCTACAGGAACACGTTACCTACAGTGCACTACTGCGAGCCTCAGTCTCAGCCTCAGGAGAGATGCCTGCAGGAACATGTTACCGACAGTGCAGTACTTCGAGCCTCAGTCTCGGCCTCAGGAGAGACGCCTGCAGGAACATGTTACCGACAGTGCAGTACTTGGAGCGTCAGTCTCAGCCTCAGGAGCGATGCCTGCAGGAACATGTTACCCACAATGCAGTACTTCGAGCCTCAGTCTCAGCCTCAGGAGAGATGCCTGCAGGAACATGTTACCGACAGTGCAGTACTTGGAGCCTCAGTCTCAGCCTCAGGAGCGATGCCTGCAGGAACATGTTACCCACAGTGCAGTACTTCGAGCCTCAGTCTCAGCATCAGGAAAGACACCTGCAAGAACATGTTACCCACAGTGCAGTACTGCGAGCCTTAGGAGAGATGCCTGCAGGAACATGTTACCGACAGTGCAGTACTTGGAGCCTCAGTCTCAGCCTCAGGAGAGATGCCTGCAGGAACATGTTACCGACAGTGCAGTACTTGGAGCCTCAGTCTCAGCCTCAGGAGAGATGCCTGCAGGAACATGTTACCGACAGTGCAGTACTGCGAGCCTCAATATCAGCCTCAGGAGAGATGCCTGCAGGAACATGTTACCGACAGCGCAGTACTTGGAGCCTCAGTCTCAGCCTCAGGAGAGATGCCCGCAGGAACATGTTACCAACAGTGCAGTACTGCGAGCCTCAGTCTCAGCCTCAGGAGAGACGCCTGCAGGAACATGTTACCGACAGTGCAGTACTTCGAGCCTCAGTCTCAGCCTCAGGAGAGATGCCTGCAGGAACATGTTACCGACAGTGCAGTACTTCGAGCCTCAGTCTCAGCCTCAGGAGTGATGCCTACAGGAACATGTTACCCACAGTGCAGTAATTCGAGCCTCAGTCTCAGCCTCAGGAGAGACGCCTGCAGGAACATGTTACCCACAGTGCAGTACTGCGAGCCTCAGTCTCAGCCTCAGGAGAGACGCCTGCAGAAACATGTTACCCACAGTGCAGTACTGCGAGCCTCAGTCTCAGTCTCAGGAGAGATGCCTGCAGGAACATATTACCGACAGTGCAGTACTTGGAGCCTCAGTCTCAGCCTCAGGAGAGACGCCTGCAGGAACATGTTACCCCCAGTGCAGTACTGCGAGCCTCAGTCGCAGCCTCAGGAGAGATGCCTGCAGGAACATGTTACCCACAGTGCAGTACTGCGAGCCTCAGTTTCAGCCTTAGGAGAGATGCCTGCAGGAACATGTTACCGACAATGCAGTACTGCGAGCCTCAGTCTCATCCTCAGGAGCGATGCCTGCAGGAACATGTTACCGACAGTGCAGTACTTCGAGCCTCAGTCTCAGCCTCAGGAGAGATGCCTGCAGGAACATGTTACCGACAGTGCAGTACTGCGAGCCTCAGTCTCAGCCTCAGGAGAGATGCCTGCAGGAACATGTTACCCACAGTGCAGTACTGCGAGCCTCAGTCTCAGCCTCAGGAGAGATGCCTGCAGGAACACGTTACCAACAGTGCAGTACTGCGAGCCTCAGTCTCAGCCTCAGGAGAGATGCCTGCAGGAACATGTTACCGACAGTGCAGTACTTCGAGCCTCAGTCTCAGCCTCAGGAGAGACGCCTGCAGGAACATGTTACCGACAGTGCAGTACTTGGAGCCTCAGTCTCAGCCTCAGGAGCGATTCCTGCAGGAACATGTTACCGACAGTGCAGTACTGCGAGCCTCAGTCTCAGCCTCAGGAGAGATGCCTGCAGGAACATGTTACCGACAGTGCAGTACTTGGAGCCTCAGTCTAGGCCTCAGGAGCGATGCCTGCAGGAACATGTTACCCACAGTGCAGTACTTCGAGCCTCAGTCTCAGCCTCAGGAGAGACGCCTGCAGGAACATGTTACCCACAGTGCTGTACTGCGATCCTCAGTCTCCGCCTCAGGAGAGATGCCTGCAGGAACATGTTACCGACAGTGCAGTACTGCGAGCCTCAGTCTCAGCCTCAGGAGAGATGCCTGCAGGAACATGTTACCCACAGTGCAGTACTTCAAGCCTCAGTCTCAGCCTCAGGAGAGACGCCTGCAGGAACATGTTACCAACAGTGCAGTACTGCGAGCCTCAGTCTCAGCCTCAGGAGAGAAGCCTGCAGGAACATGTTACCGACAGTGCAGTACTTCGAGCCTCAGTCTCAGCCTCAGGAGAGATGCCTGCAGATACATGTTACCGACAGTGCAGTACTTCGAGCCTCAGTCTCAGCCTCAGGAGCGATGCCTGCAGGAACATGTTACCCACAGTGCAGTACTTCGAGCCTCAGTCTCAGCCTCAGGATTGACGCCTGCAGGAACATGTTACCCACAGTGCAGTACTGCGAGCCTCGGTCTCAGCCTCAGGAGAGACGCCTGCAGGAACATGTTACCCACAGTGCAGTACTGCGAGCCTCGGTCTCAGCCTCAGGAGAGACGCCTGCAGGAACATGTTACCCACAGTGCAGTACTGCGAGCCTCAGTCTCAGCCTCAGGAGAGATGCCTGCAGGAACATGTTACCGACAGTGCAGTACTTGGAGCCTCAGTCTCAGCCTCAGGAGAGACGCCTGCAGGAACATGTTACCGACAGTGCAGTACTTGGAGCCTCAGTCTCAGCCTCAGGAGCGATGCCTGCAGGAACATGTTACCGACAGTGCAGTACTGCGAGCCTCAGTCTCAGCCTCAGGAGAGATGCCTGCAGGAACATGTTACCCACAGTGCAGTACTGCGAGCCTCAGTCTCAGCCTCAGGAGAGATGCCTGCAGGAACACGTTACCAACAGTGCAGTACTGCAAGCCTCAGTCTCAGCCTCAGGAGAGATGCCTGCAGGAACATGTTACCGACAGTGCAGTACTTGGAGCCTCAGTCTCAGCCTCAGGAGAGACGCCTGCAGGAACATGTTACCCACAGTGCAGTACTGCGAGCCTCAGTCTCAGCCTCAGGAGAGATGCCTGCAGGAACATGTTACCGACAGTGCAGTACTGCGAGCCTCAGTCTCATCCTCAGGAGCGATGCCTGCAGGAACATGTTACCGACAGTGCAGTACTTCGAGCCTCAGTCTCAGCCTCAGGAGAGATGCCTGCAGGAACATGTTACCGACAGTGCAGTACTGCGAGCCTCAGTCTCAGCCTCAGGAGAGATGCCTGCAGGAACATGTTACCCACAGTGCAGTACTGCGAGCCTCAGTCTCAGCCTCAGGAGAGATGCCTGCAGGAACATGTTACCGACAGTGCAGTACTTCGAGCCTCAGTCTCAGCCTCAGGAGAGACGCCTGCAGGAACATGTTACTGACAGTGCAGTACTTGGAGCCTCAGTCTCAGCCTCAGGAGCGATGCCTGCAGGAACATGTTACCGACAGTGCAGTACTGCGAGCCTCAGTCTCAGCCTCAGGAGAGATGCCTGCAGGAACATGTTACCCACAGTGCAGTACTGCGAGCCTCAGTCTCAGCCTCAGGAGAGATGCCTGCAGGAACACGTTACCTACAGTGCAGTACTGCGAGCCTCAGTCTCAGCCTCAGGAGAGATGCCTGCAAGAACATGTTACTGACAGTGCAGTACTTCGAGCCTCAGTCTCGGCCTCAGGAGAGACGCCTGCAGGAACATGTTACCGACAGTGCAGTACTTGGAGCGTCAGTCTCAGCCTCAGGAGCGATGCCTGCAGGAATATGTTACCCACAATGCAGTACTTCGAGCCTCAGTCTCAGCCTCAGGAGAGATGCCTGCAGGAACATGTTACCGACAGTGCAGTACTTGGAGCCTCAGTCTCAGTCTCAGCCTCAGGAGCGATGCCTGCAGGAACATGTTACCCACAGTGCAGTACTTCGAGCCTCAGTCTCAGCATCAGGAGAAACACCTGCAAGAACATGTTACCCACAGTGCAGTACTGCGAGCCTTAGGAGAGATGCCTGCAGGAACATGTTACCGACAGTGCAGTACTTGGAGCCTCAGTCTCAGCCTCAGGAGAGATGCCTGCAGGAACATGTTACCGACAGTGCAGTACTTGGAGCCTCAGTCTCAGCCTCAGGAGAGATGCCTGCAGGAACATGTTACCGACAGTGCAGTACTGCGAGCCTCAATATCAGCCTCAGGAGAGATGCCTGCAGGAACATGTTACCGACAGCGCAGTACTTGGAGCCTCAGTCTCAGCCTCAGGAGAGATGCCTGCAGGAACATGTTACCGACAGTGCAGTACTTCGAGCCTCAGTCTCAGCCTCAGGAGCGATGCCTACAGGAACATGTTACCCACAGTGCAGTAATTCGAGCCTCAGTCTCAGCCTCAGGAGAGACGCCTGCAGGAACATGTTACCCACAGTGCAGTACTGCGAGCCTCAGTCTCAGCCTCAGGAGAGACGCCTGCAGAAACATGTTACCCACAGTGCAGTACTGCGAGCCTCAGTCTCAGTCTCAGGAGAGATGCCTGCAGGAACATGTTACCGACAGTGCAGTACTTGGAGCCTCAGTCTCAGCCTCAGGAGAGACGCCTGCAGGAACATGTTACCCCCAGTGCAGTACTGCGAGCCTCAGTCTCAGCCTCAGGAGAGATGCCTGCAGGAAAATGTTACCCACAGTGCAGTACTGCGAGCCTCAGTTTCAGCCTTAGGAGAGATGCCTGCAGGAACATGTTACCGACAGTGCAGTACTGCGAGCCTCAGTCTCAGCCTCAGGAGAGACGCCTGCAGGAACATGTTACCCACAGTGCAGTACTGCGAGCCTCAGTCTCAGCCTCAGGAGAGATGCCTGCAGGAACATGTTACCGACAATGCAGTACTGCGAGCCTCAGTCTCATCCTCAGGAGCGATGCCTGCAGGAACATGTTACCGACAGTGCAGTACTTCGAGCCTCAGTCTCAGCCTCAGGAGAGATGCCTGCAGGAACATGTTACCGACAGTGCAGTACTGCGAGCCTCAGTCTCAGCCTCAGGAGAGATGCCTGCAGGAACATGTTACCCACAGTGCAGTACTGCGAGCCTCAGTCTCAGCCTCAGGAGAGATGCCTGCAGGAACACGTTACCAACAGTGCAGTACTGCGAGCCTCAGTCTCAGCCTCAGGAGAGATGCCTGCAGGAACATGTTACCGACAGTGCAGTACTTCGAGCCTCAGTCTCAGCCTCAGGAGAGACGCCTGCAGGAACATGTTACCGACAGTGCAGTACTTGGAGCCTCAGTCTCAGCCTCAGGAGCGATGCCTGCAGGAACATGTTACCGACAGTGCAGTACTGCGAGCCTCAGTCTCAGCCTCAGGAGAGACGCCTGCAGGAACATGTTACCGACAGTGCAGTACTTGGAGCCTCAGTCTAGGCCTCAGGAGCGATGCCTGCAGGAACATATTACCCACAGTGCAGTACTTCGAGCCTCAGTCTCAGCCTCAGGAGAGACGCCTGCAGGAACATGTTACCCACAGTGCTGTACTGCGATCCTCAGTCTCCGCCTCAGGAGAGATGCCTGCAGGAACATGTTACCGACAGTGCAGTACTGCGAGCCTCAGTCTCAGCCTCAGGAGAGATGCCTGCAGGAACATGTTACCCACAGTGCAGTACTTCAAGCCTCAGTCTCAGCCTCAGGAGAGACGCCTGCAGGAACATGTTACCAACAGTGCAGTACTGCGAGCCTCAGTCTCAGCCTCAGGAGAGAAGCCTGCAGGAACATGTTACCGACAGTGCAGTACTTCGAGCCTCAGTCTCAGCCTCAGGAGAGATGCCTGCAGGAACATGTTACCGACAGTGCAGTACTTCGAGCCTCAGTCTCAGCCTCAGGAGCGATGCCTGCAGGAACATGTTACCCACAGTGCAGTACTTCGAGCCTCAGTCTCAGCCTCAGGATTGACGCCTGCAGGAACATGTTACCCACAGTGCAGTACTGCGAGCCTCGGTCTCAGCCTCAGGAGAGACGCCTGCAGGAACATGTTACCCACAGTGCAGTACTGCGAGCCTCAGTCTCAGCCTCAGGAGAGATGCCTGCAGGAACATGTTACCGACAGTGCAGTACTTGGAGCCTCAGTCTCAGCCTCAGGAGAGACGCCTGCAGGAACATGTTACCCACAGTGCAGTACTGCGAGCCTCAGTCTCAGCCTCAGGAGAGATGCCTGCAGGAACATGTTACCGACAGTGCAGTACTGCGAGCCTCAGTCTCATCCTCAGGAGCGATGCCTGCAGGAACATGTTACCGACAGTGCAGTACTTCGAGCCTCAGTCTCAGCCTCAGGAGAGATGCCTGCAGGAACATGTTACCGACAGTGCAGTACTGCAAGCCTCAGTCTCAGCCTCAGGAGAGATGCCTGCAGGAACATGTTACCCACAGTGCAGTACTGCGAGCCTCAGTCTCAGCCTCAGGAGAGATGCCTGCAGGAACACGTTACCAACAGTGCAGTACTGCGAGCCTCAGTCTCAGCCTCAGGAGAGATGCCTGCAGGAACATGTTACCGACAGTGCAGTACTTCGAGCCTCAGTCTCAGCCTCAGGAGAGACGCCTGCAGGAACATGTTACTGACAGTGCAGTACTTGGAGCCTCAGTCTCAGCCTCAGGAGCGATGCCTGCAGGAACATGTTACCGACAGTGCAGTACTGCGAGCCTCAGTCTCAGCCTCAGGAGAGAAGCCTGCAGGAACATGTTACCCACAGTGCAGTACTGCGAGCCTCAGTCTCAGCCTCAGGAGAGATGCCTGCAGGAACATGTTACCGACAGTGCAGTACTTGGAGCCTCAGTCTCAGCCTCAGGAGAGACGCCTGCAGGAACATGTTACCGACAGTGCAGTACTTGGAGCCTCAGTCTCAGCCTCAGGAGCGATGCCTGCAGGAACATGTTACCGACAGTGCAGTACTGCGAGCCTCAGTCTCAGCCTCAGGAGAGATGCCTGCAGGAACATGTTACCCACAGTGCAGTACTGCGAGCCTCAGTCTCAGCCTCAGGAGAGATGCCTGCAGGAACACGTTACCAACAGTGCAGTACTGCGAGCCTCAGTCTCAGCCTCAGGAGAGATGCCTGCAGGAACATGTTACCGACAGTGCAGTACTTGGAGCCTCAGTCTCAGCCTCAGGAGAGACGCCTGCAGGAACATGTTACCGACAGTGCAGTACTGCGAGCCTCAGTCTCAGCCTCAGGAGAGATGCCTGCAGGAACATGTTACCCACAGTGCAGTACTGCGAGCCTCAGTCTCAGCCTCAGGAGAGATGCCTGCAGGAACATGTTACCGACAGTGCAGTACTTCGAGCCTCAGTCTCAGCCTCAGGAGAGACGCCTGCAGGAACATGTTACTGACAGTGCAGTACTTGGAGCCTCAGTCTCAGCCTCAGGAGCGATGCCTGCAGGAACATGTTACCGACAGTGCAGTACTGCGAGCCTCAGTCTCAGCCTCAGGAGAGATGCCTGCAGGAACATGTTACCCACAGTGCAGTACTGCGAGCCTCAGTCTCAGCCTCAGGAGAGATGCCTGCAGGAACACGTTACCTACAGTGCAGTACTGCGAGCCTCAGTCTCAGCCTCAGGAGAGATGCCTGCAAGAACATGTTACTGACAGTGCAGTACTTCGAGCCTCAGTCTCGGCCTCAGGAGAGACGCCTGCAGGAACATGTTACCCACAATGCAGTACTTCGAGCCTCAGTCTCAGCCTCAGGAGAGATGCCTGCAGGAACATGTTACCGACAGTGCAGTACTTGGAGCCTCAGTCTCAGTCTCAGCCTCAGGAGCGATGCCTGCAGGAACATGTTACCCACAGTGCAGTACTTCGAGCCTCAGTCTCAGCATCAGGAGAGACACCTGCAAGAACATGTTACCCACAGTGCAGTACTGCGAGCCTTAGGAGAGATGCCTGCAGGAACATGTTACCGACAGTGCAGTACTTGGAGCCTCAGTCTCAGCCTCAGGAGAGATGCCTGCAGGAACATGTTACCGACAGTGCAGTACTTGGAGCCTCAGTCTCAGCCTCAGGAGAGATGCCTGCAGGAACATGTTACCGACAGTGCAGTACTGCGAGCCTCAATATCAGCCTCAGGAGAGATGCCTGCAGGAACATGTTACCGACAGCGCAGTACTTGGAGCCTCAGTCTCAGCCTCAGGAGAGATGCCTGCAGGAACATGTTACCGACAGTGCAGTACTTCGAGCCTCAGTCTCAGCCTCAGGAGCGATGCCTACAGGAACATGTTACCCACAGTGCAGTAATTCGAGCCTCAGTCTCAGCCTCAGGAGAGACGCCTGCAGGAACATGTTACCCACAGTGCAGTACTGCGAGCCTCAGTCTCAGCCTCAGGAGAGACGCCTGCAGAAACATGTTACCCACAGTGCAGTACTGCGAGCCTCAGTCTCAGTCTCAGGAGAGATGCCTGCAGGAACATGTTACCGACAGTGCAGTACTTGGAGCCTCAGTCTCAGCCTCAGGAGAGACGCCTGCAGGAACATGTTACCCCCAGTGCAGTACTGCGAGCCTCAGTCTCAGCCTCAGGAGAGATGCCTGCAGGAAAATGTTACCCACAGTGCAGTACTGCGAGCCTCAGTTTCAGCCTTAGGAGAGATGCCTGCAGGAACATGTTACCGACAGTGCAGTACTGCGAGCCTCAGTCTCAGCCTCAGGAGAGACGCCTGCAGGAACATGTTACCCACAGTGCAGTACTGCGAGCCTCAGTCTCAGCCTCAGGAGAGATGCCTGCAGGAACATGTTACCGACAATGCAGTACTGCGAGCCTCAGTCTCATCCTCAGGAGCGATGCCTGCAGGAACATGTTACCGACAGTGCAGTACTTCGAGCCTCAGTCTCAGCCTCAGGAGAGATGCCTGCAGGAACATGTTACCGACAGTGCAGTACTGCGAGCCTCAGTCTCAGCCTCAGGAGAGATGCCTGCAGGAACACGTTACCAACAGTGCAGTACTGCGAGCCTCAGTCTCAGCCTCAGGAGAGATGCCTGCAGGAGCATGTTACCGACAGTGCAGTACTTCGAGCCTCAGTCTCAGCCTCAGGAGAGACGCCTGCAGGAACATGTTACCGACAGTGCAGTACTTGGAGCCTCAGTCTCAGCCTCAGGAGCGATGCCTGCAGGAACATGTTACCGACAGTGCAGTACTGCGAGCCTCAGTCTCAGCCTCAGGAGAGATGCCTGCAGGAACATGTTACCGACAGTGCAGTACTTGGAGCCTCAGTCTAGGCCTCAGGAGCGATGCCTGCAGGAACATGTTACCCACAGTGCAGTACTTCGAGCCTCAGTCTCAGCCTCAGGAGAGACGCCTGCAGGAACATGTTACCCACAGTGCTGTACTGCGATCCTCAGTCTCCGCCTCAGGAGAGATGCCTGCAGGAACATGTTACCGACAGTGCAGTCCTGCGAGCCTCAGTCTCAGCCTCAGGAGAGATGCCTGCAGGAACATGTTACCCACAGTGCAGTACTTCAAGCCTCAGTCTCAGCCTCAGGAGAGACGCCTGCAGGAACATGTTACCAACAGTGCAGTACTGCGAGCCTCAGTCTCGGCCTCAGGAGAGAAGCCTGCAGGAACATGTTACCGACAGTGCAGTACTTCGAGCCTCAGTCTCAGCCTCAGGAGAGATGCCTGCAGGAACATGTTACCGACAGTGCAGTACTTCGAGCCTCAGTCTCAGCCTCAGGAGCGATGCCTGCAGGAACATGTTACCCACAGTGCAGTACTTCGAGCCTCAGTCTCAGCCTCAGGATTGACGCCTGCAGGAACATGTTACCCACAGTGCAGTACTGCGAGCCTCGGTCTCAGCCTCAGGAGAGACGCCTGCAGGAACATGTTACCCACAGTGCAGTACTGCGAGCCTCAGTCTCAGCCTCAGGAGAGATGCCTGCAGGAACATGTTACCGACAGTGCAGTACTTGGAGCCTCAGTCTCAGCCTCAGGAGAGACGCCTGCAGGAACATGTTACCCACAGTGCAGTACTGCGAGCCTCAGTCTCAGCCTCAGGAGAGACGCCTGCAGGAACATGTTACCCACAGTGCAGTACTGCGAGCCTCAGTCTCAGCCTCAGGAGAGATGCCTGCAGGAACATGTTACCGACAGTGCAGTACTGCGAGCCTCAGTCTCATCCTCAGGAGCGATGCCTGCAGGAACATGTTACCGACAGTGCAGTACTTCGAGCCTCAGTCTCAGCCTCAGGAGAGATGCCTGCAGGAACATGTTACCGACAGTGCAGTACTGCAAGCCTCAGTCTCAGCCTCAGGAGAGATGCCTGCAGGAACACGTTACCAACAGTGCAGTACTGCGAGCCTCAGTCTCAGCCTCAGGAGAGATGCCTGCAGGAACATGTTACCGACAGTGCAGTACTTCGAGCCTCAGTCTCAGCCTCAGGAGAGACGCCTGCAGGAACATGTTACTGACAGTGCAGTACTTGGAGCCTCAGTCTCAGCCTCAGGAGCGATGCCTGCAGGAACATGTTACCGACAGTGCAGTACTGCGAGCCTCAGTCTCAGCCTCAGGAGAGAAGCCTGCAGGAACATGTTACCCACAGTGCAGTACTGCGAGCCTCAGTCTCAGCCTCAGGAGAGATGCCTGCAGGAACACATTACCAACAGTGCAGTACTGCGAGCCTCAGTCTCAGCCTCAGGAGAGATGCCTGCAGGAACATGTTACCGACAGTGCAGTACTTCGAGCCTCAGTCTCAGCATCAGGAGAGACACCTGCAAGAACATGTTACCCACAGTGCAGTACTGCGAGCCTCAGGAGAGATGCCTGCAGGAACATGTTACCGACAGTGCAGTACTTGGAGCCTCAGTCTCAGCCTCAGGAGAGATGCCTGCAGGAACATGTTACCAACAGCGCAGTACTGCGAGCCTCAGTCTCAGCCTCAGGAGAGATGCCTGCAGGAACATGTTACCCACAGTGCAGTACTGCGAGCCTCAGTCTCAGCCTCAGGAGAGATGCCTGCAGGAACACGTTACCTACAGTGCAGTACTGCGAGCCTCAGTCTCAGCCTCAGGAGAGATGCCTGCAAGAACATGTTACTGACAGTGCAGTACTTCGAGCCTCAGTCTCGGCCTCAGGAGAGACGCCTGCAGGAACATGTTACCCACAATGCAGTACTTCGAGCCTCAGTCTCAGCCTCAGGAGAGATGCCTGCAGGAACATGTTACCGACAGTGCAGTACTTGGAGCCTCAGTCTCAGTCTCAGCCTCAGGAGCGATGCCTGCAGGAACATGTTACCCACAGTGCAGTACTTCGAGCCTCAGTCTCAGCATCAGGAGAGACACCTGCAAGAACATGTTACCCACAGTGCAGTACTGCGAGCCTTAGGAGAGATGCCTGCAGGAACATGTTACCGACAGTGCAGTACTTGGAGCCTCAGTCTCAGCCTCAGGAGAGATGCCTGCAGGAACATGTTACCGACAGTGCAGTACTTGGAGCCTCAGTCTCAGCCTCAGGAGAGATGCCTGCAGGAACATGTTACCGACAGTGCAGTACTGCGAGCCTCAATATCAGCCTCAGGAGAGATGCCTGCAGGAACATGTTACCGACAGCGCAGTACTTGGAGCCTCAGTCTCAGCCTCAGGAGAGATGCCTGCAGGAACATGTTACCGACAGTGCAGTACTTCGAGCCTCAGTCTCAGCCTCAGGAGCGATGCCTACAGGAACATGTTACCCACAGTGCAGTAATTCGAGCCTCAGTCTCAGCCTCAGGAGAGACACCTGCAGGAACATGTTACCCACAGTGCAGTACTGCGAGCCTCAGTCTCAGCCTCAGAGAGACGCCTGCAGAAACATGTTACCCACAGTGCAGTACTGCGAGCCTCAGTCTCAGTCTCAGGAGAGATGCCTGCAGGAACATGTTACCGACAGTGCAGTACTTGGAGCCTCAGTCTCAGCCTCAGGAGAGACGCCTGCAGGAACATGTTACCCCCAGTGCAGTACTGCGAGCCTCAGTCTCAGCCTCAGGAGAGATGCCTGCAGGAAAATGTTACCCACAGTGCAGTACTGCGAGCCTCAGTTTCAGCCTTAGGAGAGATGCCTGCAGGAACATGTTACCGACAGTGCAGTACTGCGAGCCTCAGTCTCAGCCTCAGGAGAGACGCCTGCAGGAACATGTTACCCACAGTGCAGTACTGCGAGCCTCAGTCTCAGCCTCAGGAGAGATGCCTGCAGGAACATGTTACCGACAATGCAGTACTGCGAGCCTCAGTCTCATCCTCAGGAGCGATGCCTGCAGGAACATGTTACCGACAGTGCAGTACTTCGAGCCTCAGTCTCAGCCTCAGGAGAGATGCCTGCAGGAACATGTTACCGACAGTGCAGTACTGCGAGCCTCAGTCTCAGCCTCAGGAGAGATGCCTGCAGGAACACGTTACCAACAGTGCAGTACTGCGAGCCTCAGTCTCAGCCTCAGGAGAGATGCCTGCAGGAACATGTTACCGACAGTGCAGTACTTCGAGCCTCAGTCTCAGCCTCAGGAGAGACGCCTGCAGGAACATGTTACCGACAGTGCAGTACTTGGAGCCTCAGTCTCAGCCTCAGGAGCGATGCCTGCAGGAACATGTTACCGACAGTGCAGTACTGCGAGCCTCAGTCTCAGCCTCAGGAGAGACGCCTGCAGGAACATGTTACCGACAGTGCAGTACTTGGAGCCTCAGTCTAGGCCTCAGGAGCGATGCCTGCAGGAACATGTTACCCACAGTGCAGTACTTCGAGCCTCAGTCTCAGCCTCAGGAGAGACGCCTGCAGGAACATGTTACCCACAGTGCTGTACTGCGATCCTCAGTCTCCGCCTCAGGAGAGATGCCTGCAGGAACATGTTACCGACAGTGCAGTACTGCGAGCCTCAGTCTCAGCCTCAGGAGAGATGCCTGCAGGAACATGTTACCCACAGTGCAGTACTTCAAGCCTCAGTCTCAGCCTCAGGAGAGACGCCTGCAGGAACATGTTACCAACAGTGCAGTACTGCGAGCCTCAGTCTCAGCCTCAGGAGAGAAGCCTGCAGGAACATGTTACCGACAGTGCAGTACTTCGAGCCTCAGTCTCAGCCTCAGGAGAGATGCCTGCAGGAACATGTTACCGACAGTGCAGTACTTCGAGCCTCAGTCTCAGCCTCAGGAGCGATGCCTGCAGGAACATGTTACCCACAGTGCAGTACTTCGAGCCTCAGTCTCAGCCTCAGGATTGACGCCTGCAGGAACATGTTACCCACAGTGCAGTACTGCGAGCCTCGGTCTCAGCCTCAGGAGAGACGCCTGCAGGAACATGTTACCCACAGTGCAGTACTGCGAGCCTCAGTCTCAGCCTCAGGAGAGATGCCTGCAGGAACATGTTACCGACAGTGCAGTACTTGGAGCCTCAGTCTCAGCCTCAGGAGAGACGCCTGCAGGAACATGTTACCCACAGTGCAGTACTGCGAGCCTCAGTCTCAGCCTCAGGAGAGATGCCTGCAGGAACATGTTACCGACAGTGCAGTACTGCGAGCCTCAGTCTCATCCTCAGGAGCGATGCCTGCAGGAACATGTTACCGACAGTGCAGTACTTCGAGCCTCAGTCTCAGCCTCAGGAGAGATGCCTGCAGGAACATGTTACCGACAGTGCAGTACTGCAAGCCTCAGTCTCAGCCTCAGGAGAGATGCCTGCAGGAACATGTTACCCACAGTGCAGTACTGCGAGCCTCAGTCTCAGCCTCAGGAGAGATGCCTGCAGGAACACGTTACCAACAGTGCAGTACTGCGAGCCTCAGTCTCAGCCTCAGGAGAGATGCCTGCAGGAACATGTTACCGACAGTGCAGTACTTCGAGCCTCAGTCTCAGCCTCAGGAGAGACGCCTGCAGGAACATGTTACTGACAGTGCAGTACTTGGAGCCTCAGTCTCAGCCTCAGGAGCGATGCCTGCAGGAACATGTTACCGACAGTGCAGTACTGCGAGCCTCAGTCTCAGCCTCAGGAGAGAAGCCTGCAGGAACATGTTACCCACAGTGCAGTACTGCGAGCCTCAGTCTCAGCCTCAGGAGAGATGCCTGCAGGAACACATTACCAACAGTGCAGTACTGCGAGCCTCAGTCTCAGCCTCAGGAGAGATGCCTGCAGGAACATGTTACCGACAGTGCAGTACTTCGAGCCTCAGTCTCAGCATCAGGAGAGACACCTGCAAGAACATGTTACCCACAGTGCAGTACTGCGAGCCTCAGGAGAGATGCCTGCAGGAACATGTTACCGACAGTGCAGTACTTGGAGCCTCAGTCTCAGCCTCAGGAGAGATGCCTGCAGGAACATGTTACCAACAGCGCAGTACTTGGAGCCTCAGTCTCAGCCTCAGGAGAGATGCCTGCAGGAACATGTTACCGACAGTGCAGTACTTGGAGCCTCAGTCTCAGCCTCAGGAGAGATGCCTGCAGGAACATGTTACCGACAGTGCAGTACTGCGAGCCTCAATATCAGCCTCAGGAGAGATGCCTGCAGGAACATGTTACCGCCAGCGCAGTACTTGGAGCCTCAGTCTCAGCCTCAGGAGAGATGCCTGCAGGAACATGTTACCAACAGTGCAGTACTGCGAGCCTCAGTCTCAGCCTCAGGAGAGACGCCTGCAGGAACTTGTTACCGACAGTGCAGTACTTCGAGCCTCAGTCTCAGCCTCAGGAGAGATGCCTGCAGGAACAGGTTACCGACAGTGCAGTACTTCGAGCCTCAGTCTCAGCCTCAGGAGCGATGCCTACAGGAACATGTTACCCACAGTGCAGTAATTCGAGCCTCAGTCTCAGCCTCAGGAGAGACGCCTGCAGGAACATGTTACCCACAGTGCAGTACTGCGAGCCTCAGTCTCAGCCTCAGGAGAGACGCCTGCAGGAACATGTTACCCACAGTGCAGTACTGCGAGCCTCAGTCTCAGCCTCAGGAGAGATGCCTGCAGGAACATGTTACCGACAGTGCAGTACTTGGAGCCTCAGTCTCAGCCTCAGGAGAGACGCCTGCAGGAACATGTTACCCACAGTGCAGTACTGCGAGCCTCAGTCTCAGCCTCAGGAGAGATGCCTGCAGGAACATGTTACCCACAGTGCAGTACTGCGAGCCTCAGTTTCAGCCTTAGGAGAGATGCCTGCAGGAACATGTTACCGACAGTGCAGTACTTGGAGCATCAGTCTCAGCCTCAGGAGCGATGCCTGCAGGAACATGTTACCCACAGTGCAGTACTTCGAGCCTCAGTCTCAGCATCAGGAGAGACACCTGCAAGAACATGTTACCCACAGTGCAGTACTGCGAGCCTTAGGAGAGATGCCTGCAGGAACATGTTACCGACAGTGCAGTACTTGGAGCCTCAGTCTCAGCCTCAGGAGAGATGCCTGCAGGAACATGTTACCGACAGTGCAGTACTTGGAGCCTCAGTCTCAGCCTCAGGAGAGATGCCTGCAGGAACATGTTACCGACAGTGCAGTACTGCGAGCCTCATTTTCAGCCTTAGGAGAGATGCCTGCAGGAACATGTTACCGACAGTGCAGTACTTGGAGCCTCAGTCTCAACCTCAGGAGCGATGCCTGCAGGAACATGTTACCCACAGTGCAGTACTTCGAGCCTCAGTCTCAGCATCAGGAGAGACACCTGCAAGAACATGTTACCCACAGTGCAGTACTGCGAGCCTTAGGAGAGATGCCTGCAGGAACATGTTACCGACAGTGCAGTACTTGGAGCCTCAGTCTCAGCCTCAGGAGAGATGCCTGCAGGAACATGTTACCGACAGTGCAGTACTTCGAGCCTCAGTCTCAGCCTCAGGAGAGACGGCTGCAGGAACATGTTACCCACAGTGCAGTACTGCGAGCCGCAGTCTCAGCCTCAGGAGAGACGCCTACAGGAACATGTTACACACAGTGCAGTACTGCGAGCCTCAGTCTCAGCCTCAGGAGAGATGCCTGCAGGAACATGTTACCGACAGTGCAGTACTTGAAGCCTCAGTCTCAGCCTCAGGAGAGATGCCTGCAGGAACATGTTACCGACAGTGCAGTACTGCGAGCCTCAATATCAGCCTCAGGAGAGATGCCTGCAGGAACATGTTACCGACAGCGCAGTACTTGGAGCCTCAGTCTCAGCCTCAGGAGAGATGCCTGCAGGAACATGTTACCAACAGTGCAGTACTGCGAGCCTCAGTCTCAGCCTCAGGAGAGACGCCTGCAGGAACATGTTACCGACAGTGCAGTACTTCGAGCCTCAGTCTCAGCCTCAGGAGAGATGCCTGCAGGAACATGTTACCGACAGTGCAGTACTTCGAGCCTCAGTCTCAGCCTCAGGAGCGATGCCTACAGGAACATGTTACCCACAGTGCAGTAATTCGAGCCTCAGTCTCAGCCTCAGGAGAGACGCCTGCAGGAACATGTTACCCACAGTGCAGTACTGCGAGCCTCAGTCTCAGCCTCAGGAGAGACGCCTGCAGAAACATGTTACCCACAGTGCAGTACTGCGAGCCTCAGTCTCAGTCTCAGGAGAGATGCCTGCAGGAACATGTTACCGACAGTGCAGTACTTGGAGCCTCAGTCTCAGCCTCAGGAGAGACGCCTGCAGGAACATGTTACCCCCAGTGCAGTACTGCGAGCCTCAGTCTCAGCCTCAGGAGAGATGCCTGCAGGAACATGTTACCCACAGTGCAGTACTGCGAGCCTCGGTTTCAGCCTTAGGAGAGATGCCTGCAGAAACATGTTACCGACAGTGCAGTACTGCGAGCCTCAGTCTCAGCCTCAGGAGAGACGCCTGCAGGAACATGTTACCCACAGTGCAGTACTGCGAGCCTCAGTCTCAGCCTCAGGAGAGATGCCTGCAGGAACATGTTACCGACAATGCAGTACTGCGAGCCTCAGTCTCATCCTCAGGAGCGATGCCTGCAGGAACATGTTACCGACAGTGCAGTACTTCGAGCCTCAGTCTCAGCCTCAGGAGAGATGCCTGCAGGAACATGTTACCGACAGTGCAGTACTGCGAGCCTCAGTCTCAGCCTCAGGAGAGATGCCTGCAGGAACATGTTACCCACAGTGCAGTACTGCGAGCCTCAGTCTCAGCCTCAGGAGAGATGCCTGCAGGAACACGTTACCAACAGTGCAGTACTGCGAGCCTCAGTCTCAGCCTCAGGACAGATGCCTGCAGGAACATGTTACCGATAGTGCAGTACTTCGAGCCTCAGTCTCAGCCTCAGGAGCGATGCCTGCAGGAACATGTTACCGACAGTGCAGTACTGCGAGCCTCAGTCTCAGCCTCAGGAGAGACGCCTGCAGGAACATGTTACCGACAGTGCAGTACTTGGAGCCTCAGTCTAGGCCTCAGGAGCGATGCCTGCAGGAACATGTTACCCACAGTGCAGTACTTCGAGCCTCAGTCTCAGCCTCAGGAGAGACGCCTGCAGGAACATGTTACCCACAGTGCTGTACTGCGATCCTCAGTCTCCGCCTCAGGAGAGATGCCTGCAGGAACATGTTACCGACAGTGCAGTACTGCGAGCCTCAGTCTCAGCCTCAGGAGAGATGCCTGCAGGAACATGTTACCCACAGTGCAGTACTGCGAGCCTCAGTCTCAGCCTCAGGAGAGATGCCTGCAGGAACATGTTACCGACAGTGCAGTACTTGGAGCCTCAGTCTCAGCCTCAGGAGAGATGCCTGCAGGAACATGTTACCGACAGTGCAGTACTGCGAGCCTCAATATCAGCCTCAGGAGAGATGCCTGCAGGAACATGTTACCGACAGCGCAGTACTTGGAGCCTCAGTCTCAGCCTCAGGAGAGATGCCTGCAGGAACATGTTACCAACAGTGCAGTACTGCGAGCCTCAGTCTCAGCCTCAGGAGAGACGCCTGCAGGAACATGTTACCCACAGTGCAGTACTTCGAGCCTCAGTCTCAGCCTCAGGAGAGATGCCTGCAGGAACATGTTACCGACAGTGCAGTACTTCGAGCCTCAGTCTCAGCCTCAGGAGCGATGCCTACAGGAACATGTTACCCACAGTGCAGTAATTCGAGCCTCAGTCTCAGCCTCAGGAGAGACGCCTGCAGGAACATGTTACCCACAGTGCAGTACTGCGAGCCTCAGTCTCAGCCTCAGGAGAGACGCCTGCAGAAACATGTTACCCACAGTGCAGTACTGCGAGCCTCAGTCTCAGTCTCAGGAGAGATGCCTGCAGGAACATGTTACCGACAGTGCAGTACTTGGAGCCTCAGTCTCAGCCTCAGGAGAGACGCCTGCAGGAACATGTTACCCCCAGTGCAGTACTGCGAGCCTCAGTCTCAGCCTCAGGAGAGATGCCTGCAGGAACATGTTACCCACAGTGCAGTACTGCGAGCCTCAGTTTCAGCCTTAGGAGAGATGCCTGCAGGAACATGTTACCGACAGTGCAGTACTGCGAGCCTCAGTCTCAGCCTCAGGAGAGACGCCTGCAGGAACATGTTACCCACAGTGCAGTACTGCGAGCCTCAGTCTCAGCCTCAGGAGAGATGCCTGCAGGAACATGTTACCGACAATGCAGTACTGCGAGCCTCAGTCTCATCCTCAGGAGCGATGCCTGCAGGAACATGTTACCGACAGTGCAGTACTTCGAGCCTCAGTCTCAGCCTCAGGAGAGATGCCTGCAGGAACATGTTACCGACAGTGCAGTACTGCGAGCCTCAGTCTCAGCCTCAGGAGAGATGCCTGCAGGAACATGTTACCCACAGTGCAGTACTGCGAGCCTCAGTCTCAGCCTCAGGAGAGATGCCTGCAGGAACACGTTACCAACAGTGCAGTACTGCGAGCCTCAGTCTCAGCCTCAGGACAGATGCCTGCAGGAACATGTTACCGATAGTGCAGTACTTCGAGCCTCAGTCTCAGCCTCAGGAGAGACGCCTGCAGGAACATGTTACCGACAGTGCAGTACTTGGAGCCTCAGTCTCAGCCTCAGGAGCGATGCCTGCAGGAACATGTTACCGACAGTGCAGTACTGCGAGCCTCAGTCTCAGCCTCAGGAGAGACGCCTGCAGGAACATGTTACCGACAGTGCAGTACTTGGAGCCTCAGTCTAGGCCTCAGGAGCGATGCCTGCAGGAACATGTTACCGACAGTGCAGTACTGCGAGCCTCAGTCTCAGCCTCAGGAGAGATGCCTGCAGGAACATGTTACCCACAGTGCAGTACTTCAAGCCTCAGTCTCAGCCTCAGGAGAGACGCCTGCAGGAACATGTTACCAACAGTGCAGTACTGCGAGCCTCAGTCTCAGCCTCAGGAGAGAAGCCTGCAGGAACATGTTACCGACAGTGCAGTACTTCGAGCCTCAGTCTCAGCCTCAGGAGAGATGCCTGCAGGAACATGTTACCGACAGTGCAGTACTTCGAGCCTCAGTCTCAGCCTCAGGAGCGATGCCTGCAGGAACATGTTACCCACAGTGCAGTACTTCGAGCCTCAGTCTCAGCCTCAGGATTGATGCCTGCAGGAACATGTTACCCACAGTGCAGTACTGCGAGCCTCGGTCTCAGCCTCAGGAGAGACGCCTGCAGGAACATGTTACCCACAGTGCAGTACTGCGAGCCTCAGTCTCAGCCTCAGGAGAGATGCCTGCAGGAACATGTTACCGACAGTGCAGTACTTGGAACCTCAGTCTCAGCCTCAGGAGAGACGCCTGCAGGAACATGTTACCCACAGTGCAGTACTGCGAGCCTCAGTCTCAGCCTCAGGAGAGATGCCTGCAGGAACATGTTACCGACAGAGCAGTACTGCGAGCCTCAGTCTCATCCTCAGGAGCGATGCCTGCAGGAACATGTTACCGACAGTGCAGTACTTCGAGCCTCAGTCTCAGCCTCAGGAGAGATGCCTGCAGGAACATGTTACCGACAGTGCAGTACTTGGAGCCTCAGTCTCAGCCTCAGGAGAGACGCCTGCAGGAACATGTTACCCACAGTGCAGTACTGCGAGCCTCAGTCTCAGCCTCAGGAGAGATGCCTGCAGGAACATGTTACCGACAGTGCAGTACTGCGAGCCTCAGTCTCATCCTCAGGAGCGATGCCTGCAGGAACATGTTACCGACAGTGCAGTACTTCGAGCCTCAGTCTCAGCCTCAGGAGAGATGCCTGCAGGAACATGTTACCGACAGTGCAGTACTGCAAGCCTCAGTCTCAGCCTCAGGAGAGATGCCTGCAGGAACATGTTACCCACAGTGCAGTACTGCGAGCCTCAGTCTCAGCCTCAGGAGAGATGCCTGCAGGAACACGTTACCAACAGTGCAGTACTGCGAGCCTCAGTCTCAGCCTCAGGAGAGATGCCTGCAGGAACATGTTACCGACAGTGCAGTACTTCGAGCCTCAGTCTCAGCCTCAGGAGAGACGCCTGCAGGAACATGTTACTGACAGTGCAGTACTTGGAGCCTCAGTCTCAGCCTCAGGAGCGATGCCTGCAGGAACATGTTACCGACAGTGCAGTACTGCGAGCCTCAGTCTCAGCCTCAGGAGAGAAGCCTGCAGGAACATGTTACCCACAGTGCAGTACTGCGAGCCTCAGTCTCAGCCTCAGGAGAGATGCCTGCAGGAACACATTACCAACAGTGCAGTACTGCGAGCCTCAGTCTCAGCCTCAGGAGAGATGCCTGCAGGAACATGTTACCGACAGTGCAGTACTTCGAGCCTCAGTCTCAGCATCAGGAGAGACACCTGCAAGAACATGTTACCCACAGTGCAGTACTGCGAGCCTCAGGAGAGATGCCTGCAGGAACATGTTACCGACAGTGCAGTACTTGGAGCCTCAGTCTCAGCCTCAGGAGAGATGCCTGCAGGAACATGTTACCAACAGCGCAGTACTTGGAGCCTCAGTCTCAGCCTCAGGAGAGATGCCTGCAGGAACATGTTACCGGCAGTGCAGTACTTGGAGCCTCAGTCTCAGCCTCAGGAGAGATGCCTGCAGGAACATGTTACCGACAGTGCAGTACTGCGAGCCTCAATATCAGCCTCAGGAGAGATGCCTGCAGGAACATGTTACCGCCAGCGCAGTACTTGGAGCCTCAGTCTCAGCCTCAGGAGAGATGCCTGCAGGAACATGTTACCAACAGTGCAGTACTGCGAGCCTCAGTCTCAGCCTCAGGAGAGACGCCTGCAGGAACTTGTTACCGACAGTGCAGTACTTCGAGCCTCAGTCTCAGCCTCAGGAGAGATGCCTGCAGGAACAGGTTACCGACAGTGCAGTACTTCGAGCCTCAGTCTCAGCCTCAGGAGCGATGCCTACAGGAACATGTTACCCACAGTGCAGTAATTCGAGCCTCAGTCTCAGCCTCAGGAGAGACGCCTGCAGGAACATGTTACCCACAGTGCAGTACTGCGAGCCTCAGTCTCAGCCTCAGGAGAGACGCCTGCAGGAACATGTTACCCACAGTGCAGTACTGCGAGCCTCAGTCTCAGCCTCAGGAGAGATGCCTGCAGGAACATGTTACCGACAGTGCAGTACTTGGAGCCTCAGTCTCAGCCTCAGGAGAGACGCCTGCAGGAACATGTTACCCACAGTGCAGTACTGCGAGCCTCAGTCTCAGCCTCAGGAGAGATGCCTGCAGGAACATGTTACCCACAGTGCAGTACTGCGAGCCTCAGTTTCAGCCTTAGGAGAGATGCCTGCAGGAACATGTTACCGACAGTGCAGTACTTGGAGCCTCAGTCTCAGCCTCAGGAGCGATGCCTGCAGGAACATGTTACCCACAGTGCAGTACTTCGAGCATCAGTCTCAGCATCAGGAGAGACACCTGCAAGAACATGTTACCCACAGTGCAGTACTGCGAGCCTTAGGAGAGATGCCTGCAGGAACATGTTACCGACAGTGCAGTACTTGGAGCCTCAGTCTCAGCCTCAGGAGAGATGCCTGCAGGAACATGTTACCGACAGTGCAGTACTTGGAGCCTCAGTCTCAGCCTCAGGAGAGATGCCTGCAGGAACATGTTACCGACAGTGCAGTACTGCGAGCCTCAATATCAGCCTCAGGAGAGATGCCTGCAGGAACATGTTACCCACAGTGCAGTACTGCGAGCCTCATTTTCAGCCTTAGGAGAGATGCCTGCAGGAACATGTTACCGACAGTGCAGTACTTGGAGCCTCAGTCTCAACCTCAGGAGCGATGCCTGCAGGAACATGTTACCCACAGTGCAGTACTTCGAGCCTCAGTCTCAGCATCAGGAGAGACACCTGCAAGAACATGTTACCCACAGTGCAGTACTGCGAGCCTTAGGAGAGATGCCTGCAGGAACATGTTACCGACAGTGCAGTACTTGGAGCCTCAGTCTCAGCCTCAGGAGAGATGCCTGCAGGAACATGTTACCGACAGTGCAGTACTTCGAGCCTCAGTCTCAGCCTCAGGAGAGACGGCTGCAGGAACATGTTACCCACAGTGCAGTACTGCGAGCCGCAGTCTCAGCCTCAGGAGAGACGCCTACAGGAACATGTTACACACAGTGCAGTACTGCGAGCCTCAGTCTCAGCCTCAGGAGAGATGCCTGCAGGAACATGTTACCGACAGTGCAGTACTTGAAGCCTCAGTCTCAGCCTCAGGAGAGATGCCTGCAGGAACATGTTACCGACAGCGCAGTACTTGGAGCCTCAGTCTCAGCCTCAGGAGAGATGCCTGCAGGAACATGTTACCAACAGTGCAGTACTGCGAGCCTCAGTCTCAGCCTCAGGAGAGACGCCTGCAGGAACATGTTACCGACAGTGCAGTACTTCGAGCCTCAGTCTCAGCCTCAGGAGAGATGCCTGCAGGAACATGTTACCGACAGTGCAGTACTTCGAGCCTCAGTCTCAGCCTCAGGAGCGATGCCTACAGGAACATGTTACCCACAGTGCAGTAATTCGAGCCTCAGTCTCAGCCTCAGGAGAGACGCCTGCAGGAACATGTTACCCACAGTGCAGTACTGCGAGCCTCAGTCTCAGCCTCAGGAGAGACGCCTGCAGAAACATGTTACCCACAGTGCAGTACTGCGAGCCTCAGTCTCAGTCTCAGGAGAGATGCCTGCAGGAACATGTTACCGACAGTGCAGTACTTGGAGCCTCAGTCTCAGCCTCAGGAGAGACGCCTGCAGGAACATGTTACCCCCAGTGCAGTACTGCGAGCCTCAGTCTCAGCCTCAGGAGAGATGCCTGCAGGAACATGTTACCCACAGTGCAGTACTGCGAGCCTCGGTTTCAGCCTTAGGAGAGATGCCTGCAGAAACATGTTACCGACAGTGCAGTACTGCGAGCCTCAGTCTCAGCCTCAGGAGAGACGCCTGCAGGAACATGTTACCCACAGTGCAGTACTGCGAGCCTCAGTCTCAGCCTCAGGAGAGATGC
Source organism: Triturus cristatus (assembly GCF_964204655.1). Lineage (NCBI taxonomy): Eukaryota > Metazoa > Chordata > Amphibia > Caudata > Salamandridae > Triturus > Triturus cristatus. The sequence continues at coordinate 394,870,463 of NC_140579.1, read as the reverse complement.
CTGCAGGAACATGTTACCGACAATGCAGTACTGCGAGCCTCAGTCTCATCCTCAGGAGCGATGCCTGCAGGAACATGTTACCGACAGTGCAGTACTTCGAGCCTCAGTCTCAGCCTCAGGAGAGATGCCTGCAGGAACATGTTACCGACAGTGCAGTACTGCGAGCCTCAGTCTCAGCCTCAGGAGAGATGCCTGCAGGAACATGTTACCCACAGTGCAGTACTGCGAGCCTCAGTCTCAGCCTCAGGAGAGATGCCTGCAGGAACACGTTACCAACAGTGCAGTACTGCGAGCCTCAGTCTCAGCCTCAGGACAGATGCCTGCAGGAACATGTTACCGATAGTGCAGTACTTCGAGCCTCAGTCTCAGCCTCAGGAGCGATGCCTGCAGGAACATGTTACCGACAGTGCAGTACTGCGAGCCTCAGTCTCAGCCTCAGGAGAGACGCCTGCAGGAACATGTTACCGACAGTGCAGTACTTGGAGCCTCAGTCTAGGCCTCAGGAGCGATGCCTGCAGGAACATGTTACCCACAGTGCAGTACTTCGAGCCTCAGTCTCAGCCTCAGGAGAGACGCCTGCAGGAACATGTTACCCACAGTGCTGTACTGCGATCCTCAGTCTCCGCCTCAGGAGAGATGCCTGCAGGAACATGTTACCGACAGTGCAGTACTGCGAGCCTCAGTCTCAGCCTCAGGAGAGATGCCTGCAGGAACATGTTACCCACAGTGCAGTACTGCGAGCCTCAGTCTCAGCCTCAGGAGAGATGCCTGCAGGAACATGTTACCGACAGTGCAGTACTTGGAGCCTCAGTCTCAGCCTCAGGAGAGATGCCTGCAGGAACATGTTACCGACAGTGCAGTACTGCGAGCCTCAATATCAGCCTCAGGAGAGATGCCTGCAGGAACATGTTACCGACAGCGCAGTACTTGGAGCCTCAGTCTCAGCCTCAGGAGAGATGCCTGCAGGAACATGTTACCAACAGTGCAGTACTGCGAGCCTCAGTCTCAGCCTCAGGAGAGACGCCTGCAGGAACATGTTACCCACAGTGCAGTACTTCGAGCCTCAGTCTCAGCCTCAGGAGAGATGCCTGCAGGAACATGTTACCGACAGTGCAGTACTTCGAGCCTCAGTCTCAGCCTCAGGAGCGATGCCTACAGGAACATGTTACCCACAGTGCAGTAATTCGAGCCTCAGTCTCAGCCTCAGGAGAGACGCCTGCAGGAACATGTTACCCACAGTGCAGTACTGCGAGCCTCAGTCTCAGCCTCAGGAGAGACGCCTGCAGAAACATGTTACCCACAGTGCAGTACTGCGAGCCTCAGTCTCAGTCTCAGGAGAGATGCCTGCAGGAACATGTTACCGACAGTGCAGTACTTGGAGCCTCAGTCTCAGCCTCAGGAGAGACGCCTGCAGGAACATGTTACCCCCAGTGCAGTACTGCGAGCCTCAGTCTCAGCCTCAGGAGAGATGCCTGCAGGAACATGTTACCCACAGTGCAGTACTGCGAGCCTCAGTTTCAGCCTTAGGAGAGATGCCTGCAGGAACATGTTACCGACAGTGCAGTACTGCGAGCCTCAGTCTCAGCCTCAGGAGAGACGCCTGCAGGAACATGTTACCCACAGTGCAGTACTGCGAGCCTCAGTCTCAGCCTCAGGAGAGATGCCTGCAGGAACATGTTACCGACAATGCAGTACTGCGAGCCTCAGTCTCATCCTCAGGAGCGATGCCTGCAGGAACATGTTACCGACAGTGCAGTACTTCGAGCCTCAGTCTCAGCCTCAGGAGAGATGCCTGCAGGAACATGTTACCGACAGTGCAGTACTGCGAGCCTCAGTCTCAGCCTCAGGAGAGATGCCTGCAGGAACATGTTACCCACAGTGCAGTACTGCGAGCCTCAGTCTCAGCCTCAGGAGAGATGCCTGCAGGAACACGTTACCAACAGTGCAGTACTGCGAGCCTCAGTCTCAGCCTCAGGACAGATGCCTGCAGGAACATGTTACCGATAGTGCAGTACTTCGAGCCTCAGTCTCAGCCTCAGGAGAGACGCCTGCAGGAACATGTTACCGACAGTGCAGTACTTGGAGCCTCAGTCTCAGCCTCAGGAGCGATGCCTGCAGGAACATGTTACCGACAGTGCAGTACTGCGAGCCTCAGTCTCATCCTCAGGAGCGATGCCTGCAGGAACATGTTACCGACAGTGCAGTACTTGGAGCCTCAGTCTAGGCCTCAGGAGCGATGCCTGCAGGAACATGTTACCGACAGTGCAGTACTGCGAGCCTCAGTCTCAGCCTCAGGAGAGATGCCTGCAGGAACATGTTACCCACAGTGCAGTACTTCAAGCCTCAGTCTCAGCCTCAGGAGAGACGCCTGCAGGAACATGTTACCAACAGTGCAGTACTGCAAGCCTCAGTCTCAGCCTCAGGAGAGAAGCCTGCAGGAACATGTTACCGACAGTGCAGTACTTCGAGCCTCAGTCTCAGCCTCAGGAGAGATGCCTGCAGGAACATGTTACCGACAGTGCAGTACTTCGAGCCTCAGTCTCAGCCTCAGGAGCGATGCCTGCAGGAACATGTTACCCACAGTGCAGTACTTCGAGCCTCAGTCTCAGCCTCAGGATTGATGCCTGCAGGAACATGTTACCCACAGTGCAGTACTGCGAGCCTCGGTCTCAGCCTCAGGAGAGACGCCTGCAGGAACATGTTACCCACAGTGCAGTACTGCGAGCCTCAGTCTCAGCCTCAGGAGAGATGCCTGCAGGAACATGTTACCGACAGTGCAGTACTTGGAACCTCAGTCTCAGCCTCAGGAGAGACGCCTGCAGGAACATGTTACCCACAGTGCAGTACTGCGAGCCTCAGTCTCAGCCTCAGGAGAGATGCCTGCAGGAACATGTTACCGACAGAGCAGTACTGCGAGCCTCAGTCTCATCCTCAGGAGCGATGCCTGCAGGAACATGTTACCGACAGTGCAGTACTTCGAGCCTCAGTCTCAGCCTCAGGAGAGATGCCTGCAGGAACATGTTACCGACAGTGCAGTACTGCAAGCCTCAGTCTCAGCCTCAGGAGAGATGCCTGCAGGAACATGTTACCCACAGTGCAGTACTGCGAGCCTCAGTCTCAGCCTCAGGAGAGATGCCTGCAGGAACACGTTACCAACAGTGCAGTACTGCGAGCCTCAGTCTCAGCCTCAGGAGAGATGCCTGCAGGAACATGTTACCGACAGTGCAGTACTTCGAGCCTCAGTCTCAGCCTCAGGAGAGACGCCTGCAGGAACATGTTACTGACAGTGCAGTACTTGGAGCCTCAGTCTCAGCCTCAGGAGCGATGCCTGCAGGAACATGTTACCGACAGTGCAGTACTGCGAGCCTCAGTCTCAGCCTCAGGAGAGAAGCCTGCAGGAACATGTTACCCACAGTGCAGTACTGCGAGCCTCATTCTCAGCCTCAGGAGAGATGCCTGCAGGAACACGTTACCAACAGTGCAGTACTGCGAGCCTCAGTCTCAGCCTCAGGAGAGATGCCTGCAGGAACATGTTACCGACAGTGCAGTACTTCGAGCCTCTGTCTCGGCCTCAGGAGAGACGCCTGCAGGAACATGTTACCGACAATGCAGTACTTGGAGCCTCAGTCTCAGCCTCAGGAGCGATGCCTGCAGGAACATGTTACCAGCAATGCAGTACTTCGAGCCTCAGTCTCAGCCTCAGGAGAGATGCCTGCAGGAACATGTTACCGACAGTGCAGTACTTGGAGCCTCAGTCTCAACCTCAGGAGCGATGCCTGCAGGAACATGTTACCCACAGTGCAGTACTTCGAGCCTCAGTCTCAGCATCAGGAGAGACACCTGCAAGAACATGTTACCCACAGTGCAGTACTGAGAGCCTCAGGAGAGATGCCTGCAGGAACATGTTACCGACAGTGCAGTACTTGGAGCCTCAGTCTCAGCCTCAGGAGAGATGCCTGCAGGAACATGTTACCAACAGCGCAGTACTTGGAGCCTCAGTCTCAGCCTCAGGAGAGATGCCTGCAGGAACATGTTACCGACAGTGCAGTACTTGGAGCCTCAGTCTCAGCCTCAGGAGAGATGCCTGCAGGAACATGTTACCGACAGTGCAGTACTGCGAGCCTCAATATCAGCCTCAGGAGAGATGCCTGCAGGAACATGTTACCGCCAGCGCAGTACTTGGAGCCTCAGTCTCAGCCTCAGGAGAGATGCCTGCAGGAACATGTTACCAACAGTGCAGTACTGTGAGCCTCAGTCTCAGCCTCAGGAGAGACGCCTGCAGGAACATGTTACCGACAGTGCAGTACTTTGAGCCTCAGTCTCAGCCTCAGGAGAGATGCCTGCAGGAACATGTTACCGACAGTGCAGTACTTCGAGCCTCAGTCTCAGCCTCAGGAGCGATGCCTACAGGAACATGTTACCCACAGTGCAGTAACTCGAGCCTCAGTCTCAGCCTCAGGAGAGACGCCTGCAGGAACATGTTACCCACAGTGCAGTACTGCGAGCCTCAGTCTCAGCCTCAGGAGAGACGCCTGCAGGAACATGTTACCCACAGTGCAGTACTGCGAGCCTCAGTCTCAGCCCCAGGAGAGATGCCTGCAGGAACATGTTACCGACAGTGCAGTACTTGGAGCCTCAGTCTCAGCCTCAGGAGAGATGCCTGCAGGAACATGTTACCCACAGTGCAGTACTGCGAGCCTCAGTCTCTGCCTCAGGAGAGATGCCTGCAGGAACATGTTACCCACAGTGCAGTACTGCGAGCCTCAGTTTCAGCCTTAGGAGAGATGCCTGCAGGAACATGTTACCGACAGTGCAGTACTGCAAACCTCAGTCTCAGCCTCAGGAGAGACGCCTGCAGGAACATGTTACCCACAGTGCAGTACTGCGAGCCTCAGTCTCAGCCTCAGGAGAGATGCCTGCAGGAACATGTTACCGACAATGCAGTACTGCGAGCCTCAGTCTCATCCTCAGGAGCGATGCCTGCAGGAACATGTTACCGACAGTGCAGTACTTCGAGCCTCAGTCTCAGCCTCAGGAGAGATGCCTGCAGGAACATGTTACCGACAGTGCAGTACTGCGAGCCTCAGTCTCAGCCTCAGGAGAGATGTCTGCAGGAACATGTTACCCACAGTGCAGTACTGCGAGCCTCAGTCTCAGCCTCAGGAGAGATGCCTGCAGGAACACGTTACCAACAGTGCAGTACTGCGAGCCTCATTCTCACCCTCAGGAGAGATGCCTGCAGGAACATGTTACCGACAGTGCAGTACTTCGAGCCTCAGTCTCAGCCTCAGGAGAGACGCCTGCAGGAACATGTTACCGACAGTGCAGTACTGCGAGCCTCAGTCTCAGCCTCAGGAGAGATGTCTGCAGGAACATGTTACCCACAGTGCAGTACTGCGAGCCTCAGTCTCAGCCTCAGGAGAGATGCCTGCAGGAACACGTTACCAACAGTGCAGTACTGCGAGCCTCAGTCTCAGCCTCAGGAGAGATGCCTGCAGGAACACGTTACCAACAGTGCAGTACTGCGAGCCTCAGTCTCAGCCTCAGGAGAGATGCCTGCAGGAACATGTTACCGACAGTGCAGTACTTGGAGCCTCAGTCTCGGCCTCAGGAGAGACGCCTGCAGGAACATGTTACCGACAGTGCAGTACTTGGAGCCTCAGTCTCAGCCTCAGGAGCGATGCCTGCAGGAACATGTTACCCACAGTGCAGTACTTCGAGCCTCAGTCTCAGCCTCAGGAGAGATGCCTGCAGGAACATGTTACCGACAGTGCAGTACTTGGAGCCTCAGTCTCAGCCTCAGGAGCGATGCCTGCAGGAACATGTTACCCACAGTGCAGTACTTCGAGCCTCAGTCTCAGCATCAGGAGAGACACCTGCAGGAACATGTTACCCACAGTGCAGTACTGTGAGCCTCAGGAGAGATGCCTGCAGGAACATGTTACCGACTGTGCAGTACTTGGAGCCTCAGTCTCAGCCTCAGGAGAGATGCCTGCAGGAATATGTTACCGACAGCGCAGTACTTGGAGCCTCAGTCTCAGCCTCAGGAGAGATGCCTGCAGGAACATGTTACCGACAGTGCAGTGCTTGGAGCCTCAGCCTCAGGAGAGATGCCTGCAGGAACATGTTACCGACAGTGCAGTACTGCGAGCCTCAGTCTCAGCCTCAGGAAAGATGCCTTCAGGAACATGTTACCCACAGTGCAGTACTGCGAGCCTCAGTCTCAGCCTCAGGAGAGATGCCTGCAAGAACATGTTACCGACAGTGCAGTACTGCGAGCCTCAGTCTCAGCCTCAGGAGAGATGCCTGCAGGAACATGTTATCGACATTGCAGTACTGCGAGCCTCAATATCTGCCTCAGGAGAGATGCCTGCAGGAACATGTTACCGACAGTGCAGTACTGCGAGCCTCAGTCTCAGCCTCAGGAGAGATGCCTGCAGGAACATGTTACCGACAGTGCAGTACTGCGAGCCTCAGTCTCAGCCTCAGGAGAGATGCCTGCAGGAACATGTTACCCTCAGTGCAGTACTGCGAGCCTCAGCCTCAGGAGAGATGCCTGCAGGAACATGTTACCCACAGTGCAGTACTTCAAGCCTCAGTCTCAGCCTCAGGAGAGACGCCTGCAGGAACATGTTACCGACAGTGCAGTACTTGGAGCCTCAGTCTAGGCCTCAGGAGCGATGCCTGCAGGAACATGTTACCCACAGTGCAGTACTTCGAGCCTCAGTCTCAGCCTCAGGAGAGACGACTGCAGGAACATGTTACCCACAGTGCTGTACTGCGATCCTCAGTCTCCGCCTCAGGAGAGATGCCTGCAGGAACATGTTACCAACAGTGCAGTACTGCGAGCCTCAGTCTCAGCCTCAGGAGAGAAGCCTGCAGGAACATGTTACCGACAGTGCAGTAATTTGAGCCTCAGTCTCAGCCTCAGGAGAGATGCCTGCAGGAACATGTTACCGACAGTGCAGTACTTCGGGCCTCAGTCTCAGCCTCAGGAGCGATGCCTGCAGGAACATGTTACCCACAGTGCTGTACTTCGAGCCTCAGTCTCAGCCTCAGGATTGACGCCTGCAGGAACATGTTACCCACAGTGCAGTACTGCAAGCCTCAGTCTAAGCATCAGGAGAGACGCCTGCAGGAACATGTTACCCACAGTGCAGTAATGCGAGCCTCAGTCTCAGCCTCAGGAGAGATGCCTGCAGGAACATGTTACCGATAGTGCAGTACTTGGAGCCTCAGTCTCAGCCTCAGGAGAGACGCCTGCAGGAACATGTTACCCACAGTGCAGTACTGCGAGCCTCAGTCTCAGCCTCAGAAGAGATGCCTGCAGGAACATGTTACCGACAGTGCAGTACTGCGAGCCTCAGTCTCAGCCTCAGGAGAGACGCCTGCAGGAACATGTTACCCACAGTGCAGTACTGCGAGCCTCAGACTCAGCCTCAGGAGAGATGCCTGCAGGAACATGTTACAGACAGTGCAGTACTGCGAGCCTCAGTCTGATCCTCAGGAGCGATGCCTGCAGGAACATGTTACCGACAGTGCAGTACTTCGAGCCTCAGTCTCAGCCTCAGGAGAGATGCCTGCAGGAACATGTTACTGACAGTGCAGTACTTGGAGCCTCAGTCTCAGCCTCAGGAGCGATACCTGCAGGAACATGTTACCGACAGTGCAGTACTGCGAGCCTCAGTCTCAGCCTCAGGAGAGATGCCTGCAGGAACATGTTACCCACAGTGTAGTACTGCGAGCCTCAGTCTCAGCCTCAGGAGAGATGCCTGCAGGAACACGTTACCAACAGTGCAGTACCGCGAGCCTCAGTCTCAGCCTCAGGAGAGATGCCTGCGGGAACATGTTACCGACAGTGCAGTACTTCGAGCCTCAGTTTCGGCCTCAGGAGAGACGCCTGCAGGAACATGTTACCGACAGTGCAGTACTTGGAGCCTCAGTCTCAGCCTCAGGAGCGATGCTTGCAGGAACATGTTACCCACAGTGCAGTACTTCGAGCCTCAGTCTCAGCCTCAGGAGAGATGCCTGCAGGAACATGTTACCGACAGTGCAGTACTTGGAGCCTCAGTCTCAGCCTCAGGAGCGATGCCTGCAGGAACATGTTACCCACAGTGCAGTACTTCGAGCCTCAGTCTCAGCATCAGGAGAGACACCTGCAGGAACATGTTACCCACAGTGCAGTACTGCGAGCCTCAGGAGAGATGCCTGCAGGAACATGTTACCGACAGTGCAGTACTTGGAGCCTCAGTCTCAGCCTCAGGAGAGATGCCTGCAGGAATATGTTACCAACAGCGCAGTACTTGGAGCCTCAGTCTCAGCCTCAGGAGAGATGCCTGCAGGAACATGTTACCGACAGTGCAGTACTTGGAACCTCAGTCTCAGCCTCAGGAGAGATGCCTGCAGGAACATGTTACCAACAGTGCAGTACTGCGAGCCTCAATATCAGCCTCAGGAGAGATGCCTGCAGGAACATGTTACCGACAGTGCAGTACTGCGAGCCTCAGTCTCAGCCTCAGGAGCGATGCCTGCAGGAACATGTTACCCACAGTGCAGTACTTCGAGCCTCAGTCTCAGCCTCAGGAGAGACGCCTGCAGGAACATGTTACCCACAGTGCTGTACTGCGATCCTCAGTCCACGCCTCAGGAGAGATGCCTGCAGGAACATGTTACCGACAGTGCAGTACTGCGAGCCTCAGTCTCAGCCTCAGGAGAGATGCCTGCAGGAACATGTTACCCACAGTGCAGTACTTCAAGCCTCAGTCTCAGCCTCAGGAGAGACGCCTGCAGGAACATGTTACCAACAGTGCAGTACTGCGAGCCTCAGTCTCAGCCTCAGGAGAGAAGCCTGCAGGAACATGTTACCGACAGTGCAGTACTTCGAGCCTCAGTCTCAGCCTCAGGAGAGATGCCTGCAGGAACATGTTACCGACAGTGCAGTAATTCGAGACTCAATCTCAGCCTCAGGAGCGATGCCTGCAGGAACATGTTACCCACAGTGCAGTACTTCGAGCCTCAGTCTCAGCCTCAGGATTGACGCCTGCAGGAACATGTTACCCACAGTGCAGTACTGCGAGCCTCAGTCTCAGCCTCAGGAGAGACGCCTGCAGGAACATGTCACCCACAGTGCAGTACTGCGAGCCTCAGTCTCAGCCTCAGGAGAGATGCCTGCAGGAACATGTTACCGACAGTGCAGTACTTGGAGCCTCAGTCTCAGCCTCAGGAGAGACGCCTGCAGGAACATGTTACCCACAGTGCAGTACTGCGAGCCTCAGTCTCAGCCTCAGGAGAGATGCCTGCAGGAACATGTTACCGACAGTGCAGTACTGCGAGCCTCAGTCTCATCCTCAGGAGCGATGCCTGCAGGAACATGTTACCGACAGTGCAGTACTGCGAGCCTCAGTCTCAGCCTCAGGAGAAATGCCTGCAGGAACATGTTACCCACAGTGCAGTACTGCGAGCCTCAGTCTCAGCCTCAGGAGAGATGCCTGCAGGAACACGTTACCAACAGTGCAGTACTGCGAGCCTCAGTCTCAGCCTCAGGAGAGATGCCTGCAGGAACATGTTACCCACAGTGCAGTACTGCGAGCCTCAGTCTCAGCCTCAGGAGAGATGCCTACAGGAACACGTTACCAACAGTGCAGTACTTGGAGCCTCAGTCTCAGCCTCAGGAGCGATGCCTGCAGGAACATGTTACCAGTGCAGTACTGCGAGCCTCAGTCTCAGCCTCAGGAGAGATGCCTGCAGGAACATGTTACCCACAGTGCAGTACTGCGAGCCTCCGTCTCAGCCTCAGGAGAGATGCCTGCAGGAACACGTTACCAACAGTGCAGTACTGCGAGCCTCAGTCTCAGCCTCAGGAGAGATGCCTGCAGGAACATGTTACCGACAGTGCAGTACTTCGAGCCTCAGTCTCGGCCTCAGGAGAGACGCCTGCAGGAACATGTTACCGACAGTGCAGTACTTGGAGCCTCAGTCTCAGCCTCAGGAGCGATGCCTGCAGGAACATGTTACCCACAGTGCAGTACTTCGAGCCTCAGTCTCAGCCTCAGGAGAGATGCCTGCAGGAACATGTTACCGACAGTGCAGTACTTGGAGCCTCAGTCTCAGCCTCAGGAGCTATGCCTGCAGGAACATGTTACCCACAGTGCAGTACTTCGAGCCTCAGTCTCAGCATCAGGAGAGACACCTGCAAGAACATGTTACCCACAGTGCAGTACTGAGAGCCTCAGGAGAGATGCCTGCAGGAACATGTTACCGACAGTGCAGTACTTGGAGCCTCAGTCTCAGCCTCAGGAGAAATGCCTGCAGGAACATGTTACCGACAGCGCAGTACTTGGAGCCTCAGTCTCAGCCTCAGGAGAGATGCCTGCAGGAACATGTTACCGACAGTGCATACTTGGAGCCTCAGTCTCAGCCTCAGGAGAGATGCCTGCAGGAACATGTTACCGACAGTGCAGTACTTCGAGCCTCAGTCTCAGCCTCAGGAGAGATGCCTACAGGAACATGTTACCCACAGTGCAGTAATTCAAGCCTCAGTCTCAGCCTCAGGAGAGACGCCTGCAGGAACATGTTACCCACAGTGCAGTACTGCGAGCCTCAGTCTCAGCCTCAGGAGAGACGCCTGCAGGAACATGTTACCCACAGTGCAGTACTGCGAGCCTCAGTCCCAGCCTCAGGAGAGATGCCTGCAGGAACATGTTACCGACAGTGCAGTACTTGGAGCCTCAGTCTCAGCCTCAGGAGAGACGCCTGCAGGAACATGTTACCCACAGTGCAGTACTGCGAGCCTCAGTCTCAGCCTCAGGAGAGATGCCTGCAGGAACATGTTACCCACAGTGCAGTACTGCGAGCCTCAGTTTCAGCCTTAGGAGAGATGCCTGCAGGAACATGTTACCGACAGTGCAGTACTGCGAGCCTCAGTCTCAGCCTCAGGAGAGACGCCTGCAGGAACATGTTACCCACAGTGCAGTACTGCGAGCCTCAGTCTCAGTCTCAGGAGAGATGCCTGCAGGAACATGTTACCGACAATGCAGTACTGCGAGCCTCAGTCTCATCCTCAGGAGCGATGCCTGCAGGAACATGTTACCGACAGTGCAGTACTTCGAGCCTCAGTCTCAGCCTCAGGAGAGATGCCTGCAGGAACATGTTACCGACAGTGCAGTACTGCGAGCCTCAGTCTCAGCCTCAGCCTCAGGAGAGATGCCTGCAGGAACATGTTACCCACAGTGCAGTACTGCGAGCCTCAGTCTCAGCCTCAGGAGAGATGCCTGCAGGAACACGTTACCAACAGTGCAGTACTGCGAGCCTCAGTCTCAGCCTCAGGAGAGATGCCTGCAGGAACATGTTACCGACAGTGCAGTACTTCGAGCCTCAGTCTCAGCCTCAGGAGAGACACCTGCAGGAACATGTTACCGACAGTGCAGTACTTGGAGCCTTAGTCTCAGCCTCAGGAGTGATGCCTGCAGGAACATGTTACCGACAGTGCAGTACTGCGAGCCTCAGTCTCAGCCTCAGGAGAGATGCCTGCAGGAACATGTTACCCACAGTGCAGTACTGCGAGCCTCAGTCTCAGCCTCAGGAGAGATGCCTGCAGGAACACGTTACCAACAGTGCAGTACTGCGAGCCTCAGTCTCAGCCTCAGGAGAGATGCCTGCAGGAACATGTTACCGACAGTGCAGTACTTCGAGCCTCAGTCTCAGCCTCAGGAGCGATGCCTGCAGGAACATGTTACCCACACTGCAGTACTTCGAGCCTCAGTCTCAGCATCAGGAGAGACACCTGCAGGAACATGTTACCCACAGTGCAGTACTGCGAGCCTCAGGAGAGATGCCTGCAGGAACATGTTACCGACTGTGCAGTACTTGGAGCCTCAGTCTCAGCCTCAGGAGAGATGCCTGCAAGAATATGTTACCAACAGCGCAGTACTTGGAGCCTCAGTCTCAGCCTCAGGAGAGATGCCTGCAGGAACATGTTACCAACAGTGCAGTACTTGGAGCCTCAGTCTCAGCCTCAGGAGAGATGCCTGCAGGAACATGTTACCGACAGTGCAGTACTGCGAGCCTCAGTCTCAGCCTCAGGAGAGATGCCTGCAGGAACATGTTACCCACAGTGCAGTACTGCGAGCCTCAGTCTCAGCCTCAGGAGAGATGCCTGCAGGAACATGTTACCGACAGTGCAGTACTGCGAGCCTCAGTCTCAGCCTCAGGAGAGATGCCTGCAGGAACATGTTACCGACAGTGCAGTACTGCGAGCTTCCATATCTGCCTCAGGAGAGATGCCTGCAGGAACATGTTACCGACAGTGCAGTACTGCGAGCCTCAGTCTCAGCCTCAGGAGAGATGTCTGCAGGAACATGTTACCGACAGTGCAGTACTGCGAGCCTCAGTCTCAGCCTCAGGAGAGATGCCTGCAGGAACATGTTACCCTCAGTGCAGTACTGCGAGCCTCAGCCTCAGGAGAGATGCCTGCAGGAACATGTTACCCACAGTGCAGTACTTCAAGCCTCAGTCTCAGCCTCAGGAGAGACGCCTGCAGGAACATGTTACCGACAGTGCTGTACTGCGATCCTCAGTCTCCGCCTCAGGAGAGATGCCTGCAGGAACATGTTACCGACAGTGCAGTACTGCGAGCCTCAGTCTCAGCCTCAGGAGAGATGCCTGCAGGAACATGTTACCCACAGTGCAGTACTTCAAGCCTCAGTCTCAGCCTCAGGAGAAACGCCTGCAGGAACATGTTACCAACAGTGCAGTACTGCGAGCCTCAGTCTCAGCCTCAGGAGAGAAGCCTTCAGGAACATGTTACCGACAGTGCAGTACTTCGAGCCTCAGTCTCAGCCTCAGGAGAGATGCCTGCAGGAACATGTTACCGACAGTGCAGTACTTCGAGCCTCAGTCTCAGCCTCAGGAGCGATGCCTGCAGGAACATGTTACCCACAGTGCTGTACTTCGAGCCTCAGTCTCAGCCTCAGGATTGACGCCTGCAGGAACATGTTACCCACAGTGCAGTACTGCAATCCTCAGTCTCAGCCTCAGGAGAGGCGCCTGCAGGAACATGTTACCCACAGTGCAGTACTGCGAGCCTCAGTCTCAGCCTCAGGAGAGATGCCTGCAGGAACATGTTACCGACAGTGCAGTACTTGGAGCCTCAGTCTCAGCCTCAGGAGAGACGCCTGCAGGAACATGTTACCCACAGTGCAGTACTGCGAGCCTCAGTCTCAGCCTCAGGAGAGATGCCTGCAGGAACATCTTACTGACAGTGCAGTACTGCGAGCCTCAGTCTCAGCCTCAGGAGAGACGCCTGCAGGAACATGTTACCCACAGTGCAGTACTGCGAGCCTCAGTCTCAGCCTTAGGAGAGATGCCTGCAGGAACATGTCACAGACAGTGCAGTACTGCGAGCCTCAGTCTGATCCTCAGGAGCGATGCCTGCAGGAACATGTTACCGACAGTGCAGTACTTCGAGCCTCAGTCTCAGCCTCAGGAGAGATGCCTGCAGGAACATGTTACCGACAGTGCAGTACTGCGAGCCTCAGTCTCAGCCTCATGAGAGATGCCTGCAGGAACATGTTACCCACAGTGCAGTACTGCGAGCCTCAGTCTCAGCCTCAGGAGAGATGCCTGCAGGAACACGTTACCAACAGTGCAGTACTGCAAGCCTCAGTCTCAGCCTCAGGAGAGATGCCTGCAGGAACATGTTACCGACAGTGCAGTACTTCGAGCCTCAGTCTCAGCCTTAGGAGAGACGCCTGCAGGAACATGTTACTGACAGTGAAGTACTTGGAGCCTCAGTCTCAGCCTCATGAGCGATGCTTGCAGGAACATATTACCGACAGTGCAGTACTGCGAGCCTCAGTCTCAGCCTCAGGAGAGATGCCTGCAGGAACATGTTACCGACAGTGCAGTACTTGGAGCCTCAGTCTCAGCCTCAGGAGCTATGCTTGCAGGAACATGTTACCCACAGTGCAGTACTTCGAGCCTTAGTCTCAGCATCAGGAGAGACACCTGCAGGAACATGTTAGCCACAGTGCAGTACTGCGAGCCTCAGGAGAGATGCCTGCAGGAATATGTTACCAACAGCGCAGTACTTGGAGCCTCAGTCTCAGCCTCAGGAGAGATGCCTGCAGGAACATGTTACCGACAGTGCAGTACTTGGAGCCTCAGTCTCAGCCTCAGGAGAGATGCCTGCAGGAACATGTTACCGACAGTGCAGTACTTGGAGCCTCAGTCTCAGCCTCAGGAGCGATGCCTGCAGGAACATCTTACCCACAGGGAAGTACTTCGAGTCTCAGCCTCAGGAGAGATGCCTGCAGGAACATGTTACCGACAGTGCAGTACTTGGAGCCTCAGTCTCAGCCTCAGGAGCGATGCCTGCAGGAACATGTTACCCACAGTGCAGTACTTCGAGCCTCAGTCTCAGCATCAGGAGAGACACCTGCAGGAACATGTTACCCACAGTGCAGTACTGCGAGCCTCAGGAGAGATGCCTGCAGGAACATGTTACCGACTGTGCAGTACTTGGAGCCTCAGTCTCAGCCTCAGGAGAGATGCCTGCAAGAATATGTTACCAACAGCGCAGTACTTGGAGCCTCAGTCTCAGCCTCAGGAGAGATGCCTGCAGGAACATGTTACCAACAGTGCAGTACTTGGAGCCTCAGTCTCAGCCTCAGGAGAGATGCCTGCAGGAACATGTTACCGACAGTGCAGTACTGCGAGCCTCAGTCTCAGCCTCAGGAGAGATGCCTGCAGGAACATATTACCCACAGTGCAGTACTGCGAGCCTCAGTCTCAGCCTCAGGAGAGATGCCTGCAGGAACATGTTACCGACAGTGCAGTACTGCGAGCCTCAGTCTCAGCCTCAGGAGAGATGCCTGCAGGAACATGTTACCGACAGTGCAGTACTGCGAGCTTCCATATCTGCCTCAGGAGAGATGCCTGCAGGAACATGTTACCGACAGTGCAGTACTGCGAGCCTCAGTCTCAGCCTCAGGAGAGATGTCTGCAGGAACATGTTACCGACAGTGCAGTACTGCGAGCCTCAGTCTCAGCCTCAGGAGAGATGCCTGCAGGAACATGTTACCCTCAGTGCAGTACTGCGAGCCTCAGCCTCAGGAGAGATGCCTGCAGGAACATGTTACCCACAGTGCAGTACTTCAAGCCTCAGTCTCAGCCTCAGGAGAGACGCCTGCAGGAACATGTTACCGACAGTGCTGTACTGCGATCCTCAGTCTCCGCCTCAGGAGAGATGCCTGCAGGAACATGTTACCGACAGTGCAGTACTGCGAGCCTCAGTCTCAGCCTCAGGAGAGATGCCTGCAGGAACATGTTACCCACAGTGCAGTACTTCAAGCCTCAGTCTCAGCCTCAGGAGAAACGCCTGCAGGAACATGTTACCAACAGTGCAGTACTGCGAGCCTCAGTCTCAGCCTCAGGAGAGAAGCCTTCAGGAACATGTTACCGACAGTGCAGTACTTCGAGCCTCAGTCTCAGCCTCAGGAGAGATGCCTGCAGGAACATGTTACCGACAGTGCAGTACTTCGAGCCTCAGTCTCAGCCTCAGGAGCGATGCCTGCAGGAACATGTTACCCACAGTGCTGTACTTCGAGCCTCAGTCTCAGCCTCAGGATTGACGCCTGCAGGAACATGTTACCCACAGTGCAGTACTGCAATCCTCAGTCTCAGCCTCAGGAGAGGCGCCTGCAGGAACATGTTACCCACAGTGCAGTACTGCGAGCCTCAGTCTCAGCCTCAGGAGAGATGCCTGCAGGAACATGTTACCGACAGTGCAGTACTTGGAGCCTCAGTCTCAGCCTCAGGAGAGACGCCTGCAGGAACATGTTACCCACAGTGCAGTACTGCGAGCCTCAGTCTCAGCCTCAGGAGAGATGCCTGCAGGAACATGTTACCGACAGTGCAGTACTGCGAGCCTCAGTCTCAGCCTCAGGAGAGATGCCTGCAGGAACATGTTACCCACAGTGCAGTACTGCGAGCCTCAGTCTCAGCCTCAGGAGAGATGCCTGCAGGAACATGTTACAGACAGTGCAGTACTGCGAGCCTCAGTCTGATCCTCAGGAGCGATGCCTGCAGGAACATGTTACCGACAGTGCAGTACTTCGAGCCTCAGTCTCAGCCTCAGGAGAGATGCCTGCAGGATCATGTTACCGACAGTGCAGTACTGCGAGCCTCAGTCTCAGCCTCAGGAGAGATGCCTGCAGGAACATGTTACCCACAGTGCAGTACTGCGAGCCTCAGTCTCAGCCTCAGGAGAGATGCCTGCAGGAACACGTTACCAACAGTGCAGTACTGCAAGCCTCAGTCTCAGCCTCAGGAGAGATGCCTGCAGGAACATGTTACCGACAGTGCAGTACTTCGAGCCTCAGTCTCAGCCTCAGGAGAGACGCCTGCAGGAACATGTTACTGACAGTGCAGTACTTGGAGCCTCAGTCTCAGCCTCATGAGCGATGCTTGCAGGAACATGTTACCGACAGTGCAGTACTTGGAGCCTCAGTCTCAGCCTCAGGAGCTATGCCTGCAGGAACATGTTACCCACAGTGCAGTACTTCGAGCCTTAGTCTCAGCATCAGGAGAGACACCTGCAGGAACATGTTAGCCACAGTGCAGTACTGCGAGCCTCAGGAGAGATGCCTGCAGGAATATGTTACCAACAGCACAGTACTTGGAGCCTCAGTCTCAGCCTCAGGAGAGATGCCTGCAGGAACATGTTACCGACAGTGCAGTACTTGGAGCCTCAGTCTCAGTCTCAGGAGAGATGCCTGCAGGAACATGTTACCGACAGTGCAGTACTGCGCGCCTCAATATCAGCCTCAGGAGAGATGCCTGCAGGAACATGTTACCGACAGTGCAGTACTGCGAGCCTCAGTCTCAGCCTCAGGAGAGATGCCTGCAGGAACATGTTACCCACAGTGCAGTACTGCGAGCCTCAGTCTCAGCCTCAGGAGAGATGCCTGCAGGAACATGTTACCGACAGTGCAGTACTGCGAGCCTCAGTCTCAACCTCAGGAGAGATGCCTGCAGGAACATGTTACCGACAGTGCAGTACTGCGAGCCTCAGTCTCAGTCTCAGGAGAGATGCCTGCAGGAACATGTTACCGACAATGCAGTACTGCGAGCCTCAGTCTCATCCTCAGGAGCGATGCCTGCAGGAACATGTTACCGACAGTGCAGTACTTCGAGCCTCAGTCTCAGCCTCAGGAGAGATGCCTGCAGGAACATGTTACCGACAGTGCAGTACTGCGAGCCTCAGTCTCAGCCTCAGCCTCAGGAGAGATGCCTGCAGGAACATGTTACCCACAGTGCAGTACTGCGAGCCTCAGTCTCAGCCTCAGGAGAGATGCCTGCAGGAACACGTTACCAACAGTGCAGTACTGCGAGCCTCAGTCTCAGCCTCAGGAGAGATGCCTGCAGGAACATGTTACCGACAGTGCAGTACTTCGAGCCTCAGTCTCAGCCTCAGGAGAGACACCTGCAGGAACATGTTACCGACAGTGCAGTACTTGGAGCCTTAGTCTCAGCCTCAGGAGTGATGCCTGCAGGAACATGTTACCGACAGTGCAGTACTGCGAGCCTCAGTCTCAGCCTCAGGAGAGATGCCTGCAGGAACATGTTACCCACAGTGCAGTACTGCGAGCCTCAGTCTCAGCCTCAGGAGAGATGCCTGCAGGAACACGTTACCAACAGTGCAGTACTGCGAGCCTCAGTCTCAGCCTCAGGAGAGATGCCTGCAGGAACATGTTACCGACAGTGCAGTACTTCGAGCCTCAGTCTCAGCCTCAGGAGCGATGCCTGCAGGAACATGTTACCCACAGTGCAGTACTTCGAGCCTCAGTCTCAGCATCAGGAGAGACACCTGCAGGAACATGTTACCCACAGTGCAGTACTGCGAGCCTCAGGAGAGATGCCTGCAGGAACATGTTACCGACTGTGCAGTACTTGGAGCCTCAGTCTCAGCCTCAGGAGAGATGCCTGCAAGAATATGTTACCAACAGCGCAGTACTTGGAGCCTCAGTCTCAGCCTCAGGAGAGATGCCTGCAGGAACATGTTACCAACAGTGCAGTACTTGGAGCCTCAGTCTCAGCCTCAGGAGAGATGCCTGCAGGAACATGTTACCGACAGTGCAGTACTGCGAGCCTCAGTCTCAGCCTCAGGAGAGATGCCTGCAGGAACATGTTACCCACAGTGCAGTACTGCGAGCCTCAGTCTCAGCCTCAGGAGAGATGCCTGCAGGAACATGTTACCGACAGTGCAGTACTGCGAGCCTCAGTCTCAGCCTCAGGAGAGATGCCTGCAGGAACATGTTACCGACAGTGCAGTACTGCGAGCTTCCATATCTGCCTCAGGAGAGATGCCTGCAGGAACATGTTACCGACAGTGCAGTACTGCGAGCCTCAGTCTCAGCCTCAGGAGAGATGTCTGCAGGAACATGTTACCGACAGTGCAGTACTGCGAGCCTCAGTCTCAGCCTCAGGAGAGATGCCTGCAGGAACATGTTACCCTCAGTGCAGTACTGCGAGCCTCAGCCTCAGGAGAGATGCCTGCAGGAACATGTTACCCACAGTGCAGTACTTCAAGCCTCAGTCTCAGCCTCAGGAGAGACGCCTGCAGGAACATGTTACCGACAGTGCTGTACTGCGATCCTCAGTCTCCGCCTCAGGAGAGATGCCTGCAGGAACATGTTACCGACAGTGCAGTACTGCGAGCCTCAGTCTCAGCCTCAGGAGAGATGCCTGCAGGAACATGTTACCCACAGTGCAGTACTTCAAGCCTCAGTCTCAGCCTCAGGAGAAACGCCTGCAGGAACATGTTACCAACAGTGCAGTACTGCGAGCCTCAGTCTCAGCCTCAGGAGAGAAGCCTTCAGGAACATGTTACCGACAGTGCAGTACTTCGAGCCTCAGTCTCAGCCTCAGGAGAGATGCCTGCAGGAACATGTTACCGACAGTGCAGTACTTCGAGCCTCAGTCTCAGCCTCAGGAGCGATGCCTGCAGGAACATGTTACCCACAGTGCTGTACTTCGAGCCTCAGTCTCAGCCTCAGGATTGACGCCTGCAGGAACATGTTACCCACAGTGCAGTACTGCAATCCTCAGTCTCAGCCTCAGGAGAGGCGCCTGCAGGAACATGTTACCCACAGTGCAGTACTGCGAGCCTCAGTCTCAGCCTCAGGAGAGATGCCTGCAGGAACATGTTACCGACAGTGCAGTACTTGGAGCCTCAGTCTCAGCCTCAGGAGAGACGCCTGCAGGAACATGTTACCCACAGTGCAGTACTGCGAGCCTCAGTCTCAGCCTCAGGAGAGATGCCTGCAGGAACATCTTACTGACAGTGCAGTACTGCGAGCCTCAGTCTCAGCCTCAGGAGAGACGCCTGCAGGAACATGTTACCCACAGTGCAGTACTGCGAGCCTCAGTCTCAGCCTTAGGAGAGATGCCTGCAGGAACATGTCACAGACAGTGCAGTACTGCGAGCCTCAGTCTGATCCTCAGGAGCGATGCCTGCAGGAACATGTTACCGACAGTGCAGTACTTCGAGCCTCAGTCTCAGCCTCAGGAGAGATGCCTGCAGGAACATGTTACCGACAGTGCAGTACTGCGAGCCTCAGTCTCAGCCTCATGAGAGATGCCTGCAGGAACATGTTACCCACAGTGCAGTACTGCGAGCCTCAGTCTCAGCCTCAGGAGAGATGCCTGCAGGAACACGTTACCAACAGTGCAGTACTGCAAGCCTCAGTCTCAGCCTCAGGAGAGATGCCTGCAGGAACATGTTACCGACAGTGCAGTACTTCGAGCCTCAGTCTCAGCCTTAGGAGAGACGCCTGCAGGAACATGTTACTGACAGTGAAGTACTTGGAGCCTCAGTCTCAGCCTCATGAGCGATGCTTGCAGGAACATATTACCGACAGTGCAGTACTGCGAGCCTCAGTCTCAGCCTCAGGAGAGATGCCTGCAGGAACATGTTACCGACAGTGCAGTACTTGGAGCCTCAGTCTCAGCCTCAGGAGCTATGCCTGCAGGAACATGTTACCCACAGTGCAGTACTTCGAGCCTTAGTCTCAGCATCAGGAGAGACACCTGCAGGAACATGTTAGCCACAGTGCAGTACTGCGAGCCTCAGGAGAGATGCCTGCAGGAATATGTTACCAACAGCGCAGTACTTGGAGCCTCAGTCTCAGCCTCAGGAGAGATGCCTGCAGGAACATGTTACCGACAGTGCAGTACTTGGAGCCTCAGTCTCAGCCTCAGGAGAGATGCCTGCAGGAACATGTTACCGACAGTGCAGTACTTGGAGCCTCAGTCTCAGCCTCAGGAGCGATGCCTGCAGGAACATCTTACCCACAGGGAAGTACTTCGAGTCTCAGCCTCAGGAGAGATGCCTGCAGGAACATGTTACCGACAGTGCAGTACTTGGAGCCTCAGTCTCAGCCTCAGGAGCGATGCCTGCAGGAACATGTTACCCACAGTGCAGTACTTCGAGCCTCAGTCTCAGCATCAGGAGAGACACCTGCAGGAACATGTTACCCACAGTGCAGTACTGCGAGCCTCAGGAGAGATGCCTGCAGGAACATGTTACCGACTGTGCAGTACTTGGAGCCTCAGTCTCAGCCTCAGGAGAGATGCCTGCAAGAATATGTTACCAACAGCGCAGTACTTGGAGCCTCAGTCTCAGCCTCAGGAGAGATGCCTGCAGGAACATGTTACCAACAGTGCAGTACTTGGAGCCTCAGTCTCAGCCTCAGGAGAGATGCCTGCAGGAACATGTTACCGACAGTGCAGTACTGCGAGCCTCAGTCTCAGCCTCAGGAGAGATGCCTGCAGGAACATATTACCCACAGTGCAGTACTGCGAGCCTCAGTCTCAGCCTCAGGAGAGATGCCTGCAGGAACATGTTATCGACAGTGCAGTACTGCGAGCCTCAGTCTCAGCCTCAGGAGAGATGCCTGCAGGAACATGTTACCGACAGTGCAGTACTGCGAGCTTCCATATCTGCCTCAGGAGAGATGCCTGCAGGAACATGTTACCGACAGTGCAGTACTGCGAGCCTCAGTCTCAGCCTCAGGAGAGATGTCTGCAGGAACATGTTACCGACAGTGCAGTACTGCGAGCCTCAGTCTCAGCCTCAGGAGAGATGCCTGCAGGAACATGTTACCCTCAGTGCAGTACTGCGAGCCTCAGCCTCAGGAGAGATGCCTGCAGGAACATGTTACCCACAGTGCAGTACTTCAAGCCTCAGTCTCAGCCTCAGGAGAGACGCCTGCAGGAACATGTTACCGACAGTGCTGTACTGCGATCCTCAGTCTCCGCCTCAGGAGAGATGCCTGCAGGAACATGTTACCGACAGTGCAGTACTGCGAGCCTCAGTCTCAGCCTCAGGAGAGATGCCTGCAGGAACATGTTACCCACAGTGCAGTACTTCAAGCCTCAGTCTCAGCCTCAGGAGAAACGCCTGCAGGAACATGTTACCAACAGTGCAGTACTGCGAGCCTCAGTCTCAGCCTCAGGAGAGAAGCCTTCAGGAACATGTTACCGACAGTGCAGTACTTCGAGCCTCAGTCTCAGCCTCAGGAGAGATGCCTGCAGGAACATGTTACCGACAGTGCAGTACTTCGAGCCTCAGTCTCAGCCTCAGGAGCGATGCCTGCAGGAACATGTTACCCACAGTGCTGTACTTCGAGCCTCAGTCTCAGCCTCAGGATTGACGCCTGCAGGAACATGTTACCCACAGTGCAGTACTGCAATCCTCAGTCTCAGCCTCAGGAGAGGCGCCTGCAGGAACATGTTACCCACAGTGCAGTACTGCGAGCCTCAGTCTCAGCCTCAGGAGAGATGCCTGCAGGAACATGTTACCGACAGTGCAGTACTTGGAGCCTCAGTCTCAGCCTCAGGAGAGACGCCTGCAGGAACATGTTACCCACAGTGCAGTACTGCGAGCCTCAGTCTCAGCCTCAGGAGAGATGCCTGCAGGAACATGTTACCGACAGTGCAGTACTGCGAGCCTCAGTCTCAGCCTCAGGAGAGATGCCTGCAGGAACATGTTACCCACAGTGCAGTACTGCGAGCCTCAGTCTCAGCCTCAGGAGAGATGCCTGCAGGAACATGTTACAGACAGTGCAGTACTGCGAGCCTCAGTCTGATCCTCAGGAGCGATGCCTGCAGGAACATGTTACCGACAGTGCAGTACTTCGAGCCTCAGTCTCAGCCTCAGGAGAGATGCCTGCAGGAACATGTTACCGACAGTGCAGTACTGCGAGCCTCAGTCTCAGCCTCAGGAGAGATGCCTGCAGGAACATGTTACCCACAGTGCAGTACTGCGAGCCTCAGTCTCAGCCTCAGGAGAGATGCCTGCAGGAACACGTTACCAACAGTGCAGTACTGCAAGCCTCAGTCTCAGCCTCAGGAGAGATGCCTGCAGGAACATGTTACCGACAGTGCAGTACTTCGAGCCTCAGTCTCAGCCTCAGGAGAGACGCCTGCAGGAACATGTTACTGACAGTGCAGTACTTGGAGCCTCAGTCTCAGCCTCATGAGCGATGCTTGCAGGAACATGTTACCGACAGTGCAGTACTTGGAGCCTCAGTCTCAGCCTCAGGAGCTATGCCTGCAGGAACATGTTACCCACAGTGCAGTACTTCGAGCCTTAGTCTCAGCATCAGGAGAGACACCTGCAGGAACATGTTAGCCACAGTGCAGTACTGCGAGCCTCAGGAGAGATGCCTGCAGGAATATGTTACCAACAGCGCAGTACTTGGAGCCTCAGTCTCAGCCTCAGGAGAGATGCCTGCAGGAACATGTTACCGACAGTGCAGTACTTGGAGCCTCAGTCTCAGTCTCAGGAGAGATGCCTGCAGGAACATGTTACCGACAGTGCAGTACTGCGCGCCTCAATATCAGCCTCAGGAGAGATGCCTGCAGGAACATGTTACCGACAGTGCAGTACTGCGAGCCTCAGTCTCAGCCTCAGGAGAGATGCCTGCAGGAACATGTTACCCACAGTGCAGTACTGCGAGCCTCAGTCTCAGCCTCAGGAGAGATGCCTGCAGGAACATGTTACCGACAGTGCAGTACTGCGAGCCTCAGTCTCAACCTCAGGAGAGATGCCTGCAGGAACATGTTACCGACAGTGCAGTACTGCGAGCCTCAATATCTGCCTCAGGAGAGATGCCTGCAGGAACAGGTTACCGACAGTGCAGTTCTGCGAGCCTCAGCCTCAGGAGAGATGCCTGCAGGAACATGCTACCCACAGTGCAGTACTTCAAGCCTCAGTCTCAGCCTCAGGAGAGACGCCTGCAGGAACATGTTACCGACAGTGCAGTACTTGGAGCCTCAGTCTAGGCCTCAGGAGAGACGCCTGCAGGAACATGTTACCCACAGTGCTGTACTGCGATCCTCAGTCTCCGCCTCAGGAGAGATGCCTGCAGGAACATGTTACCGACAGTGCAGTACTGCGAGTCTCAGCCTCAGGAGAGATGCCTGCAGGAACATGTTACCCACAGTGCAGTACTGCGAGCCTCAGTCTCAGCCTCAGGAGAGAAGCCTGCAGGAACATGTTACCGACAGTGCAGTACTTCGAGCCTCAGTCTCAGCCTCAGGAGCGATGCCTGCAGGAACATGTTACCCACAGTGCAGTACTTCGAGCCTCAGTCTCAGCCTCAGGATTGACGTCTGCAGGAACATGTTACCCACAGTGCAGTACTGCAAGCCTCGGTCTCAGCCTCAGGAGAGACGCCTGCAGGAACATGTTACCCACAGTGCAGTACTGCGAGCCTCAGTCTCAGCCTCAGGAGAGATGCCTGCAGGAACATGTTACCGACAGTGCAGTACTTGGAGCCTCAGTCTCAGCCTCAGGAGAGACGCCTGCAGGAACATGTTACCGACAGTGCAGTACTTGGAGCCTCAGTCTCAGCCTCAGGAGCGATGCCTGCAGGAACATGTTACCGACAGTGCAGTACTGCGAGCTTCAGTCTCAGCCTCAGGAGAGATGCCTGCAGGAACATGTTACCCACAGTGCAGTACTGCGAGCCTCAGTCTCAGCCTCAGGAGAGATGCCTGCAGGAACACGTTACCAACAGTGCAGTACTGCGAGCCTCAGTCTCAGCCTCAGGAGAGATGCCTGCAGGAACATGTTACCGACAGTGCAGTACTTGGAGCCTCAGTCTCAGCCTCAGGAGAGACGCCTGCAGGAACACGTTACCTACAGTGCAGTACTGCGAGCCTCAGTCTCAGCCTCAGGAGAGATGCCTGCAGGAACATGTTACTGACAGAGCAGTACTTGGAGCCTCAGTCTCAGCCTCAGGAGCGATGCCTGCAGGAACATGTTACCGACAGTGCAGTACTGCGAGCCTCAGTCTCAGCCTCAGGAGAGATGCCTGCAGGAACATGTTACCCACAGTGCAGTACTGCGAGCCTCAGTCTCAGCCTCAGGAGAGATGCCTGCAGGAACACGTTACCTACAGTGCAGTACTGCGAGCCTCAGTCTCAGCCTCAGGAGAGATGCCTGCAAGAACATGTTACTGACAGTGCAGTACTTCGAGCCTCAGTCTCGGCCTCAGGAGAGACGCCTGCAGGAACATGTTACCGACAGTGCAGTACTTGGAGCGTCAGTCTCAGCCTCAGGAGTGATGCCTGCAGGAACATGTTACCCACAATGCAGTACTTCGAGCCTCAGTCTCAGCCTCAGGAGAGATGCCTGCAGGAACATGTTACCGACAGTGCAGTACTTGGAGCCTCAGTCTCAGTCTCAGCCTCAGGAGCGATGCCTGCAGGAACATGTTACCCACAGTGCAGTACTTCGAGCCTCAGTCTCAGCATCAGGA
This sequence comes from Triturus cristatus, assembly GCF_964204655.1. Classification (NCBI taxonomy): domain Eukaryota; kingdom Metazoa; phylum Chordata; class Amphibia; order Caudata; family Salamandridae; genus Triturus; species Triturus cristatus. The sequence continues at coordinate 394,845,636 of NC_140579.1, read as the reverse complement.
GAGACACCTGCAAGAACATGTTACCCACAGTGCAGTACTGCGAGCCTTAGGAGAGATGCCTGCAGGAACATGTTACCGACAGTGCAGTACTTGGAGCCTCAGTCTCAGCCTCAGGAGAGATGCCTGCAGGAACATGTTACCGACAGTGCAGTACTTGGAGCCTCAGTCTCAGCCTCAGGAGAGATGCCTGCAGGAACATGTTACCGACAGTGCAGTACTGCGAGCCTCAATATCAGCCTCAGGAGAGATGCCTGCAGGAACATGTTACCGACAGCGCAGTACTTGGAGCCTCAGTCTCAGCCTCAGGAGAGATGCCTGCAGGAACATGTTACCGACAGTGCAGTACTTCGAGCCTCAGTCTCAGCCTCAGGAGCGATGCCTACAGGAACATGTTACCCACAGTGCAGTAATTCGAGCCTCAGTCTCAGCCTCAGGAGAGACGCCTGCAGGAACATGTTACCCACAGTGCAGTACTGCGAGCCTCAATCTCAGCCTCAGGAGAGACGCCTGCAGAAACATGTTACCCACAGTGCAGTACTGCGAGCCTCAGTCTCAGTCTCAGGAGAGATGCCTGCAGGAACATGTTACCGACAGTGCAGTACTTGGAGCCTCAGTCTCAGCCTCAGGAGAGACGCCTGCAGGAACATGTTACCCCCAGTGCAGTACTGCGAGCCTCAGTCTCAGCCTCAGGAGAGATGCCTGCAGGAAAATGTTACCCACAGTGCAGTACTGCGAGCCTCAGTTTCAGCCTTAGGAGAGATGCCTGCAGGAACATGTTACCGACAGTGCAGTACTGCGAGCCTCAGTCTCAGCCTCAGGAGAGACGCCTGCAGGAACATGTTACCCACAGTGCAGTACTGCGAGCCTCAGTCTCAGCCTCAGGAGAGATGCCTGCAGGAACATGTTACCGACAATGCAGTACTGCGAGCCTCAGTCTCATCCTCAGGAGCGATGCCTGCAGGAACATGTTACCGACAGTGCAGTACTTCGAGCCTCAGTCTCAGCCTCAGGAGAGATGCCTGCAGGAACATGTTACCGACAGTGCAGTACTGCGAGCCTCAGTCTCAGCCTCAGGAGAGATGCCTGCAGGAACATGTTACCCACAGTGCAGTACTGCGAGCCTCAGTCTCAGCCTCAGGAGAGATGCCTGCAGGAACACGTTACCAACAGTGCAGTACTGCGAGCCTCAGTCTCAGCCTCAGGAGAGATGCCTGCAGGAACATGTTACCGACAGTGCAGTACTTCGAGCCTCAGTCTCAGCCTCAGGAGAGACGCCTGCAGGAACATGTTACCGACAGTGCAGTACTTGGAGCCTCAGTCTCAGCCTCAGGAGCGATGCCTGCAGGAACATGTTACCGACAGTGCAGTACTGCGAGCCTCAGTCTCAGCCTCAGGAGAGACGCCTGCAGGAACATGTTACCGACAGTGCAGTACTTGGAGCCTCAGTCTAGGCCTCAGGAGCGATGCCTGCAGGAACATGTTACCCACAGTGCAGTACTTCGAGCCTCAGTCTCAGCCTCAGGAGAGACGCCTGCAGGAACATGTTACCCACAGTGCTGTACTGCGATCCTCAGTCTCCGCCTCAGGAGAGATGCCTGCAGGAACATGTTACCGACAGTGCAGTACTGCGAGCCTCAGTCTCAGCCTCAGGAGAGATGCCTGCAGGAACATGTTACCCACAGTGCAGTACTTCAAGCCTCAGTCTCAGCCTCAGGAGAGACGCCTGCAGGAACATGTTACCAACAGTGCAGTACTGCGAGCCTCAGTCTCAGCCTCAGGAGAGAAGCCTGCAGGAACATGTTACCGACAGTGCAGTACTTCGAGCCTCAGTCTCAGCCTCAGGAGAGATGCCTGCAGGAACATGTTACCGACAGTGCAGTACTTCGAGCCTCAGTCTCAGCCTCAGGAGCGATGCCTGCAGGAACATGTTACCCACAGTGCAGTACTTCGAGCCTCAGTCTCAGCCTCAGGATTGACGCCTGCAGGAACATGTTACCCACAGTGCAGTACTGCGAGCCTCGGTCTCAGCCTCAGGAGAGACGCCTGCAGGAACATGTTACCCACAGTGCAGTACTGCGAGCCTCAGTCTCAGCCTCAGGAGAGATGCCTGCAGGAACATGTTACCGACAGTGCAGTACTTGGAGCCTCAGTCTCAGCCTCAGGAGAGACGCCTGCAGGAACATGTTACCCACAGTGCAGTACTGCGAGCCTCAGTCTCAGCCTCAGGAGAGATGCCTGCAGGAACATGTTACCGACAGTGCAGTACTGCGAGCCTCAGTCTCATCCTCAGGAGCGATGCCTGCAGGAACATGTTACCGACAGTGCAGTACTTCGAGCCTCAGTCTCAGCCTCAGGAGAGATGCCTGCAGGAACATGTTAACGACAGTGCAGTACTGCAAGCCTCAGTCTCAGCCTCAGGAGAGATGCCTGCAGGAACATGTTTCCCACAGTGCAGTACTGCGAGCCTCAGTCTCAGCCTCAGGAGAGATGCCTGCAGGAACACGTTACCAACAGTGCAGTACTGCGAGCCTCAGTCTCAGCCTCAGGAGAGATGCCTGCAGGAACATGTTACCGACAGTGCAGTACTTCGAGCCTCAGTCTCAGCCTCAGGAGAGACGCCTGCAGGAACATGTTACTGACAGTGCAGTACTTGGAGCCTCAGTCTCAGGAGCGATGCCTGCAGGAACATGTTACCGACAATGCAGTACTGCGAGCCTCAGTCTCAGCCTCAGGAGAGAAGCCTGCAGGAACATGTTACCCACAGTGCAGTACTGCGAGCCTCAGTCTCAGCCTCAGGAGAGATGCCTGCAGGAACACATTACCAACATTGCAGTACTGCGAGCCTCAGTCTCAGCCTCAGGAGAGATGCCTGCAGGAACATGTTACCGACAGTGCAGTACTTCGAGCCTCTGTCTCGGCCTCAGGAGAGACGCCTGCAGGAACATGTTACCGACAGTGCAGTACTTGGAGCCTCAGTATCAGCCTCAGGAGCGATGTCTGCAGGAACATGTTACCCACAATGCAGTACTTCGAGCCTCAGTCTCAGCCTCAGGAGAGATGCCTGCAGGAACATGTTACCGACAGTGCAGTACTTGGAGCCTCAGTCTCAGCCTCAGGAGCGATGCCTGCAGGAACATGTTACCCACAGTGCAGTACTTCGAGCCTCAGTCTCAGCATCAGGAGAGACACCTGCAAGAACATGTTACCCACAGTGCAGTACTGCGAGCCTCAGGAGAGATGCCTGCAGGAACATGTTACCGACAGTGCAGTACTTGGAGCCTCAGTCTCAGCCTCAGGAGAGATGCCTGCAGGAACATGTTACCAACAGCGCAGTACTTGGAGCCTCAGTCTCAGCCTCAGGAGAGATGCCTGCAGGAACATGTTACCGACAGTGCAGTACTTGGAGCCTCAGTCTCAGCCTCAGGAGAGATGCCTGCAGGAACATGTTACCGACAGTGCAGTACTGCGAGCCTCAATATCAGCCTCAGGAGAGATGCCTGCAGGAACATGTTACCGCCAGCGCAGTACTTGGAGCCTCAGTCTCAGCCTCAGGAGAGATGCCTGCAGGAACATGTTACCAACAGTGCAGTACTGCGAGCCTCAGTCTCAGCCTCAGGAGAGACGCCTGCAGGAACTTGTTACCGACAGTGCAGTACTTCGAGCCTCAGTCTCAGCCTCAGGAGAGATGCCTGCAGGAACAGGTTACCGACAGTGCAGTACTTCGAGCCTCAGTCTCAGCCTCAGGAGCGATGCCTACAGGAACATGTTACCCACAGTGCAGTAATTCGAGCCTCAGTCTCAGCCTCAGGAGAGACGCCTGCAGGAACATGTTACCCACAGTGCAGTACTGTGAGCCTCAGTCTCAGCCTCAGGAGAGACGCCTGCAGGAACATGTTACCCACAGTGCAGTACTGCGAGCCTCAGTCTCAGCCTCAGGAGAGATGCCTGCAGGAACATGTTACCGACAGTGCAGTACTTGGAGCCTCAGTCTCAGCCTCAGGAGAGACGCCTGCAGGAACATGTTACCCACAGTGCAGTACTGCGAGCCTCAGTCTCAGCCTCAGGAGAGATGCCTGCAGGAACATGTTACCCACAGTGCAGTACTGCGAGCCTCAGTTTCAGCCTTAGGAGAGATGCCTGCAGGAACATGTTACCGACAGTGCAGTACTTGGAGCCTCAGTCTCAGCCTCAGGAGCGATGCCTGCAGGAACATGTTACCCACAGTGCAGTACTTCGAGCCTCAGTCTCAGCATCAGGAGAGACACCTGCAAGAACATGTTACCCACAGTGCAGTACTGCGAGCCTTAGGAGAGATGCCTGCAGGAACATGTTACCGACAGTGCAGTACTTGGAGCCTCAGTCTCAGCCTCAGGAGAGATGCCTGCAGGAACATGTTACCGACAGTGCAGTACTTGGAGCCTCAGTCTCAGCCTCAGGAGAGATGCCTGCAGGAACATGTTACCGACAGTGCAGTACTGCGAGCCTCAATATCAGCCTCAGGAGAGATGCCTGCAGGAACATGTTACCGATAGCGCAGTACTTGGAGCCTCAGTCTCAGCCTCAGGAGAGATGCCTGCAGGAACATGTTACCGACAGTGCAGTACTGCGAGCCTCAGTCTCAGCCTCAGGAGAGATGCCTGCAGGAACATGTTACCGACAGTGCAGTACTGCGAGCCTCAATATCAGCCTCAGGAGAGATGCCTCCAGGAACATGTTACCGACAGTGCAGTGCTTCGAGCCTCAGTCTCAGCCTCAGGAGAGACGGCTGCAGGAACATGTTACCCACAGTGCAGTACTGCGAGCCGCAGTCTCAGCCTCAGGAGAGACGCCTACAGGAACATGTTACACACAGTGCAGTACTGCGAGCCTCAGTCTCAGCCTCAGGAGAGATGCCTGCAGGAACATGTTACCGACAGTGCAGTACTTGGAGCCTCAGTCTCAGCCTCAGGAGAGATGCCTGCAGGAACATGTTACCGACAGTGCAGTACTGCGAGCCTCAATATCAGCCTCAGGAGAGATGCCTGCAGGAACATGTTACCGACAGCGCAGTACTTGGAGCCTCAGTCTCAGCCTCAGGAAAGATGCCTGCAGGAACATGTTATCAACAGTGCAGTACTGCGAGCCTCAGTCTCAGCCTCAGGAGAGACGCCTGCAGGAACATGTTACCCACAGTGCAGTACTTCGAGCCTCAGTCTCAGCCTCAGGAGAGATGCCTGCAGGAACATGTTACCGACAGTGCAGTACTTCGAGCCTCAGTCTCAGCCTCAGGAGCGATGCCTACAGGAACATGTTACCCACAGTGCAGTAATTCGAGCCTCAGTCTCAGCCTCAGGAGAGACGCCTGCAGGAACATGTTACCCACAGTGCAGTACTGCGAGCCTCAGTCTCAGCCTCAGGAGAGACGCCTGCAGAAACATGTTACCCACAGTGCAGTACTGCGAGCCTCAGTCTCAGTCTCAGGAGAGATGCCTGCAGGAACATGTTACCGACAGTGCAGTACTTGGAGCCTCAGTCTCAGCCTCAGGAGAGACGCCTGCAGGAACATGTTACCCCCAGTGCAGTACTGCGAGCCTCAGTCTCAGCCTCAGGAGAGATGCCTGCAGGAACATGTTACCCACAGTGCAGTACTGCGAGCCTCAGTTTCAGCCTTAGGAGAGATGCCTGCAGGAACATGTTACCGACAGTGCAGTACTGCGAGCCTCAGTCTCAGCCTCAGGAGAGACGCCTGCAGGAACATGTTACCCACAGTGCAGTACTGCGAGCCTCAGTCTCAGCCTCAGGAGAGATGCCTGCAGGAACATGTTACCGACAATGCAGTACTGCGAGCCTCAGTCTCATCCTCAGGAGCGATGCCTGCAGGAACATGTTACCGACAGTGCAGTACTTCGAGCCTCAGTCTCAGCCTCAGGAGAGATGCCTGCAGGAACATGTTACCGACAGTGCAGTACTGCGAGCCTCAGTCTCAGCCTCAGGAGAGATGCCTGCAGGAACATGTTACCCACAGTGCAGTACTGCGAGCCTCAGTCTCAGCCTCAGGAGAGATGCCTGCAGGAACACGTTACCAACAGTGCAGTACTGCGAGCCTCAGTCTCAGCCTCAGGACAGATGCCTGCAGGAACATGTTACCGATAGTGCAGTACTTCGAGCCTCAGTCTCAGCCTCAGGAGAGACGCCTGCAGGAACATGTTACCGACAGTGCAGTACTTGGAGCCTCAGTCTCAGCCTCAGGAGCGATGCCTGCAGGAACATGTTACCGACAGTGCAGTACTGCGAGCCTCAGTCTCAGCCTCAGGAGAGACGCCTGCAGGAACATGTTACCGACAGTGCAGTACTTGGAGCCTCAGTCTAGGCCTCAGGAGCGATGCCTGCAGGAATATGTTACCCACAGTGCAGTACTTCGAGCCTCAGTCTCAGCCTCAGGAGAGACGCCTGCAGGAACATGTTACCCACAGTGCTGTACTGCGATCCTCAGTCTCCGCCTCAGGAGAGATGCCTGCAGGAACATGTTACCGACAGTGCAGTACTGCGAGCCTCAGTCTCAGCCTCAGGAGAGATGCCTGCAGGAACATGTTACCCACAGTGCAGTACTTCAAGCCTCAGTCTCAGCCTCAGGAGAGACGCCTGCAGGAACATGTTACCAACAGTGCAGTACTGCGAGCCTCAGTCTCAGCCTCAGGAGAGAAGCCTGCAGGAACATGTTACCGACAGTGCAGTACTTCGAGCCTCAGTCTCAGCCTCAGGAGAGATGCCTGCAGGAACATGTTACCGACAGTGCAGTACTTCGAGCCTCAGTCTCAGCCTCAGGAGCGATGCCTGCAGGAACATGTTACCCACAGTGCAGTACTTCGAGCCTCAGTCTCAGCCTCAGGATTGACGCCTGCAGGAACATGTTACCCACAGTGCAGTACTGCGAGCCTCGGTCTCAGCCTCAGGAGAGACGCCTGCAGGAACATGTTACCCACAGTGCAGTACTGCGAGCCTCAGTCTCAGCCTCAGGAGAGATGCCTGCAGGAACATGTTACCGACAGTGCAGTACTTGGAACCTCAGTCTCAGCCTCAGGAGAGACGCCTGCAGGAACATGTTACCCACAGTGCAGTACTGCGAGCCTCAGTCTCAGCCTCAGGAGAGATGCCTGCAGGAACATGTTACCGACAGAGCAGTACTGCGAGCCTCAGTCTCATCCTCAGGAGCGATGCCTGCAGGAACATGTTACCGACAGTGCAGTACTTCGAGCCTCAGTCTCAGCCTCAGGAGAGATGCCTGCAGGAACATGTTACCGACAGTGCAGTACTGCAAGCCTCAGTCTCAGCCTCAGGAGAGATGCCTGCAGGAACATGTTACCCACAGTGCAGTACTGCGAGCCTCAGTCTCAGCCTCAGGAGAGATGCCTGCAGGAACACGTTACCAACAGTGCAGTACTGCGAGCCTCAGTCTCAGCCTCAGGAGAGATGCCTGCAGGAACATGTTACCGACAGTGCAGTACTTCGAGCCTCAGTCTCAGCCTCAGGAGAGACGCCTGCAGGAACATGTTACTGACAGTGCAGTACTTGGAGCCTCAGTCTCAGCCTCAGGAGCGATGCCTGCAGGAACATGTTACCGACAGTGCAGTACTGCGAGCCTCAGTCTCAGCCTCAGGAGAGAAGCCTGCAGGAACATGTTACCCACAGTGCAGTACTGCGAGCCTCATTCTCAGCCTCAGGAGAGATGCCTGCAGGAACACGTTACCAACAGTGCAGTACTGCGAGCCTCAGTCTCAGCCTCAGGAGAGATGCCTGCAGGAACATGTTACCGACAGTGCAGTACTTCGAGCCTCTGTCTCGGCCTCAGGAGAGACGCCTGCAGGAACATGTTACCGACAGTGCAGTACTTGGAGCCTCAGTCTCAGTCTCAGGAGCGATGCCTGCAGGAACATGTTACCAGCAATGCAGTACTTCGAGCCTCAGTCTCAGCCTCAGGAGAGATGCCTGCAGGAACATGTTACCGACAGTGCAGTACTTGGAGCCTCAGTCTCAGCCTCAGGAGCGATGCCTGCAGGAACATGTTACCCACAGTGCAGTACTTCGAGCCTCAGTCTCAGCATCAGGAGAGACACCTGCAAGAACATGTTACCCACAGTGCAGTACTGAGAGCCTCAGGAGAGATGCCTGCAGGAACATGTTACCGACAGTGCAGTACTTGGAGCCTCAGTCTCAGCCTCAGGAGAGATGCCTGCAGGAACATGTTACCAACAGCGCAGTACTTGGAGCCTCAGTCTCAGCCTCAGGAGAGATGCCTGCAGGAACATGTTACCGACAGTGCAGTACTTGGAGCCTCAGTCTCAGCCTCAGGAGAGATGCCTGCAGGAACATGTTACCGACAGTGCAGTACTGCGAGCCTCAATATCAGCCTCAGGAGAGATGCCTGCAGGAACATGTTACCGCCAGCGCAGTACTTGGAGCCTCAGTCTTAGCCTCAGGAGAGATGCCTGCAGGAACATGTTACCAACAGTGCAGTACTGCGAGCCTCAGTCTCAGCCTCAGGAGAGACGCCTGCAGGAACATGTTACCGACAGTGCAGTACTTTGAGCCTCAGTCTCAGCCTCAGGAGAGATGCCTGCAGGAACATGTTACCGACAGTGCAGTACTTCGAGCCTCAGTCTCAGCCTCAGGAGCGATGCCTACAGGAACATGTTACCCACAGTGCAGTAATTCGAGCCTCAGTCTCAGCCTCAGGAGAGACGCCTGCAGGAACATGTTACCCACAGTGCAGTACTGCGAGCCTCAGTCTCAGCCTCAGGAGAGACGCCTGCAGGAACATGTTACCCACAGTGCAGTACTGCGAGCCTCAGTCTCAGCCCCAGGAGAGATGCCTGCAGGAACATGTTACCGACAGTGCAGTACTTGGAGCCTCAGTCTCAGCCTCAGGAGAGACGCCTGCAGGAACATGTTACCCACAGTGCAGTACTGCGAGCCTCAGTCTCAGCCTCAGGAGAGATGCCTGCAGGAACATGTTACCCACAGTGCAGTACTGCGAGCCTCAGTTTCAGCCTTAGGAGAGATGCCTGCAGGAACATGTTACCGACAGTGCAGTACTGCAAACCTCAGTCTCAGCCTCAGGAGAGACGCCTGCAGGAACATGTTACCCACAGTGCAGTACTCCGAGCCTCAGTCTCAGCCTCAGGAGAGATGCCTGCAAGAACATGTTACCGACAATGCAGTACTGCGAGCCTCAGTCTCATCCTTAGGAGCGATGCCTGCAGGAACATGTTACCAACAGTGCAGTACTTCGAGCCTCAGTCTCAGCCTCAGGAGAGATGCCTGCAGGAACATGTTACCGACAGTGCAGTACTGCGAGCCTCAGTCTCAGCCTCAGGAGAGATGTCTGCAGGAACATGTTACCCACAGTGCAGTACTGCGAGCCTCAGTCTCAGCCTCAGGAGAGATGCCTGCAGGAACACGTTACCAACAGTGCAGTACTGCGAGCCTCAGTCTCACCCTCAGGAGAGAGGCCTGCAGGAACATGTTACCGACAGTGCAGTACTTCGAGCCTCAGTCTCAGCCTCAGGAGAGACGCCTGCAGGAACATGTTACCGACAGTGCAGTACTGCGAGCCTCAGTCTCAGCCTCAGGAGAGATGTCTGCAGGAACATGTTACCCACAGTGCAGTACTGCGAGCCTCAGTCTCAGCCTCAGGAGAGATGCCTGCAGGAACACGTTACCAACAGTGCAGTACTGCGAGCCTCAGTCTCAGCCTCAGGAGAGATGCCTGCAGGAACACGTTACCAACAGTGCAGTACTGCGAGCCTCAGTCTCAGCCTCAGGAGAGATGCCTGCAGGAACATGTTACCGACAGTGCAGTACTTGGAGCCTCAGTCTCGGCCTCAGGAGAGACGCCTGCAGGAACATGTTACCGACAGCGCAGTACTTGGAGCCTCAGTCTCAGCCTCAGGAGCGATGCCTGCAGGAACATGTTACCCACAGTGCAGTACTTCGAGCCTCAGTCTCAGCCTCAGGAGAGATGCCTGCAGGAACATGTTACCGACAGTGCAGTACTTGGAGCCTCAGTCTCAGCCTTAGGAGAGATGCCTGCAGGAACATGTTACCGACAGTGCAGTACTGCAAACCTCAGTCTCAGCCTCAGGAGAGACGCCTGCAGGAACATGTTACCCACAGTGCAGTACTCCGAGCCTCAGTCTCAGCCTCAGGAGAGATGCCTGCAAGAACATGTTACCGACAATGCAGTACTGCGAGCCTCAGTCTCATCCTTAGGAGCGATGCCTGCAGGAACATGTTACCGACAGTGCAGTACTTCGAGCCTCAGTCTCAGCCTCAGGAGAGATGCCTGCAGGAACATGTTACCGACAGTGCAGTACTGCGAGCCTCAGTCTCAGCCTCAGGAGAGATGTCTGCAGGAACATGTTACCCACAGTGCAGTACTGCGAGCCTCAGTCTCAGCCTCAGGAGAGATGCCTGCAGGAACACGTTACCAACAGTGCAGTACTGCGAGCCTCAGTCTCACCCTCAGGAGAGATGCCTGCAGGAACATGTTACCGACAGTGCAGTACTTCGAGCCTCAGTCTCAGCCTCAGGAGAGACGCCTGCAGGAACATGTTACCGACAGTGCAGTACTGCGAGCCTCAGTCTCAGCCTCAGGAGAGATGTCTGCAGGAACATGTTACCCACAGTGCAGTACTGCGAGCCTCAGTCTCAGCCTCAGGAGAGATGCCTGCAGGAACACGTTACCAACAGTGCAGTACTGCGAGCCTCAGTCTCAGCCTCAGGAGAGATGCCTGCAGGAACACGTTACCAACAGTGCAGTACTGCGAGCCTCAGTCTCAGCCTCAGGAGAGATGCCTGCAGGAACATGTTACCGACAGTGCAGTACTTGGAGCCTCAGTCTCGGCCTCAGGAGAGACGCCTGCAGGAACATGTTACCGACAGCGCAGTACTTGGAGCCTCAGTCTCAGCCTCAGGAGCGATGCCTGCAGGAACATGTTACCCACAGTGCAGTACTTCGAGCCTCAGTCTCAGCCTCAGGAGAGATGCCTGCAGGAACATGTTACCGACAGTGCAGTACTTGGAGCCTCAGTCTCAGCCTCAGGAGCGATGCCTGCAGGAACATGTTACCCACAGTGCAGTACTTCGAGCCTCAGTCTCAGCATCAGGAGAGACACCTGCAGGAACATGTTACCCACAGTGCAGTACTGTGAGCCTCAGGAGAGATGCCTGCAGGAACATGTTACCGACTGTGCAGTACTTGGAGCCTCAGTCTCAGCCTCAGGAGAGATGCCTGCAGGAATATGTTACCGACAGCGCAGTACTTGGAGCCTCAGTCTCAGCCTCAGGAGAGATGCCTGCAGGAACATGTTACCGACAGTGCAGTGCTTGGAGCCTCAGTCTCAGCCTCAGGAGAGATGCCTGCAGGAACATGTTACCGACAGTGCAGTACTGCGAGCCTCAGTCTCAGCCTCAGGAAAGATGCCTGCAGGAACATGTTACCCACAGTGCAGTACTGCGAGCCTCAGTCTCAGCCTCAGGAGAGATGCCTGCAAGAACATGTTACCGACAGTGCAGTACTGCGAGCCTCAGTCTCAGCCTCAGGAGAGATGCCTGCAGGAACATGTTATCGACATTGCAGTACTGCGAGCCTCAATATCTGCCTCAGGAGAGATGCCTGCAGGAACATGTTACCGACAGTGCAGTACTGCGAGCCTCAGTCTCAGCCTCAGGAGAGATGCCTGCAGGAACATGTTACCGACAGTGCAGTACTGCGAGCCTCAGTCTCAGCCTCAGGAGAGATGCCTGCAGGAACATGTTACCCTCAGTGCAGTGCTGCGAGCCTCAGCCTCAGGAGAGATGCCTGCAGGAACATGTTACCCACAGTGCAGTACTTCAAGCCTCAGTCTCAGCCTCAGGAGAGATGCCTGCAGGAACATGTTACCGACAGTGCAGTACTTGGAGCCTCAGTCTAGGCCTCAGGAGCGATGCCTGCAGGAACATGTTACCCACAGTGCAGTACATCGAGCCTCAGTCTCAGCCTCAGGAGAGACGCCTGCAGGAACATGTTACCCACAGTGCTGTACTGCGATCCTCAGTCTCCACCTCAGGAGAGATGCCTGCAGGAACATGTTACCAACAGTGCAGTACTGCGAGCCTCAGTCTCAGCCTCAGGAGAGAAGCCTGCAGGAACATGTTACCGACAGTGCAGTAATTCGAGCCTCAGTCTCAGCCTCAGGAGAGATGCCTGCAGGAACATGTTACCGACAGTGCAGTACTTCGGGCCTCAGTCTCAGCCTCAGGAGCGATGCCTGCAGGAACATGTTACCCACAGTGCTGTACTTCGAGCCTCAGTCTCATCCTCAGGATTGACGCCTGCAGGAACATGTTACCCACAGTGCAGTACTGCAAGCCTCAGTCTAAGCATCAGGAGAGACGCCTGCAGGAACATGTTACCCACAGTGCAGTAATGCGAGCCTCAGTCTCAGCCTCAGGAGAGATGCCTGCAGGAACATGTTACCGACAGTGCAGTACTTGGAGCCTCAGTCTCAGCCTCAGGAGAGACGCCTGCAGGAACATGTTACCCACAGTGCAGTACTGCGAGCCTCAGTCTCAGCCTCAGAAGAGATGCCTGCAGGAACATGTTACCGACAGTGCAGTACTGCGAGCCTCAGTCTCAGCCTCCGGAGAGACGCCTGCAGGAACATGTTACCCACAGTGCAGTACTGCGAGCCTCAGACTCAGCCTCAGGAGAGATGCCTGCAGGAACATGTTACAGACAGTGCAGTACTGCGAGCCTCAGTCTGATCCTCAGGAGCGATGCCTGCAGGAACATGTTACCGACAGTGCAGTACTTCGAGCCTCAGTCTCAGCCTCAGGAGAGATGCCTGCAGGAACATGTTACCGACAGTGCAGTACTGCGAGCCTCAGTCTCAGCCTCAGGAGAGATGCCTGCAGGAACATGTTACCCACAGTGCAGTACTGCGAGCCTCAGTCTCAGCCTCAGGAGAGATGCCTGCAGGAACACGTTACCAACAGTGCAGTACTGCGAGCCTCAGTCTCAGCCTCAGGAGAGATGCCTGCAGAAACATGTTACCGACAGTGCAGTACTTCGAGCCTCAGTCTCAGCCTCAGGAGAGACGCCTGCAGGAACATGTTACTGACAGTGCAGTACTTGGAGCCTCAGTCTCAGCCTCAGGAGCGATACCTGCAGGAACATGTTACCGACAGTGCAGTACTGCGAGCCTCAGTCTCAGCCTCAGGAGAGATGCCTGCAGGAACATGTTACCCACAGTGCAGTACTGCGAGCCTCAGTCTCAGCCTCAGGAGAGATGCCTGCAGGAACACGTTACCAACAGTGCAGTACCGCGAGCCTCAGTCTCATCCTCAGGAGAGATGCCTGCGGGAACATGTTACCGACAGTGCAGTACTTCGAGCCTCAGTTTCGGCCTCAGGAGAGACGCCTGCAGGAACATGTTACCGACAGTGCAGTACTTGGAGCCTCAGTCTCAGCCTCAGGAGCGATGCTTGCAGGAACATGTTACCCACAGTGCAGTACTTCGAGCCTCAGTCTCAGCCTCAGGAGAGATGCCTGCAGGAACATGTTACCGACAGTGCAGTACTTGGAGCCTCAGTCTCAGCCTCAGGAGCGATGCCTGCAGGAACATGTTACCCACAGTGCAGTACTTCGAGCCTCAGTCTCAGCATCAGGAGAGACACCTGCAGGAACATGTTACCCACAGTGCAGTACTGCGAGCCTCAGGAGAGATGCCTGCAGGAACATGTTACCGACAGTGCAGTACTTGGAGCCTCAGTCTCAGCCTCAGGAGAGATGCCTGCAGGAATATGTTACCAACAGCGCAGTACTTGGAGCCTCAGTCTCAGCCTCAGGAGAGATGCCTGCAGGAACATGTTACCGACAGTGCAGTACTTGGAACCTCAGTCTCAGCCTCAGGAGAGATGCCTGCAGGAACATGTTACCGACAGTGCAGTACTGCGAGCCTCAATATCAGCCTCAGGAGAGATGCCTGCAGGAACATGTTACCGACAGTGCAGTACTGCGAGCCTCAGTCTCAGCCTCAGGAGCGATGCCTGCAGGAACATGTTACCCACAGTGCAGTACTTCGAGCCTCAGTCTCAGCCTCAGGAGAGACGCCTGCAGGAACATGTTACCCACAGTGCTGTACTGCGATCCTCAGTCCACGCCTCAGGAGAGAGGCCTGCAGGAACATGTTACCGACAGTGCAGTACTGCGAGCCTCAGTCTCAGCCTCAGGAGAGATGCCTGCAGGAACATGTTACCCACAGTGCAGTACTTCAAGCCTCAGTCTCAGCCTCAGGAGAGACGCCTGCAGGAACATGTTACCAACAGTGCAGTACTGCGAGCCTCAGTCTCAGCCTCAGGAGAGAAGCCTGCAGGAACATGTTACCGACAGTGCAGTACTTCGAGCCTCAGTCTCAGCCTCAGGAGAGATGCCTGCAGGAACATGTTACCGACAGTGCAGTAATTCGAGACTCAATCTCAGCCTCAGGAGCGATGCCTGCAGGAACATGTTACCCACAGTGCAGTACTTCGAGCCTCAGTCTCAGCCTCAGGAGAGACGCCTGCAGGAACATGTCACCCACAGTGCAGTACTGCGAGCCTCAGTCTCAGCCTCAGGAGAGATGCCTGCAGGAACATGTTACCGACAGTGCAGTACTTGGAGCCTCAGTCTCAGCCTCAGGAGAGACGCCTGCAGGAACATGTTACCCACAGTGCAGTACTGCGAGCCTCAGTCTCAGCCTCAGGAGAGATGCCTGCAGGAACATGTTACCGACAGTGCAGTACTGCGAGCCTCAGTCTCATCCTCAGGAGCGATGCCTGCAGGAACATGTTACCCACAGTGCAGTACTGCGAGCCTCAGTCTCAGTCTCAGGAGAGATGCCTGCAGGAACATGTTACCGACAGTGCAGTACTTGGAGCCTCAGTCTCAGCCTCAGGAGAGACGCCTGCAGGAACATGTTACCCCCAGTGCAGTACTGCGAGCCTCAGTCTCAGCCTCAGGAGAGATGCCTGCAGGAACATGTTACCCACAGTGCAGTACTGCGAGCCTCAGTTTCAGCCTTAGGAGAGATGCCTGCAGGAACATGTTACCGACAGTGCAGTACTGCGAGCCTCAGTCTCAGCCTCAGGAGAGACGCCTGCAGGAACATGTTACCCACAGTGCAGTACTGCGAGCCTCAGTCTCAGCCTCAGGAGAGATGCCTGCAGGAACATGTTACCGACAATGCAGTACTGCGAGCCTCAGTCTCATCCTCAGGAGCGATGCCTGCAGGAACATGTTACCGACAGTGCAGTACTTCGAGCCTCAGTCTCAGCCTCAGGAGAGATGCCTGCAGGAACATGTTACCGACAGTGCAGTACTGCGAGCCTCAGTCTCAGCCTCAGGAGAGATGCCTGCAGGAACATGTTACCCACAGTGCAGTACTGCGAGCCTCAGTCTCAGCCTCAGGAGAGATGCCTGCAGGAACACGTTACCAACAGTGCAGTACTGCGAGCCTCAGTCTCAGCCTCAGGACAGATGCCTGCAGGAACATGTTACCGATAGTGCAGTACTTCGAGCCTCAGTCTCAGCCTCAGGAGAGACGCCTGCAGGAACATGTTACCGACAGTGCAGTACTTGGAGCCTCAGTCTCAGCCTCAGGAGCGATGCCTGCAGGAACATGTTACCGACAGTGCAGTACTGCGAGCCTCAGTCTCAGCCTCAGGAGAGACGCCTGCAGGAACATGTTACCGACAGTGCAGTACTTGGAGCCTCAGTCTAGGCCTCAGGAGCGATGCCTGCAGGAATATGTTACCCACAGTGCAGTACTTCGAGCCTCAGTCTCAGCCTCAGGAGAGACGCCTGCAGGAACATGTTACCCACAGTGCTGTACTGCGATCCTCAGTCTCCGCCTCAGGAGAGATGCCTGCAGGAACATGTTACCGACAGTGCAGTACTGCGAGCCTCAGTCTCAGCCTCAGGAGAGATGCCTGCAGGAACATGTTACCCACAGTGCAGTACTTCAAGCCTCAGTCTCAGCCTCAGGAGAGACGCCTGCAGGAACATGTTACCAACAGTGCAGTACTGCGAGCCTCAGTCTCAGCCTCAGGAGAGAAGCCTGCAGGAACATGTTACCGACAGTGCAGTACTTCGAGCCTCAGTCTCAGCCTCAGGAGAGATGCCTGCAGGAACATGTTACCGACAGTGCAGTACTTCGAGCCTCAGTCTCAGCCTCAGGAGCGATGCCTGCAGGAACATGTTACCCACAGTGCAGTACTTCGAGCCTCAGTCTCAGCCTCAGGATTGACGCCTGCAGGAACATGTTACCCACAGTGCAGTACTGCGAGCCTCGGTCTCAGCCTCAGGAGAGACGCCTGCAGGAACATGTTACCCACAGTGCAGTACTGCGAGCCTCAGTCTCAGCCTCAGGAGAGATGCCTGCAGGAACATGTTACCGACAGTGCAGTACTTGGAACCTCAGTCTCAGCCTCAGGAGAGACGCCTGCAGGAACATGTTACCCACAGTGCAGTACTGCGAGCCTCAGTCTCAGCCTCAGGAGAGATGCCTGCAGGAACATGTTACCGACAGAGCAGTACTGCGAGCCTCAGTCTCATCCTCAGGAGCGATGCCTGCAGGAACATGTTACCGACAGTGCAGTACTTCGAGCCTCAGTCTCAGCCTCAGGAGAGATGCCTGCAGGAACATGTTACCGACAGTGCAGTACTGCAAGCCTCAGTCTCAGCCTCAGGAGAGATGCCTGCAGGAACATGTTACCCACAGTGCAGTACTGCGAGCCTCAGTCTCAGCCTCAGGAGAGATGCCTGCAGGAACACGTTACCAACAGTGCAGTACTGCGAGCCTCAGTCTCAGCCTCAGGAGAGATGCCTGCAGGAACATGTTACCGACAGTGCAGTACTTCGAGCCTCAGTCTCAGCCTCAGGAGAGACGCCTGCAGGAACATGTTACTGACAGTGCAGTACTTGGAGCCTCAGTCTCAGCCTCAGGAGCGATGCCTGCAGGAACATGTTACCGACAGTGCAGTACTGCGAGCCTCAGTCTCAGCCTCAGGAGAGAAGCCTGCAGGAACATGTTACCCACAGTGCAGTACTGCGAGCCTCATTCTCAGCCTCAGGAGAGATGCCTGCAGGAACACGTTACCAACAGTGCAGTACTGCGAGCCTCAGTCTCAGCCTCAGGAGAGATGCCTGCAGGAACATGTTACCGACAGTGCAGTACTTCGAGCCTCTGTCTCGGCCTCAGGAGAGACGCCTGCAGGAACATGTTACCGACAGTGCAGTACTTGGAGCCTCAGTCTCAGCCTCAGGAGCGATGCCTGCAGGAACATGTTACCAGCAATGCAGTACTTCGAGCCTCAGTCTCAGCCTCAGGAGAGATGCCTGCAGGAACATGTTACCGACAGTGCAGTACTTGGAGCCTCAGTCTCAGCCTCAGGAGCGATGCCTGCAGGAACATGTTACCCACAGTGCAGTACTTCGAGCCTCAGTCTCAGCATCAGGAGAGACACCTGCAAGAACATGTTACCCACAGTGCAGTACTGAGAGCCTCAGGAGAGATGCCTGCAGGAACATGTTACCGACAGTGCAGTACTTGGAGCCTCAGTCTCAGCCTCAGGAGAGATGCCTGCAGGAACATGTTACCAACAGCGCAGTACTTGGAGCCTCAGTCTCAGCCTCAGGAGAGATGCCTGCAGGAACATGTTACCGACAGTGCAGTACTTGGAGCCTCAGTCTCAGCCTCAGGAGAGATGCCTGCAGGAACATGTTACCGACAGTGCAGTACTGCGAGCCTCAATATCAGCCTCAGGAGAGATGCCTGCAGGAACATGTTACCGCCAGCGCAGTACTTGGAGCCTCAGTCTTAGCCTCAGGAGAGATGCCTGCAGGAACATGTTACCAACAGTGCAGTACTGCGAGCCTCAGTCTCAGCCTCAGGAGAGACGCCTGCAGGAACATGTTACCGACAGTGCAGTACTTTGAGCCTCAGTCTCAGCCACAGGAGAGATGCCTGCAGGAACATGTTACCGACAGTGCAGTACTTCGAGCCTCAGTCTCAGCCTCAGGAGCGATGCCTACAGGAACATGTTACCCACAGTGCAGTAATTCGAGCCTCAGTCTCAGCCTCAGGAGAGACGCCTGCAGGAACATGTTACCCACAGTGCAGTACTGCGAGCCTCAGTCTCAGCCTCAGGAGAGACGCCTGCAGGAACATGTTACCCACAGTGCAGTACTGCGAGCCTCAGTCTCAGCCCCAGGAGAGATGCCTGCAGGAACATGTTACCGACAGTGCAGTACTTGGAGCCTCAGTCTCAGCCTCAGGAGAGACGCCTGCAGGAACATGTTACCCACAGTGCAGTACTGCGAGCCTCAGTCTCAGCCTCAGGAGAGATGCCTGCAGGAACATGTTACCCACAGTGCAGTACTGCGAGCCTCAGTTTCAGCCTTAGGAGAGATGCCTGCAGGAACATGTTACCGACAGTGCAGTACTGCAAACCTCAGTCTCAGCCTCAGGAGAGACGCCTGCAGGAACATGTTACCCACAGTGCAGTACTCCGAGCCTCAGTCTCAGCCTCAGGAGAGATGCCTGCAGGAACATGTTACCGACAATGCAGTACTGCGAGCCTCAGTCTCATCCTTAGGAGCGATGCCTGCAGGAACATGTTACCGACAGTGCAGTACTTCGAGCCTCAGTCTCAGCCTCAGGAGAGATGCCTGCAGGAACATGTTACCGACAGTGCAGTACTGCGAGCCTCAGTCTCAGCCTCAGGAGAGATGTCTGCAGGAACATGTTACCCACAGTGCAGTACTGCGAGCCTCAGTCTCAGCCTCAGGAGAGATGCCTGCAGGAACACGTTACCAACAGTGCAGTACTGCGAGCCTCAGTCTCACCCTCAGGAGAGATGCCTGCAGGAACATGTTACCGACAGTGCAGTACTTCGAGCCTCAGTCTCAGCCTCAGGAGAGACGCCTGCAGGAACATGTTACCGACAGTGCAGTACTGCGAGCCTCAGTCTCAGCCTCAGGAGAGATGTCTGCAGGAACATGTTACCCACAGTGCAGTACTGCGAGCCTCAGTCTCAGCCTCAGGAGAGATGCCTGCAGGAACACGTTACCAACAGTGCAGTACTGCGAGCCTCAGTCTCAGCCTCAGGAGAGATGCCTGCAGGAACACGTTACCAACAGTGCAGTACTGCGAGCCTCAGTCTCAGCCTCAGGAGAGATGCCTGCAGGAACATGTTACCGACAGTGCAGTACTTGGAGCCTCAGTCTCGGCCTCAGGAGAGACGCCTGCAGGAACATGTTACCGACAGTGCAGTACTTGGAGCCTCAGTCTCAGCCTCAGGAGCGATGCCTGCAGGAACAAGTTACCCACAGTGCAGTACTTCGAGCCTCAGTCTCAGCCTCAGGAGAGATGCCTGCAGGAACATGTTACCGACAGTGCAGTACTTGGAGCCTCAGTCTCAGCCTCAGGAGCGATGCCTGCAGGAACATGTTACCCACAGTGCAGTACTTCGAGCCTCAGTCTCAGCATCAGGAGAGACACCTGCAGGAACATGTTACCCACAGTGCAGTACTGTGAGCCTCAGGAGAGATGCCTGCAGGAACATGTTACCGACTGTGCAGTACTTGGAGCCTCAGTCTCAGCCTCAGGAGAGATGCCTGCAGGAATATGTTACCGACAGCGCAGTACTTGGAGCCTCAGTCTCAGCCTCAGGAGAGATGCCTGCAGGAACATGTTACCGACAGTGCAGTGCTTGGAGCCTCAGTCTCAGCCTCAGGAGAGATGCCTGCAGGAACATGTTACCGACAGTGCAGTACTGCGAGCCTCAGTCTCAGCCTCAGGAAAGATGCCTGCAGGAACATGTTACCCACAGTGCAGTACTGCGAGCCTCAGTCTCAGCCTCAGGAGAGATGCCTGCAAGAACATGTTACCGACAGTGCAGTACTGCGAGCCTCAGTCTCAGCCTCAGGAGAGATGCCTGCAGGAACATGTTATCGACATTGCAGTACTGCGAGCCTCAATATCTGCCTCAGGAGAGATGCCTGCAGGAACATGTTACCGACAGTGCAGTACTGCGAGCCTCAGTCTCAGCCTCAGGAGAGATGCCTGCAGGAACATGTTACCGACAGTGCAGTACTGCGAGCCTCAGTCTCAGCCTCAGGAGAGATGCCTGCAGGAACATGTTACCCTCAGTGCAGTGCTGCGAGCCTCAGCCTCAGGAGAGATGCCTGCAGGAACATGTTACCCACAGTGCAGTACTTCAAGCCTCAGTCTCAGCCTCAGGAGAGATGCCTGCAGGAACATGTTACCGACAGTGCAGTACTTGGAGCCTCAGTCTAGGCCTCAGGAGCGATGCCTGCAGGAACATGTTACCCACAGTGCAGTACATCGAGCCTCAGTCTCAGCCTCAGGAGAGACGCCTGCAGGAACATGTTACCCACAGTGCTGTACTGCGATCCTCAGTCTCCGCCTCAGGAGAGATGCCTGCAGGAACATGTTACCAACAGTGCAGTACTGCGAGCCTCAGTCTCAGCCTCAGGAGAGAAGCCTGCAGGAACATGTTACCGACAGTGCAGTAATTCGAGCCTCAGTCTCAGCCTCAGGAGAGATGCCTGCAGGAACATGTTACCGACAGTGCAGTACTTCGGGCCTCAGTCTCAGCCTCAGGAGCGATGCATGCAGGAACATGTTACCCACAGTGCTGTACTTCGAGCCTCAGTCTCATCCTCAGGATTGACGCCTGCAGGAACATGTTACCCACAGTGCAGTACTGCAAGCCTCAGTCTAAACATCAGGAGAGACGCCTGCAGGAACATGTTACCCACAGTGCAGTAATGCGAGCCTCAGTCTCAGCCTCAGGAGAGATGCCTGCAGGAACATGTTACCGACAGTGCAGTACTTGGAGCCTCAGTCTCAGCCTCAGGAGAGACGCCTGCAGGAACATGTTACCCACAGTGCAGTACTGCGAGCCTCAGTCTCAGCCTCAGAAGAGATGCCTGCAGGAACATGTTACCGACAGTGCAGTACTGCGAGCCTCAGTCTCAGCCTCCGGAGAGACGCCTGCAGGAACATGTTACCCACAGTGCAGTACTGCGAGCCTCAGACTCAGCCTCAGGAGAGATGCCTGCAGGAACATGTTACAGACAGTGCAGTACTGCGAGCCTCAGTCTGATCCTCAGGAGCGATGCCTGCAGGAACATGTTACCGACAGTGCAGTACTTCGAGCCTCAGTCTCAGCCTCAGGAGAGATGCCTGCAGGAACATGTTACCGACAGTGCAGTACTGCGAGCCTCAGTCTCAGCCTCCGGAGAGATGCCTGCAGGAACATGTTACCCACAGTGCAGTACTGCGAGCCTCAGTCTCAGCCTCAGGAGAGATGCCTGCAGGAACACGTTACCAACAGTGCAGTACTGCGAGCCTCAGTCTCAGCCTCAGGAGAGATGCCTGCAGAAACATGTTACCGACAGTGCAGTACTTCGAGCCTCAGTCTCAGCCTCAGGAGAGACGCCTGCAGGAACATGTTACTGACAGTGCAGTACTTGGAGCCTCAGTCTCAGCCTCAGGAGCGATACCTGCAGGAACATGTTACCGACAGTGCAGTACTGCGAGCCTCAGTCTCAGCCTCAGGAGAGATGCCTGCAGGAACATGTTACCCACAGTGCAGTACTGCGAGCCTCAGTCTCAGCCTCAGGAGAGATGCCTGCAGGAACACGTTACCAACAGTGCAGTACCGCGAGCCTCAGTCTCAGCCTCAGGAGAGATGCCTGCGGGAACATGTTACCGACAGTGCAGTACTTCGAGCCTCAGTTTCGGCCTCAGGAGAGACGCCTGCAGGAACATGTTACCGACAGTGCAGTACTTGGAGCCTCAGTCTCAGCCTCAGGAGCGATGCTTGCAGGAACATGTTACCCACAGTGCAGTACTTCGAGCCTCAGTCTCAGCCTCAGGAGAGATGCCTGCAGGAACATGTTACCGACAGTGCAGTACTTGGAGCCTCAGTCTCAGCCTCAGGAGCGATGCCTGCAGGAACATGTTACCCACAGTGCAGTACTTCGAGCCTCAGTCTCAGCATCAGGAGAGACACCTGCAGGAACATGTTACCCACAGTGCAGTACTGCGAGCCTCAGGAGAGATGCCTGCAGGAACATGTTACCGACAGTGCAGTACTTGGAGCCTCAGTCTCAGCCTCAGGAGAGATGCCTGCAGGAATATGTTACCAACAGCGCAGTACTTGGAGCCTCAGTCTCAGCCTCAGGAGAGATGCCTGCAGGAACATGTTACCGACAGTGCAGTACTTGGAACCTCAGTCTCAGCCTCAGGAGAGATGCCTGCAGGAACATGTTACCGACAGTGCAGTACTGCGAGCCTCAATATCAGCCTCAGGAGAGATGCCTGCAGGAACATGTTACCGACAGTGCAGTACTGCGAGCCTCAGTCTCAGCCTCAGGAGCGATGCCTGCAGGAACATGTTACCCACAGTGCAGTACTTCGAGCCTCAGTCTCAGCCTCAGGAGAGACGCCTGCAGGAACATGTTACCCACAGTGCTGTACTGCGATCCTCAGTCCACGCCTCAGGAGAGAGGCCTGCAGGAACATGTTACCGACAGTGCAGTACTGCGAGCCTCAGTCTCAGCCTCAGGAGAGATGCCTGCAGGAACATGTTACCCACAGTGCAGTACTTCAAGCCTCAGTCTCAGCCTCAGGAGAGACGCCTGCAGGAACATGTTACCCACAGTGCAGTACTGCGAGCCTCAGTCTCAGCCTCAGGAGAGACGCCTGCAGGAACATGTTACCCACAGTGCAGTACTGCGAGCCTCAGTCTCAGCCCCAGGAGAGATGCCTGCAGGAACATGTTACCGACAGTGCAGTACTTGGAGCCTCAGTCTCAGCCTCAGGAGAGACGCCTGCAGGAACATGTTACCCACAGTGCAGTACTGCGAGCCTCAGTCTCAGCCTCAGGAGAGATGCCTGCAGGAACATGTTACCCACAGTGCAGTACTGCGAGCCTCAGTTTCAGCCTTAGGAGAGATGCCTGCAGGAACATGTTACCGACAGTGCAGTACTGCAAACCTCAGTCTCAGCCTCAGGAGAGACGCCTGCAGGAACATGTTACCCACAGTGCAGTACTCCGAGCCTCAGTCTCAGCCTCAGGAGAGATGCCTGCAGGAACATGTTACCGACAATGCAGTACTGCGAGCCTCAGTCTCATCCTTAGGAGCGATGCCTGCAGGAACATGTTACCGACAGTGCAGTACTTCGAGCCTCAGTCTCAGCCTCAGGAGAGATGCCTGCAGGAACATGTTACCGACAGTGCAGTACTGCGAGCCTCAGTCTCAGCCTCAGGAGAGATGTCTGCAGGAACATGTTACCCACAGTGCAGTACTGCGAGCCTCAGTCTCAGCCTCAGGAGAGATGCCTGCAGGAACACGTTACCAACAGTGCAGTACTGCGAGCCTCAGTCTCACCCTCAGGAGAGATGCCTGCAGGAACATGTTACCGACAGTGCAGTACTTCGAGCCTCAGTCTCAGCCTCAGGAGAGACGCCTGCAGGAACATGTTACCGACAGTGCAGTACTGCGAGCCTCAGTCTCAGCCTCAGGAGAGATGTCTGCAGGAACATGTTACCCACAGTGCAGTACTGCGAGCCTCAGTCTCAGCCTCAGGAGAGATGCCTGCAGGAACACGTTACCAACAGTGCAGTACTGCGAGCCTCAGTCTCAGCCTCAGGAGAGATGCCTGCAGGAACACGTTACCAACAGTGCAGTACTGCGAGCCTCAGTCTCAGCCTCAGGAGAGATGCCTGCAGGAACATGTTACCGACAGTGCAGTACTTGGAGCCTCAGTCTCGGCCTCAGGAGAGACGCCTGCAGGAACATGTTACCGACAGTGCAGTACTTGGAGCCTCAGTCTCAGCCTCAGGAGCGATGCCTGCAGGAACATGTTACCCACAGTGCAGTACTTCGAGCCTCAGTCTCAGCCTCAGGAGAGATGCCTGCAGGAACATGTTACCGACAGTGCAGTACTTGGAGCCTCAGTCTCAGCCTCAGGAGCGATGCCTGCAGGAACATGTTACCCACAGTGCAGTACTTCGAGCCTCAGTCTCAGCATCAGGAGAGACACCTGCAGGAACATGTTACCCACAGTGCAGTACTGTGAGCCTCAGGAGAGATGCCTGCAGGAACATGTTACCGACTGTGCAGTACTTGGAGCCTCAGTCTCAGCCTCAGGAGAGATGCCTGCAGGAATATGTTACCGACAGCGCAGTACTTGGAGCCTCAGTCTCAGCCTCAGGAGAGATGCCTGCAGGAACATGTTACCGACAGTGCAGTGCTTGGAGCCTCAGTCTCAGCCTCAGGAGAGATGCCTGCAGGAACATGTTACCGACAGTGCAGTACTGCGAGCCTCAGTCTCAGCCTCAGGAAAGATGCCTGCAGGAACATGTTACCCACAGTGCAGTACTGCGAGCCTCAGTCTCAGCCTCAGGAGAGATGCCTGCAAGAACATGTTACCGACAGTGCAGTACTGCGAGCCTCAGTCTCAGCCTCAGGAGAGATGCCTGCAGGAACATGTTATCGACATTGCAGTACTGCGAGCCTCAATATCTGCCTCAGGAGAGATGCCTGCAGGAACATGTTACCGACAGTGCAGTACTGCGAGCCTCAGTCTCAGCCTCAGGAGAGATGCCTGCAGGAACATGTTACCGACAGTGCAGTACTGCGAGCCTCAGTCTCAGCCTCAGGAGAGATGCCTGCAGGAACATGTTACCCTCAGTGCAGTGCTGCGAGCCTCAGCCTCAGGAGAGATGCCTGCAGGAACATGTTACCCACAGTGCAGTACTTCAAGCCTCAGTCTCAGCCTCAGGAGAGATGCCTGCAGGAACATGTTACCGACAGTGCAGTACTTGGAGCCTCAGTCTAGGCCTCAGGAGCGATGCCTGCAGGAACATGTTACCCACAGTGCAGTACATCGAGCCTCAGTCTCAGCCTCAGGAGAGACGCCTGCAGGAACATGTTACCCACAGTGCTGTACTGCGATCCTCAGTCTCCGCCTCAGGAGAGATGCCTGCAGGAACATGTTACCAACAGTGCAGTACTGCGAGCCTCAGTCTCAGCCTCAGGAGAGAAGCCTGCAGGAACATGTTACCGACAGTGCAGTAATTCGAGCCTCAGTCTCAGCCTCAGGAGAGATGCCTGCAGGAACATGTTACCGACAGTGCAGTACTTCGGGCCTCAGTCTCAGCCTCAGGAGCGATGCCTGCAGGAACATGTTACCCACAGTGCTGTACTTCGAGCCTCAGTCTCATCCTCAGGATTGACGCCTGCAGGAACATGTTACCCACAGTGCAGTACTGCAAGCCTCAGTCTAAGCATCAGGAGAGACGCCTGCAGGAACATGTTACCCACAGTGCAGTAATGCGAGCCTCAGTCTCAGCCTCAGGAGAGATGCCTGCAGGAACATGTTACCGACAGTGCAGTACTTGGAGCCTCAGTCTCAGCCTCAGGAGAGACGCCTGCAGGAACATGTTACCCACAGTGCAGTACTGCGAGCCTCAGTCTCAGCCTCAGAAGAGATGCCTGCAGGAACATGTTACCGACAGTGCAGTACTGCGAGCCTCAGTCTCAGCCTCCGGAGAGACGCCTGCAGGAACATGTTACCCACAGTGCAGTACTGCGAGCCTCAGACTCAGCCTCAGGAGAGATGCCTGCAGGAACATGTTACAGACAGTGCAGTACTGCGAGCCTCAGTCTGATCCTCAGGAGCGATGCCTGCAGGAACATGTTACCGACAGTGCAGTACTTCGAGCCTCAGTCTCAGCCTCAGGAGAGATGCCTGCAGGAACATGTTACCGACAGTGCAGTACTGCGAGCCTCAGTCTCAGCCTCCGGAGAGATGCCTGCAGGAACATGTTACCCACAGTGCAGTACTGCGAGCCTCAGTCTCAGCCTCAGGAGAGATGCCTGCAGGAACACGTTACCAACAGTGCAGTACTGCGAGCCTCAGTCTCAGCCTCAGGAGAGATGCCTGCAGAAACATGTTACCGACAGTGCAGTACTTCGAGCCTCAGTCTCAGCCTCAGGAGAGACGCCTGCAGGAACATGTTACTGACAGTGCAGTACTTGGAGCCTCAGTCTCAGCCTCAGGAGCGATACCTGCAGGAACATGTTACCGACAGTGCAGTACTGCGAGCCTCATTCTCAGCCTCAGGAGAGATGCCTTCAGGAACATGTTACCCACAGTGCAGTACTGCGAGCCTCAGTCTCAGCCTCAGGAGAGATGCCTGCAGGAACACGTTACCAACAGTGCAGTACCGCGAGCCTCAGTCTCAGCCTCAGGAGAGATGCCTGCGGGAACATGTTACCGACAGTGCAGTACTTCGAGCCTCAGTTTCGGCCTCAGGAGAGACGCCTGCAGGAACATGTTACCGACAGTGCAGTACTTGGAGCCTCAGTCTCAGCCTCAGGAGCGATGCTTGCAGGAACATGTTACCCACAGTGCAGTACTTCGAGCCTCAGTCTCAGCCTCAGGAGAGATGCCTGCAGGAACATGTTACCGACAGTGCAGTACTTGGAGCCTCAGTCTCAGCCTCAGGAGCGATGCCTGCAGGAACATGTTACCCACAGTGCAGTACTTCGAGCCTCAGTCTCAGCATCAGGAGAGACACCTGCAGGAACATGTTACCCACAGTGCAGTACTGCGAGCCTCAGGAGAGATGCCTGCAGGAACATGTTACCGACAGTGCAGTACTTGGAGCCTCAGTCTCAGCCTCAGGAGAGATGCCTGCAGGAATATGTTACCAACAGCGCAGTACTTGGAGCCTCAGTCTCAGCCTCAGGAGAGATGCCTGCAGGAACATGTTACCGACAGTGCAGTACTTGGAACCTCAGTCTCAGCCTCAGGAGAGATGCCTGCAGGAACATGTTACCGACAGTGCAGTACTGCGAGCCTCAATATCAGCCTCAGGAGAGATGCCTGCAGGAACATGTTACCGACAGTGCAGTACTGCGAGCCTCAGTCTCAGCCTCAGGAGCGATGCCTGCAGGAACATGTTACCCACAGTGCAGTACTTCGAGCCTCAGTCTCAGCCTCAGGAGAGACGCCTGCAGGAACATGTTACCCACAGTGCTGTACTGCGATCCTCAGTCCACGCCTCAGGAGAGAGGCCTGCAGAAACATGTTACCGACAGTGCAGTACTGCGAGCCTCAGTCTCAGCCTCAGGAGAGATGCCTGCAGGAACATGTTACCCACAGTGCAGTACTTCAAGCCTCAGTCTCAGCCTCAGGAGAGACGCCTGCAGGAACATGTTACCAACAGTGCAGTACTGCGAGCCTCAGTCTCAGCCTCAGGAGAGAAGCCTGCAGGAACATGTTACCGACAGTGCAGTACTTCGAGCCTCAGTCTCAGCCTCAGGAGAGATGCCTGCAGGAACATGTTACCGACAGTGCAGTAATTCGAGACTCAATCTCAGCCTCAGGAGCGATGCCTGCAGGAACATGTTACCCACAGTGCAGTACTTCGAGCCTCAGTCTCAGCCTCAGGAGAGACGCCTGCAGGAACATGTCACCCACAGTGCAGTACTGCGAGCCTCAGTCTCAGCCTCAGGAGAGATGCCTGCAGGAACATGTTACCGACAGTGCAGTACTTGGAGCCTCAGTCTCAGCCTCAGGAGAGACGCCTGCAGGAACATGTTACCCACAGTGCAGTACTGCGAGCCTCAGTCTCAGCCTCAGGAGAGATGCCTGCAGGAACATGTTACTGACAGTGCAGTACTGCGAGCCTCAGTCTCATCCTCAGGAGCGATGCCTGCAGGAACATGTTACCGACAGTGCAGTACTTCGAGCCTCTGTCTCAGCCTCAGGAGAGATGCCTGCAGGAACATGTTACCGACAGTGCAGTACTGCGAGCCTCAGTCTCAGCCTCAGGAGAAATGCCTGCAGGAACATGTTACCCACAGTGCAGTACTGCGAGCCTCAGTCTCAGCCTCAGGAGAGATGCCTGCAGGAACACGTTACCAACAGTGCAGTACTGCGAGCCTCAGTCTCAGCCTCAGGAGAGATGCCTGCAGGAACATGTTACCCACAGTGCAGTACTGCGAGCCTCAGTCTCAGCCTCAGGAGAGATGCCTGCAGGAACACGTTACCAACAGTGCAGTACTGCGAGCCTCAGTCTCAGCCTCAGGAGAGATGCCTGCAGGAACATGTTACCGACAGTGCAGTACTTGGAGCCTCAGTCTCGGCCTCAGGAGAGACGCCTGCAGGAACATGTTACCGACAGTGCAGTACTTGGAGCCTCAGTCTCAGCCTCAGGAGCGATGCCTGCAGGAACATGTTACCCACAGTGCAGTGCTTCGAGCCTCAGTCTCAGCCTCAGGAGAGATGCCTGCAGGAACATGTTACCGACAGTGCAGTACTTGGAGCCTCAGTCTCAGCCTCAGGAGCGATGCCTGCAGGAACATGTTACCCACAGTGCAGTACTTCGAGCCTCAGTCTCAGCATCAGGAGAGACACCTGCAGGAACATGTTACCCACAGTGCAGTACTGTGAGCCTCAGGAGAGATGCCTGCAGGAACATGTTACCGACTGTGCAGTACTTGGAGCCTCAGTCTCAGCCTCAGGAGAGATGCCTGCAGGAATATGTTACCGACAGCGCAGTACTTGGAGCCTCAGTCTCAGCCTCAGGAGAGATGCCTGCAGGAACATGTTACCGACAGTGCAGTGCTTGGAGCCTCAGTCTCAGCCTCAGGAGAGATGCCTGCAGGAACATGTTACCGACAGTGCAGTACTGCGAGCCTCAGTCTCAGCCTCAGGAAAGATGCCTGCAGGAACATGTTACCCACAGTGCAGTACTGCGAGCCTCAGTCTCAGCCTCAGGAGAGATGCCTGCAAGAACATGTTACCGACAGTGCAGTACTGCGAGCCTCAGTCTCAGCCTCAGGAGAGATGCCTGCAGGAACATGTTATCGACATTGCAGTACTGCGAGCCTCAATATCTGCCTCAGGAGAGATGCCTGCAGGAACATGTTACCGACAGTGCAGTACTGCGAGCCTCAGTCTCAGCCTCAGGAGAGATGCCTGCAGGAACATGTTACCGACAGTGCAGTACTGCGAGCCTCAGTCTCAGCCTCAGGAGAGATGCCTGCAGGAACATGTTACCCTCAGTGCAGTGCTGCGAGCCTCAGCCTCAGGAGAGATGCCTGCAGGAACATGTTACCCACAGTGCAGTACTTCAAGCCTCAGTCTCAGCCTCAGGAGAGACGCCTGCAGGAACATGTTACCGACAGTGCAGTACTTGGAGCCTCAGTCTAGGCCTCAGGAGCGATGCCTGCAGGAACATGTTACCCACAGTGCAGTACATCGAGCCTCAGTCTCAGCCTCAGGAGAGACGCCTGCAGGAACATGTTACCCACAGTACTGTACTGCGATCCTCAGTCTCCGCCTCAGGAGAGATGCCTGCAGGAACATGTTACCAACAGTGCAGTACTGCGAGCCTCAGTCTCAGCCTCAGGAGAGAAGCCTGCAGGAACATGTTACCGACAGTGCAGTAATTCGAGCCTCAGTCTCAGCCTCAGGAGAGATGCCTGCAGGAACATGTTACCGACAGTGCAGTACTTCGGGCCTCAGTCTCAGCCTCAGGAGCGATGCCTGCAGGAACATGTTACCCACAGTGCTGTACTTCGAGCCTCAGTCTCATCCTCAGGATTGACGCCTGCAGGAACATGTTACCCACAGTGCAGTACTGCAAGCCTCAGTCTAAGCATCAGGAGAGACGCCTGCAGGAACATGTTACCCACAGTGCAGTAATGCGAGCCTCAGTCTCAGCCTCAGGAGAGATGCCTGCAGGAACATGTTACCGACAGTGCAGTACTTGGAGCCTCAGTCTCAGCCTCAGGAGAGACGCCTGCAGGAACATGTTACCCACAGTGCAGTACTGCGAGCCTCAGTCTCAGCCTCAGAAGAGATGCCTGCAGGAACATGTTACCGACAGTGCAGTACTGCGAGCCTCAGTCTCAGCCTCAGGAGAGACGCCTGCAGGAACATGTTACCCACAGTGCAGTACTGCGAGCCTCAGACTCAGCCTCAGGAGAGATGCCTGCAGGAACATGTTACAGACAGTGCAGTACTGCGAGCCTCAGTCTGATCCTCAGGAGCGATGCCTGCAGGAACATGTTACCGACAGTGCAGTACTTCGAGCCTCAGTCTCAGCCTCAGGAGAGATGCCTGCAGGAACATGTTACCGACAGTGCAGTACTGCGAGCCTCAGTCTCAGCCTCCGGAGAGATGCCTGCAGGAACATGTTACCCACAGTGCAGTACTGCGAGCCTCAGTCTCAGCCTCAGGAGAGATGCCTGCAGGAACACGTTACCAACAGTGCAGTACTGCGAGCCTCAGTCTCAGCCTCAGGAGAGATGCCTGCAGAAACATGTTACCGACAGTGCAGTACTTCGAGCCTCAGTCTCAGCCTCAGGAGAGACGCCTGCAGGAACATGTTACTGACAGTGCAGTACTTGGAGCCTCAGTCTCAGCCTCAGGAGAGAAGCCTGCAGGAACATGTTACCGACAGTGCAGTACTTCGAGCCTCAGTCTCAGCCTCAGGAGAGATGCCTGCAGGAACATGTTACCGACAGTGCAGTACTTCGAGCCTCAGTCTCAGCCTCAGGAGCGATGCCTGCAGGAACATGTTACCCACAGTGCAGTACTTCGAGCCTCAGTCTCAGCCTCAGGATTGACGCCTGCAGGAACATGTTACCCACAGTGCAGTACTGCGAGCCTCGGTCTCAGCCTCAGGAGAGACGCCTGCAGGAACATGTTACCCACAGTGCAGTACTGCGAGCCTCAGTCTCAGCCTCAGGAGAGATGCCTGCAGGAACATGTTACCGACAGTGCAGTACTTGGAACCTCAGTCTCAGCCTCAGGAGAGACGCCTGCAGGAACATGTTACCCACAGTGCAGTACTGCGAGCCTCAGTCTCAGCCTCAGGAGAGATGCCTGCAGGAACATGTTACCGACAGAGCAGTACTGCGAGCCTCAGTCTCATCCTCAGGAGCGATGCCTGCAGGAACATGTTACCGACAGTGCAGTACTTCGAGCCTCAGTCTCAGCCTCAGGAGAGATGCCTGCAGGAACATGTTACCGACAGTGCAGTGCTGCAAGCCTCAGTCTCAGCCTCAGGAGAGATGCCTGCAGGAACATGTTACCCACAGTGCAGTACTGCGAGCCTCAGTCTCAGCCTCAGGAGAGATGCCTGCAGGAACACGTTACCAACAGTGCAGTACTGCGAGCCTCAGTCTCAGCCTCAGGAGAGATGCCTGCAGGAACATGTTACCGACAGTGCAGTACTTCGAGCCTCAGCCTCAGCCTCAGGAGAGACGCCTGCAGGAACATGTTACTGACAGTGCAGTACTTGGAGCCTCAGTCTCAGCCTCAGGAGCGATGCCTGCAGGAACATGTTACCGACAGTGCAGTACTGCGAGCCTCAGTCTCAGCCTCAGGAGAGAAGCCTGCAGGAACATGTTACCCACAGTGCAGTACTGCGAGCCTCATTCTCAGCCTCAGGAGAGATGCCTGCAGGAACACGTTACCAACAGTGCAGTACTGCGAGCCTCAGTCTCAGCCTCAGGAGAGATGCCTGCAGGAACATGTTACCGACAGTGCAGTACTTCGAGCCTCTGTCTCGGCCTCAGGAGAGACGCCTGCAGGAACATGTTACCGACAGTGCAGTACTTGGAGCCTCAGTCTCAGCCTCAGGAGCGATGCCTGCAGGAACATGTTACCAGCAATGCAGTACTTCGAGCCTCAGTCTCAGCCTCAGGAGAGATGCCTGCAGGAACATGTTACCGACAGTGCAGTACTTGGAGCCTCAGTCTCAGCCTCAGGAGCGATGCCTGCAGGAACATGTTACCCACAGTGCAGTACTTCGAGCCTCAGTCTCAGCATCAGGAGAGACACCTGCAAGAACATGTTACCCACAGTGCAGTACTGAGAGCCTCAGGAGAGATGCCTGCAGGAACATGTTACCGACAGTGCAGTACTTGGAGCCTCAGTCTCAGCCTCAGGAGAGATGCCTGCAGGAACATGTTACCAACAGCGCAGTACTTGGAGCCTCAGTCTCAGCCTCAGGAGAGATGCCTGCAGGAACATGTTACCGACAGTGCAGTACTTGGAGCCTCAGTCTCAGCCTCAGGAGAGATGCCTGCAGGAACATGTTACCGACAGTGCAGTACTGCGAGCCTCAATATCAGCCTCAGGAGAGATGCCTGCAGGAACATGTTACCGCCAGCGCAGTACTTGGAGCCTCAGTCTTAGCCTCAGGAGAGATGCCTGCAGGAACATGTTACCAACAGTGCAGTACTGCGAGCCTCAGTCTCAGCCTCAGGAGAGACGCCTGCAGGAACATGTTACCGACAGTGCAGTACTTTGAGCCTCAGTCTCAGCCTCAGGAGAGATGCCTGCAGGAACATGTTACCGACAGTGCAGTACTTCGAGCCTCAGTCTCAGCCTCAGGAGCGATGCCTACAGGAACATGTTACCCACAGTGCAGTAATTCGAGCCTCAGTCTCAGCCTCAGGAGAGACGCCTGCAGGAACATGTTACCCACAGTGCAGTACTGCGAGCCTCAGTCTCAGCCTCAGGAGAGACGCCTGCAGGAACATGTTACCCACAGTGCAGTACTGCGAGCCGCAGTCTCAGCCCCAGGAGAGATGCCTGCAGGAACATGTTACCGACAGTGCAGTACTTGGAGCCTCAGTCTCAGCCTCAGGAGAGACGCCTGCAGGAACATGTTACCCACAGTGCAGTACTGCGAGCCTCAGTCTCAGCCTCAGGAGAGATGCCTGCAGGAACATGTTACCCACAGTGCAGTACTGCGAGCCTCAGTTTCAGCCTTAGGAGAGATGCCTGCAGGAACATGTTACCGACAGTGCAGTACTGCAAACCTCAGTCTCAGCCTCAGGAGAGACGCCTGCAGGAACATGTTACCCACAGTGCAGTACTCCGAGCCTCAGTCTCAGCCTCAGGAGAGATGCCTGCAGGAACATGTTACCGACAATGCAGTACTGCGAGCCTCAGTCTCATCCTTAGGAGCGATGCCTGCAGGAACATGTTACCGACAGTGCAGTACTTCGAGCCTCAGTCTCAGCCTCAGGAGAGATGCCTGCAGGAACATGTTACCGACAGTGCAGTACTGCGAGCCTCAGTCTCAGCCTCAGGAGAGATGTCTGCAGGAACATGTTACCCACAGTGCAGTACTGCGAGCCTCAGTCTCAGCCTCAGGAGAGATGCCTGCAGGAACACGTTACCAACAGTGCAGTACTGCGAGCCTCAGTCTCACCCTCAGGAGAGATGCCTGCAGGAACATGTTACCGACAGTGCAGTACTTCGAGCCTCAGTCTCAGCCTCAGGAGAGACGCCTGCAGGAACATGTTACCGACAGTGCAGTACTGCGAGCCTCAGTCTCAGCCTCAGGAGAGATGTCTGCAGGAACATGTTACCCACAGTGCAGTACTGCGAGCCTCAGTCTCAGCCTCAGGAGAGATGCCTGCAGGAACACGTTACCAACAGTGCAGTACTGCGAGCCTCAGTCTCAGCCTCAGGAGAGATGCCTGCAGGAACACGTTACCAACAGTGCAGTACTGCGAGCCTCAGTCTCAGCCTCAGGAGAGATGCCTGCAGGAACATGTTACCGACAGTGCAGTACTTGGAGCCTCAGTCTCGGCCTCAGGAGAGACGCCTGCAGGAACATGTTACCGACAGTGCAGTACTTGGAGCCTCAGTCTCAGCCTCAGGAGCGATGCCTGCAGGAACATGTTACCCACAGTGCAGTACTTCGAGCCTCAGTCTCAGCCTCAGGAGAGATGCCTGCAGGAACATGTTACCGACAGTGCAGTACTTGGAGCCTCAGTCTCAGCCTCAGGAGCGATGCCTGCAGGAACATGTTACCCACAGTGCAGTACTTCGAGCCTCAGTCTCAGCATCAGGAGAGACACCTGCAGGAACATGTTACCCACAGTGCAGTACTGTGAGCCTCAGGAGAGATGCCTGCAGGAACATGTTACCGACTGTGCAGTACTTGGAGCCTCAGTCTCAGCCTCAGGAGAGATGCCTGCAGGAATATGTTACCGACAGCGCAGTACTTGGAGCCTCAGTCTCAGCCTCAGGAGAGATGCCTGCAGGAACATGTTACCGACAGTGCAGTGCTTGGAGCCTCAGTCTCAGCCTCAGGAGAGATGCCTGCAGGAACATGTTACCGACAGTGCAGTACTTCGGGCCTCAGTCTCAGCCTCAGGAGCGATGCCTGCAGGAACATGTTACCCACAGTGCTGTACTTCGAGCCTCAGTCTCATCCTCAGGATTGACGCCTGCAGGAACATGTTACCCACAGTGCAGTACTGCAAGCCTCAGTCTAAGCATCAGGAGAGACGCCTGCAGGAACATGTTACCCACAGTGCAGTAATGCGAGCCTCAGTCTCAGCCTCAGGAGAGATGCCTGCAGGAACATGTTACCGACAGTGCAGTACTTGGAGCCTCAGTCTCAGCCTCAGGAGAGACGCCTGCAGGAACATGTTACCCACAGTGCAGTACTGCGAGCCTCAGTCTCAGCCTCAGAAGAGATGCCTGCAGGAACATGTTACCGACAGTGCAGTACTGCGAGCCTCAGTCTCAGCCTCAGGAGAGACGCCTGCAGGAACATGTTACCCACAGTGCAGTACTGCGAGCCTCAGACTCAGCCTCAGGAGAGATGCCTGCAGGAACATGTTACAGACAGTGCAGTACTGCGAGCCTCAGTCTGATCCTCAGGAGCGATGCCTGCAGGAACATGTTACCGACAGTGCAGTACTTCGAGCCTCAGTCTCAGCCTCCGGAGAGATGCCTGCAGGAACATGTTACCCACAGTGCAGTACTGCGAGCCTCAGTCTCAGCCTCAGGAGAGATGCCTGCAGGAACACGTTACCAACAGTGCAGTACTGCGAGCCTCAGTCTCAGCCTCAGGAGAGATGCCTGCAGAAACATGTTACCGACAGTGCAGTACTTCGAGCCTCAGTCTCAGCCTCAGGAGAGACGCCTGCAGGAACATGTTACTGACAGTGCAGTACTTGGAGCCTCAGTCTCAGCCTCAGGAGCGATACCTGCAGGAACATGTTACCGACAGTGCAGTACTGCGAGCCTCAGTCTCAGCCTCAGGAGAGATGCCTGCAGGAACATGTTACCCACAGTGCAGTACTGCGAGCCTCAGTCTCAGCCTCAGGAGAGATGCCTGCAGGAACACGTTACCAACAGTGCAGTACCGCGAGCCTCAGTCTCAGCCTCAGGAGAGATGCCTGCGGGAACATGTTACCGACAGTGCAGTACTTCGAGCCTCAGTTTCGGCCTCAGGAGAGACGCCTGCAGGAACATGTTACCGACAGTGCAGTACTTGGAGCCTCAGTCTCAGCCTCAGGAGCGATGCTTGCAGGAACATGTTACCCACAGTGCAGTACTTCGAGCCTCAGTCTCAGCCTCAGGAGAGATGCCTGCAGGAACATGTTACCGACAGTGCAGTACTTGGAGCCTCAGTCTCAGCCTCAGGAGCGATGCCTGCAGGAACATGTTACCCACAGTGCAGTACTTCGAGACTCAGTCTCAGCATCAGGAGAGACACCTGCAGGAACATGTTACCCGCAGTACTGCGAGCCTCAGGAGAGATGCCTGCAGGAACATGTTACCGACAGTGCAGTACTTGGAGCCTCAGTCTCAGCCTCAGGAGAGATGCCTGCAGGAATATGTTACCAACAGCGCAGTACTTGGAGCCTCAGTCTCAGCCTCAGGAGAGATGCCTGCAGGAACATGTTACCGACAGTGCAGTACTTGGAACCTCAGTCTCAGCCTCAGGAGAGATGCCTGCAGGAACATGTTACCGACAGTGCAGTACTGCGAGCCTCAATATCAGCCTCAGGAGAGATGCCTGCAGGAACATGTTACCGACAGTGCAGTACTGCGAGCCTCAGTCTCAGCCTCAGGAGCGATGCCTGCAGGAACATGTTACCCACAGTGCAGTACTTCGAGCCTCAGTCTCAGCCTCAGGAGAGACGCCTGCAGGAACATGTTACCCACAGTGCTGTACTGCGATCCTCAGTCCACGCCTCAGGAGAGAGGCCTGCAGGAACATGTTACCGACAGTGCAGTACTGCGAGCCTCAGTCTCAGCCTCAGGAGAGATGCCTGCAGGAACATGTTACCCACAGTGCAGTAATTCAAGCCTCAGTCTCAGCCTCAGGAGAGACGCCTGCAGGAACATGTTACCAACAGTGCAGTACTGCGAGCCTCAGTCTCAGCCTCAGGAGAGAAGCCTGCAGGAACATGTTACCGACAGTGCAGTACTTCGAGCCTCAGTCTCAGCCTCAGGAGAGATGCCTGCAGGAACATGTTACCGACAGTGCAGTAATTCGAGACTCAATCTCAGCCTCAGGAGCGATGCCTGCAGGAACATGTTACCCACAGTGCAGTACTTCGAGCCTCAGTCTCAGCCTCAGGAGAGACGCCTGCAGGAACATGTCACCCACAGTGCAGTACTGCGAGCCTCAGTCTCAGCCTCAGGAGAGATGCCTGCAGGAACATGTTACCGACAGTGCAGTACTTGGAGCCTCAGTCTCAGCCTCAGGAGAGACGCCTGCAGGAACATGTTACCCACAGTGCAGTACTGCGAGCCTCAGTCTCAGCCTCAGGAGAGATGCCTGCAGGAACATGTTACCGACAGTGCAGTACTGCGAGCCTCAGTCTCATCCTCAGGAGCGATGCCTGCAGGAACATGTTACCGACAGTGCAGTACTTCGAGCCTCTGTCTCAGCCTCAGGAGAGATGCCTGCAGGAACATGTTACCGACAGTGCAGTACTGCGAGCCTCAGTCTCAGCCTCAGGAGAAATGCCTGCAGGAACATGTTACCCACAGTGCAGTACTGCGAGCCTCAGTCTCAGCCTCAGGAGAGATGCCTGCAGGAACACGTTACCAACAGTGCAGTACTGCGAGCCTCAGTCTCAGCCTCAGGAGAGATGCCTGCAGGAACATGTTACCCACAGTGCAGTACTGCGAGCCTCAGTCTCAGCCTCAGGAGAGATGCCTGCAGGAACACGTTACCAACAGTGCAGTACTGCGAGCCTCAGTCTCAGCCTCAGGAGAGATGCCTGCAGGAACATGTTACCGACAGTGCAGTACTTGGAGCCTCAGTCTCGGCCTCAGGAGAGACGCCTGCAGGAACATGTTACCGACAGTGCAGTACTTGGAGCCTCAGTCTCAGCCTCAGGAGCGATGCCTGCAGGAACATGTTACCCACAGTGCAGTACTTCGAGCCTCAGTCTCAGCCTCAGGAGAGATGCCTGCAGGAACATGTTACCGACAGTGCAGTACTTGGAGCCTCAGTCTCAGCCTCAGGAGCGATGCCTGCAGGAACATGTTACCCACAGTGCAGTACTTCGAGCCTCAGTCTCAGCATCAGGAGAGACACCTGCAGGAACATGTTACCCACAGTGCAGTACTGTGAGCCTCAGGAGAGATGCCTGCAGGAACATGTTACCGACTGTGCAGTACTTGGAGCCTCAGTCTCAGCCTCAGGAGAGATGCCTGCAGGAATATGTTACCGACAGCGCAGTACTTGGAGCCTCAGTCTCAGCCTCAGGAGAGATGCCTGCAGGAACATGTTACCGACAGTGCAGTGCTTGGAGCCTCAGTCTCAGCCTCAGGAGAGATGCCTGCAGGAACATGTTACCGACAGTGCAGTACTGAGAGCCTCAGTCTCAGCCTCAGGAAAGATGCCTGCAGGAACATGTTACCCACAGTGCAGTACTGCGAGCCTCAGTCTCAGCCTCAGGAGAGATGCCTGCAAGAACATGTTACCGACAGTGCAGTACTGCGAGCCTCAGTCTCAGCCTCAGGAGAGATGCCTGCAGGAACATGTTATCGACATTGCAGTACTGCGAGCCTCAATATCTGCCTCAGGAGAGATGCCTGCAGGAACATGTTACCGACAGTGCAGTACTGCGAGCCTCAGTCTCAGCCTCAGGAGAGATGCCTGCAGGAACATGTTACCGACAGTGCAGTACTGCGAGCCTCAGTCTCAGCCTCAGGAGAGATGCCTGCAGGAACATGTTACCCTCAGTGCAGTGCTGCGAGCCTCAGCCTCAGGAGAGATGCCTGCAGGAACATGTTACCCACAGTGCAGTACTTCAAGCCTCAGTCTCAGCCTCAGGAGAGACGCCTGCAGGAACATGTTACCGACAGTGCAGTACTTGGAGCCTCAGTCTAGGCCTCAGGAGCGATGCCTGCAGGAACATGTTACCCACAGTGCAGTACATCGAGCCTCAGTCTCAGCCTCAGGAGAGACGCCTGCAGGAACATGTTACCCACAGTGCTGTACTGCGATCCTCAGTCTCCGCCTCAGGAGAGATGCCTGCAGGAACATGTTACCAACAGTGCAGTACTGCGAGCCTCAGTCTCAGCCTCAGGAGAGATGCCTGCAGGAACATGTTACCGACAGTGCAGTACTTCGGGCCTCAGTCTCAGCCTCAGGAGCGATGCCTGCAGGAACATGTTACCCACAGTGCTGTACTTCGAGCCTCAGTCTCATCCTCAGGATTGACGCCTGCAGGAACATGTTACCCACAGTGCAGTACTGCAAGCCTCAGTCTAAGCATCAGGAGAGACGCCTGCAGGAACATGTTACCCACAGTGCAGTAATGCGAGCCTCAGTCTCAGCCTCAGGAGAGATGCCTGCAGGAACATGTTACCGACAGTGCAGTACTTGGAGCCTCAGTCTCAGCCTCAGGAGAGACGCCTGCAGGAACATGTTACCCACAGTGCAGTACTGCGAGCCTCAGTCTCAGCCTCAGAAGAGATGCCTGCAGGAACATGTTACCGACAGTGCAGTACTGCGAGCCTCAGTCTCAGCCTCAGGAGAGACGCCTGCAGGAACATGTTACCCACAGTGCAGTACTGCGAGTCTCAGACTCAGCCTCAGGAGAGATGCCTGCAGGAACATGTTACAGACAGTGCAGTACTGCGAGCCTCAGTCTGATCCTCAGGAGCGATGCCTGCAGGAACATGTTACCGACAGTGCAGTACTTCGAGCCTCAGTCTCAGCCTCAGGAGAGATGCCTGCAGGAACATGTTACCGACAGTGCAGTACTGCGAGCCTCAGTCTCAGCCTCCGGAGAGATGCCTGCAGGAACATGTTACCCACAGTGCAGTACTGCGAGCCTCAGTCTCAGCCTCAGGAGAGATGCCTGCAGGAACACGTTACCAACAGTGCAGTACTGCGAGCCTCAGTCTCAGCCTCAGGAGAGATGCCTGCAGAAACATGTTACCGACAGTGCAGTACTTCGAGCCTCAGTCTCAGCCTCAGGAGAGACGCCTGCAGGAACATGTTACTGACAGTGCAGTACTTGGAGCCTCAGTCTCAGCCTCAGGAGAGAAGCCTGCAGGAACATGTTACCGACAGTGCAGTACTTCGAGCCTCAGTCTCAGCCTCAGGAGAGATGCCTGCAGGAACATGTTACCGACAGTGCAGTACTTCGAGCCTCAGTCTCAGCCTCAGGAGCGATGCCTGCAGGAACATGTTACCCACAGTGCAGTACTTCGAGCCTCAGTCTCAGCCTCAGGATTGACGCCTGCAGGAACATGTTACCCACAGTGCAGTACTGCGAGCCTCGGTCTCAGCCTCAGGAGAGACGCCTGCAGGAACATGTTACCCACAGTGCAGTACTGCGAGCCTCAGTCTCAGCCTCAGGAGAGATGCCTGCAGGAACATGTTACCGACAGTGCAGTACTTGGAACCTCAGTCTCAGCCTCAGGAGAGACGCCTGCAGGAACATGTTACCCACAGTGCAGTACTGCGAGCCTCAGTCTCAGCCTCAGGAGAGATGCCTGCAGGAACATGTTACCGACAGAGCAGTACTGCGAGCCTCAGTCTCATCCTCAGGAGCGATGCCTGCAGGAACATGTTACCGACAGTGCAGTACTTCGAGCCTCAGTCTCAGCCTCAGGAGAGATGCCTGCAGGAACATGTTACCGACAGTGCAGTACTGCAAGCCTCAGTCTCAGCCTCAGGAGAGATGCCTGCAGGAACATGTTACCCACAGTGCAGTACTGCGAGCCTCAGTCTCAGCCTCAGGAGAGATGCCTGCAGGAACACGTTACCAACAGTGCAGTACTGCGAGCCTCAGTCTCAGCCTCAGGAGAGATGCCTGCAGGAACATGTTACCGACAGTGCAGTACTTCGAGCCTCAGTCTCAGCCTCAGGAGAGACGCCTGCAGGAACATGTTACTGACAGTGCAGTACTTGGAGCCTCAGTCTCAGCCTCAGGAGCGATGCCTGCAGGAACATGTTACCGACAGTGCAGTACTGCGAGCCTCAGTCTCAGCCTCAGGAGAGAAGCCTGCAGGAACATGTTACCCACAGTGCAGTACTGCGAGCCTCATTCTCAGCCTCAGGAGAGATGCCTGCAGGAACACGTTACCAACAGTGCAGTACTGCGAGCCTCAGTCTCAGCCTCAGGAGAGATGCCTGCAGGAACATGTTACCGACAGTGCAGTACTTCGAGCCTCTGTCTCGGCCTCAGGAGAGACGCCTGCAGGAACATGTTACCGACAGTGCAGTACTTGGAGCCTCAGTCTCAGCCTCAGGAGCGATGCCTGCAGGAACATGTTACCAGCAATGCAGTACTTCGAGCCTCAGTCTCAGCCTCAGGAGAGATGCCTGCAGGAACATGTTACCGACAGTGCAGTACTTGGAGCCTCAGTCTCAGCCTCAGGAGCGATGCCTGCAGGAACATGTTACCCACAGTGCAGTACTTCGAGCCTCAGTCTCAGCATCAGGAGAGACACCTGCAAGAACATGTTACCCACAGTGCAGTACTGAGAGCCTCAGGAGAGATGCCTGCAGGAACATGTTACCGACAGTGCAGTACTTGGAGCCTCAGTCTCAGCCTCAGGAGAGATGCCTGCAGGAACATGTTACCAACAGCGCAGTACTTGGAGCCTCAGTCTCAGCCTCAGGAGAGATGCCTGCAGGAACATGTTACCGACAGTGCAGTACTTGGAGCCTCAGTCTCAGCCTCAGGAGAGATGCCTGCAGGAACATGTTACCGACAGTGCAGTACTGCGAGCCTCAATATCAGCCTCAGGAGAGATGCCTGCAGGAACATGTTACCGCCAGCGCAGTACTTGGAGCCTCAGTCTTAGCCTCAGGAGAGATGCCTGCAGGAACATGTTACCAACAGTGCAGTACTGCGAGCCTCAGTCTCAGCCTCAGGAGAGACGCCTGCAGGAACATGTTACCGACAGTGCAGTACTTTGAGCCTCAGTCTCAGCCTCAGGAGAGATGCCTGCAGGAACATGTTACCGACAGTGCAGTACTTCGAGCCTCAGTCTCAGCCTCAGGAGCGATGCCTACAGGAACATGTTACCCACAGTGCAGTAATTCGAGCCTCAGTCTCAGCCTTAGGAGAGACGCCTGCAGGAACATGTTACCCACAGTGCAGTACTGCGAGCCTCAGTCTCAGCCTCAGGAGAGACGCCTGCAGGAACATGTTACCCACAGTGCAGTACTGCGAGCCTCAGTCTCAGCCCCAGGAGAGATGCCTGCAGGAACATGTTACCGACAGTGCAGTACTTGGAGCCTCAGTCTCAGCCTCAGGAGAGACGCCTGCAGGAACATGTTACCCACAGTGCAGTACTGCGAGCCTCAGTCTCAGCCTCAGGAGAGATGCCTGCAGGAACATGTTACCGACAGTGCAGTACTTGGAGCCTCAGTCTCGGCCTCAGGAGAGACGCCTGCAGGAACATGTTACCGACAGTGCAGTACTTGGAGCCTCAGTCTCAGCC
The DNA here is from genome assembly GCF_964204655.1 of Triturus cristatus. Classification (NCBI taxonomy): domain Eukaryota; kingdom Metazoa; phylum Chordata; class Amphibia; order Caudata; family Salamandridae; genus Triturus; species Triturus cristatus. The sequence continues at coordinate 394,803,775 of NC_140579.1, read as the reverse complement.
TCAGGAGCGATGCCTGCAGGAACATGTTACCCACAGTGCAGTACTTCGAGCCTCAGTCTCAGCCTCAGGAGAGATGCCTGCAGGAACATGTTACCGACAGTGCAGTACTTGGAGCCTCAGTCTCAGCCTCAGGAGCGATGCCTGCAGGAACATGTTACCCACAGTGCAGTACTTCGAGCCTCAGTCTCAGCATCAGGAGAGACACCTGCAGGAACATGTTACCCACAGTGCAGTACTGTGAGCCTCAGGAGAGATGCCTGCAGGAACATGTTACCGACTGTGCAGTACTTGGAGCCTCAGTCTCAGCCTCAGGAGAGATGCCTGCAGGAATATGTTACCGACAGCGCAGTACTTGGAGCCTCAGTCTCAGCCTCAGGAGAGATGCCTGCAGGAACATGTTACCGACAGTGCAGTGCTTGGAGCCTCAGTCTCAGCCTCAGGAGAGATGCCTGCAGGAACATGTTACCGACAGTGCAGTACTGAGAGCCTCAGTCTCAGCCTCAGGAAAGATGCCTGCAGGAACATGTTACCCACAGTGCAGTACTGCGAGCCTCAGTCTCAGCCTCAGGAGAGATGCCTGCAAGAACATGTTACCGACAGTGCAGTACTGCGAGCCTCAGTCTCAGCCTCAGGAGAGATGCCTGCAGGAACATGTTATCGACATTGCAGTACTGCGAGCCTCAATATCTGCCTCAGGAGAGATGCCTGCAGGAACATGTTACCGACAGTGCAGTACTGCGAGCCTCAGTCTCAGCCTCAGGAGAGATGCCTGCAGGAACATGTTACCGACAGTGCAGTACTGCGAGCCTCAGTCTCAGCCTCAGGAGAGATGCCTGCAGGAACATGTTACCCTCAGTGCAGTGCTGCGAGCCTCAGCCTCAGGAGAGATGCCTGCAGGAACATGTTACCCACAGTGCAGTACTTCAAGCCTCAGTCTCAGCCTCAGGAGAGACGCCTGCAGGAACATGTTACCGACAGTGCAGTACTTGGAGCCTCAGTCTAGGCCTCAGGAGCGATGCCTGCAGGAACATGTTACCCACAGTGCAGTACATCGAGCCTCAGTCTCAGCCTCAGGAGAGACGCCTGCAGGAACATGTTACCCACAGTGCTGTACTGCGATCCTCAGTCTCCGCCTCAGGAGAGATGCCTGCAGGAACATGTTACCAACAGTGCAGTACTGCGAGCCTCAGTCTCAGCCTCAGGAGAGATGCCTGCAGGAACATGTTACCGACAGTGCAGTACTTCGGGCCTCAGTCTCAGCCTCAGGAGCGATGCCTGCAGGAACATGTTACCCACAGTGCTGTACTTCGAGCCTCAGTCTCATCCTCAGGATTGACGCCTGCAGGAACATGTTACCCACAGTGCAGTACTGCAAGCCTCAGTCTAAGCATCAGGAGAGACGCCTGCAGGAACATGTTACCCACAGTGCAGTAATGCGAGCCTCAGTCTCAGCCTCAGGAGAGATGCCTGCAGGAACATGTTACCGACAGTGCAGTACTTGGAGCCTCAGTCTCAGCCTCAGGAGAGACGCCTGCAGGAACATGTTACCCACAGTGCAGTACTGCGAGCCTCAGTCTCAGCCTCAGAAGAGATGCCTGCAGGAACATGTTACCGACAGTGCAGTACTGCGAGCCTCAGTCTCAGCCTCAGGAGAGACGCCTGCAGGAACATGTTACCCACAGTGCAGTACTGCGAGCCTCAGACTCAGCCTCAGGAGAGATGCCTGCAGGAACATGTTACAGACAGTGCAGTACTGCGAGCCTCAGTCTGATCCTCAGGAGCGATGCCTGCAGGAACATGTTACCGACAGTGCAGTACTTCGAGCCTCAGTCTCAGCCTCAGGAGAGATGCCTGCAGGAACATGTTACCGACAGTGCAGTACTGCGAGCCTCAGTCTCAGCCTCCGGAGAGATGCCTGCAGGAACATGTTACCCACAGTGCAGTACTGCGAGCCTCAGTCTCAGCCTCAGGAGAGATGCCTGCAGGAACACGTTACCAACAGTGCAGTACTGCGAGCCTCAGTCTCAGCCTCAGGAGAGATGCCTGCAGAAACATGTTACCGACAGTGCAGTACTTCGAGCCTCAGTCTCAGCCTCAGGAGAGACGCCTGCAGGAACATGTTACTGACAGTGCAGTACTTGGAGCCTCAGTCTCAGCCTCAGGAGAGAAGCCTGCAGGAACATGTTACCGACAGTGCAGTACTTCGAGCCTCAGTCTCAGCCTCAGGAGAGATGCCTGCAGGAACATGTTACCGACAGTGCAGTACTTCGAGCCTCAGTCTCAGCCTCAGGAGCGATGCCTGCAGGAACATGTTACCCACAGTGCAGTACTTCGAGCCTCAGTCTCAGCCTCAGGATTGACGCCTGCAGGAACATGTTACCCACAGTGCAGTACTGCGAGCCTCGGTCTCAGCCTCAGGAGAGACGCCTGCAGGAACATGTTACCCACAGTGCAGTACTGCGAGCCTCAGTCTCAGCCTCAGGAGAGATGCCTGCAGGAACATGTTACCGACAGTGCAGTACTTGGAACCTCAGTCTCAGCCTCAGGAGAGACGCCTGCAGGAACATGTTACCCACAGTGCAGTACTGCGAGCCTCAGTCTCAGCCTCAGGAGAGATGCCTGCAGGAACATGTTACCGACAGAGCAGTACTGCGAGCCTCAGTCTCATCCTCAGGAGCGATGCCTGCAGGAACATGTTACCGACAGTGCAGTACTTCGAGCCTCAGTCTCAGCCTCAGGAGAGATGCCTGCAGGAACATGTTACCGACAGTGCAGTACTGCAAGCCTCAGTCTCAGCCTCAGGAGAGATGCCTGCAGGAACATGTTACCCACAGTGCAGTACTGCGAGCCTCAGTCTCAGCCTCAGGAGAGATGCCTGCAGGAACACGTTACCAACAGTGCAGTACTGCGAGCCTCAGTCTCAGCCTCAGGAGAGATGCCTGCAGGAACATGTTACCGACAGTGCAGTACTTCGAGCCTCAGTCTCAGCCTCAGGAGAGACGCCTGCAGGAACATGTTACTGACAGTGCAGTACTTGGAGCCTCAGTCTCAGCCTCAGGAGCGATGCCTGCAGGAACATGTTACCGACAGTGCAGTACTGCGAGCCTCAGTCTCAGCCTCAGGAGAGAAGCCTGCAGGAACATGTTACCCACAGTGCAGTACTGCGAGCCTCATTCTCAGCCTCAGGAGAGATGCCTGCAGGAACACGTTACCAACAGTGCAGTACTGCGAGCCTCAGTCTCAGCCTCAGGAGAGATGCCTGCAGGAACATGTTACCGACAGTGCAGTACTTCGAGCCTCTGTCTCGGCCTCAGGAGAGACGCCTGCAGGAACATGTTACCGACAGTGCAGTACTTGGAGCCTCAGTCTCAGCCTCAGGAGCGATGCCTGCAGGAACATGTTACCAGCAATGCAGTACTTCGAGCCTCAGTCTCAGCCTCAGGAGAGATGCCTGCAGGAACATGTTACCGACAGTGCAGTACTTGGAGCCTCAGTCTCAGCCTCAGGAGCGATGCCTGCAGGAACATGTTACCCACAGTGCAGTACTTCGAGCCTCAGTCTCAGCATCAGGAGAGACACCTGCAAGAACATGTTACCCACAGTGCAGTACTGAGAGCCTCAGGAGAGATGCCTGCAGGAACATGTTACCGACAGTGCAGTACTTGGAGCCTCAGTCTCAGCCTCAGGAGAGATGCCTGCAGGAACATGTTACCAACAGCGCAGTACTTGGAGCCTCAGTCTCAGCCTCAGGAGAGATGCCTGCAGGAACATGTTACCGACAGTGCAGTACTTGGAGCCTCAGTCTCAGCCTCAGGAGAGATGCCTGCAGGAACATGTTACCGACAGTGCAGTACTGCGAGCCTCAATATCAGCCTCAGGAGAGATGCCTGCAGGAACATGTTACCGCCAGCGCAGTACTTGGAGCCTCAGTCTTAGCCTCAGGAGAGATGCCTGCAGGAACATGTTACCAACAGTGCAGTACTGCGAGCCTCAGTCTCAGCCTCAGGAGAGACGCCTGCAGGAACATGTTACCGACAGTGCAGTACTTTGAGCCTCAGTCTCAGCCTCAGGAGAGATGCCTGCAGGAACATGTTACCGACAGTGCAGTACTTCGAGCCTCAGTCTCAGCCTCAGGAGCGATGCCTACAGGAACATGTTACCCACAGTGCAGTAATTCGAGCCTCAGTCTCAGCCTTAGGAGAGACGCCTGCAGGAACATGTTACCCACAGTGCAGTACTGCGAGCCTCAGTCTCAGCCTCAGGAGAGACGCCTGCAGGAACATGTTACCCACAGTGCAGTACTGCGAGCCTCAGTCTCAGCCCCAGGAGAGATGCCTGCAGGAACATGTTACCGACAGTGCAGTACTTGGAGCCTCAGTCTCAGCCTCAGGAGAGACGCCTGCAGGAACATGTTACCCACAGTGCAGTACTGCGAGCCTCAGTCTCAGCCTCAGGAGAGATGCCTGCAGGAACATGTTACCCACAGTGCAGTACTGCGAGCCTCAGTTTCAGCCTTAGGAGAGATGCCTGCAGGAACATGTTACCGACAGTGCAGTACTGCAAACCTCAGTCTCAGCCTCAGGAGAGACGCCTGCAGGAACATGTTACCCACAGTGCAGTACTCCGAGCCTCAGTCTCAGCCTCAGGAGAGATGCCTGCAGGAACATGTTACCGACAATGCAGTACTGCGAGCCTCAGTCTCATCCTTAGGAGCGATGCCTGCAGGAACATGTTACCGACAGTGCAGTACTTCGAGCCTCAGTCTCAGCCTCAGGAGAGATGCCTGCAGGAACATGTTACCGACAGTGCAGTACTGCGAGCCTCAGTCTCAGCCTCAGGAGAGATGTCTGCAGGAACATGTTACCCACAGTGCAGTACTGCGAGCCTCAGTCTCAGCCTCAGGAGAGATGCCTGCAGGAACACGTTACCAACAGTGCAGTACTGCGAGCCTCAGTCTCACCCTCAGGAGAGATGCCTGCAGGAACATGTTACCGACAGTGCAGTACTTCGAGCCTCAGTCTCAGCCTCAGGAGAGACGCCTGCAGGAACATGTTACCGACAGTGCAGTACTGCGAGCCTCAGTCTCAGCCTCAGGAGAGATGTCTGCAGGAACATGTTACCCACAGTGCAGTACTGCGAGCCTCAGTCTCAGCCTCAGGAGAGATGCCTGCAGGAACACGTTACCAACAGTGCAGTACTGCGAGCCTCAGTCTCAGCCTCAGGAGAGATGCCTGCAGGAACACGTTACCAACAGTGCAGTACTGCGAGCCTCAGTCTCAGCCTCAGGAGAGATGCCTGCAGGAACATGTTACCGACAGTGCAGTACTTGGAGCCTCAGTCTCGGCCTCAGGAGAGACGCCTGCAGGAACATGTTACCGACAGTGCAGTACTTGGAGCCTCAGTCTCAGCCTCAGGAGCGATGCCTGCAGGAACATGTTACCCACAGTGCAGTACTTCGAGCCTCAGTCTCAGCCTCAGGAGAGATGCCTGCAGGAACATGTTACCGACAGTGCAGTACTTGGAGCCTCAGTCTCAGCCTCAGGAGCGATGCCTGCAGGAACATGTTACCCACAGTGCAGTACTTCGAGCCTCAGTCTCAGCATCAGGAGAGACACCTGCAGGAACATGTTACCCACAGTGCAGTACTGTGAGCCTCAGGAGAGATGCCTGCAGGAACATGTTACCGACTGTGCAGTACTTGGAGCCTCAGTCTCAGCCTCAGGAGAGATGCCTGCAGGAATATGTTACCGACAGCGCAGTACTTGGAGCCTCAGTCTCAGCCTCAGGAGAGATGCCTGCAGGAACATGTTACCGACAGTGCAGTGCTTGGAGCCTCAGTCTCAGCCTCAGGAGAGATGCCTGCAGGAACATGTTACCGACAGTGCAGTACTTCGGGCCTCAGTCTCAGCCTCAGGAGCGATGCCTGCAGGAACATGTTACCCACAGTGCTGTACTTCGAGCCTCAGTCTCATCCTCAGGATTGACGCCTGCAGGAACATGTTACCCACAGTGCAGTACTGCAAGCCTCAGTCTAAGCATCAGGAGAGACGCCTGCAGGAACATGTTACCCACAGTGCAGTAATGCGAGCCTCAGTCTCAGCCTCAGGAGAGATGCCTGCAGGAACATGTTACCGACAGTGCAGTACTTGGAGCCTCAGTCTCAGCCTCAGGAGAGACGCCTGCAGGAACATGTTACCCACAGTGCAGTACTGCGAGCCTCAGTCTCAGCCTCAGAAGAGATGCCTGCAGGAACATGTTACCGACAGTGCAGTACTGCGAGCCTCAGTCTCAGCCTCAGGAGAGACGCCTGCAGGAACATGTTACCCACAGTGCAGTACTGCGAGCCTCAGACTCAGCCTCAGGAGAGATGCCTGCAGGAACATGTTACAGACAGTGCAGTACTGCGAGCCTCAGTCTGATCCTCAGGAGCGATGCCTGCAGGAACATGTTACCGACAGTGCAGTACTTCGAGCCTCAGTCTCAGCCTCAGGAGAGATGCCTGCAGGAACATGTTACCGACAGTGCAGTACTGCGAGCCTCAGTCTCAGCCTCCGGAGAGATGCCTGCAGGAACATGTTACCCACAGTGCAGTACTGCGAGCCTCAGTCTCAGCCTCAGGAGAGATGCCTGCAGGAACACGTTACCAACAGTGCAGTACTGCGAGCCTCAGTCTCAGCCTCAGGAGAGATGCCTGCAGAAACATGTTACCGACAGTGCAGTACTTCGAGCCTCAGTCTCAGCCTCAGGAGAGACGCCTGCAGAAACATGTTACTGACAGTGCAGTACTTGGAGCCTCAGTCTCAGCCTCAGGAGCGATACCTGCAGGAACATGTTACCGACAGTGCAGTACTGCGAGCCTCAGTCTCAGCCTCAGGAGAGATGCCTGCAGGAACATGTTACCCACAGTGCAGTACTGCGAGCCTCAGTCTCAGCCTCAGGAGAGATGCCTGCAGGAACACGTTACCAACAGTGCAGTACCGCGAGCCTCAGTCTCAGCCTCAGGAGAGATGCCTGCGGGAACATGTTACCGACAGTGCAGTACTTCGAGCCTCAGTTTCGGCCTCAGGAGAGACGCCTGCAGGAACATGTTACCGACAGTGCAGTACTTGGAGCCTCAGTCTCAGCCTCAGGAGCGATGCTTGCAGGAACATGTTACCCACAGTGCAGTACTTCGAGCCTCAGTCTCAGCCTCAGGAGAGATGCCTGCAGGAACATGTTACCGACAGTGCAGTACTTGGAGCCTCAGTCTCAGCCTCAGGAGCGATGCCTGCAGGAACATGTTACCCACAGTGCAGTACTTCGAGACTCAGTCTCAGCATCAGGAGAGACACCTGCAGGAACATGTTACCCACAGTGCAGTACTGCGAGCCTCAGGAGAGATGCCTGCAGGAACATGTTACCGACAGTGCAGTACTTGGAGCCTCAGTCTCAGCCTCAGGAGAGATGCCTGCAGGAATATGTTACCAACAGCGCAGTACTTGGAGCCTCAGTCTCAGCCTCAGGAGAGATGCCTGCAGGAACATGTTACCGACAGTGCAGTACTTGGAACCTCAGTCTCAGCCTCAGGAGAGATGCCTGCAGGAACATGTTACCGACAGTGCAGTACTGCGAGCCTCAATATCAGCCTCAGGAGAGATGCCTGCAGGAACATGTTACCGACAGTGCAGTACTGCGAGCCTCAGTCTCAGCCTCAGGAGCGATGCCTGCAGGAACATGTTACCCACAGTGCAGTACTTCGAGCCTCAGTCTCAGCATCAGGAGAGACACCTGCAAGAACATGTTACCCACAGTGCAGTACTGAGAGCCTCAGGAGAGATGCCTGCAGGAACATGTTACCGACAGTGCAGTACTTGGAGCCTCAGTCTCAGCCTCAGGAGAGATGCCTGCAGGAACATGTTACCAACAGCGCAGTACTTGGAGCCTCAGTCTCAGCCTCAGGAGAGATGCCTGCAGGAACATGTTACCGACAGTGCAGTACTTGGAGCCTCAGTCTCAGCCTCAGGAGAGATGCCTGCAGGAACATGTTACCGACAGTGCAGTACTGCGAGCCTCAATATCAGCCTCAGGAGAGATGCCTGCAGGAACATGTTACCGCCAGCGCAGTACTTGGAGCCTCAGTCTTAGCCTCAGGAGAGATGCCTGCAGGAACATGTTACCAACAGTGCAGTACTGCGAGCCTCAGTCTCAGCCTCAGGAGAGACGCCTGCAGGAACATGTTACCGACAGTGCAGTACTTTGAGCCTCAGTCTCAGCCTCAGGAGAGATGCCTGCAGGAACATGTTACCGACAGTGCAGTACTTCGAGCCTCAGTCTCAGCCTCAGGAGCGATGCCTACAGGAACATGTTACCCACAGTGCAGTAATTCGAGCCTCAGTCTCAGCCTCAGGAGAGACGCCTGCAGGAACATGTTACCCACAGTGCAGTACTGCGAGCCTCAGTCTCAGCCTCAGGAGAGACGCCTGCAGGAACATGTTACCCACAGTGCAGTACTGCGAGCCTCAGTCTCAGCCCCAGGAGAGATGCCTGCAGGAACATGTTACCGACAGTGCAGTACTTGGAGCCTCAGTCTCAGCCTCAGGAGAGACGCCTGCAGGAACATGTTACCCACAGTGCAGTACTGCGAGCCTCAGTCTCAGCCTCAGGAGAGATGCCTGCAGGAACATGTTACCCACAGTGCAGTACTGCGAGCCTCAGTTTCAGCCTTAGGAGAGATGCCTGCAGGAACATGTTACCGACAGTGCAGTACTGCAAACCTCAGTCTCAGCCTCAGGAGAGACGCCTGCAGGAACATGTTACCCACAGTGCAGTACTCCGAGCCTCAGTCTCAGCCTCAGGAGAGATGCCTGCAGGAACATGTTACCGACAATGCAGTACTGCGAGCCTCAGTCTCATCCTTAGGAGCGATGCCTGCAGGAACATGTTACCGACAGTGCAGTACTTCGAGCCTCAGTCTCAGCCTCAGGAGAGATGCCTGCAGGAACATGTTACCGACAGTGCAGTACTGCGAGCCTCAGTCTCAGCCTCAGGAGAGATGTCTGCAGGAACATGTTACCCACAGTGCAGTACTGCGAGCCTCAGTCTCAGCCTCAGGAGAGATGCCTGCAGGAACACGTTACCAACAGTGCAGTACTGCGAGCCTCAGTCTCACCCTCAGGAGAGATGCCTGCAGGAACATGTTACCGACAGTGCAGTACTTCGAGCCTCAGTCTCAGCCTCAGGAGAGACGCCTGCAGGAACATGTTACCGACAGTGCAGTACTGCGAGCCTCAGTCTCCGCCTCAGGAGAGATGTCTGCAGGAACATGTTACCCACAGTGCAGTACTGCGAGCCTCAGTCTCAGCCTCAGGAGAGATGCCTGCAGGAACACGTTACCAACAGTGCAGTACTGCGAGCCTCAGTCTCAGCCTCAGGAGAGATGCCTGCAGGAACACGTTACCAACAGTGCAGTACTGCGAGCCTCAGTCTCAGCCTCAGGAGAGATGCCTGCAGGAACATGTTACCGACAGTGCAGTACTTGGAGCCTCAGTCTCGGCCTCAGGAGAGACGCCTGCAGGAACATGTTACCGACAGTGCAGTACTTGGAGCCTCAGTCTCAGCCTCAGGAGCGATGCCTGCAGGAACATGTTACCCACAGTGCAGTACTTCGAGCCTCAGTCTCAGCCTCAGGAGAGATGCCTGCAGGAACATGTTACCGACAGTGCAGTACTTGGAGCCTCAGTCTCAGCCTCAGGAGCGATGCCTGCAGGAACATGTTACCCACAGTGCAGTACTTCGAGCCTCAGTCTCAGCATCAGGAGAGACACCTGCAGGAACATGTTACCCACAGTGCAGTACTGTGAGCCTCAGGAGAGATGCCTGCAGGAACATGTTACCGACTGTGCAGTACTTGGAGCCTCAGTCTCAGCCTCAGGAGAGATGCCTGCAGGAATATGTTACCGACAGCGCAGTACTTGGAGCCTCAGTCTCAGCCTCAGGAGAGATGCCTGCAGGAACATGTTACCGACAGTGCAGTGCTTGGAGCCTCAGTCTCAGCCTCAGGAGAGATGCCTGCAGGAACATGTTACCGACAGTGCAGTACTTCGGGCCTCAGTCTCAGCCTCAGGAGCGATGCCTGCAGGAACATGTTACCCACAGTGCTGTACTTCGAGCCTCAGTCTCATCCTCAGGATTGACGCCTGCAGGAACATGTTACCCACAGTGCAGTACTGCAAGCCTCAGTCTAAGCATCAGGAGAGACGCCTGCAGGAACATGTTACCCACAGTGCAGTAATGCGAGCCTCAGTCTCAGCCTCAGGAGAGATGCCTGCAGGAACATGTTACCGACAGTGCAGTACTTGGAGCCTCAGTCTCAGCCTCAGGAGAGACGCCTGCAGGAACATGTTACCCACAGTGCAGTACTGCGAGCCTCAGTCTCAGCCTCAGAAGAGATGCCTGCAGGAACATGTTACCGACAGTGCAGTACTGCGAGCCTCAGTCTCAGCCTCAGGAGAGACGCCTGCAGGAACATGTTACAGACAGTGCAGTACTGCGAGCCTCAGTCTGATCCTCAGGAGCGATGCCTGCAGGAACATGTTACCGACAGTGCAGTACTTCGAGCCTCAGTCTCAGCCTCAGGAGAGATGCCTGCAGGAACATGTTACCGACAGTGCAGTACTGCGAGCCTCAGTCTCAGCCTCCGGAGAGATGCCTGCAGGAACATGTTACCCACAGTGCAGTACTGCGAGCCTCAGTCTCAGCCTCAGGAGAGATGCCTGCAGGAACACGTTACCAACAGTGCAGTACTGCGAGCCTCAGTCTCAGCCTCAGGAGAGATGCCTGCAGAAACATGTTACCGACAGTGCAGTACTTCGAGCCTCAGTCTCAGCCTCAGGAGAGACGCCTGCAGGAACATGTTACTGACAGTGCAGTACTTGGAGCCTCAGTCTCAGCCTCAGGAGCGATACCTGCAGGAACATGTTACCGACAGTGCAGTACTGCGAGCCTCAGTCTCAGCCTCAGGAGAGATGCCTGCAGGAACATGTTACCCACAGTGCAGTACTGCGAGCCTCAGTCTCAGCCTCAGGAGAGATGCCTGCAGGAACACGTTACCAACAGTGCAGTACCGCGAGCCTCAGTCTCAGCCTCAGGAGAGATGCCTGCGGGAACATGTTACCGACAGTGCAGTACTTCGAGCCTCAGTTTCGGCCTAAGGAGAGACGCCTGCAGGAACATGTTACCGACAGTGCAGTACTTGGAGCCTCAGTCTCAGCCTCAGGAGCGATGCTTGCAGGAACATGTTACCCACAGTGCAGTACTTCGAGCCTCAGTCTCAGCCTCAGGAGAGATGCCTGCAGGAACATGTTACCGACAGTGCAGTACTTGGAGCCTCAGTCTCAGCCTCAGGAGCGATGCCTGCAGGAACATGTTACCCACAGTGCAGTACTTCGAAACTCAGTCTCAGCATCAGGAGAGACACCTGCAGGAACATGTTACCCACAGTGCAGTACTGCGAGCCTCAGGAGAGATGCCTGCAGGAACATGTTACCGACAGTGCAGTACTTGGAGCCTCAGTCTCAGCCTCAGGAGAGATGCCTGCAGGAATATGTTACCAACAGCGCAGTACTTGGAGCCTCAGTCTCAGCCTCAGGAGAGATGCCTGCAGGAACATGTTACCGACAGTGCAGTACTTGGAACCTCAGTCTCAGCCTCAGGAGAGATGCCTGCAGGAACATGTTACCGACAGTGCAGTACTGCGAGCCTCAATATCAGCCTCAGGAGAGATGCCTGCAGGAACATGTTACCGACAGTGCAGTACTGCGAGCCTCAGTCTCAGCCTCAGGAGCGATGCCTGCAGGAACATGTTACCCACAGTGCAGTACTTCAAGCCTCAGTCTCAGCCTCAGGAGAGACGCCTGCAGGAACATGTTACCCACAGTGCTGTACTGCGATCCTCAGTCCACGCCTCAGGAGAGAGGCCTGCAGGAACATGTTACCGACAGTGCAGTACTGCGAGCCTCAGTCTCAGCCTCAGGAGAGATGCCTGCAGGAACATGTTACCCACAGTGCAGTACTTCAAGCCTCAGTCTCAGCCTCAGGAGAGACGCCTGCAGGAACATGTTACCAACAGTGCAGTACTGCGAGCCTCAGTCTCAGCCTCAGGAGAGAAGCCTGCAGGAACATGTTACCGACAGTGCAGTACTTCGAGCCTCAGTCTCAGCCTCAGGAGAGATGCCTGCAGGAACATGTTACCGACAGTGCAGTACTTCGAGCCTCTGTCTCAGCCTCAGGAGAGATGCCTGCAGGAACATGTCACCGACAGTGCAGTACTGCGACCCTCAGTCTCAGCCTCAGGAGAAATGCCTGCAGGAACATGTTACCCACAGTGCAGTACTGCGAGCCTCAGTCTCAGCCTCAGGAGAGATGCCTGCAGGAACACGTTACCAACAGTGCAGTACTGCGAGCCTCAGTCTCAGCCTCAGGAGAGATGCCTGCAGGAACATGTTACCCACAGTGCAGTACTGCGAGCCTCAGTCTCAGCCTCAGGAGAGATGCCTGCAGGAACACGTTACCAACAGTGCAGTACTGCGAGCCTCAGTCTCAGCCTCAGGAGAGATGCCTGCAGGAACATGTTACCGACAGTGCAGTACTTGGAGCCTCAGTCTCGGCCTCAGGAGAGACGCCTGCAGGAACATGTTACCGACAGTGCAGTACTTGGAGCCTCAGTCTCAGCCTCAGGAGCGATGCCTGCAGGAACATGTTACCCACAGTGCAGTACTTCGAGCCTCAGTCTCAGCCTCAGGAGAGATGCCTGCAGGAACATGTTACCGACAGTGCAGTACTTGGAGCCTCAGTCTCAGCCTCAGGAGCGATGCCTGCAGGAACATGTTACCCACAGTGCAGTACTTCGAGCCTCAGTCTCAGCATCAGGAGAGACACCTGCAGGAACATGTTACCCACAGTGCAGTACTGTGAGCCTCAGGAGAGATGCCTGCAGGAACATGTTACCGACTGTGCAGTACTTGGAGCCTCAGTCTCAGCCTCAGGAGAGATGCCTGCAGGAATATGTTACCGACAGCGCAGTACTTGGAGCCTCAGTCTCAGCCTCAGGAGAGATGCCTGCAGGAACATGTTACCGACAGTGCAGTGCTTGGAGCCTCAGTCTCAGCCTCAGGAGAGATGCCTGCAGGAACATGTTACCGACAGTGCAGTACTGCGAGCCTCAGTCTCAGCCTCAGGAAAGATGCCTGCAGGAACATGTTACCCACAGTGCAGTACTGCGAGCCTCAGTCTCAGCCTCAGGAGAGATGCCTGCAAGAACATGTTACCGACAGTGCAGTACTGCGAGCCTCAGTCTCAGCCTCAGGAGAGATGCCTGCAGGAACATGTTATCGACATTGCAGTACTGCGAGCCTCAATATCTGCCTCAGGAGAGATGCCTGCAGGAACATGTTACCGACAGTGCAGTACTGCGAGCCTCAGTCTCAGCCTCAGGAGAGATGCCTGCAGGAACATGTTACCGACAGTGCAGTACTGCGAGCCTCAGTCTCAGCCTCAGGAGAGATGCCTGCAGGAACATGTTACCCTCAGTGCAGTGCTGCGAGCCTCAGCCTCAGGAGAGATGCCTGCAGGAACATGTTACCCACAGTGCAGTACTTCAAGCCTCAGTCTCAGCCTCAGGAGAGACGCCTGCAGGAACATGTTACCGACAGTGCAGTACTTGGAGCCTCAGTCTAGGCCTCAGGAGCGATGCCTGCAGGAACATGTTACCCACAGTGCAGTACATCGAGCCTCAGTCTCAGCCTCAGGAGAGACGCCTGCAGGAACATGTTACCCACAGTGCTGTACTGCGATCCTCAGTCTCCGCCTCAGGAGAGATGCCTGCAGGAACATGTTACCAACAGTGCAGTACTGCGAGCCTCAGTCTCAGCCTCAGGAGAGAAGCCTGCAGGAACATGTTACCGACAGTGCAGTAATTCGAGCCTCAGTCTCAGCCTCAGGAGAGATGCCTGCAGGAACATGTTACCGACAGTGCAGTACTTCGGGCCTCAGTCTCAGCCTCAGGAGCGATGCCTGCAGGAACATGTTACCCACAGTGCTGTACTTCGAGCCTCAGTCTCATCCTCAGGATTGACGCCTGCAGGAACATGTTACCCACAGTGCAGTACTGCAAGCCTCAGTCTAAGCATCAGGAGAGACGCCTGCAGGAACATGTTACCCACAGTGCAGTAATGCGAGCCTCAGTCTCAGCTTCAGGAGAGATGCCTGCAGGAACATGTTACCGACAGTGCAGTACTTGGAGCCTCAGTCTCAGCCTCAGGAGAGACGCCTGCAGGAACATGTTACCCACAGTGCAGTACTGCGAGCCTCAGTCTCAGCCTCAGAAGAGATGCCTGCAGGAACATGTTACCGACAGTGCAGTACTGCGAGCCTCAGTCTCAGCCTCAGGAGAGACGCCTGCAGGAACATGTTACCCACAGTGCAGTACTGCGAGCCTCAGACTCAGCCTCAGGAGAGATGCCTGCAGGAACATGTTACAGACAGTGCAGTACTGCGAGCCTCAGTCTGATCCTCAGGAGCGATGCCTGCAGGAACATGTTACCGACAGTGCAGTACTTCGAGCCTCAGTCTCAGCCTCAGGAGAGATGCCTGCAGGAACATGTTACCGACAGTGCAGTACTGCGAGCCTCAGTCTCAGCCTCCGGAGAGATGCCTGCAGGAACATGTTACCCACAGTGCAGTACTGCGAGCCTCAGTCTCAGCCTCAGGAGAGATGCCTGCAGGAACACGTTACCAACAGTGCAGTACTGCGAGCCTCAGTCTCAGCCTCAGGAGAGATGCCTGCAGAAACATGTTACCGACAGTGCAGTACTTCGAGCCTCAGTCTCAGCCTCAGGAGAGACGCCTGCAGGAACATGTTACTGACAGTGCAGTACTTGGAGCCTCAGTCTCAGCCTCAGGAGCGATACCTGCAGGAACATGTTACCGACAGTGCAGTACTGCGAGCCTCAGTCTCAGCCTCAGGAGAGATGCCTGCAGGAACATGTTACCCACAGTGCAGTACTGCGAGCCTCAGTCTCAGCCTCAGGAGAGATGCCTGCAGGAACACGTTACCAACAGTGCAGTACCGCGAGCCTCAGTCTCAGCCTCAGGAGAGATGCCTGCGGGAACATGTTACCGACAGTGCAGTACTTCGAGCCTCAGTTTCGGCCTCAGGAGAGACGCCTGCAGGAACATGTTACCGACAGTGCAGTACTTGGAGCCTCAGTCTCAGCCTCAGGAGCGATGCTTGCAGGAACATGTTACCCACAGTGCAGTACTTCGAGCCTCAGTCTCAGCCTCAGGAGAGATGCCTGCAGGAACATGTTACCGACAGTGCAGTACTTGGAGCCTCAGTCTCAGCCTCAGGAGCGATGCCTGCAGGAACATGTTACCCACAGTGCAGTACTTCGAGCCTCAGTCTCAGCATCAGGAGAGACACCTGCAGGAACATGTTACCCACAGTGCAGTACTGCGAGCCTCAGGAGAGATGCCTGCAGGAACTTGTTACCGACAGTGCAGTACTTGGAGCCTCAGTCTCAGCCTCAGGAGAGATGCCTGCAGGAATATGTTACCAACAGCGCAGTACTTGGAGCCTCAGTCTCAGCCTCAGGAGAGATGCCTGCAGGAACATGTTACCGACAGTGCAGTACTTGGAACCTCAGTCTCAGCCTCAGGAGAGATGCCTGCAGGAACATGTTACCGACAGTGCAGTACTGCGAGCCTCAATATCAGCCTCAGGAGAGATGCCTGCAGGAACATGTTACCGACAGTGCAGTACTGCGAGCCTCAGTCTCAGCCTCAGGAGCGATGCCTGCAGGAACATGTTACCCACAGTGCAGTACTTCGAGCCTCAGTCTCAGCCTCAGGAGAGACGCCTGCAGGAACATGTTACCCACAGTGCTGTACTGCGATCCTCAGTCCACGCCTCAGGAGAGAGGCCTGCAGGAACATGTTACCGACAGTGCAGTACTGCGAGCCTCAGTCTCAGCCTCAGGAGAGATGCCTGCAGGAACATGTTACCCACAGTGCAGTACTTCAAGCCTCAGTCTCAGCCTCAGGAGAGACGCCTGCAGGAACATGTTACCAACAGTGCAGTACTGCGAGCCTCAGTCTCAGCCTCAGGAGAGAAGCCTGCAGGAACATGTTACCGACAGTGCAGTACTTCGAGCCTCAGTCTCAGCCTCAGGAGAGATGCCTGCAGGAACATGTTACCGACAGTGCAGTAATTCGAGACTCAATCTCAGCCTCAGGAGCGATGCCTGCAGGAACATGTTACCCACAGTGCAGTACTTCGAGCCTCAGTCTCAGCCTCAGGAGAGACGCCTGCAGGAACATGTCACCCACAGTGCAGTACTGCGAGCCTCAGTCTCAGCCTCAGGAGAGATGCCTGCAGGAACATGTTACCGACAGTGCAGTACTTGGAGCCTCAGTCTCAGCCTCAGGAGAGACGCCTGCAGGAACATGTTACCCACAGTGCAGTACTGCGAGCCTCAGTCTCAGCCTCAGGAGAGATGCCTGCAGGAACATGTTACCGACAGTGCAGTACTGCGAGCCTCAGTCTCATCCTCAGGAGCGATGCCTGCAGGAACATGTTACCGACAGTGCAGTACTTCGAGCCTCTGTCTCAGCCTCAGGAGAGATGCCTGCAGGAACATGTTACCGACAGTGCAGTACTGCGAGCCTCAGTCTCAGCCTCAGGAGAAATGCCTGCAGGAACATGTTACCCACAGTGCAGTACTGCGAGCCTCAGTCTCAGCCTCAGGAGAGATGCCTGCAGGAACACGTTACCAACAGTGCAGTACTGCGAGCCTCAGTCTCAGCCTCAGGAGAGATGCCTGCAGGAACATGTTACCCACAGTGCAGTACTGCGAGCCTCAGTCTCAGCCTCAGGAGAGATGCCTACAGGAACACGTTACCAACAGTGCAGTACTTGGAGCCTCAGTCTCAGCCTCAGGAGCGATGCCTGCAGGAACATGTTACCAGTGCAGTACTGCGAGCCTCAGTCTCAGCCTCAGGAGAGATGCCTGCAGGAACATGTTACCCACAGTGCAGTACTGCGAGCCTCCGTCTCAGCCTCAGGAGAGATGCCTGCAGGAACACGTTACCAACAGTGCAGTACTGCGAGCCTCAGTCTCAGCCTCAGGAGAGATGCCTGCAGGAACATGTTACCGACAGTGCAGTACTTCGAGCCTCAGTCTCGGCCTCAGGAGAGACGCCTGCAGGAGCATGTTACTGACAGTGCAGTACTTGGAGCCTCAGTCTCAGCCTCAGGAGCGATGCCTGCAGGAACATGTTACCCACAGTGCAGTACTTCGAGCCTCAGTCTCAGCCTCAGGAGAGATGCCTGCAGGAACATGTTACCGACAGTGCAGTACTTGGAGCCTCAGTCTCAGCCTCAGGAGCTATGCCTGCAGGAACATGTTACCCACAGTGCAGTACTTCGAGCCTCAGTCTCAGCATCAGGAGAGACACCTGCAAGAACATGTTACCCACAGTGCAGTACTGCGAGCCTCAGGAGAGATGCCTGCAGGAACATGTTACCGACAGTGCAGTACTTGGAGCCTCAGTCTCAGCCTCAGGAGAAATGCCTGCAGGAACATGTTACCGACAGCGCAGTACTTGGAGCCTCAGTCTCAGCCTCAGGAGAGATGCCTGCAGGAACATGTTACCGACAGTGCATACTTGGAGCCTCAGTCTCAGCCTCAGGAGAGATGCCTGCAGGAACATGTTACCGACAGTGCAGTACTTCGAGCCTCAGTCTCAGCCTCAGGAGAGATGCCTACAGGAACATGTTACCCACAGTGCAGTACTGCGAGCCTCAGTCTCAGCCTCAGGAGAGATGCCTGCAGGAACATGTTACCGACAGTGCAGTACTTGGAGCCTCAGTCTCAGCCTCAGGAGAGACGCCTGCAGGAACATGTTACCCACAGTGCAGTACTGCGAGCCTCAGTCTCAGCCTCAGGAGAGATGCCTGCAGGAACATGTTACCCACAGTGCAGTACTGCGAGCCTCAGTTTCAGCCTTAGGAGAGATGCCTGCATGAACATGTTACCGACAGTGCAGTACTGCGAGCCTCAGTCTCAGCCTCAGGAGAGACGCCTGCAGGAACATGTTACCCACAGTGCAGTACTGCGAGCCTCAGTCTCAGTCTCAGGAGAGATGCCTGCAGGAACATGTTACCGACAATGCAGTACTGCGAGCCTCAGTCTCATCCTCAGGAGTGATGCCTGCAGGAACATGTTACCGACAGTGCAGTACTTCGAGCCTCAGTCTCAGCCTCAGGAGAGATGCCTGCAGGAACATGTTACCGACAGTGCAGTACTGCGAGCCTCAGTCTCAGCCTCAGGAGAGATGCCTGCAGGAACATGTTACCCACAGTGCAGTACTGCGAGCCTCAGTCTCAGCCTCAGGAGAGATGCCTGCAGGAACACGTTACCAACAGTGCAGTACTGCGAGCCTCAGTCTCAGCCTCAGGAGAGATGCCTGCAGGAACATGTTACCGACAGTGCAGTACTTCGAGCCTCTGTCTCAGCCTCAGGAGAGACGCCTGCAGGAACATGTTACCGACAGTGCAGTACTTGGAGCCTTAGTCTCAGCCTCAGGAGTGATGCCTGCAGGAACATGTTACCGACAGTGCAGTACTGCGAGCCTCAGTCTCAGCCTCAGGAGAGATGCCTGCAGGAACATGTTACCCACAGTGCAGTACTGCGAGCCTCAGTCTCAGCCTCAGGAGCGATGCCTGCAGGAACATGTTACCCACAGTGCAGTACTTCGAGCCTCAGTCTCAGCCTCAGGAGAGATGCCTGCAGGAACATGTTACCGACAGTGCAGTACTTGGAGCCTCAGTCTCAGCCTCAGGAGCGATGCCTGCAGGAACATGTTACCCACAGTGCAGTACTTCGAGCCTCAGTCTCAGCATCAGGAAAGACACCTGCAGGAACATGTTACCCACAGTGCAGTACTGTGAGCCTCAGGAGAGATGCCTGCAGGAACATGTTACCGACTGTGCAGTACTTGGAGCCTCAGTCTCAGCCTCAGGAGAGATGCCTGCAGGAATATGTTACCGACAGCGCAGTACTTGGAGCCTCAGTCTCAGCCTCAGGAGAGATGCCTGCAGGAACATGTTACCGACAGTGCAGTGCTTGGAGCCTCAGTCTCAGCCTCAGGAGAGATGCCTGCAGGAACATGTTACCGACAGTGCAGTACTGCGAGCCTCAGTCTCAGCCTCAGGAAAGATGCCTGCAGGAACATGTTACCCACAGTGCAGTACTGTGAGCCTCAGTCTCAGCCTCAGGAGAGATGCCTGCAAGAACATGTTACCGACAGTGCAGTACTGCGAGCCTCAGTCTCAGCCTCAGGAGAGATGCCTGCAGGAACATGTTATCGACATTGCAGTACTGCGAGCCTCAATATCTGCCTCAGGAGAGATGCCTGCAGGAACATGTTACCGACAGTGCAGTACTGCGAGCCTCAGTCTCAGCCTCAGGAGAGATGCCTGCAGGAACATGTTACCGACAGTGCAGTACTGCGAGCCTCAGTCTCAGCCTCAGGAGAGATGCCTGCAGGAACATGTTACCCTCAGTGCAGTGCTGCGAGCCTCAGCCTCAGGAGAGATGCCTGCAGGAACATGTTACCCACAGTGCAGTACTTCAAGCCTCAGTCTCAGCCTCAGGAGAGACGCCTGCAGGAACATGTTACCGACAGTGCAGTACTTGGAGCCTCAGTCTAGGCCTCAGGAGCGATGCCTGCAGGAACATGTTACCCACAGTGCAGTACATCGAGCCTCAGTCTCAGCCTCAGGAGAGACGCCTGCAGGAACATGTTACCCACAGTGCTGTACTGCGATCCTCAGTCTCCGCCTCAGGAGAGATGCCTGCAGGAACATGTTACCAACAGTGCAGTACTGCGAGCCTCAGTCTCAGCCTCAGGAGAGAAGCCTGCAGGAACATGTTACCGACAGTGCAGTAATTCGAGCCTCAGTCTCAGCCTCAGGAGAGATGCCTGCAGGAACATGTTACCGACAGTGCAGTACTTCGGGCCTCAGTCTCAGCCTCAGGAGCGATGCCTGCAGGAACATGTTACCCACAGTGCTGTACTTCGAGCCTCAGTCTCATCCTCAGGATTGACGCCTGCAGGAACATGTTACCCACAGTGCAGTACTGCAAGCCTCAGTCTAAGCATCAGGAGAGATGCCTGCAGGAACATGTTACCCACAGTGCAGTAATGCGAGCCTCAGTCTCAGCCTCAGGAGAGATGCCTGCAGGAACATGTTACCGACAGTGCAGTACTTGGAGCCTCAGTCTCAGCCTCAGGAGAGACGCCTGCAGGAACATGTTACCCACAGTGCAGTACTGCGAGCCTCAGTCTCAGCCTCAGAAGAGATGCCTGCAGGAACATGTTACCGACAGTGCAGTACTGCGAGCCTCAGTCTCAGCCTCAGGAGAGACGCCTGCAGGAACATGTTACCCACAGTGCAGTACTGCGAGCCTCAGACTCAGCCTCAGGAGAGATGCCTGCAGGAACATGTTACAGACAGTGCAGTACTGCGAGCCTCAGTCTGATCCTCAGGAGCGATGCCTGCAGGAACATGTTACCGACAGTGCAGTACTTCGAGCCTCAGTCTCAGCCTCAGGAGAGATGCCTGCAGGAACATGTTACCGACAGTGCAGTACTGCGAGCCTCAGTCTCAGCCTCCGGAGAGATGCCTGCAGGAACATGTTACCCACAGTGCAGTACTGCGAGCCTCAGTCTCAGCCTCAGGAGAGATGCCTGCAGGAACACGTTACCAACAGTGCAGTACTGCGAGCCTCAGTCTCAGCCTCAGGAGAGATGCCTGCAGAAACATGTTACCGACAGTGCAGTACTTCGAGCCTCAGTCTCAGCCTCAGGAGAGACGCCTGCAGGAACATGTTACTGACAGTGCAGTACTTGGAGCCTCAGTCTCAGCCTCAGGAGCGATACCTGCAGGAACATGTTACCGACAGTGCAGTACTGCGAGCCTCAGTCTCAGCCTCAGGAGAGACACCTGCAGGAACATGTTACCCACAGTGCAGTACTGCGAGCCTCAGGAGAGATGCCTGCAGGAACATGTTACCGACAGTGCAGTACTTGGAGCCTCAGTCTCAGCCTCAGGAGAGATGCCTGCAGGAATATGTTACCAACAGCGCAGTACTTGGAGCCTCAGTCTCAGCCTCAGGAGAGATGCCTGCAGGAACATGTTACCGACAGTGCAGTACTTGGAACCTCAGTCTCAGCCTCAGGAGCGATGCTTGCAGGAACATGTTACCCACAGTGCAGTACTTCGAGCCTCAGTCTCAGCCTCAGGAGAGATGCCTGCAGGAACATGTTACCGACAGTGCAGTACTGCGAGCCTCAGTCTCAGCCTCAGGAGCGATGCCTGCAGGAACATGTTACCCACGGTGCAGTACTTCGAGCCTCAGTCTCAGCCTCAGGAGAGACGCCTGCAGGAACATGTTACCCACAGTGCTGTACTGCGATCCTCAGTCCACGCCTCAGGAGAGAGGCCTGCAGGAACATGTTACCGACAGTGCAGTACTGCGAGCCTCAGTCTCAGCCTCAGGAGAGATGCCTGCAGGAACATGTTACCCACAGTGCAGTACTTCAAGCCTCAGTCTCAGCCTCAGGAGAGACGCCTGCAGGAACATGTTACCAACAGTGCAGTACTGCGAGCCTCAGTCTCAGCCTCAGGAGAGAATCCTGCAGGAACATGTTACCGACAGTGCAGTACTTCGAGCCTCAGTCTCAGCCTCAGGAGAGATGCCTGCAGGAACATGTTACCGACAGTGCAGTAATTCGAGACTCAATCTCAGCCTCAGGAGCGATGCCTGCAGGAACATGTTACCCACAGTGCAGTACTTCGAGCCTCAGTCTCAGCCTCAGGAGAGACGCCTGCAGGAACATGTCACCCACAGTGCAGTACTGCGAGCCTCAGTCTCAGCCTCAGGAGAGATGCCTGCAGGAACATGTTACCGACAGTGCAGTACTTGGAGCCTCAGCCTCAGCCTCAGGAGAGACGCCTGCAGGAACATGTTACCCACAGTGCAGTACTGCGAGCCTCAGTCTCAGCCTCAGGAGAGATGCCTGCAGGAACATGTTACCGACAGTGCAGTACTGCGAGCCTCAGTCTCATCCTCAGGAGCGATGCCTGCAGGAACATGTTACCGACAGTGCAGTACTTCGAGCCTCTGTCTCAGCCTCAGGAGAGATGCCTGCAGGAACATGTTACCGACAGTGCAGTACTGCGAGCCTCAGTCTCAGCCTCAGGAGAAATGCCTGCAGGAACATGTTACCCACAGTGCAGTACTGCGAGCCTCAGTCTCAGCCTCAGGAGAGATGCCTGCAGGAACACGTTACCAACAGTGCAGTACTGCGAGCCTCAGTCTCAGCCTCAGGAGAGATGCCTGCAGGAACATGTTACCCACAGTGCAGTACTGCGAGCCTCAGTCTCAGCCTCAGGAGAGATGCCTACAGGAACACGTTACCAACAGTGCAGTACTTGGAGCCTCAGTCTCAGCCTCAGGAGCGATGCCTGCAGGAACATGTTACCAGTGCAGTACTGCGAGCCTCAGTCTCAGCCTCAGGAGAGATGCCTGCAGGAACATGTTACCCACAGTGCAGTACTGCGAGCCTCCGTCTCAGCCTCAGGAGAGATGCCTGCAGGAACACGTTACCAACAGTGCAGTACTGCGAGCCTCAGTCTCAGCCTCAGGAGAGATGCCTGCAGGAACATGTTACCGACAGTGCAGTACTTCGAGCCTCAGTCTCGGCCTCAGGAGAGACGCCTGCAGGAACATGTTACTGACAGTGCAGTACTTGGAGCCTCAGTCTCAGCCTCAGGAGCGATGCCTGCAGGAACATGTTACCCACAGTGCAGTACTTCGAACCTCAGTCTCAGCCTCAGGAGAGATGCCTGCAGGAACATGTTACCGACAGTGCAGTACTTGGAGCCTCAGTCTCAGCCTCAGGAGCTATGCCTGCAGGAACATGTTACCCACAGTGCAGTACTTCGAGCCTCAGTCTCAGCATCAGGAGAGACACCTGCAAGAACATGTTACCCACAGTGCAGTACTGC
Organism: Triturus cristatus; assembly: GCF_964204655.1. Classification (NCBI taxonomy): domain Eukaryota; kingdom Metazoa; phylum Chordata; class Amphibia; order Caudata; family Salamandridae; genus Triturus; species Triturus cristatus. The sequence goes on along the minus strand of NC_140579.1, from coordinate 394,780,665 downwards.
GAGCCTCAGGAGAGATGCCTGCAGGAACATGTTACCGACAGTGCAGTACTTGGAGCCTCAGTCTCAGCCTCAGGAGAAATGCCTGCAGGAACATGTTACCGACAGCGCAGTACTTGGAGCCTCAGTCTCAGCCTCAGGAGAGATGCCTGCAGGAACATGTTACCGACAGTGCATACTTGGAGCCTCAGTCTCAGCCTCAGGAGAGATGCCTGCAGGAACATGTTACCGACAGTGCAGTACTTCGAGCCTCAGTCTCAGCCTCAGGAGAGATGCCTACAGGAACATGTTACCCACAGTGCAGTAATTCAAGCCTCAGTCTCAGCCTCAGGAGAGACGCCTGCAGGAACATGTTACCCACAGTGCAGTACTGCGAGCCTCAGTCTCAGCCTCAGGAGAGACGCCTGCAGGAACATGTTACCCACAGTGCAGTACTGCGAGCCTCAGTCTCAGCCTCAGGAGAGATGCCTGCAGGAACATGTTACCGACAGTGCAGTACTTGGAGCCTCAGTCTCAGCCTCAGGAGCGATGCCTGCAGGAACATGTTACCGACAGTGCAGTACTGCGAGCCTCAGTCTCAGCCTCAGGAGAGATGCCTGCAGGAACATGTTACCCACAGTGCAGTACTGCGAGCCTCAGTCTCAGCCTCAGGAGAGATGCCTGCAGGAACATGTTACCGACAGTGCAGTACTGCGAGCTTCAGTCTCAGCCTCAGGAGAGATGCCTGCAGGAACATGTTACCGACAGTGCAGTACTGCGAGCCTCAATATCTGCCTCAGGAGAGATGCCTGCAGGAACATGTTACCGACAGTGCAGTACTGCGAGCCTCAGTCTCAGCCTCAGGAGAGATGCCTGCAGGAACACGTTACCAACAGTGCAGTACTGCGAGCCTCAGTCTCAGCCTCAGGAGAGATGCCTGCAGGAACATGTTACCGACAGTGCAGTACTTGGAGCCTCAGTCTCAGCCTCAGGAGAGATGCCTGCAGGAACATGTTACCGACAGCGCAGTACTTGGAGCCTCAGTCTCTGCTTCAGGAGAGATGCCTGCAGGAACATGTTACCGACAGTGCAGTACTTGGAGCCTCAGTCTCAGCCTCAGGAGAGATGCCTGCAGGAACATGTTACCGACAGTGCAGTACTGCGAGCCTCAATATCAGCCTCAGGAGGGATGCCTGCAGGAACATGTTACCGACAGTGCAGTACTGCGAGCCTCAGTCTCAGCCTCAGGAGAGATGCCTGCAGGAACATGTTACCCACAGTGCAGTACTGCGAGCCTCAGTCTCAGCCTCAGGAGAGATGCCTGCAGGAACATGTTACCGACAGTGCAGTACTGCAAACCTCAATATCTGCCTCAGGAGAGATGCCTGCAGGAACATGTTACCGACAGTGCAGTACTGCGAGCCTCAGTCTCAGCCTCAGGAGAGATGCCTGCAGGAACACGTTACCAACAGTGCAGTACTGCGAGCCTCAGTCTCAGCCTCAGGAGAGACGCCTGCAGGAACATGTTACCGACAGTGCAGTACTTGGAGCCTCAGTCTCAGCCTCAGGAGCGATGCCTGCAGGAACATGTTACCCACAGTGCAGTACTTCGAGCCTCAGTCTCAGCCTCAGGAGAGATGCCTGCAGGAACATGTTACCGACAGTGCAGTACTTGGAGCCTCAGTCTCAGCCTCAGGAGCGATGCCTGCAGGAACATGTTACCCACAGTGCAGTACTTGGAGCCTCAGTCTCAGCCTCAGGAGAGATGCCTGCAGGAACATGTTACCCACAGTGCAGTACTGCGAGCCTCAGTCTCAGCCTCAGGAGAGATGCCTGCAGGAACACGTTACCAACAGTGCAGTACTGCGAGCCTCAGTCTCAGCCTCAGGACAGATGCCTGCAGGAACATGTTACCGACAGTGCAGTACTTCGAGCCTCAGTCTCAGCCTCAGGAGAGACGCCTGCAGGAACATGTTACCGAAAGTGCAGTACTTGGAGCCTCAGTCTCAGCCTCAGGAGCGATGCCTGCAGGAACATGTTACCCACAGTGCAGTACTTCGAGCCTCAGTCTCAGCCTCAGGAGAGATGCCTGCAGGAACATGTTACCGACAGTGCAGTACTTGGAGCCTCAGTCTCAGCCTCAGGAGCGATGCCTGCAGGAACATGTTACCCACAGTGCAGTACTTCGAGCCTCAGTCTCAGCCCCAGGAGCGATGCCTGCAGGAACATGTTACCCACAGTGCAGTACTGCGAGCCTCAGTCTCAGCCTCAGGAGAGATGCCTGCAGGAACATGTTACCCACAGTGCAGTACTGCGAGCCTCAGTTTCAGCCTTAGGAGAGATGCCTGCATGAACATGTTACCGACAGTGCAGTACTGCGAGCCTCAGTCTCAGCCTCAGGAGAGACGCCTGCAGGAACATGTTACCCACAGTGCAGTACTGCGAGCCTCAGTCTCAGTCTCAGGAGAGATGCCTGCAGGAACATGTTACCGACAATGCAGTACTGCGAGCCTCAGTCTCATCCTCAGGAGCGATGCCTGCAGGAACATGTTACCGACAGTGCAGTACTTCGAGCCTCAGTTTCGGCCTCAGGAGAGACGCCTGCAGGAACATGTTACCGACAGTGCAGTACTTGGAGCCTCAGTCTCAGCCTCAGGAGCGATGCTTGCAGGAACATGTTACCCACAGTGCAGTACTGCGAGCCTCAGTCTCAGCCTCAGGAGAGATGCCTGCAGGAACATGTTACCCACAGTGCAGTACTGCGAGCCTCAGTCTCAGCCTCAGGAGAGATGCCTGCAGGAACATGTTACCGACAGTGCAGTACTGCGAGCTTCAGTCTCAGCCTCAGGAGAGATGCCTGCAGGAACATGTTACCGACAGTGCAGTACTGCGAGCCTCAATATCTGCCTCAGGAGAGATGCCTGCAGGAACATGTTACCGACAGTGCAGTACTGCGAGCCTCAGTCTCAGCCTCAGGAGAGATGCCTGCAGGAACACGTTACCAACAGTGCAGTACTGCGAGCCTCAGTCTCAGCCTCAGGAGAGATGCCTGCAGGAACATGTTACCGACAGTGCAGTACTTGGAGCCTCAGTCTCAGCCTCAGGAGAGATGCCTGCAGGAACATGTTACCGACAGCGCAGTACTTGGAGCCTCAGTCTCAGCTTCAGGAGAGATGCCTGCAGGAACATGTTACCGACAGTGCAGTACTTGGAGCCTCAGTCTCAGCCTCAGGAGAGATGCCTGCAGGAACATGTTACCGACAGTGCAGTACTGCGAGCCTCAATATCAGCCTCAGGAGGGATGCCTGCAGGAACATGTTACCGACAGTGCAGTACTGCGAGCCTCAGTCTCAGCCTCAGGAGAGATGCCTGCAGGAACATGTTACCCACAGTGCAGTACTGCGAGCCTCAGTCTCAGCCTCAGGAGAGATGCCTGCAGGAACATGTTACCGACAGTGCAGTACTGCAAACCTCAATATCTGCCTCAGGAGAGATGCCTGCAGGAACATGTTACCGACAGTGCAGTACTGCGAGCCTCAGTCTCAGCCTCAGGAGAGATGCCTGCAGGAACACGTTACCAACAGTGCAGTACTGCGAGCCTCAGTCTCAGCCTCAGGAGAGACGCCTGCAGGAACATGTTACCGACAGTGCAGTACTTGGAGCCTCAGTCTCAGCCTCAGGAGCGATGCCTGCAGGAACATGTTACCCACAGTGCAGTACTTCGAGCCTCAGTCTCAGCCTCAGGAGAGATGCCTGCAGGAACATGTTACCGACAGTGCAGTACTTGGAGCCTCAGTCTCAGCCTCAGGAGCGATGCCTGCAGGAACATGTTACCCACAGTGCAGTACTTGGAGCCTCAGTCTCAGCCTCAGGAGAGATGCCTGCAGGAACATGTTACCCACAGTGCAGTACTGCGAGCCTCAGTCTCAGCCTCAGGAGAGATGCCTGCAGGAACACGTTACCAACAGTGCAGTACTGCGAGCCTCAGTCTCAGCCTCAGGACAGATGCCTGCAGGAACATGTTACCGACAGTGCAGTACTTCGAGCCTCAGTCTCAGCCTCAGGAGAGACGCCTGCAGGAACATGTTACCGAAAGTGCAGTACTTGGAGCCTCAGTCTCAGCCTCAGGAGCGATGCCTGCAGGAACATGTTACCCACAGTGCAGTACTTCGAGCCTCAGTCTCAGCCTCAGGAGAGATGCCTGCAGGAACATGTTACCGACAGTGCAGTACTTGGAGCCTCAGTCTCAGCCTCAGGAGCGATGCCTGCAGGAACATGTTACCCACAGTGCAGTACTTCGAGCCTCAGTCTCAGCCCCAGGAGCGATGCCTGCAGGAACATGTTACCCACAGTGCAGTACTGCGAGCCTCAGTCTCAGCCTCAGGAGAGATGCCTGCAGGAACATGTTACCCACAGTGCAGTACTGCGAGCCTCAGTTTCAGCCTTAGGAGAGATGCCTGCATGAACATGTTACCGACAGTGCAGTACTGCGAGCCTCAGTCTCAGCCTCAGGAGAGACGCCTGCAGGAACATGTTACCCACAGTGCAGTACTGCGAGCCTCAGTCTCAGTCTCAGGAGAGATGCCTGCAGGAACATGTTACCGACAATGCAGTACTGCGAGCCTCAGTCTCATCCTCAGGAGCGATGCCTGCAGGAACATGTTACCGACAGTGCAGTACTTCGAGCCTCAGTCTCAGCCTCAGGAGAGATGCCTGCAGGAACATGTTACCGACAGTGCAGTACTGCGACCCTCAGTCTCAGCCTCAGGAGAGATGCCTGCAGGAACATGTTACTCACAGTGCAGTACTGCGAGCCTCAGTCTCAGCCTCAGGAGAGATGCCTGCAGGAACACGTTACCAACAGTGCAGTACTGCGAGCCACAGTCTCAGCCTCAGGAGAGATGCCTGCAGGAACATGTTACCGACAGTGCAGTACTTCGAGCCTCTGTCTCAGCCTCAGGAGAGACGCCTGCAGGAACATGTTACCGACAGTGCAGTACTTGGAGCCTTAGTCTCAGCCTCAGGAGTGATGCCTGCAGGAACATGTTACCGACAGTGCAGTACTGCGAGCCTCAGTCTCAGCCTCAGGAGAGATGCCTGCAGGAACATGTTACCCACAGTGCAGTACTGCGAGCCTCAGTCTCAGCCTCAGGAGAGATGCCTGCAGGAACACGTTACCAACAGTGCAGTACTGCGAGCCTCAGTCTCAGCCTCAGGAGAGATGCCTGCAGGAACATGTTACCGACAGTGCAGTACTTCGAGCCTCAGTCTCAGCCTCAGGAGCGATGCCTGCAGGAACATGTTACCCACAGTGCAGTACTTCGAGCCTCAGTCTCAGCATCAGGAGAGACACCTGCAGGAACATGTTACCCACAGTGCAGTACTGCGAGCCTCAGGAGAGATGCCTGCAGGAACATGTTACCGACTGTGTAGTACTTGGAGCCTCAGTCTCAGCCTCAGGAGAGATGCCTGCAAGAATATGTTACCAACAGCGCAGTACTTGGAGCCTCAGTCTCAGCCTCAGGAGAGATGCCTGCAGGAACATGTTACCAACAGTGCAGTACTTGGAGCCTCAGTCTCAGCCTCAGGAGAGATGCCTGCAGGAACATGTTACCGACAGTGCAGTACTGCGAGCCTCAGTCTCAGCCTCAGGAGAGATGCCTGCAGGAACATGTTACCCACAGTGCAGTACTGCGAGCCTCAGTCTCAGCCTCAGGAGAGATGCCTGCAGGAACATGTTACCGACAGTGCAGTACTGCGAGCCTCAGTCTCAGCCTCAGGAGAGATGCCTGCAGGAACATGTTACCGACAGTGCAGTACTGCGAGCTTCCATATCTGCCTCAGGAGAGATGCCTGCAGGAACATGTTACCGACAGTGCAGTACTGCGAGCCTCAGTCTCAGCCTCAGGAGAGATGTCTGCAGGAACATGTTACCGACAGTGCAGTACTGCGAGCCTCAGTCTTAGCCTCAGGAGAGATGCCTGCAGGAACATGTTACCCTCAGTGCAGTACTGCGAGTCTCAGCCTCAGGAGAGATGCCTGCAGGAACATGTTACCCACAGTGCAGTACTTCAAGCCTCAGTCTCAGCCTCAGGAGAGACGCCTGCAGGAACATGTTACCGACAGTGCTGTACTGCGATCCTCAGTCTCCGCCTCAGGAGAGATGCCTGCAGGAACATGTTACCGACAGTGCAGTACTGCGAGCCTCAGTCTCAGCCTCAGGAGAGATGCCTGCAGGAACATGTTACCCACAGTGCAGTACTTCAAGCCTCAGTCTCAGCCTCAGGAGAAACGCCTGCAGGAACATGTTACCAACAGTGCAGTACTGCGAGCCTCAGTCTCAGCCTCAGGAGAGAAGCCTTCAGGAACATGTTACCGACAGTGCAGTACTTTGAGCCTCAGTCTCAGCCTCAGGAGAGATGCCTGCAGGAACATGTTACCGACAGTGCAGTACTTCGAGCCTCAGTCTCAGCCTCAGGAGCGATGCCTGCAGGAACATGTTACCCACAGTGCTGTACTTCGAGCCTCAGTCTCAGCCTCAGGATTGACGCCTGCAGGAACATGTTACCCACAGTGCAGTACTGCAATCCTCAGTCTCAGCCTCAGGAGAGGCGCCTGCAGGAACATGTTACCCACAGTGCAGTACTGCGAGCCTCAGTCTCAGCCTCAGGAGAGATGCCTGCAGGAACATGTTACCGACAGTGCAGTACTGCGAGCCTCAGTCTCAGCCTCAGGAGAGACGCCTGCAGGAACATGTTACCCACAGTGCAGTACTGCGAGCCTCAGTCTCAGCCTCAGGAGAGATGCCTGCAGGAACATGTTACAGACAGTGCAGTACTGCGAGCCTCAGTCTGATCCTCAGGAGCGATGCCTGCAGGAACATGTTACCGACAGTGCAGTACTTCGAGCCTCAGTCTCAGCCTCAGGAGAGATGTGCAGGAATTTATATAGCGCAAATCACCAAGCGGTCTCTAAGCGCTTGCTTAGGGAACCCGTCCTGGTATTCCCCTGTGAGATAACCCGGCAGGGCATCCGCAAGGTGAAAGCCAGGCATCCCGCCGCGAGGGGCCCATGTGGAGATTAAGCAAGCTATTGCCCAGAGTCGCAGAGTGTGAACCCATGAATCGAGTATGCACTGGAGCGAGAATTATCGAGTCCATGGACATTTATGGACTCAAGACCCATCCGAGCCGGGAATTGAACCCTGGTCCCGGGCTGACCTCTGCTTCCAGGTCTGCCTCCTCTAACCAGTGAGCCACACTTCTCCACAGATGCCTGCAGGAACATGTTACCGACAGTGCAGTACTGCGAGCCTCAGTCTCAGCCTCAGGAGAGATGCCTGCAGGAACATGTTACCCACAGTGCAGTACTGCGAGCCTCAGTCTCAGCCTCAGGAGAGATGCCTGCAGGAACACGTTACCAACAGTGCAGTACTGCAAGCCTCAGTCTCAGCCTCAGGAGAGATGCCTGCAGGAACATGTTACCGACAGTGCAGTACTTCGAGCCTCAGTCTCAGCCTCAGGAGAGACGCCTGCAGGAACATGTTACTGACAGTGCAGTACTTGGAGCCTCAGTCTCAGCCTCATGAGCGATGCTTGCAGGAACATATTACCGACAGTGCAGTACTGCGAGCCTCAGTCTCAGCCTCAGGAGAGATGCCTGCAGGAACATGTTACCGACAGTGCAGTACTTGGAGCCTCAGTCTCAGCCTCAGGGGCTATGCCTGCAGGAACATGTTACCCACAGTGCAGTACTTCGAGCCTTAGTCTCAGCATCAGGAGAGACACCTGCAGGAACATGTTAGCCACAGTGCAGTACTGCGAGCCTCAGGAGAGATGCCTGCAGGAATATGTTACCAACAGCGCAGTACTTGGAGCCTCAGTCTCAGCCTCAGGAGAGATGCCTGCAGGAACATGTTACCGACAGTGCAGTACTTAGAGCCTCAGTCTCAGCCTCAGGAGCGATGCCTGCAGGAACATCTTACCCACAGGGAAGTACTTCGAGTCTCAGCCTCAGGAGAGATGCCTGCAGGAACATGTTACCGACAGTGCAGTACTTGGAGCCTCAGTCTCAGCCTCAGGAGAGATGCCTGCAAGAATATGTTACCAACAGCGCAGTACTTGGAGCCTCAGTCTCAGCCTCAGGAGAGATGCCTGCAGGAACATGTTACCCACAGTGCTGTACTTCGAGCCTCAGTCTCAGCCTCAGGATTGACGCCTGCAGGAACATGTTACCCACAGTGCAGTACTGCAATCCTCAGTCTCAGCCTCAGGAGAGGCGCCTGCAGGAACATGTTACCCACAGTGCAGTACTGCGAGCCTCAGTCTCAGCCTCAGGAGAGATGCCTGCAGGAACATGTTACCGACAGTGCAGTACTGCGAGCCTCAGTCTCAGCCTCAGGAGAGACGCCTGCAGGAACATGTTACCCACAGTGCAGTACTGCGAGCCTCAGTCTCAGCCTCAGGAGAGATGCCTGCAGGAACATGTTACAGACAGTGCAGTACTGCGAGCCTCAGTCTGATCCTCAGGAGCGATGCCTGCAGGAACATGTTACCGACAGTGCAGTACTTCGAGCCTCAGTCTCAGCCTCAGGAGAGATGTGCAGGAATTTATATAGCGCAAATCACCAAGCGGTCTCTAAGCGCTTGCTTAGGGAACCCGTCCTGGTATTCCCCTGTGAGATAACCCGGCAGGGCATCCGCAAGGTGAAAGCCAGGCATCCCGCCGCGAGGGGCCCATGTGGAGATTAAGCAAGCTATTGCCCAGAGTCGCAGAGTGTGAACCCATGAATCGAGTATGCACTGGAGCGAGAATTATCGAGTCCATGGACATTTATGGACTCAAGACCCATCCGAGCCGGGAATTGAACCCTGGTCCCGGGCTGACCTCTGCTTCCAGGTCTGCCTCCTCTAACCAGTGAGCCACACTTCTCCACAGATGCCTGCAGGAACATGTTACCGACAGTGCAGTACTGCGAGCCTCAGTCTCAGCCTCAGGAGAGATGCCTGCAGGAACATGTTACCCACAGTGCAGTACTGCGAGCCTCAGTCTCAGCCTCAGGAGAGATGCCTGCAGGAACACGTTACCAACAGTGCAGTACTGCAAGCCTCAGTCTCAGCCTCAGGAGAGATGCCTGCAGGAACATGTTACCGACAGTGCAGTACTTCGAGCCTCAGTCTCAGCCTCAGGAGAGACGCCTGCAGGAACATGTTACTGACAGTGCAGTACTTGGAGCCTCAGTCTCAGCCTCATGAGCGATGCTTGCAGGAACATATTACCGACAGTGCAGTACTGCGAGCCTCAGTCTCAGCCTCAGGAGAGATGCCTGCAGGAACATGTTACCGACAGTGCAGTACTTGGAGCCTCAGTCTCAGCCTCAGGGGCTATGCCTGCAGGAACATGTTACCCACAGTGCAGTACTTCGAGCCTTAGTCTCAGCATCAGGAGAGACACCTGCAGGAACATGTTAGCCACAGTGCAGTACTGCGAGCCTCAGGAGAGATGCCTGCAGGAATATGTTACCAACAGCGCAGTACTTGGAGCCTCAGTCTCAGCCTCAGGAGAGATGCCTGCAGGAACATGTTACCGACAGTGCAGTACTTAGAGCCTCAGTCTCAGCCTCAGGAGCGATGCCTGCAGGAACATCTTACCCACAGGGAAGTACTTCGAGTCTCAGCCTCAGGAGAGATGCCTGCAGGAACATGTTACCGACAGTGCAGTACTTGGAGCCTCAGTCTCAGCCTCAGGAGCGATGCCTGCAGGAACATGTTACCCACAGTGCAGTACTTCGAGCCTCAGTCTCAGCATCAGGAGAGACACCTGCAGGAACATGTTACCCACAGTGCAGTACTGCGAGCCTCAGGAGAGATGCCTGCAGGAACATGTTACCGACTGTGCAGTACTTGGAGCCTCAGTCTCAGCCTCAGGAGAGATGCCTGCAAGAATATGTTACCAACAGCGCAGTACTTGGAGCCTCAGTCTCAGCCTCAGGAGAGATGCCTGCAGGAACATGTTACCAACAGTGCAGTACTTGGAGCCTCAGTCTCAGCCTCAGGAGAGATGCCTGCAGGAACATGTTACCGACAGTGCAGTACTGCGAGCCTCAGTCTCAGCCTCAGGAGAGATGCCTGCAGGAACATGTTACCCACAGTGCAGTACTGCGAGCCTCAGTCTCAGCCTCAGGAGAGATGCCTGCAGGAACATGTTACCGACAGTGCAGTACTGCGAGCCTCAGTCTCAGCCTCAGGAGAGATGCCTGCAGGAACATGTTACCGACAGTGCAGTACTGCGAGCTTCCATATCTGCCTCAGGAGAGATGCCTGCAGGAACATGTTACCGACAGTGCAGTACTGCGAGCCTCAGTCTCAGCCTCAGGAGAGATGTCTGCAGGAACATGTTACCGACAGTGCAGTACTGCGAGCCTCAGTCTCAGCCTCAGGAGAGATGCCTGCAGGAACATGTTACCCTCAGTGCAGTACTGCGAGCCTCAGCCTCAGGAGAGATGCCTGCAGGAACATGTTACCCACAGTGCAGTACTTCAAGACTCAGTCTCAGCCTCAGGAGAGACGCCTGCAGGAACATGTTACCGACAGTGCTGTACTGCGATCCTCAGTCTCCGCCTCAGGAGAGATGCCTGCAGGAACATGTTACCGACAGTGCAGTACTGCGAGCCTCAGTCTCAGCCTCAGGAGAGATGCCTGCAGGAACATGTTACCCACAGTGCAGTACTTCAAGCCTCAGTCTCAGCCTCAGGAGAAACGCCTGCAGGAACATGTTACCAACAGTGCAGTACTGCGAGCCTCAGTCTCAGCCTCAGGAGAGAAGCCTTCAGGAACATGTTACCGACAGTGCAGTACTTCGAGCCTCAGTCTCAGCCTCAGGAGAGATGCCTGCAGGAACATGTTACCGACAGTGCAGTACTTCGAGCCTCAGTCTCAGCCTCAGGAGCGATGCCTGCAGGAACATGTTACCCACAGTGCTGTACTTCGAGCCTCAGTCTCAGCCTCAGGATTGACGCCTGCAGGAACATGTTACCCACAGTGCAGTACTGCAATCCTCAGTCTCAGCCTCAGGAGAGGCGCCTGCAGGAACATGTTACCCACAGTGCAGTACTGCGAGCCTCAGTCTCAGCCTCAGGAGAGATGCCTGCAGGAACATGTTACCGACAGTGCAGTACTTGGAGCCGCAGTCTCAGCCTCAGGAGAGACGCCTGCAGGAACATGTTACCCACAGTGCATTACTGCGAGCCTCAGTCTCAGCCTCAGGAGAGATGCCTGCAGGAACATGTTACCGACAGTGCAGTACTGCGAGCCTCAGTCTCAGCCTCAGGAGAGACGCCTGCAGGAACATGTTACCCACAGTGCAGTACTGCGAGCCTCAGTCTCAGCCTCAGGAGAGATGCCTGCAGGAACATGTTACAGACAGTGCAGTACTGCGAGCCTCAGTCTGATCCTCAGGAGCGATGCCTGCAGGAACATGTTACCGACAGTGCAGTACTTCGAGCCTCAGTCTCAGCCTCAGGAGAGATGCCTGCAGGAACATGTTACCGACAGTGCAGTACTGCGAGCCTCAGTCTCAGCCTCAGGAGAGATGCCTGCAGGAACATGTTACCCACAGTGCAGTACTGCGAGCCTCAGTCTCAGCCTCAGGAGAGATGCCTGCAGGAACACGTTACCAACAGTGCAGTACTGCAAGCCTCAGTCTCAGCCTCAGGAGAGATGCCTGCAGGAACATGTTACTGACAGTGCAGTACTTCGAGCCTCAGTCTCAGCCTCAGGAGAGACGCCTGCAGGAACATGTTACTGACAGTGCAGTACTTGGAGCCTCAGTCTCAGCCTCATGAGCGCTGCTTGCAGGAACATATTACCGACAGTGCAGTACTGCGAGCCTCAGTCTCAGCCTCAGGAGAGATGCCTGCAGGAACATGTTACCGACAGTGCAGTACTTGGAGCCTCAGTCTCAGCCTCAGGAGCTATGCCTGCAGGAACATGTTACCCACAGTGCAGTACTTCGAGCCTTAGTCTCAGCATCAGGAGAGACACCTGCAGGAACATGTTAGCCACAGTGCAGTACTGCGAGCCTCAGGAGAGATGCCTGCAGGAATATGTTACCAACAGCGCAGTACTTGGAGCCTCAGTCTCAGCCTCAGGAGAGATGCCTGCAGGAACATGTTACCGACAGTGCAGTACTTGGAGCCTCAGTCTCAGCCTCAGGAGAGATGCCTGCAGGAACATGTTACCGACAGTGCAGTACTGCGCGCCTCAATATCAGCCTCAGGAGAGATGCCTGCAGGAACATGTTACCGACAGTGCAGTACTGCGAGCCTCAGTCTCAGCCTCAGGAGAGATGCCTGCAGGAACATGTTACCCACAGTGCAGTACTGCGAGCCTCAGTCTCAGCCTCAGGAGAGATGCCTGCAGGAACATGTTACCGACAGTGCAGTACTGCGAGCCTCAGTCTCAACCTCAGGAGAGATGCCTGCAGGAACATGTTACCGACAGTGCAGTACTGCGAGCCTCAATATCTGCCTCAGGAGAGATGCCTGCAGGAACAGGTTACCGACAGTGCAGTTCTGCGAGCCTCAGCCTCAGGAGAGATGCCTGCAGGAACATGTTACCCACAGTGCAGTACTTCAAGCCTCAGTCTCAGCCTCAGGAGAGACGCCTGCAGGAACATGTTACCGACAGTGCAGTACTTGGAGCCTCAGTCTAGGCCTCAGGAGAGACGCCTGCAGGAACATGTTACCCACAGTGCTGTACTGCGATCCTCAGTCTCCGCCTCAGGAGAGATGCCTGCAGGAACATGTTACCGACAGTGCAGTACTGCGAGTCTCAGCCTCAGGAGAGATGCCTGCAGGAACATGTTACCCACAGTGCAGTACTGCGAGCCTCAGTCTCAGCCTCAGGAGAGAAGCCTGCAGGAACATGTTACCGACAGCGCAGTACTTCGAGCCTCAGACTCAGCCTCAGGAGAGATGCCTGCAGGAACATGTTACCGACAGTGCAGTACTTCGAGCCTCAGTCTCAGCCTCAGGAGAGATGCCTGCAGGAACACGTTACCAACAGTGCAGTACTGCGAGCCTCAGTCTCAGCCTCAGGAGAGATGCCTGCAGGAACATGTTACCGACAGTGCAGTACTTCGAGCCTCAGTCTCGGCCTCAGGAGAGACGCCTGCAGGAACACGTTACCGACAGTGCAGTACTTGGAGCCTCAGTCTCAGCCTCAGGAGCGATGCTTGCAGGAACATGTTACCCACAGTGCAGTACTTCGAGCCTCAGTCTCAGCCTCAGGAGAGATGCCTGCAGGAACATGTTACCGACAGTGCAGTACTTGGAGCCTCAGTCTCAGCCTCACGAGCGATGCCTGCAGGAACATGTTACCCACAGTGCAGTACTTCGAGCCTCAGTCTCAGCCTCAGGATTGACGCCTGCAGGAACATGTTACCCACAGTGCAGTACTGTGAGCCTCAGTCTCAGCCTCAGGAGAGACGCCTGCAGGAACATGTTACCCACAGTGCAGTACTGCGAGCCTCAGTCTCAGCCTCAGGAGAGATGCCTGCAGGAACATGTTACCGACAGTGCAGTACTTGGAGCCTCAGTCTCAGCATCAGGAGAGACGCCTGCAGGAACATGTTACCCACAGTGCAGTACTGCGAGCCTCAGTCTCAGCCTCAGGAGAGATGCCTGCAGGAACATGTTACCAACAGTGCAGTACTGCGAGCCTCAGTCTCAGCCTCAGGAGAGACGCCTGCAGGAACACGTTACCAACAGTGCAGTACTGCGAGCCTCAGTCTCAGCCTCAGGAGAGATGCCTGCAGGAACATGTTACCGACAGTGCAGTACTTCGAGCCTCAGTCTCGGCCTCAGGAGAGACGCCTGCAGGAACATGTTACCGACAGTGCAGTACTTGGAGCCTCAGTCTCAGCCTCAGGAGCGATGCTTGCAGGAACATGTTACCCACAGTGCAGTACTTCGAGCCTCAGTCTCAGCCTCAGGAGAGATGCCTGCAGGAACATGTTACCGACAGTGCAGTACTTGGAGCCTCAGTCTCAGCCACAGGAGCGATGCCTGCAGGAACATGTTACCCACAGTGCAGTACTTCGAGCCTCAGTCTCAGCATCAGGAGAGACACCTGCAGGAACATGTTACCCACAGTGCAGTACTGCGAGCCTCAGGAGAGATGCCTGCAGGAACATGTTACCGACAGTGCAGGACTTGGAGCCTCAGTCTCAGCCTCAGGAGAGATGCCTGCAGGAATATGTTACCAACAGCGCAGTACTTGGAGCCTCAGTCTCAGCCTCAGGAGAGATGCCTGCAGGAACATGTTACCGACAGTGCAGTACTTGGAGCCTCAGTCTCAGCCTCAGGAGAGATGCCTGCAGGAACATGTTACCGACAGTGCAGTACTGCGAGCCTCAATATCAGCCTCAGGAGAGATGCCTGCAGGAACATGTTACCGACAGTGCAGTACTGCGAGCCTCAGTCTCAGCCTCAGGAGAGATGCCTGCCGGAACATGTTACCCACAGTGCAGTACTGCGAGCCTCAGTCTCAGCCTCAGGAGAGATGCCTGCAGGAACATGTTACCGACAGTGCAGTACTGCGAGCCTCAGTCTCAGCCTCAGGAGCGATGCCTGCAGGAACATGTTACCGACAGTGCAGTACTTCGAGCCTCAGTCTCAGCCTCAGGAGAGACGCCTGCAGGAACATGTTACTGACAGTGCAGTACTTGGAGCCTCAGTCTCAGCCTCATGAGCGATGCTTGCAGGAACATATTACCGACAGTGCAGTACTGCGAGCCTCAGTCTCAGCCTCAGGAGAGATGCCTGCAGGAACATGTTACCGACAGTGCAGTACTTGGAGCCTCAGTCTCAGCCTCAGGAGCTATGCCTGCAGGAACATGTTACCCACAGTGCAGTACTTCGAGCCTTAGTCTCAGCATCAGGAGAGACACCTGCAGGAACATGTTAGCCACAGTGCAGTACTGCGAGCCTCAGGAGAGATGCCTGCAGGAATATGTTACCAACAGCGCAGTACTTGGAGCCTCAGTCTCAGCCTCAGGAGAGATGCCTGCAGGAACATGTTACCGACAGTGCAGTACTTGGAGCCTCAGTCTCAGCCTCAGGAGAGATGCCTGCAGGAACATGTTACCGACAGTGCAGTACTGCGCGCCTCAATATCAGCCTCAGGAGAGATGCCTGCAGGAACATGTTACCGACAGTGCAGTACTGCGAGCCTCAGTCTCAGCCTCAGGAGAGATGCCTGCAGGAACATGTTACCCACAGTGCAGTACTGCGAGCCTCAGTCTCAGCCTCAGGAGAGATGCCTGCAGGAACATGTTACCGACAGTGCAGTACTGCGAGCCTCAGTCTCAACCTCAGGAGAGATGCCTGCAGGAACATGTTACCGACAGTGCAGTACTGCGAGCCTCAATATCTGCCTCAGGAGAGATGCCTGCAGGAACAGGTTACCGACAGTGCAGTTCTGCGAGCCTCAGCCTCAGGAGAGATGCCTGCAGGAACATGTTACCCACAGTGCAGTACTTCAAGCCTCAGTCTCAGCCTCAGGAGAGACGCCTGCAGGAACATGTTACCGACAGTGCAGTACTTGGAGCCTCAGTCTAGGCCTCAGGAGAGACGCCTGCAGGAACATGTTACCCACAGTGCTGTACTGCGATCCTCAGTCTCCGCCTCAGGAGAGATGCCTGCAGGAACATGTTACCGACAGTGCAGTACTGCGAGTCTCAGCCTCAGGAGAGATGCCTGCAGGAACATGTTACCCACAGTGCAGTACTGCGAGCCTCAGTCTCAGCCTCAGGAGAGAAGCCTGCAGGAACATGTTACCGACAGCGCAGTACTTCGAGCCTCAGACTCAGCCTCAGGAGAGATGCCTGCAGGAACATGTTACCGACAGTGCAGTACTTCGAGCCTCAGTCTCAGCCTCAGGAGAGATGCCTGCAGGAACACGTTACCAACAGTGCAGTACTGCGAGCCTCAGTCTCAGCCTCAGGAGAGATGCCTGCAGGAACATGTTACCGACAGTGCAGTACTTCGAGCCTCAGTCTCGGCCTCAGGAGAGACGCCTGCAGGAACACGTTACCGACAGTGCAGTACTTGGAGCCTCAGTCTCAGCCTCAGGAGCGATGCTTGCAGGAACATGTTACCCACAGTGCAGTACTTCGAGCCTCAGTCTCAGCCTCAGGAGAGATGCCTGCAGGAACATGTTACCGACAGTGCAGTACTTGGAGCCTCAGTCTCAGCCTCACGAGCGATGCCTGCAGGAACATGTTACCCACAGTGCAGTACTTCGAGCCTCAGTCTCAGCCTCAGGATTGACGCCTGCAGGAACATGTTACCCACAGTGCAGTACTGTGAGCCTCAGTCTCAGCCTCAGGAGAGACGCCTGCAGGAACATGTTACCCACAGTGCAGTACTGCGAGCCTCAGTCTCAGCCTCAGGAGAGATGCCTGCAGGAACATGTTACCGACAGTGCAGTACTTGGAGCCTCAGTCTCAGCCTCATGAGCGATGCTTGCAGGAACATATTACCGACAGTGCAGTACTGCGAGCCTCAGTCTCAGCCTCAGGAGAGATGCCTGCAGGAACATGTTACTGACAGTGCAGTACTTGGAGCCTCAGTCTCAGCCTCATGAGCGATGCTTGCAGGAACATATTACCGACAGTGCAGTACTGCGAGCCTCAGTCTCAGCCTCAGGAGAGATGCCTGCAGGAACATGTTACCGACAGTGCAGTACTTGGAGCCTCAGTCTCAGCCTCAGGGGCTATGCCTGCAGGAACATGTTACCCACAGTGCAGTACTTCGAGCCTTAGTCTCAGCATCAGGAGAGACACCTGCAGGAACATGTTAGCCACAGTGCAGTACTGCGAGCCTCAGGAGAGATGCCTGCAGGAATATGTTACCAACAGCGCAGTACTTGGAGCCTCAGTCTCAGCCTCAGGAGAGATGCCTGCAGGAACATGTTACCGACAGTGCAGTACTTAGAGCCTCAGTCTCAGCCTCAGGAGCGATGCCTGCAGGAACATCTTACCCACAGGGAAGTACTTCGAGTCTCAGCCTCAGGAGAGATGCCTGCAGGAACATGTTACCGACAGTGCAGTACTTGGAGCCTCAGTCTCAGCCTCAGGAGAGATGCCTGCAAGAATATGTTACCAACAGCGCAGTACTTGGAGCCTCAGTCTCAGCCTCAGGAGAGATGCCTGCAGGAACATGTTACCCACAGTGCTGTACTTCGAGCCTCAGTCTCAGCCTCAGGATTGACGCCTGCAGGAACATGTTACCCACAGTGCAGTACTGCAATCCTCAGTCTCAGCCTCAGGAGAGGCGCCTGCAGGAACATGTTACCCACAGTGCAGTACTGCGAGCCTCAGTCTCAGCCTCAGGAGAGATGCCTGCAGGAACATGTTACCGACAGTGCAGTACTGCGAGCCTCAGTCTCAGCCTCAGGAGAGACGCCTGCAGGAACATGTTACCCACAGTGCAGTACTGCGAGCCTCAGTCTCAGCCTCAGGAGAGATGCCTGCAGGAACATGTTACAGACAGTGCAGTACTGCGAGCCTCAGTCTGATCCTCAGGAGCGATGCCTGCAGGAACATGTTACCGACAGTGCAGTACTTCGAGCCTCAGTCTCAGCCTCAGGAGAGATGTGCAGGAATTTATATAGCGCAAATCACCAAGCGGTCTCTAAGCGCTTGCTTAGGGAACCCGTCCTGGTATTCCCCTGTGAGATAACCCGGCAGGGCATCCGCAAGGTGAAAGCCAGGCATCCCGCCGCGAGGGGCCCATGTGGAGATTAAGCAAGCTATTGCCCAGAGTCGCAGAGTGTGAACCCATGAATCGAGTATGCACTGGAGCGAGAATTATCGAGTCCATGGACATTTATGGACTCAAGACCCATCCGAGCCGGGAATTGAACCCTGGTCCCGGGCTGACCTCTGCTTCCAGGTCTGCCTCCTCTAACCAGTGAGCCACACTTCTCCACAGATGCCTGCAGGAACATGTTACCGACAGTGCAGTACTGCGAGCCTCAGTCTCAGCCTCAGGAGAGATGCCTGCAGGAACATGTTACCCACAGTGCAGTACTGCGAGCCTCAGTCTCAGCCTCAGGAGAGATGCCTGCAGGAACACGTTACCAACAGTGCAGTACTGCAAGCCTCAGTCTCAGCCTCAGGAGAGATGCCTGCAGGAACATGTTACCGACAGTGCAGTACTTCGAGCCTCAGTCTCAGCCTCAGGAGAGACGCCTGCAGGAACATGTTACTGACAGTGCAGTACTTGGAGCCTCAGTCTCAGCCTCATGAGCGATGCTTGCAGGAACATATTACCGACAGTGCAGTACTGCGAGCCTCAGTCTCAGCCTCAGGAGAGATGCCTGCAGGAACATGTTACCGACAGTGCAGTACTTGGAGCCTCAGTCTCAGCCTCAGGGGCTATGCCTGCAGGAACATGTTACCCACAGTGCAGTACTTCGAGCCTTAGTCTCAGCATCAGGAGAGACACCTGCAGGAACATGTTAGCCACAGTGCAGTACTGCGAGCCTCAGGAGAGATGCCTGCAGGAATATGTTACCAACAGCGCAGTACTTGGAGCCTCAGTCTCAGCCTCAGGAGAGATGCCTGCAGGAACATGTTACCGACAGTGCAGTACTTAGAGCCTCAGTCTCAGCCTCAGGAGCGATGCCTGCAGGAACATCTTACCCACAGGGAAGTACTTCGAGTCTCAGCCTCAGGAGAGATGCCTGCAGGAACATGTTACCGACAGTGCAGTACTTGGAGCCTCAGTCTCAGCCTCAGGAGCGATGCCTGCAGGAACATGTTACCCACAGTGCAGTACTTCGAGCCTCAGTCTCAGCATCAGGAGAGACACCTGCAGGAACATGTTACCCACAGTGCAGTACTGCGAGCCTCAGGAGAGATGCCTGCAGGAACATGTTACCGACTGTGCAGTACTTGGAGCCTCAGTCTCAGCCTCAGGAGAGATGCCTGCAAGAATATGTTACCAACAGCGCAGTACTTGGAGCCTCAGTCTCAGCCTCAGGAGAGATGCCTGCAGGAACATGTTACCAACAGTGCAGTACTTGGAGCCTCAGTCTCAGCCTCAGGAGAGATGCCTGCAGGAACATGTTACCGACAGTGCAGTACTGCGAGCCTCAGTCTCAGCCTCAGGAGAGATGCCTGCAGGAACATGTTACCCACAGTGCAGTACTGCGAGCCTCAGTCTCAGCCTCAGGAGAGATGCCTGCAGGAACATGTTACCGACAGTGCAGTACTGCGAGCCTCAGTCTCAGCCTCAGGAGAGATGCCTGCAGGAACATGTTACCGACAGTGCAGTACTGCGAGCTTCCATATCTGCCTCAGGAGAGATGCCTGCAGGAACATGTTACCGACAGTGCAGTACTGCGAGCCTCAGTCTCAGCCTCAGGAGAGATGTCTGCAGGAACATGTTACCGACAGTGCAGTACTGCGAGCCTCAGTCTCAGCCTCAGGAGAGATGCCTGCAGGAACATGTTACCCTCAGTGCAGTACTGCGAGCCTCAGCCTCAGGAGAGATGCCTGCAGGAACATGTTACCCACAGTGCAGTACTTCAAGACTCAGTCTCAGCCTCAGGAGAGACGCCTGCAGGAACATGTTACCGACAGTGCTGTACTGCGATCCTCAGTCTCCGCCTCAGGAGAGATGCCTGCAGGAACATGTTACCGACAGTGCAGTACTGCGAGCCTCAGTCTCAGCCTCAGGAGAGATGCCTGCAGGAACATGTTACCCACAGTGCAGTACTTCAAGCCTCAGTCTCAGCCTCAGGAGAAACGCCTGCAGGAACATGTTACCAACAGTGCAGTACTGCGAGCCTCAGTCTCAGCCTCAGGAGAGAAGCCTTCAGGAACATGTTACCGACAGTGCAGTACTTCGAGCCTCAGTCTCAGCCTCAGGAGAGATGCCTGCAGGAACATGTTACCGACAGTGCAGTACTTCGAGCCTCAGTCTCAGCCTCAGGAGCGATGCCTGCAGGAACATGTTACCCACAGTGCTGTACTTCGAGCCTCAGTCTCAGCCTCAGGATTGACGCCTGCAGGAACATGTTACCCACAGTGCAGTACTGCAATCCTCAGTCTCAGCCTCAGGAGAGGCGCCTGCAGGAACATGTTACCCACAGTGCAGTACTGCGAGCCTCAGTCTCAGCCTCAGGAGAGATGCCTGCAGGAACATGTTACCGACAGTGCAGTACTTGGA
This sequence comes from Triturus cristatus, assembly GCF_964204655.1. Classification (NCBI taxonomy): domain Eukaryota; kingdom Metazoa; phylum Chordata; class Amphibia; order Caudata; family Salamandridae; genus Triturus; species Triturus cristatus. The sequence goes on along the minus strand of NC_140579.1, from coordinate 394,760,450 downwards.
GCCGCAGTCTCAGCCTCAGGAGAGACGCCTGCAGGAACATGTTACCCACAGTGCATTACTGCGAGCCTCAGTCTCAGCCTCAGGAGAGATGCCTGCAGGAACATGTTACCGACAGTGCAGTACTGCGAGCCTCAGTCTCAGCCTCAGGAGAGACGCCTGCAGGAACATGTTACCCACAGTGCAGTACTGCGAGCCTCAGTCTCAGCCTCAGGAGAGATGCCTGCAGGAACATGTTACAGACAGTGCAGTACTGCGAGCCTCAGTCTGATCCTCAGGAGCGATGCCTGCAGGAACATGTTACCGACAGTGCAGTACTTCGAGCCTCAGTCTCAGCCTCAGGAGAGATGCCTGCAGGAACATGTTACCGACAGTGCAGTACTGCGAGCCTCAGTCTCAGCCTCAGGAGAGATGCCTGCAGGAACATGTTACCCACAGTGCAGTACTGCGAGCCTCAGTCTCAGCCTCAGGAGAGATGCCTGCAGGAACACGTTACCAACAGTGCAGTACTGCAAGCCTCAGTCTCAGCCTCAGGAGAGATGCCTGCAGGAACATGTTACTGACAGTGCAGTACTTCGAGCCTCAGTCTCAGCCTCAGGAGAGACGCCTGCAGGAACATGTTACTGACAGTGCAGTACTTGGAGCCTCAGTCTCAGCCTCATGAGCGCTGCTTGCAGGAACATATTACCGACAGTGCAGTACTGCGAGCCTCAGTCTCAGCCTCAGGAGAGATGCCTGCAGGAACATGTTACCGACAGTGCAGTACTTGGAGCCTCAGTCTCAGCCTCAGGAGCTATGCCTGCAGGAACATGTTACCCACAGTGCAGTACTTCGAGCCTTAGTCTCAGCATCAGGAGAGACACCTGCAGGAACATGTTAGCCACAGTGCAGTACTGCGAGCCTCAGGAGAGATGCCTGCAGGAATATGTTACCAACAGCGCAGTACTTGGAGCCTCAGTCTCAGCCTCAGGAGAGATGCCTGCAGGAACATGTTACCGACAGTGCAGTACTTGGAGCCTCAGTCTCAGCCTCAGGAGAGATGCCTGCAGGAACATGTTACCGACAGTGCAGTACTGCGCGCCTCAATATCAGCCTCAGGAGAGATGCCTGCAGGAACATGTTACCGACAGTGCAGTACTGCGAGCCTCAGTCTCAGCCTCAGGAGAGATGCCTGCAGGAACATGTTACCCACAGTGCAGTACTGCGAGCCTCAGTCTCAGCCTCAGGAGAGATGCCTGCAGGAACATGTTACCGACAGTGCAGTACTGCGAGCCTCAGTCTCAACCTCAGGAGAGATGCCTGCAGGAACATGTTACCGACAGTGCAGTACTGCGAGCCTCAATATCTGCCTCAGGAGAGATGCCTGCAGGAACAGGTTACCGACAGTGCAGTTCTGCGAGCCTCAGCCTCAGGAGAGATGCCTGCAGGAACATGTTACCCACAGTGCAGTACTTCAAGCCTCAGTCTCAGCCTCAGGAGAGACGCCTGCAGGAACATGTTACCGACAGTGCAGTACTTGGAGCCTCAGTCTAGGCCTCAGGAGAGACGCCTGCAGGAACATGTTACCCACAGTGCTGTACTGCGATCCTCAGTCTCCGCCTCAGGAGAGATGCCTGCAGGAACATGTTACCGACAGTGCAGTACTGCGAGTCTCAGCCTCAGGAGAGATGCCTGCAGGAACATGTTACCCACAGTGCAGTACTGCGAGCCTCAGTCTCAGCCTCAGGAGAGAAGCCTGCAGGAACATGTTACCGACAGCGCAGTACTTCGAGCCTCAGACTCAGCCTCAGGAGAGATGCCTGCAGGAACATGTTACCGACAGTGCAGTACTTCGAGCCTCAGTCTCAGCCTCAGGAGAGATGCCTGCAGGAACACGTTACCAACAGTGCAGTACTGCGAGCCTCAGTCTCAGCCTCAGGAGAGATGCCTGCAGGAACATGTTACCGACAGTGCAGTACTTCGAGCCTTAGTCTCGGCCTCAGGAGAGACGCCTGCAGGAACACGTTACCGACAGTGCAGTACTTGGAGCCTCAGTCTCAGCCTCAGGAGCGATGCTTGCAGGAACATGTTACCCACAGTGCAGTACTTCGAGCCTCAGTCTCAGCCTCAGGAGAGATGCCTGCAGGAACATGTTACCGACAGTGCAGTACTTGGAGCCTCAGTCTCAGCCTCACGAGCGATGCCTGCAGGAACATGTTACCCACAGTGCAGTACTTCGAGCCTCAGTCTCAGCCTCAGGATTGACGCCTGCAGGAACATGTTACCCACAGTGCAGTACTGTGAGCCTCAGTCTCAGCCTCAGGAGAGACGCCTGCAGGAACATGTTACCCACAGTGCAGTACTGCGAGCCTCAGTCTCAGCCTCAGGAGAGATGCCTGCAGGAACATGTTACCGACAGTGCAGTACTTGGAGCCTCAGTCTCAGCATCAGGAGAGACGCCTGCAGGAACATGTTACCCACAGTGCAGTACTGCGAGCCTCAGTCTCAGCCTCAGGAGAGATGCCTGCAGGAACATGTTACCAACAGTGCAGTACTGCGAGCCTCAGTCTCAGCCTCAGGAGAGACGCCTGCAGGAACACGTTACCAACAGTGCAGTACTGCGAGCCTCAGTCTCAGCCTCAGGAGAGATGCCTGCAGGAACATGTTACCGACAGTGCAGTACTTCGAGCCTCAGTCTCGGCCTCAGGAGAGACGCCTGCAGGAACATGTTACCGACAGTGCAGTACTTGGAGCCTCAGTCTCAGCCTCAGGAGCGATGCTTGCAGGAACATGTTACCCACAGTGCAGTACTTCGAGCCTCAGTCTCAGCCTCAGGAGAGATGCCTGCAGGAACATGTTACCGACAGTGCAGTACTTGGAGCCTCAGTCTCAGCCACAGGAGCGATGCCTGCAGGAACATGTTACCCACAGTGCAGTACTTCGAGCCTCAGTCTCAGCATCAGGAGAGACACCTGCAGGAACATGTTACCCACAGTGCAGTACTGCGAGCCTCAGGAGAGATGCCTGCAGGAACATGTTACCGACAGTGCAGGACTTGGAGCCTCAGTCTCAGCCTCAGGAGAGATGCCTGCAGGAATATGTTACCAACAGCGCAGTACTTGGAGCCTCAGTCTCAGCCTCAGGAGAGATGCCTGCAGGAACATGTTACCGACAGTGCAGTACTTGGAGCCTCAGTCTCAGCCTCAGGAGAGATGCCTGCAGGAACATGTTACCGACAGTGCAGTACTGCGAGCCTCAATATCAGCCTCAGGAGAGATGCCTGCAGGAACATGTTACCGACAGTGCAGTACTGCGAGCCTCAGTCTCAGCCTCAGGAGAGATGCCTGCCGGAACATGTTACCCACAGTGCAGTACTGCGAGCCTCAGTCTCAGCCTCAGGAGAGATGCCTGCAGGAACATGTTACCGACAGTGCAGTACTGCGAGCCTCAGTCTCAGCCTCAGGAGCGATGCCTGCAGGAACATGTTACCGACAGTGCAGTACTTCGAGCCTCAGTCTCAGCCTCAGGAGAGACGCCTGCAGGAACATGTTACTGACAGTGCAGTACTTGGAGCCTCAGTCTCAGCCTCATGAGCGATGCTTGCAGGAACATATTACCGACAGTGCAGTACTGCGAGCCTCAGTCTCAGCCTCAGGAGAGATGCCTGCAGGAACATGTTACCGACAGTGCAGTACTTGGAGCCTCAGTCTCAGCCTCAGGAGCTATGCCTGCAGGAACATGTTACCCACAGTGCAGTACTTCGAGCCTTAGTCTCAGCATCAGGAGAGACACCTGCAGGAACATGTTAGCCACAGTGCAGTACTGCGAGCCTCAGGAGAGATGCCTGCAGGAATATGTTACCAACAGCGCAGTACTTGGAGCCTCAGTCTCAGCCTCAGGAGAGATGCCTGCAGGAACATGTTACCGACAGTGCAGTACTTGGAGCCTCAGTCTCAGCCTCAGGAGAGATGCCTGCAGGAACATGTTACCGACAGTGCAGTACTGCGCGCCTCAATATCAGCCTCAGGAGAGATGCCTGCAGGAACATGTTACCGACAGTGCAGTACTGCGAGCCTCAGTCTCAGCCTCAGGAGAGATGCCTGCAGGAACATGTTACCCACAGTGCAGTACTGCGAGCCTCAGTCTCAGCCTCAGGAGAGATGCCTGCAGGAACATGTTACCGACAGTGCAGTACTGCGAGCCTCAGTCTCAACCTCAGGAGAGATGCCTGCAGGAACATGTTACCGACAGTGCAGTACTGCGAGCCTCAATATCTGCCTCAGGAGAGATGCCTGCAGGAACAGGTTACCGACAGTGCAGTTCTGCGAGCCTCAGCCTCAGGAGAGATGCCTGCAGGAACATGTTACCCACAGTGCAGTACTTCAAGCCTCAGTCTCAGCCTCAGGAGAGACGCCTGCAGGAACATGTTACCGACAGTGCAGTACTTGGAGCCTCAGTCTAGGCCTCAGGAGAGACGCCTGCAGGAACATGTTACCCACAGTGCTGTACTGCGATCCTCAGTCTCCGCCTCAGGAGAGATGCCTGCAGGAACATGTTACCGACAGTGCAGTACTGCGAGTCTCAGCCTCAGGAGAGATGCCTGCAGGAACATGTTACCCACAGTGCAGTACTGCGAGCCTCAGTCTCAGCCTCAGGAGAGAAGCCTGCAGGAACATGTTACCGACAGCGCAGTACTTCGAGCCTCAGACTCAGCCTCAGGAGAGATGCCTGCAGGAACATGTTACCGACAGTGCAGTACTTCGAGCCTCAGTCTCAGCCTCAGGAGAGATGCCTGCAGGAACACGTTACCAACAGTGCAGTACTGCGAGCCTCAGTCTCAGCCTCAGGAGAGATGCCTGCAGGAACATGTTACCGACAGTGCAGTACTTCGAGCCTCAGTCTCGGCCTCAGGAGAGACGCCTGCAGGAACACGTTACCGACAGTGCAGTACTTGGAGCCTCAGTCTCAGCCTCAGGAGCGATGCTTGCAGGAACATGTTACCCACAGTGCAGTACTTCGAGCCTCAGTCTCAGCCTCAGGAGAGATGCCTGCAGGAACATGTTACCGACAGTGCAGTACTTGGAGCCTCAGTCTCAGCCTCACGAGCGATGCCTGCAGGAACATGTTACCCACAGTGCAGTACTTCGAGCCTCAGTCTCAGCCTCAGGATTGACGCCTGCAGGAACATGTTACCCACAGTGCAGTACTGTGAGCCTCAGTCTCAGCCTCAGGAGAGACGCCTGCAGGAACATGTTACCCACAGTGCAGTACTGCGAGCCTCAGTCTCAGCCTCAGGAGAGATGCCTGCAGGAACATGTTACCGACAGTGCAGTACTTGGAGCCTCAGTCTCAGCATCAGGAGAGACGCCTGCAGGAACATGTTACCCACAGTGCAGTACTGCGAGCCTCAGTCTCAGCCTCAGGAGAGATGCCTGCAGGAACATGTTACCAACAGTGCAGTACTGCGAGCCTCAGTCTCAGCCTCAGGAGAGACGCCTGCAGGAACACGTTACCAACAGTGCAGTACTGCGAGCCTCAGTCTCAGCCTCAGGAGAGATGCCTGCAGGAACATGTTACCGACAGTGCAGTACTTCGAGCCTCAGTCTCGGCCTCAGGAGAGACGCCTGCAGGAACATGTTACCGACAGTGCAGTACTTGGAGCCTCAGTCTCAGCCTCAGGAGCGATGCTTGCAGGAACATGTTACCCACAGTGCAGTACTTCGAGCCTCAGTCTCAGCCTCAGGAGAGATGCCTGCAGGAACATGTTACCGACAGTGCAGTACTTGGAGCCTCAGTCTCAGCCACAGGAGCGATGCCTGCAGGAACATGTTACCCACAGTGCAGTACTTCGAGCCTCAGTCTCAGCATCAGGAGAGACACCTGCAGGAACATGTTACCCACAGTGCAGTACTGCGAGCCTCAGGAGAGATGCCTGCAGGAACATGTTACCGACAGTGCAGGACTTGGAGCCTCAGTCTCAGCCTCAGGAGAGATGCCTGCAGGAATATGTTACCAACAGCGCAGTACTTGGAGCCTCAGTCTCAGCCTCAGGAGAGATGCCTGCAGGAACATGTTACCGACAGTGCAGTACTTGGAGCCTCAGTCTCAGCCTCAGGAGAGATGCCTGCAGGAACATGTTACCGACAGTGCAGTACTGCGAGCCTCAATATCAGCCTCAGGAGAGATGCCTGCAGGAACATGTTACCGACAGTGCAGTACTGCGAGCCTCAGTCTCAGCCTCAGGAGAGATGCCTGCCGGAACATGTTACCCACAGTGCAGTACTGCGAGCCTCAGTCTCAGCCTCAGGAGAGATGCCTGCAGGAACATGTTACCGACAGTGCAGTACTGCGAGCCTCAGTCTCAGCCTCAGGAGCGATGCCTGCAGGAACATGTTACCGACAGTGCAGTACTGCGAGCCTCAATATCTGCCTCAGGAGAGATGCCTGCAGGAACATGTTACCGACAGTGCAGTACTGCGAGCCTCAGCCTCAGGAGAGATGCCTGCAGGAACATGTTACCCACAGTGCAGTACTTCAAGCCTCAGTCTCAGCCTCAGGAGAGACGCCTGCAAGAACATGTTACCGACAGTGCAGTACTTGGAGCCTCAGTCTAGGCCTCAGGAGAGACGCCTGCAGGAACATGTTACCCACAGTGCTGTACTGCGATCCTCAGTCTCCGCCTCAGGAGAGATGCCTGCAGGAACATGTTACCGACAGTGCAGTACTTCGAGCCTCAGTCTCAGCCTCAGGAGAGATGCCTGCAGGAACATGTTACCCACAGTGCAGTACTTCAAGCCTCAGTCTCAGCCTCAGGAGAGACGCCTGCAGGAACATGTTACCAACAGTGCAGTACTGCGAGCCTCAGTCTCAGCCTCAGGAGAGAAGCCTGCAGGAACATGTTACCGACAGTGCAGTACTTCGAGCCTCAGACTCAGCCTCAGGAGAGATGCCTGCAGGAACATATTACCGACAGTGCAGTACTTCGAGCCTCAGTCTCAGCCTCAGGAGCGATGCCTGCAGGAACATGTTACGCACAGTGCAGTAGTTCGAGCCTCAGTCTCAGCCTCAGGATCGATGCCTGCAGGAACATGTTACCCACAGTGCAGTACTGTGAGCCTCAGTCTCAGCCTCAGGAGAGACACCTGCAGGAACATGTTACCCACAGTGCAGTACTGCGAGCCTCAGTCTCAGCCTCAGGAGAGATGCCTGCAGGAACATGTTACCGACAGTGCAGTACTTGGAGCCTCAGTCTCAGCCTCAGGAGAGATGCCTGCAGGAACATGTTACCCACAGTGCAGTACTGCGAGCCTCAGTCTCAGCCTCAGGAGAGATGCCTGCAGGAACATGTTACCAACAGTGCAGTACTGCGAGCCTCAGTCTCATCCTCAGGTGCGATGCCTGCAGGAACATGTTACCGACAGTGCAGTACTTCGAGCCTCAGTCTCAGCCTCAGGAGAGATGCCTGCAGGAACATGTTACCGACAGTGCAGTACTGCGAGCCTCTGTCTCAGCCTCAGGAGAGATGCCTGCAGGAACATGTTACCCACAGTGCAGTACTGCGAGCCTCAGTCTCAGCCTCAGGAGAGATGCCTGCAGGAACACGTTACCAACAGTGCAGTACTGCGAGCCTCAGTCTCAGCCTCAGGAGAGATGCCTGCAGGAACATGTTACCGACAGTGCAGTACTTCGAGCCTCAGTCTCAGCCTCAGGAGAGACGCCTGCAGGAACATGTTACCGACAGTGCAGTACTTGGAGCCTCAGTTTAGGCCTCAGGAGCGATGCCTGCAGGAACATGTTACCCACAGTGCAGTACTTCAAGCCTCAGTCTCAGCCTCAGGAGAGACGCCTGCAGGAACATGTTACCAACAGTGCAGTACTGCGAGCCTCAGTCTCAGCCTCAGGAGAGAAGCCTGCAGGAACATGTTACCGACAGTGCAGTACTTCGAGCCTCAGACTCAGCCTCAGGAGAGATGCCTGCAGGAACATGTTACCGACAGTGCAGTACTTCGAGCCTCAGTCTCAGCCTCAGGAGCGATGCCTGCAGGAACATGTTACCCACAGTGCAGTACTTCGAGCCTCAGTCTCAGCCTCAGGATTGATGCCTGCAGGAACATGTTACCCACAGTGCAGTACTGTGAGCCTCAGTCTCAGCCTCAGGAGAGACGCCTGCAGGAACATGTTACCCACAGTGCAGTACTGCGAGCCTCAGTCTCAGCCTCAGGAGAGATGCCTGCAGGAACATGTTACCGACAGTGCAGTACTTGGAGCCTCAGTCTAAGCCTCAGGAGAGACGCCTGCAGGAACATGTTACCCACAGTGCAGTACTGCGAGCCTCAGTCTCAGCCTCAGGAGAGATGCCTGCAGGAACATGTTACCCACAGTGCAGTACTGCGAGCCTCAGTCTCAGCCTCAGGAGAGATGCCTGCAGGAACACGTTACCAACAGTGCAGTACTGCGAGCCTCAGTCTCAGCCTCAGGAGAGATGCCTGCAGGAACATGTTACCGACAGTGCAGTACTTCGAGCCTCAGTCTCGGCCTCAGGAGAGATGCCTGCAGGAACATGTTACCGACAGTGCAGTACTTGGAGCCTCAGTCTCAGCCTCAGGAGAGATGCCTGCAGGAACATGTTCCCGACAGTGCAGTACTGCGAGCCTCAATATCAGCCTCAGGAGAGATGCCTGCAGGAACATGTTACCGACAGTGCAGTACTTGGAGCCTCAGTTTAGGCCTCAGGAGCGATGCCTGCAGGAACATGTTACCCACAGTGCAGTACTTCAAGCCTCAGTCTCAGCCTCAGGAGAGATGCCTGCAGGACCATGTTACCGACAGTGCAGTACTTGGAGCCTCAGTCTCAGCCTCAGGAGCGATGCCTGCAGGAACATGTTACCCACAGTGCAGTACTTGGAGCCTCAGTCTCAGCCTCAGGAGCGATGCCTGCAGGAACATGTTACCCACAGTGCAGTACTGCGAGCCTCAACATCTGCCTCAGGAGAGATGCCTGCAGGAACATGTTACCCACAGTGCAGTACTTCAAGCCTCAGTCTCAGCCTCAGGAGAGACGCCTGCAAGAACATGTTACCGACAGTGCAGTACTTGGAGCCTCAGTCTAGGCCTCAGGAGAGACGCCTGCAGGAACATGTTACCCACAGTGCTGTACTGCGATCCTCAGTCTCCGCCTCAGGAGAGATGCCTGCAGGAACATGTTACCGACAGTGCAGTACTTCGAGCCTCAGTCTCAGCCTCAGGAGAGATGCCTGCAGGAACATGTTACCCACAGTGCAGTACTTCAAGCCTCAGTCTCAGCCTCAGGAGAGACGCCTGCAGGAACATGTTACCAACAGTGCAGTACTGCGAGCCTCAGTCTCAGCCTCAGGAGAGAAGCCTGCAGGAACATGTTACCGACAGTGCAGTACTTCGAGCCTCAGACTCAGCCTCAGGAGAGATGCCTGCAGGAACATGTTACCGACAGTGCAGTACTTCGAGCCTCAGTCTCAGCCTCAGGAGCGATGCCTGCAGGAACATGTTACCCACAGTGCAGTACTTCGAGCCTCAGTCTCAGCCTCAGGATTGATGCCTGCAGGAACATGTTACCCACAGTGCAGTACTGTGAGCCTCAGTCTCAGCCTCAGGAGAGACGCCTGCAGGAACATGTTACCCACAGTGCAGTACTGCGAGCCTCAGTCTCAGCCTCAGGAGAGATGCCTGCAGGAACATGTTACCGACAGTGCAGTACTTGGAGCCTCAGTCTCAGCCTCAGGAGAGATGCCTGCAGGAACATGTTACCCACAGTGCAGTACTGCGAGCCTCAGTCTCAGCCTCAGGAGAGATGCCTGCAGGAACATGTTACCAACAGTGCAGTACTGCGAGCCTCAGTCTCATCCTCAGGAGCGATGCCTGCAGGAACATGTTACCGACAGTGCAGTACTTCGAGCCTCTGTCTCAGCCTCAGGAGAGATGCCTGCAGGAACATGTTACCGACAGTGCAGTACTTCAAGCCTCAGTCTCAGCCTCAGGAGAGACGCCTGCAGGAACATGTTACTGACAGTGCAGTACTTGGAGCCTCAGTCTCAGCCTCAGGAGCGATACCTGCAGGAACATGTTACCGACAGTGCAGTACTTCGAGCCTCAGTCTCGGCCTCAGGAGAGATGCCTGCAGGAACATGTTACCGACAGTGCAGTACTTGGAGCCTCAGTCTCAGCCTCAGGAGCGATGCCTGCAGGAACATGTTACCCACAGTGCAGTACTTCGAGCCTCAGTCTCAGCCTCAGGAGAGATGCCTGCAGGAACATGTTACCGACAGTGCAGTACTTGGAGCCTCAGTCTCAGCCTCAGGAGCGATGCCTGCAGGAACATGTTACCCACAGTGCAGTACTTCGAGCCTCAGTCTCATCATCAGTAGAGACACCTGCAAGAACATGTTACCCACAGTGCTGTACTGCGAGCCTCAGGAGAGATGCCTGCAGGAACATGTTACCGACAGTGCAGTACTTGGAGCCTCAGTCTCAGCCTCAGGAGAGATGCCTGCAGGAACATGTTACCGACAGCGCAGTACTTGGAGCCTCAGTCTCAGCTTCAGGAGAGATGCCTGCAGGAACATGTTACCGACAGTGCAGTACTTGGAGCCTCAGTCTCAGCCTCAGGAGAGATGCCTGCAGGAACATGTTACCGACAGTGCAGTACTGCGAGCCTCAATATCAGCCTCAGGAGGTGTTGGACCCGGCCTCGTGGCGTGGTCCTTAACCCCCCTGGACTGTGGCCGTTCCCCGCCCCGGCCTTCACGTGCCACCCGTCTGAACTGCTCCAAGGCCCTTCACCTGGAACTGCACGTGGTCGCATGCTCCTCATGGCTCCGCCATCTTGTTGGCATCTACGTCACCCCGTACACCAGCCGGCGCGACCCCGCTCAACCCGGCCTCGACCCCAGCGAAGCCCCGACCTCGAGGCACCACGGACTGGCCAGGGGGTGCCGCAGGAACCATTCATCGCCCCCGGCGGAGGACGGTATCGTTGGGACCCCCAACTGTCCTCCCCTCTCGAGGTGTGATCGCCCTGCAAACTCCCATGGGCCTGGCGCCTCTCCTGCTGGGCGTCTGGCCACCTCCACCCGGCCACTCCGCCCCCTCGGGCGCAAGGGTCCGGACATCAAAGGGCTCCAGACCTATATCTGGGGCGACCCCACCACAGCTCGGCAGTTGTATCCCGGAGTCGAGAGCCCTGCTGATCGAATCGCGGCTGACCCTACGGAGAAGAACTCTTGTCGGAACCATCACGAGCCCTGCTGACTGCGTCGCGGCTCCCTCTTGTGAACCTTTCCTGAACCACCTGGAACATCGGAGCCCTGCAGACGCCGTCGCGGCCCCACCTCGCTGAGACCTTCCTCGGAGCCCTGCTGACGACGTCGCGGCTCGAGCTGAGCGGAAACCATCTTGAGAGCCCTGCTGATTGAATCGCGGCTCTCCACGAACTGTACGCCAGAGCCCTGCTGACGCCGTCGCGGCTCGACCCCTCCGAGATCGGAGGTCCTCCAGCTTGAGGATAAGAACTGGGCCCCAGGTACCCTCGTACCACATTCCTGCCAAAGACTGTCCCGCTACCCCTACCCTTCCAAAGAGACATTGAGACTTTTGGTGGATCCCTCGATCCCTTCGTGTAAATATTGAACTCGTAACCTTTTATTGATGATAAAGAATTGCTTGTCTTGAGACAACCTCCTTGAGTCCGGTGTGGTGGTGTTACTGTGCTAGTACGTGATAGGAGAAGGATCTCTCAGGAGACTTCTCGGCAGCGCTCGGCTACTTCGTGCAGTGCGAGGGCCCCCCTTGGTGGTCTCACCGACTCCTCGGGGTCCGCCTTCCAACATTTGGTGGCCAGCGACGGGATCCGAGCCGAACGCAGTACGTACCAGCCAGTACCCACTAGCTACCCATCCAAACGAATAGCATCATGAGCAGCCAGGAAAACAACGCGACAATGGAGTTCCAGCCCGAACGGCTGGAAGAATATACGCACAAAGAATTAAAACAGTTCTGCAGAGACAAAGGCATTGCAACCACCAGCCTCGGTACCAAGGAAGAGATGCAGAAAGCTCTGAGGACATGGCTGGAGGCCAGGGCAGGCCCCTCCCAGGAAGAAGGGCCCTTGCCCCTGACGGAGACCACAGCAACCGCACTGACCCCGGCAACCGGAGGACGAAAGAGCCTAGAAACCGGCCTCTCCGAAGAAGAAATACGAGAGCGGGAAAAGGTCCGGAGCCACGAGCTAGAGCTCGCCCGACTGCGACTGGACGGCGAACTCCAGCTGGCAGAAAAGAAACTGGCCCTCGAGCAGCTACGCCTTCAAGAAGAGATAGAAGAGAAGAGACGACACCGGGAGTTGGAGGAAAAGAAGCTCACCCTTGAGCACGAGCGCAGCCTCAAGGAGCTCGAGATCAAGGCCAAGAACTGAGGGACCAACACCCCCAGTACGAGAGACACTCTACCGCCTGCCGAGGCCAAAGTACATATCCCGAAGGAGGTCGTCAAGGAGTATTACAAAAATGACGATATCCAACAATGGTTCAAGGCCTATGAGGTGGCCATGACCTCCCATCGAGTGCCCCGAAAAGACTGGGGCGCAGGCCTGTGGGGGCGATTCCTGAGTGAAGGGCGGGACACGCTGCTCCAGCTACCGGAGGAAGTGATGACCTCCTACGATCACATGAAGGAGGCCCTGCTCACCCGCTACGGGCTAACAGCGGAGATGTACCGCCAGCGGTTCCGAGACTGCAAGAAAATCCCGGGTACCACATGGGTGGAATATGTGGACTTTTTTAGTCGGGCCCTAGAAGGGTGGATCAAAGGCAGCAAAGTAACCACCTACGGGCAGCTGGTCGACCTCATCGTGTGGGAACATCTTTCCAACAATTGCTTCGTGGAGCTGAGACAGCACCTCCTCGACAGCAAAATGACCGACCCGCGGAAACTGGCCGTCGAGGCCGATCGATGGGTCAACTCCCGGGTCCCCCGGAGCTCAATGGGGGAGTACCAGAGGAACCCCAACGGACCCCCACGCCAGCGCGGTGGGGGGGGAGGGCCGAACAGGAACCGAGACCCTCCCGCTGGGGCCCCCAGGAGCCCCCCTCGAGGGCCACCGCAGCCACATCTCTCCCCGAGCCTAGCACGAAGGGTGGGCCCGGCCCGACCCGGACCACGGCCACCAGTGACCTGCTATGGCTGCCAACAAACCGGACACTTTGCCAGCGACCCGGCCTGCCCTCTGAACTGAAGAAACGGGGCCGGCGGGCCCCCGCCCCAACAGCTGACAGCCGCCGCCTTGGGAGGAGGAGAAGAGGAAGAAGAGGCCCTCGACCGAGAAAACACTGAGTGGGAGCCGGCAGCCATGTCCCTGGTCTGTCTGGGTAGCCGGGAGATGGTACCCTGCACCCCCATCCCAACCAACACCCAGAAGTACCGGCAGCAGGTCACGGTCAACGGACAACGGGCCGAAGCCCTTCGCGACACCGGCGCCAGTATCACCGCTGTCCGCTGCCACCTGGTGACCCCTGAACAGATTCTACCGAATGTGCTGTGCCCTGTCCGGACGGCCGACAACAGTGAAAGCCTATGCCAGATGGCCCTGGTCCCCTTCGAGTGGGGAGGGGTGACGGGCCTGCTGAAGGTGACAGTGCGCGACGACGCCCCGGTCGACTGCCTCCTGGGGAACGACTTGGAGAGTTCCCCCTGGGCTCAAGTAGAACGACGAGAGCACCTCCGAATGTTGGGACTGGCTGATTGGGCCTGCGCCATCACCCGGTCCATGACCGCCCAGGCCCCCCGCTCATCCTCGACCTCCGGGACCGCCCGACCCGAGGGGCTCACACCCCCTCCCGCCAGCAGCGAGGAGGTGGCGGACACCGACCCTGGGTCCAGCGAATCCTCCCCCGAAGAGATGACTTCTCCGAGCGCCCTACCAGAGCTGACGCAATGGCAACACGAAGGGGGCCCCACCCGAGAGCAGTTCCAGCAAGAGCAACAGTCCTGTCCCTCTCTCGAAGGGGTCCGGCAGCAGGCGACCGCGCAAGCCAACGGTGACCAGACCGGCACCCACTGGATCTACTGGGCCGAGGGCCTGTTGTACAGTGAACAGAAAGTAGCAGAACTCGGGGCCAGCCGCGTGTTGGTGGTCCCCCTCCGCTTCCGGGAGTTTCTTCTCAACCTGGCCCATGATGTGCCCCTCGCCGGACACTTGGGGCAAGACAAAACGTACAGTCGTCTGGTGACCCACTTCTACTGGCCCCGGATGCGGAGAGATGTGGACAACCACTGCCGGTCCTGCCAGACCTGCCAAGCCAGCGGAAAGACGGGGGGTCGGGTCAAGGCCCCCCTCCAGCCCTTTCCCGCCGTCAGCACCCCGTTTGAACGGGTCGGAATCGACATTGTGGGACCCCTGGACCCCCAAACCGCCCTGAGCCACCGCTTCATCCTGGTCCTCGTGGACCACGCCACCAGGTACCCGGAGGCGGTCCCGCTCAGAACCATAACGGCCCCTGTGGTAGGCCGGGCCTTGATGGGGATCTTCTCCCGAGTGGGATTCCCCAGCGAAGTGGTGAGCGACCGCGGCACGAACTTTATCTCCAGGTACATGCGGTCCCTGTGGCAACAGTGCGGGGTCACATACAAGTTCACGACCCCATATCACCCTCAGGGGAACGGACTGGTTGAGCGATTCAACCGAACATTGAAAGGGATGATCCAGGGCCTGGAAGAACCACTCAGGCGGAAATGGGATGTCCTGCTGCCCTGCCTCCTGTTCGCCTATCGGGAGGTCCCGCAGAAGTCCCTGGGGTTCAGCCCGTTTGAACTATTGTATGGACACCCGGTCCGCGGACCGCTCAGTCTGGTCAAGGAGGGCTGGGAGATGAAGCCCCGAGGCGCCCCTCCTGACGTCTACCGATACCTCCTGACCCTCCGAAACCAGACCCGCAAGTTCCGAGCCCTCGCCGAAGCCAACCTCGAGGCCAGCCAGGAGGACATGAAGCGGTGGTACGATCGCAACACTTCTACTGTAGAATTCGAGCCAGGTCAGAAAGTATGGGTCATGGCCCCGGTCGAACCCGGCGCCCTCCAGGACAAGTGGACCGGGCCCTTCAAGGTGGTGGAGAAGAAAAGTCCCGTCACCTACTTGGTCGATCTGGAGTCCCCCCGGAACCCCCTCCGGGTCCTACATGCTAACAGGCTAAAACCCCACTTCGCCCGGACCGAACTGAGCCTGCTGCTGGCGACCGACGAGGGGGGCAAGGACGACTCCGAGCCCCTGCCCGACCTCTTGCAAGCCGACATTCACGATGGATCGATCGAAGGGGTCCAACTCGCCTCGTCCCTGACCCCGGAACAGTGCAACGACTGCCAGCGATTACTGCGGGACTACGCAGCCCTCTTCTCTCTCACCCCGGGGGTGACCCACTGGTGCGTCCACGACGTCGACACCGGGGAGAACCCCCCCATACGACACAGAGCCTACCGGGTGCCTGACCGAGTGCGGGCCTGCATCCAGGCCGAAGTAGCGAAGATGCTGGCCCTGGGGGTCATCGAGCCTTCCGACAGCCCGTGGGCCAGCCCTGTCGTCCTGGTGCCCAAGGCCGCAGCTCCCGGCCACCCCCCGGAGTTGCGATTCTGCGTGGACTACCGAGCCCTGAATGTAGTAACCAAGACGGACGCACACCCGATACCCCGGGCCGACGAACTCATCGACCGCCTAGGGGCCGCTCGCTACCTGAGCACGCTGGACCTCACCGCCGGGTACTGGCAAATCCAGCTCACCCCCGGCGCCCAAGAAAGATCCGCCTTTTCGACTCCGGATGGGCATTACCACTTTCGGGTGATGCCCTTCGGAATGAAGAACGCCCCGGCCACCTTCCAGCGACTGGTGAACAAAGTTTTGGCCGGGCTTGAGGCCTTCAGCGCGGCCTACTTAGATGACATTGCCGTGTACAGCAACCACTGGGCCGAGCACCTCCTCCACCTAAAGGCCGTCCTGGCCGCCCTCCAGCGGGCCGGGCTCACAATCAAGGCCAGCAAATGCCAAATCGGCCACGGATCCGTGACCTACCTGGGCCATCAAGTGGGGAGCGGGCAGGTGGCCCCCCTCCAAGCAAAGATAGATGCCATCCAGACCTGGGAACCCCCCACTACCCAGACCGCTGTCCGGGCCTTCCTGGGCCTCACCGGATACTACCGACGGTTTATCCGGGACTATGGGAGCATTGTCGGCCCCCTCACAGAGTTAACGTCCAAAAAGCAGCCCAAGAAGGTACACTGGACACCCCGCTGCCAAACAGCCTTCGACACCCTCAAAACGGCCATGTGTACTGCTCCGGTGCTGCAGGCCCCGGACTACCAGAAGGAGTTCGTGGTACAGACGGACGCCTCCGAGTATGGGATCGGGGCCGTTCTCTCCCAAACTGACGAAAAGGGGCTCGACCGACCAGTGGCCTTCATCAGCCGGCGACTACTGCCCCGGGAGCAACGCTGGAGCAATATTGAGCGCGAGGCCTTCGCTGTGGTGTGGGCCCTCAAGAAGCTCCGGCCCTACCTCTTTGGCGCCCACTTCCGGGTCCAGACCGACCACCGGCCCTTGCAATGGTTAATGCGAATGCGGGGCGAGAACCCCAAACTGCTGCGATGGTCCATCTCGCTACAAGGGATGGACTTTGACGTCGAACACCGGCCCGGCAATGACCACGCCAACGCCGACGGCCTGTCCCGCTTCTTCCGCCTTGACGAGGAGAATCCCCAAGGAGATGGGTGACTCTCCATGCCTTCGGCTGGGGGGGACGCCTGTTGGACCCGGCCTCGTGGCGTGGTCCTTAACCCCCCTGGACTGTGGCCGTTCCCCGCCCCGGCCTTCACGGGCCACCCGTCTGAACTGCTCCAAGGCCCTTCACCTGGAACTGCACGTGGTCGCATGCTCCTCATGGCTCCGCCATCTTTTTGGCATCTACGTCACCCCGTACACCAGCCGGCGCGACCCCGCTCAACCCGGCCTCGACCCCAGCGAAGCCCCGACCTCGAGGCACCACGGACTGGCCAGGGGGTGCCGCAGGAACCATTCATCGCCCCCGGCGGAGGACGGTATCGTTGGGACCCCCAACTGTCCTCCCCTCTCGAGGTGTGATCGCCCTGCAAACTCCCATGGGCCTGGCGCCTCTCCTGCTGGGCGTCTGGCCACCTCCACCCGGCCACTCCGCCCCCTCGGGCGCAAGGGTCCGGACATCAAAGGGCTCCAGACCTATATCTGGGGCGACCCCACCACAGCTCGGCAGTTGTATCCCGGAGTCGAGAGCCCTGCTGATCGAATCGCGGCTGACCCTACGGAGAAGAACTCTTGTCGGAACCATCACGAGCCCTGCTGACTGCGTCGCAGCTCCCTCTTGTGAACCTTTCCTGAACCACCTGGAACATCGGAGCCCTGCAGACGCCGTCGCGGCCCCACCTCGCTGAGACCTTCCTCGGAGCCCTGCTGACGACGTCGCGGCTCGAGCTGAGCGGAAACCATCTTGAGAGCCCTGCTGATTGAATCGCGGCTCTCCACGAACTGTACGCCAGAGCCCTGCTGACGCCGTCGCGGCTCGACCCCTCCGAGATCGGAGGTCCTCCAGCTTGAGGATAAGAACTGGGCCCCAGGTACCCTCGTACCACATTCCTGCCAAAGACTGTCCCGCTACCCCTACCCTTCCAAAGAGACATTGAGACTTTTGGTGGATCCCTCGATCCCTTCGTGTAAATATTGAACTCGTAACCTTTTATTGATGATAAAGAATTGCTTGTCTTGAGACAACCTCCTTGAGTCCGGTGTGGTGGTGTTACTGTGCTAGTACGTGATAGGAGAAGGATCTCTCAGGAGACTTCTCGGCAGCGCTCGGCTACTTCGTGCAGTGCGAGGGCCCCCCTTGGTGGTCTCACCGACTCCTCGGGGTCCGCCTTCCAACAGGAGGGATGCCTGCAGGAACATGTTACCGACAGTGCAGTACTGCGAGCCTCAGTCTCAGCCTCAGGAGAGATGCCTGCAGGAACATGTTACCCACAGTGCAGTACTGCGAGCCTCAGTCTCAGCCTCAGGAGAGATGCCTGCAGGAACATGTTACCGACAGTGCAGTACTGCGAGCTTCAGTCTCAGCCTCAGGAGAGATGCCTGCAGGAACATGTTACCGACAGTGCAGTACTGCGAGCCTCAATATCTGCCTCAGGAGAGATGCCTGCAGGAACATGTTACCGACAGTGCAGTACTGCGAGCCTCAGTCTCAGCCTCAGGAGAGATGCCTGCAGGAACACGTTACCAACAGTGCAGTACTGCGAGCCTCAGTCTCAGCCTCAGGAGAGATGCCTGCAGGAACATGTTACCGACAGTGCAGTACTTGGAGCCTCAGTCTCAGCCTCAGGAGAGATGCCTGCAGGAACATGTTACCGACAGCGCAGTACTTGGAGCCTCAGTCTCAGCTTCAGGAGAGATGCCTGCAGGAACATGTTACCGACAGTGCAGTACTTGGAGCCTCAGTCTCAGCCTCAGGAGAGATGCCTGCAGGAACATGTTACCGACAGTGCAGTACTGCGAGCCTCAATATCAGCCTCAGGAGGGATGCCTGCAGGAACATGTTACCGACAGTGCAGTACTGCGAGCCTCAGTCTCAGCCTCAGGAGAGATGCCTGCAGGAACATGTTACCCACAGTGCAGTACTGCGAGCCTCAGTCTCAGCCTCAGGAGAGATGCCTGCAGGAACATGTTACCGACAGTGCAGTACTGCGAGCCTCAATATCTGCCTCAGGAGAGATGCCTGCAGGAACATGTTACCGACAGTGCAGTACTGCGAGCCTCAGTCTCAGCCTCAGGAGAGATGCCTGCA
Organism: Triturus cristatus; assembly: GCF_964204655.1. Classification (NCBI taxonomy): domain Eukaryota; kingdom Metazoa; phylum Chordata; class Amphibia; order Caudata; family Salamandridae; genus Triturus; species Triturus cristatus. The sequence goes on along the minus strand of NC_140579.1, from coordinate 394,741,596 downwards.
GGAACACGTTACCAACAGTGCAGTACTGCGAGCCTCAGTCTCAGCCTCAGGAGAGACGCCTGCAGGAACATGTTACCGACAGTGCAGTACTTGGAGCCTCAGTCTCAGCCTCAGGAGCGATGCCTGCAGGAACATGTTACCCACAGTGCAGTACTTCGAGCCTCAGTCTCAGCCTCAGGAGAGATGCCTGCAGGAACATGTTACCGACAGTGCAGTACTTGGAGCCTCAGTCTCAGCCTCAGGAGCGATGCCTGCAGGAACATGTTACCCACAGTGCAGTACTTGGAGCCTCAGTCTCAGCCTCAGGAGAGATGCCTGCAGGAACATGTTACCCACAGTGCAGTACTGCGAGCCTCAGTCTCAGCCTCAGGAGAGATGCCTGCAGGAACACGTTACCAACAGTGCAGTACTGCGAGCCTCAGTCTCAGCCTCAGGACAGATGCCTGCAGGAACATGTTACCGACAGTGCAGTACTTCGAGCCTCAGTCTCAGCCTCAGGAGAGACGCCTGCAGGAACATGTTACCGAAAGTGCAGTACTTGGAGCCTCAGTCTCAGCCTCAGGAGCGATGCCTGCAGGAACATGTTACCCACAGTGCAGTACTTCGAGCCTCAGTCTCAGCCTCAGGAGAGATGCCTGCAGGAACATGTTACCGACAGTGCAGTACTTGGAGCCTCAGTCTCAGCCTCAGGAGCGATGCCTGCAGGAACATGTTACCCACAGTGCAGTACTTCGAGCCTCAGTCTCAGCCCCAGGAGCGATGCCTGCAGGAACATGTTACCAACAGTGCAGTACTTGGAGCCTCAGTCTCAGCCTCAGGAGAGATGCCTGCAGGAACATGTTACCGACAGTGCAGTACTGCGAGCCTCAGTCTCATCCTCAGGAGCGATGCCTGCAGGAACATGTTACCGACAGTGCAGTACTTCGAGCCTCAGTCTCAGCCTCAGGAGAGATGCCTGCAGGAACATGTTACCGACAGTGCAGTACTGCGAGCCTCAGTCTCACCACCGAGACACTAATAATCATATACTTTTTCCTATTATGCAATTACAGTTTGAGAGCTTTGTTGCTGGAACATGCAGGAAAAGTAGCTTTAGTGACGATTCACTCGTAGAGGGGTGAGCATTATTAAACCAAGCACCAGAACGAGACCTCCTTCTTTGCCCTCACCTCTTTGCCCCCGATGACTGCCTCATTGGCACTGCTCACCACAATGTTTTTCGTTTCCCAACCACAGAACCCCATTTGGTTAACTCAGTTTGTGAGTTTATATTTTTATTTTATAATGATGTTATGCATTAGGTTTTAATTTGCTTTCGTTTATTGAAGAACAACTGGTTTTAAGTTTCTTGTGTTGAGTCAAAGTGTTTATTTTTGTTTGTTTTATCGTTCGAAGATTAATGGTAATATTGGTTTTTGTTCTTTTTGTTTATGGGTCGGGTCAGTTTTTTGGGGTCTGTGCCAGTCAATGGCAATTAAAAACAAGCTTTGGCATAGCCAATAGGTCTCGCCTTTGGGACCTTATAAGTGTTTAGTTATCCAGCACAATATTCTTGGTGCAACAACATCAACTGTTGCATGGCTAAACACTTATAAGGTCCCAAAGGCGAGACCTATTGGCTATGCCAATGCTTGTTTTTTTATCTGGCCATACCATTAAAAATGATAAGTACGAAGTTGCCAAAGCGTTATGACAACACAGGAATGGTATAAATGTCCCAAAGTAATAACAGAATTGGTAAAATAGGAAAATCATAAATTATACAAATTATGAAAAAATATACTAAGAGCCACTGAAAAAATGATTTTAACACCACCAACCAGCAGAAGGTTTACAGGTATTTCACAGAAATGACCTTTGATACAGAGCACGATTTCAACAGCAGAATGCATTGGTGGTGGATTCCGAATTATGGAAACCTTTCAATTAAACGACAAATGAAGGATCTTGTTGGTTTGAAATACGAAATACATACTCAGTGCAGGAATAAAGCCGAGCATCTGTCATTTACAACGCTTCGGCTACTTTTTTATGCTATTGTGTAGCTTGCATATTTCTTATTCAATCAAATATCTGCATTACAAGCGGTGTCCTTAGTAACACAAGCAAATAAATACATATGAGCAGTAGAGATGCAAACCAAAGTTTGCATTCCTACTTACTAAAATACCAGTTTGTTGGTCCCCATGATTATTACTGGAAAGAACTTAATAAAAAAAAAAACCACATAAACGAGAATGCATCAGTTCTTGCAAATAAGTTAAATGAACAAAGTCAAATACAGTACACAAATGGATTAAAAAGGTGTTCTTTCCTTAACAACGAAAGAAGCCAGTCAGAATTTAAAAAGAAAACGTTGCTATCATAGCCAAGAAAAGAGAATAAACATGGTTATGGGAAGCATTGGAAAAACGTTACTTGTAGAATATGGCAACTTCTAATTCAGCTAAAGAGGCTGTGTTCTATTGGTGATACATGCAGTGCACTGGAAGAAGGTTCAGAGTGGGGGTGCTGCCCCCAATGTTACATCACTGAAGTCATAGGAATTGTGAACAATGCAAGCAGCACACTAAGAACAAATACTGCACATGAGCCACTGCTATTTAGCAGGACAGTGGTATGAGTGGGGCATGTAGCTGGTGGTCGCGAATATATCACTAAAGCGTGGTGTAGCAGCGCACTGTCATTTACAGTCAGCACATTCTCCACTGAAAGGCACACAAAATTCGCACCAACATACTATACTGTTGTACTGATAGAACCACTTATCGCAAACAATTGTGTGTAGAAATCGGTTTTCTGCACATATGTACAATTTCCACATCACCATGTAGTGTCTTGATTTGTTTTGATTCTGATAAAATCTGTGCCCATTTCAGAACTTAAAAAAAATGTGCCTCATTTGAGCTTTTTTAACTTGATATATTTGTAATGTGTACAGGAATTTGTTATATAAATGTGTTAAAAAAATTAATAACTGCCAACCTACATCCTTTCCATTCACACTGCTTGTACTACTGAAATAAAGTCAGATAGTTCACTTTACAAAATCCTCTACGGTTGCAGTCAAAGAAGCAAAAGTAACACCAATCCCTATGTTAAAAGAATAAGCCGTAATTCGACAGAAGATATAGGCTGACATTTGTCCTTTGTCTGGGAACACACAGTAAATAAAACAGGATTAACAAGCATTGGCATAGCCAACAGGTCTCGCCTTTGGGACCTTATAAGTGTTTAGTTATGCAGCACAATATCCTTGGTGCAAGAACATCAACTGTTGCATGGCTAAACACTTATAAGGTCCCAAAGGCGAGACCTATTGGCTATGCCAATGCTTGTTCATTTAAGATGTGTGCATTATATTTCATATCAGTTACCTGTAGGTGCAAGGCTATCAAAAGAAGTTACAGAAGATGTTGTTGCTTTCAGCCATATATCTAACACTGTCCCCTTTGCAGCTAGTATAACAGGTCCCATGCTTTTCGTTTTCTTCCACCGCTGATTAAAACTCAGTTAGCTTTAATGAGCTGAAATTCAGTATCGGGTTTTCAATAAACCTCCTAATCCCCTGTGCGTGATCAGTGTTATTAGAATCCCAGCCTCGCTGTAAATTAATTTCTGCTCACTTTGCTAATCCTATTGCACTTCCAAAGTTGTATGTCTTGGCGTCCTTCCATCTTCACCACAGCGTTCGTCTGCTGAGTCGGCTTGCAATAGTCTACTGCAGCCTGGCCTCCTTCGGGGTGGGCTGGAGCAATGAACTCGCCTGAACAGTGCCCGTGTTACCTGCTGGAGATGCAGATGCAAGGATCAGAAACCCTCCAGCAAACCACGGGAGCTAAAGCGTCAAGGGAACTCTAAAGGGAGAGCCGAGAATAAAACGCTGCCTGTTACGATGCTGCCCTTCAAAAACTTGTGGAGAAGTAAGTCTGGATTTATTTTCCTCCCCAATACGAGAGCGGCCATAGTTCTAGAAAGGGGGACACACTTCCTGTTACATGCGCGCTGGCCTAGCTGGACGGGCGCGACAATAACTGAGACCACACACTGTCTCGGTGTCGGCGCGACTCCCCACGCAGGGCGCGCCCCCTTTATTTGAACAACAACGTACGCCACCGTCAGGGCGTACGCATAGCGTCTCTGATTTCCGCGCTCTAGCGTCAAATGCTAGAGCGCTAACTGCAACATCCCTCTCCAACTTGGATGATAAAACACAGCTTCAGTCTCCGACAGTCACTCACTTACTTGGCATGCGAAGTCTCTGAGGCGGCTGCTCGGCGGGGGGTTCCCCCTCAGTCCATTCCTGGCGGTGGCTCGGGTGTTGGGGCCTGCCGGGCGATCACCTTCCGCCTCGCCGACCTCGGGAGCAGGGTGGTCATGCTCTGGTGCTGGCTCGTGCCTGACTGGGGATAACTGGGGTTCCATTCCAGGGATCTGGGCGTCGTCTTCCTCCTCGCCCGCACTTCCGTGGCGGTATTCGGTGGCTTCCGGGATTCGCTTGAACCTCGAGATGTTTCACGTGGCCGATTCCGTCTCCTTGCTGTTACCATTGTCCCATGTCTCCTCTCCACTGTCCAGCTCCCGGGCTCATACCGTGGCTTGAACTTCCCTCCGGGTCTTCGGTTTCTCACGAGGACATTGTCTCCAGGTCTGAGGTCGCGTTCCCGACTGCCTCTTGACCGGCTCACTTGTTGGTTTCGGTGTGCTCTTCGTTGTAGCGCTCGTTCTTCTTCGAAGGGTGGAGGGGCCCACCCAGGGGCAGTGGGTAGACCATCACGTCACGTCCCCTTTAGCATGAGGGCCCAGGGGGCTTGTTTGGTGGAGCAGTGGGGTGTGCTTCGATATTCCCCTAGGAACCGTTGAATCTCCCGTTCAGGGTCTTGATGCTCAGCGCCTGCTATTCGCAGGACTTTGTTCAACGTTCGCATAAAGCGTTCGACCTCGCCGTTGGCTGTGGGCCATTATCGCTTTTCAATTCTGAGGGGCGCCCAAACATGTTGAATATCTTCTCCAGAGCTGGCCCTACAAAAGTGAATGCTGTGGATGGTAACACCTCCACCAGGGGATATTTGGAAAAATTGTCGATGATGACTAGTGTCACTCTCCCGTCCGGGAGGCTTCCAAAGTCTATGCTGACTTTGTCCCAGGGGTGTGTTCCTGGTTCCTCCGTCACGATGGGAGCCGGAGGTTCGGGGCCGCTCGTCATCTGGCAGGCTGGGCAGCTTTTCACCACGTCCTCTACCAGGCTGTCCATCCCCGGGAACCATATTTTCGCCCTCATTCGGGCCTTCATTTTCTCTGTTCCCTGATGACCCTTGTGGGCGATAAGCGTGGCCTGGCGGCGCAGCGCTGTAGGCATGACAATCCTGGCCCCTCTCAAGATGATTCCGTCTCGGGTCGCACTGAGCTCGTTCCGTATTCGCCAGACCTGTTGCAGGTCTCTCCTCTCGTCATCCGTCCACGAGTTGGCAGACTGTATGAAATCGGCCCACGACCCCTTTTGGAGTGCTTCTCGGGTCTTGGCCATTACAGTGTCCTGCTCTGCTGCCCCCAGGATCTCCTGGATCGTCAGCACCTGGGGGCATGTCAGGGCAGCCAGGAGGTCAAGGTGTGCTTCGGCGTCATCTTCATCTTCCTTTCCTGTTGGGGTAGGCTCACATTTCTCTGGGTGCCTAGACAGGAAGTCCGCCGGATTCTTGGCGCCGGGTCGATACGTTATGTCCATTTGATATTGTTGCAACCCAATGGTCCACCGCTCAATTCGGGGTGGGGGGTGTGGTGCGGTCCCTTTGAAGAGGGGCACTAGCGGCTGGTGGTCCGTCACGACTGTGAACGGGTGTCCACAGACATACAGGTGGAAGTGCCGACAGCCCCACCTTATGGCCAGCGCTTCCCGCTCAATTTGAGAGTACCTCTGTTCAGTTGCGCTTTGCTTGCGTACGCCAGTGTCGCCCACCGCCCTGGTTCCTGTTCCTGGGTGAGGACCGCTCCAAGCCCCACTGGGCTGGCGTCGACGAGTAGCTCGGTCTTCCTTGTTGGGTCGAAGTAGACTAGTGTGGCCTGGTCGAGGAGCGCGGTTTTGATGGCTTGAAACGCGTCGTCTTCCCGATGTCCCCACTGCCACAAAGTGTCATTCTTCGTGAGGTGTCTGAGTGGCTCGGCAATCGTAGCCAAGTTCGGGATGAAGCGCCCGCAGTAGATAGCCATCCCAAGGAAACTGCGTACTTCGGAGGCGGAGGCTGGTGCAGGGGCGTCCTTGATGGACTGGGACTTTCTCGGGTCTACCTGGATGCCGTGGTTGGTGAAAGTGTAGCCAAAGAACTCGATCCGTTGCTGGAACAGCTGGCACTTGTCCCTGTGGAGTGTGACTCCGTACTCCTTGAGTCGTGTCAGCGTGGCTCGGACTCGCCGATAGTGCTCATCCACGGTTGTAGAGTGGATCAGTATATCGTCACTGACGTTCAACACTCCAGGCAGACCTTGCAATATGTCCCGGATGGTGTTTTGGAAGATCTCCGCCGCCGACGAGATTCCAAAATTGAGACTTCGGTACCTTCGCAGCCCAAGATGTGTGCTGAAAGTAGTGATATATCTACTTTCCTCGGCTAGTGTCAGCTGGTGGTAACCAGCATTTAAGTCCAACTTGGAAAACCAGCGGGCCCCGTTGAGGTCGGCAATGATGTTATCCATGGTGGGCGTGATGTGTCTCTCCCTCTTGATGGCTTTGTTGGGCAACCGCATGTCAATGCACAGCGCCGGTGTCGATCACGGCGTTCACTCTGGACCCTGCGACCATGATGTCACACCGAGGTTGTGGTCTTCTCGTGCTCTTGAGAGCTCTGGTGAACGAGATGAGATACGTCTCCTCTTCATCATCGGATCCGGAGTCGTCCTCTCGCAAGGCTTGCGCCTGTCTGTGGCCTGCATCGGTGTGGGAGGACAGGGACAGTTGGGACAGCTGTCTCACCATGTTTCTTGTGGGCCTCTTCCCTCATTGGTCTCTCCTTGTGGACCGTTTTCGGCAGACTGACGCAAAATGGTTCACGGTGCCACAGTTGGTGCACGTCTTCCCTTTCGCCGGGCATGTTCTGCCGGGGTGTTCATCATACCCGCAGTACCCACACTGGGCCTGAGCCGATCTCCTGGCGGCGGGTCGGTGAGCCTTCTCGTGCGCCTGCACTGCGTCTGTCCATTCCGTCTTGACCGTCACTCCTGACCCGGTGCCTTGTGTAAACGCTTGTTCCATTTCTTCAGCACGGGCGTCGGATAGATCATGGGACCGTGCGAGCACCAGGATGTCTGCCATCGGGATGTTTGGTTGGTGAAGGATGAGGCTTCGCAGTTTCTTGCTCCGGATACCACAAATTAGCTGTGCTCTGATCTCTTCCTTTGCCCTGTCTCCGACAAGGTGCGTGTCTGCTAGCACCCTCAGTCATGCGTGGAACGCGTCTACTGACTCCCCCTCTCTCTGCCTTGCTTGTCGCAGTTTAAAGTGCTCAAAGTCCGGTTTCATCTGGGGGTCGAAGTGCGTGTTGAGGGCCGTTACGGCCGCGTCATAGTCGTCTGTGTTCCCTGTGTTGGGGAGGTGCTTGAAAAGCAGGTAGATCTCTTCCCCTGCGTAATGAAGCAGGAGCGATCGCTTCACCGCCCCATCCGTCTCTCTAGTGCCACTAAAATAATTGTTGAGCCGGCCAATCCACGTCTGCCAGCGTGGGTCGGCTGTGGCGGGGTCAGCAGTCTCGCTGAAAGGTGGCAGGACACCGGATGGCGGATGGAGGGGCACAGCTGGCGCCGGACGGTCGTCGTCCCCCATGGCTTAGGGAAGGTGATGTGTCTGTAGGACGCTGGCACAACTAGCTGCGCGGCCCCACGGTGGGAGAGGGCGCAACAGGGCACGTGGTGGCAGGTGCGGGTGGTGGTTGAGAGCGACACAGCTGAGGAAGCGCCGAGGGCCTGGCCTGAGGACGCTGAGCAGAGGTTGGATCTAGATAGGCGGCAGGTTCAAACGGCAGGTTCAAGCAAGGGTGAGCGGGAATATTCATCCGCAGCTTATTGGCAGCAGTGTTGAGTGCACACGTGTGCTCACCGTGATGCAGCGAGGCTCGCAGACTCTTTGGCTCCGGGCAGCAGCGGAGCGAGCTTGATGGGGTCCGGAAGGACGTCAGGCGCGTGAGCGCGGGGCTGCCGCGAGCAGACTGGCGGGACACATCGCAGGTTGTTGCGCACGCAGTGGTTCATCCCACTCTCGTCGCCAGTGTTACATGCGCGCTGGCCTAGCTGGACGGGCGCGACAATAACTGAGACCACACACTGTCTCGGTGTCGGCGCGACTCCCCACGCAGGGCGCGCCCCCTTTATTTAAACAACAACGTACGCCACCGTCGTGGCGTACGCATAGCGTCTCTGATTTCCGTGCTCTAGCGTCAGACGCTAGAGCGCTAACTGCAACACTTCCCACACCAGTGTGGGCCAGTAAATCTAGTGACTGTAGCTGCCGACCTTGAATCACTGGCGCACAAAGGTTCGAATCCCGACTTCAGCTCAGCAGCATGTGATTTTGGGCAAAACACGTATTCTCTTTGTGCCCAGGAAATAATGTTAACGTAAACCGGTTCTGTTGTAAAACGTTCCAGTGCCCTAGGCTCGTGCTATAAATAAAATTATGTGACGAAAGAAAAAGATGGGGGAATAGATCACAGCAGCGATTTTCTACAAAAAAGTAGATTCATATATGCTTGTGCTCAGAAGGAAGCACACTCTTAAAAAGCGAAAACGAAATGCTTCAAGTTAGACTATTTTAAGAAATCCTACTTCGGATGTGGCACACAAGGGGAAAGTAATCCCACTTCAAGCCACAGTGGTAGAAACAATAAAATAAATGTGTAAAGAACATAACAGTAACAAGCTTCAAATTGTTTTGGGTAATGTGCACTGTAATTGACTAGCCTTCCAATGCAGAATCTTTCAAAAGCTAGGAAAGCTTATAGCAGAATACTAAATGATTTAAACAGTGTTTCAGAAATGGTTGTCAGAGGGATGCACAGTGTGGAACGGCTGCGGGGGAGCTATGAGGAATGCTTCCCCGTCACCTATCAGAAGGAATATTTTTTGCACCAGACGGCAAAACAGACATTGCTCTCCAAGAGCAGAAGCACGCATGACAGCCGCTGCATTTACTCCCCATAAAAAAGTATTTATGAATAATTAAAGGAGATGTGAATCAGGGCATTAAGGGGGAAAAGACTCTGCACTGAGCAGTCTGTTCTACCAGCAAATGTGACGTCAATAGAGGCGAGCGACACGCGGCAGTAGAAAGCGATATTGGCTTTTAATGAGGCTTTCGTCCTCAGTTCGCAGCACTATGTACTGTATTGCAGTGTGTGCACGATTTAAAAGAGCCTGACTGAGTAGTGAGGAGTGTGGGAGGGCAGGATGGAGGAAGCAGTGAGGCAGCGGGGAGAGACGGATGAAATGGAAAGCAGATAGTAATCAAGGTCAGAGGACAGACAGATTTTGAAGAAGAAAGGGGTGGGCGAAGGGGTCTGCAGCCGCCAACGGGAGTGAGTGCGCGCGAAAGTGGAGATCTGTGGTCGGGGAGGGAATTGAAGCGCGGAGAGAGGCACACAAAGAGCGCGCCGGCACACATGCACTCAAGCTCTAGGCCGGCCATGGCAGCATCTGGTAGCACTTTTTTTTACCCATTTACTAAAAGTCGAGCAAAAACAAGCGTCACGAAGGGCATGGATGGAGGAGAGAGAGAGAACAATGGAGGAAGTTTCTACAGATTTTTTTAATTAACACAGCACCCGCTACGCTCGGTCTCCGTGCAGCGGGGGAGTGGGGAGGGGGGGAGGGGCGTTGGGGGGTTGGTCGGAGCATAATTACCATATGAAATGCCCTCAAATAACCAATTATGTTTGAGCAAAAATTTTAATTTATTCACTATAAATAAAAAATACCTGACATCCATGTGAACTTTTTAGTTTAATCACATTCTGACCCACGCACCAGGGAGGTTCACGGATCCTTCATTTTCCTCCTCCCCCTTGTCCATGGACGGGCTGCGAGCCTGAAAGTGGAGAAGGCTGGTGTTGGGCAGCTGCAGGACCACTGACTGCAACCGGAGGAGAGGCAGCACCGTAAGTGCTGCAGAGACAGAGCGGACGGAGTAAGGGAGGGTGCAGATTTGCCCAATATACAAAGAACAAAAAACGCATACATCTTGAAGCAGACACCGCATCCCCTAAAAAAAAAAAAAAAAAAAAAAAAAGGGCATGGATGGGGGAGCAATGGAGGTAGCGTCGGCACATTTCTTCAATTAAAGCGCTGCTTCACTCTGCTCCCGTGCAGAGGGAGAAGGAGGGGGGAACGGATCATAATTAAAAGTTTTAGTGCAACGCCCATTAAGTGGGCGCCATGCTGAGTTACTAAAACACAACAAAACGGCAAAAAGTTTGGGAAGCTGTGCATACCCATGCAGACACCATGGTTACTGGTTAAATAAAAAGTAAACAAATTGTAAAAAAAAAAAAAAAATTATTGTGCGGTGAGCCGCAAATAAAACAAGCCGAGGTGACAAGAAGGGCTGGGCGAGAAGGGAGGGGGATATGCCAGCAACAGAGGAGCCTGATCAAAGCTGACGAAAAGGGAGGGGGAGAAGGGAGGAGGGAGTGCGACCAGCAGCTGTGTTAAACAAGCCGAGGTGACAAGAAGGGCTGGGCGAGAAGGGAGGGGGGAATGCCAGCAACAGAGGAGCCTGATCAAAGCTGACGAAAAGGGAGGGGGAGAAGGGAGGAGGGAGTGCGAGCAGCAGCTGTACACGTGCACGGCAACGTGCACTCAAGCTTTAGGCCTGCCAAATCATGTGGGTAGCACTTTTGAAAACCCACTTACAAAATGTCTCAAAGAGACAGCTTGCGCTGTCTTAGCGAGACCTAAAAATGAAGGCATCTTTATTGCTCATTCACCTTCTGAACTCCAGGGTGGTTATTTAAGAGGTGTTGTAGCACCCCTAATTCCGGCGCCTGTGAAGGCATACTGATACCATGCTGTATAATGCAGCACCCAGTCAACGTCGGCCATTACCAAAAAACACGTGCCTCGATTTAGAGTGCGCCTAGCTTTCCGCATTATGCGCGACTGCTTTTGCTTCCTTTCACCTCTAGACGTGTTCATCACTATACCATGACTCTCAGAGCAGCAGGTGAACGTGTGGCAGAAGCTTAAACGAAAACGACAAGATGCTGCCATGTCTGCACCAGGCACTTTGAAGCTTCTGATGCGACACGTTATGGGCGGAAGCAGGGATCAACTTTAAAAGTAACATCAAGTGTTGGTGTGCTGCATGTACACTGCAAAGAAGTCAACCCTGTGGCACTTGTTTACCCCTCCAGACACATACAGTAATGAAGAACAGAATACTACAGGAACTTACCACTGTTCTAAACAATAAAACAAAAATTAGCAATTTAAATAGTGACAAGATTCAAGTGAGCCATGATATCCATCGACACCCACCATCTACTATAAACAAACCAACATTCTATCGTTAATCGCGTCGTTGGCGGTGTACAGAGAAATGAAGCCAGGATGTAACTGCATCGAAGGTTTCAGGTGATTTGTATCAATTGCAAATCATGTGAGTTGCGGAACGCGTGCAATATCACAGTAACATATGCATTTCACGATTCTTTGAAGGGGTGTTTTGGGAACTTCTTTGACAAACACTGATTGTACAATTCAGATCACTAATAGGACGGGCTGATCAATTAAACATTTATCGGAATATCATGAAGCCTTTATCTTTCCCACACAAATATCAAACCTAGAACTTGATCGTTGATTAGATTTTTTGCAAATAGTATGTGTTGGATCTGTCAGCCTTAGGATCATCTCCCCCTACATTTTTGCCCTTTTGCCTCCCATTTGTACCGTACCTTTTTGTTGGACTTAGGCCTCTGGGCGCCTCACCACTGCTAAACAGTGCTGAGGTGCAGGTGCTCTCCCCTAAAACATTGTGACGCTGGCATATATGCCACAAGCCCCTGCTACTGCAGTGAGGCTTAACCCTCCATAGGCTAACATTGGGAACCCCCCTTATGGGATAATTTCTAATAGGGACCTAATAAGTCTATCATGTTTGGTCTTGTTGGACTCGGGGCGGGGAACCCTTTCCAATGATATATGGGATTTGGGCCCTACTACTTTAGAAATCCCACTTTTAGAAAGTGGACATTTTCCTGCCAACACTTAGTCTGGGCACTGTAGACTCCCCCCTCCCCACTGCATACTGATAGCCTGCCTGGGTTGGGCGGTGGGAGTGGTGATTCACACCTTCTCCCCTTGGATGGGCTGTGACCGGCTGCCCACTGTAGCCTTAACGGCCCTGTCTTTCGTCACTGTGACAGCCAGGTCAGGGCAGGCAGGGAACATCCCAGAACTCCCTGGACTCTTCTGGAAGCCCCTGCCCCCAGACCCTTCCAGAGACTTCTGCACCCTTCTAGTAACTGGACTGTAGGGTATGTAAGGGAGGGACCTGGCCTCACATCTTTGTTACACCACTGGACTAAGGAGAAACTCTGCTGGAGTAAAGACTGCTGCGCCAGGAGGATTGCCACTTGTGTGGAGGCTGACTGCTCCCAGGAACTGCTGCCCCAACTAGCTGAGCTGCCCTGCTGCCTGCTGATCTTGCCCTGCCAGAAAGACACTAGAACAAAATAACAGTACCAGGGTGTCTCCACCAAGAAGACTAACTGATCCCCTGGCCACTGGGATCACAAGACCAGCAAGGAAACTACATGGACTGCCTCTGCAACGCTGCGCACGGGTAGCTGCCTTGCCCCAAGGGGACTACAATGTTCTATTGTCCCTATAAACTGCCTCTGTAACGCTGGGTGCCAGGACCTACAACCACCCGAGGACCGTCCCTGCTTAAAGAGGACTTTGTATGCAACATCGTGACCACGTAGGGTGTCTGAGACTGGGCTTAAACGTGGGACTTCCACTGTGACTAAAACTGCCCCAAAATCACCGCCACAGCCCAGGACCTTAATGCTCTGTGTAGCGCTGTGACGGGGAGCGCTGCAGAGTCAAGACGCTGCTGAAATTACCCCCGAAGTCACCGCCGCCGGCCTGGAGTGAGTGCATTATTTAAATTACCCCCCGGGGGGCAGAGAGCGAGTGCCTGCACCCCACTGAGGATCGGACTTAACCAGCAACTGCCATCGTAAGGAATTGTCCCCGAGTGAAAGCGCATCAGAGACGCTTTTAAAAATCCCCGAGAATCACCACCGCGGGCAACGGAGCCTCGGGAATCCCGTGCGCAGCTCCTCTGACATCAGAGAGGAGCCGTGCTGGGATTGGTGTCGGCGTTGAGTGTTGCCCAGCAACGAGGAGCTCGTCCCAGAGCGAGGCCGCGCTCGGAGTACGGAAGGGCTGCCTGCTCGCAACCGGGTGACACCAGCAATAGCCTGGGACCAGCATCGGATTCCCCTTCCAAGGGAACGCTTGTGGTTGTGCGCACCGGGAGGCTGTGGGCGGCCGAGCTGAAAGGGGGCCGGCTGGGGATCGCTGCATTTGGCTCCGCTCGATACCGTCGCCTGCCCAACCCCTGCACTATGCAATCCTGAGGGCTCTAGCGCTACCCTGCTGAGGAACTAAGTTTACGAGTGTCTCTAGTCTGGCGGGACTACCCGGGACTGTGTATTCATGCCTCCGGTGAACGGGGCTGAGTGACGAGGCATTTCTCTTCAAGAGCGGGCTGCCGGGGACTGTGCACTTTGGCGGGGAAACAGGAAGCCTCCTTTTTGGGCTCAAAGCAGAGACTGTGCAAGCTGCTGGGGACTATTCCACTTCCTAACTGCGGGCTGGCCTTCGGAACTGGATCACCTCAGCCCGTGGCGGCAATTACTCCGTTGCAGGCCGGGCCAGTGTCTGGGACTTGCTTTGCTCTGGGAACTTCACTGAATCCAGGTGTTACCGTATTACCCCTAGTGGGAGCCCAGACCATGCCCAGAACTGGTTGCCTTAAATCTGGTCCCACTGAAGGACAGTCTGTGCAAACAAAAGGGACTCGGGCTCAGAAATATTGCGAACAGTGTGTAGCCTCCTACATTTGGAAACTGGTTTTGTTTTGTTGTCCCAGTACTTCCCATCTAAGAGACAGCTACTACCAGGTAATGGTGGCAATCTCCTCAGAGACATTACCCATTGGAAACGTTATTACTGTCCATGAATATTCGTGCCATATGTTTGGATCTTGCACAACTTTTAGATAAAGATAGATTTATTTGTATATAAAAACTGGAGTGGTGTCCCTTTTTGTGAGTGCTTTTACTGTGTCACTGTCACTGTGTGTTGCACAAATACTTTACACATTGCCTCTGAAGTTACGCCTTCCTGCTCTGCGCCAAGCTACCCAGTCGGAAGCGGTGGTCCCTACTTGGACTAGGGTGCATACACCTCCCAACTAGAGACCCCGGTTTTAACAGTATGTATACGAGCACATTGGAAAAGAGAGGAAGCTTTTATGAAGAATAGCTTACATATTTTACAGTATCACATTTGAAGTGGACATATAGGTCTTTGAAGAGCCGGAATGCATGCTTTACTCACGCCCAGGTGCACATTCACGTCATAGAGGTAGTCAGTCATACACAGAGGAACCCATGACAAGTTATAAGTGTACGAGCATAATCCTTAATATTGCATATGCTTATATATGGACACAACTGTCACCCACATACACGCATGTAATAACACGCACACGTGCTCCAATATCTATCCACGCCATGTAAGAAGCTCTCAGGGCCCACTGCTGTTCTCAGAGGAACCTGGGCCTGCGAGAGACCCCCTGGACTCAGATTCCGTTCAAGGCAAAATATTGCTCGGTGCACTCACTCTCGAAGGCCTGAAGGAAGAGCTTGTGGTCGGCTTGAAGCTGCTCCATCTTCGGCTTCTTCACCGACAGCACCGTGGCAAAGGCAGCGACCAAGGGGAGTACCCGGACCCACTGCCCGATTTACAGCAGGAGGAAGGCCCGCCGCAAAATCCTCCTGACCCGGGCCCCGAGCCGCTGCCACCATGCTTATGAGGTGCCATCCGCCCCTCCGCCTCTGTAACCCGACCAGGGATGCCATAGAAATGGGCTAAATCTATTTTCCGTGCTTTTATTAAAAAAAAATGTAAATATGCGGGATTACAAAAAATCTTTGTAGGTGTACTTAAAAATAAAGAGGCGGGTGGTGTCAGGAGGGAGGGCGGAGGCCGCTCTTTGTCCAAGACTATATTAAATAAGATAAATTCTACATATAGCAGAAACCCATAGATAGGGAATCAAAGGCGTTTACGCCCGGATCCATCAGGCAAAACTCCATGCGAGAACCCCCCCACCTCACTGTACAAACAACACACACGCTCCCCCGTCCCGACCGCCCACCTTCGGCCTGCACCGCCCCCTCGTGGTGACGCTAGGCAATCCGGCGATAGAGCTGTCGGATGCTCTCAATCCATTGGCTAAAGTCACCGTCATGTTGACGAGCCGCTTCTAGGAAGTTTGGTTGGTGTGGTGCGCGCTCTTACTGATCGCGCTCCTTTCCCCCTCTTTGAACTGAATTCGCGGGAACCGGTATCTGCCGAGGTGTATTCTGGGCATCCGTAAACCGAACATAGTTTCTCGTCATTTACGTCTCCTTCGATAACAATCAGTACTGCTCTGATAGTGCGCTGCCGTAATTGATTGACGTTTTTTTTATTTGCATCAAAGTCGAAGTTTACATTTTTGTGGCTAAAGGTTTGTGTTGTACAGCAGTATCCGGAAAAGTATGTTTGTTTGTTCGCAGAGTATTTCATTCTAGTTTTTAAAAAATATTTTAAAGTAGTCACGAAGGATGGCTACAAACCCAACAAGTGCGAGCGGCTCGCGCTGACGAGGAGAGGAGGAGGCAGCAGGGGGAGGGGATAGAGGAGTGGGCCTGCACCTGTTTCCCTTGCAGGAGCGAGCAGGACCCATATGGTTTCAAAGCTCGCTCCCGCAAGTGAACAGCCAAACGTGCATGCGTTGCCATTGAAAGCAATGTAATGCGTGCACGTTTTTGTGGCCAAAATTGAATCGATTACAAAAGGTCTTTTATCTATGCAGCGCATGCGCGCTGCGTAGGCGAGACCTAATTATTGTCACAAGCAGTGCTGTTGATCTTGGAACCACTGGAATTATGGGTTATGTTTAGTAAATCAAAAAGTTCGTATGGCACATTCACCACTCGGTTATCAGCTGCACCATCACCAATAGGCTGTCTCTCAGGTTCAACCGAAGCACAGTACAACTCCAAAACATGCCTAAAGTATACAGCTGCAGGTGGAATCTTAGGACTGTCAATTGAGACACTGGCTGTTTGTTCACTTTTCCATCAATCCGCCTATCAATCTAGTCATATTTCTTTTTACAGCACTTTGTCCAAAGAGGATTTTCAGCCCCGATAAGTGTAAGAGCTGAAACCACGCCTCTTTGGAAAACACTACATCACGATGAAGGAACAGCCCATTTCCACTATTACAACCAAGTTTCCTCTTCAATTACTCACTGACTGTATCTTCAATCCTTGAAGATACATGGATTGTGTCTTCAATCTTTATTGTAACAAACGTAGGCAAAGCCATTAGGTTTCACCTATGTGAATGCTATTGGCTTTGCCAATGTTGTTTAGCCATGTTGTACAGCAAAGTAGAGTGGAGAGGAGTACAGTAGAGTGAAGTGGAGTGGCATGTGTAGAGTGGTGTGAAGTAGAGTGGCGCAAAGTGCAGTGGTGTAGAGTGGACTGGCATAGAGTAGAATGACATATAGTGTAGTGTACCAGGTTTGAGTGGAGTGGCATGTAGTGGAGCAGAGTAGAGTTGAGTGACATGGTGTTGAGTGGAGTAGACTGATGTAGAGTGGAGTAAGCTAGCATACAGCAGAGTGCCATAGAGTGGAACAGAATGTCTTGGAGTGGCGCAGAGTAGTGTGGCATTGAGTGAAGTAGCGTAGAGTGAAGTGGCATAGAGTATAGTGCCATAGAGTGGAGTAGAGTGACTTGGAGTGATGTAGATTAGAGTGGCATGGAGTAAAGTAATGTAGATTGAAGTGTTATAGAGTAGAGTGGCATTGGGTGGAGTTGCATATCGTACAGTGGCATAGACTGGATTGGCATAGAGTGGAGTGTTGTACAGTGTAGTGGAGTGGCAAAGCATAGAGTGGAGTGTTGTAGAGTGCAGTGGCATAGAGGACAGTGGTGTACAGTGCAGTGGTACAGAGAGGAGTAGTGTGGCGAAGAGTGCAGTGGTGGTGCACAGCAGAGTAGAGTATTGTAGAGTGCAGTGGAATAGAGTACAATGGTGGACAGTGGAGAGGTGTAGTGCAGAGTTGCGTAGTGTAGAGTGGCATAGAGCAGAGTGGCGTAGAGTGCACAGGCGTAAAGAGTAGTAGCATGTAGTAGAGTAGAATAGAGTTTATTGGTGTTGAGTGCAATGGTATAGAGTGCAGTGGCATAAATTGCAGTGGCATAAGGTGGAGTGCTGCAGAGTAGAGTGGCGTAGAGTGCAGTAGTGCAGAATTGAGTAGAGTGGCGTTTAGTGCAGTAGTGCACAGTAGAGTAGAGTGGCAGAGTGCAGCTGTGCACAGTAGAATAAAGTGGTGTAAAGTAGAGAAGCAGAGAGTGAAGTGGCATAGAGTAGAGTGGTCAAGAGTGAAGTGGCACAGAGTAGAGTGGTCAAGACTGCAGTGGCATAGAGTAGTGTGTTCAAGAGTGCAGTGGCACAGAGTAGAGTGGTCAAGAGTGCAGTGTTCAAGAGTGTAGTGGCATAGCGTAGAGTGGTCAAGAATGCAGTGGCAAAGAGTAGAGTGGTCAAGAGTGCAGTGGCATAGAGTAGAGTGGTCAAGAGTGCAGTGGCACAGAGTAGAGTGGTCAAGAGTGCAGTGGCATAGAGTAGCAGTGGCACAGAGTAGAGTGGTCAAGAGTGCAGTGGCACAGAGTAGAGTGGTCAAGAGTGCAGTGGCATAGAGTAGAGTGGTCAAGAGTGCAGATGCACAGAGTAGAGTGGTCAAGAGTGCAGTGGCCGCATACTATAGGATTGCTCTTCATGCGACAGAGATCTCTCAGTGGATTTGGATTCATATGTGTTATACCACAGTGCTAGACTGCCAGTTTACAGGTTTCTTCAAGAGCGCAGAGTGTCAAGCTTGCAGTCCTGAAGAAGTCGTGAGGCACTCCCTCCTACGACGAAACACCTGTTGGCTGGCTATAAAAGCAAAGGAAGAAGCAAATGGACAGAAAATAAAAATAAACCTTTTTAATTGTGATTTTCCATTCTCTACAACTTTACTGATTATTGTAATAGCTAGACTCTTATCATCATTGCGTGTGCCAGAGCTGTGTATTGTGTTCAGATTGTCTACTCATCGATTAATGCTGATTCCTACTACATTTCTGGTCCTGAGGATGACCCTTTTCAAATTAATTTCTCCAGCACCAAAACATCTACAACCACACACGTGGACTGATTTCAATTACATTCATGCACACACTGTACTCTCGATGTGAGCCATGCTATGAACGTCTGCATTTATATCAACCCCTAGTTCTGCATTTGTGTTTTATTTATAGCACTGTGCACATCTGTTTCACCACTGTCACAATTTACTTGCACTGCGCTATGTTGAAAAACAAGCATTTGCAATGCAATAGGTCTCGAATTTACGCAAGTTTGAGCTATTGACATTGCAAATGGCAATGCCTATTATATATTTTTTCGTTTTAAAAACATAAATAAAAGGCATTGTCATTTACAATGCCAATAGCTTTAACTCGTGTAACTGCGAGACCTATTGCATTGCAAATGCTTGTTTAGGACTGTTGCCCTGGCTGCAGCCTTGAAGTGTGCAGACATAACAGGGTAGATTAAGAACTGTGCTGTCCACCACCACCTCTTTCTGCGCCCCTGAATTCCACCCTCATCTCCTCCCCTGCTGGAGAATTAACAAACGTGAGTGCCCTGTGGTTTTGTATTTTTCTTCCAGGGCTATCAAGTCTGTAACTGTTGCACAGGACCCAGGCGCTGGATGGTCTCAAGTTGCATAAACTTAAACATGTTGCCGACATAATATATATAAAATGGAAGAATGACAGCTCGTGATTTAAGGTATTCCTGAGGGCTGTAAACTGCAGAGTATGTGAAGCCAATGGCCCCTGACGATAACAGTAAATTACCTTGTAATCCAGGCGGGGACATAAACAACTCGGACCGAGGGCTTTATTTCTTCCCACAGTCCTGGCCTTGTGTAAATACACTTTATGAGGAAATGTGAAACACATTGAGGCTTGCTCTGTTTCTCGTCCATCGTGCTCGTTGTCAGGCCGTGTCCCTTTGTTAGACGGATGGGCGCATGCTTCAATCAGGCGGATTCCTTTGGTTTACAAGGGGAATGTTTGTTTGTGTGTGTGAGTGTGTGCGCGCGAGCGTGCGCAGACGTGAGTGTGTGTGTGTGGATATTGTTGTTCTTTTTAATGTCCATGACTTCTGGTGTGAAACAAAAAGTGAACACCATCCATTTAAAAGATATGCCAGCTAGACACAAAACGGTAGACCCAGACCTGCCCAGCTGCCCTTTGTGCTTGTCGTTGGTACTTTAAATTCCCACTCAGTACACAACTTGCGCTTTTTTTATGAGAAGATAATTAGGCCAATATGTGTGGTTTCAAATTACTCATTAAAATCAAATTATTGATTGCGTTAGACACAGATACGCTGCCACCATGGCTCAGTCACACACATACACGCGAGCGCGCACACAAGCAATGGCTAGACAAAGTAATCTTTGCAAGTGCGACGGCCTTAAGTCACAGTGCACAGGAGTAGGGTCGGATGAATGAGTGTGAGCAGAGCAGGCCTTGATGTCTGGCTGCGCAGGGCCCTTTCATGTGGCACAGAATCAACACAACATGATTTACAACAAAATAAACCCGGAGCTCTGCACCAGGACTCCAGGCCATTCCCAGCGTGTAACAACACACACACGTCCTGCTCGCCGTTTGCAGTGTTCGTTCGAGATTGATGAGAAATTCCGCATATGGCAAACACGCAACTAGAATTATCATAGCCAGAAGTTGTTTTGGAAAAAACTCACCTTTTTAATGGTTTTTATTTTTTGGGGGATCTCATTGACGTAATTCCAAGAAGCTCTTTACAGAGAATATTTGCAAGTGTTGATGTATTTATTTATAGCAACAAATAATATATCGATCAGGAATGGTGCACACCTTGTCACTTAGGACAATAAAGGGTTTGAGTGAATTACTAATACCAATGTGGTTATATCTGCTGTTAAGTGAGCTGTTTCATGAGGGTTAAAATCTAAAGGGACAAACAGAAATCTGAATGTAGTAGAACACTACCTACCTGCAACAGACCAGCGACGTGGGCAGCTGCCTCCTGCTTTGCAGTACACATACAAAATTAACATACTTACACTGTTCGGCTATTCACAAGTACCAGTGTAACACTCAAATACAGCAATAAGCCAAAGAAAGGTGTGACCAGTAAACATTTGCGAAGGGGTTTCCACAGCGCATCAACGCGTGTCGCTGCGTTTTACGTGACTTACATCCATTTGAGCTAGAAACAAAAATTGACATACGAGTAGCGGAAGCAGCATGTGACTTAACGGTCAGAGCTGCCGACATTGGACATGGGGAAGGTTCCAATATCGGGGGAAGGCTTAACGTCCTGTGATTTTGGGCAAATCACTTAATCTCCCTGCGCCTATTCAAAAATGAATGTATCCTTGTGAAACGTAACTGTTGCTCATGTAAAGCACTCCAAACTCTTCGGGTTGAGTTTGCGCTATATAAAACTGCAGCAAAAAATAGCATGCTAAAGCTGTCAGAATCCCTCCACCCCATTGATGCCATCATGACAGAATGTTACTATTACAACAGGTAGAGATGGAGGAGAAGGCGTCGCTGTTTGTAGTAGGGGCCGTCCTTTATCATCTGTTGTGTGCTCCCTTTTGCACTGGAGGTCCCATCTCCGATCTTCTAATGTTTCATCACTTCTGCCCTGTAGTGTTCAGCCAGATGAAAGTGCCCCGTGTGTTAAGTGTTTTGTGTGCTGGACCTTGGGCCTGCATCTCTCTCCGCAGGGGTGGAAGCCCGTCTCCTCACACTGTTGACACGGCGCTATTTAAAACACAGCTGTTGGAGGGCGCAGTGCCGAAGCGCCTATGGAGAGTAAAGCAGGCAAGAGGTCGTGGCTTTGAAGCGGGTTCCATACAAGTGCAAACAGTTGTTTAATTGGCTAACAGAACAGAGGAAGCTGCACAGAGCTCTCAGGTAAATGCTGACAGGCAGCTGAGGGTGCTGATAGCCCTTCCGATTGACAGCCAGCTGCCGCTGCGAGTGACGTCTGTGACCGGAAGCTGCTGAGCAACTTGTGGTAAAAATAGTACGTAGTAATACTGATGGCGTGATCAGAATTGGCAGAGTGAGGAAGAGTTTGGGAGCGGCTCCAGATAATGAAGAGGATTTAAGAGGAAGCGGAAGAGAGTAAATGTCTTACTGCAGTCGACAACACGGTGTATAAATTCAAAAGTAACAAGCCCGGCGGAGCGTGGTGCGCGCGCACTTGGGGGCGGGGGAGCGGACCCTTTGAAGTGCTCCCGCGCGCTTGGGGGCGGGGGAGCGGACCCTTTGAAGTGCTCCCAAAAGGCGGATTGCATGGCGGCACGATGCGCGTGATTGTGCGCGTGCTAGCCATGCAATCCGCTTTTTGGGAGCACTTTTCAAACTCGCTTTCTATAGTCTCGCTTGCGATCGCTTACGCGATAGCAAGGTCGAGACCTAATGAGTTACTTGTAAAATAGAAGTAAGCATACAAGGAATAAATGTAACTGTTTAAGCACAATATACTGGATGGCAAAATGAAGTTAGCCAAGGGAGTTTAATTCTTCTTCCGAGGGAGCCATCGTTGTTGTTTATATCATCATAAGCCACTACTAGCCGTGTGCCACAGAAAGGTCCACTCTCTGGAAGCCGTCCACGATGCTCAGCTCTGGACCCCATATCAGCAATCAGAAGACAGCCTCAGAAGTTGGAAGCAGAGGCAGCCGCAGGCAGGCGCCAGGGGCCCCCCACTCCCTCCCCTCTCAGGTCTTTTCAGGGTCGGCTTTAGAGATGGTGGCGCCCGGTGTGAAGATCATTTTTTGTGCCCCCGCGCCCCATGACCGCCTCCTCACATTCTTTCAGTACCACTGGCAAAAGTGCCCCTCATCTCTATAATCATAAGCTACTGCTAAACACAGCGCCCCTCAATCAGGTCGGCCCCCCCTCAACAGGTCAGCGCCCAGTGCGGCCGCACCAGTCCGTCCGTGGGTCTTTTTATATTCCATGGGAAACCCGCAGACGCTAAAAAGAGGCAGACAAGTGGAATATCCCAAGGGCTGGAGAGCTCGGGGCGCACAGGGGCGTGCACTTGAGTTCCACTCCATAACGCACGCAGACTGCGAACAGAATCTCCTCCGAGCCCCTGGTGGGACTGGTGCTCATCGAAGAGGCCAGGATGGAAGAAGCCGGAAAGTCCACCACAGCAGTGCGCGCCCCTCAAGCGCTAGGTTAGTCTGTTATCGTAAATGTTGGCGCTTAGAAGGCAATGCAGAAAGATATTATTGTGTATCAGACTACCGAGGGGACGCCCTGACGTCACAGAGACTGGGATGTCACAGAATTTTGGGGGCCCTTCTTGAAACCTATAAGTAGATTGTGCTCTGTAGTATTAGGCACAACGCCCCGCACGGATGTCGCAGAGTAAAGTTGATAGCAAAAGAGCAGCATGTGCTTGTCACACCACAGTGCACCTGATTAAACAGACATTAAATGGCAGATTTCCAAGGCCCTTGCGCCACTTTTGCATCACTTTTCCCATGTTAAAAATATAGAAGCGTCTCCCGCCCCCTCGCTGCTCCCCCCTCGCCCTCTGAATGCCAGGCTCTCGTTGGCGCTTGCAGCGGGTACAGTGCGAGCCTGCGATGAACTCTCGCCGCAGCAGTGTGTTTGTACTCTCTGTTCAAGGGCCAACGCTGCCTGTCAGAAGACAACGGGGCATTTGAAACACCGAGGCTGGAAGCTGCTGAACTACACATATACGCTCTTCCTCTCCGACGCCATTGTGTCCTGGCATCACAGCTTTATGTATTACTAAGTGCAAGTCCCTCTGGACTTATGCATTGGACAGACTGATGGTTAAATATTGCGACAGAGGATTGTAGCAAATAACCCTTGTTCTGGTGTTGTTGCCATTGCAAACTACTGGTGAGTACGTCATGCCAACTGAATCAAGTTGCCAAAAGCCAGTCAGCAGATGTGATTTCACCCGTGCCCTACAATTCTGTAATGTCTCCTTATCTTAATACAAGCTTATATGGTAAAGTTAAAGGTCGTTTGTCGAATGCTATATTTTATTAAACTTAAACTGTTCCGATTATCAAAAAGGAGAACAGTATTATAGGCCTGCGCATACATCCGATAAAACGGACACCAAGACCTCTGGCAAGGATGGCTGGAGCACACGCCCCTCTCTCCCTCCACCAACCCTTCCCTCTCTTTCGATTGTAACTAGAGATCGGCCAAATCAGCGGAAACACTTTCCACAATCGCCAAAAAAAGACATAATAAACCAGTTTCCAAACATATGTGAGAAAATCAATCTGCAAGAAAAACGTAAAATGTGCAAAGAAGTAAAGCAAATGTTTTACAGTTCACTCCACGTTGTTGTACAGCACAAAAGAAAACTGTTAGGGCTCTTTTGTACGTCACCTAAATCTCCCCACACAAATCATGCTTCAACCACATACATGTCCAACCAAGCACACATGTTGTCTGTAATTACTCTGCAGGGTCAGTGCCATGATTCAGTATTTGTGCCAGGACCGCGCAGCCTTAGGCGATAATATTGCGAAGAAGAAAAACTGTAATATTCACAATTTTCAGTGGTTCAAAGGGGGATACGTGAGAGCCTCCAGAACCATCAGCACATCCCAGAAGGGCAGCCATGCTGGAGTGTGAGGGTTTACATTATTACACCCTCTCAATCATTTCTGGACTACCCATGTTCATCTGATAGATCATCCCAGGCACATCTGAACGCCTGCCCTCTGGGCTCTCGGTGATGAACCTTTCAAGCGTAATGAAAACCCACCATCAAGAAAGAAAAGAATCTGAACAAAACCTGCCTCCAGGGGAAGCAACTCCCTTGATTGACACCATGCCTTGGAGCGCTCCAGGGCTTCCTATGTGCCATTAGTGCAGAAGCACTCCTGGAAGACTGGACAGATTAAGCTAACTCATCTACAAGACCCTTCTTCCTTTTTCAGTCCTTCACTTTCAACCTCCACAGCCTCAGTCTTTCCAAGGAATCATGATGGTGCGGAGGAAACTGCAGAGGAGATGGGGAGATTGAAGCAGAATCTCCTGCAACACCATCATTGAGATCAGAAGAGGATCCCAGCGAGAGTAGGGGCCATGCCAGAGCACCTGCGACACCATCATTGAGATCCGAGGAGGATCCCAGCGAGAGTAGGGGCCATGCCAGAGCACCTGCGACACCATCATTGAGATCCGAGGAGGATCCCAGCGAGAGTAGGGGCCATGCCAGAGCACCTGCGACACCATCATTGAGATCCGAGGAGGATCCCAGCGAGAGTAGGGGCCATGCCAGAGCACCTGCGACACCATCATTGAGATCCGAGGAGGATCCCAGCGAGAGTAGGGGCCATGCCAGAGCACCTGCGACACCATCATTGAGATCCGAGGAGGATCCCAGCGAGAGTAGGGGCCATGCCAGAGCACCTGCGACACCATCATTGAGATCCGAGGAGGATCCCAGCGAGAGTAGGGGCCATGCCAGAGCACCTGCGACACCATCATTGAGATCCGAGGAGGATCCCAGCGAGAGTAGGGGCCATGCCAGAGCACCTGCGACACCATCATTGAGATCCGAGGAGGATCCCAGCGAGAGTAGGGGCCATGCCAGAGCACCTGCGACACCATCATTGAGATCCGAGGAGGATCCCAGCGAGAGTAGGGGCCATGCCAGAGCACCTGCGACACCATCATTGAGATCCGAGGAGGATCTCAGCGAGAGTAGGGGCCATGCCAGAGCAATCAGAACCACTGAGGCCATCTGTTCCCTGACCCTGATCAAAAACCCAAGAATCAGGGAAAAGGAGGAAAGTCATGAAGAAGCCCTTGAGGTCAAGACAGGAAGGAGCATCCACTCCCCATGTCCCCTTTTCCTTCATCCTCAACAAAAAAGCATCACAAGGTGGCTCTGACGAAACACACACACAAAAAAACGGTTAGCAGATCCCCCCATGCTTGACAAATCCATGAAAAATGTATATCACCACCAATGTTCCCTCTGTGCGCGGCAGTGCAAGGTCTCTGTGCACTGCAGCCAAGGCTATGTGCGCAAGGAAGCTGACCGCACGTGTGGGTGCAGCGACAAATATCAAGTGGCGATTGTGTGAGTATTCATGTTAAACGCAGCGCCAGTCATGTGCTGCAATTAACATGAATTCTTTCTCAGAGGCACACAATGCGCCCCGCACAGGGATGGCCTTAGAGCTGGTGGCGGCCTGTGCGACAATGTTTGTTTGCGCCCATCAATGACCACCCTCGCCAGTGATTCCCTCACTATTACCCTTCAACAGTGCCCCTCAAGTCTCCATTACCACACTCTCTGCATTTAATTTGTTTATTAATGTCTCTCATACCAGTGTAGGGTGCACTTTACATTGCACACACATTAAACAGAGACAATCAATCATAGGTATGAAATCAGTGTATATGAAATGTTACATATGACAGAGGACTGCAAGGTATAGGAGTGACAAGTCATTCATACTAATAGGCAGTATAGTTCAAGAGTGTTTGTCTGGAGAAGCACAAACTCAGAATTTAAAATGTAACATCATGGTTAGGGTTTCTCTTTAATAAGAATCAGTTTGTACCCAAATGAACCCTTTTTGCAACATTTGGAAAATGAATGGCTGCGGAAAAAATCATAACCCTCTAATCTACACCTTGCAGTATGCATGCAGTTAGACTGGTGGCTAACAACTTAACTCCTGGTGTTGATGGCTTTCCAGCTGGGTTTTACTCAACATTTAGATTATCTTTCCATTTTGGCTAAAGCAAACTGTGGCATTTTACATGGAGGGAACAAATCTCAGTCCATGTGACTGGTAATAATTTCTGTAATTCCAAAAGAGACTAAGCACATTATGATATAGAGATACATGGCACATCTTACTGTGAGGCTGTAAACAATGAAATCCAAAAGGACCCACCCCTTGAAGTCATATTTCTTTAAAGGGAGACATATTTTGTTTTAAATGTTAGCGCTCTTTTGATTTGTTAAACCTCAATAAATGAAGTGCTATCTTTGACAAAGGTTTCTGATTGCAGTTCAGCACCATCACTGTTTATATGCCTTAGAAAACACTGGAGTGCATGTTGCGAGCTCAGGGCCTAGGATGCAGGCTAACAGGAGCAGGTCAAACAGTGCAGATCAAGCTTTAAGAAACAATAATCATTTGGTGATATTTTTCAAGCAACATCAAGTAGGAGTTGTTTTGAGGCATAGAACAGAGGCTTCGTTCAAGGATGGATGTAGAACAGTTTGCCTTTTCAATACATCCCCGATGCAGAGCCATGAGATATCCCACCAGGAGCCAGAGGCTCGGCAGTGGCAAATAGAGCCAGGGCTGACTTTAGCGCTATTGCCGCCTGGTGCGACAATGTTTGTTGGCCGCCCCCCAACGAACACCTTTGCCACGGATTCTGTCACTACCACCCTTTAACAGTGCCCCTCACGTCTCCATCACCACTCACTCACTGAGATGCATTTAATTAGGTTTATAGCGCCGCTCAAACCAGTGTAGGGGGTCAGAGCACTTTACATCACACACACATTACACAGAGACAATCAATCACACGTGTGTAAATCAGTGTACAGTAAATGTTACATCATCCAGAGAAATACAAAGTGTAGGAGTCACATGTCATCCATACTGGTAGACAGTATAGTTTAAGAGTGCCTGGTCTGGAGAAGCACAAACTCAGAATTTGAAACATAACACCATAGTTGGGGGTTACATTTAATAATACAAATTGATATTTAAAAAAATATTTTTTTACAGAAACAAACCTATTTTACAAGGTTAGAATAATGAAAGGCTGGGGGCATACAGCCCTTGATGTCAGTTATTAGCTCACTGTTGTATTTTAGGATTTGAACTTGTACACTGCAAGGAACAAAAGGATCTCTCTGACAAAAGCACTGACGTCTTTACTAATATTCACTTTGTGATCTGCATGGTACACATACTGTGCATCAGGCATATTAACCCACTGCGCTACTTTTGGTTGAGTTAAAACTTCCACAAAAAAAACTCTGATCTCACTCCAGGAAGAACATTAATCATCGGAGTTATCCAGACATTTTTATTGTTGTATTAAAATTGCTGGATGTAGGGAATGCCGTAGCAGGTGCTTTCAAAACAGTAACATACTTGCAAACACGGCGCCCCCAGGAGTCAGCCCTAGAGCCGGCCCTGAGTAGAACAGACCAGACTCACACCGGGTCCAGTATCCAGACAGGAGCAGGAGTGGCTCTGGCAATGGGCCCGCCCCAGAGCTCATTGCAGGTCCGGAAAGGACCTTTGCTTTCAGGGGATTCTGAAAGCACACGTGTGCTTGTAGACTTGCTGCATTTCTTTGGGTAATAGAGCCAAGGACGGACTGGCCGTAGCGGGCACTGGGCGTTTCCCCAGTGGGCCGCTAGCATGAGGGCCGGATTTGGGCCTCTGTGGGGCCGTTTTTGTTACTGGGGGTTGGCAATATTGGCCCCCTGTAACAAAATCGGTCGAAACCGGCCATCACAAACTGGTCATCTGCACCCGCCTCACCCCAGGGGGGCCAGCCGAGCAGTTTGCAGGGCCGGTTTCGGTTCCCAGTCCGGCCCTGCTGCTGAAAGCCTGATCTCTAGCAGTCACAGCCTGGTCAGGAGAGGTGGGTGAGTTAGACAGAGCGCACGAGGCCGCCTTTTAGAGAGTGTGTGTCGCACGGCGCTTTAGACCCCAGCAGTGCAACCGGACACCTGTGCCCCCCTCAGCCTCTCTGCACACGTGGATGGGAGGTGATAGTTTATTTTAATCTGGTGGAGGGGGCTGTAGAACAACCTCCAACCAGATCCGATTAAACAGTAATTTGCAAATCGCGCTCCTTGTTACCAGCTGCTTTACTCTACTTTGGACCGTGGCTTCTAGGCACTAAATATATTTTCACCTTTGATTCCTTGTTCTCCTAAAATAACAACATTCATTAAGAACAGTCTGCGGTTGCAATGAGGAGAAATCATGGAACTTTTGTGATAAAAGTGCATTTGCATAGTTACTTTAAACCCTTCCCTTTTCCGAGAATGCGTTTCCATGGATATGGTGGCCATCATGTTAAATTCGAAACATTTGCTTCTAAATCACGCTCTTGTCCGTTTCATGGCAGAGCCATCAACATTTCATTCCTCTCCCATTACACAAAAAAGAACTGCAGACCTTTTCATGAGCAGAACATTTGCATTTCATGCTATTACCGACACCGGCTGTTGCAGAAAGTACAAGACAAACTCGACCTTGCTGGAGGACTGCATGTGTATATTTTAATCAGCATTCCAAACGCGCACTGACATCAATTATCGAATGCACATTATTTTGCTGCATTGACCCAGGCCAAGTTGAGCCAGGCCTAGATAACAAACTGAAGAGGGCTCTGCATAGGACGAGGGCCTGGCACCATCGACTGGTATTACCCATGTAGGCTGTCTCCTCATTAACAAATAGGGCAGGTTTGATGAAAATCTATAAAGAATGTTTTAGCAGGAGTGGGGGCCTTTGGAAAGCAAGTGGCTTTGGGAATATGGACCCCTCTGCAACCCTCTCCCTCCCTTCTGCAGGACTGTCAGGATTGCAGGTTTGCTTGGGTATGACATTAACATGTTTGCAGTGAGCTTAAGTGTGGCCTTTCATGAATTAATAGTGACTATTTCCATGACTTATGTGTGACACTGTTAGAAGGTGGTTCTGACACTATGGGCCGCCCGGATTTTTTGATTTTTGAGCACCTAATTGTTGAGCTTTTACTGTGGGGGAGCCTCATAAGTTGGGACTCACCCACTGTGAACTCAGGATGTGAGAGACTGCATGGGGATTTTACTGGTGTTCCCCTGGCTTGACCAGGTCACTGCGCAGCAGCTGGAGTAAGGGACACCGGGCTGGTTACATGCAGACACATGTGTACATGCGTGTGTGCACGTGTACGGGCTGCGCAGGGGAGATTCCTAGCGTGCGCAGTCCAGGAGCAGCTACAAAGTGAATGGTGTGGCAGGACTTATGCAGTATTGGGTGGTGATATGGAATAGGCTTTATACGCTGGAAAGAAACATGCCAGGGAAAGTCAGTGTGTTTTACTGTGTTTTCACTTCATTATTTCCCTAAGGGAATGTGGGGCCCATGGCTAAATTAACTTCCACAAGGCCTACAGTTTCCAGACATGCACTAAAGTCCATTGTATTGGAGGTGAAAAGAAGTATTCTGCAGAGTCCAAAGTCATATTTGTACTGCTTTTGGGTCATCCAGAACTGTCATATTTCTGTGAGCCAGCCAGGACCAGACCCAGGCTGAGGGCTGACCTCAGCTGGATGGATTGATAACCTTTCTTCCACAAGCTAGGGCCTCCTCTCCACGAAGAGAAGATGGGAGGGGCTACAGGCTCATCAATTAGCAGCTGTCACTGGGTGCCAGACACCAGGCTGCACCAAGGAGGGAAGGCAGCGTGGGGGATGAGGCTTCAGACATGTGGCCAGAAACCCTGGACGACCCCATTTTGATCAAGCTCAGAGGCTGGACAAGAAGAAGGGAGCAGGGGCAGGGGCAGGGACGTGATGTGTCGCTGTTTGATAGGACCAACAGAGACTTCCTGCCAGCCCTCTACTCAACTTTTAAAAAGTGCTTGCACAGGAAGAGAAGGTCTCTCTGGGGTGTGTGCTCGGCTGAGGCTGAAGGTGCTGGAGCCTGGCGCAATGGGCAGTTGGAAGGAGAGACACCCTGACTGCCCCCAGGACCCTATCAGCACCAGAAGAAGAGCCCAGGACTGGTGCACAGAAACAGGGGCCTCTGCGCAGGGACAAGAGGGGCCCAGAAAGAGAGGCTGGCGAAAGGCTGGCGCAGGGAGCCAGTGAAGACACCACACTGCTGAATCTACCCTCTCAGAGACCCAGAGGGCAGAGGAGAGTGTTCCCAGTGGCGGGGGCTGGTAAAGAGGAGCAAGAAGCGCCCCATAATGCCTCGCCAGGAATTTGGAAATCTGCCGTTTTGGTGCTTTGTGGCCCCCAGAGGAGGGGGGTCACCCTCACTTGTGAAAAGGTGCTGGGGGAGCTGCTGGAGAGGCCCAGTCTTTCCCCGCCCAGCACGAAGAAATCTGCCATTTTGGTGCCTGGTGGCCCCCAGAGGAGGGGGGTCACCCTCATGTGTGAAAAGGGGTGCAGGGGGGCTGCAGGAGCACCGTAGCCTCCCCCAGCATAAAGAAGAACAGTCCACCCATAAGTTTCACAGGGCATCTGAAAGAATAACCCCTCAAGGGCTCAGCGCCAGCCTTTAACACCTTCTAGGCTGGAACTTATGTTCTACAGCTGAGGGTGTACTATGAAGTGCATCATGGAGTGAAGGGCTGAGTTGGGGATGTCTGGCGAAGGGCATCCCCTGGAGGTGAAGTGGTGTAATTGCACCGAAATGCATTTACTATTGGGTATTTCTTTTTAGGTGGACTGAAAGTCACATGTGTAAAGTGAAGTACCTGTGTAAGGTGATGTTAAGCTAAATGGAGTTATGTTGCTGGACCTTCCTGCTAGGGGGTCTGGCTGTATTTACGTAATCCCATGCTTTTACCTGGGATTCCTTTTAAAGTGAAGAGGCACACTGAGGAGAAGTGTAGTTGCCAGGAGTACATCTTTTGAAGGGACTGTAAGTCACATGTGTAAGGAGATGTCATAAGCCAAGTGGGGTTATGTTCCCAGACAGTCCTGCTAGGGTGTCTGGCTGTATATGCGCAATCCTGAGATTTCATCTGTGATGCCCTTAGGGGCTGTGATTGCAATGCATTCAAATGATCAACCAAGGTGATGAGTACTGTCATTCTAAAGTGTGCGTAAACATGGATTCTTGCTGCTGCGCTTAGGTGAAGACCCCAGACTGCTAGCCCTTAAGATATAGAGGTGCATACTTTATGGTCAGTAGGAGATGCTCAGTCAGGGTCATGTGTCACCAAGGCAGGTTTACCCCTTTTTAATGCTTGTTGAGGTGGTAATGGGGTGGGTCGCCACTGGGATGGTGCCAGTGCGCAGGGCCTTCGCTCCAGGTTATGTTCAACTAACTGCATTGGGGGCAAGTTGATGTGCATACATGGGAGTGGTGGTACTAGACCCCACCCCCCCCCTGCGGGAGGGGTGGAGATGTTATGCAATGTCACAAAGTAATTCCAACAGCTTATGTATATTTGTAAATTGGTGCATAGTATTGAGTGGTGTGTGGGTTTAATAAATGTACTCTTACTTTTATAAAGCAAAGTACAGACTGGACAATCAATTATTGAGTGTTATTTTTGTGCACCTGCAAATGGCGATTACTAGCCCACACCACCTCCCTTGAGTAAGCCTCAGACTGCTCTGCAACGCTACCCTCTGAGAGTCAGGCGCTACAATTGGGTGTTTGGTTCCAAGTGAAGGACAAATGTAGTCATGTTATTTGTGCAGGCCTCACAGATGCTGCCTCGTTTTCCAACATTGGTGTCTAGCGGCGGGAAACATAGTATCCCATTCTGGTGTGCATTTATAGCATTTGATAAGTCCAGTTTTGCCACACATTACCTATGCAGCAATGAGCAAATGGAAGAGTGCAAGGCTCGGAGAAAGGTTCAAAGTTTTGGTTATGTGAACTAAAGGTATGGGAAAGGAAAGCCCAGCGCCCATATGTGTCATGTGAAGTTATTATGGTTTAAATGTGAGCTGTATTGATATGACCGCGCTATGTTGATTATAATGTGCTAGCGGGATGGTTCTTTCCAGGAAATGATTGCATACAAATGTTCTAAGCCATATTGTACACCTTTGAACCCTAACACTACATACACTACACCTGCATGAGGAGGGTGTCTCCTCAAGAGATAGGGACAGCAACTGATACCTACATCACAGGTGGGGGTGTAGGGGTGGATTGACCTTCAAGGGGGACAGGAGAAGTAGGGGTCCTGGGAGGTTCCCGTGCTTTTTAAGGGCAGGGAGGGTTTCCACAGGAGGGGCCCCAGATATCCTTCCCCCACTAGAAGTTTCTTGCTAATGGCGCAGGCCAAAACCACTGGAAGGGTGGGGCAGGAGGTTTATTTACCCCGGGTAGTAGCGCCCCAGGGGTTCCCATGGTGGGGCACCCCAAGAAACTTTTCCCACTGTGGGAGGAGGGTGTGGTAGAGTTGAGAGTCCGGCAGGTCCCCCAGGTTAACTGATGGGGAGGTGAGCAACCCAGGGGTGGCCGCTGGTAGTGGGTGGCCCCCAAGGAGGGTAGTTCTTTAGTGATGGTGTGTGGTGGTAGCCCCTAGGTACCCTAGGTGGGCTAGGTAACTGACCCAGTGGAGATCTGAGTGGGGGCGATGTGCTCCCTAGTTTCCAGGGAAAGGGTTAGCAGTGGACCCTGAGGTGTCAGGGTTGGGTGGCCGGTGACCAGTCCGGTAGGTCCGGTGGGACTAGAACCCCAGGACCAGGAGCTGGTGGAGGGAACCTGAAGTGGTGGCTGGGGCGATGCCTAGCCGGTAACCAGTCAGGTAGGTCCTGTGGGACTTGGACCCAAGGACCAGGAGCATGGGGGTGTTACCTAGCTCGAGGCAGGAGGTGGACTTCTGCAAGGTAGTACCACCCTGGACACAGGTGGGGCCCAGCTTAAGTGAAGGGACCCTGTGTTTCCCCAAAGGGGTGGTGCAGGCCTAGCCGGGATCTTTAGGGTCCCTGGCTGATGGAGGTAGTACCGCCCTGAAGCCAGGTGGGGCCTATCTTAAGTGAAGGGACCCTGTGTTTCATGAAGGGGTGGTGCAGGCCTAGCCGGGATCTTTAGGGTCCCTGGCTGAGAGTGGTAGTACTACCCTGAAGGCAGGTGGGGCCTATCTTAAGTGAAGGGACCCTGCTCTTCATAAGGGGTGGTGCAGGCCATCCAGGGACCATGTAGGTCCCTGGGCGGTCTCCCAAGGCACTGCAGGGAGACCGGGGAGAGCCATGAGAGGTGGGCCTGGGTCTAGCTAACTCGGGACCCACAGGCTCTCTAAGGGTACTCCGGGAGGAGAGTGCACCTCTCGGAGGGAAGGGTACATAGGCCCTGTTCTCACAGTGGAGAACAAGGAAGGGGTCTAGGTTCCCAGGGTAGTTTCCGGGTGGAGCTACTGACGGGGGGAATGAGCTGTAGGATGTCTGATGAGGCACCCTCAGTGTTCCTCCCTGGCACTGCCAGTGTGGTTGTGAGGCCGGTCTGAGGTCCTATCAGGGAGCCAGGCCAGTGGGTGCTTTTCTGTGTGGGGAAGCACAAGTGGCTGTGCTTTCTTTAGGGAAGACAGTCATCCCGAAAGGGTGGTGGCAGCAGAATGACCTCAGCGGCAGGCTGAGGGTGAGGGTCCAGAGAGATTGCATCTTTGGGGTGCAAGGACCAAACGGAGAGAGGGTACTGGTTGGAACAAACTCTGGAAGGGAGACCAGCTAGTGACCCAGGGGATGGGATTTAGACCTATCCCAGAAGACCGCATTGGTGCTGAGGCACTGGACCCTTGTCCGGAGAAGTGGTAGGCATAGTGTTGCATGCCCAAGGGCAAAGGTGAGCATAGTTAGGCTGAGTCCATGTAGACCATGAGTGACCTAGAGGTATCTAACCTAGAGCCCGGAGGGTTCTTAGGGTAGTCTGGGATCCCTGTCATGGGTGGAGATTTCATGGATGGAAGGAGTAGGTGGTCTAAGGGGATAACTGGTCAGTAAGGGGGGTCTGGTCAGAACCCCTTATAACTAGTTATCGCTGA
This sequence comes from Triturus cristatus, assembly GCF_964204655.1. Taxonomy (NCBI): domain Eukaryota; kingdom Metazoa; phylum Chordata; class Amphibia; order Caudata; family Salamandridae; genus Triturus; species Triturus cristatus. The sequence goes on along the minus strand of NC_140579.1, from coordinate 394,707,412 downwards.
CTACGGGAAGTGTACCCATGTAGAGTGGCTACTTCTTCCCTGTAGGAATCAGCTGGGCGCGGCGTGTGTTAGAAGGTGGTTCTGACACTATGGGCCGCCCGGATTTTTTGATTTTTGAGCACCTAATTGTTGAGCTTTTACTGTGGGGGAGCCTCATAAGTTGGGACTCACCCACAGTGAACTCAGGATGTAAGAGACTGCATGGGGATTTTACTGGTGTTCCCCTGGCTTGACCAGGCCACTGCGCAGCAGCTGGAGTAAGGGACACCGGGCTGGTTACATGCAGACACATGTGTACATGCGTGTGCACACGTGTACGGGCTGCGCAGGGGAGATTCCTAGCGTGCGCAGTCCAGGAGCAGCTACAAAGTGAATGGTGTGGCAGGACTTATGCAGTATTTGGTGGTGATATGGAATAGGCTTTATACGCTGGAAAGAAACATGCCAGGGAAAGTCAGTGTGTTTTACTGTGTTTTCACTTCATTATTTCCCTAAGGGAATGTGGGGCCCATGGCTAAATTAACATCCACAAGGCCTACAGTTTCCAGACATGCACTAAAGTCCATTGTATTGGAGGTGAAAAGAAGTATTCTGCAGAGTCCAAAGTCATATTTGTACTGCTTTTGGGTCATCCAGAACTGTCATATTTCTGTGAGCTAGCCAGGACCAGACCCAGGCTGAGGGCTGACCTCAGCTGGATGGATTGATAACCTTTCTTCCACAAGCTAGGGCCTCCTCTCTACGAAGAGAAGATGGGAGGGGCTACAGGCTCATCAATTAGCAGCTGTCACTGGGTGCCAGGCACCAGGCTGCACCAAGGAGGGAAGGCAGCGTGGGGGATGAGGCTTCAGACATGTGGCCAGAAACCCTGGACGACACCATTTTGAACAAGCTCAGAGGCTGGACAAGAAGGAGGGAGCAGGGGCAGGGACGTGATGTGTCGCTGTTTGATAGGACCAACAGAGACTTCCTGCCAGCCCCCTACTCAACTTTTAAAAAGTGCTTGCACAGGAAGAGAAGGTCTCTCTGGGGTGTGTGCTCGGCTGAGGCTGAAGGTGCTGGAGCCTGGCGCAATGGGCAGTTGGAAGGAGAGACCCCCTGACTGCCCCCAGGACCCTATCAGCACCAGAAGAAGAGCCCAGGACTGGTGCACAGAAACAGGGGCCTCTGCGCAGGGACAAGAGGGGCCCAGAAAGAGAGCCTGGCGAAAGGCTGGCGCAGGGAGCCAGTGAAGACACCACACTGCTGAATCTACCCTCTCAGAGACCCAGAGGGCAGAGGAGAGTGTTCCCAGTGGCGGGGGCTGGTAAAGAGGAGCAAGAAGCGCCCCATAATGCCTCGCCAGGAATTTGGAAATCTGCCGTTTTGGTGCTTTGTGGCCCCCAGAGGAGGGGGGTCACCCTCATGTGTGAAAAGGGGTGCAGGGGGGCTGCAGGAGCACCGAAGCCTCCCCCAGCATAAAGAAGAACAGTCCACCCATAAGTTTCACGGGGCATCTGAAAGGATAACCCCTCAAGGGCTCAGCGCCAGCCTTTAACACCTTCTAGGCTGGAACTTATGTTCTACAGCTGAGGGTGTACTATGAAGTGCATCATGGAGTGAAGGGCTGAGTTGGGGATGTCTGGCGAAGGGCATGCCCTGGAGGTGAAGTGGAGTAATTGCACCGAATTGCATTTACTATTGGTTATTTCTTTTTAGGTGGACTGAAAGTCACATGTGTAAAGTGAAGTACCTGTGTAAGGTGATGTTAAGCTAAATGGAGTTATGTTGCTGGACCTTCCTGCTAGGGGGTCTGGCTGTATTTACGTCATCCCATGCTTTTACCTGGGATTCCTTTTAAAGTGAAGAGGCACACTGAGGAGAAGTGTAGTTGCCAGGAGTACGTCTTTTGAAGGGACTGTAAGTCACATGTGTAAGGAGATGTCATAAGCCAAGTGGGGTTATGTTCCCAGACAGTCCTGCTAGGGTGTCTGGCTGTATATGCGCAATCCTGAGATTTCATCTGTGATGCCCTTAGGGGCTGTAATTGCAATGCATTCAAATGATCAACCAAGGTGATGAGTACTGTCATTCTAAAGTGTGCGTAAACATGGATTCTTGCTGCTGCGCTTAGGTGAAGACCCCAGACTGCTAGCCCTTAAGATATAGAGGTGCATACTTTATGGTCAGTAGGAGATGCTCAGTCAGGGTCATATGTCACCAAGGCAGGTTTACCCCTTTTTAATGCTTGTTGAGGTAATGGGATGGGTCGCCAATGGGATGGTGCCAGTACGCAGGGCCCTCGCTCCAGGTTATGTTCAACTAACTGCATTGGGGGCAAGTTGATGTGCATACATGGGAGTGGTGGTACTAGAACCCACCCCCCCTGCGGGAGGGGTGGAGATGTTATGCAATGTCACAAAGTAATTGCAACAGCTTATGTATATTTGTAAATTGGTGCATAGTATTGAGTGGTGTGTGGGTTTAATAAATGTACTCTTACTTTTATAAAGCAAAGTACAGACTGGACAATCAATTATTGAGTGTTATTTCTGTGCACCTGTAATGGGGATTACTAGCCAACACCACCTCCCTTGAGTAAGCCTCAGACTGCTCTGCAACGCTACCCTCCTAGTCAGGCGCTTCAATTGGGTGTTTGGTTCCCAGTGAAGGACAAATGTAGTCATGTTATTTGTGCAGGCCTCACAGATGCTGCCTCATTTTCCAACAGACACTTTACCGCAAACTGAACGAAGGAATTGGGTCTTGGTTTCATGATTACAGAAACAACATCATTTCCACGATGGTTGCGGCTCTTCCACTGGCGACAGACATGCCCTCTTTTCTGTACTCCTCAGGTGTTATCTCTCCATCACACTACTGAGGTACTTTCTTTCAAGTCTGTTTCTTGTACACTCTTCCGCATCCCAGCTCATGGACCCTGCAATCCATGCATCTGATAATCTGCCCCCGTCCCCCCCCCCCATTTGACAGCAGTTGGTCCTCTATTCTCTCACACATTCCTGCATCCAGCTCTCCTCAGGTGTTATCTCTCCATCACACTACTCAGGTACTTTCTTTCAAGTCTGTTTCTTGTACACTCTTCCGTATCCCAACTCATGGACCCTGCAATCCATGCATCTGATAATCTGCCCCCCCCCTCATTTGACAGCAGTTGATCCTCTATTCTCTCAGACATTCCTGCATCCATCTCTCCTTGGGTGTTCTCCCCTCTCCATCCCTATATAAGGAGGGACTCTGTCAGCTCTGTGACAGAATCCCTCTCAGTGGTTTCAGTAAAGTGTCTCCGGCACCCTTACATTAATCACAGATATTATCTACAGCACTCAAGTACCTTTTTTCCCTGTAAGGCACTTTACTCCATTTTTTTCCCCACAGAACCTCTCCCTACCTCTGTAACTCTTCATATGAAATATCTTTATTCATGCCATAACTACACTTTCACAATTGTCTTATAAACCTTCTTGCTTTCTCAAATGTGCTTGAAAATGTGCTGTTTTCTCACTCTCTTTCCCAAAATGTCTAGAGGGAGAATTCCCCCAAACACCCCTTCTAACGCTTGGACTCGCTCGTGGCCTTCGCTCATTACAGGTCACTCATAATAAACTTTTACGCCTCACAGCTTTCAAATGTCACCAGCCGCCACTGCTTGCCACACCTCAGCTTTCACATGCAAAAAGCTGCCTTCTGCACCAGTCACACCCGAGCTGGCCCGGTGCCCGCAGCGCCTACTGTAATTTAGCTGGGTGGACTCCGTGGAGGAGCTACGGGTGCCCCTTTCACTGGGGCGACAGGTGATTTCTCACAGTAGACATACCTCCCCGCTCTACCCCCACCTCCACCGCCCCCCTCCCGTCCCACAACTCGGGCCGTGAGCCACCCACAATGAATCACTCTTTGCCTGCAGCGAGGAAGAACAAGCATTGGCATAGCCAATAGGTCTCGCCTTTGCGACCTTATAAGTGTTTAGCCATGCAACAGTTGCCTAACTAAATACTTATAAGGTCCCAAAAGCGAGACCTATTGGCTATGCCTAGCCGCCCTGCGGCCGTGAAAGTGAACACGATCGCGACAAACATCAAAGCGGCCGCGAAAGTGAAAGTAATCGCGGTAAAGCGCCACGCGCGCGCCCGCGCACATGCACTGTAGCTCTAGGCTGGCCTGGTAGCACTTTTTGGAGCCCTCTCAAAAAGTCTCGCCAGACCAGCGCATGCTAAAAAACCACGAGCTATCATACCAGCGGGCCAATGAGAAATACCTCAGAAAGTTGGCATGGACGAGGGGGCCGGTTTAATTGCACTTTTGTTTAGATGTCCTCCTCTATGCCGACAACACCCTTTGTCGCGGGGATAAAAGGAGGGGGGCGGACTGGGAAAGGCTGCACTCCTCCTGCTCTCAGACCAGTCACGGTTGCACCGCTACTGCGCTCCAGGCCGAGCAGTCTCTGTCTTCCCGTCCTTTTATCAGCCTCGTCCACCATGTCGTCGAGCTACAGGCAGAGCAGCAGCTCCCTCAGGGGGCCACGCGTGGTCACCTTCAAGGCCCCAAGTGTCCATGGAGGCTATGGGGGGCAGGGGGTGTCTGTCTCCTCCGCTAGGCTTGTCTCCTCGGGGTATGGGGGTAGTTATGGTGGGGGATTCGGCGGCGGTGTTGGTGGTGGCTATGGTGGGGGATATGGCAGCGGTGGTGGCGCTGGCTACGGGGTAGGGTTCGGTGCCGTCAATGCTGCTGCAGGAGGCATCTTGGGGGGCAGCGAGAAGGAGACCATGCAGAACCTCAACGACCGTCTGGGTAACTACCTGGATAGGGTGTGCTCGCTGGAGGCCGCCAACAGCGACCTGGAGTTGAAGATCCGCGAGTGGTACGAGAAGCAAGGCCCAAGCCCAACCCGTGACTACAGCCACTACTACAAGACCATCGAAGACCTGCGGGACAAGGTACGGAGCGAGCTGCTGGGTGGTAGAGCTGAGCACCGCCCAGGCAGCCTCTATGCCCGCACACAAGAGGTGGCATCCCTAAATGCTTTATTCTGTATCAGGCCCGGCTCCAGGAATTTTTATTTGGGTGGGCCAAGGGTGCATTGGGGTGGGCCCTTGCGAGCCCGATTTGTCACATGTATGTCTAGCCAGGCCTGCTTCCGGGCCCTCCTTTATCTCTTCTTAGTCTTACAAGGCCCAGTAAAATGCACTCTTTTCCAAGTCTCTTTCTAAATGTTATCACTCTCAAAAAGTGTCTTTTTCCATGTGATGTCCCTTTGATGGGAAGAGGAGGTTTCTGAGGAGGGAGTACCAGGCAATTGACACTACTCAGGCTCCCTCTGTGCGAGCCTTTAGGGAGAATCCCTCTTCATTACTACCTCCACCTGACCACTGACTCTGCAGCGTGCTCCCTTACAGGCTTGATTATCAACTTTTCTACCACCCCTCGCCATTGCACCTTATCTCACAGCTGACCTTGGGCCCCAGCCCCATGTCAGCCACCATCCAGTTCCACTTTCATTGTTTCAGGGGGAAAAAAACATTAGTAAAATCACCTTCAAACTTGAAATATTGAATATAGCAGTAAATGTAATTAGCATGCACTTTGAAGTATGTTCCACAGTTGCCCTAATGACTCAACTGTTAATTAAATGACCAAAAACTGAAAGGCCATGACAGGGCCGGCTGTAGCGCTGGTGCGAAAGTCTTTTCTGGCACCCCAAGGATCTCTTGACAAAGGCAGTAACCCACTGAGCTATCCACATAAATACAGTCTATCTGCATTTAAAAACTACCAACAGACAAATGACTGCTCTCCAGCAGGATCATAAATCACCAGTTATCTGAACATTTTTTATTGTACATCGATGGCAGATTCACTGCGAGGGCCAAGGCTCATGTTTAGGTGGGCCTGACCCACCCGGCCCACCCTCTAGAACCGGGCCTGTTTCTGTCCAGGGTAATCGCAGCCCTTCAGACCGTCATGCCTACAGTTCATTCCCATTATAGTGTGCTGGTCTAACTAGTTCAATGGTAGCAAACCTAGACGGCCATAGCAAAAATGCGTTTGGTTCCCATATGAAAGCTAAGGACTGAAACTAGTGTCTCTGATCACATTGCATAGGTTGTCAGCTGAATTACCTACGACCTGCAGTGAATGCCATAAACGTCTGCACCGGGTATTCTGAGCATCACTACCTCAGGGGACATGGGGCCACATTGTGGGTGATGTTTGATGCCATAGAAGTGCCCCGTACTTAGAGCTTAACAGGCCACTCCCCACCCTGATGTATACATTTGTTGTTCCTTCATCTGTACTTAAAGTTACCAGATCACTCTGTCATTAGGAACTTTATTTCGCTGTCACAGGCCTTCCAGTATCAATCTAATGCATTCTGAGAGCTGTAATCTTGGCTGATTTCAACTGAAATAACTGAGTGAACAATAATTTACAAAAGGCAAGCCCTGGCCTGGATCTGGTGAACCTGCTGACATGTAGGCATCTGACAACCTTCAACCCCACCCTCCAATGTGCCCCCCACCCCCTTTGATTATATCCTCCCTCCATTCTGCAGTACTCCAAAGCTTCGTAGCCAGGTGTGCTTTTCATGTCCCTCACATACATGTATACATACATATATGCTTATCTAGTCATTTTTTACCGATTGGTGAAGTTGTCATCACTGGAGAATTCGACAATGCAGGAAATGGAACCTGAGCAAACTCGGCACTCCATGTAGGCGAAGTATTTGCTCCAAAATATTTTGGGGCTAATTTACAAACCGCTTGCGCCACTTTTGCGCCATTTTTCCCATGTAAAAAATGACGCACGGGTGGCGCAAGGGGCTTGTAAATAAGCCCCTTTGTTTTTCTTTGTGTCGTGTCCAATGCCTTCAGCCAGCCTTGACGTTTAATAAACAGCCCCCTGGCATGCTGGGCTTTTTGAACGGAAGACCGAGCTTTTTGAACCCATGCTTCCCATGTTAAATATCAAAACTGCATGTCCTAGAATGAAACATGCTGTTGGCTGACAGGCCAGGCGTGGCTGTTGGTGTCACGCATAACGCGGACAAACTCGGCACCTATTTGCAAGTAGTGTTTTCAGCTGCTCTCCATCTCCCATAGAGCGTGCCTGGTGTTAAATGGTTCCGAAGTTTGTAAACAGTGCGCGAGCGCAGAAGAGCTCAGAGAACAGGTACCTTCCATCCGCCGCCTCCTGCCCCAGGGGAAGGCGGCTTCTCGGCTCGGCTGCCTCGCGTTACCGTTAGCTGCGCACCTGTCGTCGCCGCTCAAGTACAGCTTAGGACTTTCCTGGCAACTATGACGTTCCAAGGCTACAAAGCGCCCCGAAGCTGCGCCACATGAATAGCCCCATTACAAAGAGTCACGCGCAGAAGCCTCGTTCGACATAAACAGCGCAGGCGCAGCAGCGCGAGCGCTCTCGTATAAGACACACCGAGCAGGGGACTGCCACGAGCTCTGTGCCGCCCGCCGCCCCTTTCCACCCATCAGAAGTTCCTTCTGTGAGTTCTGTCCTAAGCTATTTCACATAAACAGCGCAGGCGCAGCAGCGCGAGCGTGTAAGCGCTCTCGTATAAGACACCGAGCAGGGGACAGCCACGAGCTCGGTGCAGGCCGCCCCTTTCCATCCATCAGCAGTCCATCACCTGTCCCAAGTTATTTTTACCATTCTGTAGTTTTAGTGCTGTTTATTCCTGTAAAACTCCAAATTCCTGGCTTCAAAATGCAAGAAGAAAAAAACAGAAGGGGCGAAGCTACTCGCACATGGTACTGTGAAACGTGAGCGCTCCATCCGACTCTAGGCGCTTGAGAGGATACACGGTATGACTTTGCACCATCAGACTCATTGCCTTCCCTCGCTCATCCCTTAGATGCGATTGCATCAGAGAAGCCTGCGCGTGAGCAGCATTCTGAATGAGCTCCGATCTCGCCCCAGAGAGGCCAAAGAGTGAATGTGTGGCTCCATTTGCTCCAGTTATCGAGCTCCCGGTAAAATAAGTGGGGGGACGCCGTCCACCCGCGTGGTACCCCGACTCGAGCCCTTACAGTGCTTTGAGGTCTCAAACGTGTTAGTAGAAGAAAACTAGACACTGCTACCACAGAGCACAATGAAAACTCCGCTCATTCCTGCCTGCCTGTTTCCTTTGGTTTTTGGAGCCTGTTCAAGTCGTAACAATATGAATTTCTGTTTTTTCCTCCTCCTCGAACATTACACAGTTTAGCTTGGCAAGCAAACAAATGGCCTTATTAGGGCTTGGGGTTGCTGCCAGTTTGACAGCAGCCTGGCAAGTGCCAAGAATCCATTGTACCTATTCAATCAACAAGCTTTATTTCGACATTTAATATCATAAAAGCACATTACACATAAAAACACAATTCAATGAAATACATTTAAGAACAAGTCGTAAAAAAAGGTTTTGAATACAATAAATAGTTAAAAGCTATATTAAACTTAAGCAGCTTTGTGAATATTATAAAATGTTTAAATTAATCAGATAGCCTTCTGCCTGATCATCCATGCCCAGCCGAGGAATTTAGCCACCCCGCATGCTATAGTAGTATTAGCATCAGTCTTAAGAATTCTGAGTGCTACAGAGTGGTCCCTCGTCCCCAGCTGCAGGCACAGAGGTTTAAGCCATTTCAGTCTGGGTTTTAGATAAGCTGGGCATATAAAAAAGAAATGGGGTATATTCTCAATTGCGCCTGGACAATTTGGGCAGTCAGCGGAAGTTTTATACGGAGGATTCCACTTGCTAGTACGGTCACGGAGGGGAAGGGTCCCAAACCTAAACTGGACAAAAAGCGAACTATCCCTAGGCTTCGTGATAAAATCTAGATAAGGTTCCAGGCGGGGCATAACCTTGTGTTGGCGAAACTCCTCAGTGAGTCTGCCTGGGTTTAGATCCCTCTGCTCCTGGAGATTGACCCATGACCAAAAGGCTCTCTTAATAGCTTCCTTTGATAGCGGTGCCCCGGAGTCCCTAGCGGTTGTGAGGCCTTTTGCCACCAGAAGTTTCTTTATGTTAGCAAGCCAACCTATTTTGTGGGCTCCCTGGAGGTTCATGACCTCTCTTAGGCCATCAGCATATCTGGAGAGCTCAGGGGATAACCGTGCCCAATATAAAAGGGGACGCAGGGTGACTAGGTCTTTGATAGATCGCCGTCCCAAGTCACTCAATAGTGGCTTGGTTGGGGTGCCCCTAGGGAGCGACACAAGCTCCCTGAAAAACTTATTTTCTCCAGTAACAAGTGCATCAACACAACCGAAACCCCATAGTTCTGCACCGTAAAGGGCACAACCTACAGCTTTGGCAGCGTATATTTCTAAAGCTGGAGCGATGGGTTTAGTAGAGGAGGCACGAAATTCCCTCCCTATGGCTCCCATTACCCGCCTATGGTTTAGGACCATTTTGTCAATGTGAGGCTGCCATTTGAGCTTGTCAGAGATTCTAATCCCCAAATAGTCAAACTCTCTGACATGCTCCAATGGCTTCCCTTCAAGAGTCATGGTGGATCTAGATGATCTGCTCGGGTTAAAATAGAGGAGTTTAGTTTTAGCAGTGTTAATAACGAGGCCCCTCGACTTGCAAAACAAAGAGAAACGGTCCAATAGTTTCTGTAATCCTGCTGGTGTTTTCGATATAAGAAGTGTGTCGTCCTCAAAAAGTAGTGCAGGAACTTTATCCCCCGCCAGGACAGGGACATCAGCATTAACTTCAAGCAGGAAAGAGACAACACCATTCACAAAAAGTGTGAAAAGTGTAGGGGCCAATACACAGCCCTGGCGAACCCCTCTATTCACCGGGATTTTATGAGTTTTTGCTCCTGAGACCCCCATCTAATACAAGCATAGTTGCCTTCATCCATCCGAATGAAAAGATTCAGAATGTATGAAGGAATCCCCATCTCCTCCAAAATCAACCACAGGCGGTCACGAGGGACCAGGTCAAAGGCGGTCTTTAAGTCAATGAACGCCAAGTACAGGCCGCCCTTGCCAATGGTGACCACCTTCCAGTATAGGAGCACCAGCCTGAATGCCTGGTCGATCGTGCTTGTGCAAGTCCTAAAACCCGCCTGAAACTGTGAAATTATATCATTGGCATCAGCCCATGCGTGGATTCTCCAGGAGGACCCTACCAGCCAACTTTTGACCAGTGTCAATAAGACTAATTGGGCGATAGTTAGCTGGGTCCCCCCTTGGACCCCTCTTGTAAATGGGGATTACCTCGGCTCCCTTCCAAGAATTCGGTACCGGCGAGCCCTCCAGCAGGGCATTAATAAGAAGCTCAAAGAGGCCCATCCCTCGACATTGGCTTTAAATAGGTCGCCCGGGATGCCATCTGGACCCGGGGCCTTTGCAGAGACAATGTTGTTAACTGCTGCCTCGACCTCCCTTTTCTCTATCTTAATGAATGGGGCCTGAGCAGGATCAATAACTGTGGACACAACTCGGGGACATGGGTCACCCGTTTGCTCATCCCCTACATATAATTTCCTGAAGTGCTCAAACCATTCCCTATCTGTTATGTGGTTGGGAATTTGGTCCTGTTCGCAACTATTAGATCTTCTCACTGTAGACCAGAAGAGCTCAGCGTTTTTTGAATGGCACGCAATTTTTAGGCTGTCCCAGCGCAGCTCTTCCCATTCTTTCTTTGCAGCTGCGAGGGCCTGCCTATAAAGTAATCTTGCCAGCCGAACATCACCCGGATAGTTGGATTTAATGGCAAGGACCAAGCTATCTTTTTTCAATCTACAATCCCTGTTGAACCACTTCTGCGCTGGCTTGGCACTTGACTGACGCTTTTTGGTGTGGTCTAGGAATAAAGTGCCGATCGAATCAATGGTTTCCACGTAAACTTTCACTGCAGCAGCAGGGCCAACCTCATCCCTGCAAACTGGAGAAAGCTTAAGAGTCTGATCAGCAAGAATTTCTTTAAGAGTGGTTAGTTTTACGTCACTCAAAATAAATTTAGGCCATTTGAGGAACCTTTTACAGTTGGACGGTAGTACTGTCTTGGTCAGCATTCGTGTTTCAGGAATGGGGATGAGCTCTTTCCCATGCCACACGTCTAACATTTTAAGGGACAAAGCGTTGTGATCGCTATTTATTGTTGGTATAATAACCATGTCTACAACAAATTTCCATGCCCTCCTGTCAACCATAATATAATCTATTCTGCTTTGGGAGGGGACCCTGTTAAAGGTATTAGCTCCCAATGCATCAGAGATTCTGCGCCCGTTGGCAGCTCTTAACCCGAATTCTAACGATAGAGCATTTATTTGGATGACAACTGGTGACCATCTCTTCACTGGCTTGAGTGACAATGATGGAATGCCCCATCTAGCATCCTCATCATAGATTCCTAGGATATCCTCAGTCGCAAGGGGCTCAAAAGAACAATTAAAATCACCAGCAACCAGAAGAAGGGAGTCAGTGGGGCAACTGTGGAGCAGATCTGAAAGGGCTGAGATAGTACGAGATTTGGCACCCCCTTGTGTTCCTCGTGCATATACGTTAAAGAGTTCCCAGTTATAGTTGCTCTTAGAACACTTAATGGAGAGTCTCATTACATCTAATGTAGGACAAGTGTGCTGAGTGACCTTAAGATTAAGTTCTACCCTAATCCATACCATGAGTCCACCAGATGGGCGGCCTCGACCTTTCGAGGTGGCTGGGAGAAAAAAACATGAAAAGCCCGGCTTATACAGTGGCTCAAGGCTCCAGGTTTCCTGGAACATACACAGGTCATAACCATCAATAAAGGCATTCCAATCCGGAAGAGAAAGGTTGCTGCGCAAACCTGCCACATTCTACGAAGCAAGCTTAAGGTGGCTGGGAAAACCAACACAAGGAATTGGAATGCTTGGGGGATAATCCAAATGTAGAACAGTGTTATTAGTAACCCTCTTTATTGGTATAACGGGGATAGGTAGTTCTGGACCCAGAGATTTTAATGATGTTCTAGAACCAGAGGTACAGCAACCTGGGGGGGGCAAAGGACTAGTTGATGCTCCCCCTTTGCCCTGGAGTCAGTCAACAGCCTCCAAGGTGCTGAAACGATTTTGGGTGACAATAGAACCTAAAGGTGATATGGGTCTGGACCAGCCCCCTTGGGGGAACCCCCTCCCATTCCGCTGAACCAATGTCCATCCATCCATTAATGGAGTAAAGTGACCAGGGGGATAAAAATAGGTCAGAGGAAGAGGACGTATGGATGTTCCTAAACTGGGGTGTCTCCAGTTACAAATATACTCCGCTATTTTGGGGTCTTTAAAGTTGATTAAGATACAATCCCCCCTTATATTTTTAGCCAAGTGACCTACCCATGGGACCCTCCTAACCATGAGTATCTTACACACTGTGTGCATTGGGAGTGGTCTATTTTTATTGAGCCAATGCACAACCCTATTCTTTAAAATTGTAGAAGATTCAACTTCATGGTTGCCCAGTTCGGGGACCCCTGATAAGATTACCACGAAAGGAGAAACCTCCGGGGGCAGATTTGGAATGGTTTCCCTCCTAGAGATCTGGGGGGAAGTGATCCTCCCGGCCTCCTTAGGCTGGGATATGTCATGCTGGGGAGGAATAGAGGCTGGGGGCACAACTGTACCCTTAGTGGCTTCAGTAGGGGCCTGATGATCTACAAACAGTGCTGTGGGATCATTTAAAGAAGAGGGAACATTTACTGGTCTGGCAATATCCAATAATTTGGAAACCCTAGGGTGGGGAACGTACTTTAAAAAAATCAGCAATTCCCCCAAGACCTTGTTCAATCCTAGATAAGGATTGCTCGATCTTAGAAATTCTGTCCTCCATAGGACGAAGGAGAAGCCTAATTGTATCATAAATATTGGGCATCTCAGTGGCTCCCTCAACCTTATCATCTACACTGGTCCCCCCACTTGCAACTTGGTGTGCCGCTCTGGTGGATAATAGATGGTCTAAAGGTGCAACTTTATTTGCTATAGCAACAGTAGCAGGTTGCTCCTGTAAAGGAGGGGGTATTCCAGAGTTTCTAACGTGGCTTACAGCTTTCTGTTTCTTTCTGCCAGTTTTGCTCTTCCCACCATTGTTAGTAAGGGGCCCTTGCTTGTTTTTAGGAATAGCGCCAGGATTCCTCTCTCGTAATTGACTGGTGCTGGGCTCTGGCACTAAACTGGAGGCAAACAGCAGCAAACAGGGAGATATCAACAATGAGTCTGAAACCATGGAATGGTCCCCCATAGAAACAGCGGTTGTGCCACTAGGTGTTAAATCTGTGGTCGGGGAATCAAAGTGTAAGCAGGTAGCATCATCACCATTTAGGGCTTGGTGAACAGGGGACTGCACATTAGCAATATGACCCATTGAGGACCTCCTTGCCATCGCAAGGTCCTGTGAGACTCTGCGTTCCAACAACGTAATCTCTTGGTCAATGACACAGTTTACCTTAGTGATAAACTGGTCCATAGTTCCAGTGAGATGGACGTTGGCCCCTCTACCTTTAATGTCTTTGGGGGGCATAGCAGAGCCGGTAAATCAATCAAAATAATATGCTTACAAGTCAAACAGGCACCAGAATTAGAAGAAAAGTCCCGGCTTTTACTGGTCTGAGATGAGTCCGCCCTTCGCCTTAGCGGGTGACCCTGTGCGCTTATATCAGTTCCACGGCGCTGGGTGATGGCGCTATTGCCAGACGCTGTGGCTTTAAGACGTTAGGAACAATGTATTATTAAGGGGCCATTCCCATTCCCCTCGCGGTGGGCACAATACTACACCAACAGCTCTCAGTGAGTGTCAACACATAAAAAGTAGGCAGCACAGGACCAAGTACTTTCAAAAATAAGAGCCCCAACGGGTGCACAGCACAGCACTATCCCGTAAGGAATAAGCACGTCAGTACCTTGAGTCCTTTGGGCAGCGATGAGTTGTTGGGGGGGTGGCCCAGCCCAGCCAGTTCCTGTCAGTGACGGGCAAGGACGGGCCCAACCTTGGCCCGGGCAAGCCCGCGCGCGTCCCGCGCAGCGGGAGGCGCTCCTCCTATTTATGGGCCTTGGCGCCCTGTTATGACGCTCTTCGTGCGCCTCGCACAGCCCCCTGGGTAATGCAGTCCCAAGGCAAGCCGTTCCCCTCACGGCGCTGGCGCTGGCGGTTGGTTGCGAGTGACGCGAGACCCACAGCAGCAGGGCAGATCTCCAGCCGTTCCCCTCACGGCGTGTCCGGGTTCAAAATCAGGTAAGGCGCTTGTACCTATTCCAAAAGGGAGTTCCTGTAAATATTAATCTAAGCGAAAGAAACCTTCACGCTGGAGAAAAATGGAAATTCATTGATAGACATTGTTATTTTATACGTGGAGTGGGGGAGGGAGGCAATGCCACTTTTCAGGTGCCACATATATTTCTTTTAACACCCTGCAAATGAGTGTCACTCTTACTTATAAACTATATTATTCAATAGCAGTTAAAGTATGCCAAACACAAAATGTACAAGCCCGCTCTACATAGCTTCATCCTTTACCTGGTCTCGCCGTGTACTCTTGTTCCCCCATTTTCCACCAGAGCTGCTTACTGTGTCAATGACACGATAGTGACTTTCGGGCAGTCCAACATTTTTTAAGCAAGCATCTCAAAATATGCCCAGACCTATAGGCACATCCTTGTAGTGTGCAATAAGAACCTACAAGTCCCAGCATGCTTTATACTGCTCATTGCAGCACCTACCAAAGGCTGAAAGTCCCACTCTAGATTTAGGGTGAGGCGACAGCTATGCCCAGCGGTCTCACTTCTATCTGCTAGCCTGAATGGTTTCATAGACTGCTTTGGAAGATGCTGCTTTTCTGTACACGAAGCAACACATTTTGACCCACAAGCATTCAGCTCTCATATCCAGTGACCCTTACCCACCCCCAGCATATACAGTGCAACAACAAAGGCGCATCCAAACTGGACCCATGTCATGTGTGACACTTTCAGTAAGTCCTTTTTAGGTCTCGCCTGGCTATCGCGTAAGCGATCGCGCAGCGAGACTTCTGTAGGGGCTTCAGAAAATGCTCCCAAAGGCTTCCCAGGTGGATCGGGTGGCGTTTACGCACACAACCACTCGCATTCCATTTGCCACCAGCTACTTCCTGCGCGTGCGCCGCCTCACGCATTCAGAGAGATTTAGTAAGGGGCACAAGACCTTAGGAATGCGGTTTATGGCCAGTGCATGTGAGGCATTCAAGTGCGAAGCTGGCATCTGGCATTGGACTTGAAAGCAGCAGACTGCTTTCGCCAGCGCGCGCTCGGCCTCACTTCCTGCATACCCTCCTACAACAATTAACTTTCGTTATAACTCACACCCCATATGCTCGCTCCCTCCCACCCTTCCTTTGATGTCCGCTTTTCTTGCTGTTTACAAACCACGCCACACACTGCTGCACGCCGCACACTACTGCACGCCACACACTGCTGCGCACACTGCTGCATTACACACTGCTGCATTACACACTGCTGCATGCCGCACACTGCTGCACACCTCACACTGCTACACGAAGCCACACACTGCTGCATGCCACACACTGCTGCACGCCACACACTGCTGCACGCCTCACACTGCTGCACGCCTCACACTGCTGCACGCCTCACACTGCTGCACGCCACACACTGCTGCACGCCACACACTGCTGCATGCCGCTGCATGCCACACACTGCTGCATGCCACACACTGCTGCACGCAGCACACTGCTGCACGCCGCACACTGCTGCACGGCACACACTGCTGCACGGCACACACTGCTGCACGCCACACACTGATGCACGCCGCACACTGCTGCACGCCACACACTGCTGCACACTGCTGCATTACTCACTGCTGCATGCTGCACGACACACACTGCTGCACGCCTCACACTGCTGCACGCTGCACACTGCTGCACGCCGCACACTGCTGCACGCCGCACATTGCTGCACGCCGCACACTGCTGCACGCCGCACACTGCTGCACACCGCACACTGCTGCACACCACACACTGCTGCACGCCACACACTGCTGCACGCCACACACTGCTGCATGCCGCTGCACGCCACACACTGCTGCACGCAGCACACTGCTGCACGCAGCACAATGCTGCACGCCGCACACTGCTGCATGCCGCACACTGCTGCACGCCGCACACTGCTGCACTCTGCACACTGCTACACGAAACACTGCTGCACGCCACACACTGCTGCATGCCACACACTGCTGCACGCCACACACTGCTGCACGCCGCACAATGCTACGCGAAACACTGCTGCACGCCACACACTGCTGCATGGCACACACTGCTGCACGCCGCACACTGCTGCACGCCACACACTGCTGCACACTGCTGCATTACTCACTGCTGCATGCTGCACGACACTGCTGCACGCAGCACACTGCTGCACGCCGCACACTGCTGCACGTCGCTGCACGCCACACAGTGCTGCATGCCTCACACTGCTACACGAAACACTGCTGCACGCCACACACTGCTGCACGCCGCACACTGCTGCACGCCACACACTGCTGCACGCCGCACACTGCTGCACGCCTCACACTGCTGCACTCCACACACTGCTTTTATGCGAGTTTATGCTACTGACATTGTAAATGGCAATGCCTTTTATTTGTTTTAAAACCAAAACATAAATAAAAGGCATTGTAATTTTACAATGCCAATAGCTCAAACTCTTATAAATGCGAGACCTATTGCATTGCAAATGCTTGTTTATTTATTAAACAGATTGCACCCTGGGACTTGTAGTTTTAGTTTGAGCACTGTAAGTATGTAATGAATAGTTCCACAGAGAGAAGTGTCGCTGCCTAAATTTCCAGGACTGGCTGAGGGGAAACCCGTGGTATAGGGCCAGTAGGCAGCTCTGAAAAATTAGACACAGTTGGATGCGGTGTAGGTTTTTCGAGTGCTCAAACAGGCAGAGTTGTACGACCCGGCCTCTATCAGCAGCCAAACACTGTGTGCTTAAGAGGAGAGCTGCCTTTGTGCCCGTGCGTAGGTTTCCTCCGCGTTTCCCCTGTGTGCACGTGTGGGCGCACCCTGAGTACACAGAACCTGGCAAACATCCCAAATCCAAGCTTTTGTCTGCCTCCCCACTCCCACTCCCTCTCCTGCCTCGCTCTGCTGTCCTCCGATCTGATTGGCTCACTTTCTCCTGGCGGTCATTGTTTCCTTAAAAGTTCAACAAAAATCTATAGAAACGGAGCCAGCAAATATTTGATCATCTGCCTTTTGAGCAGCAGCAGAGCAGATCGGGCAGGTTGGGTGAGTAAGAAGCAGCCCAGGCCAGCCCTCTTCCTCAGAGGAGATCCGGGGCAATGAATGAATGAAGGGCAGGATGTGCGCGAGGCTGACCTGCACCTGAAGGGACTGGGATGTCCCCGATGAATGCGAGACTTAGCGGACTCCGTAGGCGGGAGGCGGGGAGGATATGTTTGTAAAGTCAGAAGCCAGAACCTCCATTCACTCTTTGACTAGGTCTTCACCATTGACCCTGTATAGTACTCCCTTTGTATAGGTTTATACTACACAAATACCACTTACACACAGTGGTCGAAGTGCATTAAAAAAAGTATGGGAACTGTGATGCTGTGCGCAAATGAGGGGAAGTGATTGAGTGTGGGGGTGGGGTCAAAGGCGTGGCTAAAAAAACAAAATATTCTGTAACTTTTTTCGGTCTTTCAGCTTCAGGTGCATTTGATACGGTCAAACATGAGAACCTGATAGATCTTCTGAAACACAGAATGAGATTATCAGAGTCAGTGCTAAATTGGTTTACCTCATTCCTCCAAAACCGGACACAACAATTCAAGGTCAACAACTCCCTGTCCAAACCCGTCCCAGTAACTTTGGGAGTCCCGCAAGGGTCCTCACTATCCACGACATTGTTCAACCGTTTCACGGAACCACTCACCGAAATTCTACACGTGTCTAACGTGCAATATCACATGTACGCTGATGACACACAACTATACCTTAAGATCCACACCTTAGAAGACATCAAATTGCTTAACGCAACTCTTGGGAATACCCAGACATGGTTGGCAGAAAACCATCTCAAATTGTATGCCCTAATAAGTGAATTCCTCCTAATAGCTCCACCCGCCCAAGTCCCCATAATACAAGACTGGATCAAACATTTTACGGCACTCAACGTTCAACCAACCATCGTGGATTCAGTGAAATCACTGGGAATAACTCTTGACAGTAACCTCAATATGCAAAAACATATCAGCAACGCAACAAAGGGAGCAAACTTCCAGATAAACACACTGAGGAAGCAGAAATCCTTCCTGCCAGACAATGACTTCAAGCAGGCAGTGCAAGCTCTAGTTATCCCTAGAGTGGAGTACAGAATTGTCTCTCTTTGTGGCCTGCCCAAAGCTACAACGGCACCTCTAAGAGCCTCAATCAATGCTGCAGCCAGACTCATCACTGGTTCTAAAAGAAGCGCCCACATCTCCCCGGACCTACAATCCTTGAATTGGCTACCTCTGGAAGCCAGAATTCATTTGAAAATAGCGTATATGACGCATAAAGTCATGCATCACAAGCCACCCACCTATCTGGCACAGAAACTGACGATCTCTGGTGGGATCAGATCCTCAAGAAGTGCGGAAAACCTACTACTGAAACCGCAAAGATTGAACAAGAAGAAAACATATACCCGATCCTTTTCGGGGATGGCGCCCAGAATCTGGAATGCCTTACCCCCAGAAACCAGACTTAACTCCTCTACTGCATCTTTCAAAAAGGAAGTAAAATCAATTCTCATTGCCAAATTCACCTGAGCATGGTCTAAAGAAATTTTGAGACCAAACGTACCCTCGTTACTAACCCTTATTTATGACAAGGGACCATCTTGGCAACCTAGACATTATATCTACCCGTTATCTGACTCACCGGGATAGTTTTGTGATGTACCTTACTACTTTGCTTTTACAGGATGTTATGTATACGAGCTTTGATTTGCATTTAACTGATGTATAAAGAACTTTACTTACTGTAAAGCGCTCTGATATCCGCAAGGGTCTTGTTCGCGCTCTATAAAACTTTCAAAATAAATAAATAAAATAAATACATATATAATAACGCACTGCTTAAATGAAAAATACGTGCTTAAATGAAAAATAAATGCAAGTTAAGTTAATCAGTGGAAAATGTGTTTGTACATTATGAAATCTCTATTTGTTAATGCACTGCAGCGGTCCATGTCTGTAACCAGACAGTCACAGAAAAGAATCCTAGTTGGTGCAGTGGAGAATGATGCCTTGTGCATGTTTAGTACTACAAGGTCCCAATCTGTGACAGATATCACTGTGAATATGTAAGTCATTATTTTAAACTTGCATTACACACGCTAGAAGATAGGCTGCTGTAAAATGAGCAAAAAGGTTTAAGATAGAAAAGGGCTTCCAAAATATAGATTTAGTAATACCCAGACTGTACATAATGCAAATCATTTATAACTGTTTTTTAAAAGAACACACTTCACCGCTCAGCTCGAAATTTGTCCCTTGCAATACTATTCAAAAAGAATACATCTCTGTCATCAGGAAGCTTGAAGTGATTCCATCAATTAAAGCCAATATCGGCTTCCAAGCAACCTTTACATTTGCAGATTAACCAGTTGCGCACATTTACATTTCTTTCAGGTAAGCCTACACCCTGGCAAGAAGGCTTGATTAGCTGTCTGCCGCACCCTTAGTTACACAGCATAAGGGACTCACTGCCTTGCGCTTCAGCTGAAGCATTTCAACTTTCAGAATTAACCGTTCCGAGACAGTTGCCTTTTTACAAAATGAATGGGAACAGTTTTTGTTAAATTACAAAAGGTATGGGCACATTGTGCCCCTCAGAAGTTGCCCAATTTTAACAATATTTCCACACAGGTTGGTGCCTCAGATAAACCCTTTGTCAGGACCAGAGTTCATTGATAGATTCTGCCCCTGCATTGCCAGCTTTTCAGAGGAGCCATCCTGGCACGGCCTATTTCAATTTTTCTGTGGATTCTTGTCATCTTGCCCAGCTGTTTGTGTGGGTTTTTTTTAGCAAAGAAATGCAAGAATTTTCACTGCTGCAGAAAAATTGTTTTTAGGTCTCGCCTTGGCAGCGCATGCGCTGCATGCGCTGTCTCTGCGAGACTTAAAGTAATCTATATGTTGGCAAGCGGACGGTAGTTTCTCCTGCCGCTTGCCATTTGCTGAATGTTTGTATAGCTTTTGTAAGCTTGGTTTTGATTGGCTGTTGATGGCAAACTGACTTCCGTGTAGTCCGGAAGCAGCGGCCACCAACTACAGTTTTCGTCTGCACTGTTAGCACTTTTTTGGTGTGTCGCGCATCTCTGCCTGACGTAAACATGGCAGCGGTGCATGCGCGTTCTACACCATATTAAGTGCTGTACTAATCGGCCCTGCGACGATGTATGTTTTAACCTGGGCCCAGCTGGTGTCTGTCACGGAGGCTGCTTTGCCTGCACCTAATTGACCCCACGGATCACCCATACGGCTTGGTGCGCTTGTTGGCGCACAGCTGTTGTCTGCCGATCACCGCTCTGGCCCGAGTTCCTGGAGGAGGACCGCGTCACTGGAGAAGCTGTGCCGTTGCTGGGTAACCAAGGACTCCTCAGCGAGGAAGCGCCGACAGCTTTGCACCCCGCCCAGCAGGACGTCAACAACAGGAAGAGGAGCTGCGCTCAAAGTTGGGATGCTACAGGCAGCGGACACTGTTGGGCGGGCAGTGGGCACAAATGCTCTTGTATAGGGATTTTTCAGTAGGCTCAAATGTTCTCACTCACCTGGAAGGAATTCACTTCACTTTGGATACTATAGAAAAACATCCGACATGCACAGTAAAAGTATTAATTAATGCATTTTTTGAGATCCATAAGATTCTGTTCATGCTAACGAGGAGTAGTTGGCAGATATGCCTATTGTGAAAGGACCCTTTTTTTACTCCTCTACTGTCCAGCTCTTGACACTTAAGGTTTCGTATCTTATGTTTCTTTACTAGATCTACAATGCCACCATTGACAACTCCAAGGTGGTTTTGCAGGTGGACAACACCCGCCTGGCAACAGATGACTTCTGAAGCAAGTGAGTATTTACCACCTGTTGGCCAGCAAGCATAGGTATGACATTAAAGGTCATCTGGGTGAAACTTTGAACTCATGCTTTCTCATTTGGATAATTAAAGGTGGGGTGGGCATTCGGACCATCACATTGACGTGCATGAGAATCTATACAAAATGTGTCCCTAGTAGGACATGTACCCAGCATGTTTTCTTGGAGGCTTTTCTTCTTGAAATCTTGCACCTTGGAGCGCTGGCGCAAAAGGATCTTAGCAAGAAAGGTTTTGTTGGTCCGACATGTCATTGTTTTCCATCCCCTTTCACAGTCCTCCATACATTTCAGAGGCAGACGACTGTCACTTAAACACTTTATGTCCCCATGGTGCTCTGTTGGCGCTCACCTAGCCGGACCTTAAACAAACGCAAGTGGTGCCTCAGTAGAAAATACAGAAGCCTGGATTTGTGAACACAGGATGATGTTCCCCATTCATGAATCTACATTTTTTTAAATCCTAAACGATAATTTTCCCCCCAAAAAATTCTTAAGTGGTCATGTCTGTTATAGTTCGGGTTTTGGTAATTGTACCTGTAGACCAGAGAGCCTACATAGACCCTCAGAAAGCAAGAATAACCTTCGATTTCTTCCCTTGTTTCTGATTTCAAATCTGTCTTTCACAAGGTTTGAGACTGAGCAGGCTCTCCGTGTCAATGTGGAGGCCGACATCAATGGACTGCGCCGGGTCTTGGATGAGCTGACCCTGTCCAGAACTGACCTGGAGCTGCAGATCGAGAGCTTGAAGGAGGAGCTGGCCTACCTCAAGAAGAACCACGAGGAGGTGAGCTCTGCCTTGCACCGCGTGTGAAGGCCTCAATGGGGAGCAGGTGCGTCAAGACTAGCCGCCGAGTTAGAGAGGATGCTGGCAATGGTAAACCCCCCCCAGAACCACCCTATTTAGAGTTCCTTGTATGGCAACTATCTCACGGTAGAGGCTCTTCAGCTTCTATCAGTATGCCAAGGTAACTCTGCCACAAATCACATCTCTGTTGACAATTCAAAAACGGACCCATAGCAAGACCCTCTTGCGGTATCTCTTTTCCCAATCCTTTTAAGCTTGTTCAGATATTATCTTGCATTGTTAACTACAGCCCACTGCTATGCATGTCTTCATGCTCTTTGTTTCATGTGATGCATCATAATACCATCTTGTCCAAGCGTGCTATATAAGAGTATTAAATAAATAAATATTGGTAGGCACACAGCCCCATATAGATGGCTGATCTACTTCCAAATCTGGCAGACTGACCTTTGTGAAAGACTCCACAGGACAGGATGACAAATGTTCTTATCACAGTTGTGTTGGGCAACTGGTCTCCACATAATACAGAAGCTAAATATGTGGGCACTGACAAAGTACTCTCGCTATGTGGGTACATTTTCAATGCCTATATTTATGATGAAAATTCTACCAGTACCTGACAAGGAATTGGAGGATTAGACACCAGAGGTTTCAGTCAAAGTGGCACATTCAGTGGTGGATGCAGCCGTGGTATGGAAGAAACCCCGAGCACACTGAGACAGAGAGTTCTAAATCTGCGTGGATCTTGCTAGAGGAGGTAAAACCTCTGTCATTGAGACTGAAAATCAGTCGTCCCTTAGCTTCTTCTACTGTGATCAAGATGATATGACGGGGGCCTGTTTGCTGAATACGCCAATCCATTTTTTAGCCAGTGGTAAATTCAGCCACATCACTCAGCAGAGCTACCCCATCTGCCCTGAAGTGGAGATTCAATAAGAATACCATATTTCCCTCTGATACATTGGCAGAAGTGGCCAATCTGCACATATGATAGATAGAAACTCCGATGCCGAAACCGTGGTTGAGACAGAGCCCATGAAAGACTGGGGACAAGATGTGGCCTAATGGCTAGGGGGCCAACCTTAAATCTGGGGAACCAGGGTCGAACTTTGGCAATGACCGTCAACATCCTGTGATTCTGGGCAAATCACTTAATCTCCCCATGCCTAGCAAAAATGTTTCCTTATACAACGCAACTGGTGCTCATGTAAAGCGCTCAGATACCTGGTACCTTCAGGTCAAGCTCATGCTATATAACCTCCCCCTCCAAAAGAAGGCTATAGGATAATATTATTTTCCTGGCTACTGCCAGGATTAGCCAGGATACCTGTATAGGTTCTCTAGTGTCAGAGTTGGAAAGTTTGAGAACCACTCAGAAAACACCCAAGGTATTCCATATAATCTAAGGGCGAGCCCACCCAACGTGGCCCGCTAGAAGGCCCTGCCTTGCACATAATCCACCTATCGGAGTAGGGCCCCTTAACACAACTTAGATTCCCTGTCTTGGGGGCTAAACATTGGGCTGTATCTTTCATCAGTAATGTATCTGAGGCATCTTTAAATATGTTCCACTTTATTTGCAGGAGCTCATGGCTCTGAAGGGACAAGTCGGCGGCCAGGTCAGTGTTGAAGTGGATGCTGCTCCAGCTGTGGACCTGGGCCGTATTCTTACGGAAATGAGGGACCAGTACGAACAATTGGCCCATAAGAACCGCCTGGACGCTGAGGCCAGGTTCATGAGTACGGTAAGGTACCACCAGTCATCTGCCAGAGCAAGCGAGACTTGTCGATTCACATCTAACGTAACTTCTTCTTCTCTTTCCCAATATCCTACTTTATCCCAAGACGGACGAGTTGAACAAGGAGGTGGCCACCCACACGCAGGAGGTGCAGTCAAGCAGGACAGAGATCACCGACCTCAGGCGCACCATGCAAGGCCTGGAGATAGAGCTGCAATCACAGCTTAGCATGGTACATCCTTTTTGCTGGTAGTTGGAGATGTTATGTTATATGATTTTTGTATAGCGCAAATCACCACAGGTCTCTAAGCGCTTCTAGAGAAAGAGAAGGAGATGAGCTGGTAGCTGGTGCAGAGGTATAGCAGCGGCAGAGAGGCAGGAAGATTACGTGGTGGTAACCACCTCTTTGAATAGGAAGGTTTTTAACTGTTTCCTGAAAGTGAGGAGGTTCGGTTCCCTGCGTAGATGTTCTGGCTGATCATTCCAGATCTGCGGGAGAAGAACCGAGAACGCTCTGCCCCCCTTTGATTTAGAGATGTACCTAGGGGGAGCTAACCTGCATGCCTCAGAGGATCGTAGAGTCCGGCCGGGAACGTATTTCTTAAGGCGGTCTTTTATGTACTTAGGTGCCTGGCCGTAGATTGCTTTGTGAGCAATACATAGACCCTTGAACTGCGCTCTCTGTTTGATAGGAAGCCAGTGTAACTTATGCAGCAGGGGGGTGGCATGTGTCTTTCTAGGGAGGCCAAAGATAAGCCTGGCCGCATCGTTCTGGACCACCTGCAGTCTCCCGATAAGTTTTTGAGGGAGGCCAATGTATAGGGCATTCCCATAGTCCAGCCTAGAAATGACAGTTGCGGAAACAATGGATTGTAATGATGATGTTGACAGGACAGGGACAAGTTTCCGCAGTTGCCTGAGTAGGCCAATGCAGGTTCCTACCACCGTGGTGACCTGACAGGACATGGATAGGTCAGAGTCAATTTTCAGGCCGAGGCTCTTTACGACCGGGACAGGTCTACACTCAAAGCCCCTTTCTCTGGGTTAGGGGCCTTATTATGAGTTCAGGGTTCTACAGCCTTGCCCACATCTTCTCGATTGCCTAGCTGAGCCTAGGCTCAGTCTTGTAGAGGAAAAGCATATAAGATTTCAAGAGTTTTGCCATCAAAGCGGTAGACCTGGGGAGAAGTCCTGTTGACAAATGACTGTCTCTGTTAAACAGAACCTGAATTTTAGGGGAAGTGGTCTGCATTCCCTTTGCAGCCTGTCCTCCACTGACATGGTTCCACTTTGCCCTCTCCTCCCACCAGATTCCTCAGTCATAGAGATCATCCTCTATGTGTGTTATTTTCTTCTCTTTCTTTTAGAAAGCCTCCCTCGAGGGAACCCTGGCAGAAACTGAAGCCCGCTATTGTGCACAGCTCCAGCAGATCCAGGGCATGATATCGCAACTAGAGGCCCAGCTTGGCGACCTTCGCTCAGACATGGAGCACCAAAACCACGAGTACAAGATGCTGATGGACATCAAGAACCGGCTGGAGATGGAGATAGCCACATACCGCCAGCTGCTCGAGGGGGGCGATGCCCAGTAAGTAAGACTGGCTGATGTGCAATGTTGTAGCCATGAGGGGCTTTCTTGTCATATCGTATTAGAAATTAACCTATAATGCCTGTGAGCATGGAGGGGCTGCTGGTCCTATCACATTAGAATTACCTTATTAGAATGCGTGCATCCCATCGCAGATGAAAGATCGCCCAAGCCGATGGGTCAATCTATGAGAAGCCACTTCGTACCGAAAACGTATAACTCCAACCTATTTCGATTTGGGTTTGATTTGTAGCACTAAAGGGGTTATTTAAAATCTGGCAGATGTTGGACAGTAAACAAAATGTGCAGGGTGTCCTGTCCACCCTATTTAGAGTGTCTACAAACTCTAAATAGGGCATATGAGGCATCTGCCAATTTTTGTTAGATCTCCTGCTTGTGCAAAACTCCAAATAACCCCATAAACATGTACTAGTACCCACCTAGTGAAAAGTGTTTAAACATAAAATGTCCACTTGCAGGGCTCTGTCTATAGCTTGAAGTGGAGAATGTGACTATAGTGAGGCCCTGTATTCAGGTAATGGCACAATAAGGCTTCTTGTAACCTGGGCAGCCATTGTCATTCCGGAGTTTTTATTGTGCAGCAAGCACCCAGTAGTTGTGATCTTGGCCACTTAAGTGCAGCTTTTGGGAATAAAATGTCAGAAAGCAAAAGTCTGGAGGAGGGAACATCAGGACCGGAACATGTCCCCGGTTGCCGGGGTGATCTAGAAACCATATCCTTGACGGATATCACCAGGCTCTTTCGTGCAGTGGCTTCTCCCTTAGCGGGTAATGGCTGTCTCCATATGCACCTCTTGAATCCCTTTCCCCCGCAGAGGTTGGGAGACCCTTCAAACAAACCCTCTGTTCACCAGTTGTAACTACATGCACGACCTGCTCTGTTGGGATCCAGAGCCTGTTCAGGTCATCTTTAGCACTTCTAGCTGACCATTGGTCCATCAATTCTCACCTCATTCCTTTGTGCTCGGAATTGGTAGACTCACTCAGGCATGTGTCTCCTCTCCAATTCTGTGTTTTTTGGGAAGTGTCTGGAAGAAGGTTCCTGCTGCACAATATGGACCAGGGCCGTGAACAATGGCCAACTTCGCTTCTGCACATATTTTAAAATCTGGTTAATCCCACCGCTAATTTCAAGAAATGAGTTTAAAAAAAAAAGAAGAATGTTGTGACCAATTATTTTTTTTTTAAAAAGAAGAATTTTGTGACTGAGCTAGCTGAAAAAATGTTTTGTGGGTATCTTGTGTGACATTTGTGTGAGCCATTCATTGTCCACATTCTGTAATTCAACAAAGTGGCAAACTTCTCAATGTTATGCAGCAAGGAAGTGAAATTTACACAATTTCACCGATAGAATAAACAGTTAGCGCAGACATAATTTCTACAACTCATTTTTGGCGACAGGAACTTATGTAACTATCAACATCAGACTTTGACCCAGAGCAAGAGAGAGAAAACTTGCTTAATCAAAACTTTGGGCCCTTGCACTTTAAATTCTACTTATTTTTGCCTGTTTAGGCAATGCCATCACATTCTCCCAATTCTAGGTACACCTGTGTTAACTGTTTGCTCTTCCTCCCCATGCAGCCCCATGAACTGCTGCAGGAAGTGGGCGGTTACTTTTCTGCCCCGCCAATCATCTCTCTGTCAAGTCCTTTCTTACTGCCCAGTTCATGCGCTCAGAAGGCAGGGGCGGCTCTAGGCTCATGGTGGGCCTGTGCAGGGAGCGCAGCTAGGGGGCCCCGGAAGAGGGGGTCCGGGCGGGGCGGAGCTCAGGAAGGTGTTTTAATAAAACGTCCAGAAAAGGCGTTAGATGACCAGTAACATGGTAACAGGAAAACGACGTTTACTTTTTGAGTGCTCATCACTTGGATACTTTGTTTTAGAATCTGGGTCTCTGGAGGGACCCCTTTCAACAAGAAAAACACGTTGCGCGTCCGTAAGAGAGTTCGGCCACAAAGTAGGATCCCTCCAATCACATAAATCATATTCAGAACACGGGTCTGTAACATGGTCTTGCTCTTTGGCTTCCTTTTCAATACCAGCATCATCCGTCTGTAAACTCTGAACCTCCTTCAGAATGCCAGATGTTGATGGACCGATGAATGATGTTTCAGTTTCTCTGTCTGAGGGTCTTTTGTAATAATCCTCATCCTGAGTTGGTAATTGCTGCATGTTTGTATCAATTTCAGAGTCACCTTGTTCATTTTCATTGGTCTGCTCATGAGTATCATTCTGCTCATGGATATCATCATTTTTTTGTTCTTCTTTATGGTCGTCAGCGCCTGTTTTACCTAGTGCATCAGCAGTACTCTGGCCAGAGGATTCTCCATCTTTAGGTTTCCCTTGGGTGATAAAGTTCAGGATTGCTCCTTCCTGTGACACTACGAAAGCCTGCTGAGCCACCTTTCTCTTTCGTTTCGAATAACCAGATTTGTGTACTCGAATTCTCTTCATTTTGCTTGCAATGCAGCGGGCGAGGCTAGCAGTGGGTAGGGAAAAAAAGAAGACAATCAGCAGTGGCGGCTGCTGAAAGATTTTGATGTGTCATTTTTATTTTCTTGCAAAAACAACAGTTGATGGACAGAATGCAGAACAATGTCATACATTCACCCCAGTACAGAGATCTGGGCCTAAATCCATCGTTTTTTTGCTCACCACACCACCCCAGTTCAGACATGGCCATATGCAAATCAGCCTTGACCCTGTGCCTCATGGGAACAGTCCAGCCCGAACTGCCAAGCCATGTCTTCCCTGGACTACACAATGAAGGACCAGCATACCTTAATGAACGAGTGAATTTCCACGAACCTACCAGGAAAATATGTTCCAGAACCATCTCCCTAGCAGCCACCCAATGCAGCCGCTGATAAAACAGTGGAGGCCGCTACTTCTCCCACCTGGCAGTGAAGACCTGAAAACCCTCCCCTGCACCTCAGAGCCTCACCATCGCTCCAGCAGTTCAGGAAGGACCACAAGACCTCGCTGTTCAACCAACAAGCAGCATGATCCAGCAGCATGAATCCCACACCGCCTCGAGACCCTTATGTGTGAAGCAGCTGAGCTTTACAAACCCTGACTGATTGATAGTAATTATCCTTCCCACTACATGTATGACACATTATGAGGACTAGCCACATATGGAAGGTTTTTTTGAAGAGTGTTATAAAACTATAGGGTAGATCATGTGACTTGGCATACAAGGTCTGTTTTATCAGTCCACTGAGAACAGTAGAGCCTGGAGAATAGTTCATGATCTATTTGGGAAGTGACCTTAGCAGGAAGAGAGTAAGCTACCTTGAAATCATGGCACACAGAGACCTGTCTCAGTACGTCACTAACTGATCCTGAAGACAGCCTACAGGCAACCAAAGACTCGTCCACTTTACCACATTGTCAAAAGACAAAATACAATATATTTAATTAAGGTTTCTTGTATAGTGCCATATTCCAGCAACCAGTTCTGCTTGCTTTACAGAGCACCTATTAAACAAGGATTAATTACAGTGAGTCCTAAGGCTATGAAAAGGCACTAGAGGTTCACTGAAGCAAAATTAATGTGCAAGGAACATCCAGTCAGGAGACAACTTTCAAGCAGACGTACGAATCACTAGCACAGCGTACCAACGACCCCATGGGCCGTGGCATAAGCAAGGAAAATGGCCCCTTTGGTTGCTGCTCAGGAAGTAAAATATAGCAATTATCAGGGTTCAATGGGCCCCTGAGGGTTTTGGGTCTCAGTACCACTGTACTTGCTGAACCAATGGTAACTATGCCACTAGTATGGACAGAGAAGGCTGCTTCACCAATTGCAAACTGAGGACTAGTTAAAATAGTTTTCTCTGCTAGTCACATAACAAGCACTGGAATGTAATTAAAGAAATGATCAAGAAGCCAGTCTCCTACCAAGGTCTCTGCAAAAGGGCATTAGATTGAGTTAACATGGGTAGGCACTGCCATCCTATTCCAGGCGTCCATCCATAGGTGCTTGCATTTCATGTCTGCCTCAACACCATATAAGCAGACATATCCAAATGCCAAGTACATTCGAACACTCGATGTTTTAAAAGATTTGTGCAGGCAGATCCACTCATTAGATCACAAGTATCAGCTTCATACTCTGTTTTCATGATTGTTGATAAGTAATTGTAATCATTTTAATGAATCCTTAACATTACGTCTAACACCTCGTACCCTGCTCTCCTTTTCCCCCCAATACGACCGTGCCTCCCAAGTTACACCTCCAAAAGTCACCATGCCTCCCCTCAGCCACAAGTAAACACCGCCCCTGCACTCCTGACTCACATTTCCCTCAACATACAGCGCCGATCTGTACCACTCCCTACCCCTGGCGCACAGTGACCACCTCTCCGACCCGCGCCCTCTCAGAGATGAATCGTGAGAGAGAGGCTCTCTCTCACGATTCATCATGCCCTCCCTTCCCATGACCACCAGAATACCTCCAGCTCGCCACCTCACATGGCTTACCTCCACCCAGACCCAAAGCACACACCATCTACAATAACATCCTCACCCAACCTTCCCCACGCCCCCGGCTCCTCACCCCCACGGGCTGGGATACATTCCTACGCCTGATCTGCCCTCCTCCCCAGGGCTCCCCACACCCTCGTCTAATGGCTCACCTTCCCTCGGGTTCACTCTGCAGTGGCACACGCTGACCTCCTCACTCCCCCTCCCCATGCCCTGACCCTCGGGCTGCTCACCTCGCAGCTGGCACCAAAGGTTGCACACTGGCATGCTATCCTCTGCAAGGCGGCCTTTCTTGCCCAGGGTCTCTAGGCGCGCCGGTGCATGGCCTCGGCCGGTCTCGCTGCTGCTCGCTGCACGCCGGGCACGGGTGCTGCCACCCCTCCTGCCGCCAGTGATGCATGGTGCTTCTGTAACCCCTTCGCTGCAGGACTCGCGGGCACTGCGCATGCGTGCGCATGCGAGCCTCCGGAGGTGCCAGATCTGGACTATTAAAACAAGCTTGATTCTCCTGGAAAAAAAGTTCTTAACAAGCACAAGACCTACCAGAAGAGCCCGAAACAAGGCCGACCCCACACAAAGACGAGACTGGGTTAGAAAGGAAAAGAGTATAAGAACAACCATTCAGCGTGCATCACATTAGATTTAGCACGCCTCAGTCGTTCATGCGCCAAATCCCTGCCAGGGGCCGCCACGAATATGTATTGTATCCGATTCCTCGTGGTGGCCCCTGGGGTTTGATGGCCCTGTGCAGGTGCACAGCTTGCACATGCCTAAGGCCGCCCCTGCAGAAGGATTCCAGGAGTTTGCCTGAAAGGCGAGAGTAGCTTTGCCAGGGACACTGTGCGCTTTCGTGTAATGTAAATTAGAGGTCCTGCTGCACGTGTCGGCCCCTGGAATGGGTTAAAAGCAGACATCGCCCTCTGTGTGTGTGGGGAGGGGGCAGGGGAGGGCCCCGCGGGATTAAGAGCCGAGAGTGATGCGTTTCTATGCTCTTCTCCCAGGAGTGTATCCGGAGGCTCGCATTCCACACATGGTAAGCATTCCTCGTTACTTAATCTCACATTTACAAAACGCAGGCCCCTTCCAGGTCACTTTGAACACACGGGTATATTTGGTAAAGCTATGAGCATTGAATAGCGCTTGGAGGACTTGGCTACCTTTCCAGAGTCTAGCATTTCTGGTTTAACTAGCCTTGCTCATGATAATGGGAGGCAGCCTGGAGCACAGACCCGGGAATTCAGGGCTTAAGTGGGATGAAAAAACTGTGGGGTCTCTCAAAGTGGCGTGGCCAGTGTAATTAAGGGTGTGTCTTATAAATACGTAAATTAAAAATCTGTACTTTTTCATAGTGTGCCGCCCGACTTGTATTTTGCTGTTTCTGTCATTGCATTCAACAAGTAACATCATACCTACAAGCCAGGATTATTGGCTTTGTCAAATCTGTACTTTTTCATAGTGTGCCGCCCGACTTGTATTTTGCTGTTTCTGTCATTGCATCCAGATATATGATACAAGTAACATCATACCTACAGCAAGTTAGAACTATTGGCTTTGTCAATGGTTGTTAGCTGCCAAATATAAATAAGGAGCAACTATGGCTTGTAATTAATATTGAAAAAGCTAACACTCAAAGTCCCGGAGACACCACGACAACGTTGCTGCTCCGGAGTTTCAAAAAGAGCAGGGAAATCCAGAGAGGAAATGACTCTCTTTAAAGGATTCCCCTTCCCCTACAGCGCTCATGCCGTAACATCCCTTTGCGAGAAGTGAGCAGTGCACAGCGATGTGCCAGCTGTCACTGTAGTCCGGCGAAAAACAGACCAGAGCCCGATAGAGACCCCTTTCGAGGCCCCTTTTAAAAAACTGAGACCCGGCCCACTTAAAGCCCCGCGGCAGGGGCGGCCTTAGGCATGTGCAAGCTGTGCACCTGCACAGGGCCACCAAACCCCAGGGGCCACCACGAGGAATCGGATACAATACATATTCGTGGCGGCCCCTGGCAGGGATTTGGCGCATGAACGACTGAGGCGTGCTAAATCTAATGTGATGCACGCTGAATGGTTGTTCTTATACTCTTTTCCTTTCTAACCCATTCTCATCTTTGTGTGGGGTCGGCCTTGTTTCGGGCTCTTCTGGTAGGTCTTGTGCTTGTTAAGAACTTTTTTTCCAGGAGAATCGAGCTTGTTTTAATAGTCCAGATCTGGCACCTCCGGAGGCTCGCATGTGCACGCATGCGCAGTGCCCGCGAGTCCTGCAGCGAAGGGGTTACAGAAGCACCATGCATCACTGGCGGCAGGAGGGGTGGCAGCACCCGTGCCTGGCGTGCAGCGAGCAGCAGCGAGACCGGCCGAGGCCATGCACCGGCGCGCCTAGAGACCCTGGGCAAGAAAGGCCGCCTTGCAGAGGATAGCATGCCAGTGTGCAACCTTTGGTGCCAGCTGCGAGGTGAGCAGCCCGAGGGTCAGGGCATGGGGAGGGGGAGTGAGGAGGTCAGCGTGTGCCACTGCAGAGTGAACCCGAGGGAAGGTGAGCCATTGGACGAGGGTGTGGGGAGCCCTGGGGAGGAGGGCAGATCAGGCGTAGGAATGTATCCCAGCCCGTGGGGGTGAGGAGCCGGGGGCGTGGGGAAGGTTGGGTGAGGATGTTATTGTAGATGGTGTGTGCTTTGGGTCTGGGTGGAGGTAAGCCATGTGAGGTGGCGAGCTGGAGGTATTCTGGTGGTCATGGGAAGGGAGGGCATGATGAATCGTGAGAGAGAGCCTCTCTCTCACGATTCATCTCTGAGAGGGCGCGGGTCAG
Source organism: Triturus cristatus (assembly GCF_964204655.1). Lineage (NCBI taxonomy): Eukaryota > Metazoa > Chordata > Amphibia > Caudata > Salamandridae > Triturus > Triturus cristatus. Next base: position 394,674,852 of record NC_140579.1, on the reverse strand, counting down.
AGAGGTGGTCACTGTGCGCCAGGGGTAGGGAGTGGTACAGATCGGCGCTGTATGTTGAGGGAAATGTGAGTCAGGAGTGCAGGGGCGGTGTTTACTTGTGGCTGAGGGGAGGCATGGTGACTTTTGGAGGTGTAACTTGGGAGGCACGGTCGTATTGGGGAGAAGAGGAGAGCAGGGTACGAGGTGTTAGACGTAATGTTAAGGATTCATTAAAATGATTACAATTACTTATCAACAATCATGAAAACAGAGTATGAAGCTGATACTTGTGATCTAATGAGTGGATCTGCCTGCACAAATCTTTTAAAACATCGAGTGTTCGAATGTACTTGGCATTTGGATATGTCTGCTTATATGGTGTTGAGGCAGACATGAAATGCAAGCACCTATGGATGGACGCCTGGAATTGGATGGCAGTGCCTACCCATGTTAACTCAATCTAATGCCCTTTTGCAGAGACCTTGGTAGGAGACTGGCTTCTTGATCATTTCTTTAATTACATTCCAGTGCTTGTTATGTGACTAGCAGAGAAAACTATTTTAACTAGTCCTCAGTTTGCAATTGGTGAAGCAGCCTTCTCTGTCCATACTAGGGGCATAGTTACCATTGGTTCAGCAAGTACAGTGGTACTGAGACCCAAAACCCTCAGGGGCCCATTGAACCCTGATAATTGCTATATTTTACTTCCTGAGCAGCAACCAAATGGGCCATTTTCCTTGCTTATGCCACGGCCCATGGGGTCGTTGGTACGCTGTGCTAGTGATTCGTACGTCTGCTTGAAAGTTGTCTCCTGACTGGATGTTCCTTGCACATTAATTTTGCTTCAGTGAACCTCTAGTGCCTTTTCATAGCCTTAGGACTCACTGTAATTAATCCTTGTTTAATAGGTGCTCTGTAAAGCAAGCAGAACTGGTTGCTGGAATATGGCACTATACAAGAAACCTTAATTAAATATATTGTATTTTGTCTTTTGACAATGTGGTAAAGTGGACGAGTCTTTGGTTACCTGTAGGCTGTCTTCAGGATCAGTTAGTGACGTACTGAGACAGGTCTCTGTGTGCCATGATTTCAAGGTAGCTTACTCTCTTCCTGCTAAGGTCACTTCCCAAATAGATCATGAACTATTCTCCAGGCTCTACTGTTCTCAGTGGACTGATAAAACAGACCTTGTATGCCAAGTCACATGATCTACCCTATAGTTTTATAACACTCTTCAAAAAAACCTTCCATATGTGGCTAGTCCTCATAATGTGTGTTAGACCTGGCCCCTTGGCGTGAGTCTCCCTTCCTCTTTTTGTCGCTGTGCCTCATGTGTTTTTATGGTGTCGGCCGCTCAGCGCGCTGTGCCGCTGCCAACCAGTGTCGCGGTGCGAGTGCTCCCTATGTAACTTGTATATGTTGGTTGGATTCCATGATTGGATTGTTTGATTTACTGTCAGACCCCAGTAAAATGCGCCGGGGGCGCCAGGGCATGTAAATGCGAACAACGCTGGTGGGCTTGCAGCACTGGTTGTGCCACCCACAGAAGCGGCCGGTAAAATATGTCTGAGGTCTGCCATCGCAGAACCTGCGTGCAGTCTGGTACTGACATGCTGACCGGCAAGTGCCCACACTTGCCAGTCCCTAAAACCTTCCCTTAGCTGCATGTTAGTCACCCCTCTGGTAGGCCCACGGGCAGGGTGCGTTGTAAGCCTAAGGTAGGACAAGCCCGGATGCGTGGCATGTCCTAGTAGTGAATTACCGCCATCTTGTTGTTCACTACTGCAAGGCTACCCTGTTCTCATAGGCCAGTATGGGCGGCCTGGATTATTACACCCTATGATCCTAACCGACCCAGGGAACATGGTAGAAGATCGAGTTTAGTATGCCTGAACTCGGAATAATAAGGTACATCTTTTCGCAAGGTTTATTTTAATATTCCGGGTTTGCAAATGCCGCTTTTAGAAAGTTGGCCTTTGCTGGCCTAAACCTTTCAGCCGCCTCTGCGTGATGTGTATCTGATGTCTGGCTGGTATGAGTGACAGGGCTGGGGGAACCCAGATGGGCAGGGCTAGGTAGCCTGGTAATGAATAGGACGATCGACAGGTAGATGGGTGGGAGGAGTGCTCCTAGGCTCTGAATAGGACAGTGCTCTGCTACCTCAATGCCGGCTCTGCCCCCTGGGGAGCGTCTGATGACTCTGCCCTGCACTCTGAAAGAAGAAGCCTGCATCGCGTAAACAAAGTGCTCAGAAACCGGACTGAACTAGGCAAGGGCCCCCCTGGCCTGGGAGAACAAAAGATTTGCTGTATAAATGGAGGAGCCCTGCTCCTGAGAAACTAGATCCGCTTTTGACCAAGAAGAATCTCTGCCTGAGGAGGAGGCACCGGGAAAGCTGTAGGAGGAAGACTGTCCCTATCCTGGGGGATTGGCCTGCAGTGGTGACCTTGCTGCCAAAGGAGAGAAGAGAAACTGTTGCTGAAGACTTTCACTTTACTTTTACTTTCAAGACTTGTGCTTTTCCAAAACGATCTCCAAAGGCTTGGAACTGAGCTTGCCCCCTGAACTGAGCCCCAGGACCATTGGGCTCTACCTGATCTTCACTCGCCTGCTGCTGGACTGTGGTGTCCTTTCCCTCGCCGGAGCTGTGACCCTCGTGCCCCAGTCCCTCCTTGAGCCGTGACCAGGACTGCTTAGCCGCCCCCGCCTTGGGAAGAGCCTCGCTTGATCGGAGCCGCTCCCCCTACGCTGTGCTGGGCTGCCCCGTCACCTCGCTCGTTGGAGGCTCGCTGTGCACCTTCACCCTCCCGCCGGAATCGGCGTTTGTGAGCATCTCCAAGCCTCGGACGGCCCGGACGTATCTGCGTGCCCGGCTGCCCCGCTTTGTTCACCCGCCACCTGCAACACCCCGCTCTTGTCGTGAGCCTGAAGATCAGACCCCCATCGTGAAGTGTGGGAGCCTCGGACGCCGCCTCGCCCTTCTGTCGAAGGGCCGCTGAAATCCCGCACCCGCCTTTGCGTCAAGAAACAAGGTACTGTACTCACGAACTCGACCGCGAGCTCGCATCGGATCCAGGGTCCGCAACGTTCTTATTTCCCTGTCATCTGCTGTGTGCTTCCTGGGCGCTGCCTCAGCCCAAAGTGCGCTGAGGCCTACAGTTACCTTGTGCCCGCCTAAAGAACTTTCCGTAAAACAAAGAGAACTTTACCGTATTTCCAAGAATTGTGGCCCCATCAGTTCAACGTTACTGGGCCTTGTATTTGAATCTGCTGAATCTACATAAAAGCTTATTTTTATATACTTCCTGATTGGTGTCCGTTTGTGGTGCATGCAAGGGGTTTACTGTATGTGTAATTGCATTTGCTTAACCGTGTACGCCTGAGACTTAGCCTAGACTGCTCGCGCCACACACCTAGAGGGTGAGCAGGGGTTATTCTGGGGAGTCATCCTTCGCCCTGACAAGAAGTAAAGGGTCCCTGCTTGTTGTGGGTTCACACCTGCGTCAACCGGAGCCCCCTCATTTCTAACATTGGTGGCAGCGGTGAGGATTTACGGATTTGCATTTGCGGTTTGCGTATAGTGAACCACTGATCACCACGTAGTGAGAGCAGACCAGTAACACAGCCACAAGACTAGAATTTGTTTTTGTTTTGCCAAGAATCTCCGTTGTTAGAACCATGCCTGGTTCACTTTCCGCCGGAAGGGCAGCTTCTATAATCTCTGGATTTGAGGACATAGATTGGGAAGAAAGCGCACTTCGGAATTATAGCAATGAAGAATTGAAAGGTTTTTGCTCCAAGTTCAGAATTGCCCAAACTGGATTGAAAAACAAGACCCAATTCGTGAAGGCGCTGAGGGCCTGGTATGAGTCAAAGGCACCAGAGAATCAGGTGGAAGTGGTTCCACCAGAAAGTGTCCATGAGTTTGGCCGAGGCCTGTCGCCAGAAGAGTTGGCAGACAGGGCAGCAACCCGGGCACACGAGGTGGAGATGGCAAAACTTCATGGGCAGATGGATATGGAAAAACAAAGACTAGCCATGGAAGAAAAGAAACTACAATTAGAGCATGACATGAAGCTGAGGGAGCTGGAGCTGAAAGCAAAAAGTTTGGAGCTTAATCCCTCTGGTGGCAGCACACCGCCAGTACCGGCGGAACCAAGAGTTTACATTCCCAAGGATGTGGTGAAGGAGTTCTTCAAGAATGACGACATCGGGCAGTGGTTCAGAGCCTACGAGGTAGCCATGTCTTCCCACCGGGTCCCTGAGAAAGATTGGGGAGCGGGGTTGTGGGGACGGTTCCTGAGTGAAGGGCGGGACACACTGTTAGATTTACCTGCTGATGTTCATAATTCTTATGCCCATATGAAGGAAGCATTGATGGCTAGGTATGGGTTGACCCCTGAGTTATATAGACAGAGGTTTAGGGGTTGCACTAAGATTCCCAATAGTACGTATGTGGAGTATGTGACTTTCTTTTGCAGAGCGCTGGATGGTTGGGTAAAGGGTAGTAAGGTAAATGATTATCAAGGGCTTCTTGATTTAGTGGCATGGGAGCACTTGTCCAGTAATTGTTTTCCTGAGCTACGCCAGCACCTGATCGATAGTAGGCTGACTAACCCTAGGAAGCTTGCTGAGGAGGCGGACCGCTGGGTCAGTACCAGGGTCCACAAGGGTACCGTGGGGGATTCCGCCAAAGGTGGGCAGGGTCCCCAGCAGAAGAGTGGGGGGGACAGGGGTAAACAGAAGCAGTTCCAAAAAGGGCCCCAACATAGTCCCCAAGGGAACCAAGGGAAGGGTTCTCAGCCTCCCCCACCCCAGAAACCGACCGGGGCCCCGACAGGTCCTCCTGTTCAAAAGGGGCCCGTAAGATGTTACAGGTGTAACAATTTGGGGCATTTTGCCTCTGATGTAAAGTGTCCATTGTTTGGTAAACCAGCGCCCACTGGTGCTCCACCCCGGCAGGTGGCTAGTGTAGCCTTGGGGGAGGAGAGGGATGTCCAAGGTGGGTGGGGTCCCGCAGAGATGTCCCTGGTCTCGCTAGGAGACCGTGAAGTGGTCCCTCCAACCCAGCTGCCTGAGAACACTAAGAAGTACAGGCAGTGGGTGACCATAAATGGCCATAGAGTGGAAGCTCTTAGGGATACAGGAGCCAGTGTGACAGCTGTCAGGTGTCACCTGGTATCTCAGGAGCAGGTGGTCCCCAACGCATTCTATCCCGTTGTTGCCGCTGACAACACAGAGAGACACTGCAAGGTGGCTCAGGTTCCCTTTGAGTGGGGGGGGGGTCTCTGGTACTCTTCAGGTAGCTGTGAGGCCCGCCATGCCTGTAGACTGTTTGTTAGGGAACGATTTGGAGAGCTCACCTTGGGCTAAGGTGGAGCGGAGTGCTCACCTGGAGATGTTGGGTATGCCGGATTGGGCGTGTGTCACCACACGGTCCATGGCAGCCAGTAGAGGTACTCAAGAGGTCCTGGAGCCTGAGAGGGAGGCCCAGGAACCGGCCTCAGAGAGAAGGAGCAAGGGGCGCGGGAAGCCAGCCCCTGAAGTTCCCACGGTCCAGGAGGAAGCAGACCTTGAGGGGGATGCCCTGGAGCCTACAGGGGAGCAGATAGCTGAACTGGGAGACCTGCCGGAGCTGACCCATTGGCAGCAGGAAGGGGGTCCCACCAGGGAGGACTTTTGCAAGGCACAGAAGGAGTGCCCTTCTCTCGTGGGTATGCGGCAGCAGGCTGCAGACCAGGCCGCAGGTGATCAGTCAGGATCACATTTTGTTTACTGGGAGAACGACCTCCTATATACAGAGCCTAAGGTTGCTGAGCCTGGGTCAGCCCGTGCGCTGGTGGTACCCCAGGACTTCAGAGCCTTCCTACTGGGGCTGGCTCACGATGTGCCATTGGCAGGGCATTTGGGGCAGGACAAGACCTTTGAAAGGCTTGTCACCCACTTTTATTGGCCTCAAATGCGCAGGAGTTCAGATACTCACTGCAGGACATGCCAGACTTGCCAGGCAAGTGGAAAGAGTGGAAGGAAGCAGAAGGCTCCACTCCAGCCATTCCCTGTGGTCGGTACCCCATTCCAGCGAGTGGGGATTGACATTGTAGGGCCACTGGACCCCAGGACAGCGATGGGCAATAGGTTCATCCTGGTCCTGGTGGACCATGCCACCCGGTACCCGGAAGCCATTCCTCTAAGGACAGTGACGGCCCCCGTGGTGGGACGGGCACTGATGGGAATTTTCTCCCGAGTGGGATTCCCTCTAGAAGTGGTGTCTGACCGAGGTACCAATTTCATGTCCAAGTACATGAAATCTCTTTGGCAAGAGTGTGGTGTAACCTACAACTTCACCACCCCTTACCACCCCCAAGGAAACGGGTTGGTTGAGAGATTCAACCGAACCCTCAAAGGCATGATAATGGGCCTGGAAGGAGCCATGAGGCGTAAGTGGGACGTCCTCTTACCATGCCTTCTCTTCGCTTACCGTGAGGTGCCACAGAAGTCTCTGGGGTTCAGTCCCTTTGAGCTTCTGTATGGTCACCCAGTCAGAGGACCTCTAAGTCTGGTCAAAGAAGGCTGGGAGCAATCTCCCAGGAAACCTCCCCAGAATGTATATAGTTACATGCTGGCCTTCAGGAATCAGACTAGGCGATTCAGGCAACTTGCTGAGGCAAATCTGGAAGCCAGCCAGGAGGAGATGAAGCGGTGGTACGACCAGAACGCCACTCTGGTAGAGCTTCAGCCTGGGCAGAAAGTATGGGTCTTGGCCCCCGTGGAGCCGTGTGCGCTCCAGGATAAGTGGACCGGTCCCTTTGAGGTGGTGGAGCGCAAGAGTCCTGTTACCTACGTGGTGGACCTAAAGTCTCCTAGGAACCCCTTAAGGGTCCTACACGTCAACCGCCTCAAGCCCCACTTGGAGAGGTCCCAAGTGGGCATGCTCTTGGCAACAGATGCTGGAATGGAAGAGGAGACAGAACCTCTTCCTGACCTCCTGTCAGCCAAGGAGCAAGATGGGTCAGTGGATGGTGTCATCCTCTCTTCCACCCTGACCCCTGAGCAACAGAATGATTGTCGCCAGTTGCTGGGACAATTTTCTGACCTGTTTTCCCTGGTCCCTGGTGTCACTGATTGGTGCGTCCATGATGTGGACACTGGGGATAGTCCACCTGTGCGGCACAAGGCCTACAGGGTGACTGACAGGGTGAGGACATGCATCAAGGAGGAGGTCTCCAAGATGTTTGCACTCGGGGTAATTGAGTCTTCTAGCAGTCCTTGGGCCAGCCCCGTGGTCTTGGTCCCAAAAGCTGCAGCGCCGGGAGCCACACCCGAACTCCGGTTCTGTGTGGACTACAGAGGACTCAATTCGGTCACTAGGACCGACGCACACCCCATCCCCAGAGCTGATGAGCTCATCGATCGGCTAGGGGCTGCCAACTACCTCAGCACGTTTGATTTAACGTCTGGGTATTGGCAGATCGCCTTGACCGAGGGGGCCAAAGAGAGGTCAGCATTTTCCACCCCAGATGGGCACTACCAGTTCCGGGTTATGCCATTTGGGATGAAGAATGCCCCTGCCACCTTCCAGAGATTGGTCAACCAGGTGTTGGCTGGGCTGGATTCGTTCAGTGCAGCCTACCTGGATGACATCGCAGTGTTCAGCTCCACTTGGGAGGAACACTTGCGTCACCTCTGGGAAGTGTTGATGGCGCTGCGCAAGGCAGGCCTCACGATCAAGGCGAGTAAGTGCCAGATCGGGCAGGGTTCCGTGGTGTACTTGGGACACCAAGTTGGGAGTGGCCAGGTGGCACCCCTTCAGCCCAAGATAGAAACCATCCTGAATTGGGAGGCGCCCAAAACCCAGACGGAGGTGAGAGCCTTCCTAGGTCTCACCGGGTACTACAGGAGGTTTGTCAAGGGGTATGGCAACATGGTTGCCCCCTTGACAGCGCTGACTTCGAAGAAGCAGCCCAGGAAAGTGATCTGGACTGACACCTGTCAGAAAGCTTTTGAGGCCTTGAAAACTGCTATGTGCACGGCGCCCGTGCTCTTGGCTCCCAACTTCTCCAAAGAGTTTATCGTTCAGACAGACGCTTCAGAGCATGGTGTGGGGGCTGTTCTTTCACAGATTAATGAGGAGGGCCTAGATCAACCCGTAGCCTTTCTTAGCAGGAGGTTACTTCCACGGGAACAAAGGTGGAGTGCTATTGAGCGTGAGGCATTTGCTGTGGTCTGGGCGCTGAAGAAGCTAAGACCCTACTTGTTTGGGTCTCACTTCCGGGTTCAGACGGACCACAGGCCCCTCAGATGGTTGATGCATATGAGGGGTGAGAATCCAAAGCTGTTGAGGTGGTCCATTTCCCTACAGGGTATGGATTTCACGGTGGAACATCGCCCTGGTACAGATCACGCCAATGCTGATGGTCTGTCCAGATTTTTCCGCCTTAGTGATGAGGAACTCCCTGGGGTAGGGTAGTTCTCCCCACTTTTCAGCTGGAAGGGACACGTGTTAGACCTGGCCCCTTGGCGTGAGTCTCCCTTCCTCTTTTTGTCGCTGTGCCTCATGTGTTTTTATGGTGTTGGCCGCTCAGCGCGCTGTGCCGCTGCCAACCAGTGTCGCGGTGCGAGTGCTCCCTATGTAAATTGTATATGTTGGTTGGATTCCATGATTGGATTGTTTGATTTACTGTCAGACCCCAGTAAAATGCGCCGGGGGCGCCAGGGCATGTAAATGCGAACAACGCTGGTGGGCTTGCAGCACTGGTTGTGCCACCCACAGAAGCGGCCGGTAAAATATGTCTGAGGTCTGCCATCGCAGAACCTGCGTGCAGTCTGGTACTGACATGCTGACCGGCAAGTGCCCACACTTGCCAGTCCCTAAAACCTTCCCTTAGCTGCATGTTAGTCACCCCTCTGGTAGGCCCACGGGCAGGGTGCGTTGTAAGCCTAAGGTAGGACAAGCCCGGATGCGTGGCATGTCCTAGTAGTGAATTACCGCCATCTTGTTGTTCACTACTGCAAGGCTACCCTGTTCTCATAGGCCAGTATGGGCGGCCTGGATTATTACACCCTATGATCCTAACCGACCCAGGGAACATGGTAGAAGATCGAGTTTAGTATGCCTGAACTCGGAATAATAAGGTACATCTTTTCGCAAGGTTTATTTTAATATTCCGGGTTTGCAAATGCCGCTTTTAGAAAGTTGGCCTTTGCTTGCCTAAACCTTTCAGCCGCCTCTGCGTGATGTGTATCTGATGTCTGGCTGGTATGAGTGACAGGGCTGGGGGAACCCAGATGGGCAGGGCTAGGTAGCCTGGTAATGAATAGGACGATCGACAGGTAGATGGGTGGGAGGAGTGCTCCTAGGCTCTGAATAGGACAGTGCTCTGCTACCTCAATGCCGGCTCCGCCCCCTGTGGAGCGTCTGATGACTCTGCCCTGCACTCTGAAAGAAGAAGCCTGCATCGCGTAAACAAAGTGCTCAGAAACCGGACTGAACTAGGCAAGGGCCCCCCTGGCCTGGGAGAACAAAAGATTTGCTGTATAAATGGAGGAGCCCTGCTCCTGAGAAACTATATCCGCTTTTGACCAAGAAGAATCTCTGCCTGAGGAGGAGGCACCGGGAAAGCTGTAGGAGGAAGACTGTCCCTATCCTGGGGGATTGGCCTGCAGTGGTGACCTTGCTGCCAAAGGAGAGAAGAGAAACTGTTGCTGAAGACTTTCACTTTACTTTTACTTTCAAGACTTGTGCTTTTCCAAAACGATCTCCAAGGGCTTGGAACTGAGCTTGCCCCCTGAACTGAGCCCCAGGACCATTGGGCTCTACCTGATCTTCACTCGCCTGCTGCTGGACTGTGGTGTCCTTTCCCTCGCCGGAGCTGTGACCCTCATGCCCCAGTCCCTCCTTGAGCCGTGACCAGGACTGCTTAGCCGCCCCCGCCTTGGGAAGAGCCTCGCTTGATCGGAGCCGCTCCCCCTACGCTGTGCTGGGCTGCCCCGTCACCTCGCTCGTTGGAGGCTCGCTGTGCACCTTCACCCTCCCGCCGGAATCGGCGTTTGTGAGCATCTCCAAGCCTCGGACGGCCCGGACGTATCTGCGTGCCCGGCTGCCCCGCTTTGTTCACCCGCCACCTGCAACACCCCGCTCTTGTCGTGAGCCTGAAGATCAGACCCCCATCGTGAAGTGTGGGAGCCTCGGACGCCGCCTCGCCCTTCTGTCGAAGGGCCGCTGAAATCCCGCACCCGCCTTTGCGTCAAGAAACAAGGTACTGTACTCACGAACTCGACCGCGAGCTCGCATCGGATCCAGAGTCCGCAACGTTCTTATTTCCCTGTCATCTGCTGTGTGCTTCCTGGGCGCTGCCTCAGCCCAAAGTGCGCTGAGGCCTACAGTTACCTTGTGCCCGCCTAAAGAACTTTCCGTAAAACAAAGAGAACTTTACCGTATTTCCAAGAATTGTGGCCCCATCAGTTCAACGTTACTGAGCCTTGTATTTGAATCTGCTGAATCTACATAAAAGCTTATTTTTATATACTTCCTGATTGGTGTCCGTTTGTGGTGCATGCAAGGGGTTTACTGTATGTGTAATTGCATTTGCTTAACCGTGTACGCCTGAGACTTAGCCTAGACTGCTCGCGCCACGCACCTAGAGGGTGAGCAGGGGTTATTCTGGGGAGTCATCCTTCGCCCTGACAAGAAGTAAAGGGTCCCTGCTTGTTGTGGGTTCACACCTGCGTCAACCGGAGCCCCCTCATTTCTAACAATGTGTCATACATGTAGTGGGAAGGATAATTACTATCAATCAGTCAGGGTTTGTAAAGCTCAGCTGCTTCACACATAAGGGTCTCGAGGCGGTGTGGGATTCATGCTGCTGGATCATGCTGCTTGTTGGTTGAACAGCGAGGTCTTGTGGTCCTTCCTGAACTGCTGGAGCGATGGTGAGGCTCTGAGGTGCAGGGGAGGGTTTTCAGGTCTTCACTGCCAGGTGGGAGAAGTAGCGGCCTCCACTGTTTTATCAGCGGCTGCATTGGGTGGCTGCTAGGGAGATGGTTCTGGAACATATTTTCCTGGTAGGTTGGTGGAAATTCACTCGTTCATTAAGGTATGCTGGTCCTTCATTGTGTAGTCCAGGGAAGACATGGCTTGGCAGTTCGGGCTGGACTGTTCCCATGAGGCACAGGGTCAAGGCTGATTTGCATATGGCCATGTCTGAACTGGGGTGGTGTGGTGAGCAAAAAAACGATGGATTTAGGCCCAGATCTCTGTACTGGGGTGAATGTATGACATTTTTCTGCATTCTGTCCATCAACAGTTGTTTTTGCAAGAAAATAAAAATGACACATCAAAATCTTTCAGCAGCCGCCACTGCTGATTGTCTTCTTTTTTTCCCTACCCACTGCTAGCCTCGCCCGCTGCATTGCAAGCAAAATGAAGAGAATTCGAGTACACAAATCTGGTTATTCGAAACGAAAGAGAAAGGTGGCTCAGCAGGCTTTCGTAGTGTCACAGGAAGGAGCAATCCTGAACTTTATCACCCAAGGGAAACCTAAAGATGGAGAATCCTCTGGCCAGAGTACTGCTGATGCACTAGGTAAAACAGGCGCTGACGACCATAAAGAAGAACAAAAAAATGATGATATCCATGAGCAGAATGATACTCATGAGCAGCCCAATGAAAATGAACAAGGTGACTCTGAAATTGATACAAACATGCAGCAATTACCAACTCAGGATGAGGATTATTACAAAAGACCCTCAGACAGAGAAACTGAAACATCATTCATCGGTCCATCAACATCTGGCATTCTGAAGGAGGTTCAGAGTTTACAGACGGATGATGCTGGTATTGAAAAGGAAGCCAAAGAGCAAGACCATGTTACAGACCCGTGTTCTGAATATGATTTATGTGATTGGAGGGATCCTACTTTGTGGCCGAACTCTCTTACGGACGCGCAACGTGTTTTTCTTGTTGAAAAGGGTCCCTCCAGAGACCCAGATTCTAAAACAAAGTATCCAAGTGATGAGCACTCAAAAAGTAAACGTCGTTTTCCTGTTACCATGTTACTGGTCATCTAATGCCTTTTCTGGACGTTTTATTAAAACACCTTCCTGAGCTCCGCCCCGCCCGGACCCCCTCTTCCGGGGCCCCCTAGCTGCGCTCCCTGCACAGGCCCACCATGAGCCTAGAGCCGCCCCTGCCTGCGGGTATTAATGACAAAGTGGCTCTCCTGTCTGTCTTTGCTCCCACTCTCACTCCTTTTCCTCTTCTTTGTCTATATCTTTCTCTCTCCCTCTCTCTTCTGCTTGTCACCTCACTCACTTTAACTTCATATCTCTCTCTCTCTGTTTTCTCTCCTTATTTGTTCTATTTATAATCTATAGCTCGCTTCGTGCACACTTCCTCTCCTTCACCTTTTTGTCTTTCCCGCTCTCACCCCCTCCCTCTCTTCTCGGTCCCATCCATCCCCTAAATTCCTCTGTTCCCTAATAATTCTCTCTTCCGTATATTTGTTCCTTTCTTCTCTGTTAGACCCTATCTCACTTCTTCTCAGCTTTTTCTCCTTCCTCTCGCAATCTCCTGCCCTCATCATTTGTTGCGCTATATGCCCCCTGGGGCCAGCTCTTGTGTCCGCAGCCCCTACTTCCCACCCAGGTTGGGTCTCTCTCACCAGTCCCATCCTTCTGGTCCCGAGGTTTGCAAACAGTGGGGCACATTATGATGCCGGTGGAACCGTCACCAACAGGCCATCAATGGCTGTCTCACCGACATACAGCCCTTCGGGCCGACCACCACATTACGATACCGGTGAAACCGTCACCAACAGGCCATCAATGGCGGTCTCACCGACATACAGCCCTTCGGGCCGACCACCATATTACGATGCCGGTGGAACCGTCACCAACAGGCCATCAATGACTGTCTCACCGACATACAGCCCTTTGGGCCGACCACCACACTATGATGCAGGTGGTTGGACCCTAAATCTCAAAGGACAGACCGCCGCCTCCAACAGGATCTACTAATCCCGTTGAGGCGGCGGTCAGAATCGTGATCCCGAATGGAGGCAGAACCTCCAGCTTAAGCACAGCCGTCATGATACCGATGTCCCTTTCCAAATGCCTTTTCATGGTGGTCCCACCACCATGGATAGGCAGACGGAAACAGACTTTGGAGGGCCCAACCAGCACCCTCGTCCCCCCCACACGTCCATGCACCGTGTGCACCACATGATGCCTGGCACACGGTGCATGGGTGCTTGAAAAATGCCCTTTTCTACTGCGGCTTGTGCTGCGCCCCTTTTCCGGGCCACAAGCTGCAGTAGAAAAAGGCATTTTTCGACCGCCTTCACGGTGGTCTAATCAAAATATGGCAGGTGGGACCACCGCCTACTTGTCGGGCGGTTCTACTCCCGCTGCAATGACCGCCATTGTAATGTGGCCCACTGTTCTGTTCCTGTTGTATTTACTATATAATGCGTAGGCAGATACATCTCAAGTACATATGTGGTACATTAAAAAAAGTGTAGGATTCCAGGTTTCCATGCACTCTTAGGACATATCTCAGAAGCACTGAAAACAACCAGAAAAAGATCTGTTATCACTGGTGTAGATGTCCCTTCTACCAATCAAAGCGAAATCAGTCCTAAGGTGTGAAATCCTAACATCTGCCCTTTTTTGTCACTCTAGGCAAATAAGGCATGCCCCTAGAGAAAAAGCGGGAGGAGCCCAGTTCCAAGAGCATGCCAAAGACCCGGAGGACTCAGATGAAAGAAGAGACAGTATTTTAACTAAAAAGAAAAGGAGAAACATCTAGGTGGAAGCCAGAAAACATGAACCTAGATGTACATTTCAAGTCTCACAGTTTGGTTTCCAAGCATGAACAAGGTTCAATAACGTGATTCCAAGTTAAAGGTTCCTCGCGATGGCCTCAAACTGCCTGCCATTTTGTTGAAATGATGACCCTTTTGAATTCTGTTGGTGCATTAGTCTGTCAACTACTATGGTCTAAGCACAATATTTTGTTTTTATCACTCCCTGTTTAGTGGAATACTGTCTCTAAAAAAGCATGGCTGTTTTGCATGACTTGTTTGATACAAGTAAAACCATTGGCAAAGCCAATTTGTTTGGCTTTTCCTTCTTAGTTTTTTCCATGAACAAAGTTTGTACAGATCTGTCAAACTATCTACACTCCCGCAAAGTGACATCCGTTTTTTAGGGTTGTCCAATGAGGTGAATTTTTGGGAGAGTGGGGAAGTTTAGAGAAAGACTGAACGCATTTATCTGAATGGAGGCACGTGTCATGAAGGGTGAAGGTGATTTAAAGGCATGTGATACTCTGCAGTGACGGTGAGTTGAGAAGTATAGTTTGCATTATGTGATTATTTCAATCAGAACATAAACAATGCACTATTTGTTTTATGCCTTGGCACAGTCACACTAAGCTTCCTATTACAGGAAAGGTTCATTTCCACGACTTTCTGTCATGTGACATAGAGCCCGTCCATTTAAACTACTTCTTATTACCAGGAAGAAGGCGGTGCTGCCCCATCCCTGGGTAATATGTTTCCACAGTTGATGAAAGCGTTATTGTTTCCAATACATATATATATCTACTTTGACTGTCTAATGAAAATCCTTCGCTGGGCTCCCCCAAACCGCAATCCATGTATGTTATTTTTTCAGAACGAATACCCGTTCCAGACCCGATTCAGGCGGGAGACTACCGATTTGAAGGCTAGTCTCCCGCATCCCGGTTCAGGCATCCAGAAACCTGATTCCACAGGCTGCAGCAGGAATTACAGACTGACCTGCTTCGGGTGCTTAAAATAACTCAAAGTTGAGCTAAACTGAGAGCTCAAAATGACGTTGGCTCTCCAGCCTTTGTTTTCTTCCCCACATCCCGTAGTTGTGAATATATTATTGCCTGACCCAGTCCAAAAGCTATTGGTTTAGAAGTGAGCTTGGGTGGGCCCAGGGTTCAGGACTCCGGGGAAAAATGTATGTACCTGCCTCCGAGTCCTACGCCCTGTGTAATAGATGATCCCTCGACAAGAAAAAGAACACTCTGATGACAGAAATGTGGCTGCCGGGATGATGAGCACATCATGTGACCAGGTTGCAGTCATGGCGGCCGAGGTCATGTCATCAAGAGCATAAAACAGGTGCCTGCAGACTGAAGAGCCTCATACCTGGGGCGGATCTGATGAGAGGGTTCTCTCTGCCCAGCTTGTCCTGCAGCTCCAATTCGTCGTGGTGAGGCGACATGCTGTTTTGCTCTTTCTTTCTTTCAGTGCCCCTTTTCCTGCTGTGTTGTCATTAATAAATACCAATCCGTTGGTTTTAAGGGGGGCCGCGTTTGTCTGCCATGGCCGCAGTAAACTCAGGACTGTGTACATTGGAAAGGCTGCACACTTACAAATCTGGTCCATGGGTCCCCCTCTCCTGTCCAGTTAGGGCAGTTGGCATTGTCGTGAACACCTCATTAAATTCCGCCTCCTCATCCAGCTCACTGCTTTACCGCTGAGATTATCAGAAGGCTGTTGTAATCTCCTGGATTCTCTTCTTGCTCTGGGGTCCTACGCAAAAGCTGGACAATAAACGACTAAACAAAGTCAATCCCACCTGCAGCAGCGTTGAAGCCACATGACGTGTGCAACCTGGCCATCATTGCATGTGCATCACTGGGGCTGGGCTGCTTCTCACTCGCCACCTGTGAGCTTAATCTCACTGCTACATGCGTCCATGGGACAGCTGAAGACAGCCCCTTAAGGTCTTTGGGGGTGCCTGCAGGCACTCCGCCCTGCTGCCAGAAACCTGCACCTGGCACTGCACAGAACCAGCTTGAAGACACTGGACAGTTACTGTCCATCAATGCTGCCCTATGGCAGCAAGGCTGCGGCTCCCATTACAGCGTCATTGTCACGGCCTGGACCAGCCCCCACTGTGGCCATCCTTCAGTGGCCGATGTGCGAGAGCGCCAGGATCAGCAGAATGATAAGCAACACATGGAGGCGCCCATATTCACATCCGATTCACTGACAAACCTGACTGCTTCCTTGGCTGTGTATTAGTACCATCTCGTTCACATGTCATGCAGGATCAAGCGGCGTTCTTCTTAGAGTGGACTCACCTCCCAGTTTCAACTGTTGACTGTTAGCACAGATTTATTCTGAAATATCTTCTCTCCAGCTCACCTGGAATCCATTTCAACAGGGATCCCTGAATGTACATCTGCAGGCCTGCTTTGGGAGCCAGTATGGATGGATCCATATTGAGTGGAAAGCCTGGCTTCAACAGGGGTCCGTGAATGTACATCTGCAGGCCTGCTTTGGGAGCCAGTATGGATGGATCCATATTGAGTGGAAAGCCTGGCTTCAACAGGGGTCCCTGAATGTACATCTGCAGGCCTGCTTTGTGAGCCAGTATGGATGGATCCATATTGAGTGGAGAGCCGGGCTTCAACAGGGGTCCGTGAGTGTACATCTGCAGGCTTGCTTTGTGAGCCAGAATGGATGGATCCATATTGAGTGGAAAGCCTGGCTTCAAACAGGGGTCCGTGAATGCACATTTGCAGGCCTGCTTTGGAAGCCAGTATGGATGGATCCATATTGAGTGGAAAGCCTTGCTTCAACAGGGGTCCGTGAATGTACATCTGCAGGCCTGCTTTGGGAGCCAGTATGGATGGATCCATATTGAGTGGAAAGCCTGGCTTCAACAGGGGTCCCTGAACGTACATCTGCAGGCCTGCTTTGTGAGCCAGTATCGGTGGATCCATATTGAGTGGAAAGCCTGGCTTCAACAGGGGTCCCTGAATGTACATCTGCAGGCCTGCTTTGGGAGCCAGTATGGATGGATCCATATTGAGTGGAAAGCCTGGCTTCCACAGGGGTCCGTGAATGTACATCTGCAGGCCTGCTTTGTGAGCCAAAATGGATGGATCCATATTGAATGGAAAGCCTGGCTTCAACAGGGGTCCGTGATTGCACATTTGGAGGCCTGCTTTTGGAGCCAGTATGGATGGATCCATATTGAGTGGAAAGCCTGGCTTCAACAGGGGTCCGTGAATGTACATCTGCAGGCCTGCTTTGGGAGCCAGTATGGATGGATCCATATTGAGTGGAAAGCCTGGCTTCAACAGCGGTCCGTGAGTGTACATCTGCAGGCCTGCTTTGAGAGCCAGTATGGATGGACCATATTGAGTGGAAAGCCTGGTTTCAACAGGGGTCCGTGAGTGTACATCTGCAGGCCTGGCTTTGGGAGCCAGTATGGATGGATCCATATTGAGTGGAAAGCCTGGCTTCAACAGGGGTCCGTGAATGTGCATCTGCAGGCCTGGCTTTGGGAGCCAGTATGGATGGATCCATATTGAGTGGAAAGCCTGGCTTCAACAGGGGTCCGTGAATGTACATCTGCAGGCCTGCTTTGGGAGCCAGTATGGATGGATCCATATTGAGTGGAAAGCCTGGCTTCAACAGGGGTCCGTGAGTGTACATCTGCAGGCCTGCTTTGGGAGCCAGTATGGATGGATCCATATTGAGTGGAAAGCCTGGCTTCAACAGGGGTCCATGAGTGTACATCTGCAGGCCTGCTATGGGAGCCAGTATGGATGGATCCATATTGAGTGGAAAGCCTGGCTTCAACAGGGGTCCGTGAATGCACATCTGCAGGCCTGCTTTGGGAGCCAGTATGGATGGATCCATATTGAGTGGAAAGCCTGGCTTCAACAGGGGTCCGTGAGTGTACATCTGCAGGCCTGCTTTGGGAGCCAGTATGGATGGATCCATATTGAGTGGAGAGACTGGCTTCAACAGGGGTCTGTGAATGCACATCTGCAGGCCTGCTTTGTGAGCCAGAATGGATGGATACTTATTGAGTGGAAAGCCTGGCTTCAACAGGGGTCCCTGAATGTACATGTGCAGGCCTGCTTCGTGAGCCAGTATGGATAGATCCATATTGAGTGGAAAACCTGGCTTCAACAGGGGTCCCTGAATGTACATCTGCAGGCCTGCTTTGGGAGCCAGTATGGATGGATTCATGTTGAGTGGAGAGCCTGGCTTTGACAGGGGTCCGTGAATGTACATGTGCAGGCCTGCTTTCTGAGCCAGAATGGATGGACCATATTGAGTGGAAAGCCTGGCTTCAATAGGGGTCCGTGAATGCATCCCTGCAGGCCTCCTTTGTGAGCCAGTATGGATGGATCCATATTGAGTGGCACGCCTCGCTTCCACAGGGGTTCCTGAATGTACATCTGCAGTCCTGCTTTGGGAGCCAGTATGGATGGATCCATATTGAGTGGAGAGACTGGCTTCAACAGGGGTCCATGAGTGTACATCTGCAGGCCTGCTATGGGAGCCAGTATAGATGGATCCATATTGAGTGGAAAGCCTGGCTTCAACAGGGGTCCGTGAGTGTACATCTGCAGGCCTGCTTTGAGAGCCAGTATGGATGGACCATATTGAGTGGAGAGTCTGGCTTCAACAGGGGTCCGTGAGTGTACATCTGCAGGCCTGCTTTGAGAGCCAGTATGGATGGACCATATTGAGTGGAAAGCCGGGCTTCAACAGGGGTCTCTGAATGTACATCTACAGGCCTGGCTTTGGAAGCCAGTATGGATGGATCCATATTGAGTGGAAAGCCTGGCTTCAACAGGGCTCCGTGAATGTGCATCTGCAGGTCTGGCTTTGGGAGCCAGTATGGATGGATCCATATTGAGTGGACAACCTGGCATCAACAGAGGTCCGTGAGTGTACAACCACAGGCCTGCTTTGGGAGCCATTATGGATGGATCCATATTGAGTGGAAAGCCTGGCGTCATCAGGGGTCCGTGAATGTAGATCTGCAGGCCTGCTTTGGGAGCCAGTATGGATGGATCCATATTAGGTGGAAAGCCTGGCTTCAACAGGGGTCCGTGAGTGTACATCTGCAGGCCTGCTTTGGGAGCCAGTATGGATGGATCCATATTGAGTGGAAAGCCTGGCTTCAACAGGGGTCTGTGAATGTACATCTGCAGGCCTGCTTTGGGAGCCAGTATGGATGGATCCATATTGAGTGGAAAGCCTGGCTTCAACAGGGGTCCGTGAATGTACATCTGCAGGCCTGCTTTGGGAGCCAGTATGGATGGATCCATATTGAGTGGAAAGCCTGGCTTCAACAGGGGCCTGTGAATGTATATCTGCAGGCCTGCTTTGGGAGCCAGTATGGATGGATCCATATTGAGTGGAAAGCCTGGCTTCAACAGGGGTCCATGAGTGTACATCTGCAGGCCTGCTATGGGAGCCAGTATGGATGGATCCATATTGAGTGGAAAGCCTGGCTTCAACAGGGGTCCGTGAATGTACACCTGCAGGCCTGTTTTGGGAGCCAGTATGGATGGATCCATATTGAGTGGAAAGCCTGGCTTCAACAGGGGTCCATGAGTGTACATCTGCAGGCCTGCTATGGGAGCCAGTATTGATGGATCCATATTGAGTGGAGAGCCTGGCTTCAACAGGGGTCCGTGAATGTACATCTGCAGGCCAGCTTTGGGAGCCAGTATGGATGGATCCATATTGAGTGGAGAGACTGGCTTCAACAGGGGTCTGTGAATGCACATCTGCAGGCCTGCTTTGTGAGCCAGAATGGATGGATACGTATTGAGTGGAAAGCCTGGCTTCAACAGGGGTCCCTGAATGTACATTTGCAGGCCTGCTTTGGGAGCCAGTATTGATGGATCCATATTGAGTGGAGAGCCTGGCTTCAACAGGGGTCTGTGAATGTACATCTGCAGGCCTGCTTTGGGAGCCAGTATGGATGGATCCATATTGAGTGGAAAGCCTGGCTTCAACAGGGGTCTGTGAATGTACATCTGCAGACCTGCTTTGGGAGCCAGAATGGATGGATCCATATTGAGTGGAAAGCCTGGCTTCAACAGGGGTCCCTGAATGTACATCTGCAGGCCTGCTTTGTGAGCCAGTATCGGTGGATCCATATTGAGTGGAAAGCCTGGCTTCAACAGGGGTCCCTAAATGTACATCTGCAGCCCTGTTTTGGGAGCCAGTATAGATGGATCCATATTGAGTGGAAAGCCTGGCTTCAACAGGGGTCCGTGAGTGTACATCTGCAGGCCTGCTTTGGGAGCCAGTATGGATGGATCCATATTGAGTGGAAAGCCTGGCTTCAACAGGGTCTGTGAATGTACATCTGCAGGCCTGCTTTGGGAGCCAGTATGGATGGATCCATATTGAGTGGAAAGCCTGGCTTCAACAGGGGTCCGTGAATGTACATCTGCAGGCCTGCTTTGGGAGCCAGTATGGATGGATCCATATTGAGTGGAAAGCCTGGCTTCAACAGGGGTCTGTGAATGTACATCTGCAGGCCTGCTTTGGGAGCCTGTATGGATGGATCCATATTGAGTGGAAAGCCTGGCTTCAACAGGGGTCCGTGAGTATACATCTGCAGGCCTGCTTTGGGAGCCAGTATGGATGGATCCATATTGAGTGGAGAGCCTGGCTTCAACAGGGGTCTGTGAATGTACATCTGCAGGCCTGCTTTGGGAGCCAGTATGGATGGATCCATATTGAGTGGAAAGCCTGGCTTCAACAGGGGTCTGTGAATGCACATCTGCAGGCCTGCTTTGGGAGCCAGTATGGATGGATCCATATTGAGTGGAAAGCCTGGCTTCAACAGGGGTCCGTGAGTATCCATCTGCAGGCCTGCTTTGGGAGCCAGTATGGATGGATCCATATTGAGTGGAGAGCCTGGCTTCAACAGGGGTCTGTGAATGTACATCTGCAGGCCTGCTTTGGGAGCCAGTATGGATGGATCCATATTGAGTGGAAAGCCTGGCTTCAATAGAGGTCTGTGAATGTACATCAGCAGGCCTGCTTTGGGAGCCAGTATGGATGGATCCATATTGAGTGGAAAGCCTGGCTTCAACAGGGGTCCATGAGTATACATCTGCAGGCCTGCTTTGGGAGCCAGTATGGATGGATCCATATTGAGTGGAGAGCCTGGCTTCAACAGGGGTCTGTGAATGTACATCTGCAGGCCTGCTTTGGGAGCCAGTATGGATGGATCCATATTGAGTGGAAAGCCTGGCTTCAATAGGGGTCTGTGAATGTACATCTGCAGACCTGCTTTGGGAGCCAGAATGGATGGATCCATATTGATTGGAAAGCCTGGCTTCAACAGGGGTCCCTGAATGTACATCTGCAGGCCTGCTTTGTGAGCCAGTATCGGTGGATCCATATTGAGTGGAAAGCCTGGCTTCAACAGGGGTCCCTGAATGTACATCTGCAGCCCTGCTTTGTGAGCCAGTATGGATGGATCCATATTGAGTGGAGAGCCGGGCTTCAACAGCGGTCCGTGAGTGTACATCTGCAGGCTTGCTTTGTGAGCCAGAATGGATGGATCCATATTGAGTGGAAAGCCTGGCTTCAAACAGGGGTCCGTGAATGCACATTTGCAGGCCTGCTTTGGGAGCCAGTATGGATGGATCCATATTGAGTGGAAAGCCTTGCTTCAACAGGGGTCAGTGAAAGTACATCTGCAGGCCTGCTTTGGGAGCCAGTATGGATGGATCCATATTGAGTGGAAAGCCTGGCTTCAACAGGGGTCCCTGAACGTACATCTGCAGGCCTGCTTTGTGAGCCAGTATCGGTGGATCCATATTGAGTGGAAAGCCTGGCTTCAACAGGGGTCCCTGAATGTACATCTGCAGGCCTGCTTTGGGAGTCAGTATGGATGGATCCATATTGAGTGGAAAGCCTGGCTTCCACAGGGGTCCGTGAATGTACATCTGCAGGCCTGCTTTGTGAGCCAAAATGGATGGATCCATATTGAATGGAAAGCCTGGCTTCAACAGGGGTCCGTGATTGCACATTTGGAGGCCTGCTTTGGGAGCCAGTATGGATGGATCCATATTGAGTGGAAAGCCTGGCTTCAACAGGGGTCCGTGAATGTACATCTGCAGGCCTGCTTTGGGAGCCAGTATGGATGGATCCATATTGAGTGGAAAGCCTGGCTTCAACAGCGGTCCGTGAGTGTACATCTGCAGGCCTGCTTTGAGAGCCAGTATGGATGGACCATATTGAGTGGAAAGCCTGGCTTCAACAGGGGTCCGTGAGTGTACATCTGCAGGCCTGGCTTTGGGAGCCAGTATGGATGGACCATATTGAGTGGAAAGCCGGGCTTCAACAGGGGTCTCTGAATGTACATCTACAGGCCTGGCTTTGGAAGCCAGTATGGATGGATCCATATTGAGTGGAAAGCCTGGCTTCAACAGGGCTCCGTGAATGTGCATCTGCAGGTCTGGCTTTGGGAGCCAGTATGGATGGATCCATATTGAGTGGACAACCTGGCATCAACAGAGGTCCGTGAGTGTACAACCACAGGCCTGCTTTGGGAGCCATTATGGATGGATCCATATTGAGTGGAAAGCCTGGCGTCATCAGGGGTCCGTGAATGTAGATCTGCAGGCCTGCTTTGGGAGCCAGTATGGATGGATCCATATTAGGTGGAAAGCCTGGCTTCAACAGGGGTCCGTGAGTGTACATCTGCAGGCCTGCTTTGGGAGCCAGTATGGATGGATCCATATTGAGTGGAAAGCCTGGCTTCAACAGGGGTCTGTGAATGTACATCTGCAGGCCTGCTTTGGGAGCCAGTATGGATGGATCCATATTGAGTGGAAAGCCTGGCTTCAACAGGGGTCCGTGAATGTACATCTGCAGGCCTGCTTTGGGAGCCAGTATGGATGGATCCATATTGAGTGGAAAGCCTGGCTTCAACAGGGGTCTGTGAATGTATATCTGCAGGCCTGCTTTGGGAGCCAGTATGGATGGATCCATATTGAGTGGAAAGCCTGGCTTCAACAGGGGTCCATGAGTGTACATCTGCAGGCCTGCTATGGGAGCCAGTATGGATGGATCCATATTGAGTGGAAAGCCTGGCTTCAACAGGGGTCCGTGAATGTACACCTGCAGGCCTGTTTTGGGAGCCAGTATGGATGGATCCATATTGAGTGGAAAGCCTGGCTTCAACAGGGGTCCATGAGTGTACATCTGCAGGCCTGCTATGGGAGCCAGTATTGATGGATCCATATTGAGTGGAGAGCCTGGCTTCAACAGGGGTCCGTGAATGTACATCTGCAGGCCAGCTTTGGGAGCCAGTATGGATGGATCCATATTGAGTGGAGAGACTGGCTTCAACAGGGGTCTGTGAATGCACATCTGCAGGCCTGCTTTGTGAGCCAGAATGGATGGATACG
The DNA here is from genome assembly GCF_964204655.1 of Triturus cristatus. NCBI lineage: Eukaryota > Metazoa > Chordata > Amphibia > Caudata > Salamandridae > Triturus > Triturus cristatus. The sequence goes on along the minus strand of NC_140579.1, from coordinate 394,651,639 downwards.
TATTGAGTGGAAAGCCTGGCTTCAACAGGGGTCCCTGAATGTACATTTGCAGGCCTGCTTTGGGAGCCAGTATTGATGGATCCATATTGAGTGGAGAGCCTGGCTTCAACAGGGGTCTGTGAATGTACATCTGCAGGCCTGCTTTGGGAGCCAGTATGGATGGATCCATATTGAGTGGAAAGCCTGGCTTCAACAGGGGTCTGTGAATGTACATCTGCAGACCTGCTTTGGGAGCCAGAATGGATGGATCCATATTGAGTGGAAAGCCTGGCTTCAACAGGGGTCCCTGAATGTACATCTGCAGGCCTGCTTTGTGAGCCAGTATCGGTGGATCCATATTGAGTGGAAAGCCTGGCTTCAACAGGGGTCCCTAAATGTACATCTGCAGCCCTGTTTTGGGAGCCAGTATAGATGGATCCATATTGAGTGGAAAGCCTGGCTTCAACAGGGGTCCGTGAGTGTACATCTGCAGGCCTGCTTTGGGAGCCAGTATGGATGGATCCATATTGAGTGGAAAGCCTGGCTTCAACAGGGTCTGTGAATGTACATCTGCAGGCCTGCTTTGGGAGCCAGTATGGATGGATCCATATTGAGTGGAAAGCCTGGCTTCAACAGGGGTCCGTGAATGTACATCTGCAGGCCTGCTTTGGGAGCCAGTATGGATGGATCCATATTGAGTGGAAAGCCTGGCTTCAACAGGGGTCTGTGAATGTACATCTGCAGGCCTGCTTTGGGAGCCTGTATGGATGGATCCATATTGAGTGGAAAGCCTGGCTTCAACAGGGGTCCGTGAGTATACATCTGCAGGCCTGCTTTGGGAGCCAGTATGGATGGATCCATATTGAGTGGAGAGCCTGGCTTCAACAGGGGTCTGTGAATGTACATCTGCAGGCCTGCTTTGGGAGCCAGTATGGATGGATCCATATTGAGTGGAAAGCCTGGCTTCAACAGGGGTCTGTGAATGCACATCTGCAGGCCTGCTTTGGGAGCCAGTATGGATGGATCCATATTGAGTGGAAAGCCTGGCTTCAACAGGGGTCCGTGAGTATCCATCTGCAGGCCTGCTTTGGGAGCCAGTATGGATGGATCCATATTGAGTGGAGAGCCTGGCTTCAACAGGGGTCTGTGAATGTACATCTGCAGGCCTGCTTTGGGAGCCAGTATGGATGGATCCATATTGAGTGGAAAGCCTGGCTTCAATAGAGGTCTGTGAATGTACATCAGCAGGCCTGCTTTGGGAGCCAGTATGGATGGATCCATATTGAGTGGAAAGCCTGGCTTCAACAGGGGTCCATGAGTATACATCTGCAGGCCTGCTTTGGGAGCCAGTATGGATGGATCCATATTGAGTGGAGAGCCTGGCTTCAACAGGGGTCTGTGAATGTACATCTGCAGGCCTGCTTTGGGAGCCAGTATGGATGGATCCATATTGAGTGGAAAGCCTGGCTTCAATAGGGGTCTGTGAATGTACATCTGCAGACCTGCTTTGGGAGCCAGAATGGATGGATCCATATTGATTGGAAAGCCTGGCTTCAACAGGGGTCCCTGAATGTACATCTGCAGGCCTGCTTTGTGAGCCAGTATCGGTGGATCCATATTGAGTGGAAAGCCTGGCTTCAACAGGGGTCCCTGAATGTACATCTGCAGCCCTGCTTTGTGAGCCAGTATGGATGGATCCATATTGAGTGGAGAGCCGGGCTTCAACAGCGGTCCGTGAGTGTACATCTGCAGGCTTGCTTTGTGAGCCAGAATGGATGGATCCATATTGAGTGGAAAGCCTGGCTTCAAACAGGGGTCCGTGAATGCACATTTGCAGGCCTGCTTTGGGAGCCAGTATGGATGGATCCATATTGAGTGGAAAGCCTTGCTTCAACAGGGGTCAGTGAAAGTACATCTGCAGGCCTGCTTTGGGAGCCAGTATGGATGGATCCATATTGAGTGGAAAGCCTGGCTTCAACAGGGGTCCCTGAACGTACATCTGCAGGCCTGCTTTGTGAGCCAGTATCGGTGGATCCATATTGAGTGGAAAGCCTGGCTTCAACAGGGGTCCCTGAATGTACATCTGCAGGCCTGCTTTGGGAGTCAGTATGGATGGATCCATATTGAGTGGAAAGCCTGGCTTCCACAGGGGTCCGTGAATGTACATCTGCAGGCCTGCTTTGTGAGCCAAAATGGATGGATCCATATTGAATGGAAAGCCTGGCTTCAACAGGGGTCCGTGATTGCACATTTGGAGGCCTGCTTTGGGAGCCAGTATGGATGGATCCATATTGAGTGGAAAGCCTGGCTTCAACAGGGGTCCGTGAATGTACATCTGCAGGCCTGCTTTGGGAGCCAGTATGGATGGATCCATATTGAGTGGAAAGCCTGGCTTCAACAGCGGTCCGTGAGTGTACATCTGCAGGCCTGCTTTGAGAGCCAGTATGGATGGACCATATTGAGTGGAAAGCCTGGCTTCAACAGGGGTCCGTGAGTGTACATCTGCAGGCCTGGCTTTGGGAGCCAGTATGGATGGATCCATATTGAGTGGAAAGCCTGGCTTCAACAGGGGTCTGTGAATGTGCATCTGCAGGCCTGGCTTTGGGAGCCAGTATGGATGGATCCATATTGAGTGGAAAGCCTGGCTTCAACAGGGGTCCGTGAATGTACATCTGCAGGCCTGCTTTGGGAGCCAGTATGGATGGATCCATATTGAGTGGAAAGTCTGGCTTCAACAGGGGTCCGTGAGTGTACATCTGCAGGCCTGCTTTGGGAGCCAGTATGGATGGATCCATATTGAGTGGAAAGCCTGGCTTCAACAGGGGTCCGTGAGTGTACATCTGCAGGCCTGCTATGGGAGCCAGTATGGATGGATCCATATTGAGTGGAAAGCCTGGCTTCAACAGGGGTCCGTGAATGCACATCTGCAGGCCTGCTTTGGGAGCCAGAATGGATGGATCCATATTGAGTGGAAAGCCTGGCTTCAACAGGGGTCCGTGAGTGTACATCTGCAGGCCTGCTTTGGGAGCCAGTATGGATGGATCCATATTGAGTGGAGAGACTGGCTTCAACAGGGGTCTGTGAATGCACATCTGCAGGCCTGCTTTGTGAGCCAGTATGGATGGATACGTATTGAGTGGAAAGCCTGGCTTCAACAGGGGTCCCTGAATGTACATGTGCAGGCCTGCTTTGTGAGCCAGTATGGATAGATCCATATTGAGTGGAAAACCTGGCTTCAACAGGGGTCCCTGAATGTACATCTGCAGGCCTGCTTTGGGAGCCAGTATGGATGGATTCATGTTGAGTGGAGAGCCTGGCTTTGACAGGGGTCCGTGAATGTACATGTGCAGGCCTGCTTTCTGAGCCAGAATGGATGGACCATATTGAGTGGAAAGCCTGGCTTCAATAGGGGTCCGTGAATGCATCCCTGCAGGCCTCCTTTGTGAGCCAGTATGGATGGATCCATATTGAGTGGCACGCCTGGCTTCCACAGGGGTTCCTGAATGTACATCTGCAGTCCTGCTTTGGGAGCCAGTATGGATGGATCAATATTGAGTGGAGAGACTGGCGTCAACAGGGGTCCATGAGTGTACATCTGCAGGCCTGCTATGGGAGCCAGTATGGATGGATCCATATTGAGAGGAAAGCCTGGCTTCAACAGGGGTCCGTGAGTGTACATCTGCCCGCCTGCTTTGAGAGCCAGTATGGATGGACCATATTGAGTGGAGAGCCTGGCTTCAACAGGGGTCCGTGAGTGTACATCTGCAGGCCTGCTTTGAGAGCCAGTATGGATGGACCATATTGAGTGGAAAGCCTGGCTTCAACAGGGGTCTCTGAATGTACATCTGCAGGCCTGGCTTTGGAAGCCAGTATGGATGGATCCATATTGAGTGGAAAGCCTGGCTTCAACAGGGCTCCGTGAATGTGCATCTGCAGGCCTGGCTTTGGGAGACAGTATGGATGGATCCATATTGAGTGGACAACCTGGCGTCATCAGGGGTCCGTGAATGTAGATCTGCAGGCCTGCTTTGGGAGCCAGTATGGATGGATCCATATTGAGTGGAAAGCCTGGCTTCAACAGGGGTCCGTGAGTGTACATCTGCAGGCCTGCTTTGGGAGCCAGTATGGATGGATCCATATTGAGTGGAAAGCCTGGCTTCAACAGGGGTCTGTGAATGTACATCTCCAGGCCTGCTTTGGGAGCCAGTATGGATGGATCCATATTGAGTGGAAAGCCTGGCTTCAACAGGGGTCCGTGAATGTACATCTGCAGGACTGCTTTGGGAGCCAGTATGGATGGATCCATATTGAGTGGAAAGCCTGGCTTCAACAGGGGTCTGTGAATGTACATCTGCAGGCCTGCTTTGGGAGCCAGTATGGATGGATCCATATTGAGTGGAAAGCCTGGCTTCAACAGGGGTCCATGAGTGTACATCTGCAGGCCTGCTATGGGAGCCAGTATGGATGGATCCATATTGAGTGGAAAGCCTGGCTTCAACAGGGGTCCGTGAATGTACACCTGCAGGCCTGTTTTGGGAGCCAGTATGGATGGATCCATATTGAGTGGAAAGCCTGGCTTCAACAGGGGTCCATGAGTGTACATCTGCAGGCCTGCTATGGGAGCCAGTATTGATGGATCCATATTGAGTGGAGAGCCTGGCTTCAACAGGGGTCCGTGAATGTACATCTGCAGGCCTGTTTTGGGAGCCAGTATGGATGGATCCATATTGAGTGGAAAGCCTGGCTTCAACAGGGGTCCGTGAGTATACATCTGCTGGCCTGCTTTGGGAGCCAGTATTGATGGATCCATATTGAGTGGAGAGCCTGGCTTCAACAGGGGTCTGTGAATGTACATCTGCAGGCCTGCTTTGGGAGCCAGTATGGATGAATCCATATTGAGTGGAAAGCCTGGCTTCAACAGGGGTCTGTGAATGTACATCTGCAGACCTGCTTTGGGAGCCAGAATGGATGGATCCATATTGAGTGGAAAGCCTGGCTTCAACAGGGGTTCCTGAATGTACATCTGCAGGCCTGCTTTGTGAGCCAGTATCGGTGGATCCATATTGAGTGGAAAGATTGGCTTCAACAGGGGTCCCTGAATGTACATCTGCAGCCCTGTTTTGGGAGCCAGTATGGATGGATCCATATTGAGTGGAAAGCCTGGCTTCAACAGGGGTCCGTGAGTGTACAGCTGCAGGCCTGCTTTGGGAGCCAGTATGGATGGATCCATATTGAGTGGAAAGCCTGGCTTCAACAGGGGTCCATGAGTGTACATCTGCAGGCCTGCTATGGGAGCCAGTATGGATGGATCCATATTGAGTGGAAAGCCTGGCTTCAACACGGGTCCGTGAATGCACATCTGCAGGCCTGCTTTGGGAGCCAGTATGGATGGATCCATATTGAGTGGAAAGCCTGGCTTCAACAGGGGTCCGTGAGTGTACATCTGCAGGCCTGCTTTGGGAGCCAGTATGGATGGATCCATATTGAGTGGAGAGACTGGCTTCAACAGGGGTCTGTGAATGCACATCTGCAGGCCTGCTTTGTGAGCCAGAATGGATGGATACTTATTGAGTGGAAAGCCTGGCTTCAACAGGGGTCCCTGAATGTACATGTGCAGGCCTGCTTCGTGAGCCAGTATGGATAGATCCATATTGAGTGGAAAACCTGGCTTCAACAGGGGTCCCTGAATGTACATCTGCAGGCCTGCTTTGGGAGCCAGTATGGATGGATTCATGTTGAGTGGAGAGCCTGGCTTTGACAGGGGTCCGTGAATGTACATGTGCAGGCCTGCTTTCTGAGCCAGAATGGATGGACCATATTGAGTGGAAAGCCTGGCTTCAATAGGGGTCCGTGAATGCATCCCTGCAGGCCTCCTTTGTGAGCCAGTATGGATGGATCCATATTGAGTGGCACGCCTCGCTTCCACAGGGGTTCCTGAATGTACATCTGCAGTCCTGCTTTGGGAGCCAGTATGGATGGATCCATATTGAGTGGAGAGACTGGCTTCAACAGGGGTCCATGAGTGTACATCTGCAGGCCTGCTATGGGAGCCAGTATAGATGGATCCATATTGAGTGGAAAGCCTGGCTTCAACAGGGGTCCGTGAGTGTACATCTGCAGGCCTGCTTTGAGAGCCAGTATGGATGGACCATATTGAGTGGAGAGTCTGGCTTCAACAGGGGTCCGTGAGTGTACATCTGCAGGCCTGCTTTGAGAGCCAGTATGGATGGACCATATTGAGTGGAAAGCCGGGCTTCAACAGGGGTCTCTGAATGTACATCTACAGGCCTGGCTTTGGAAGCCAGTATGGATGGATCCATATTGAGTGGAAAGCCTGGCTTCAACAGGGCTCCGTGAATGTGCATCTGCAGGTCTGGCTTTGGGAGCCAGTATGAATGGATCCATATTGAGTGGACAACCTGGCATCAACAGAGGTCCGTGAGTGTACAACCACAGGCCTGCTTTGGGAGCCATTATGGATGGATCCATATTAGGTGGAAAGCCTGGCGTCATCAGGGGTCCGTGAGTGTACATCTGCAGGCCTGCTTTGGGAGCCAGTATGGATGGATCCATATTGAGTGGAAAGCCTGGCTTCAACAGGGGTCTGTGAATGTACATCTGCAGGCCTGCTTTGGGAGCCAGTATGGATGGATCCATATTGAGTGGAAAGCCTGGCCTCAACAGGGGTCCGTGAATGTACATCTGCAGGCCTGCTTTGGGAGCCAGTATGGATGGATCCATATTGAGTGGAAAGCCTGGCTTCAACAGGGGTCTGTGAATGTATATCTGCAGGCCTGCTTTGGGAGCCAGTATGGATGGATCCATATTGAGTGGAAAGCCTGGCTTCAACAGGGGTCCATGAGTGTACATCTGCAGGCCTGCTATGGGAGCCAGTATGGATGGATCCATATTGAGTGGAAAGCCTGGCTTCAACAGGGGTCCGTGAATGTACACCTGCAGGCCTGTTTTGGGAGCCAGTATGGATGGATCCATATTGAGTGGAAAGCCTGGCTTCAACAGGGGTCCATGAGTGTACATCTGCAGGCCTGCTATGGGAGCCAGTATTGATGGATCCATATTGAGTGGAGAGCCTGGCTTCAACAGGGGTCCGTGAATGTACATCTGCAGGCCTGCTTTGGGAGCCAGTATGGATGGATCCATATTGAGTGGAGAGACTGGCTTCAACAGGGGTCTGTGAATGCACATCTGCAGGCCTGCTTTGTGAGCCAGAATGGATGGATACGTATTGAGTGGAAAGCCTGGCTTCAACAGGGGTCCCTGAATGTACATTTGCAGGCCTGCTTTGGGAGCCAGTATTGATGGATCCATATTGAGTGGAGAGCCTGGCTTCAACAGGGGTCTGTGAATGTACATCTGCAGGCCTGCTTTGGGAGCCAGTATGGATGGATCCATATTGAGTGGAAAGCCTGGCTTCAACAGGGGTCTGTGAATGTACATCTGCAGACCTGCTTTGGGAGCCAGAATGGATGGATCCATATTGAGTGGAAAGCCTGGCTTCAACAGGGGTCCCTGAATGTACATCTGCAGGCCTGCTTTGTGAGCCAGTATCGGTGGATCCATATTGAGTGGAAAGCCTGGCTTCAACAGGGGTCCCTAAATGTACATCTGCAGCCCTGTTTTGGGAGCCAGTATGGATGGATCCATATTGAGTGGAAAGCCTGGCTTCAACAGGGGTCCGTGAGTGTACATCTGCAGGCCTGCTTTGGGAGCCAGTATGGATGGATCCATATTGAGTGGAAAGCCTGGCTTCAACAGGGTCTGTGAATGTACATCTGCAGGCCTGCTTTGGGAGCCAGTATGGATGGATCCATATTGAGTGGAAAGCCTGGCTTCAACAGGGGTCCGTGAATGTACATCTGCAGGCCTGCTTTGGGAGCCAGTATGGATGGATCCATATTGAGTGGAAAGCCTGGCTTCAACAGGGGTCTGTGAATGTACATCTGCAGGCCTGCTTTGGGAGCCTGTATGGATGGATCCATATTGAGTGGAAAGCCTGGCTTCAACAGGGGTCCGTGAGTATACATCTGCAGGCCTGCTTTGGGAGCCAGTATGGATGGATCCATATTGAGTGGAGAGCCTGGCTTCAACAGGGGTCTGTGAATGTACATCTGCAGGCCTGCTTTGGGAGCCAGTATGGATGGATCCATATTGAGTGGAAAGCCTGGCTTCAACAGGGGTCTGTGAATGCACATCTGCAGGCCTGCTTTGGGAGCCAGTATGGATGGATCCATATTGAGTGGAAAGCCTGGCTTCAACAGGGGTCCGTGAGTATACATCTGCAGGCCTGCTTTGGGAGCCAGTATGGATGGATCCATATTGAGTGGAGAGCCTGGCTTCAACAGGGGTCTGTGAATGTACATCTGCAGGCCTGCTTTGGGAGCCAGTATGGATGGATCCATATTGAGTGGAAAGCCTGGCTTCAATAGAGGTCTGTGAATGTACATCAGCAGGCCTGCTTTGGGAGCCAGTATGGATGGATCCATATTGAGTGGAAAGCCTGGCTTCAACAGGGGTCCATGAGTATACATCTGCAGGCCTGCTTTGGGAGCCAGTATGGATGGATCCATATTGAGTGGAGAGCCTGGCTTCAACAGGGGTCTGTGAATGTACATCTGCAGGCCTGCTTTGGGAGCCAGTATGGATGGATCCATATTGAGTGGAAAGCCTGGCTTCAATAGGGGTCTGTGAATGTACATCTGCAGACCTGCTTTGGGAGCCAGAATGGATGGATCCATATTGATTGGAAAGCCTGGCTTCAACAGGGGTCCCTGAATGTACATCTGCAGGCCTGCTTTGTGAGCCAGTATCGGTGGATCCATATTGAGTGGAAAGCCTGGCTTCAACAGGGGTCCCTGAATGTACATCTGCAGCCCTGCTTTGTGAGCCAGTATGGATGGATCCATATTGAGTGGAGAGCCGGGCTTCAACAGCGGTCCGTGAGTGTACATCTGCAGGCTTGCTTTGTGAGCCAGAATGGATGGATCCATATTGAGTGGAAAGCCTGGCTTCAAACAGGGGTCCGTGAATGCACATTTGCAGGCCTGCTTTGGGAGCCAGTATGGATGGATCCATATTGAGTGGAAAGCCTTGCTTCAACAGGGGTCAGTGAAAGTACATCTGCAGGCCTGCTTTGGGAGCCAGTATGGATGGATCCATATTGAGTGGAAAGCCTGGCTTCAACAGGGGTCCCTGAACGTACATCTGCAGGCCTGCTTTGTGAGCCAGTATCGGTGGATCCATATTGAGTGGAAAGCCTGGCTTCAACAGGGGTCCCTGAATGTACATCTGCAGGCCTGCTTTGGGAGTCAGTATGGATGGATCCATATTGAGTGGAAAGCCTGGCTTCCACAGGGGTCCGTGAATGTACATCTGCAGGCCTGCTTTGTGAGCCAAAATGGATGGATCCATATTGAATGGAAAGCCTGGCTTCAACAGGGGTCCGTGATTGCACATTTGGAGGCCTGCTTTGGGAGCCAGTATGGATGGATCCATATTGAGTGGAAAGCCTGGCTTCAACAGGGGTCCGTGAGTGTACATCTGCAGGCCTGCTTTGGGAGCCAGTATGGATGGATCCATATTGAGTGGAAAGCCTGGCTTCAACAGGGGTCTGTGAATGTACATCTGCAGGCCTGCTTTGGGAGCCAGTATGGATGGATCCATATTGAGTGGAAAGCCTGGCTTCAACAGGGGTCCGTGAATGTACATCTGCAGGCCTGCTTTGGGAGCCAGTATGGATGGATCCATATTGAGTGGAAAGCCTGGCTTCAACAGGGGTCTGTGAATGTATATCTGCAGGCCTGCTTTGGGAGCCAGTATGGATGGATCCATATTGAGTGGAAAGCCTGGCTTCAACAGGGGTCCATGAGTGTACATCTGCAGGCCTGCTATGGGAGCCAGTATGGATGGATCCATATTGAGTGGAAAGCCTGGCTTCAACAGGGGTCCGTGAATGTACACCTGCAGGCCTGTTTTGGGAGCCAGTATGGATGGATCCATATTGAGTGGAAAGCCTGGCTTCAACAGGGGTCCATGAGTGTACATCTGCAGGCCTGCTATGGGAGCCAGTATTGATGGATCCATATTGAGTGGAGAGCCTGGCTTCAACAGGGGTCCGTGAATGTACATCTGCAGGCCTGCTTTGGGAGCCAGTATGGATGGATCCATATTGAGTGGAGAGACTGGCTTCAACAGGGGTCTGTGAATGCACATCTGCAGGCCTGCTTTGTGAGCCAGAATGGATGGATACGTATTGAGTGGAAAGCCTGGCTTCAACAGGGGTCCCTGAATGTACATTTGCAGGCCTGCTTTGGGAGCCAGTATTGATGGATCCATATTGAGTGGAGAGCCTGGCTTCAACAGGGGTCTGTGAATGTACATCTGCAGGCCTGCTTTGGGAGCCAGTATGGATGGATCCATATTGAGTGGAAAGCCTGGCTTCAACAGGGGTCTGTGAATGTACATCTGCAGACCTGCTTTGGGAGCCAGAATGGATGGATCCATATTGAGTGGAAAGCCTGGCTTCAACAGGGGTCCCTGAATGTACATCTGCAGGCCTGCTTTGTGAGCCAGTATCGGTGGATCCATATTGAGTGGAAAGCCTGGCTTCAACAGGGGTCCCTAAATGTACATCTGCAGCCCTGTTTTGGGAGCCAGTATGGATGGATCCATATTGAGTGGAAAGCCTGGCTTCAACAGGGGTCCGTGAGTGTACATCTGCAGGCCTGCTTTGGGAGCCAGTATGGATGGATCCATATTGAGTGGAAAGCCTGGCTTCAACAGGGTCTGTGAATGTACATCTGCAGGCCTGCTTTGGGAGCCAGTATGGATGGATCCATATTGAGTGGAAAGCCTGGCTTCAACAGGGGTCCGTGAATGTACATCTGCAGGCCTGCTTTGGGAGCCAGTATGGATGGATCCATATTGAGTGGAAAGCCTGGCTTCAACAGGGGTCTGTGAATGTACATCTGCAGGCCTGCTTTGGGAGCCTGTATGGATGGATCCATATTGAGTGGAAAGCATGGCTTCAACAGGGGTCCGTGAGTATACATCTGCAGGCCTGCTTTGGGAGCCAGTATGGATGGATCCATATTGAGTGGAGAGCCTGGCTTCAACAGGGGTCTGTGAATGTACATCTGCAGGCCTGCTTTGGGAGCCAGTATGGATGGATCCATATTGAGTGGAAAGCCTGGCTTCAACAGGGGTCTGTGAATGCACATCTGCAGGCCTGCTTTGGGAGCCAGTATGGATGGATCCATATTGAGTGGAAAGCCTGGCTTCAACAGGGGTCCGTGAGTATACATCTGCAGGCCTGCTTTGGGAGCCAGTATGGATGGATCCATATTGAGTGGAGAGCCTGGCTTCAACAGGGGTCTGTGAATGTACATCTGCAGGCCTGCTTTGGGAGCCAGTATGGATGGATCCATATTGAGTGGAAAGCCTGGCTTCAATAGAGGTCTGTGAATGTACATCAGCAGGCCTGCTTTGGGAGCCAGTATGGATGGATCCATATTGAGTGGAAAGCCTGGCTTCAACAGGGGTCCATGAGTATACATCTGCAGGCCTGCTTTGGGAGCCAGTATGGATGGATCCATATTGAGTGGAGAGCCTGGCTTCAACAGGGGTCTGTGAATGTACATCTGCAGGCCTGCTTTGGGAGCCAGTATGGATGGATCCATATTGAGTGGAAAGCCTGGCTTCAATAGGGGTCTGTGAATGTACATCTGCAGACCTGCTTTGGGAGCCAGAATGGATGGATCCATATTGATTGGAAAGCCTGGCTTCAACAGGGGTCCCTGAATGTACATCTGCAGGCCTGCTTTGTGAGCCAGTATCGGTGGATCCATATTGAGTGGAAAGCCTGGCTTCAACAGGGGTCCCTGAATGTACATCTGCAGCCCTGCTTTGTGAGCCAGTATGGATGGATCCATATTGAGTGGAGAGCCGGGCTTCAACAGCGGTCCGTGAGTGTACATCTGCAGGCTTGCTTTGTGAGCCAGAATGGATGGATCCATATTGAGTGGAAAGCCTGGCTTCAAACAGGGGTCCGTGAATGCACATTTGCAGGCCTGCTTTGGGAGCCAGTATGGATGGATCCATATTGAGTGGAAAGCCTTGCTTCAACAGGGGTCAGTGAAAGTACATCTGCAGGCCTGCTTTGGGAGCCAGTATGGATGGATCCATATTGAGTGGAAAGCCTGGCTTCAACAGGGGTCCCTGAACGTACATCTGCAGGCCTGCTTTGTGAGCCAGTATCGGTGGATCCATATTGAGTGGAAAGCCTGGCTTCAACAGGGGTCCCTGAATGTACATCTGCAGGCCTGCTTTGGGAGTCAGTATGGATGGATCCATATTGAGTGGAAAGCCTGGCTTCCACAGGGGTCCGTGAATGTACATCTGCAGGCCTGCTTTGTGAGCCAAAATGGATGGATCCATATTGAATGGAAAGCCTGGCTTCAACAGGGGTCCGTGATTGCACATTTGGAGGCCTGCTTTGGGAGCCAGTATGGATGGATCCATATTGAGTGGAAAGCCTGGCTTCAACAGGGGTCCGTGAATGTACATCTGCAGGCCTGCTTTGGGAGCCAGTATGGATGGATCCATATTGAGTGGAAAGCCTGGCTTCAACAGCGGTCCGTGAGTGTACATCTGCAGGCCTGCTTTGAGAGCCAGTATGGATGGACCATATTGAGTGGAAAGCCTGGCTTCAACAGGGGTCCGTGAGTGTACATCTGCAGGCCTGGCTTTGGGAGCCAGTATGGATGGATCCATATTGAGTGGAAAGCCTGGCTTCAACAGGGGTCTGTGAATGTGCATCTGCAGGCCTGGCTTTGGGAGCCAGTATGGATGGATCCATATTGAGTGGAAAGCCTGGCTTCAACAGGGGTCCGTGAATGTACATCTGCAGGCCTGCTTTGGGAGCCAGTATGGATGGATCCATATTGAGTGGAAAGTCTGGCTTCAACAGGGGTCCGTGAGTGTACATCTGCAGGCCTGCTTTGGGAGCCAGTATGGATGGATCCATATTGAGTGGAAAGCCTGGCTTCAACAGGGGTCCGTGAGTGTACATCTGCAGGCCTGCTATGGGAGCCAGTATGGATGGATCCATATTGAGTGGAAAGCCTGGCTTCAACAGGGGTCCGTGAATGCACATCTGCAGGCCTGCTTTGGGAGCCAGTATGGATGGATCCATATTGAGTGGAAAGCCTGGCTTCAACAGGGGTCCGTGAGTGTACATCTGCAGGCCTGCTTTGGGAGCCAGTATGGATGGATCCATATTGAGTGGAGAGACTGGCTTCAACAGGGGTCTGTGAATGCACATCTGCAGGCCTGCTTTGAGAGCCAGTATGGATTGATACGTATTGAGTGGAAAGCCTGGCTTCAACAGGGGTCCCTGAATGTACATGTGCAGGCCTGCTTTGTGAGCCAGTATGGATAGATCCATATTGAGTGGAAAACCTGGCTTCAACAGGGGTCCCTGAATGTACATCTGCAGGCCTGCTTTGGGAGCCAGTATGGATGGATTCATGTTGAGTGGAGAGCCTGGCTTTGACAGGGGTCCGTGAATGTACATGTGCAGGCCTGCTTTCTGAGCCAGAATGGATGGACCATATTGAGTGGAAAGCCTGGCTTCAATAGGGGTCCGTGAATGCATCCCTGCAGGCCTCCTTTGTGAGCCAGTATGGATGGATCCATATTGAGTGGCACGCCTGGCTTCCACAGGGGTTCCTGAATGTACATCTGCAGTCCTGCTTTGGGAGCCAGTACGGATGGATCAATATTGAGTGGAGAGACTGGCGTCAACAGGGGTCCATGAGTGTACATCTGCAGGCCTGCTATGGGAGCCAGTATGGATGGATCCATATTGAGTGGAAAGCCTGGCTTCAACAGGGGTCCGTGAGTGTACATCTGCCCGCCTGCTTTGAGAGCCAGTATGGATGGACCATATTGAGTGGAGAGCCTGGCTTCAACAGGGGTCCGTGAGTGTACATCTGCAGGCCTGCTTTGAGAGCCAGTATGGATGGACCATATTGAGTGGAAAGCCTGGCTTCAACAGGGGTCTCTGAATGTACATCTGCAGGCCTGGCTTTGGAAGCCAGTATGGATGGATCCATATTGAGTGGAAAGCCTGGCTTCAACAGGGCTCCGTGAATGTGCATCTGCAGGCCTGGCTTTGGGAGACAGTATGGATGGATCCATATTGAGTGGACAACCTGGCGTCATCAGGGGTCCGTGAATGTAGATCTGCAGGCCTGCTTTGGGAGCCAGTATGGATGGATCCATATTGAGTGGAAAGCCTGGCTTCAACAGGGGTCCGTGAGTGTACATCTGCAGGCCTGCTTTGGGAGCCAGTATGGATGGATCCATATTGAGTGGAAAGCCTGGCTTCAACAGGGGTCTGTGAATGTACATCTCCAGGCCTGCTTTGGGAGCCAGTATGGATGGATCCATATTGAGTGGAAAGCCTGGCTTCAACAGGGGTCCGTGAATGTACATCTGCAGGACTGCTTTGGGAGCCAGTATGGATGGATCCATATTGAGTGGAAAGCCTGGCTTCAACAGGGGTCTGTGAATGTACATCTGCAGGCCTGCTTTGGGAGCCAGTATGGATGGATCCATATTGAGTGGAAAGCCTGGCTTCAACAGGGGTCCATGAGTGTACATCTGCAGGCCTGCTATGGGAGCCAGTATGGATGGATCCATATTGAGTGGAAAGCCTGGCTTCAACAGGGGTCCGTGAATGTACACCTGCAGGCCTGTTTTGGGAGCCAGTATGGATGGATCCATATTGAGTGGAAAGCCTGGCTTCAACAGGGGTCCATGAGTGTACATCTGCAGGCCTGCTATGGGAGCCAGTATTGATGGATCCATATTGAGTGGAGAGCCTGGCTTCAACAGGGGTCCGTGAATGTACATCTGCAGGCCTGTTTTGGGAGCCAGTATGGATGGATCCATATTGAGTGGAAAGCCTGGCTTCAACAGGGGTCCGTGAGTATACATCTGCTGGCCTGCTTTGGGAGCCAGTATTGATGGATCCATATTGAGTGGAGAGCCTGGCTTCAACAGGGGTCTGTGAATGTACATCTGCAGGCCTGCTTTGGGAGCCAGTATGGATGAATCCATATTGAGTGGAAAGCCTGGCTTCAACAGGGGTCTGTGAATGTACATCTGCAGACCTGCTTTGGGAGCCAGAATGGATGGATCCATATTGAGTGGAAAGCCTGGCTTCAACAGGGGTTCCTGAATGTACATCTGCAGGCCTGCTTTGTGAGCCAGTATCGGTGGATCCATATTGAGTGGAAAGATTGGCTTCAACAGGGGTCCCTGAATGTACATCTGCAGCCCTGTTTTGGGAGCCAGTATGGATGGATCCATATTGAGTGGAAAGCCTGGCTTCAACAGGGGTCCGTGAGTGTACATCTGCAGGCCTGCTTTGGGAGCCAGTATGGATGGATCCATATTGAGTGGAAAGCCTGGCTTCAACAGGGGTCTGTGAATGTACATCTGCAGGCCTGCTTTGGGAGCCAGTATGGATGGATCCATATTGAGTGGAAAGCCTGGCTTCAACAGGGGTCCGTGAATGTACATCTGCAGGCCTGCTTTGGGAGCCAGTATGGATGGATCCATATTGAGTGGAAAGCCTGGCTTCAACAGGGGTGTGTGAATGTACATCTGCAGGCCTGCTTTGGGAGCCTGTATGGATGGATCCATATTGAGTGGAAAGCCTGGCTTCAACAGGGGTCCGTGAGTATACATCTGCAGGCCTGCTTTGGGAGCCAGTATGGATGGATCCATATTGAGTGGAGAGCCTGGCTTCAACAGGGGTCTGTGAATGTACATCTGCAGGCCTGCTTTGGGAGCCAGTATGGATGGATCCATATTGAGTGGAAAGCCTGGCTTCAACAGGGGTCTGTGAATGTACATCTGCAGGCCTGCTTTGGGAGCCAGTATGGATGGATCCATATTGAGTGGAAAGCCTGGCTTCAACAGGGGTCCGTGAGTGTACAACCACAGGCCTGCTTTGGGAGCCATTATGGATGGATCCATATTGAGTGGAAAGCCTGGCGTCATCAGGGGTCCGTGAATGTAGATCTGCAGGCCTGCTTTGGGAGCCAGTATGGATGGATCCATATTGAGTGGAAAGCCTGGCTTCAACAGGGGTCCGTGAGTGTACATCTGCAGGCCTGCTTTGGGAGCCAGTATGGATGGATCCATATTGAGTGGAAAGCCTGGCTTCAACAGGGGTCCATGAGTGTACATCTGCAGGCCTGCTATCGGAGCCAGTATGGATGGATCCATATTGAGTGGAAAGCCTGGCTTCAACAGGGGTCCGTGAATGTACACCTGCAGGCCTGTTTTGGGAGCCAGTATGGATGGATCCATATTGAGTGGAAAGCCTGGCTTCAACAGGGGTCCATGACTGTACATCTGCAGGCCTGCTATGGGAGCCAGTATTGATGGATCCATATTGAGTGGAGAGCCTGGCTTCAACAGGGGTCCGTGAATGTACATCTGCAGGCCTGCTTTGGGAGCCAGTATGGATGGATCCATATTGAGTGGAAAGCCTGGCTTCAACAGGCGTCTGTGAATGTACATCTGCAGGCCTGCTTTGGGAGCCAGTATGGATGGATCCATATTGAGTGGAAAGCCTGGCTTCAACAGGGTTCCGTGAATGTACATCTGCAGGCCTGCTTTGGGAGCCAGTATGGATGGATCCACATTGAGTGGAAAGCCTGGCTTCGACAGGGGTCTGTGAATGTACATCTGCAGGCCTGCTTTGGGAGCCTGTATGGATGGATCCATATTGAGTGGAAAGCCTGGCTTCAACAGGGGTCCGTGAGTATACATCTGCAGGCCTGCTTTGGGAGCCAGTATGGATGGATCCATATTGAGTGGAGAGCCTGGCTTCAACAGGGGTCTGTGAATGTACATCTGCAGGCCTGCTTTGGGAGCCAGTATGGATGGATCCATATTGAGTGGAAAGCCTGGCTTCAACAGGGGTCTGTGAATGTACATCTGCAGGCCTGCTTTGGGAGCCAGTATGGATGGATCCATATTGAGTGGAAAGCCTGGCTTCAACAGGGGTCCGTGAGTATACATCTGCAGGCCTGCTTTGGGAGCCAGTATGGATGGATCCATATTGAGTGGAGAGCCTGGCTTCAACAGGGGTCTGTGAATGTACATCTGCAGGCCTGCTTTGGGAGCCAGTATGGATGGATCCATATTGAGTGGAAAGCCTGGCTTCAATAGGGGTCTGTGAATGTACATCTGCAGGCCTGCTTTGGGAGCCAGTATGGATGGATCCATATTGAGTGGAAAGCCTGGCTTCAACAGGGGTCCATGAGTGTACATCTGCAGGCCTGCTATGGGAGCCAGTATGGATGGCTCCATATTGAGTGGAAAGCCTGGCTTCAACAGGGGTCCGTGAAGGTACATCTGCAGGCCTGTTTTGGGAGCCAGTATGGATGGATCCATATTGAGTGGAAAGCCTGGCTTCAACAGGGGTCCGTGAGTATACATCTGCAGGCCTGCTTTGGGAGCCAGAATGGATGGATCCATATTGAGTGGAGAGCCTGGCTTCAACAGGGGTCTGTGAATGTACATCTGCAGGCCTGCTTTGGGAGCCAGTATGGATGGATCCATATTGAGTGGAAAGCCTGGCTTCAATAGGGGTCTGTGAATGTACATCTACAGACCTGCTTTGGGAGCCAGAATGGATGGATCCAAATTGATTGGAAAGCCTGGCTTCAACAGGGGTCCCTGAATGTACATCTGCGGGCCTGCTTTGTGAGCCAGTATCGGTGGATCCATATTGAGTGGAAAGCCTGGCTTCAACAGGGGTCCCTGAATGTACATCTGCAGCCCTGCTTTGTGAGCCAGTATCGGTGGATCCATATTGAGTGGAAAGCCTGGCTTCAACAGGGGTCAGTGAATGTACATCTGCAGGCCTGCTTTGGGAGCCAGTATGGATGGATCCATATTGTGTGGAAAGCCTGGCTTCAACAGGGGTCCGTGAATGTACATCTGCAGGCCTGGCTTTGGGAGCCAGTATGGATGGATCCATATTGAGTGGAAAGCCTGGCTTCAACAGGGGTCCGCGAATGTACATCTGCAGGCATGCTTTGGGAGCCAGTATGGATGGATCCATATTGAGTGGAAAGCGTGGCTTCAACAGGGGTCCGTGAGTGTACATCTGCAGGCCTGCTTTGGGAGCCAGTATGGATGGATCCATATTGAGTGGAAAGCCTTGCTTCAACAGGGGTCCGTGAATGTACATCTGCAGGCCTGCTTTGGGAGCCAGTATGGATGGATCCATATTGAGTGGAAAGCCTGGCTTCAACAGGGGTCTGTGAATGTACATCTGCAGGCCTGCTTTGGGAGCCAGTATGGATGGATCCATATTGAGTGGAAAGCCTGGCTTCAACAGGGGTCCCTGAATGTACATCTGCAGGCCTGCTTTGTGAGCCAGTATCGGTGGATCCATATTGAGTGGAAAGCCTGGGTTCAACAGGGGTCCCTGAATGTACATCTGCAGGCCTGCTTTGGGAGCCAGTATGGATGGATCCATATTGAGTGGAAAGCCTGGCTTCCACGGGGTCCGTGAATGTACATCTGCAGGCCTGCTTTGTGAGCCAAAATCGATGGATCCATATTGAATGGAAAGCCTGGCTTCAACAGGGGTCCGTGAATGCACATTTGGAGGCCTGCTTTGGGAGCCAGTATGGGTGGATCCATATTGAGTGGAAAGCCTGGCTTCAACAGGGGTCCGTGAATGTACATCTGCAGGCCTGCTTTGGGAGCCAGTATGGATGGATCCAAATTGAGTGGAAAGCCTAGCTTCAACAGGGGTCCGTGAGTGTACATCTGCAGGCCTGCTTTGAGAGCCAGTATGGATGGACCATATTGAGTGGAAAGCCTGGCTTCAACATGGGTCCGTGAGTGTACATCTGCAGGCCTGGCTTTGGGAGCCAGTATGGATGGATCCATATTGAGTGGAAAGCCTAGCTTCAACAGGGGTCCGTGAATGTGCATCTGCAGGCCTGGCTTTGGGAGCCATTATGGATGGATCCATATTGAGTAGACAACCTGGCTTCAACAGGGGTCGGTGAGTGTACATCTGCAGGCCTGCTTTGGGAGCCATTATGGATGGATCCATATTGAGTGGAAAGCCTGGCTTCATCATGGGTCTGTGAATGTACATCTGCAGGCCTGCTTTGGGAGCCAGTATGGATGGATCCATATTGAGTGGAAAGACTGGCTTCAACAGGGGTCCATGAGTGTACATCTGCAGGCCTGCTTTAGGAGCCAGTATGGATGGATCCATATTGAGTGGAAAGCCTAGCTTCAACAGGGGTCCGTGAATGTGCATCTGCAGGCCTGGCTTTGGGAGCCAGTATGGATGGATCCATATTGAGTGGACAACCTGGCTTCAACAGGGGTCCGTGAGTGTACATCTGCAGGCCTGCTTTGGGAGCCATTATGGATGGATCCATATTGAGTGGAAAGCCTGGCTTCATCAGGGGTCCGTGAATGTACATCTGCAGGCCTGCTTTGGGAGCCAGTATGGATGGACCCATATTGAGTGGAAAGCCTGGCTTCAACAGGGGTCCGTGAGTGTACATCTGCAGGCCTGCTTTGGGAGCCAGTATGGATGGATCCATATTGAGTGGAAAGCCTGGCTTAAACAGGGGTCCATGAGTGTGCATCTGCAGGCCTGCTATGGGAGCCAGTATGGATTGATCCATATTGAGTGGAAAGCCTGGCTTCAACAGGGGTCCGTGAATGTACATCTGCAGGCCTGCTTTGGGAGCCAGTATGGATCGATCCATATTGAGTGGAAAGCCTGGCTTCAACAGGGGTCCGTGAGGGTACATCTGCAGGCCTGCTTTGGGAGCCAGTATGGATGGATCCATATTGAGTGGAAAGCCTGGCTTCAACAGGGGTCTGTGAATGTACATCTGCAGGCCTGCTTTGGGAGCCAGTATGGATGGATTCATATTGAGTGGAAAGCCTGGCTTCAACAGGGGTCCATGAGTGTATATCTGCAGGCCTGCTATGGGAGCCAGTATGGATGGATCCATATTGAGTGGAAAGCCTGGCTTCAACAGGGGTCCGTGAATGTACATCTGCAGGCCTGCTTTGGGAGCCAGTATGGATGGATCCATATTGAGTGGAAAGCCTGGCTTCAACAGGGGTCCGTGAGTGTACATCTGCAGGCCTGCTTTGGGAGCCAGTATGGATGGGTCCATATTGAGTGGAGAGCCTGGCTTCAACAGGGGTCTGTGAATGCACATCTGCAGGCCTGCTTTGGGAGCCAGTATGGATGGATCCATATTGAGTGGAAAGCCTGGCTTCAACAGGGGTCCGTGAGTGTACAACCACAGGCCTGCTTTGGGAGCCATTATGGATGGATCCATATTGAGTGGAAAGCCTGGCGTCATCAGGGGTCCGTGAATGTAGATCTGCAGGCCTGCTTTGGGAGCCAGTATGGATGGATCCATATTGAGTGGAAAGCCTGGCTTCAACAGGGGTCCGTGAGTGTACATCTGCAGGCCTGCTTTGGGAGCCAGTATGGATGGATCCATATTGAGTGGAAAGCCTGGCTTCAACAGGGGTCCATGAGTGTACATCTGCAGGCCTGCTATGGGAGCCAGTATGGATGGATCCATATTGAGTGGAAAGCCTGGCTTCAACAGGGGTCCGTGAATGTACACCTGCAGGCCTGTTTTGGGAGCCAGTATGGATGGATCCATATTGAGTGGAAAGCCTGGCTTCAACAGGGGTCCATGACTGTACATCTGCAGGCCTGCTATGGGAGCCAGTATTGATGGATCCATATTGAGTGGAGAGCCTGGCTTCAACAGGGGTCCGTGAATGTACATCTGCAGGCCTGCTTTGGGAGCCAGTATGGATGGATCCATATTGAGTGGAAAGCCTGGCTTCAACAGGCGTCTGTGAATGTACATCTGCAGGCCTGCTTTGGGAGCCAGTATGGATGGATCCATATTGAGTGGAAAGCCTGGCTTCAACAGGGGTCCGTGAGTATACATCTGCAGGCCTGCTTTGGGAGCCAGTATGGATGGATCCATATTGAGTGGAGAGCCTGGCTTCAACAGGGGTCTGTGAATGTACATCTGCAGGCCTGCTTTGGGAGCCAGTATGGATGGATCCATATTGAGTGGAAAGCCTGGCTTCAACAGGGGTCTGTGAATGTACATCTGCAGGCCTGCTTTGGGAGCCAGTATGGATGGATCCATATTGAGTGGAAAGCCTGGCTTCAACAGGGGTCCGTGAGTATACATCTGCAGGCCTGCTTTGGGAGCCAGTATGGATGGATCCATATTGAGTGGAGAGCCTGGCTTCAACAGGGGTCTGTGAATGTACATCTGCAGGCCTGCTTTGGGAGCCAGTATGGATGGATCCATATTGAGTGGAAAGCCTGGCTTCAATAGGGGTCTGTGAATGTACATCTGCAGGCCTGCTTTGGGAGCCAGTATGGATGGATCCATATTGAGTGGAAAGCCTGGCTTCAACAGGGGTCCATGAGTGTACATCTGCAGGCCTGCTATGGGAGCCAGTATGGATGGCTCCATATTGAGTGGAAAGCCTGGCTTCAACAGGGGTCCGTAAAGGTACATCTGCAGGCCTGTTTTGGGAGCCAGTATGGATGGATCCATATTGAGTGGAAAGCCTGGCTTCAACAGGGGTCCGTGAGTATACATCTGCAGGCCTGCTTTGGGAGCCAGAATGGATGGATCCATATTGAGTGGAGAGCCTGGCTTCAACAGGGGTCTGTGAATGTACATCTGCAGGCCTGCTTTGGGAGCCAGTATGGATGGATCCATATTGAGTGGAAAGCCTGGCTTCAATAGGGGTCTGTGAATGTACATCTACAGACCTGCTTTGGGAGCCAGAATGGATGGATCCAAATTGATTGGAAAGCCTGGCTTCAACAGGGGTCCCTGAATGTACATCTGCGGGCCTGCTTTGTGAGCCAGTATCGGTGGATCCATATTGAGTGGAAAGCCTGGCTTCAACAGGGGTCCCTGAATGTACATCTGCAGCCCTGCTTTGTGAGCCAGTATCGGTGGATCCATATTGAGTGGAAAGCCTGGCTTCAACAGGGGTCAGTGAATGTACATCTGCAGGCCTGCTTTGGGAGCCAGTATGGATGGATCCATATTGTGTGGAAAGCCTGGCTTCAACAGGGGTCCGTGAATGTACATCTGCAGGCCTGGCTTTGGGAGCCAGTATGGATGGATCCATATTGAGTGGAAAGCCTGGCTTCAACAGGGGTCCGCGAATGTACATCTGCAGGCATGCTTTGGGAGCCAGTATGGATGGATCCATATTGAGTGGAAAGCGTGGCTTCAACAGGGGTCCGTGAGTGTACATCTGCAGGCCTGCTTTGGGAGCCAGTATGGATGGATCCATATTGAGTGGAAAGCCTTGCTTCAACAGGGGTCCGTGAATGTACATCTGCAGGCCTGCTTTGGGAGCCAGTATGGATGGATCCATATTGAGTGGAAAGCCTGGCTTCAACAGGGGTCTGTGAATGTACATCTGCAGGCCTGCTTTGGGAGCCAGTATGGATGGATCCATATTGAGTGGAAAGCCTGGCTTCAACAGGGGTCCCTGAATGTACATCTGCAGGCCTGCTTTGTGAGCCAGTATCGGTGGATCCATATTGAGTGGAAAGCCTGGGTTCAACAGGGGTCCCTGAATGTACATCTGCAGGCCTGCTTTGGGAGCCAGTATGGATGGATCCATATTGAGTGGAAAGCCTGGCTTCCACGGGGTCCGTGAATGTACATCTGCAGGCCTGCTTTGTGAGCCAAAATCGATGGATCCATATTGAATGGAAAGCCTGGCTTCAACAGGGGTCCGTGAATGCACATTTGGAGGCCTGCTTTGGGAGCCAGTATGGGTGGATCCATATTGAGTGGAAAGCCTGGCTTCAACAGGGGTCCGTGAATGTACATCTGCAGGCCTGCTTTGGGAGCCAGTATGGATGGATCCAAATTGAGTGGAAAGCCTAGCTTCAACAGGGGTCCGTGAGTGTACATCTGCAGGCCTGCTTTGAGAGCCAGTATGGATGGACCATATTGAGTGGAAAGCCTGGCTTCAACATGGGTCCGTGAGTGTACATCTGCAGGCCTGGCTTTGGGAGCCAGTATGGATGGATCCATATTGAGTGGAAAGCCTAGCTTCAACAGGGGTCCGTGAATGTGCATCTGCAGGCCTGGCTTTGGGAGCCATTATGGATGGATCCATATTGAGTAGACAACCTGGCTTCAACAGGGGTCGGTGAGTGTACATCTGCAGGCCTGCTTTGGGAGCCATTATGGATGGATCCATATTGAGTGGAAAGCCTGGCTTCATCATGGGTCTGTGAATGTACATCTGCAGGCCTGCTTTGGGAGCCAGTATGGATGGATCCATATTGAGTGGAAAGACTGGCTTCAACAGGGGTCCATGAGTGTACATCTGCAGGCCTGCTTTAGGAGCCAGTATGGATGGATCCATATTGAGTGGAAAGCCTAGCTTCAACAGGGGTCCGTGAATGTGCATCTGCAGGCCTGGCTTTGGGAGCCAGTATGGATGGATCCATATTGAGTGGACAACCTGGCTTCAACAGGGGTCCGTGAGTGTACATCTGCAGGCCTGCTTTGGGAGCCATTATGGATGGATCCATATTGAGTGGAAAGCCTGGCTTCATCAGGGGTCCGTGAATGTACATCTGCAGGCCTGCTTTGGGAGCCAGTATGGATGGACCCATATTGAGTGGAAAGCCTGGCTTCAACAGGGGTCCGTGAGTGTACATCTGCAGGCCTGCTTTGGGAGCCAGTATGGATGGATCCATATTGAGTGGAAAGCCTGGCTTAAACAGGGGTCCATGAGTGTGCATCTGCAGGCCTGCTATGGGAGCCAGTATGGATTGATCCATATTGAGTGGAAAGCCTGGCTTCAACAGGGGTCCGTGAATGTACATCTGCAGGCCTGCTTTGGGAGCCAGTATGGATCGATCCATATTGAGTGGAAAGCCTGGCTTCAACAGGGGTCCGTGAGGGTACATCTGCAGGCCTGCTTTGGGAGCCAGTATGGATGGATCCATATTGAGTGGAAAGCCTGGCTTCAACAGGGGTCTGTGAATGTACATCTGCAGGCCTGCTTTGGGAGCCAGTATGGATGGATTCATATTGAGTGGAAAGCCTGGCTTCAACAGGGGTCCATGAGTGTATATCTGCAGGCCTGCTATGGGAGCCAGTATGGATGGATCCATATTGAGTGGAAAGCCTGGCTTCAACAGGGGTCCGTGAATGTACATCTGCAGGCCTGCTTTGGGAGCCAGTATGGATGGATCCATATTGAGTGGAAAGCCTGGCTTCAACAGGGGTCCGTGAGTGTACATCTGCAGGCCTGCTTTGGGAGCCAGTATGGATGGGTCCATATTGAGTGGAGAGCCTGGCTTCAACAGGGGTCTGTGAATGCACATCTGCAGGCCTGCTTTGTGAGCCAGTATGGATGGATACATATTGAGTGGAAAGCCTGGCTTCAACAGGGGTCCCTGAATGTACATGTGCAGGCCTGCTTTGTGAGCCAGTATGGATAGATCCATATTGAGTGGAAAACCTGGCTTCAACAGGGGTCCCTGAATGTACATCTGCAGGCCTGCTTTGGGAGCCAGTATGGATGGATCCATGTTGAGTGGAGAGCCTGGCTTCGACAGGGGTCCGTGAATGTACATGTGCAGGCCAGCTTTCTGAGCCAGAATGGATGGACCATATTGAGTGGAAAGCCTGGCTTCAATAGGGGTCCGTGAATGCACATCTGCAGGCCTGCTTTGGGAGCCAGTATGGATGGATCCATATTGAGTGGAAAGCCTGGCTTCAACAGGGGCCCCTGAATGTACATCTGCAGGCCTGCTTTGGGAGCCAGTATGGATGGATCCATATTGAGTGGAAAGCCTGGCTTCAACAGGGGTCCGTGAGTGTACATCTGCAGGCCTGCTTTGAGAGCCAGTATGGATGGACCATATTGAGTGGATAGCCTGGCTTCAACAGGGGTCCGTGAGTGTACATCTGCAGGCCTGCTTTGAGAGCCAGTATGGATGGACCATATTGAGTGGAAAGCCTGGCTTCAACAAGGGTCCCTGAATGTACATCTGCAGGCCTGGCTTTGGAAGCCAGTATGGATGGATCCATATTGAGTGGAAAGCCTGGCTTCAACAGGGGTCCGTGAATGTGCATCTGCAGGCCTGGCTTTGGGAGCCAGTATGCATGGATCCATATTGAGTGGACAACCTGGCTTCAACAGCGGTCCGTGAGTGTACATCTGCAGGCCTGCTTTGAGAGCCAGTATGGATGGACCATATTGAGTGGAAAGCCTGGCTTCAACAGGGGTCCGTGAGTGTACATCTGCAGGCCTGGCTTTGGGAGCCAGTATGGATGGATCCATATTGAGTGGAAAGCCTGGCTTCAACAGGGGTCCGTGAATGTGCATCTGCAGGCCTGGCTTTGGGAGCCAGTATGGATGGATCCATATTGAGTGGAAAGCCTGGCTTCAACAGGGGTCCGTGAATGTACATCTGCAGGCCTGCTTTGGGAGCCAGTATGGATGGATCCATATTGAGTGGAAAGCCTGGCTTCAACAGGGGTCCCTGAATGTACATCTGCAGGCCTGCTTTGGGAGCCAGAATGAATGGATCCATATTGAGTGGAAATCCTGGCTTCAACAGGGGTCCGTGAGTATACATCTGCAGGCCTGCTTTAGGAGCCAGTATGGATGGATCCATATTGAGTGGAAAGCCTGGCTTCAACAGGGGTCCGTGAGTGTACATCTGCAGGCCTGCTTTGGGAGCCAGTATGGATGGATCCATATTGAGTGGAAATCCTGGCTTCAACAGGGGTCCATGAGTGTACATCTGCAGGCCTGCTATGGGAGCCAGTATGGATGGATCCATATTGAGTGGAAAGCCTGGCTTCAACAGGGGTCCGTGAATGTACATCTGCAGGCCTGCTTTGGGAGCCAGTATGGATGGATCCATATTGAGTGGAAAGCCTGGCTTCAACAGGGGTCCGTGAGTGTACATCTGCAGGCCTGCTTTGGGAGCCAGTATGGATGGATTCATATTGAGTGGAGAGCCTGGCTTCAACAGGGGTCTGTGAATGCACATCTGCAGGCCTGCTTTGTGAGCCAGTATGGATGGATACATATTGAGTGGAAAGCCTGGCTTCAACAGGGGTCCCTGAATGTACATGTGCAGGCCTACTTTGTGAGCCAGTATGGATAGATCCATATTGAGTGGAAAACCTGGCTTCAACAGGGGTCCCTGAATGTACATCTGCAGGCCTACTTTGGGAGCCAGTATGGATGGATTCATGTTGAGTGGAGAGCCTGGCTTTGACAGGGGTCCGTGAATGTACATGTGCAGGCCTGCTTTCTGAGCCAGAATGGATGGACCATATTGAGTGGAAAGCCTGGCTTCAATAGGGGTCCGTGAATGCATCCCTGCAGGCCTCCTTTGTGAGCCAGTATGGATGGATCCATATTGAGTGGCACGCCTGGCTTCCACAGGGGTTCCTGAATGTACATCTGAAGTCCTGCTTTGGGAGCCAGTATGGATGGATCCATATTGAGTGGAGAGACTGGCTTCAACAGGGGTCCCTGAATGTACATCTGCAGGCCTGCTTTGGGAGCCAGTATGGATGGATCCATATTGAGTGGAAAGCCTGGCTTCAACAGGGGTCCCTGAATGTACATCTACAGGCCTGCTTTGGGAGCCAGTATGGATGGATCCATATTGAGTGGAAAGCCTGTCTTCAACAGAGGTCCGTGAGTGTACATCTGCAGGCCTGCTTTGAGAGACAGTATGGATGGACCATATTGAGTGGAGAGCCTGGCTTCAACAGGGGTCCGTGAGTGTACATCTGCAGGCCTGCTTTGAGAGCCAGTATGGATGGACCATATTGAGTGGAAAGCCTGGCTTCAACAGGGGTCCCTGAATGTACATCTGCAGGCCTGGCTTTGGAAGCCAGTATGGATGGATCCATATTGAGTAGAAAGCCTGGCTTCAACAGGGCTCCGTGAATGTGCATCTGCAGGCCTGGCTTTTGGAGCCAGTATGGATGGATCCATATTGAGTGGACAACCTGGCTTCAACAGGGGTCCTTGAGTGTACATCCACAGGCCTGCCTTGGGAGCCATTATGGATGGATCCATATTGAGTGGAAAGCCTGGCGTCATCAGGGGTCCGTGAATGTACATCTGCAGGCCTGCTTTGGGAGCCAGTATGGATGGATCCATATTGAGTGGAAAGCCTGGCTTCAACAGGGGTCCGTGAGTGTACATCTGCAGGCCTGCTTTGGGAGCCAGTATGGATGGATCCATATTGAGTGGAAAGCCTGGCTTCAACAGGGGTCTGTGAATGTACATCTGCAGGCCTGCTTTGGGAGCCAGTATGGATGGATACATATTGAGTGGAAAGCCTGGCTTCAACAGGGGTCCATGAGTGTACATCTGCAGGCCTGCTATGGGAGCCAGTATGGATGGATCCATATTGAGTGGAAAGCCTGGCTTCAACAGGGGTCCGTGAATGTACACCTGCAGGCCTGTTTTGGGAGCCAGTATGGATGGATCCATATTGAGTGGAAAGCCTGGCTTCAACAGGGGTCCATGAGTGTATATCTGCAGGCCTGCTATGGGAGCCAGTATGGATGGATCCATATTGAGTGGAAAGCCTGGCTTCAACAGGGGTCCGTGAATGTACATCTGCAGGCCTGCTTTGGGAGCCAGTATGGATGGATCCATATTGAGTGGAAAGCCTGGCTTCAACAGGGGTCCGTGAGTGTACATCTGCAGGCCTGCTTTGGGAGCCAGTATGGATGGATCCATATTGAGTGGAGAGCCTGGCTTCAACAGGGGTCTGTGAATGCACATCTGCAGGCCTGCTTTGTGAGCCAGTATGGATGGATACATATTGAGTGGAAAGCCTGGCTTCAACAGGGGTCCCTGAATGTACATGTGCAGGCCTGCTTTGTGAGCCAGTATGGATAGATCCATATTGAGTGGAAAACCTGGCTTCAACAGGGGTCCCTGAATGTACATCTGCAGGCCTGCTTTGGGAGCCAGTATGGATGGATCCATGTTGAGTGGAGAGCCTGGCTTCGACAGGGGTCCGTGAATGTACATGTGCAGGCCTGCTTTCTGAGCCAGAATGGATGGACCATATTGAGTGGAAAGCCTGGCTTCAATAGGGGTCCGTGAATGCACATCTGCAGGCCTGCTTTGTGAGCCAGTATGGATGGATCCATATTGAGTGGCACGCCTGGCTTCAACAGGGGTTCCTGAATGTACATCTGCAGTCCTGCTTTGGGAGCCAGTATGGATGGATCCATATTGAGTGGAGAGACTGGCTTCAACAGGGGTCCCTGAATGTACATCTGCAGGCCTGCTTTGGGAGCCAGTATGGATGGATCCATATTAAGTGGAAAGCCTGGCTTCAACAGGGGTCCCTGAATGTACATCTGCAGGCCTGCTTTGGGAGCCAGTATGGATGGATCCATATTGAGTGGAAAGCCTGGCTTCAACAGGGGTCCGTGAGTGTACATCTGCAGGCCTGCTTTGAGAGCCAGTATGGATGGACCATATTGAGTGGAGAGCCTGGCTTCAACAGGGGTCCGTGAGTGTACATCTGCAGGCCTGCTTTGAGAGCCAGTATGGATGGACCATATTGAGTGGAAAGCCTGGCTTCAACAAGGGTCCCTGAATGTACATCTGCAGGCCTGGCTTTGGAAGCCAGTATGGATGGATCCATATTGAGTGGAAAGCCTGGCTTCAACAGGGGTCCGTGAATGTGCATCTGCAGGCCTGGCTTTGGGAGCCAGTATGCATGGATCCATATTGAGTGGACAACCTGGCTTCAACAGCGGTCCGTGAGTGTACATCTGCAGGCCTGCTTTGAGAGCCAGTATAGATGGACCATATTGAGTGGAAAGCCTGGCTTCAACAGGGGTCCGTGAGTGTACATCTGCAGGCCTGGCTTTGGGAGCCAGTATGGATGGATCCATATTGAGTGGAAAGCCTGGCTTCAACAGGGGTCCGTGAATGTGCATCTGCAGGCCTGGCTTTGGGAGCCAGTATGGATGGATCCATATTGAGTGGAAAGCCTGGCTTCAACAGGGGTCCGTGAATGTACATCTGCAGGCCTGCTTTGGGAGCCAGTATGGATGGATCCATATTGAGTGGAAAGCCTGGCTTCAACAGGGGTCCCTGAATGTACATCTGCAGGCCTGCTTTGGGAGCCAGAATGAATGGATCCATATTGAGTGGAAATCCTGGCTTCAACAGGGGTCCGTGAGTATACATCTGCAGGCCTGCTTTAGGAGCCAGTATGGATGGATCCATATTGAGTGGAAAGCCTGGCTTCAACAGGGGTCCGTGAGTGTACATCTGCAGGCCTGCTTTGGGAGCCAGTATGGATGGATCCATATTGAGTGGAAAGCCTGGCTTCAACAGGGGTCCATGAGTGTACATCTGCAGGCCTGCTATGGGAGCCAGTATGGATGGATCCATATTGAGTGGAAAGCCTGGCTTCAACAGGGGTCCGTGAATGTACATCTGCAGGCCTGCTTTGGGAGCCAGTATGGATGGATCCATATTGAGTGGAAAGCCTGGCTTCAACAGGGGTCCGTGAGTGTACATCTGCAGGCCTGCTTTGGGAGCCAGTATGGATGGATCCATATTGAGTGGAGAGCCTGGCTTCAACAAGGGTCTGTGAATGCACATCTGCCGGCCTGCTTTGTGAGCCAGTATGGATGGATACGTATTGAGTGGAAAGCCTGGCTTCAACAGGGGTCCCTGAATGTACATGTGCAGGCCTGCTTTGTGAGCCAGTATGGATAGATCCATATTGAGTGGAAAACCTGGCTTCAACAGGGGTCCCTGAATGTACATCTGCAGGCCTACTTTGGGAGCCAGTATGGATGGATTCATGTTGAGTGGAGAGCCTGGCTTTGACAGGGGTCCGTGAATGTACATGTGCAGGCCTGCTTTCTGAGCCAGAATGGATGGACCATATTGAGTGGAAAGCCTGGCTTCAATAGGGGTCCGTGAATGCATCCCTGCAGGCCTCCTTTGTGAGCCACTATGGATGGATCCATATTGAGTGGCACGCCTGGCTTCCACAGGGGTTCCTGAATGTACATCTGCAGTCCTGCTTTGGGAGCCAGTATGGATGGATCCATATTGAGTGGAGAGACTGGCTTCAACAGGGGTCCCTGAATGTACATCTGCAGGCCTGCTTTGGGAGCCAGTATGGATGGATCCATATTGAGTGGAAAGCCTGGCTTCAACAGGGGTCCCTGAATGTACATCTACAGGCCTGCTTTGGGAGCCAGTATGGATGGATCCATATTGAGTGGAAAGCCTGGCTTCAACAGGGCTCCGTGAATGTACATCTGCAGGCCTGCTTTGAGAGCCAGTATGGATGGACCATATTGAGTGGAAAGCCTGGCTTCAACAGGGGTCCCTGAATGTACATCTGCAGGCCTGGCTTTGGAAGCCAGTATGGATGGATCCATATTGAGTGGAAAGCCTGGCTTCAACAGGGCTCCGTGAATGTGCATCTGCAGGCCTGGCTTTTGGAGCCAGTATGGATGGATCCATATTGAGTGGACAACCTGGCTTCAACAGGGGTCCGTGAGTGTACATCCACAGGCCTGCTTTGGGAGCCATTATGGATGGATCCATATTGAGTGGAAAGCCTGGCGTCATCAGGGGTCCGTGAATGTACATCTGCAGGCCTGCTTTGGGAGCCAGTATGGATGGATCCATATTGAGTGGAAAGCCTGGCTTCAACAGGGGTCCGTGAGTGTACATCTGCAGGCCTGCTTTGGGAGCCAGTATGGATGGATCCATATTGAGTGGAAAGCCTGGCTTCAACAGGGGTCTGTGAATGTACATCTGCAGGCCTGCTTTGGGAGCCAGTATGGATGGATACATATTGAGTGGAAAGCCTGGCTTCAACAGGGGTCCATGAGTGTACATCTGCAGGCCTGCTATGGGAGCCAGTATGGATGGATCCATATTGAGTGGAAAGCCTGGCTTCAACAGGGGTCCGTGAATGTACACCTGCAGGCCTGTTTTGGGAGCCAGTATGGATGGATCCATATTGAGTGGAAAGCCTGGCTTCAACAGGGGTCCATGAGTGTACATCTGCAGGCCTGCTATGGGAGCCAGTATTGATGGATCCATATTGAGTGGAGAGCCTGGCTTCAACAGGGGTCCGTGAATGTACATCTGCCGGCCTGTTTTGGGAGCCAGTATGGATGGATCCATATTGAGTGGAAAGCCTGGCTTTAACAGGGGTCCGTGAGTATACATCTGCTGGCCTACTTTGGGAGCCAGTATGGATGGATCCATATTGAGTGGAGAGCCTGGCTTCAACGGGGTCTGTGAATGTACATCTGCAGGCCTGCTTTGGGAGCCAGTATGGATGGATCCATATTGAGTGGAAAGCCTGGCTTCAACAGGGGTCTGTGAATGTACATCTGCAGGCCTGCTTTGGGAGCCAGTATGGATGGATCCATATTGAGTGGAAAGCCTGGCTTCAACAGGGTCCGTGAGTATACATCTGCAGGCCTGCTTTGGGAGCCAGTATGGATGGATCCATATTGAGTGGAGAGCCTGGCTTCAACAGGGGTCTGTGAATGTACATCTGCAGGCCTGCCTTGGGAGCCAGTATGGATGGATCCATATTGAGTGGAAAGCCTGGCTTCAATAGGGGTCTGTGAATGTACATCTGCAGGCCTGCTTTGGGAGCCAGTATGGATGGATCCATATTGAGTGGAAAGCCTGTCTTCAACAGGGGTCCATGAGTGTACATCTGCAGGCCTGCTATGGGAGCCAGTATGGATGGCTCCATATTGAGTGGAAAGCCTGGCTTCAACAGGGGTCCGTGAATGTACATCTGCAGGCCTGTTTTGGGAGCCAGTATGGATGGATCCATATTGAGTGGAAAGCCTGGCTTCAACAGGGGTCCGTGAGTATACATCTGCAGGCCTGCTTTGGGAGCCAGTATGGATGGATCCATATTGAGTGGAGAGCCTGGCTTCAACAGGGGTCTGTGAATGTACATCTGCAGGCCTGCTTTGGGAGCCAGTATGGATGGATCCATATTGAGTGGAGAGCCTGGCTTCAACAGGGGTCTGTGAATGTACATCTGCAGACCTGCTTTGGGAGCCAGAATGGATGGATCCATATTGATTGGAAAGCCTGGCTTCAACAGGGGTCCCTGAATGCACATCTGCAGGCCTGCTTTGTGAGCCAGTATCGGTGGATCCATATTGAGTGGAAAGCCTGGCTTCAACAGGGGTCCCTGAATGTACATCTGCAGCCCTGCTTTGTGAGCCAGTATGGATGGATCCATATTGAGTGGAAAGCCTGGCTTCAACAGGGGTCCGTGAATGTACATCTGCAGGCCTGGCTTTGGGAGCCAGTATGGATGGATCCATATTGAGTGGAAAGCCTGGCTTCAACAGGGGTCCGCGAATGTACATCTGCAGGCCTGCTTTGGGAGCCAGTATGGATGGATCCATATTGAGTGGAAAGCCTGGCTTCAACAGGGGTCAGTGAGTGTACATCTGCAGGCCTGCTTTGGGAGCCAGTATGGATGGATCCATATTGAGTGGAAAGCCTTGCTTCAACAGGGGTCCGTGAATGTACATCTGCAGGCCTGCTTTGGGAGCCAGTATGGATGGATCCATATTGAGTGGAAAGCCTGGCTTCAACAGGGGTCTGTGAATGTACATCTGCAGGCCTGCTTTGGGAGTAAGTATGAATGGATCCATATTGAGTGGAAAGCCTGGCTTCAACAGGGGTCCGTGAATGTACATCTGCAGGCCTGCTTTGGGAACCAGTATGGATGGATCCATATTGAGTGGAAAGCCTGGCTTCAACAGCGGTCCGTGAGTGTACATCTGCAGGCCTGCTTTGAGAGCCAGAATGGATGGACCATATTGAGTGGAAAGCCTGGCTTCAACAGGGGCCCGTGAGTGTACATCTGCAGGCCTGGCTTTGGGAGCCAGTATGGATGGATCCATATTGAGTGGAAAGCCTGGCTTCAACAGGGGTCCGTCAATGTGCATCTGCAGGCCTGGCTTTGGGAGCCAGTATGGATGGATCCATATTGAGTGGACAACCTGGCTTCAACAGGGGTCCGTGAGTGTACATCTGCAGGCCTGCTTTGGGAGCCATTATGGATGGATCCATATTGAGTGGAAAGCCTGGCTTCATCAGGGGTCCGTGAATGTACATCTGCAGGCCTGCTTTGGGAGCCAGTATGGATGGATCCATATTGAGTGGAAAGCCTGGCTTCAACAGGGGTCCGTGAGTGTACATCTGCAGGCCTGCTTTGGGAGCCAGTATGGATGGATCCATATTGAGTGGAAAGCCTGGCTTCAACAGGGGTCCATGAGTGTACATCTGCAGGCCTGCTATGGGAGCCAGTATGGATGGATCCATATTGAGTGGAAAGCCTGGCTTCAACAGGGGTCTGTGAATGTACATCTGCAGGCCTGCTTTGGGAGCCAGTATGGATGGATACATATTGAGTGGAAAGCCTGGCTTCAACAGGGGTCCCTGAATGTACATGTGCAGGCCTGCTTTGTGAGCCAGTATGGATGGATCCATATTGAGTGGAGTGCCTGGCTTCAACAGGGGTCTGTGAATGCACATCTGCAGGCCGGCTTTGTGAGCCAGTATGGATGGATCCATATTGAGTGGAAAACCTGGCTTCAACAGGGGTCCGTGAATGTGCATCTGCAGGCCTGGCTTTGGGAGCCAGTATGCATGGATCCATATTGAGTGGACAACCTGGCTTCAACAGCGGTCCGTGAGTGTACATCTGCAGGCCTGCTTTGAGAGCCAGTATGGATGGACCATATTGAGTGGAAAGCCTGGCTTCAACAGGGGTCCGTGAGTGTACATCTGCAGGCCTGGCTTTGGGTGCCAGTATGGATGGATCCATATTGAGTGGAAAGCCTGGCTTCAACAGGGGTCCGTGAATGTGCATCTGCAGGCCTGGCTTTGGGAGCCAGTATGGATGGATCCATATTGAGTGGAAAGCCTGGCTTCAACAAGGGTCCCTGAATGTACATCTGCAGGCCTGGCTTTGGAAGCCAGTATGGATGGATCCATATTGAGTGGAAAGCCTGGCTTCAACAGGGGTCCGTGAATGTGCATCTGCAGGCCTGGCTTTGGGAGCCAGTATGCATGGATCCATATTGAGTGGACAACCTGGCTTCAACAGCGGTCCGTGAGTGTACATCTGCAGGCCTGCTTTGAGAGCCAGTATGGATGGACCATATTGAGTGGAAAGCCTGGCTTCAACAGGGGTCAGTGAGTGTACATCTGCAGGCCTGGCTTTGGGAGCCAGTATGGATGGATCCATATTGAGTGGAAAGCCTGGCTTCAACAGGGGTCCGTGAATGTGCATCTGCAGGCCTGGCTTTGGGAGCCAGTATGGATGGATCCATATTGAGTGGAAAGCCTGGCTTCAACAGGGGTCCGTGAATGTACATCTGCAGGCCTGCTTTGGGAGCCAGTATGGATGGATCCATATTGAGTGGAAAGCCTGGCTTCAACAGGGGTCCCTGAATGTACATCTGCAGGCCTGCTTTGGGAGCCAGAATGAATGGATCCATATTGAGTGTAAATCCTGGCTTCAACAGGGGTCCGTGAGTATACATCTGCAGGCCTGCTTTAGGAGCCAGTATGGATGGATCCATATTGAGTGGAAAGCCTGGCTTTAACAGGGGTCCGTGAGTGTACATCTGCAGGCCTGCTTTGGGAGCCAGTATGGATGGATCCATATTGAGTGGAAAGCCTGGCTTCAACAGGGGTCCATGAGTGTACATCTGCAGGCCTGCTATGGGAGCCAGTATGGATGGATCCATATTGAGTGGAAAGCCTGGCTTCAACAGGGGTCCGTGAATGTACATCTGCAGGCCTGCTTTGGGAGCCAGTATGGATGGATCCATATTGAGTGGAAAGCCTGGCTTCAACAGGGGTCCGTGAGTGTACATCTGCAGGCCTGCTTTGGGAGCCAGTATGGATGGATCCATATTGAGTGGAGAGCCTGGCTTCAACAGGGGTCTGTGAATGCACATCTGCAGGCCTGCTTTGTGAGCCAGTATGGATGGATACATATTGAGTGGAAAGCCTGGCTTCACCAGGGGTCCCTGAATGTACATGTGCAGGCCTGCTTTGTGAGCCAGTATGGATAGATCCATATTGAGTGGAAAACCTGGCTTCAACAGGGGTCCCTGAATGTACATCTGCAGGCCTACTTTGGGAGCCAGTATGGATGGATTCATGTTGAGTGGAGAGCCTGGCTTTGACAGGGGTCCGTGAATGTACATGTGCAGGCCTGCTTTCTGAGCCAGAATGGATGGACCATATTGAGTGGAAAGCCTGGCTTCAATAGGGGTCCGTGAATGCATCCCTGCAGGCCTCCTTTGTGAGCCAGTATGGATGGATCCATATTGAGTGGCACGCCTGGCTTCCACAGGGGTTCCTGAATGTACATCTGAAGTCCTGCTTTGGGAGCCAGTATGGATGGATCCATATTGAGTGGAGAGACTGGCTTCAACAGGGGTCCCTGAATGTACATCTGCAGGCCTGCTTTGGGAGCCAGTATGTATGGATCCATATTGAGTGGAAAGCCTGGCTTCAACAGGGGGCCCTGAATGTACATCTACAGGCCTGCTTTGGGAGCCAGTATGGATGGATCCATATTGAGTGGAAAGCCTGTCTTCAACAGAGGTCCGTGAGTGTACATCTGCAGGCCTGCTTTGAGAGACAGTTTGGATGGACCATATTGAGTGGAGAGCCTGGCTTCAACAGGGGTCCGTGAGTGTACATCTGCAGGCCTGCTTTGAGAGCCAGTATGGATGGACCATATTGAGTGGAAAGCCTGGCTTCAACAGGGGTCCCTGAATGTACATCTGCAGGCCTGGCTTTGGAAGCCAGTATGGATGGATCCATATTGAGTAGAAAGCCTGGCTTCAACAGGGCTCCGTGAATGTGCATCTGCAGGCCTGGCTTTTGGAGCCAGTATGGATGGATCCATATTGAGTGGACAACCTGGCTTCAACAGGGGTCCGTGAGTGTACATCCACAGGCCTGCTTTGGGAGCCATTATGGATGGATCCATATTGAGTGGAAAGCCTGGCGTCATCAGGGGTCCGTGAATGTACATCTGCAGGCCTGCTTTGGGAGCCAGTATGGATGGATCCATATTGAGTGGAAAGCCTGGCTTCAACAGGGGTCCGTGAGTGTACATCTGCAGGCCTGCTTTGGGAGCCAGTATGGATGGATCCATATTGAGTGGAAAGCCTGGCTTCAACAGGGGTCTGTGAATGTACATCTGCAGGCCTGCTTTGGGAGCCAGTATGGATGGATACATATTGAGTGGAAAGCCTGGCTTCAACAGGGGTCCATGAGTGTACATCTGCAGGCCTGCTATGGGAGCCAGTATGGATGGATCCATACTGAGTGGAAAGCCTGGCTTCAACAGGGGTCCGTGAATGTACACCTGCAGGCCTGTTTTGGGAGCCAGAATGGATGGATCCATATTGAGTGGAAAGCCTGGCTTCAACAGGGGTCCATGAGTGTATATCTGCAGGCCTGCTATGGGAGCCAGTATGGATGGATCCATATTGAGTGGAAAGCCTGGCTTCAACAGGGGTCCGTGAATGTACATCTGCAGGCCTGCTTTGGGAGCCAGTATGGATGGATCCATATTGAGTGGAAAGCCTGGCTTCAACAGGGGTCCGTGAGTGTACATCTGCAGGCCTGCTTTGGGAGCCAGTATGGATAGATCCATATTGAGTGGAGAGCCTGGCTTCAACAGGGGTCTGTGAATGCACATCTGCAGGCCTGCTTTGTGAGCCAGTATGGATGGATACATATTGAGTGGAAAGCCTGGCTTCAACAGGGGTCCCTGAATGTACATATGCAGGCCTGCTTTGTGAGCCAGTATGGATAGATCCATATTGAGTGGAAAACCTGGCTTCAACAGGGGTCCCTGAATGTACATCTGCAGGCCTGCTTTGGGAGCCAGTATGGATGGATCCATGTTGAGTGGAGAGCCTGGCTTCGACAGGGGTCCGTGAATGTACATGTGCAGGCCTGCTTTCTGAGCCAGAATGGATGGACCATATTGAGTGGAAAGCCTGGCTTCAATAGGGGTCCGTGAATGCACATCTGCAGGCCTGCTTTGTGAGCCAGTATGGATGGATCCATATTGAGTGGCACGCCTGGCTTCAACAGGGGTTCCTTAATGTACATCTGCAGTCCTGCTTTGGGAGCCAGTATGGATGGATCCATATTGAGTGGAGAGACTGGCTTCAACAGGGGTCCCTGAATGTACATCTGCAGGCCTGCTTTGGGAGCCAGTATGGATGGATCCATATTGAGTGGAAAGCCTGGCTTCAACAGGGGTCCCTGAATGTACATCTGCAGGCCTGCTTTGGGAGCCAGTATGGATGGATCCATATTGAGTGGAAAGCCTGGCTTCAACAGGGGTCCGTGAGTGTACATCTGCAGGCCTGCTTTGAGAGCCAGTATGGATGGACCATATTGAGTGGAGAGCCTGGCTTCAACAGGGGTCCGTGAGTGTACATCTGCAGGCCTGCTTTGAGAGCCAGTATGGATGGACCATATTGAGTGGAAAGCCTGGCTTCAACAAGGGTCCCTGAATGTACATCTGCAGGCCTGGCTTTGGAAGCCAGTATGGATGGATCCATATTGAGTGGAAAGTCTGGCTTCAACAGGGGTCCGTGAATGTGCATCTGCAGGCCTGGCTTTGGGAGCCAGTATGCATGGATCCATATTGAGTGGACAACCTGGCTTCAACAGCGGTCCGTGAGTGTACATCTGCAGGCCTGCTTTGAGAGCCAGTATGGATGGACCATATTGAGTGGAAAGCCTGGCTTCAACAGGGGTCCGTGAGTGTACATCTGCAGGCCTGCTTTGGGAGCCAGTATGGATGGATCCATATTGAGTGGAAAGCCTGGCTTCAACAGGGGTCCCTGAATGTACATCTGCAGGCCTGCTTTGGGAGCCAGAATGAATGGATCCATATTGAGTGGAAATCCTGGCTTCAACAGGGGTCCGTGAGTATACATCTGCAGGCCTGCTTTAGGAGCCAGTATGGATGGATCCATATTGAGTGGAAAGCCTGGCTTCAACAGGGGTCCGTGAGTGTACATCTGCAGGCCTGCTTTGGGAGCCAGTATGGATGGATCCATATTGAGTGGAAAGCCTGGCTTCAACAGGGGTCCATGAGTGTACATCTGCAGGCCTGCTATGGGAGCCAGTATGGATGGATCCATATTGAGTGGAAAGCCTGGCTTCAACAGGGGTCCGTGAATGTACATCTGCAGGCCTGCTTTGGGAGCCAGTATGGATGGATCCATATTGAGTGGAAAGCCTGGCTTCAACAGGGGTCCGTGAGTGTACATCTGCAGGCCTGCTTTGGGAGCCAGTATGGATGGATCCATATTGAGTGGAGAGCCTGGCTTCAACAAGGGTCTGTGAATGCACATCTGCAGGCCTGCTTTGTGAGCCAGTATGGATGGATACGTATTGAGTGGAAAGCCTGGGTTCAACAGGGGTCCCTGAATGTACATGTGCAGGCCTGCTTTGTGAGCCAGTATGGATAGATCCATATTGAGTGGAAAACCTGGCTTCAACAGGGGTCCCTGAATGTACATCTGCAGGCCTACTTTGGGAGCCAGTATGGATGGATTCATGTTGAGTGGAGAGCCTGGCTTTGACAGGGGTCCGTGAATGTACATGTGCAGGCCTGCTTTCTGAGCCAGAATGGATGGACCATATTGAGTGGAAAGCCTGGCTTCAATAGGGGTCCGTGAATGCATCCCTGCAGGCCTCCTTTGTGAGCCAGTATGGATGGATCCATATTGAGTGGCACGCCTGGCTTCCACAGGGGTTCCTGAATGTACATCTGCAGTCCTGCTTTGGGAGCCAGTATGGATGGATCCATATTGAGTGGAGAGACTGGCTTCAACAGGGGTCCCTGAATGTACATCTGCAGGCCTGCTTTGGGAGCCAGTATGGATGGATCCATATTGAGTGGAAAGCCTGGCTTCAACAGGGGTCCCTGAATGTACATCTACAGGCCTGCTTTGGGAGCCAGTATGGATGGATCCATATTGAGTGGAAAGCCTGTCTTCAACAGGGGTCCATGAGTGTACATCTGCAGGCCTGCTTTGAGAGACAGTATGGATGGACCATATTGAGTGGAGAGCCTGGCTTCAACAGGGGTCCGTGAGTGTACATCTGCAGGCCTGCTTTGAGAGCCAGTATGGATGGACCATATTGAGTGGAAAGCCTGGCTTCAACAGGGGTCCCTGAATGTACATCTGCAGGCCTGGCTTTGGAAGCCAGTATGGATGGATCCATATTGAGTGGAAAGCCTGGCTTCAACAGGGCTCCGTGAATGTGCATCTGCAGGCCTGGCTTTTGGAGCCAGTATGGATGGATCCATATTGAGTGGACAACCTGGCTTCAACAGGGGTCCGTGAGTGTACATCCACAGGCCTGCTTTGGGAGCCATTATGGATGGATCCATATTGAGTGGAAAGCCTGGCGTCATCAGGGGTCCGTGAATGTACATCTGCAGGCCTGCTTTGGGAGCCAGTATGGATGGATCCATATTGAGTGGAAAGCCTGGCTTCAACAGGGGTCCGTGAGTGTACATCTGCAGGCCTGCTTTGGGAGCCAGTATGGATGGATCCATATTGAGTGGAAAGCCTGGCTTCAACAGGGGTCTGTGAATGTACATCTGCAGGCCTGCTTTGGGAGCCAGTATGGATGGATACATATTGAGTGGAAAGCCTGGCTTCAACAGGGGTCCATGAGTGTACATCTGCAGGCCTGCTATGGGAGCCAGTATGGATGGATCCATATTGAGTGGAAAGCCTGGCTTCAACAGGGGTCCGTGAATGTACACCTGCAGGCCTGTTTTGGGAGCCAGTATGGATGGATCCATATTGAGTGGAAAGCCTGGCTTCAACAGGGGTCCATGAGTGTACATCTGCAGGCCTGCTATGGGAGCCAGTATTGATGGATCCATATTGAGTGGAGAGCCTGGCTTCAACAGGGGTCCGTGAATGTACATCTGCAGGCCTGTTTTGGGAGCCAGTATGGATGGATCCATATTGAGTGGAAAGCCTGGCTTTAACAGGGGTCCATGAGTATACATCTGCTGGCCTACTTTGGGAGCCAGTATGGATGGATCCATATTGAGTGGAGAGCCTGGCTTCAACAGGGGTCTGTGAATGTACATCTGCAGGCCTGCTTTGGGAGCCAGTATGGATGGATCCATATTGAGTGGAAAGCCTGGCTTCAACAGGGGTCTGTGAATGTACATCTGCAGGCCTGCTTTGGGAGCCAGTATGGATGGATCCATATTGAGTGGAAAGCCTGGCTTCAACAGGGGTCCGTGAGTATACATCTGCAGGCCTGCTTTGGGAGCCAGTATGGATGGATCCATATTGAGTGGAGAGCCTGGCTTCAACAGGGGTCTGTGAATGTACATCTGCAGGCCTGCCTTGGGAGCCAGTATGGATGGATCCATATTGAGTGGAAAGCCTGGCTTCAATAGGGGTCTGTGAATGTACATCTGCAGGCCTGCTTTGGGAGCCAGTATGGATGGATCCATATTGAGTGGAAAGCCTGTCTTCAACAGGGGTCCATGAGTGTACATCTGCAGGCCTGCTATGGGAGCCAGTATGGATGGCTCCATATTGAGTGGAAAGCCTGGCTTCAACAGGGGTCCGTGAATGTACATCTGCAGGCCTGTTTTGGGAGCCAGTATGGATGGATCCATATTGAGTGGAAAGCCTGGCTTCAACAGGGGTCCGTGAGTATACATCTGCAGGCCTGCTTTGGGAGCCAGTATGGATGGATCCATATTGAGTGGAGAGCCTGGCTTCAACAGGGGTCTGTGAATGTACATCTGCAGGCCTGCTTTGGGAGCCAGTATGGATGGATCCATATTGAGTGGAGAGCCTGGCTTCAACAGGGGTCTGTGAATGTACATCTGCAGACCTGCTTTGGGAGCCAGAATGGATGGATCCATATTGATTGGAAAGCCTGGCTTCAACAGGGGTCCCTGAATGCACATCTGCAGGCCTGCTTTGTGAGCCAGTATCGGTGGATCCATATTGAGTGGAAAGCCTGGCTTCAACAGGGGTCCCTGAATGTACATCTGCAGCCCTGCTTTGTGAGCCAGTATGGATGGATCCATATTGAGTGGAAAGCCTGGCTTCAACAGGGGTCCGTGAATGTACATCTGCAGGCCTGGCTTTGGGAGCCAGTATGGATGGATCCATATTGAGTGGAAAGCCTGGCTTCAACAGGGGTCCGCGAATGTACATCTGCAGGCCTGCTTTGGGAGCCAGTATGGATGGATCCATATTGAGTGGAAAGCCTGGCTTCAACAGGGGTCCGTGAATGTACACCTGCAGGCCTGTTTTGGGAGCCAGTATGGATGGATCCATATTGAGTGGAAAGCCTGGCTTCAACAGGGGTCCATGAGTGTACATCTGCAGGCCTGCTATGGGAGCCAGTATTGATGGATCCATATTGAGTGGAGAGCCTGGCTTCAACAGGGGTCCGTGAATGTACATCTGCAGGCCTGTTTTGGGAGCCAGTATGGATGGGTCCATATTGAGTGGAAAGCCTGGCTTTAACAGGGGTCCATGAGTATACATCTGCTGGCCTACTTTGGG
Organism: Triturus cristatus; assembly: GCF_964204655.1. Classification (NCBI taxonomy): domain Eukaryota; kingdom Metazoa; phylum Chordata; class Amphibia; order Caudata; family Salamandridae; genus Triturus; species Triturus cristatus. The sequence goes on along the minus strand of NC_140579.1, from coordinate 394,609,823 downwards.
AGCCAGTATGGATGGATCCATATTGAGTGGAGAGCCTGGCTTCAACAGGGGTCTGTGAATGTACATCTGCAGGCCTGCTTTGGGAGCCAGTATGGATGGATCCATATTGAGTGGAAAGCCTGGCTTCAACAGGGGTCTGTGAATGTACATCTGCAGGCCTGCTTTGGGAGCCAGTATGGATGGATCCATATTGAGTGGAAAGCCTGGCTTCAACAGGGGTCCGTGAGTATACATCTGCAGGCCTGCTTTGGGAGCCAGTATGGATGGATCCATATTGAGTGGAGAGCCTGGCTTCAACAGGGGTCTGTGAATGTACATCTGCAGGCCTGCCTTGGGAGCCAGTATGGATGGATCCATATTGAGTGGAAAGCCTGGCTTCAATAGGGGTCTGTGAATGTACATCTGCAGGCCTGCTTTGGGAGCCAGTATGGATGGATCCATATTGAGTGGAAAGCCTGTCTTCAACAGGGGTCCATGAGTGTACATCTGCAGGCCTGCTATGGGAGCCAGTATGGATGGCTCCATATTGAGTGGAAAGCCTGGCTTCAACAGGGGTCCGTGAATGTACATCTGCAGGCCTGTTTTGGGAGCCAGTATGGATGGATCCATATTGAGTGGAAAGCCTGGCTTCAACAGGGGTCCGTGAGTATACATCTGCAGGCCTGCTTTGGGAGCCAGTATGGATGGATCCATATTGAGTGGAGAGCCTGGCTTCAACAGGGGTCTGTGAATGTACATCTGCAGGCCTGCTTTGGGAGCCAGTATGGATGGATCCATATTGAGTGGAGAGCCTGGCTTCAACAGGGGTCTGTGAATGTACATCTGCAGACCTGCTTTGGGAGCCAGAATGGATGGATCCATATTGATTGGAAAGCCTGGCTTCAACAGGGGTCCCTGAATGCACATCTGCAGGCCTGCTTTGTGAGCCAGTATCGGTGGATCCATATTGAGTGGAAAGCCTGGCTTCAACAGGGGTCCCTGAATGTACATCTGCAGCCCTGCTTTGTGAGCCAGTATGGATGGATCCATATTGAGTGGAAAGCCTGGCTTCAACAGGGGTCCGTGAATGTACATCTGCAGGCCTGGCTTTGGGAGCCAGTATGGATGGATCCATATTGAGTGGAAAGCCTGGCTTCAACAGGGGTCCGCGAATGTACATCTGCAGGCCTGCTTTGGGAGCCAGTATGGATGGATCCATATTGAGTGGAAAGCCTGGCTTCAACAGGGGTCAGTGAGTGTACATCTGCAGGCCTGCTTTGGGAGCCAGTATGGATGGATCCATATTGAGTGGAAAGCCTTGCTTCAACAGGGGTCCGTGAATGTACATCTGCAGGCCTGCTTTGGGAGCCAGTATGGATGGATCCATATTGAGTGGAAAGCCTGGCTTCAACAGGGGTCTGTGAATGTACATCTGCAGGCCTGCTTTGGGAGCCAGTATGAATGGATCCATATTGAGTGGAAAGCCTGGCTTCAACAGGGGTCCGTGAATGTACATCTGCAGGCCTGCTTTGGGAACCAGTATGGATGGATCCATATTGAGTGGAAAGCCTGGCTTCAACAGCGGTCCGTGAGTGTACATCTGCAGGCCTGCTTTGAGAGCCAGTATGGATGGACCATATTGAGTGGAAAGCCTGGCTTCAACAGGGGCCCGTGAGTGTACATCTGCAGGCCTGGCTTTGGGAGCCAGTATGGATGGATCCATATTGAGTGGAAAGCCTGGCTTCAACAGGGGTCCGTGAATGTGCATCTGCAGGCCTGGCTTTGGGAGCCAGTATGGATGGATCCATATTGAGTGGACAACCTGGCTTCAACAGGGGTCCGTGAGTGTACATCTGCAGGCCTGCTTTGGGAGCCATTATGGATGGATCCATATTGAGTGGAAAGCCTGGCTTCATCAGGGGTCCGTGAATGTACATCTGCAGGCCTGCTTTGGGAGCCAGTATGGATGGATCCATATTGAGTGGAAAGCCTGGCTTCAACAGGGGTCCGTGAGTGTACATCTGCAGGCCTGCTTTGGGAGCCAGTATGGATGGATCCATATTGAGTGGAAAGCCTGGCTTCAACAGGGGTCCATGAGCGTACATCTGCAGGCCTGCTATGGGAGCCAGTATGGATGGATCCATATTGAGTGGAAAGCCTGGCTTCAACAGGGGTCTGTGAATGTACATCTGCAGGCCTGCTTTGGGAGCCAGTATGGATGGATACATATTGAGTGGAAAGCCTGGCTTCAACAGGGGTCCCTGAATGTACATGTGCAGGCCTGCTTTGTGAGCCAGTATGGATGGATCCATATTGAGTGGAGTGCCTGGCTTCAACAGGGGTCTGTGAATGCACATCTGCAGGCCTGCTTTGTGAGCCAGTATGGATGGATCCATATTGAGTGGAAAACCTGGCTTCAACAGGGGTCCCTGAATGTACATCTGCAGGCCTGCTTTGGGAGCCAGTATGGATGGATCCATATTGAGTGGAGAGCCTGGCTTCAACAGGGGTCTGTGAATGCACATATGCAGGCCTGCTTTGTGAGCCAGTATGGATGGATACGTATTGAGTGGAAAGCCTGGCTTCAACAGGGGTCCCTGAATGTACATGTGCAGGCCTGCTTTGTGAGCCAGTATGGATAGATCCATATTGAGTGGAAAACCTGGCTTCAACAGGGGTCCCTGAATGTACATCTGCAGGCCTACTTTGGGAGCCAGTATGGATGGATCCATATTGAGTGGAAAGCCTGGCTTCAACAGGGGTCCCTGAATGTACATCTGCAGGCCTGCTTTGGGAGCCAGTATGGATGGATCCATATTGAGTGGAAAGCCTGGCTTCAACAGGGGTCCGTGAGTGTACATCTGCAGGCCTGCTTTGAGAGCCAGTATGGATGGACCATATTGAGTGGAGAGCCTGGCTTCAACAGGGGTCCGTGAGTGTACATCTGCAGGCCTGCTTTGAGAGCCAGTATGGATGGACCATATTGAGTGGAAAGCCTGGCTTCAACAAGGGTCCCTGAATGTACATCTGCAGGCCTGGCTTTGGAAGCCAGTATGGATGGATCCATATTGAGTGGAAAGTCTGGCTTCAACAGGGGTCCGTGAATGTGCATCTGCAGGCCTGGCTTTGGGAGCCAGTATGCATGGATCCATATTGAGTGGACAACCTGGCTTCAACAGCGGTCCGTGAGTGTACATCTGCAGGCCTGCTTTGAGAGCCAGTATGGATGGACCATATTGAGTGGAAAGCCTGGCTTCAACAGGGGTCCGTGAGTGTACATCTGCAGGCCTGCTTTGGGAGCCAGTATGGATGGATCCATATTGAGTGGAAAGCCTGGCTTCAACAGGGGTCCCTGAATGTACATCTGCAGGCCTGCTTTGGGAGCCAGAATGAATGGATCCATATTGAGTGGAAATCCTGGCTTCAACAGGGGTCCGTGAGTATACATCTGCAGGCCTGCTTTAGGAGCCAGTATGGATGGATCCATATTGAGTGGAAAGCCTGGCTTCAACAGGGGTCCGTGAGTGTACATCTGCAGGCCTGCTTTGGGAGCCAGTATGGATGGATCCATATTGAGTGGAAAGCCTGGCTTCAACAGGGGTCCATGAGTGTACATCTGCAGGCCTGCTATGGGAGCCAGTATGGATGGATCCATATTGAGTGGAAAGCCTGGCTTCAACAGGGGTCCGTGAATGTACATCTGCAGGCCTGCTTTGGGAGCCAGTATGGATGGATCCATATTGAGTGGAAAGCCTGGCTTCAACAGGGGTCCGTGAGTGTACATCTGCAGGCCTGCTTTGGGAGCCAGTATGGATGGATCCATATTGAGTGGAGAGCCTGGCTTCAACAAGGGTCTGTGAATGCACATCTGCAGGCCTGCTTTGTGAGCCAGTATGGATGGATACGTATTGAGTGGAAAGCCTGGGTTCAACAGGGGTCCCTGAATGTACATGTGCAGGCCTGCTTTGTGAGCCAGTATGGATAGATCCATATTGAGTGGAAAACCTGGCTTCAACAGGGGTCCCTGAATGTACATCTGCAGGCCTACTTTGGGAGCCAGTATGGATGGATTCATGTTGAGTGGAGAGCCTGGCTTTGACAGGGGTCCGTGAATGTACATGTGCAGGCCTGCTTTCTGAGCCAGAATGGATGGACCATATTGAGTGGAAAGCCTGGCTTCAATAGGGGTCCGTGAATGCATCCCTGCAGGCCTCCTTTGTGAGCCAGTATGGATGGATCCATATTGAGTGGCACGCCTGGCTTCCACAGGGGTTCCTGAATGTACATCTGCAGTCCTGCTTTGGGAGCCAGTATGGATGGATCCATATTGAGTGGAGAGACTGGCTTCAACAGGGGTCCCTGAATGTACATCTGCAGGCCTGCTTTGGGAGCCAGTATGGATGGATCCATATTGAGTGGAAAGCCTGGCTTCAACAGGGGTCCCTGAATGTACATCTACAGGCCTGCTTTGGGAGCCAGTATGGATGGATCCATATTGAGTGGAAAGCCTGTCTTCAACAGGGGTCCATGAGTGTACATCTGCAGGCCTGCTTTGAGAGACAGTATGGATGGACCATATTGAGTGGAGAGCCTGGCTTCAACAGGGGTCCGTGAGTGTACATCTGCAGGCCTGCTTTGAGAGCCAGTATGGATGGACCATATTGAGTGGAAAGCCTGGCTTCAACAGGGGTCCCTGAATGTACATCTGCAGGCCTGGCTTTGGAAGCCAGTATGGATGGATCCATATTGAGTGGAAAGCCTGGCTTCAACAGGGCTCCGTGAATGTGCATCTGCAGGCCTGGCTTTTGGAGCCAGTATGGATGGATCCATATTGAGTGGACAACCTGGCTTCAACAGGGGTCCGTGAGTGTACATCCACAGGCCTGCTTTGGGAGCCATTATGGATGGATCCATATTGAGTGGAAAGCCTGGCGTCATCAGGGGTCCGTGAATGTACATCTGCAGGCCTGCTTTGGGAGCCAGTATGGATGGATCCATATTGAGTGGAAAGCCTGGCTTCAACAGGGGTCCGTGAGTGTACATCTGCAGGCCTGCTTTGGGAGCCAGTATGGATGGATCCATATTGAGTGGAAAGCCTGGCTTCAACAGGGGTCTGTGAATGTACATCTGCAGGCCTGCTTTGGGAGCCAGTATGGATGGATACATATTGAGTGGAAAGCCTGGCTTCAACAGGGGTCCATGAGTGTACATCTGCAGGCCTGCTATGGGAGCCAGTATGGATGGATCCATATTGAGTGGAAAGCCTGGCTTCAACAGGGGTCCGTGAATGTACACCTGCAGGCCTGTTTTGGGAGCCAGTATGGATGGATCCATATTGAGTGGAAAGCCTGGCTTCAACAGGGGTCCATGAGTGTACATCTGCAGGCCTGCTATGGGAGCCAGTATTGATGGATCCATATTGAGTGGAGAGCCTGGCTTCAACAGGGGTCCGTGAATGTACATCTGCAGGCCTGTTTTGGGAGCCAGTATGGATGGATCCATATTGAGTGGAAAGCCTGGCTTTAACAGGGGTCCATGAGTATACATCTGCTGGCCTACTTTGGGAGCCAGTATGGATGGATCCATATTGAGTGGAGAGCCTGGCTTCAACAGGGGTCTGTGAATGTACATCTGCAGGCCTGCTTTGGGAGCCAGTATGGATGGATCCATATTGAGTGGAAAGCCTGGCTTCAACAGGGGTCTGTGAATGTACATCTGCAGGCCTGCTTTGGGAGCCAGTATGGATGGATCCATATTGAGTGGAAAGCCTGGCTTCAACAGGGGTCCGTGAGTATACATCTGCAGGCCTGCTTTGGGAGCCAGTATGGATGGATCCATATTGAGTGGAGAGCCTGGCTTCAACAGGGGTCTGTGAATGTACATCTGCAGGCCTGCCTTGGGAGCCAGTATGGATGGATCCATATTGAGTGGAAAGCCTGGCTTCAATAGGGGTCTGTGAATGTACATCTGCAGGCCTGCTTTGGGAGCCAGTATGGATGGATCCATATTGAGTGGAAAGCCTGTCTTCAACAGGGGTCCATGAGTGTACATCTGCAGGCCTGCTATGGGAGCCAGTATGGATGGCTCCATATTGAGTGGAAAGCCTGGCTTCAACAGGGGTCCGTGAATGTACATCTGCAGGCCTGTTTTGGGAGCCAGTATGGATGGATCCATATTGAGTGGAAAGCCTGGCTTCAACAGGGGTCCGTGAGTATACATCTGCAGGCCTGCTTTGGGAGCCAGTATGGATGGATCCATATTGAGTGGAGAGCCTGGCTTCAACAGGGGTCTGTGAATGTACATCTGCAGGCCTGCTTTGGGAGCCAGTATGGATGGATCCATATTGAGTGGAGAGCCTGGCTTCAACAGGGGTCTGTGAATGTACATCTGCAGACCTGCTTTGGGAGCCAGAATGGATGGATCCATATTGATTGGAAAGCCTGGCTTCAACAGGGGTCCCTGAATGCACATCTGCAGGCCTGCTTTGTGAGCCAGTATCGGTGGATCCATATTGAGTGGAAAGCCTGGCTTCAACAGGGGTCCCTGAATGTACATCTGCAGCCCTGCTTTGTGAGCCAGTATGGATGGATCCATATTGAGTGGAAAGCCTGGCTTCAACAGGGGTCCGTGAATGTACATCTGCAGGCCTGGCTTTGGGAGCCAGTATGGATGGATCCATATTGAGTGGAAAGCCTGGCTTCAACAGGGGTCCGCGAATGTACATCTGCAGGCCTGCTTTGGGAGCCAGTATGGATGGATCCATATTGAGTGGAAAGCCTGGCTTCAACAGGGGTCAGTGAGTGTACATCTGCAGGCCTGCTTTGGGAGCCAGTATGGATGGATCCATATCGAGTGGAAAGCCTTGCTTCAACAGGGGTCCGTGAATGTACATCTGCAGGCCTGCTTTGGGAGCCAGTATGGATGGATCCATATTGAGTGGAAAGCCTGGCTTCAACAGGGGTCTGTGAATGTACATCTGCAGGCCTGCTTTGGGAGCCAGTATGAATGGATCCATATTGAGTGGAAAGCCTGGCTTCAACAGGGGTCCGTGAATGTACATCTGCAGGCCTGCTTTGGGAACCAGTATGGATGGATCCATATTGAGTGGAAAGCCTGGCTTCAACAGCGGTCCGTGAGTGTACATCTGCAGGCCTGCTTTGAGAGCCAGTATGGATGGACCATATTGAGTGGAAAGCCTGGCTTCAACAGGGGCCCGTGAGTGTACATCTGCAGGCCTGGCTTTGGGAGCCAGTATGGATGGATCCATATTGAGTGGAAAGCCTGGCTTCAACAGGGGTCCGTGAATGTGCATCTGCAGGCCTGGCTTTGGGAGCCAGTATGGATGGATCCATATTGAGTGGACAACCTGGCTTCAACAGGGGTCCGTGAGTGTACATCTGCAGGCCTGCTTTGGGAGCCATTATGGATGGATCCATATTGAGTGGAAAGCCTGGCTTCATCAGGGGTCCGTGAATGTACATCTGCAGGCCTGCTTTGGGAGCCAGTATGGATGGATCCATATTGAGTGGAAAGCATGGCTTCAACAGGGGTCCGTGAGTGTACATCTGCAGGCCTGCTTTGGGAGCCAGTATGGATGGATCCATATTGAGTGGAAAGCCTGGCTTCAACAGGGGTCCATGAGCGTACATCTGCAGGCCTGCTATGGGAGCCAGTATGGATGGATCCATATTGAGTGGAAAGCCTGGCTTCAACAGGGGTCTGTGAATGTACATCTGCAGGCCTGCTTTGGGAGCCAGTATGGATGGATACATATTGAGTGGAAAGCCTGGCTTCAACAGGGGTCCCTGAATGTACATGTGCAGGCCTGCTTTGTGAGCCAGTATGGATGGATCCATATTGAGTGGAGTGCCTGGCTTCAACAGGGGTCTGTGAATGCACATCTGCAGGCCTGCTTTGTGAGCCAGTATGGATGGATCCATATTGAGTGGAAAACCTGGCTTCAACAGGGGTCCCTGAATGTACATCTGCAGGCCTGCTTTGGGAGCCAGTATGGATGGATCCATGTTGAGTGGAGAGCCTGGCTTCGACAGGGGTCCGTGAATGTACATGTGCAGGCCTGCTTTCTGAGCCAGAATGGATGGACCATATTGAATGGAAAGCCTGGCTTCAATAGGGGTCCGTGAATGCACATCTGCAGGCCTGCTTTGTGAGCCAGTATGGATGGATCCATATTGAGTGGCACGCCTGGCTTCAACAGGGGTTCCTGAATGTACATCTGCAGTCCTGCTTTGGGAGCCAGTATGGATGGATACATATTGAGTGGAAAGCCTGGCTTCAACAGGGGTCCATGAGTGTACATCTGCAGGCCTGCTTTAGGAGCCAGTATGGATGGATCCATATTGAGTAGAAAGCCTGGCTTCAACAGGGGTCCGTGAGTGTACATCTGCAGGCCTGCTTTGGGAGCCAGTATGGATGGATCCATATTGAGTGGAAAGCCTGGCTTCAACAGGGGTCTGTGAATGTACATCTGCAGGCCTGCTTTGGGAGCCAGTATGGATGGATACATATTGAGTGGAAAGCCTGGCTTCAACAGGGGTCCATGAGTGTACATCTGCAGGCCTGCTTTAGGAGCCAGTATGGATGGATCCATATTGAGTAGAAAGCCTGGCTTCAACAGGGGTCCGTGAGTGTACATCTGCAGGCCTGCTCTGGGAGCCAGTATGGATGGATCCATATTGAGTGGAAAGCCTGGCTTCAACAGGGGTCCATGAGTGTACATCTGCAGGCCTGCTATGGGAGCCAGTATGGATGGATCCATATTGAGTGGAAAGCCTGGCTTCAACAGGGGTCCGTGAATGTACATCTGCAGGCCTGCTTTGGGAGCCAGTATGGATGGATCCATATTGAGTGGAAAGCCTGGCTTCAACAGGGGTCCGTGAGTGTACATCTGCAGGCCTGCTTTGGGAGCCAGTATGGATGGATCCATATTGAGTGGAGAGCCTGGCTTCAACAGGGGTCTGTGAATGCACATCTGCAGGCCTGCTTTGTGAGCCAGTATGGATGGATACTTATTGAGTGGAAAGCCTGGCTTCAACAGGGGTCCCTGAATGTACATGTGCAGGCCTGCTTTGTGAGCCAGTATGGATAGATCCATATTGCGTGGAAAACCTGGCTTCAACAGGGGTCCCTGAATGTACATCTGCAGGCCTACTTTGGGAGCCAGTATGGATGGATTCATGTTGAGTGGAGAGCCTGGCTTTGACAGGGGTCCGTGAATGTACATGTGCAGGCCTGCTTTCTGAGCCAGAATGGATGGACCATATTGAGTGGAAAGCCTGGCTTCAATAGGGGTCCGTGAATGCATCCCTGCAGGCCTCCTTTGTGAGCCAGTATGGATGGATCCATATTGAGTGGCACGCCTGGCTTCCACAGGGGTTCCTGAATGTACATCTGCAGTCCTGCTTTGGGAGCCAGTATGGATGGATCCATATTGAGTGGAGAGACTGGCTTCAACAGGGGTCCCTGAATGTACATCTGCAGGCCTGCTTTGGGAGCCAGTATGGATGGATCCATATTGAGTGGAAAGCCTGGCTTCAACAGGGGTCCCTGAATGTACATCTACAGGCCTGCTTTGGGAGCCAGTATGGATGGATCCATATTGAGTGGAAAGCCTGTCTTCAACAGGGGTCCGTGAGTGTACATCTGCAGGCCTGCTTTGAGAGACAGTATGGATGGACCATATTGAGTGGAGAGCCTGGCTTCAACAGGGGTCCGTGAGTGTACATCTGCAGGCCTGCTTTGAGAGCCAGTATGGATGGACCATATTGAGTGGAAAGCCTGGCTTCAACAGGGGTCCCTGAATGTACATCTGCAGGCCTGGCTTTGGAAGCCAGTATGGATGGATCCATATTGAGTGGAAAGCCTGGCTTCAACAGGGCTCCGTGAATGTGCATCTGCAGGCCTGGCTTTTGGAGCCAGTATGGATGGATCCATATTGAGTGGACAACCTGGCTTCAACAGGGGTCCGTGAGTGTACATCCACAGGCCTGCTTTGGGAGCCATTATGGATGGATCCATATTAAGTGGAAAGCCTGGCGTCATCAGGGGTCCGTGAATGTACATCTGCAGGCCTGCTTTGGGAGCCAGTATGGATGGATCCATATTGAGTGGAAAGCCTGGCTTCAACAGGGGTCCGTGAGTGTACATCTGCAGGCCTGCTTTGGGAGCCAGTATGGATGGATCCATATTGAGTGGAAAGCCTGGCTTCAACAGGGGTCTGTGAATGTACATCTGCAGGCCTGCTTTGGGAGCCAGTATGGATGGATACATATTGAGTGGAAAGCCTGGCTTCAACAGGGGTCCATGAGTGTACATCTGCAGGCCTGCTATGGGAGCCAGTATGGATGGATCCATATTGAGTGGAAAGCCTGGCTTCAACAGGGGTCCGTGAATGTACACCTGCAGGCCTGTTTTGGGAGCCAGTATGGATGGATCCATATTGAGTGGAAAGCCTGGCTTCAACAGGGGTCCATGAGTGTACATCTGCAGGCCTGCTATGGGAGCCAGTATTGATGGATCCATATTGAGTGGAGAGCCTGGCTTCAACAGGGGTCCGTGAATGTACATCTGCAGGCCTGTTTTGGGAGCCAGTATGGATGGATCCATATTGAGTGGAAAGCCTGGCTTTAACAGGGGTCCGTGAGTATACATCTGCTGGCCTACTTTGGGAGCCAGTATGGATGGATCCATATTGAGTGGAGAGCCTGGCTTCAACAGGGGTCTGTGAATGTACATCTGCAGGCCTGCTTTGGGAGCCAGTATGGATGGATCCATATTGAGTGGAAAGCCTGGCTTCAACAGGGGTCTGTGAATGTACATCTGCAGGCCTGCTTTGGGAGCCAGTATGGATGGATCCATATTGAGTGGAAAGCCTGGCTTCAACAGGGGTCCGTGAGTATACATCTGCAGGCCTGCTTTGGGAGCCAGTATGGATGGATCCATATTGAGTGGAGAGCCTGGCTTCAACAGGGGTCTGTGAATGTACATCTGCAGGCCTGCCTTGGGAGCCAGTATGGATGGATCCATATTGAGTGGAAAGCCTGGCTTCAATAGGGGTCTGTGAATGTACATCTGCAGGCCTGCTTTGGGAGCCAGTATGGATGGATCCATATTGAGTGGAAAGCCTGTCTTCAACAGGGGTCCATGAGTGTACATCTGCAGGCCTGCTATGGGAGCCAGTATGGATGGCTCCATATTGAGTGGAAAGCCTGGCTTCAACAGGGGTCCGTGAATGTACATCTGCAGGCCAGTTTTGGGAGCCAGTATGGATGGATCCATATTGAGTGGAAAGCCTGGCTTCAACAGGGGTCCGTGAGTATACATCTTGCGGCCTGCTTTGGGAGCCAGTATGGATGGATCCATATTGAGTGGAGAGCCTGGCTTCAACAGGGGTCTGTGAATGTACATCTGCAGGCCTGCTTTGGGAGCCAGTATGGATGGATCCATATTGAGTGGAAAGCCTGGCTTCAATAGGGGTCTGTGAATGTACATCTGCAGACCTGCTTTGGGAGCCAGAATGGATGGATCCATATTGATTGGAAAGCCTGGCTTCAACAGGGGTCCCTGAATGCACATCTGCAGGCCTGCTTTGTGAGCCAGTATCGGTGGATCCATATTGAGTGGAAAGCCTGGCTTCAACAGGGGTCCCTGAATGTACATCTGCAGCCCTGCTTTGTGAGCCAGTATGGATGGATCCATATTGAGTGGAAAGCCTGGCTTCAACAGGGGTCCGTGAATGTACATCTGCAGGCCTGGCTTTGGGAGCCAGTATGGATGGATCCATATTGAGTGGAAAGCCTGGCTTCAACAGGGGTCCGCGAATGTACATCTGCAGGCCTGCTTTGGGAGCCAGTATGGATGGATCCATATTGAGTGGAAAGCCTGGCTTCAACAGGTGCCAGTGAGTGTACATCTGCAGGCCTGCTTTGGGAGCCAGTATGGATGGATCCATATTGAGTGGAAAGCCTTGCTTCAACAGGGGTCCGTGAATGTACATCTGCAGGCCTGCTTTGGGAGCCAGTATGGATGGATCCATATTGAGTGGAAAGCCTGGCTTCAACAGGGGTCTGTGAATGTACATCTGCAGGCCTGCTTTGGGAGCCAGTATGGATGGATCCATATTGAGTGGAAAGCCTGGCTTCAACAGGGGTCCCTGAATGTACATCTGCAGGCCTGCTTTGGGAACCAGTATGGATGGATCCATATTGAGTGGAAAGCCTGGCTTCAACAGCGGTCCGTGAGTGTACATCTGCAGGCCTGCTTTGAGAGCCAGTATGGATGGACCATATTGAGTGGAAAGCCTGGCTTCAACAGGGGCCCGTGAGTGTACATCTGCAGGCCTGGCTTTGGGAGCCAGTATGGATGGATCCATATTGAGTGGAAAGCCTGGCTTCAACAGGGGTCCGTGAATGTGCATCTGCAGGCCTGGCTTTGGGAGCCAGTATGGATGGATCCATATTGAGTGGACAACCTGGCTTCAACAGGGGTCCGTGAGTGTACATCTGCAGGCCTGCTTTGGGAGCCATTATGGATGGATCCATATTGAGTGGAAAGCCTGGCTTCATCAGGGGTCCGTGAATGTACATCTGCAGGCCTGCTTTGGGAGCCAGTATGGATCGATCCATATTGAGTGGAAAGCCTGGCTTCAACAGGGGTCCGTGAGTGTACATCTGCAGGCCTGCTTTGGGAGCCAGTATGGATGGATCCATATTGAGTGGAAAGCCTGGCTTCAACAGGGGTCCATGAGTGTACATCTGCAGGCCTGCTATGGGAGCCAGTATGGATGGATCCATATTGAGTGGAAAGCCTGGCTTCAACAGGGGTCTGTGAATGTACATCTGCAGGCCTGCTTTGGGAGCCAGTATGGATGGATACATATTGAGTGGAAAGCCTGGCTTCAACAGGGGTCCCTGAATGTACATGTGCAGGCCTGCTTTGTGAGCCAGTATGGATGGATCCATATTGAGTGGAGAGCCTGGCTTCAACAGGGGTCTGTGAATGCACATCTGCAGGCCTGCTTTGTGAGCCAGTATGGATGGATCCATATTGAGTGGAAAACCTGGCTTCAACAGGGGTCCCTGAATGTACATCTGCAGGCCTGCTTTGGGAGCCAGTATGGATGGATCCATGTTGAGTGGAGAGCCTGGCTTCGACAGGGGTCCGTGAATGTACATGTGCAGGCCTGCTTTCTGAGCCAGAATGGATGGACCATATTGAGTGGAAAGCCTGGCTTCAATAGGGGTCCGTGAATGCACATCTGCAGGCCTGCTTTGTGAGCCAGTATGGATGGATCCATATTGAGTGGCACGCCTGGCTTCAACAGGGGTTCCTGAATGTACATCTGCAGTCCTGCTTTGGGAGCCAGTATGGATGGGTCCATATTGAGTGGAGAGACTGGCTTCAACAGGGGTCCCTGAATGTACATCTGCAGGCCTGCTTTGGGAGCCATTATGGATGGATCCATATTGAGTGGAAAGCCTGGCTTCAACAGGGGTCCCTGAATGTACATCTGCAGGCCTGCTTTGGGAGCCAGTATGGATTGATCCATATTGAGTGGAAAGCCTGGCTTCAACAGGGGTCCGTGAGTGTACATCTGCAGGCCTGCTTTGAGAGCCAGTATGGATGGACCATATTGAGTGGAGAGCCTGGCTTCAACAGGGGTCCGTGAGTGTACATCTGCAGACCTGCTTTGAGAGCCAGTATGGATGGACCATATTGAGTGGAAAGCCTGGCTTCAACAAGGGTCCCTGAATGTACATCTGCAGGCCTGGCTTTGGAAGCCAGTATGGATGGATCCATATTGAGTGGAAAGCCTGGCTTCAACAGGGGTCCGTGAATGTGCATCTGCAGGCCTGGCTTTGGGAGCCAGTATGCATGGATCCATATTGAGTGGACAACCTGGCTTCAACAGCGGTCCGTGAGTGTACATCTTCAGGCCTGCTTTGAGAGCCAGTATGGATGGACCATATTGAGTGGAAAGCCTGGCTTCAACAGGGGTCCGTGAGTGTACATCTGCAGGCCTGGCTTTGGGAGCCAGTATGGATGGATCCATATTGAGTGGAAAGCCTGGCTTCAACAGGGGTCCGTGAATGTGCATCTGCAGGCCTGGCTTTGGGAGCCAGTATGGATGGATCCATATTGAGTGGAAAGCCTGGCTTCAACAGGGGTCCGTGAATGTACATCTGCAGGCCTGCTTTGGGAGCCAGTATGGATGGATCCATATTGAGTGGAAAGCCTGGCTTCAACAGGGGTCTCTGAATGTACATCTGCAGGCCTGCTTTGGGAGCCAGTATGAATGGATCCATATTGAGTGGAAAGCCTGGCTTCAACAGGGGTCCGTGAGTATATATCTGCAGGCCTGCTTTAGGAGCCAGTATGGATGGATCCATATTGAGTGGAAAGCCTGGCTTCAACAGGGGTCCGTGAGTGTACATCTGCAGGCCTGCTTTGGGAGCCAGTATGGATGGATCCATATTGAGTGGAAAGCCTGGCTTCAACAGGGGTCCATGAGTGTACATCTGCAGGCCTGCTATGGGAGCCAGTATGGATGGATCCATATTGAGTGGAAAGCCTGGCTTCAACAGGGGTCCGTGAATGTACATCTGCAGGCCTGCTTTGGGAGCCAGTATGGATGGATCCATATTGAGTGGAAAGCCTGGCTTCAACAGGGGTCCCTGAATGTACATCTGCAGGCCTGCTTTGTGAGCCAGTATGGATAGATCCATATTGAGTGGAAAACCTGGCTTCAACAGGGGTCCCTGAATGTACATCTGCAGGCCTACTTTGGGAGCCAGTATGGATGGATTCATGTTGAGTGGAGAGCCTGGCTTTGACAGGGGTCCGTGAATGTACATGTGCAGGCCTGCTTTCTGAGCCAGAATGGATGGACCATATTGAGTGGAAAGCCTGGCTTCAATAGGGGTCCGTGATTGCATCCCTGCAGGCCTCCTTTGTGAGCCAGTATGGATGGATCCATATTGAGTGGCACGCCTGGCTTCCACAGGGGTTCCTGAATGTACATCTGCAGTCCTGCTTTGGGAGCCAGTATGGATGGATCCATATTGAGTGGAGAGACTGGCTTCAACAGGGGTCCCTGAATGTACATCCGCAGGCCTGCTTTGGGAGCCAGTATGGATGGACCATATTGAGTGGAGAGCCTGGCTTCAACAGGGGTCCGTGAGTGTACATCTGCAGGCCTGTTTTGAGAGCCAGTATGGATGGACCATATTGAGTGGAAAGCCTGGCTTCAACAAGGGTCCCTGAATGTACATCTGCAGGCCTGGCTTTGGAAGCCAGTATGGATGGATCCATATTGAGTGGAAAGCCTGGCTTCAACAGGGGTCCGTGAATGTGCATCTGCAGGCCTGGCTTTGGGAGCCAGTATGCATGGATCCATATTGAGTGGACAACCTGGCTTCAACAGCGGTCCGTGAGTGTACATCTGCAGGCCTGCTTTGAGAGCCAGTATGGATGGACCATATTGAGTGGAAAGCCTGGCTTCAACAGGGATCCGTGAGTGTACATCTGCAGGCCTGGCTTTGGGAGCCAGTATGGATGGATCCATATTGAGTGGAAAGCCTGGCTTCAACAGGGGTCCGTGAATGTACATCTGCAGGCCTGCTTTGGGAGCCAGTATGGATGGATCCATATTGAGTGGAAAGCCTGGCTTCAACAGGGGTCCCTGAATGTATATCTGCAGGCCTGCTTTGGGAGTCAGTATGAATGGATCCATATTGAGTGGAAATCCTGGCTTCAACAGGGGTCCGTGAGTATACATCTGCAGGCCTGCTTTAGGAGCCAGTATGGATGGATCCATATTGAGTGGAAAGCCTGGCTTCAACAGGGGTCCGTGAGTGTACATCTGCAGTCCTGCTATGGGAGCCAGTATGGATGGATCCATATTGAGTGGAAAGCCTGGCTTCAACAGGGGTCCATGAGTGTACATCTGCAGGCCTGCTATGGGACCCAGTATGGATGGATCCATATTGAGTGGAAAGCCTGGCTTCAACAGGGGTCTGTGAATGTACATCTGCAGGCCTCCTTTGGGAGCCAGTATGGATGGATACATATTGAGTGGAAAGCCTGGCTTCAACAGGGGTCCCTAAATGTACATGTGCAGGCCTGCTTTGTGAGCCAGTATGGATGGATCCATATTGAGTGGAGAGCCTGGCTTCAACAGGGGTCTGTGAATGCCCATCTGCAGGCCTGCTTTGTGAGCCAGTATGGATGGATCCATATTGAGTGGAAAACCTGGCTTCAACAGGGGTCCCTGAATGTACATCTGCAGGCCTGCTTTGGGAGCCAGTATGGATGGATCCATGTTGAGTGGAGAGCCTGGCTTCGACAGGGGTCCGTGAATGTACATGTGCAGGCCTGCTTTCTGAGCCAGAATGGATGGACCATATTGAGTGGAAAGCCTGGCTTCAATAGGGGTCAGTGAATGCACATCTGCAGGCCTGCTTTGTGAGCCAGTATGGATGGTTCCATATTGAGTGGCACGCCTGGCTTCAACAGGGGTTCCTGAATGTACATCTGCAGTCCTGCTTTGGGAGCCAGTATGGATGGATCCATATTGAGTGGAGAGACTGGCTTCAACAGGGGTCCCTGAATGTACATCTGCAGGCCTGCTTTGGGAGCCAGTATGGATGGATCCATATTGAGTGGAAAGCCTGGCTTCAACAGGGGTCCCTGAATGTACATCTGCAGGCGTGCTTTGGGAGCCAGTATGGATGGATCCATATTGAGTGGAAAGCCTGGCTTCAACAGGGGTCCGTGAGTGTGCATCTGCAGGCCTGGCTTTGGGAGCCCGTATGCATGGATCCATATTGAGTGGACAACCTGGCTTCAACAGCGGTCCTTGAGTGTACATCTTCAGGCCTGCTTTGAGAGCCAGTATGGATGGACCATATTGAGTGGAAAGCCTGGCTTCAACAGGGGTCCGTGAGTGTACATCTGCAGGCCTGGCTTTGGGAGCCAGTATGGATGGATCCATATTGAGTGGAAAGCCTGGCTTCAACAGGGGTCCATGAATGTGCATCTGCAGGCCTGGCTTTGGGAGCCAGTATGGATGGATCCATATTGAGTGGAAAGCCTGGCTTCAACAGGGGTCCGTGAATGTACATCTGCAGGCCTGCTTTGGGAGCCAGTATGGATGGATCCATATTGAGTGGAAAGCCTGGCTTCAACAGGGGTCCCTGAATGTGCATCTGCAGGCCTGGCTTTGGGAGCCAGTATGGATGGATCCATGTTGAGTGGAAAGCCTGGCTTCAACAGGGGTCCGTGAATGTACATCTGCAGGCCTGCTTTGGGAGCCAGTATGGATGGATCCATATTGAGTGGAAAGCCTGGCTTCAACAGGGGTCCCTGAATGTACATCTGCAGGCCTGCTTTGGGAGCCAGTATGGATGGATCCATATTGAGTGGAAAGCCTGGCTTCAACAGGGGTCCGTGAATGTCCATCTGCAGGCCTGCTTTGGGATCCAGTATGGATGGATCCATATTGAGTGGAAAGCCTGGCTTCAACAGGGGTCCCTGAATGTACATCTGCAGGCCTGCTTTGGGAGCCAGTATGAATGGATCCATATTGAGTGGAAAGCCTGGCTTCAACAGGGGTCCGTGAGTGTACATCTGCAGGCCTGCTTTGGGAGCCAGTATGGATGGATCCATATTGAGTGGAAAGCCCGGCTTCAACAGGGGTCCATGAGTGTATATCTGCAGGCCTGCTATGGGAGCCAGTATGGATGGATCCATATTGAGTGGAAAGCCTGGCTTCAACAGGGGTCCGTGAATGTACATCTGCAGGCCTGCTTTGGGAGCCAGTATGGATGGATCCATATTGAGTGGAGAGCCTGGCTTCAACAGGGGTCTGTGAATGCACATATGCAGGCCTGCTTTGTGAGCCAGTATGGATGGATACGTATTGAGTGGAAAGCCTGGCTTCAACAGGGGTCCCTGAATGTACATGTGCAGGCCTGCTTTGTGAGCCAGTATGGATAGATCCATATTGAGTGGAAAACCTGGCTTCAACAGGGGTCCCTGAATGTACATCTGCAGGCCTACTTTGGGAGCCAGTATGGATGGATTCATGTTGAGTGGAGAGCCTGGCTTTGACAGGGGTCCGTGAATGTACATGTGCAGGCCTGCTTTCTGAGCCAGAATGGATGGACCATATTGAGTGGAAAGCCTGGCTTCAATAGTGGTCCGTGAATGCATCCCTGCAGGCCTCCTTTGTGAGCCAGTATGGATGGATCCATATTGAGTGGCACGCCTGGCTTCCACAGGGGTTCCTGAATGTACATCTGCAGTCCTGCTTTGGGAGCCAGTATGGATGGATCCATATTGAGTGGATAGACTGGCTTCAACAGGGGTCCCTGACTGTACATCTGCAGGCCTGCTTTGGGAGCCAGTATGGATGGACCATATTGAGTGGAGAGCCTGGCTTCAACAAGGGTCCCTGAATGTACATCTGCAGGCCTGGCTTTGGAAGCCAGTATGGATGGTTCCATATTGAGTGGAAAGCCTGGCTTCAACAGGGGTCCGTGAATATGCATCTGCAGGCCTGGCTTTGGGAGCCAGTATGCATGGATCCATATTGAGTGGACAACCTGGCTTCAACAGCGGTCCGTGAGTGTACATCTGCAGGCCTGCTTTGAGAGCCAGTATGGATGGACCATATTGAGTGGAAAGCCTGGCTTCAACAGGGATCCGTGAGTGTACATCTGCAGGCCTGGCTTTGGGAGCCAGTATGGATGGATCCATATTGAGTGGAAAGCCTGGCTTCAACAGGGGTCCGTGAATGTACATCTGCAGGCCTGCTTTGGGAGCCAGTATGGATAGATCCATATTGAGTGGAAAGCCTGGCTTCAACAGGGGTCCCTGAATGTACATCTGCAGGCCTGCTTTGGGAGTCAGTATGAATGGATCCATATTGAGTGGAAATCCTGGCTTCAACAGGGGTCCGTGAGTATACATCTGCAGGCCTGCTTTAGGAGCCAGTATGGATGGATCCATATTGAGTGGAAAGCCTGGCTTCAACAGGGGTCCGTGAGTGTACATCTGCAGGCCTGCTTTGGGAGCCAGTATGGATGGATCCATATTGAGTGGAAAGCCTGGCTTCAACAGGGGTCCATGAGTGTACATCTGCAGGCCTGCTATGGGAGCCAGTATGGATGGATCCATATTGAGTGGAAAGCCTGGCTTCAACAGGGGTCCGTGAATGTACATCTGCAGGCCTGCTTTGGGAGCCAGTATGGATGGATACATATTGAGTGGAAAGCCTGGCTTCAACAGGGGTCCGTGAGTGTACATCTGCAGGCCTGCTTTGGGAGCCAGTATGGATGGATCCATATTGAGTGGAGAGCCTGGCTTCAACAGGGGTCTGTGAATGCACATCTGCAGGCCTGCTTTGTGAGCCAGTATGGATGGATACGTATTGAGTGGAAAGCCTGGCTTCAACAGGGGTCCCTGAATGTACATGTGCAGGCCTGCTTTGTGAGCCAGTATGGACAGATCCATATTGAGTGGAAAACCTGGCTTCAACAGGGGTCCCTGAATGTACATCTGCAGGCCTACTTTGGGAGCCAGTATGGATGGATTCATGTTGAGTGGAGAGCCTGGCTTTGACAGGGGTCCGTGAATGTACATGTGCAGGCCAGCTTTCTGAGCCAGAATGGATGGACCATATTGAGTGGAAAGCCTGGCTTCAATAGGGGTCCGTGAATGCATCCCTGCAGGCCTCCTTTGTGAGCCAGTATGGATGGATCCATATTGAGTGGCACGCCTGGCTTCCACAGGGGTTCCTGAATGTACATCTGCAGTCCTGCTTTGGGAGCCAGTATGGATGGATCCATATTGAGTGGAGAGACTGGCTTCAACAGGGGTCCCTGAATGTACATCTGCAGGCCTGCTTTGGGAGCCAGTATGGATTGATCCATATTGAGTGGAAAGCCTGGCTTCAACAGGGGTCCCTGAATGTACATCTACAGGCCTGCTTTGGGAGCCAGTATGGATGGATCCATATTGAGTGGAAAGCCTGTCTTCAACAGGGGTCCGTCAGTGTACATCTGCAGGCCTGCTTTGAGAGACAGTATGGATGGACCATATTGAGTGGAGAGCCTGGCTTCAACAGGGGTCCGTGAGTGTACATCTGCAGGCCTGCTTTGAGAGCCAGTATGGATGGACCATATTGAGTGGAAAGCCTGGCTTCAACAGGGGTCCCTGAATGTACATCTGCAGGCCTGGCTTTGGAAGCCAGTATGGATGGATCCATATTGAGTGGAAAGCCTGGCTTCAACAGGGCTCCGTGAATGTGCATCTGCAGGCCTGGCTTTTGGAGCCAGTATGGATGGATCCATATTGAGTGGACAACCTGGCTTCAACAGGGGTCCGTGAGTGTACATCCACAGGCCTGCTTTGGGAGCCATTATGGATGGATCCATATTGAGTGGAAAGCCTGGCGTCATCAGGGGTCCGTGAATGTACATCTGCAGGCCTGCTTTGGGAGCCAGTATGGATGGATCCATATTGAGTGGAAAGCCTGGCGTCATCAGGGGTCCGTGAATGTACATCTGCAGGCCTGCTTTGGGAGCCAGTATGGATGGATCCATATTGAGTGGAAAGCCTGGCTTCAACAGGGGTCTGTGAATGTACATCTGCAGGCCTGCTTTGGGAGCCAGTATGGATGGATCCATATTGAGTGGAAAGTCTGGCTTCAACAGGGGTCCGTGAATGTACATCTGCAGGCCTGCTTTGGGGGCCAGTATGGATGGATCCATATTGAGTGGAAAGCCTGGCTTCAACAGGGGTCTGTGAATGTACATCTGCAGGCCTGCTTTGGGAGCCAGTATGGATGGATCCATATTGAGTGGAAAGCCTGGCTTCAACAGGGGTCCATGAGTGTACATCTGCAGGCCTGCTATGGGAGCCAGTATGGATGGATCCATATTGAGTGGAAAGCCTGGCTTCAACAGGGGTCCGTGAATGTACACCTGCAGGCCTGTTTTGGGAGCCAGTATGGATGGATCCATATTGAGTGGAAAGCCTGGCTTCAAAAGGGGTCCATGAGTGTACATCTGCAGGCCTGCTATGGGAGCCAGTATTGATGGATCCATATTGAGTGGAGAGCCTGGCTTCAACAGGGGTCCGTGAATGTACATCTGCAGGCCTGTTTTGGGAGCCAGTATGGATGGATCCATATTGAGTGGAAAGCCTGGCTTCAACAGGGGTCCATGAGTATACATCTGCAGGCCTGCTTTGGGAGCCAGTATGGATGGATCCATATTGAGTGGAAAGCCTGGCTTCAACAGGGGTCTGTGAATGTACATCTGCAGAACTGCTTTGGGAGCCAGAATGGATGGATCCATATTGAGTGGAAAGCCTGGCTTCAACAGGGGTCCCTGAATGTACATCTGCAGGCCTGCTTTGTGAGCCAGTATCGGTGGATCCATATTGAGTGGAAAGCCTGGCTTCAACAGGGGTCCCTGAATGTACATCTGCAGCCCTTTTTTGGGAGCCAGTATGGATGGATCCATATTGAGTGGAAAGCCTGGCTTCAACAGGGGTCCGTGAGTGTGCATCTGCAGGCCTGCTTTGGGAGCCAGTATGGATGGATCCATATTGAGTGGAAAGCCTGGCTTCAACAGGGGTCTGTGAATGTACATCTGCAGGCCTGCTTTGGGAGCCAGTATGGATGGATCCATATTGAGTGGAAAGCCTGGCTTCAACAGGGGTCCGTGAATGTACATCTGCAGGCCTGCTTTGGAAGCCAGTATGGATGGATCCAAATTGAGTGGCAAGCCTGGCTTCAACAGGAGTCTGTGAATGTACATCTGCAGGCCTGCTTTGGGAGCCTGTATGGATGGATCCATATTGAGTGGAAAGCCTGGCTTCAACAGGGGTCCGTGAGTATACATCTGCAGGCCTGCTTTGGGAGCCAGTATGGATGGATCCATATTGAGTGGAAAGCCTGGCTTCAACAGGGGTCCGCGAATGTACATCTGCAGGCCTGCTTTGGGAGCCAGTATGGATGGATCCATATTGAGTGGAAAGCCTGGCTTCAACAGGTGCCAGTGAGTGTACATCTGCAGGCCTGCTTTGGGAGCCAGTATGGATGGATCCATATTGAGTGGAAAGCCTTGCTTCAACAGGGGTCCGTGAATGTACATCTGCAGGCCTGCTTTGGGAGCCAGTATGGATGGATCCATATTGAGTGGAAAGCCTGGCTTCAACAGGGGTCTGTGAATGTACATCTGCAGGCCTGCTTTGGGAGCCAGTATGAATGGAGCCATATTGAGTGGAAAGCCTGGCTTCAACAGGGGTCCGTGAATGTACATCTGCAGGCCTGCTTTGGGAACCAGTATGGATGGATCCATATTGAGTGGAAAGCCTGGCTTCAACAGCGGTCCGTGAGTGTACATCTGCAGGCCTGCTTTGAGAGCCAGTATGGATGGACCATATTGAGTGGAAAGCCTGGCTTCAACAGGGGCCCGTGAGTGTACATCTGCAGGCCTGGCTTTGGGAGCCAGTATGGATGGATCCATATTGAGTGGAAAGCCTGGCTTCAACAGGGGTCCGTGAATGTGCATCTGCAGGCCTGGCTTTGGGAGCCAGTATGGATGGATCCATATTGAGTGGACAACCTGGCTTCAACAGGGGTCCGTGAGTGTACATCTGCAGGCCTGCTTTGGGAGCCATTATGGATGGATCCATATTGAGTGGAAAGCCTGGCTTCATCAGGGGTCCGTGAATGTACATCTGCAGGCCTGCTTTGGGAGCCAGTATGGATCGATCCATATTGAGTGGAAAGCCTGGCTTCAACAGGGGTCCGTGAGTGTACATCTGCAGGCCTGCTTTGGGAGCCAGTATGGATGGATCCATATTGAGTGGAAAGCCTGGCTTCAACAGGGGTCCATGAGTGTACATCTGCAGGCCTGCTATGGGAGCCAGTATGGATGGATCCATATTGAGTGGAAAGCCTGGCTTCAACAGGGGTCTGTGAATGTACATCTGCAGGCCTGCTTTGGGAGCCAGTATGGATGGATACATATTGAGTGGAAAGCCTGGCTTCAACAGGGGTCCCTGAATGTACATGTGCAGGCCTGCTTTGTGAGCCAGTATGGATGGATCCATATTGAGTGGAGAGCCTGGCTTCAACAGGGGTCTGTGAATGCACATCTGCAGGCCTGCTTTGTGAGCCAGTATGGATGGATCCATATTGAGTGGAAAACCTGGCTTCAACAGGGGTCCCTGAATGTACATCTGCAGGCCTGCTTTGGGAGCCAGTATGGATGGATCCATGTTGAGTGGAGAGCCTGGCTTCGACAGGGGTCCGTGAATGTACATGTGCAGGCCTGCTTTCTGAGCCAGAATGGATGGACCATATTGAGTGGAAAGCCTGGCTTCAATAGGGGTCCGTGAATGCACATCTGCAGGCCTGCTTTGTGAGCCAGTATGGATGGATCCATATTGAGTGGCACGCCTGGCTTCAACAGGGGTTCCTGAATGTACATCTGCAGTCCTGCTTTGGGAGCCAGTATGGATGGATCCATATTGAGTGGAGAGACTGGCTTCAACAGGGGTCCCTGAATGTACATCTGCAGGCCTGCTTTGGGAGCCATTATGGATGGATCCATATTGAGTGGAAAGCCTGGCTTCAACAGGGGTCCCTGAATGTACATCTGCAGGCCTGCTTTGGGAGCCAGTATGGATTGATCCATATTGAGTGGAAAGCCTGGCTTCAACAGGGGTCCGTGAGTGTACATCTGCAGGCCTGCTTTGAGAGCCAGTATGGATGGACCATATTGAGTGGAGAGCCTGGCTTCAACAGGGGTCCGTGAGTGTACATCTGCAGACCTGCTTTGAGAGCCAGTATGGATGGACCATATTGAGTGGAAAGCCTGGCTTCAACAAGGGTCCCTGAATGTACATCTGCAGGCCTGGCTTTGGAAGCCAGTATGGATGGATCCATATTGAGTGGAAAGCCTGGCTTCAACAGGGGTCCGTGAATGTGCATCTGCAGGCCTGGCTTTGGGAGCCAGTATGCATGGATCCATATTGAGTGGACAACCTGGCTTCAACAGCGGTCCGTGAGTGTACATCTTCAGGCCTGCTTTGAGAGCCAGTATGGATGGACCATATTGAGTGGAAAGCCTGGCTTCAACAGGGGTCCGTGAGTGTACATCTGCAGGCCTGGCTTTGGGAGCCAGTATGGATGGATCCATATTGAGTGGAAAGCCTGGCTTCAACAGGGGTCCGTGAATGTGCATCTGCAGGCCTGGCTTTGGGAGCCAGTATGGATGGATCCATATTGAGTGGAAAGCCTGGCTTCAACAGGGGTCCGTGAATGTACATCTGCAGGCCTGCTTTGGGAGCCAGTATGGATGGATCCATATTGAGTGGAAAGCCTGGCTTCAACAGGGGTCTCTGAATGTACATCTGCAGGCCTGCTTTGGGAGCCAGTATGAATGGATCCATATTGAGTGGAAAGCCTGGCTTCAACAGGGGTCCGTGAGTATATATCTGCAGGCCTGCTTTAGGAGCCAGTATGGATGGATCCATATTGAGTGGAAAGCCTGGCTTCAACAGGGGTCCGTGAGTGTACATCTGCAGGCCTGCTTTGGGAGCCAGTATGGATGGATCCATATTGAGTGGAAAGCCTGGCTTCAACAGGGGTCCATGAGTGTACATCTGCAGGCCTGCTATGGGAGCCAGTATGGATGGATCCATATTGAGTGGAAAGCCTGGCTTCAACAGGGGTCCGTGAATGTACATCTGCAGGCCTGCTTTGGGAGCCAGTATGGATGGATCCATATTGAGTGGAAAGCCTGGCTTCAACAGGGGTCCCTGAATGTACATCTGCAGGCCTGCTTTGTGAGCCAGTATGGATAGATCCATATTGAGTGGAAAACCTGGCTTCAACAGGGGTCCCTGAATGTACATCTGCAGGCCTACTTTGGGAGCCAGTATGGATGGATTCATGTTGAGTGGAGAGCCTGGCTTTGACAGGGGTCCGTGAATGTACATGTGCAGGCCTGCTTTCTGAGCCAGAATGGATGGACCATATTGAGTGGAAAGCCTGGCTTCAATAGGGGTCCGTGATTGCATCCCTGCAGGCCTCCTTTGTGAGCCAGTATGGATGGATCCATATTGAGTGGCACGCCTGGCTTCCACAGGGGTTCCTGAATGTACATCTGCAGTCCTGCTTTGGGAGCCAGTATGGATGGATCCATATTGAGTGGAGAGACTGGCTTCAACAGGGGTCCCTGAATGTACATCCGCAGGCCTGCTTTGGGAGCCAGTATGGATGGACCATATTGAGTGGAGAGCCTGGCTTCAACAGGGGTCCGTGAGTGTACATCTGCAGGCCTGTTTTGAGAGCCAGTATGGATGGACCATATTGAGTGGAAAGCCTGGCTTCAACAAGGGTCCCTGAATGTACATCTGCAGGCCTGGCTTTGGAAGCCAGTATGGATGGATCCATATTGAGTGGAAAGCCTGGCTTCAACAGGGGTCCGTGAATGTGCATCTGCAGGCCTGGCTTTGGGAGCCAGTATGCATGGATCCATATTGAGTGGACAACCTGGCTTCAACAGCGGTCCGTGAGTGTACATCTGCAGGCCTGCTTTGAGAGCCAGTATGGATGGACCATATTGAGTGGAAAGCCTGGCTTCAACAGGGATCCGTGAGTGTACATCTGCAGGCCTGGCTTTGGGAGCCAGTATGGATGGATCCATATTGAGTGGAAAGCCTGGCTTCAACAGGGGTCCGTGAATGTACATCTGCAGGCCTGCTTTGGGAGCCAGTATGGATGGATCCATATTGAGTGGAAAGCCTGGCTTCAACAGGGGTCCCTGAATGTATATCTGCAGGCCTGCTTTGGGAGTCAGTATGAATGGATCCATATTGAGTGGAAATCCTGGCTTCAACAGGGGTCCGTGAGTATACATCTGCAGGCCTGCTTTAGGAGCCAGTATGGATGGATCCATATTGAGTGGAAAGCCTGGCTTCAACAGGGGTCCGTGAGTGTACATCTGCAGTCCTGCTATGGGAGCCAGTATGGATGGATCCATATTGAGTGGAAAGCCTGGCTTCAACAGGGGTCCATGAGTGTACATCTGCAGGCCTGCTATGGGACCCAGTATGGATGGATCCATATTGAGTGGAAAGCCTGGCTTCAACAGGGGTCTGTGAATGTACATCTGCAGGCCTCCTTTGGGAGCCAGTATGGATGGATACATATTGAGTGGAAAGCCTGGCTTCAACAGGGGTCCCTAAATGTACATGTGCAGGCCTGCTTTGTGAGCCAGTATGGATGGATCCATATTGAGTGGAGAGCCTGGCTTCAACAGGGGTCTGTGAATGCCCATCTGCAGGCCTGCTTTGTGAGCCAGTATGGATGGATCCATATTGAGTGGAAAACCTGGCTTCAACAGGGGTCCCTGAATGTACATCTGCAGGCCTGCTTTGGGAGCCAGTATGGATGGATCCATGTTGAGTGGAGAGCCTGGCTTCGACAGGGGTCCGTGAATGTACATGTGCAGGCCTGCTTTCTGAGCCAGAATGGATGGACCATATTGAGTGGAAAGCCTGGCTTCAATAGGGGTCAGTGAATGCACATCTGCAGGCCTGCTTTGTGAGCCAGTATGGATGGTTCCATATTGAGTGGCACGCCTGGCTTCAACAGGGGTTCCTGAATGTACATCTGCAGTCCTGCTTTGGGAGCCAGTATGGATGGATCCATATTGAGTGGAGAGACTGGCTTCAACAGGGGTCCCTGAATGTACATCTGCAGGCCTGCTTTGGGAGCCAGTATGGATGGATCCATATTGAGTGGAAAGCCTGGCTTCAACAGGGGTCCCTGAATGTACATCTGCAGGCGTGCTTTGGGAGCCAGTATGGATGGATCCATATTGAGTGGAAAGCCTGGCTTCAACAGGGGTCCGTGAGTGTGCATCTGCAGGCCTGGCTTTGGGAGCCAGTATGCATGGATCCATATTGAGTGGACAACCTGGCTTCAACAGCGGTCCTTGAGTGTACATCTTCAGGCCTGCTTTGAGAGCCAGTATGGATGGACCATATTGAGTGGAAAGCCTGGCTTCAACAGGGGTCCATGAGTGTACATCTGCAGGCCTGGCTTTGGGAGCCAGTATGGATGGATCCATATTGAGTGGAAAGCCTGGCTTCAACAGGGGTCCATGAATGTGCATCTGCAGGCCTGGCTTTGGGAGCCAGTATGGATGGATCCATATTGAGTGGAAAGCCTGGCTTCAACAGGGGTCCGTGAATGTACATCTGCAGGCCTGCTTTGGGAGCCAGTATGGATGGATCCATATTGAGTGGAAAGCCTGGCTTCAACAGGGGTCCCTGAATGTGCATCTGCAGGCCTGGCTTTGGGAGCCAGTATGGATGGATCCATGTTGAGTGGAAAGCCTGGCTTCAACAGGGGTCCGTGAATGTACATCTGCAGGCCTGCTTTGGGAGCCAGTATGGATGGATCCATATTGAGTGGAAAGCCTGGCTTCAACAGGGGTCCCTGAATGTACATCTGCAGGCCTGCTTTGGGAGCCAGTATGGATGGATCCATATTGAGTGGAAAGCCTGGCTTCAACAGGGGTCCGTGAATGTCCATCTGCAGGCCTGCTTTGGGATCCAGTATGGATGGATCCATATTGAGTGGAAAGCCTGGCTTCAACAGGGGTCCCTGAATGTACATCTGCAGGCCTGCTTTGGGAGCCAGTATGAATGGATCCATATTGAGTGGAAAGCCTGGCTTCAACAGGGGTCCGTGAGTGTACATCTGCAGGCCTGCTTTGGGAGCCAGTATGGATGGATCCATATTGAGTGGAAAGCCCGGCTTCAACAGGGGTCCATGAGTGTATATCTGCAGGCCTGCTATGGGAGCCAGTATGGATGGATCCATATTGAGTGGAAAGCCTGGCTTCAACAGGGGTCCGTGAATGTACATCTGCAGGCCTGCTTTGGGAGCCAGTATGGATGGATCCATATTGAGTGGAGAGCCTGGCTTCAACAGGGGTCTGTGAATGCACATATGCAGGCCTGCTTTGTGAGCCAGTATGGATGGATACGTATTGAGTGGAAAGCCTGGCTTCAACAGGGGTCCCTGAATGTACATGTGCAGGCCTGCTTTGTGAGCCAGTATGGATAGATCCATATTGAGTGGAAAACCTGGCTTCAACAGGGGTCCCTGAATGTACATCTGCAGGCCTACTTTGGGAGCCAGTATGGATGGATTCATGTTGAGTGGAGAGCCTGGCTTTGACAGGGGTCCGTGAATGTACATGTGCAGGCCTGCTTTCTGAGCCAGAATGGATGGACCATATTGAGTGGAAAGCCTGGCTTCAATAGTGGTCCGTGAATGCATCCCTGCAGGCCTCCTTTGTGAGCCAGTATGGATGGATCCATATTGAGTGGCACGCCTGGCTTCCACAGGGGTTCCTGAATGTACATCTGCAGTCCTGCTTTGGGAGCCAGTATGGATGGATCCATATTGAGTGGATAGACTGGCTTCAACAGGGGTCCCTGACTGTACATCTGCAGGCCTGCTTTGGGAGCCAGTATGGATGGACCATATTGAGTGGAGAGCCTGGCTTCAACAAGGGTCCCTGAATGTACATCTGCAGGCCTGGCTTTGGAAGCCAGTATGGATGGTTCCATATTGAGTGGAAAGCCTGGCTTCAACAGGGGTCCGTGAATGTGCATCTGCAGGCCTGGCTTTGGGAGCCAGTATGCATGGATCCATATTGAGTGGACAACCTGGCTTCAACAGCGGTCCGTGAGTGTACATCTGCAGGCCTGCTTTGAGAGCCAGTATGGATGGACCATATTGAGTGGAAAGCCTGGCTTCAACAGGGATCCGTGAGTGTACATCTGCAGGCCTGGCTTTGGGAGCCAGTATGGATGGATCCATATTGAGTGGAAAGCCTGGCTTCAACAGGGGTCCGTGAATGTACATCTGCAGGCCTGCTTTGGGAGCCAGTATGGATAGATCCATATTGAGTGGAAAGCCTGGCTTCAACAGGGGTCCCTGAATGTACATCTGCAGGCCTGCTTTGGGAGTCAGTATGAATGGATCCATATTGAGTGGAAATCCTGGCTTCAACAGGGGTCCGTGAGTATACATCTGCAGGCCTGCTTTAGGAGCCAGTATGGATGGATCCATATTGAGTGGAAAGCCTGGCTTCAACAGGGGTCCGTGAGTGTACATCTGCAGGCCTGCTTTGGGAGCCAGTATGGATGGATCCATATTGAGTGGAAAGCCTGGCTTCAACAGGGGTCCATGAGTGTACATCTGCAGGCCTGCTATGGGAGCCAGTATGGATGGATCCATATTGAGTGGAAAGCCTGGCTTCAACAGGGGTCCGTGAATGTACATCTGCAGGCCTGCTTTGGGAGCCAGTATGGATGGATACATATTGAGTGGAAAGCCTGGCTTCAACAGGGGTCCGTGAGTGTACATCTGCAGGCCTGCTTTGGGAGCCAGTATGGATGGATCCATATTGAGTGGAGAGCCTGGCTTCAACAGGGGTCTGTGAATGCACATCTGCAGGCCTGCTTTGTGAGCCAGTATGGATGGATACGTATTGAGTGGAAAGCCTGGCTTCAACAGGGGTCCCTGAATGTACATGTGCAGGCCTGCTTTGTGAGCCAGTATGGACAGATCCATATTGAGTGGAAAACCTGGCTTCAACAGGGGTCCCTGAATGTACATCTGCAGGCCTACTTTGGGAGCCAGTATGGATGGATTCATGTTGAGTGGAGAGCCTGGCTTTGACAGGGGTCCGTGAATGTACATGTGCAGGCCAGCTTTCTGAGCCAGAATGGATGGACCATATTGAGTGGAAAGCCTGGCTTCAATAGGGGTCCGTGAATGCATCCCTGCAGGCCTCCTTTGTGAGCCAGTATGGATGGATCCATATTGAGTGGCACGCCTGGCTTCCACAGGGGTTCCTGAATGTACATCTGCAGTCCTGCTTTGGGAGCCAGTATGGATGGATCCATATTGAGTGGAGAGACTGGCTTCAACAGGGGTCCCTGAATGTACATCTGCAGGCCTGCTTTGGGAGCCAGTATGGATTGATCCATATTGAGTGGAAAGCCTGGCTTCAACAGGGGTCCCTGAATGTACATCTACAGGCCTGCTTTGGGAGCCAGTATGGATGGATCCATATTGAGTGGAAAGCCTGTCTTCAACAGGGGTCCGTCAGTGTACATCTGCAGGCCTGCTTTGAGAGACAGTATGGATGGACCATATTGAGTGGAGAGCCTGGCTTCAACAGGGGTCCGTGAGTGTACATCTGCAGGCCTGCTTTGAGAGCCAGTATGGATGGACCATATTGAGTGGAAAGCCTGGCTTCAACAGGGGTCCCTGAATGTACATCTGCAGGCCTGGCTTTGGAAGCCAGTATGGATGGATCCATATTGAGTGGAAAGCCTGGCTTCAACAGGGCTCCGTGAATGTGCATCTGCAGGCCTGGCTTTTGGAGCCAGTATGGATGGATCCATATTGAGTGGACAACCTGGCTTCAACAGGGGTCCGTGAGTGTACATCCACAGGCCTGCTTTGGGAGCCATTATGGATGGATCCATATTGAGTGGAAAGCCTGGCGTCATCAGGGGTCCGTGAATGTACATCTGCAGGCCTGCTTTGGGAGCCAGTATGGATGGATCCATATTGAGTGGAAAGCCTGGCGTCATCAGGGGTCCGTGAATGTACATCTGCAGGCCTGCTTTGGGAGCCAGTATGGATGGATCCATATTGAGTGGAAAGCCTGGCTTCAACAGGGGTCTGTGAATGTACATCTGCAGGCCTGCTTTGGGAGCCAGTATGGATGGATCCATATTGAGTGGAAAGTCTGGCTTCAACAGGGGTCCGTGAATGTACATCTGCAGGCCTGCTTTGGGGGCCAGTATGGATGGATCCATATTGAGTGGAAAGCCTGGCTTCAACAGGGGTCTGTGAATGTACATCTGCAGGCCTGCTTTGGGAGCCAGTATGGATGGATCCATATTGAGTGGAAAGCCTGGCTTCAACAGGGGTCCATGAGTGTACATCTGCAGGCCTGCTATGGGAGCCAGTATGGATGGATCCATATTGAGTGGAAAGCCTGGCTTCAACAGGGGTCCGTGAATGTACACCTGCAGGCCTGTTTTGGGAGCCAGTATGGATGGATCCATATTGAGTGGAAAGCCTGGCTTCAAAAGGGGTCCATGAGTGTACATCTGCAGGCCTGCTATGGGAGCCAGTATTGATGGATCCATATTGAGTGGAGAGCCTGGCTTCAACAGGGGTCCGTGAATGTACATCTGCAGGCCTGTTTTGGGAGCCAGTATGGATGGATCCATATTGAGTGGAAAGCCTGGCTTCAACAGGGGTCCATGAGTATACATCTGCAGGCCTGCTTTGGGAGCCAGTATGGATGGATCCATATTGAGTGGAAAGCCTGGCTTCAACAGGGGTCTGTGAATGTACATCTGCAGAACTGCTTTGGGAGCCAGAATGGATGGATCCATATTGAGTGGAAAGCCTGGCTTCAACAGGGGTCCCTGAATGTACATCTGCAGGCCTGCTTTGTGAGCCAGTATCGGTGGATCCATATTGAGTGGAAAGCCTGGCTTCAACAGGGGTCCCTGAATGTACATCTGCAGCCCTTTTTTGGGAGCCAGTATGGATGGATCCATATTGAGTGGAAAGCCTGGCTTCAACAGGGGTCCGTGAGTGTGCATCTGCAGGCCTGCTTTGGGAGCCAGTATGGATGGATCCATATTGAGTGGAAAGCCTGGCTTCAACAGGGGTCTGTGAATGTACATCTGCAGGCCTGCTTTGGGAGCCAGTATGGATGGATCCATATTGAGTGGAAAGCCTGGCTTCAACAGGGGTCCGTGAATGTACATCTGCAGGCCTGCTTTGGAAGCCAGTATGGATGGATCCAAATTGAGTGGCAAGCCTGGCTTCAACAGGAGTCTGTGAATGTACATCTGCAGGCCTGCTTTGGGAGCCTGTATGGATGGATCCATATTGAGTGGAAAGCCTGGCTTCAACAGGGGTCCGTGAGTATACATCTGCAGGCCTGCTTTGGGAGCCAGTATGGATGGATCCATATTGAGTGGAAAGCCTGGCTTCAACAGGGGTCTGTGAATGTACATCTGCAGGCCTGCTTTGGGAGCCAGTATGGATGGATCCATATTGAGTGGAAAGCCTGGCTTCAACAGGGGTCCGTGAGTATATATCTGCAGGCCTGCTTTGGGAGCCAGTATGGATGGATCCATATTGAGTGGAGAGCCTGGCTTCAACAGGGGTTTGTGAATGTACATCTGCAGGCCTGCTTTGGGAGCCAGTATGGATGGATCCATATTGAGTGGAAAGCCTGGCTTCAATAGGGGTCTGTGAATGTACATCTGCAGGCCTGCTTTGGGAGCCAGTATGGATGGATCCATATTGAGTGGAAAGCCTGTCTTCAACAGGGGTCCATGAGTGTACATCTGCAGGCCTGCTATGGGAGCCAGTATGGTTGGCTCCATATTGAGTGGAAAGCCTGGCTTCAACAGGGGTCCGTGAATGTACATCTGCAGGCCTGTTTTAGGAGCCAGTATGGATGGATCCATATTGAGTGGAAAGCCTGGCTTCAACAGGGGTCCGTGAGTATACATCTGCAGGCCTGCTTTGGGAGCCAGTATGGATGGATCCATATTGAGTGGAGAGCCTGGCTTCAACAGGGGTCTGTGAATGTACATCTGCAGGCCTGCTTTGGGAGCCAGTATGGATGGATCCATATTGAGTGGAAAGCCTGGCTTCAATAGGGGTCTGTGAATGTACATCTGCAGACCTGCTTTGGGAGCCAGAATGGATGGATCCATATTGATTGGAAAGCCTGGCTTCAACAGGGGTCCCTGAATGCACATCTGCAGGCCTGCTTTGTGAGCCAGTATCGGTGGATCCATATTGAGTGGAAAGCCTGGCTTCAACAGGGGTCCCTGAATGTACACCTGCAGCCCTGCTTTGTGAGCCAGTATGGATGGATCCATATTGAGTGGAAAGCCTGGCTTCAACAGGGGTCAGTGAATGTACATCTGCAGGCCTGCTTTGGGAGCCAGTATGGATGGATCCATATTGAGTGGAAAGCCTGGCTTCAACAGGGGTCCGTGAATGTACATCTGCAGGCCTGGCTTTGGGAGCCAGTATGGATGGATCCATATTGAGTGGAAAGCCTGGCTTCAACAGGGGTCCGCGAATGTACATCTGCAGGCCTGCTTTGGGAGCCAGTATGGATGGATCCATATTGAGTGGAAAGCCTGGCTTCAACAGGGGTCCGTGAGTGTACATCTGCAGGCCTGCTTTGGGAGCCAGTATGGATGGATCCATATTGAGTGGAAAGCCTTGCTTCAACAGGGGTCCGTGAATGTACATCTGCAGGCCTGCTTTGGGAGCCAGTATGGATGGATCCATATTGAGTGGAAAGCCTGGCTTCAACAGGGGTCTGTGAATGTACATCTGCAGGCCTGCTTTGGGAGCCAGTATGAATGGATCCATATTGAATGGAAAGCCTGGCTTCAACAGGGGTCCGTGATTGCACATTTGGAGGCCTGCTTTGGGAGCCAGTATGGATGGATCCATATTGAGTGGAAAGCCTGGCTTCAACAGGGGTCCGTGAATGTACATCTGCAGGCCTGCTTTGGGAACCAGTATGGATGGATCCATATTGAGTGGAAAGCCTGGCTTCAACAGCGGTCCGTGAGTGTACATCTGCAGGCCTGCTTTGAGAGCCAGTATGGATGGACCATATTGAGTGGAAAGCCTGGCTTCAACAGGGGTCCGTGAGTGTACATCTGCAGGCCTGGCTTTGGGAGCCAGTATGGATGGATCCATATTGAGTGGAAAGCCTGGCTTCAACAGGGGTCCGTGAATGTGCATCTGCAGGCCTGGCTTTGGGAGCCAGTATGGATGGATCCATATTGAGTGGACAACCTGGCTTCAACAGGGGTCCGTGAGTGTACATCTGCAGGCCTGCTTTGGGAGCCAGTATGGATGGATCCATATTGAGTGGAAAGCCTGGCTTCAACAGGGGTCCATGAGTGTACATCTGCAGGCCTGCTATGGGAGCCAGTATGGATGGATCCATATTGAGTGGAAAGCCTGGCTTCAACAGGGGTCCGTGAATGTACATCTGCAGGCCTGCTTTGGGAGCCAGTATGGATGGATACATATTGAGTGGAAAGCCTGGCTGCAACAGGGGTCCCTGAATGTACATGTGCAGGCCTGCTTTGTGAGCCAGTATGGATAGATCCATATTGAGTGGAGAGCCTGGCTTCAACAGGGGTCTGTGAATGCACATCTGCAGGCCTGCTTTGTGAGCCAGTATGGATGGATCCATATTGAGTGGAAAACCTGGCTTCAACAGGGGTCCCTGAATGTACATCTGCAGGCCTGCTTTGGGAGCCAGTATGGATGGATCCATGTTGAGTGGAGAGCCTGGCTTCGACAGGGGTCCGTGAATGTACATGTGCAGGCCTGCTTTCTGAGCCAGAATGGATGGACCATATTGAGTGGAAAGCCTGGCTTCAATAGGGGTCCGTGAATGCACATCTGCAGGCCTGCTTTGTGAGCCAGTATGGATGGATCCATATTGAGTGGCACGCCTGGCTTCAACAGGGGTTCCTGAATGTACATCTGCAGTCCTGCTTTGGGAGCCAGTATGGATGGATCCATATTGAGTGGAGAGACTGGCTTCAACAGGGGTCCCTGAATGTACATCTGCAGGCCTGCTTTGGGAGCCAGTATGGATGGATCCATATTGAGTGGAAAGCCTGGCTTCAACAGGGGTCCCTGAATGTACATCTGCAGGCCTGCTTTGGGAGCCAGTATGGATGGATCCATATTGAGTGGAAAGCCTGGCTTCAACAGGGGTCCGTGAGTGTACATCTGCAGGCCTGCTTTGAGAGCCAGTATGGATGGACAATATTGAGTGGAGAGCCTGGCTTCAACAGGGGTCCGTGAGTGTACATCTGCAGACCTGCATTGAGAGCCAGTATGGATGGACCATATTGAGTGGAAAGCCTGGCTTCAACAAGGGTCCCTCAATGTACATCTGCAGGCCTGGCTTTGGAAGCCAGTATGGATGGATCCATATTGAGTGGAAAGCTTGGCTTCAACAGGGGTCCGTGAATGTGCATCTGTAGGCCTGGCTTTGGGAGCCAGTATGCATCGATCCATATTGAGTGGACAACCTGGCTTCAACAGCGGTCCGTGAGTGTACATCTGCAGGCCTGCTTTGAGAGCCAGTATGGATGGACCATATTGAGTGGAAAGCCTGGCTTCAACAGGGGTCCGTGAGTGTACATCTGCAGGCCTGGCTTTGGGAGCCAGTATGGATGGATCCATATTGAGTGGAAAGCCTGGCTTCAACAGGGGTCCGTGAATGTGCATCTGCAGGCCTGGCTTTGGGAGCCAGTATGGATGGATCCATATTGAGTGGAAAGCCTGGCTTCAACAGGGGTCCGTGAATGTACATCTGCAGGCCTGCTTTGGGAGCCAGTATGGATGGATCCATATTGAGTGGAAAGCCTGGCTTCAACAGGGGTCCCTGAATGTACATCTGCAGGCCTGCTTTGGGAGCCAGTATGAATGGATCCATATTGAGTGGAAAGCCTGGCTTCAACAGGGGTCCGTGAGTATACATCTGCAGGCCTGCTTTAGGAGCCAGAATGGATGGATCCATATTGAGTGGAAAGCCTGGCTTCAACAGGGGTCAGTGAGTGTACATCTGCAGGCCTGCTTTGGGAGCCAGTATGGATGGATCCATATTGAGTGGAAAGCCTGGCTTCAACAGGGGTCCATGAGTGTACATCTGCAGGCCTGCTATGGGAGCCAGTATGGATGGATCCATATTGAGTGGAAAGCCTGGCTTCAACAGGGGTCCCTGAATGTACATCTACAGGCCTGCTTTGGGAGCCAGTATGGATGGATCCATATTGAGTGGAAAGCCTGTCTTCAACAAGGGTCCGTGAGTGTACATCTGCAGGCCTGCTTTGAGAGACAGTATGGATGGACCATATTGAGTGGAGAGCCTGGCTTCAACAGGGGTCCGTGAGTGCACATCTGCAGGCCTGCTTTGAGAGCCAGTATGGATGGACCATATTGAGTGGAAAGCCTGGCTTCAGCAGGGGTCCCTGAATGTACATCTGCAGGCCTGGCTTTGGAAGCCAGTATGGATGGATCCATATTGAGTGAAAAGCCTGGCTTCAACAGGGCTCCGTGAATGTGCATCTGCAGGCCTGGCTTTTGGAGCCAGTATGGATGGATCCATATTGAGTGGACAACCTGGCTTCAACAGGGGTCCGTGAGTGTACATCCACAGGCCTGCTTTGGGAGCCATTATGGATGGATCCATATTGAGTGGAAAGCCTGGCGTCATCAGGGGTCCGTGAATGTACATCTGCAGGCCTGCTTTGGGAGCCAGTATGGATGGATCCATATTGAGTGGAAAGCCTGGCTTCAACAGGGGTCCGTGAGTGTACATCTGCAGGCCTGCTTTGGGAGCCAGTATGGATGGATCCATATTGAGTGGAAAGCCTGGCTTCAACAGGGGTCTGTGAATGTACATCTGCAGGCCTGCTTTGGGAGCCAGTATGGATGGATACATATTGAGTGGAAAGCCTGGCTTCAACAGGGGTCCATGAGTGTACATCTGCAGGCCTGCTATGGGAGCCAGTATGGATGGATCCATATTGAGTGGAAAGCCTGGCTTCAACAGGGGTCCGTGAATGTACACCTGCAGGCCTGTTTTGGGAGCCAGTATGGATGGATCCATATTGAGTGGAAAGCCTGGCTTCAACAGGGGTCCATGAGTGTACATCTGCAGGCCTGCTATGGGAGCCAGTATTGATGGATCCATATTGAGTGGAGAGCCTGGCTTCAACAGGGGTCCGTGAATGTACATCTGCAGGCCTGTTTTGGGAGCCAGTATGGATGGATCCATATTGAGTGGAAAGCCTGGCTTTAACAGGGGTCCGTGAGTATACATCTGCTGGCCTACTTTGGGAGCCAGTATGGATGGATCCATATTGAGTGGAGAGCCTGGCTTCAACAGGGGTCTGTGAATGTACATCTGCAGGCCTGCTTTGGGAGCCAGTATGGATGGATCCATATTGAGTGGAAAGCCTGGCTTCAACAGGGGTCTGTGAATGTACATCTGCAGGCCTGCTTTGGGAGCCAGTATGGATGGATCCATATTGAGTGGAAAGCCTGGCTTCAACAGGGGTCCGTGAGAATACATCTGCAGGCCTGCTTTGGGAGCCAGTATGGATGGATCCATATTGAGTGGAGAGCCTGGCTTCAACAGGGGTCTGTGAATGTACATCTGCAGGCCTGCCTTGGGAGCCAGTATGGATGGATCCATATTGAGTGGAAAGCCTGGCTTCAATAGGGGTCTGTGAATGTACATCTGCAGGCCTGCTTTGGGAGCCAGTATGGATGGATCCATATTGAGTGGAAAGCCTGTCTTCAACAGGGGTCCATGAGTGTACATCTGCAGGCCTGCTATGGGAGCCAGTATGGATGGCTCCATATTGAGTGGAAAGCCTGGCTTCAACAGGGGTCCGTGAATGTACATCTGCAGGCCTGTTTTGGGAGCCAGTATGGATGGATCCATATTGAGTGGAAAGCCTGGCTTCAACAGGGGTCCGTGAGTATACATCTGCAGGCCTGCTTTGGGAGCCAGTATGGATGGATCCATATTGAGTGGAGAGCCTGGCTTCAACAGGGGTCTGTGAATGTACATCTGCAGGCCTGCTTTGGGAGCCAGTATGGATGGATCCATATTGAGTGAAAAGCCTGGCTTCAATAGGGGTCTGTGAATGTACATCTGCAGACCTGCTTTGGGAGCCAGAATGGATGGATCCATATTGATTGGAAAGCCTGGCTTCAACAGGGGTCCCTGAATGCACATCTGCAGGCCTGCTTTGTGAGCCAGTATCGGTGGATCCATATTGAGTGGAAAGCCTGGCTTCAACAGGGGTCCCTGAATGTACATCTGCAGCCCTGCTTTGTGAGCCAGTATGGATGGATCCATATTGAGTGGAAAGCCTGGCGTCAACAGGGGTCCGTGAATGTACATCTGCAGGCCTGGCTTTGGGAGCCAGTATGGATGGATCCATATTGAGTGGAAAGCCTGGCTTCAACAGGGGTCCGCGAATGTACATCTGCAGGCCTGCTTTGGGAGCCAGTATGGATGGATCCATATTGAGTGGAAAGCCTGGCTTCAACAGGTGTCAGTGAGTGTACATCTGCAGGCCTGCTTTGGGAGCCAGTATGGATGGATCCATATTGAGTGGAAAGCCTTGCTTCAACAGGGGTCCGTGAATGTACATCTGCAGGCCTGCTTTGGGAGCCAGTATGGATGGATCCATATTGAGTGGAAAACCTGGCTTCAACAGGGGTCTGTGAATGTACATCTGCAGGCCTGCTTTGGGAGCCAGTATGAATGGATCCATATTGAGTGGAAAGCCTGGCTTCAACAGGGGTCCGTGAATGTACATCTGCAGGCCTGCTTTGGGAACCAGTATGGATGGATCCATATTGAGTGGAAAGCCTGGCTTCAAAAGGGGTCCATGAGTGTACATCTGCAGGCCTGCTATGGGAGCCAGTATTGATGGATCCATATTGAGTGGAGAGCCTGGCTTCAACAGGGGTCCGTGAATGTACATCTGCAGGCCTGTTTTGGGAGCCAGTATGGATGGATCCATATTGAGTGGAAAGCCTGGCTTCAACAGGGGTCCATGAGTATACATCTGCAGGCCTGCTTTGGGAGCCAGTATGGATGGATCCATATTGAGTGGAAAGCCTGGCTTCAACAGGGGTCTGTGAATGTACATCTGCAGAACTGCTTTGGGAGCCAGAATGGATGGATCCATATTGAGTGGAAAGCCTGGCTTCAACAGGGGTCCCTGAATGTACATCTGCAGGCCTGCTTTGTGAGCCAGTATCGGTGGATCCATATTGATGGAAAGCCTGGCTTCAACAGGGGTCCCTGAATGTACATCTGCAGCCCTGTTTTGGGAGCCAGTATGGATGGATCCATATTGAGTGGAAAGCCTGGCTTCAACAGGGGTCCGTGAGTGTGCATCTGCAGGCCTGCTTTGGGAGCCAGTATGGATGGATCCATATTGAGTGGAAAGCCTGGCTTCAACAGGGGTCTGTGAATGTACATCTGCAGGCCTGCTTTGGGAGCCAGCATGGATGGATCCATATTGAGTGGAAAGCCTGGCTTCAACAGGGGTCCGTGAATGTACATCTGCAGGCCTGCTTTGGAAGCCAGTATGGATGGATCCAACTTGAGTGGCAAGCCTGGCTTCAACAGGAGTCTGTGAATGTACATCTGCAGGCCTGCTTTGGGAGCCTGTATGGATGGATCCATATTGAGTGGAAAGCCTGGCTTCAACAGGGGTCCGTGAGTATACATCTGCAGGCCTGCTTTGGGAGCCAGTATGGATGGATCCATATTGAGTGGAAAGCCTGGCTTCAACAGGGGTCTGTGAATGTACATCTGCAGGCCTGCTTTGGGAGCCAGTATGGATGGATCCATATTGAGTGGAAAGCCTGGCTTCAACAGGGGTCCGTGAGTATATATCTGCAGGCCTGCTTTGGGAGCCAGTATGGATGGATCCATATTGAGTGGAGAGCCTGGCTTCAACATGGGTCTGTGAATGTACATCTGCAGGCCTGCTTTGGGAGCCAGTATGGATGGATCCATATTGAGTGGAAAGCCTGGCTTCAATAGGGGTCTGTGAATGTACATCTGCAGGCCTGCTTTGGGAGCCAGTATGGATGGATCCATATTGAGTGGAAAGCCTGTCTTCAACAGGGGTCCATGAGTGTACATCTGCAGGCCTGCTATGGGAGCCAGTATGGATGGCTCCATATTGAGTGGAAAGCCTGGCTTCAACAGGGGTCCGTGAATGTACATCTGCAGGCCTGTTTTAGGAGCCAGTATGGATGGATCCATATTGAGTGGAAAGCCTGGCTTCAACAGGGGTCCGTGAGTATACATCTGCAGGCCTGCTTTGGGAGCCAGTATGGATGGATCCATATTGAGTGGAGAGCCTGGCTTCAACAGGGGTCTGTGAATGTACATCTGCAGGCCTGCTTTGGGAGCCAGTATGGATGGATCCATATTGAGTGGAAAGCCTGGCTTCAATAGGGGTCTGTGAATGTACATCTACAGACCTGCTTTGGGAGCCAGAATGGATGGATCCATATTGATTGGAAAGCCTGGCTTCAACAGGGGTCCCTGAATGCACATCTGCAGGCCTGCTTTGTGAGCCAGTATCGGTGGATCCATATTGAGTGGAAAGCCTGGCTTCAACAGGGGTCCCTGAATGTACACCTGCAGCCCTGCTTTGTGAGCCAGTATGGATGGATCCATATTGAGTGGAAAGCCTGGCTTCAACAGGGGTCAGTGAATGTACATCTGCAGGCCTGCTTTGGGAGCCAGTATGGATGGATCCATATTGAGTGGAAAGCCTGGCTTCAACAGGGGTCCGTGAATGTACATCTGCAGGCCTGGCTTTGGGAGCCAGTATGGATGGATCCATATTGAGTGGAAAGCCTGGCTTCAACAGGGGTCCGCGAATGTACATCTGCAGGCCTGCTTTGGGAGCCAGTATGGATGGATCCATATTGAGTGGAAAGCCTGGCTTCAACAGGGGTCCGTGAGTGTACATCTGCAGGCCTGCTTTGGGAGCCAGTATGGATGGATCCATATTGAGTGGAAAGCCTTGCTTCAACAGGGGTCCGTGAATGTACATCTGCAGGCCTGCTTTGGGAGCCAGTATGGATGGATCCATATTG
The DNA here is from genome assembly GCF_964204655.1 of Triturus cristatus. NCBI lineage: Eukaryota > Metazoa > Chordata > Amphibia > Caudata > Salamandridae > Triturus > Triturus cristatus. Next base: position 394,568,968 of record NC_140579.1, on the reverse strand, counting down.
AGTGGAAAGCCTGGTTTCAACAGGGGTCTGTGAATGTACATCTGCAGGCCTGCTTTGGGAGCCAGTATGAATGGATCCATATTGAATGGAAAGCCTGGCTTCAACAGGGGTCCGTGATTGCACATTTGGAGGCCTGCTTTGGGAGCCAGTATGGATGGATCCATATTGAGTGGAAAGCCTGGCTTCAACAGGGGTCCGTGAATGTACATCTGCAGGCCTGCTTTGGGAACCAGTATGGATGGATCCATATTGAGTGGAAAGCCTGGCTTCAACAGCGGTCCGTGAGTGTACATCTGCAGGCCTGCTTTGAGAGCCAGTATGGATGGACCATATTGAGTGGAAAGCCTGGCTTCAACAGGGGTCCGTGAGTGTACATCTGCAGGCCTGGCTTTGGGAGCCAGTATGGATGGATCCATATTGAGTGGAAAGCCTGGCTTCAACAGGGGTCCGTGAATGTGCATCTGCAGGCCTGGCTTTGGGAGCCAGTATGGATGGATCCATATTGAGTGGACAACCTGGCTTCAACAGGGGTCCGTGAGTGTACATCTGCAGGCCTGCTTTGGGAGCCAGTATGGATGGATCCATATTGAGTGGAAAGCCTGGCTTCAACAGGGGTCCATGAGTGTACATCTGCAGGCCTGCTATGGGAGCCAGTATGGATGGATCCATATTGAGTGGAAAGCCTGGCTTCAACAGGGGTCCGTGAATGTACATCTGCAGGCCTGCTTTGGGAGCCAGTATGGATGGATACATATTGAGTGGAAAGCCTGGCTGCAACAGGGGTCCCTGAATGTACATGTGCAGGCCTGCTTTGTGAGCCAGTATGGATAGATCCATATTGAGTGGAGAGCCTGGCTTCAGCAGGGGTCTGTGAATGCACATCTGCAGGCCTGCTTTGTGAGCCAGTATGGATGGATCCATATTGAGTGGAAAACCTGGCTTCAACAGGGGTCCCTGAATGTACATCTGCAGGCCTGCTTTGGGAGCCAGTATGGATGGATCCATGTTGAGTGGAGAGCCTGGCTTCGACAGGGGTCCGTGAATGTACATGTGCAGGCCTGCTTTCTGAGCCAGAATGGATGGACCATATTGAGTGGAAAGCCTGGCTTCAATAGGGGTCCGTGAATGCACATCTGCAGGCCTGCTTTGTGAGCCAGTATGGATGGATCCATATTGAGTGGCACGCCTGGCTTCAACAGGGGTTCCTGAATGTACATCTGCAGTCCTGCTTTGGGAGCCAGTATGGATGGATCCATATTGAGTGGAGAGACTGGCTTCAACAGGGGTCCCTGAATGTACATCTGCAGGCCTGCTTTGGGAGCCAGTATGGATGGATCCATATTGAGTGGAAAGCCTGGCTTCAACAGGGGTCCCTGAATGTACATCTGCAGGCCTGCTTTGGGAGCCAGTATGGATGGATCCATATTGAGTGGAAAGCCTGGCTTCAACAGGGGTCCGTGAGTGTACATCTGCAGGCCTGCTTTGAGAGCCAGTATGGATGGACAATATTGAGTGGAGAGCCTGGCTTCAACAGGGGTCCGTGAGTGTACATCTGCAGACCTGCTTTGAGAGCCAGTATGGATGGACCATATTGAGTGGAAAGCCTGGCTTCAACAAGGGTCCCTCAATGTACATCTGCAGGCCTGGCTTTGGAAGCCAGTATGGATGGATCCATATTGAGTGGAAAGCTTGGCTTCAACAGGGGTCCGTGAATGTGCATCTGTAGGCCTGGCTTTGGGAGCCAGTATGCATCGATCCATATTGAGTGGACAACCTGGCTTCAACAGCGGTCCGTGAGTGTACATCTGCAGGCCTGCTTTGAGAGCCAGTATGGATGGACCATATTGAGTGGAAAGCCTGGCTTCAACAGGGGTCCGTGAGTGTACATCTGCAGGCCTGGCTTTGGGAGCCAGTATGGATGGATCCATATTGAGTGGAAAGCCTGGCTTCAACAGGGGTCCGTGAATGTGCATCTGCAGGCCTGGCTTTGGGAGCCAGTATGGATGGATCCATATTGAGTGGAAAGCCTGGCTTCAACAGGGGTCCGTGAATGTACATCTGCAGGCCTGCTTTGGGAGCCAGTATGGATGGATCCATATTGAGTGGAAAGCCTGGCTTCAACAGGGGTCCCTGAATGTACATCTGCAGGCCTGCTTTGGGAGCCAGTATGAATGGATCCATATTGAGTGGAAAGCCTGGCTTCAACAGGGGTCCGTGAGTATACATCTGCAGGCCTGCTTTAGGAGCCAGAATGGATGGATCCATATTGAGTGGAAAGCCTGGCTTCAACAGGGGTCAGTGAGTGTACATCTGCAGGCCTGCTTTGGGAGCCAGTATGGATGGATCCATATTGAGTGGAAAGCCTGGCTTCAACAGGGGTCCATGAGTGTACATCTGCAGGCCTGCTATGGGAGCCAGTATGGATGGATCCATATTGAGTGGAAAGCCTGGCTTCAACAGGGGTCCCTGAATGTACATCTACAGGCCTGCTTTGGGAGCCAGTATGGATGGATCCATATTGAGTGGAAAGCCTGTCTTCAACAAGGGTCCGTGAGTGTACATCTGCAGGCCTGCTTTGAGAGACAGTATGGATGGACCATATTGAGTGGAGAGCCTGGCTTCAACAGGGGTCCGTGAGTGCACATCTGCAGGCCTGCTTTGAGAGCCAGTATGGATGGACCATATTGAGTGGAAAGCCTGGCTTCAGCAGGGGTCCCTGAATGTACATCTGCAGGCCTGGCTTTGGAAGCCAGTATGGATGGATCCATATTGAGTGAAAAGCCTGGCTTCAACAGGGCTCCGTGAATGTGCATCTGCAGGCCTGGCTTTTGGAGCCAGTATGGATGGATCCATATTGAGTGGACAACCTGGCTTCAACAGGGGTCCGTGAGTGTACATCCACAGGCCTGCTTTGGGAGCCATTATGGATGGATCCATATTGAGTGGAAAGCCTGGCGTCATCAGGGGTCCGTGAATGTACATCTGCAGGCCTGCTTTGGGAGCCAGTATGGATGGATCCATATTGAGTGGAAAGCCTGGCTTCAACAGGGGTCCGTGAGTGTACATCTGCAGGCCTGCTTTGGGAGCCAGTATGGATGGATCCATATTGAGTGGAAAGCCTGGCTTCAACAGGGGTCTGTGAATGTACATCTGCAGGCCTGCTTTGGGAGCCAGTATGGATGGATACATATTGAGTGGAAAGCCTGGCTTCAACAGGGGTCCATGAGTGTACATCTGCAGGCCTGCTATGGGAGCCAGTATGGATGGATCCATATTGAGTGGAAAGCCTGGCTTCAACAGGGGTCCGTGAATGTACACCTGCAGGCCTGTTTTGGGAGCCAGTATGGATGGATCCATATTGAGTGGAAAGCCTGGCTTCAACAGGGGTCCATGAGTGTACATCTGCAGGCCTGCTATGGGAGCCAGTATTGATGGATCCATATTGAGTGGAGAGCCTGGCTTCAACAGGGGTCCGTGAATGTACATCTGCAGGCCTGTTTTGGGAGCCAGTATGGATGGATGCATATTGAGTGGAAAGCCTGGCTTTAACAGGGGTCCGTGAGTATACATCTGCTGGCCTACTTTGGGAGCCAGTATGGATGGATCCATATTGAGTGGAGAGCCTGGCTTCAACAGGGGTCTGTGAATGTACATCTGCAGGCCTGCTTTGGGAGCCAGTATGGATGGATCCATATTGAGTGGAAAGCCTGGCTTCAACAGGGGTCTGTGAATGTACATCTGCAGGCCTGCTTTGGGAGCCAGTATGGATGGATCCATATTGAGTGGAAAGCCTGGCTTCAACAGGGGTCCGTGAGTATACATCTGCAGGCCTGCTTTGGGAGCCAGTATGGATGGATCCATATTGAGTGGAGAGCCTGGCTTCAACAGGGGTCTGTGAATGTACATCTGCAGGCCTGCCTTGGGAGCCAGTATGGATGGATCCATATTGAGTGGAAAGCCTGGCTTCAATAGGGGTCTGTGAATGTACATCTGCAGGCCTGCTTTGGGAGCCAGTATGGATGGATCCATATTGAGTGGAAAGCCTGTCTTCAACAGGGGTCCATGAGTGTACAGCTGCAGGCCTGCTATGGGAGTCAGTATGGATGGCTCCATATTGAGTGGAAAGCCTGGCTTCAACAGGGGTCCGTGAATGTACATCTGCAGGCCTGTTTTGGGAGCCAGTATGGATGGATCCATATTGAGTGGAAAGCCTGGCTTCAACAGGGGTCCGTGAGTATACATCTGCAGGCCTGCTTTGGGAGCCAGTATGGATGGATCCATATTGAGTGGAGAGCCTGGCTTCAACAGGGGTCTGTGAATGTACATCTGCAGGCCTGCTTTGGGAGCCAGTATGGATGGATCCATATTGAGTGAAAAGCCTGGCTTCAATAGGGGTCTGTGAATGTACATCTGCAGACCTGCTTTGGGAGCCAGAATGGATGGATCCATATTGATTGGAAAGCCTGGCTTCAACAGGGGTCCCTGAATGCACATCTGCAGGCCTGCTTTGTGAGCCAGTATCGGTGGATCCATATTGAGTGGAAAGCCTGGCTTCAACAGGGGTCCCTGAATGTACATCTGCAGCCCTGCTTTGTGAGCCAGTATGGATGGATCCATATTGAGTGGAAAGCCTGGCTTCAACAGGGGTCCGTGAATGTACATCTGCAGGCCTGGCTTTGGGAGCCAGTATGGATGGATCCATATTGAGTGGAAAGCCTGGCTTCAACAGGGGTCCGCGAATGTACATCTGCAGGCCTGCTTTGGGAGCCAGTATGGATGGATCCATATTGAGTGGAAAGCCTGGCTTCAACAGGTGTCAGTGAGTGTACATCTGCAGGCCTGCTTTGGGAGCCAGTATGGATGGATCCATATTGAGTGGAAAGCCTTGCTTCAACAGGGGTCCGTGAATGTACATCTGCAGGCCTGCTTTGGGAGCCAGTATGGATGGATCCATATTGAGTGGAAAACCTGGCTTCAACAGGGGTCTGTGAATGTACATCTGCAGGCCTGCTTTGGGAGCCAGTATGAATGGATCCATATTGAGTGGAAAGCCTGGCTTCAACAGGGGTCCGTGAATGTACATCTGCAGGCCTGCTTTGGGAACCAGTATGGATGGATCCATATTGAGTGGAAAGCCTGGCTTCAACAGCGGTCCGTGAGTGTACATCTGCAGGCCTGCTTTGAGAGCCAGTATGGATGGACCATATTGAGTGGAAAGCCTGGCTTCAACAGGGGCCCGTGAGTGTACATCTGCAGGCCTGGCTTTGGGAGTCAGTATGGATGGATCCATATTGAGTGGAAAGCCTGGCTTCAACAGGGGTCCGTGAATGTGCATCTGCAGGCCTGGCTTTGGGAGCCAGTATGGATGGATCCATATTGAGTGGACAACCTGGCTTCAACAGGGGTCCGTGAGTGTACATCTGCAGGCCTGCTTTGGGAGCCATTATGGATGGATCCATATTGAGTGGAAAGCCTGGCTTCATCAGGGGTCCGTGAATGTACATCTGCAGGCCTGCTTTGGGAGCCAGTATGGATGGATCCATATTGAGTGGAAAGCCTGGCTTCAACAGGGGTCCGTGAGTGTACATCTGCAGGCCTGCTTTGGGAGCCAGTATGGATGGATCCATATTGAGTGGAAAGCCTGGCTTCAACAGGGGTCCATGAGTGTACATCTGCAGGCCTGCTATGGGAGCCAGTATGGATGGATCCATATTGAGTGGAAAGCCTGGCTTCAACAGGGGTCTGTGAATGTACATCTGCAGGCCTGCTTTGGGAGCCAGTATGGATGGATACATATTGAGTGGAAAGCCTGGCTTCAACAGGGGTCCCTGAATGTACATGTGCAGGCCTGCTTTGTGAGCCAGTATGGATGGATCCATATTGAGTGAAGAGCCTGGCTTCAACAGGGGTCTGTGAATGCACATCTGCAGGCCTGCTTTGTGAGCCAGTATGGATGGATCCATATTGAGTGGAAAACCTGGCTTCAACAGGGGTCCCTGAATGTACATCTGCAGGCCTGCTTTGGGAGCCAGTATGGATGGATCCATGTTGAGTGGAGAGCCTGGCTTCGACAGGGGTCCGTGAATGTACATGTGCAGGCCTGCTTTCTGAGCCAGAATGGATGGACCATATTGAGTGGAAAGCCTGGCTTCAATAGGGGTCCGTGAATGCACATCTGCAGGCCTGCTTTGTGAGCCAGTATGGATGGATCCATATTGAGTGGCACGCCTGGCTTCAACAGGGGTTCCTGAATGTACATCTGTAGTCCTGCTTTGGGAGCCAGTATGGATGGATCCATATTGAGTGGAGAGACTGGCTTCAACAGGGGTCCCTGAATGTACATCTGCAGGCCTGCTTTGGGAGCCATTATGGATGGATCCATATTGAGTGGAAAGCCTGGCTTCAACAGGGGTCCCTGAATGTACATCTGCAGGCCTGCTTTGGGAGCCAGTATGGATTAATCCATATTGAGTGGAAAGCCTGGCTTCAACAGGGGTCCGTGAGTGTACATCTGCAGGCCTGCTTTGAGAGCCAGTATGGATGGACCATATTGAGTGGAGAGCCTGGCTTCAACAGGGGTCCGTGAGTGTACATCTGCAGACCTGCTTTGAGAGCCAGTATGGATGGACCATATTGAGTGGAAAGCCTGGCTTCAACAAGGGTCCCTGAATGTACATCTGCAGGCCTGGCTTTGGAAGCCAGTATGGATGGATCCATATTGAGTGGAAAGCCTGGCTTCAACAGGGGTCCGTGAATGTGCATCTGCAGGCCTGGCTTTGGGAGCCAGTATGCATGGATCCATATTGAGTGGACAACCTGGCTTCAACAGCGGTCCGTGAGTGTACATCTTCAGGCCTGCTTTGAGAGCCAGTATGGATGGACCATATTGAGTGGAAAGCCTGGCTTCAACAGGGGTCCGTGAGTGTACATCTGCAGGCCTGGCTTTGGGAGCCAGTATGGATGGATCCATATTGAGTGGAAAGCCTGGCTTCAACAGGGGTCCGTGAATGTGCATCTGCAGGCCTGGCTTTGGGAGCCAGTATGGATGGATCCATATTGAGTGGAAAGCCTGGCTTCAACAGGGGTCCGTGAATGTACATCTGCAGGCCTGCTTTGGGAGCCAGTATGGATGGATCCATATTGAGTGGAAAGCCTGGCTTCAACAGGGGTCCCTGAATGTACATCTGCAGGCCTGCTTTGGGAGCCAGTATGAATGGATCCATATTGAGTGGAAAGCCTGGCTTCAACAGGGGTCCGTGAGTATACATCTGCAGGCCTGCTTTAGGAGCCAGTATGGATGGATCCATATTGAGTGGAAAGCCTGGCTTCAACAGGGGTCCGTGAGTGTACATCTGCAGGCCTGCTTTGGGAGCCAGTATGGATGGATCCATATTGAGTGGAAAGCCTGGCTTCAACAGGGGTCCATGAGTGTACATCTGCAGGCCTGCTATGGGAGCGAGTATGGATGGATCCATATTGAGTGGAAAGCCTGGCTTCAACAGGGGTCCGTGAATGTACATCTGCAGGCCTGCTTTGGGAGCCAGTATGGATGGATCCATATTGAGTGGAGAGCCTGGCTTCAACAGGGGTCTGTGAATGCACATATGCAGGCCTGCTTTGTGAGCCAGTATGGATGGATACGTATTGAGTGGAAAGCCTGGCTTCAACAGGGGTCCCTGAATGTACATGTGCAGGCCTGCTTTGTGAGCCAGTATGGATAGATCCATATTGAGTGGAAAACCTGGCTTCAACAGGGGTCCCTGAATGTACATCTGCAGGCCTACTTTGGGAGCCAGTATGGATGGATTCATGTTGAGTGGAGAGCCTGGCTTTTACAGGGGTCCGTGAATGTACATGTGCAGGCCTGCTTTCTGAGCCAGAATGGATGGACCATATTGAGTGGAAAGCCTGGCTTCAATAGGGGTCCGTGATTGCATCCCTGCAGGCCTCCTTTGTGAGCCAGTATGGATGGATCCATATTGAGTGGCACGCCTGGCTTCCACAGGGGTTCCTGAATGTACATCTGCAGTCCTGCTTTGGGAGCCAGTATGGATGGATCCATATTGAGTGGAGAGACTGGCTTCAACAGGGGTCCCTGAATGTACATCTGCAGGCCTGCTTTGGGAGCCAGTATGGATGGACCATATTGAGTGGAGAGCCTGGCTTCAACAGGGGTCCGTGAGTGTACATCTGCAGGCCTGCTTTGAGAGCCAGTATGGATGGACCATATTGAGTGGAAAGCCTGGCTTCAACAAGGGTCCCTGAATGTACATCTGCAGGCCTGGCTTTGGAAGCCAGTATGGATGGATCCATATTGAGTGGAAAGCCTGGCTTCAACAGGGGTCCGTGAATGTGCATCTGCAGGCCTGGCTTTGGGAGCCAGTATGCATGGATCCATATTGAGTGGACAACCTGGCTTCAACAGCGGTCCGTGAGTGTACATCTGCAGGCCTGGCTTTGGGAGCCAGTATGGATGGATCCATATTGAGTGGAAAGCCTGGCTTCAACAGGGGTCCGTGAATGTACATCTGCAGGCCTGCTTTGGGAGCCAGTATGGATGGATCGATATTGAGTGGAAAGCCTGGCTTCAACAGGGGTCCCTGAATGTACATCTGCAGGCCTGCTTTGGGAGTCAGTATGAATGGATCCATATTGAGTGGAAATCCTGGCTTCAACAGGGGTCCGTGAGTATACATCTGCAGGCCTGCTTTAGGAGCCAGTATGGATGGATCCATATTGAGTGGAAAGCCTGGCTTCAACAGGGGTCCGTGAGTGTACATCTGCAGTCCTGCTATGGGAGCCAGTATGGATGGATCCATATTGAGTGGAAAGCCTGGCTTCAACAGGGGTCCATGAGTGTACATCTGCAGGCCTGCTATGGGAGCCAGTATGGATGGATCCATATTGAGTGGAAAGCCTGGCTTCAACAGGGGTCTGTGAATGTACATCTGCAGGCCTCCTTTGGGAGCCAGTATGGATGGATACATATTGAGTGGAAAGCCTGGCTTCAACAGGGGTCCCTGAATGTACATGTGCAGGCCTGCTTTGTGAGCCAGTATGGATGGATCCATATTGAGTGGAGAGCCTGGCTTCAACAGGGGTCTGTGAATGCACATCTGCAGGCCTGCTTTGTGAGCCAGTATGGATGGATCCATATTGAGTGGAAAACCTGGCTTCAACAGGGGTCCCTGAATGTACATCTGCAGGCCTGCTTTGGGAGCCAGTATGGATGGATCCATGTTGAGTGGAGAGCCTGGCTTCGACAGGGGTCCGTGAATGTACAGGTGCAGGCCTGCTTTCTGAGCCAGAATGGATGGACCATATTGAGTGGAAAGCCTGGCTTCAATAGGGGTCCGTGAATGCACATCTGCAGGCCTGCTTTGTGAGCCAGTATGGATGGATCCATATTGAGTGGCACGCCTGGCTTCAACAGGGGTTCCTGAATGTACATCTGCAGTCCTGCTTTGGGAGCCAGTATGGATGGATCCATATTGAGTGGAGAGACTGGCTTCAACAGGGGTCCCTGAATGTACATCTGCAGGCCTGCTTTGGGAGCCAGTATGGATGGATCCATATTGAGTGGAAAGCCTGGCTTCAACAGGGGTCCCTGAATGTACATCTGCAGGCGTGCTTTGGGAGCCAGTATGGATGGATCCATATTGAGTGGAAAGCCTGGCTTCAACAGGGGTCCGTGAGTGTGCATCTGCAGGCCTGGCTTTGGGAGCCAGTATGCATGGATCCATATTGAGTGGACAACCTGGCTTCAACAGCGGTCCGTGAGTGTACATCTTCAGGCCTGCTTTGAGAGCCAGTATGGATGGACCATATTGAGTGGAAAGCCTGGCTTCAACAGGGGTCCGTGAGTGTACATCTGCAGGCCTGGCTTTGGGAGCCAGTATGGATGGATCCATATTGAGTGGAAAGCCTGGCTTCAACAGGGGTCCGTGAATGTGCATCTGCAGGCCTGGCTTTGGGAGCCAGTATGGATGGATCCATATTGAGTGGAAAGCCTGGCTTCAACAGGGGTCCGTGAATGTACATCTGCAGGCCTGCTTTGGGAGCCAGTATGGATGGATCCATATTGAGTGGAAAGCCTGGCTTCAACAGGGGTCCCTGAATGTGCATCTGCAGGCCTGGCTTTGGGAGCCAGTATGGATGGATCCATATTGAGTGGAAAGCCTGGCTTCAACAGGGGTCCGTGAATGTACATCTGCAGGCCTGCTTTGGGAGCCAGTATGGATGGATCCATATTGAGTGGAAAGCCTGGCTTCAACAGGGGTCCCTGAATGTACATCTGCAGGCCTGCTTTGGGAGCCAGTATGGATGGATCCATATTGAGTGGAAAGCCTGGCTTCAACAGGGGTCCGTGAATGTACATCTGCAGGCCTGCTTTGGGATCCAGTATGGATGGATCCATATTGAGTGGAAAGCCTGGCTTCAACAGGGGTCCCTGAATGTACATCTGCAGGCCTGCTTTGGGAGCCAGTATGAATGGATCCATATTGAGTGGAAAGCCTGGCTTCAACAGGGGTCCGTGAGTATACATCTGCAGGCCTGCTTTAGGAGCCAGTATGGATGGATCCATATTGAGTGGAAAGCCTGGCTTCAACAGGGGTCCGTGAGTGTACATCTGCAGGCCTGCTTTGGGAGCCAGTATGGATGGATCCATATTGAGTGGAAAGCCTGGCTTCAACAGGGGTCCATGAGTGTATATCTGCAGGCCTGCTATGGGAGCCAGTATGGATGGATCCATATTGAGTGGAAAGCCTGGCTTCAACAGGGGTCCGTGAATGTACATCTGCAGGCCTGCTTTGGGAGCCAGTATGGATGGATCCATATTGAGTGGAGAGCCTGGCTTCAACAGGGGTCTGTGAATGCACATATGCAGGCCTGCTTTGTGAGCCAGTATGGATGGATACGTATTGAGTGGAAAGCCTGGCTTCAACAGGGGTCCCTGAATGTACATGTGCAGGCCTGCTTTGTGAGCCAGTATGGATAGATCCATATTGAGTGGAAAACCTGGCTTCAACAGGTGTCCCTGAATGTACATCTGCAGGCCTACTTTGGGAGCCAGTATGGATGGATTCATGTTGAGTGGAGAGCCTGGCTTTGACAGGGGTCCGTGAATGTACATGTGCAGGCCTGCTTTCTGAGCCAGAATGGATGGACCATATTGAGTGGAAAGCCTGGCTTCAATAGGGATCCGTGAATGCATCCCTGCAGGCCTCCTTTGTGAGCCAGTATGGATGGATCCATATTGAGTGGCACGCCTGGCTTCCACAGGGGTTCCTGAATGTACATCTGCAGTCCTGCTTTGGGAGCCAGTATGGATGGATCCATATTGAGTGGAGAGACTGGCTTCAACAGGGGTCCCTGAATGTACATCTGCAGGCCTGCTTTGGGAGCCAGTATGGATGGACCATATTGAGTGGAGAGCCTGGCTTCAACAGGGGTCCGTGAGTGTACATCTGCAGGCCTGCTTTGAGAGCCAGTATGGATGGACCATATTGAGTGGAAAGCCTGGCTTCAACAAGGGTCCCTGAATGTACATCTGCAGGCCTGGCTTTGGAAGCCAGTATGGATGGATCCATATTGAGTGGAAAGCCTGGCTTCAACAGGGGTCCGTGAATGTGCATCTGCAGGCCTGGCTTTGGGAGCCAGTATGCATGGATCCATATTGAGTGGACAACCTGGCTTCAACAGCGGTCCGTGAGTGTACATCTGCAGGCCTGCTTTGAGAGCCAGTATGGATGGACCATATTGAGTGGAAAGCCTGGCTTCAACAGGGATCCGTGAGTGTACATCTGCAGGCCTGGCTTTGGGAGCCAGTATGGATGGATCCATATTGAGTGGAAAGCCTGGCTTCAACAGGGGTCCGTGAATGTACATCTGCAGGCCTGCTTTGGGAGCCAGTATGGATGGATCCATATTGAGTGGAAAGCCTGGCTTCAACAGGGGTCCCTGAATGTACATCTGCAGGCCTGCTTTGGGAGTCAGTATGAATGGATCCATATTGAGTGGAAATCCTGGCTTCAACAGGGGTCCGTGAGTATACATCTGCAGGCCTGCTTTAGGAGCCAGTATGGATGGATCCATATTGAGTGGAAAGCCTGGCTTCAACAGGGGTCCGTGAGTGTACATCTGCAGGCCTGCTTTGGGAGCCAGTATGGATGGATCCATATTGAGTGGAAAGCCTGGCTTCAACAGGGGTCCATGAGTGTACATCTGCAGGCCTGCTATGGGAGCCAGTATGGATGGATCCATATTGAGTGGAAAGCCTGGCTTCAACAGGGGTCCGTGAATGTACATCTGCAGGCCTGCTTTGGGAGCCAGTATGGATGGATCCATATTGAGTGGAAAGCCTGGCTTCAACAGGGGTCCGTGAGTGTACATCTGCAGGCATGCTTTGGGAGCTAGTATGGATGGATCCATATTGAGTGGAGAGCCTGGCTTCAACAGGGGTCTGTGAATGCACATCTGCAGGCCTGCTTTGTGAGCCAGTATGGATGGATACGTATTGAGTGGAAAGCCTGGCTTCAACAGGGGTCTCTGAATCTACATGTGCAGGCCTGCTTTGTGAGCCAGTATGGATGGATCCATATTGAGTGGAAAGCCTGGCTTCAACAGGGGTCCCTGAATGTACATCTGCAGGCCTGCTTTGGGAGTCAGTATGAATGGATCCATATTGAGTGGAAATCCTGGCTTCAACAGGGGTCCGTGAGTATACATCTGCAGGCCTGCTTTAGGAGCCAGTATGGATGGATCCATATTGAGTGGAAAGCCTGGCTTCAACAGGGGTCCGTGAGTGTACATCTGCAGGCCTGCTTTGGGAGCCAGTATGGATGGATCCATATTGAGTGGAAAGCCTGGCTTCAACAGGGGTCCATGAGTGTACATCTGCAGGCCTGCTATGGGAGCCAGTATGGATGGATCCATATTGAGTGGAAAGCCCGGCTTCAACAGGGGTCCGTGAATGTACATCTGCAGGCCTGCTTTGGGAGCCAGTATGGATGGATCCATATTGAGTGGAAAGCCTGGCTTCAACAGGGGTCCGTGAGTGTACATCTGCAGGCCTGCTTTGGGAGCCAGTATGGATGGATCCATATTGAGTGGAGAGCCTGGCTTCAACAGGGGTCTGTGAATGCACATCTGCAGGCCTGCTTTGTGAGCCAGTATGGATGGATACGTATTGAGTGGAAAGCCTGGCTTCAACAGGGGTCCCTGAATCTACATGTGCAGGCCTGCTTTGTGAGCCAGTATGGATAGATCCATATTGAGTGGAAAACCTGGCTTCAACAGGGGTCCCTGAATGTACATCTGCAGGCCTACTTTGGGAGCCAGTATGGATGGATTCATGTTGAGTGAAGAGCCTGGCTTTGACAGGGGTCCGTGAATGTAAGTGTGCAGGCCTGCTTTCTGAGCCAGAATGGATGGACCATATTGAGTGGAAAGCCTGGCTTCAATAGGGGTCCGTGAATGCATCCCTGCAGGCCTCCTTTGTGAGCCAGTATGGATGGATCCATATTGAGTGGCACGCCTGGCTTCCACAGGGGTTCCTGAATGTACATCTGCAGTCCTGCTTTGGGAGCCAGTATGGATGGATCCATATTGAGTGGAGAGACTGGCTTCAACAGGGGTCCCTGAATGTACATCTGCAGGCCTGCTTTGGGAGCCAGTATGGATGGATCCATATTGAGTGGAAAGCCTGGCTTCAACAGGGGTCCCTGAATGTACATCTACAGGCCTGCTTTGGGAGCCAGTATGGATGGATCCATATTGATTGGAAAGCCTGTCTTCAACAGGGGTCCGTCAGTGTACATCTGCAGGCCTGCTTTGAGAGACAGTATGGATGGACCATATTGAGTGGAGAGCCTGGCTTCAACAGGGGTCCGTGAGTGTACATCTGCAGGCCTGCTTTGAGAGCCAGTATGGATGGACCATATTGAGTGGAAAGCCTGGCTTCAACAGGGGTCCCTGAATGTACATCTGCAGGCCTGACTTTGGAAGCCAGTATGGATGGATCCGTATTGAGTGGAAAGCCTGGCTTCAACAGGGCTCCGTGAATGTGCATCTGTAGGCCTGGCTTTTGGAGCCAGTATGGATGGATCCATATTGAGTGGACAACCTGGCTTCAACAGGGGTCCGTGAGTGTACATCCACAGGCCTGCTTTGGGAGCCATTATGGATGGATCCATATTGAGTGGAAAGCCTGGCGTCATCAGGGGTCCGTGAATGTACATCTGCAGGCCTGCTTTGGGAGCCAGTATGGATGGATCCATATTGAGTGGAAAGCCTGGCTTCAACAGGGGTCCGTGAGTGTACATCTGCAGGCCTGCTTTGGGAGCCAGTATGGATGGATCCATATTGAGTGGAAAGCCTGGCTTCAACAGGGGTCTGTGAATGTACATCTGCAGGCCTGCTTTGGGAGCCAGTATGGATGGATCCATATTGAGTGGAAAGCCTGGCTTCAACAGGGGTATGTGAATATACATCTGCAGGCCTGCTTTGGGGGCCAGTGTGGATGGATCCATATTGAGTGGAAAGCCTGGCTTCAACAGGGGTCTGTGAATGTACATCTGCAGGCCTGCTTTGGGAGCCAGTATGGATGGATCCATATTGAGTGGAAAGCCTGGCTTCAACAGGGGTCCATGAGTGTACATCTGCAGGCCTGCTATGGGAGCCAGTATGGATGGATCCATATTGAGTGGAAAGCCTGGCTTCAACAGGGGTCCGTGAATGTACACCTGCAGGCCTGTTTTGGGAGCCAGTATGGATGGATCCTTATTGAGTGGAAAGCCTGGCTTCAACAGGGGTCCATGAGTGTACATCTGCAGGCCTGCTATGGGAGCCAGTATTGATGGATCCATATTGAGTGGAGAGCCTGGCTTCAACAGAGGTCCGTGAATGTACATCTGCAGGCCTGTTTTGGGTGCCAGTATGGATGGATCCACATTGAGTGGAAAGCCTGGCTTCAACAGGGGTCCATGAGTATACATCTGCAGGCCTGCTTTGGGAGCCAGTATGGATGGATCCATATTGAGTGGAAAGCCTGGCTTCAACAGGGGTCTGTGAATGTACATCTGCAGAACTGCTTTGGGAGCCAGAATGGATGGATCCATATTGAGTGGAAAGCCTGGCTTCAACAGGGGTCCCTGAATGTACATCTGCAGGCCTGCTTTGTGAGCCAGTATCGGTGGATCCATATTGAGTGGAAAGCCTGGCTTCAACAGGGGTCCCTGAATGTACATCTGCAGCCCTGTTTTGGGAGCCAGTATGGATGGATCCATATTGAGTGGAAAGCCTGGCTTCAACAGGGGTCCGTGAGTGTGCATCTGCAGGCCTGCTTTGGGAGCCAGTATGGATGGATCCATATTGAGTGGAAAGCCTGGCTTCAACAGGGGTCTGTGAATGTACATCTGCAGGCCTGCTTTGGGAGCCAGTATGGATGGATCCATATTGAGTGGAAAGCCTGGCTTCAACAGGGGTCCGTGAATGTACATCTGCAGGCCTGCTTTGGAAGCCAGTATGGATGGATCCATATTGAGTGGCAAGCCTGGCTTCAACAGGAGTCTGTGAATGTACATCTGCAGGCCTGCTTTGGGAGCCTGTATGGATGGATCCATATTGAGTGGAAAGCCTGGCTTCAACAGGGGTCCGTGAGTATACATCTGCAGGCCTGCTTTGGGAGCCAGTATGGATGGATCCATATTGAGTGGAGAGCCTGGCTTCAAAAGGGGTCTGTGAATGTACATCTGCAGGCCTGCTTTGGGAGCCAGTATGGATGGATCCATATTGAGTGGAAAGCCTGGCTTCAACAGGGGTCTGTGAATGTACATCTGCAGGCCTGCTTTGGGAGCCAGTATGGATGGATCCATATTGAGTGGAAAGCCTGGCTTCAACAGGGGTCCGTGAGTATACATCTGCAGGCCTGCTTTGGGAGCCAGTATGGATGGATCCATATTGAGTGGAGAGCCTGGCTTCAACAGGGGTCTGTGAATGTACATCTGCAGGCCTGCTTTGGGAGCCAGTATGGATGGATCCATATTGAGTGGAAAGCCTGGCTTCAATAGGGGTCTGTGAATGTACATCTGCAGGCCTGCTTTGGGAGCCAGTATGGATGGATCCATATTGAGTGGAAAGCCTGTCTTCAACAGGGGTCCATGAGTGTACATCTGCAGGCCTGCTATGGGAGCCAGTATGGATGGCTCCATATTGAGTGGAAAGCCTGGCTTCAACAGGGGTCCGTGAATGTACATCTGCAGGCCTGTTTTGGGAGCCAGTATGGATGGATCCATATTGAGTGGAAAGCCTGGCTTCAACAGGGGTCCGTGAGTATACATCTGCAGGCCTGCTTTGGGAGCCAGTATGGATGGATCCATATTGAGTGGAGAGCCTGGCTTCAACAGGGGTCTGTGAATGTACATCTGCAGATCTGCTTTGGGAGCCAGAATGGATGGATCCATATTGATTGGAAAGCCTGGCTTCAACAGGGGTCCCTGAATGCACATCTGCAGGCCTGCTTTGTGAGCCAGTATCGGTGGATCCATATTGAGTGGAAAGCCTGGCTTCAACAGGGGTCCCTGAATGTACATCTGCAGGCCTGCTTTGGGAGCCAGTATGGATGGATCCATGTTGAGTGGAGAGCCTGGCTTCGACAGGGGTCCGTGAATGTACATGTGCAGGCCTGCTTTCTGAGCCAGAATGGATGGACCATATTGAGTGGAAAGCCTGGCTTCAATAGGGGTCCGTGAATGCACATCTGCAGGCCTGCTTTGTGAGCCAGTATGGATGGATCCATATTGAGTGGCACGCCTGGCTTCAACAGGTGTTCCTGAATGTACATCTGCAGTCCTGCTTTGGGAGCCAGTATGGATGGATCCATATTGAGTGGAGAGACTGGCTTCAACAGGGGTCCCTGAATGTACATCTGCAGGCCTGCTTTGGGAGCCAGTATGGATGGATCCATATTGAGTGGAAAGCCTGGCTTCAACAGGGGTCCCTGAATGTACATCTGCAGGCCTGCTTTGGGAGCCAGTATGAATGGATCCATATTGAGTGGAAAGCCTGGCTTCAACAAGGGTCCCTGAATGTACATCTGCAGGCCTGGCTTTGGAAGCCAGTATGGATGGATCCATATTGAGTGGAAAGCTTGGCTTCAACAGGGGTCCGTGAATGTGCATCTGTAGGCCTGGCTTTGGGAGCCAGTATGCATGGATCCATATTGAGTGGACAACCTGGCTTCAACAGCGGTCCGTGAGTGTACATCTGCAGGCCTGCTTTGAGAGCCAGTATGGATGGACCATATTGAGTGGAAAGCCTGGCTTCAACAGGGGTCCGTGAGTGTACATCTGCAGGCCTGGCTTTGGGAGCCAGTATGGATGGATCCATATTGAGTGGAAAGCCTGGCTTCAACAGGGGTCCGTGAATGTGCATCTGCAGGCCTGGCTTTGGGAGACAGTATGGATGGATCCATATTGAGTGGAAAGCCTGGCTTCAACAGGGGTCCGTGAAAGTACATCTGCAGGCCTGCTTTGGGAGCCAGTATGGATGGATCCATATTGAGTGGAAAGCCTGGCTTCAACAGGGGTCCCTGAATGTACATCTGCAGGCCTGCTTTGGGAGCCAGTATGAATGGATCCATATTGAGTGGAAAGCCTGGCTTCAACAGGGGTCCGTGAGTATACATCTGCAGGCCTGCTTTAGGAGCCAGTATGGATGGATCCATATTGAGTGGAAAGCCTGGCTTCAACAGGGGTCAGTGAGTGTACATCTGCAGTCCTGCTTTGGGAGCCAGTATGCATGGATCCATATTGAGTGGAAAGCCTGGCTTCAACAGGGGTCCATGAGTGTACATCTGCAGGCCTGCTATGGGAGCCAGTATGGATGGATCCATATTGAGTGGAAAGCCTGGCTTCAACAGGGGTCCGTGAATGTACATCTGCAGGCCTGCTTTGGGAGCCAGTATGGATGGATCCATATTGAGTGGAGAGCCTGGCTTCAACAGGGGTCTGTGAATGCACATATGCAGGCCTGCTTTGTGAGCCAGTATGGATGGATACGTATTGAGTGGAAAGCCTGGCTTCAACAGGGGTCCCTGAATGTACATGTGCAGGCCTGCTTTGTGAGCCAGTATGGATAGATCCATATTGAGTGGAAAACCTGGCTTCAACAGGGGTCCCTGAATGTACATCTGCAGGCCTACTTTGGGAGCCAGTATGGATGGATTCATGTTGAGTGGAGAGCCTGGCTTTGACAGGGGTCCGTGAATGTACATGTGCAGGCCTGCTTTCTGAGCCAGAATGGATGGACCATATTGAGTGGAAAGCCTGGCTTCAATAGGGGTCCGTGAATGCACCCCTGCAGGCCTCCTTTGTGAGCCAGCATGGATGGATCCATATTGAGTGGCACGCCTGGCTTCCACAGGGGTTCCTGAATGTACATCTGCAGTCCTGCTTTGGGAGCCAGTATGGATGGATCCATATTGAGTGGAGAGACTGGCTTCAACAGGGGTCCCTGAATGTACATCTGCAGGCCTGCTTTGGGAGCCAGTATGGATGGATCCATATTGAGTGGAAAGCCTGTCATCAACAGGGGTCCGTGAGAGTACATCTGCAGGCCTGCTTTGAGAGCCAGTATGGATGGACCATATTGAGTGGAGAGCCTGGCTTCAACAGGGGTCCGTGAGTGTACATCTGCAGGCCTACTTTGAGAGCCAGTATGGATGGACCATATTGAGTGGAAAGCCTGGCTTCAACAGGGGTCCCTGAATGTACATCTGCATGCCTGGCTTTGGAAGCCAGTATGGATGGATCCATATTGAGTGGAAAGCCTGGCTTCAAAAGGGCTCTGTGAATGTGCATCTGCAGGCCTGGCTTTGGGAGCCAGTATGGATGGATCCATATTGAGTGGACAACCTGGCTTCAACAGGGGTCCGTGAGTGTACATCCACAGGCCTGCTTTGGGAGCCATTATGGATGGATCAATATTGAGTGGAAAGCCTGGCGTCATCAGGGGTCTGTGAATGTACATCTGCAGGCCTGCTTTGGGAGCCAGTATGGATGGATCCATATTGAGTGGAAAGCCTGGCTTCAACAGGGGTCCGTGAGTGTACATCTGCAGGCCTGCTTTGGGAGCCAGTATGGATGGATCCATATTGAGTGGAAAGCCTGGCTTCAACAGGGGTCTGTGAATGTACATCTGCAGGCCTGCTTTGGGAGCCAGTATGGATGGATCCATATTGAGTGCAAAGCCTGGCTTCAACAGGGGTCCGTGAATGTACATCTGCAGGCCTGCTTTGGGAGCCAGTATGGATGGATCCATATTGAGTGGAAAGCCTGGCTTCAACAGGGGTCTGTGAATGTACATCTGCAGGCCTGCTTTGGGGGCCAGTATGGATGGATCCATATTGAGTGGAAAGCCTGGCTTCAACAGGGGTCCATGAGTGTACATCTGCAGGCCTGCTATGGGAGCCAGTATGGATGGATCCATATTGAGTGGAAAGCCTGGCTTCAACAGGGGTCCGTGAATATACACCTGCAGGCCTGTTTTGGGAGCCAGTATGAATGGATCCATATTGAGTGGAAATGGAAAGCCTGGCTTCAACAGGGGTCCATGAGTGTACATCTGCAGGCCTGCTATGGGAGCCAGTATTGATGGATCCATATTGAGTGGAGAGCCTGGCTTCAACAGGGGTCCGTGAATGTACATCTGCAGGCCTGTTTTGGGAGCCAGTATGGATGGATCCATATTGAGTGGAAAGCCTGGCTTCAACAGGGGTCCGTGAGTATACATCTGCTGGCCTGCTTTGGGAGCCAGTATTGATGGATCCATATTGAGTGGAGAGCCTGGCTTCAACAGGGGTCTGTGAATGTACATCTGCAGGCCTGCTTTGGGAGCCAGTATGGATGGATCCATATTGAGTGGAAAGCCTGGCTTCAACAGGGGTCTGTGAATGTACATCTGCAGACCTGCTTTGGGAGCCAGAATGGATGGATCCATATTGAGTGGAAAGCCTGGCTTCAACAGGGGTCCCTGAATTTACATCTGCAGGCCTGCTTTGTGAGCCAGTATCGGTGGATCCATATTGAGTGGAAAGCCTGGCTTCAACAGGGGTCCCTGAATGTACATCTGCAGCCCTGTTTTGGGAGCCAGTATGGATGGATCCATATTGAGTGGAAAGCCTGGCTTCAACAGGGGTCTGTGAGTGTACATCTGCAGGCCTGCTTTGGGAGCCAGTATGGATGGATCCATATTGAGTGGAAAGCCTGGCTTCAACAGGGGTCTGTGAATGTACATCTGCAGACCTGCTTTGGGAGCCAGAATGGATGGATCCATATTGAGTGGAAAGCCTGGCTTCAACAGGGGTCCCTGAATGTACATCTGCAGGCCTGCTTTAAGAGCCAGTATGAATGGATCCATATTGAGTGGAAAGCCTGGCTTCAACAGGGGTCCGTGAGTATACATCTGCAGGCCTGCTTTAGGAGCCAGTATGGATGGATCCATATTGAGTGGAAAGCCTGGCTTCAACAGGGGTCAGTGAGTGTACATCTGCAGGCCTGCTTTGGGAGCCAGTATGGATGGATCCATATTGAGTGGAAAGCCTGGCTTCAACAGTGGTCCATGAGTGTACATCTGCAGGCCTGCTATGGGAGCCAGTATGGATGGATCCATATTGAGTGGAAAGCCTGGCTTCAACAGGGGTCCGTGAATGTACATCTGCAGGCCTGCTTTGGGAGCCAGTATGGATGGATCCATATTGAGTGGAGAGCCTGGCTTCAACAGGGGTCTGTGAATGCACATATGCAGGCCTGCTTTGTGAGCCAGTATGGATGGATACGTATTGAGTGGAAAGCCTGGCTTCAACAGGGGTCCCTGAATGTACATGTGCAGGCCTGCTTTGTGAGCCAGTATGGATAGATCCATATTGAGTGGAAAACCTGGCTTCAACAGGGGTCCCTGAATGTACATCTACAGGCCTACTTTGGGAGCCAGTATGGATGGATTCATGTTGAGTGGAGAGCCTGGCTTTGACAGGGGTCCGTGAATGTACATGTGCAGGCCTGCTTTCTGAGCCAGAATGGATGGACCATATTGAGTGGAAAGCCTGGCTTCAATAGGGGTCCGTGAATGCATCCCTGCAGGCCTCCTTTGTGAGCCAGTATGGATGGATCCATATTGAGTGGCACGCCTGGCTTCCACAGGGGTTCCTGAATGTACATCTGCAGTCCTGCTTTGGGAGCCAGTATGGATGATCCATATTGAGTGGAGAGACTGGCTTCAACAGGGGTCCCGGAATGTACATCTGCAGGCCTGCTTTGGGAGCCAGTATGGATGGATCCATATTGAGTGGAAAGCCTGGCTTCAACAGGGGTCCCTGAATGTACATCTGCAGGCCTGCTTTGGGAGCCAGTATGGATGGATCCATATTGAGTGGAAAGCCTGGCTTCAACAGGGGTCCATGAGTGTACATCTGCAGGCCTGCTATGGGAGCCAGTATGGATGGATCCATATTGAGTGGAAAGCCTGGCTTCAACAGGGGTCCGTGAATGTACATCTGCAGGCCTGCTTTGGGAGCCAGTATGGATGGATCCATATTGAGTGGAGAGCCTGGCTTCAACAGGGGTCTGTGAATGCACATATGCAGGCCTGCTTTGTGAGCCAGTATGGATGGATACGTATTGAGTGGAAAGCCTGGCTTCAACAGGGGTCCCTGAATGTACATGTGCAGGCCTGCTTTGTGAGCCAGTATGGATAGATCCATATTGAGTGGAAAACCTGGCTTCAACAGGGGTCCCTGAATGTACATCTGCAGGCCTACTTTGGGAGCCAGTATGGATGGATTCATGTTGAGTGGAGAGCCTGGCTTTGACAGGGGTCCGTGAATGTACATGTGCAGGCCTGCTTTCTGAGCCAGAATGGATGGACCATATTGAGTGGAAAGCCTGGCTTCAATAGGGGTCCGTGAATGCATCCCTGCAGGCCTCCTTTGTGAGCCAGTATGGATGGATCCATATTGAGTGGCACGCCTGGCTTCCACAGGGGTTCCTGAATGTACATCTGCAGTCCTGCTTTGGGAGCCAGTATGGATGGATCCATATTGAGTGGAGAGACTGACTTCAACAGGGGTCCCTGAATGTACATCTGCAGGCCTGCTTTGGGAGCCAGTATGGATGGACCATATTGAGTGGAGAGCCTGGCTTCAACAGGGGTCCGTGAGTGTACATCTGCAGGCCTGCTTTGAGAGCCAGTATGGATGGACCATATTGAGTGGAAAGCCTGGCTTCAACAAGGGTCCCTGAATGTACATCTGCAGGCCTGGCTTTGGAAGCCAGTATGGATGAATCCATATTGAGTGGAAAGCCTGGCTTCAACAGGGGTCCGTGAATGTGCATCTGCAGGCCTGGCTTTGGGAGCCAGTATGCATGGATCCATATTGAGTGGACAACCTGGCTTCAACAGCGGTCCGTGAGTGTACATCTGCAGGCCTGCTTTGAGAGCCAGTATGGATGGACCATATTGAGTGGAAAGCCTGGCTTCAACAGGGATCCGTGAGTGCACATCTGCAGGCCTGGCTTTGGGAGCCAGTATGGATGGATCCATATTGAGTGGAAAGCCTGGCTTCAACAGGGGTCCGTGAATGTACATCTGCAGGCCTGCTTTGGGAGCCAGTATGGATGGATCCATATTGAGTGGAAAGCCTGGCTTCAACAGGGGTCCCTGAATGTACATTTGCAGGCCTGCTTTGGGAGTCAGTATGAATGGATCCATATTGAGTGGAAATCCTGGCTTCAACAGGGGTCCGTGAGTATACATCTGCAGGCCTGCTTTAGGAGCCAGTATGGATGGATCCATATTGAGTGGAAAGCCTGGCTTCAACAGGGTTCCGTGAGTGTACATCTGCAGGCCTGCTTTGGGAGCCAGTATGGATGGATCCATATTGAGTGGAAAGCCTGGCTTCAACAGGGGTCCATGAGTGTACATCTGCAGGCCTGCTATGGGAGCCAGTATGGATGGATCCATATTGAGTGGAAAGCCTGGCTTCAACAGGGGTCCGTGAATGTACATCTGCAGGCCTGCTTTGGGAGCCAGTATGGATGGATCCATATTGAGTGGAAAGCCTGGCTTCAACAGGGGTCCGTGAGTGTACATCTGCAGGCCTGCTTTGGGAGCCAGTATGGATGGATCCATATTGAGTGGAGAGCCTGGCTTCAACAGGGGTCTGTGAATGCACATCTGCAGGCCTGCTTTGTGAGCCAGTATGGATGGATACGTATTGAGTGGAAAGCCTGGCTTCAACAGGGGTCCCTGAATGTACATGTGCAGGCCTGCTTTGTGAGCCAGTATGGATAGATCCATATTGAGTGGAAAACCTGGCTTCAACAGGGGTCCCTGAATGTACATCTGCAGGCCTACTTTGGGAGCCAGTATGGATGGATTCATGTTGAGTGGAGAGCCTGGCTTTGACAGGGGTCCGTGAATGTACATGTGCAGGCCTGCTTTCTGAGCCAGAATGGATGGACCATATTGAGTGGAAAGCCTGGCTTCAATAGGGGTCCGTGAATGCATCCCTGCAGGCCTCCTTTGTGAGCCAGTATGGATGGATCCATATTGAGTAGCACGC
Organism: Triturus cristatus; assembly: GCF_964204655.1. Lineage (NCBI taxonomy): Eukaryota > Metazoa > Chordata > Amphibia > Caudata > Salamandridae > Triturus > Triturus cristatus. The sequence goes on along the minus strand of NC_140579.1, from coordinate 394,545,348 downwards.
CTGGCTTCCACAGGGGTTCCTGAATGTACATCTGCAGTCCTGCTTTGGGAGCCAGTATGGATGGATCCATATTGAGTGGAGAGACTGGCTTCAACAGGGGTTCCTGAATGTACATCTGCAGGCCTGCTTTGGGAGCCAGTATGGATGGATCCATATTGAGTGGAAAGCCTGGCTTCAACAGGGGTCCCTGAATGTACATCTACAGGCCTGCTTTGGGAGCCAGTATGGATGGATCCATATTGAGTGGAAAGCCTGTCTTCAACAGGGGTCCGTGAGTGTACATCTGGCCTGCTTTGAGAGACAGTATGGATGGACCATATTGAGTGGAGAGCCTGGCTTCAACAGGGGTCCGTGAGTGTACATCTGCAGGCCTGCTTTGAGAGCCAGTATGGATGGACCATATTGAGTGGAAAGCCTGGCTTCAACAGGGGTCCCTGAATGTACATCTGCAGGCCTGGCTTTGGAAGCCAGTATGGATGGATCCATATTGAGTGGAAAGCCTGGCTTCAACAGGGCTCCGTGAATGTGCATCTGCAGGCCTGGCTTTTGGAGCCAGTATGGATGGATCCATATTGAGTGGACAACCTGGCTTCAACAGGGGTCCGTGAGTGTACATCCACAGGCCTGCTTTGGGAGCCATTATGGATGGATCCATATTGAGTGGAAAGCCTGGCGTCATCAGGGGTCCGCGAATGTACATCTGCAGGCCTGCTTTGGGAGCCAGTATGGATGGATCCATATTGAGTGGAAAGCCTGGCTTCAACAGGGGTCCGTGAGTGTACATCTGCAGGCCTGCTTTGGGAGCCAGTATGGATGGATCCATATTGAGTGGAAAGCCTGGCTTCAACAGGGGTCTGTGAATGTACATCTGCAGGCCTGCTTTGGGAGCCAGTATGGATGGATCCATATTGAGTGGAAAGCCTGGCTTCAACAGGGGTCCGTGAAAGTACATCTGCAGGCCTGCTTTGGGGGCCAGTATGGATGGATCCATATTGAGTGGAAAGCCTGGCTTCAACAGGGGTCTGTGAATGTACATCTGCAGGCCTGCTTTGGGAGCCAGTATGGATGGATCCATATTGAGTGGAAAGCCTGGCTTCAACAGGGGTCCATGAGTGTACATCTGCAGGCCTGCTATGGGAGCCAGTATGGATGGATCCATATTCAGTGGAAAGCCTGGCTTCAACAGGGGTCTGTGAATGTACATCTGCAGAACTGCTTTGGGAGCCAGAATGGATGGATCCATATTGAGTGGAAAGCCTGGCTTCAACAGGGGTCCCTGAATGTACATCTGCAGGCCTGCTTTGTGAGCCAGTATCGGTGGATCCATATTTAGTGGAAAGCCTGGCTTCAACAGGGGTCCCTGAATGTACATCTGCAGCCCTGTTTTGGGAGCCAGTATGGATGGATCCATATTGAGTGGAAAGCCTGGTTTCAACAGGGGTCCGTGAGTGTGCATCTGCAGGCCTGCTTTGGGAGCCAGTATGGATGGATCCATATTGAGTGGAAAGCCTGGCTTCAACAGGGGTCTGTGAATGTACATCTGCAGGCCTGCTTTGGGAGCCAGTATGGATGGATCCATATTGAGTGGAAAGCCTGGCTTCAACAGGGGTCCGTGAATGTACATCTGCAGGCCTGCTTTGGAAGCCAGTATGGATGGATCCATATTGAGTGGCAAGCCTGGCTTCAACAGGAGTCTGTGAATGTACATCTGCAGGCCTGCTTTGGGAGCCTGTATGGATGGATCCATATTGAGTGGAAAGCCTGGCTTCAACAGGGGTCCGTGAGTATACATCTGCAGGCCTGCTTTGGGAGCCAGTATGGATGGATCCATATTGAGTGGAGAGCCTGGCTTCAACAGGGGTCTGTGAATGTACATCTGCAGGCCTGCTTTGGGAGCCAGTATGGATGGATCCATATTGAGTGGAAAGCCTGGCTTCAACAGGGGTCTGTGAATGTACATCTGCAGGCCTGCTTTGGGAGCCAGTATGGATGGATCCATATTGAGTGGAAAGCCTGGCTTCAACAGGGGTCCGTGAGTATACATCTGCAGGCCTGCTTTGGGAGCCAGTATGGATGGATCCATATTGAGTGGAGAGCCTGGCTTCAACAGGGGTCTGTGAATGTACATCTGCAGGCCTGCTTTGGGAGCCAGTATGGATGGATCCATATTGAGTGGAAAGCCTGGCTTCAATAGGGGTCTGTGAATGTACATCTGCAGGCCTGCTTTGGGAGCCAGTATGGATGGATCCATATTGAGTGGAAAGCCTGTCTTCGACAGGGGTCCATGAGTGTACATCTGCAGGCCTGCTATGGGAGCCAGTATGGATGGCTCCATATTGAGTGGAAAGCCTGGCTTCAACAGGGGTCCGTGAATGTACATCTGCAGGCCTGTTTTGGGAGCCAGTATGGATGGATCCATATTGAGTGGAAAGCCTGGCTTCAACAGGGGTCCGTGAGTATACATCTGCAGGCCTGCTTTGGGAGCCAGTATGGATGGATCCATATTGAGTGGAGAGCCTGGCTTCAACAGGGGTCTGTGAATGTACATCTGCAGGCCTGCTTTGGGAGCCAGTATGGATGGATCCATATTGAGTGGAAAGCCTGGCTTCAATAGGGGTCTGTGAATGTACATCTGCAGACCTGCTTTGGGAGCCAGAATGGATGGATCCATATTGATTGGAAAGCCTGGCTTCAACAGGGGTCCCTGAATGCACATCTGCAGGCCTGCTTTGTGAGCCAGTATCGGTGGATCCATATTGAGTGGAAAGCCTGGCTTCAACAGGGGTCCCTGAATGTATATCTGCAGCCCTGCTTTGTGAGCCAGTATGGATGGATCCATATTGAGTGGAAAGCCTGGCTTCAACAGGGGTCCGCGAATGTACATCTGCAGGCCTGCTTTGGGAGCCAGTATGGATGGATCCATATTGAGTGGAAAGCCTGGCTTCAACAGGGGTCCGTGAGTGTACATCTGCAGGCCTGCTTTGGGAGCCAGTATGGATGGATCCATATTGAGTGGAAAGCCTTGCTTCAACAGGGGTCCGTGAATGTACATCTGCAGGCCTGCTTTGGGAGCCAGTATGGATGGATCCATATTGAGTGGAAAGCCTGGTTTCAACAGGGGTCTGTGAATGTACATCTGCAGGCCTGCTTTGGGAGCCAGTATGAATGGATCCATATTGAATGGAAAGCCTGGCTTCAACAGGGGTCCGTGATTGCACATTTGGAGGCCTGCTTTGGGAGCCAGTATGGATGGATCAATATTGAGTGGAAAGCCTGGCTTCAACAGGGGTCCGTGAATGTACATCTGCAGGCCTGCTTTGGGAACCAGTATGGATGGATCCATATTGAGTGGAAAGCCTGGCTTCAACAGCAGTCCGTGAGTGTACATCTGCAGGCCTGCTTTGAGAGCCAGTATGGATGGACCATATTGAGTGGAAAGCCTGGCTTCAACAGGGGTCCGTGAGTGTACATCTGCAGGCCTGGCTTTGGGAGCCAGTATGGATGGATCCATATTGAGTGGAAAGCCTGGCTTCAACTGGGGTCCGTGAATGTGCATCTGCAGGCCTGGCTTTGGGAGCCAGTATGGATGGATCCATATTGAGTGGACAACCTGGCTTCAACAGGGGTCCGTGAGTGTACATCTGCAGGCCTGCTTTGGGAGCCAGTATGGATGGATCCATATTGAGTGGAAAGCCTGGCTTCAACAGGGGTCCATGAGTGTACATCTGCAGGCCTGCTATGGGAGCCAGTATGGATGGATCCATATTGAGTGGAAAGCCTGGCTTCAACAGGGGTCCGTGAATGTACATCTGCAGGCCTGCTTTGGGAGCCAGTATGGATGGATACATATTGAGTGGAAAGCCTGGCTGCAACAGGGGTCCCTGAATGTACATGTGCAGGCCTGCTTTGTGAGCCAGTATGGATGGATCCATATTGAGTGGAGAGCCTGGCTTCAACAGGGGTCTGTGAATGCACATCTGCAGGCCTGCTTTGTGAGCCAGTATGGATGGATCCATATTGAGTGGAAAACCTGGCTTCAACAGGGGTCCCTGAATGTACATCTGCAGGCCTGCTTTGGGAGCCAGTATGGATGGATCCATGTTGAGTGGAGAGCCTGGCTTCGACAGGGGTCCGTGAATGTACATGTGCAGGCCTGCTTTCTGAGCCAGAATAGATGGACCATATTGAGTGGAAAGCCTGGCTTCAATAGGGGTCCGTGAATGCACATCTGCAGGCCTGCTTTGTGAGCCAGTATGGATGGATCCATATTGAGTGGCACGCCTGGCTTCAACAGGGGTTCCTGAATGTACATCTGCAGTCCTGCTTTGGGAGCCAGTATGGATGGATCCATATTGAGTGGAGAGACTGGCTTCAACAGGGGTTCCTGAATGTACATCTGCAGTCCTGCTTTGGGAGACAGTATGGATGGATCCATATTGAGTGGAGAGACTGGCTTCAACAGGGGTCCCTGAATGTACATCTGCAGGCCTGCTTTGGGAGCCAGTATGGATGGATCCATATTGAGTGGAAAGCCTGGCTTCAACAGGGGTCCCTGAATGTACATCTGCAGGCCTGCTTTGGGAGCCAGTATGGATGGATCCATATTGAGTGGAAAGCCTGGCTTCAACAGGGGTCCGTGAGTGTACATCTGCAGGCCTGCTTTGAGAGCCAGTATGGATGGACCATATTGAGTGGAGAGCCTGGCTTCAACAGGGGTCCGTGAGTGTACATCTGCAGACCTGCTTTGAGAGCCAGTATGGATGGACCATATTGAGTGGAAAGCCTGGCTTTAACAGGGGTCCGTGAGTGTACATCTGCAGGCCTGCTTTGGGAGCCAGTATGGATGGATCCATATTGAGTGGAAAGCCTGGCTTCAACAGGGGTCCATGAGTGTACATCTGCAGGCCTGCTATGGGAGCCAGTATGGATGGATCCATATTGAGTGGAAAGCCTGGCTTCAACAGGGGTCCGTGAATGTACATCTGCAGGCCTGCTTTGGGAGCCAGTATGGATGGATACATATTGAGTGGAAAGCCTGGCTGCAACAGGGGTCCCTGAATGTACATGTGCAGGCCTGCTTTGTGAGCCAGTATGGATGGATCCATATTGAGTGGAGAGCCTGGCTTCAACAGGGGTCTGTGAATGCACATCTGCAGGCCTGCTTTGTGAGCCAGTATGGATGGATCCATATTGAGTGGAAAACCTGGCTTCAACAGGGGTCCCTGAATGTACATCTGCAGGCCTGCTTTGGGAGCCAGTATGGATGGATCCATGTTGAGTGGAGAGCCTGGCTTCGACAGGGGTCCGTGAATGTACATGTGCAGGCCTGCTTTCTGAGCCAGAATGGATGGACCATATTGAGTGGAAAGCCTGGCTTCAATAGGGGTCCGTGAATGCACATCTGCAGGCCTGCTTTGTGAGCCAGTATGGATGGATCCATATTGAGTGGCACGCCTGGCTTCAACAGGGGTTCCTGAATGTACATCTGCAGTCCTGCTTTGGGAGCCAGTATGGATGGATCCATATTGAGTGGAGAGACTGGCTTCAACAGGGGTCCCTGAATGTACATCTGCAGGCCTGCTTTGGGAGCCAGTATGGATGGATCCATATTGAGTGGAAAGCCTGGCTTCAACAGGGGTCCCTGAATGTACATCTGCAGGCCTGCTTTGGGAGCCAGTATGGATGGATCCATATTGAGTGGAAAGCCTGGCTTCAACAGGGGTCCGTGAGTGTACATCTGCAGGCCTGCTTTGAGAGCCAGTATGGATGGACCATATTGAGTGGAGAGCCTGGCTTCAACAGGGGTCCGTGAGTGTACATCTGCAGACCTGCTTTGAGAGCCAGTATGGATGGACCATATTGAGTGGAAAGCCTGGCTTCAACAAGGGTCCCTGAATGTACATCTGCAGGCCTGGCTTTGGAAGCCAGTATGGATGGATCCATATTGAGTGGAAAGCTTGGCTTCAACAGGGGTCCGTGAATGTGCATCTGTAGGCCTGGCTTTGGGAGCCAGTATGCATGGATCCATATTGAGTGGACAACCTGGCTTCAACAGCGGTCCGTGAGTGTACATCTGCAGGCCTGCTTTGAGAGCCAGTATGGATGGACCATATTTAGTGGAAAGCCTGGCTTCAACAGGGGTCCGTGAGTGTACATCTGCAGGCCTGGCTTTGGGAGCCAGTATGGATGGATCCATATTGAGTGGAAAGCCTGGCTTCAACAGGGGTCCGTGAATGTGCATCTGCAGGCCTGGCTTTGGGAGCCAGTATGGATGGATCCATATTGAGTGGAAAGCCTGGCTTCAACAGGGGTCCGTGAATGTACATCTGCAGGCCTGCTTTGGGAGCCAGTATGGATGGATCCATATTGAGTGGAAAGCCTGGCTTCAACAGGGGTCCCTGAATGTACATCTGCAGGCCTGCTTTGGGAGCCAGTATGGATGGATCCATATTGAGTGGAAAGCCTGGCTTCAATAGGGGTCTGTGAATGTACATCTGCAGACCTGCTTTGGGAGCCAGAATGGATGGATCCATATTGATTGGAAAGCCTGGCTTCAACAGGGGTCCCTGAATGCACATCTGCAGGCCTGCTTTGTGAGCCAGTATCGGTGGATCCATATTGAGTGGAAAGCCTGGCTTCAACAGGGGTCCCTGAATGTATATCTGCAGCCCTGCTTTGTGAGCCAGTATGGATGGATCCATATTGAGTGGAAAGCCTGGCTTCAACAGGGGTCAGTGAATGTACATCTGCAGGCCTGCTTTGGGAGCCAGTATGTATGGATCCATATTGAGTGGAAAGCCTGGCTTCAACAGGGGTCCGTGAATGTACATCTGCAGGCCTGGCTTTGGGAGCCAGTATGGATGGATCCATATTGAGTGGAAAGCCTGGCTTCAACAGGGGTCCGCGAATGTACATCTGCAGGCCTGCTTTGGGAGCCAGTATGGATGGATCCATATTGAGTGGAAAGCCTGGCTTCAACAGGGGTCCGTGAGTGTACATCTGCAGGCCTGCTTTGGGAGCCAGTATGGATGGATCCATATTGAGTGGAAAGCCTTGCTTCAACAGGGGTCCGTGAATGTACATCTGCAGGCCTGCTTTGGGAGCCAGTATGGATGGATCCATATTGAGTGGAAAGCCTGGTTTCAACAGGGGTCTGTGAATGTACATCTGCAGGCCTGCTTTGGGAGCCAGTATGAATGGATCCATATTGAATGGAAAGCCTGGCTTCAACAGGGGTCCGTGATTGCACATTTGGAGGCCTGCTTTGGGAGCCAGTATGGATGGATCAATATTGAGTGGAAAGCCTGGCTTCAACAGGGGTCCGTGAATGTACATCTGCAGGCCTGCTTTGGGAACCAGTATGGATGGATCCATATTGAGTGGAAAGCCTGGCTTCAACAGCGGTCCGTGAGTGTACATCTGCAGGCCTGCTTTGAGAGCCAGTATGGATGGACCATATTGAGTGGAAAGCCTGGCTTCAACAGGGGTCCGTGAGTGTACATCTGCAGGCCTGGCTTTGGGAGCCAGTATGGATGGATCCATATTGAGTGGAAAGCCTGGCTTCAACTGGGGTCCGTGAATGTGCATCTGCAGGCCTGGCTTTGGGAGCCAGTATGGATGGATCCATATTGAGTGGACAACCTGGCTTCAACAGGGGTCCGTGAGTGTACATCTGCAGGCCTGCTTTGGGAGCCAGTATGGATGGATCCATATTGAGTGGAAAGCCTGGCTTCAACAGGGGTCCATGAGTGTACATCTGCAGGCCTGCTATGGGAGCCAGTATGGATGGATCCATATTGAGTGGAAAGCCTGGCTTCAACAGGGGTCCGTGAATGTACATCTGCAGGCCTGCTTTGGGAGCCAGTATGGATGGATCCATATTGAGTGGAAAGCCTGGCTGCAACAGGGGTCCCTGAATGTACATGTGCAGGCCTGCTTTGTGAGCCAGTATGGATGGATCCATATTGAGTGGAGAGCCTGGCTTCAACAGGGGTCTGTGAATGCACATCTGCAGGCCTGCTTTGTGAGCCAGTATGGATGGATCCATATTGAGTGGAAAACCTGGCTTCAACAGGGGTCCCTGAATGTACATCTGCAGGCCTGCTTTGGGAGCCAGTATGGATGGATCCATGTTGAGTGGAGAGCCTGGCTTCGACAGGGGTCCGTGAATGTACATGTGCAGGCCTGCTTTCTGAGCCAGAATAGATGGACCATATTGAGTGGAAAGCCTGGCTTCAATAGGGGTCCGTGAATGCACATCTGCAGGCCTGCTTTGTGAGCCAGTATGGATGGATCCATATTGAGTGGCACGCCTGGCTTCAACAGGGGTTCCTGAATGTACATCTGCAGTCCTGCTTTGGGAGCCAGTATGGATGGATCCATATTGAGTGGAGAGACTGGCTTCAACAGGGGTTCCTGAATGTACATCTGCAGTCCTGCTTTGGGAGACAGTATGGATGGATCCATATTGAGTGGAGAGACTGGCTTCAACAGGGGTCCCTGAATGTACATCTGCAGGCCTGCTTTGGGAGCCAGTATGGATGGATCCATATTGAGTGGAAAGCCTGGCTTCAACAGGGGTCCCTGAATGTACATCTGCAGGCCTGCTTTGGGAGCCAGTATGGATGGATCCATATTGAGTGGAAAGCCTGGCTTCAACAGGGGTCCGTGAGTGTACATCTGCAGGCCTGCTTTGAGAGCCAGTATGGATGGACCATATTGAGTGGAGAGCCTGGCTTCAACAGGGGTCCGTGAGTGTACATCTGCAGACCTGCTTTGAGAGCCAGTATGGATGGACCATATTGAGTGGAAAGCCTGGCTTCAACAGGGGTCCGTGAGTGTACATCTGCAGGCCTGCTTTGGGAGCCAGTATGGATGGATCCATATTGAGTGGAAAGCCTGGCTTCAACAGGGGTCCATGAGTGTACATCTGCAGGCCTGCTATGGGAGCCAGTATGGATGGATCCATATTGAGTGGAAAGCCTGGCTTCAACAGGGGTCCGTGAATGTACATCTGCAGGCCTGCTTTGGGAGCCAGTATGGATGGATACATATTGAGTGGAAAGCCTGGCTGCAACAGGGGTCCCTGAATGTACATGTGCAGGCCTGCTTTGTGAGCCAGTATGGATGGATCCATATTGAGTGGAGAGCCTGGCTTCAACAGGGTCTGTGAATGCACATCTGCAGGCCTGCTTTGTGAGCCAGTATGGATGGATCCATATTGAGTGGAAAACCTGGCTTCAACAGGGGTCCCTGAATGTACATCTGCAGGCCTGCTTTGGGAGCCAGTATGGATGGATCCATGTTGAGTGGAGAGCCTGGCTTCGACAGGGGTCCGTGAATGTACATGTGCAGGCCTGCTTTCTGAGCCAGAATGGATGGACCATATTGAGTGGAAAGCCTGGCTTCAATAGGGGTCCGTGAATGCACATCTGCAGGCCTGCTTTGTGAGCCAGTATGGATGGATCCATATTGAGTGGCACGCCTGGCTTCAACAGGGGTTCCTGAATGTACATCTGCAGTCCTGCTTTGGGAGCCAGTATGGATGGATCCATATTGAGTGGAGAGACTGGCTTCAACAGGGGTCCCTGAATGTACATCTGCAGGCCTGCTTTGGGAGCCAGTATGGATGGATCCATATTGAGTGGAAAGCCTGGCTTCAACAGGGGTCCCTGAATGTACATCTGCAGGCCTGCTTTGGGAGCCAGTATGGATGGATCCATATTGAGTGGAAAGCCTGGCTTCAACAGGGGTCCGTGAGTGTACATCTGCAGGCCTGCTTTGAGAGCCAGTATGGATGGACCATATTGAGTGGAGAGCCTGGCTTCAACAGGGGTCCGTGAGTGTACATCTGCAGACCTGCTTTGAGAGCCAGTATGGATGGACCATATTGAGTGGAAAGCCTGGCTTCAACAAGGGTCCCTGAATGTACATCTGCAGGCCTGGCTTTGGAAGCCAGTATGGATGGATCCATATTGAGTGGAAAGCTTGGCTTCAACAGGGGTCCGTGAATGTGCATCTGTAGGCCTGGCTTTGGGAGCCAGTATGCATGGATCCATATTGAGTGGACAACCTGGCTTCAACAGCGGTCCGTGAGTGTACATCTGCAGGCCTGCTTTGAGAGCCAGTATGGATGGACCATATTTAGTGGAAAGCCTGGCTTCAACAGGGGTCCGTGAGTGTACATCTGCAGGCCTGGCTTTGGGAGCCAGTATGGATGGATCCATATTGAGTGGAAAGCCTGGCTTCAACAGGGGTCCGTGAATGTGCATCTGCAGGCCTGGCTTTGGGAGCCAGTATGGATGGATCCATATTGAGTGGAAAGCCTGGCTTCAACAGGGGTCTGTGACTGTACATCTGCAGGCCTGCTTTGGGAGCCAGTATGGATGGATCCATATTGAGTGGAAAGCCTGGCTTCAACAGGGGTCTGTGAATGTACATCTGCAGGCCTGCTTTAGGAGCCAGTATGGATGGATCCATATTGAGTGGAAAGCCTGGCTTCAACAGGGGTCTGTGACTGTACATCTGCAGGCCTGCTTTGGGAGCCAGTATGAATGGATCCATATTGAGTGGAAAGCCTGGCTTCAACAGGGGTCCGTGAGAATACATCTGCAGGCCTGCTTTAGGAGCCAGTATGGATGGATCCATATTGAGTGGAAAGCCTGGCTTCAACAGGGGTCAGTGAGTGTACATCTGCAGGCCTGCTTTGTGAGCCAGTATGGATGGATCCATATTGCGTGGAAAGCCTGGCTTCAACAGGGGTCCATGAGTGTACATCTGCAGGCCTGCTATGGGAGCCAGTATGGATGGATCCATATTGAGTGGAAAGCCTGGCTTCAACAGGGGTCCGTGAATGTACATCTGCAGGCCTGCTTTGGGAGCCAGTATGGATGGATCCATATTGAGTGGAGAGCCTGGCTTCAACAGGGGTCTGTGAATGCACATATGCAGGCCTGCTTTGTGAGCCAGTATGGATGGATACGTATTGAGTGGAAAGCCTGGCTTCAACAGGGGTCCCTGAATGTACATGTGCAGGCCTGCTTTGTGAGCCAGTATGGATAGATCCATATTGAGTGGAAAACCTGGCTTCAACAGGGGTCCCTGAATGTACATCTGCAGGCCTACTTTGGGAGCCAGTATGGATGGATTCATGTTGAGTGGAGAGCCTGGCTTTGACAGGGGTCCGTGAATGTACATGTGCAGGCCTGCTTTCTGAGCCAGAATGGATGGACCATATTGAGTGGAAAGCCTGGCTTCAATAGGGGTCCGTGAATGCACCCCTGCAGGCCTCCTTTGTGAGCCAGTATGGATGGATCCATCTTGAGTGGCACGCCTGGCTTCCACAGGGGTTCCTGAATGTACATCTGCACTCCTGCTTTGGGAGCCAGTATGGATGGATCCATATTGAGTGGAGAGACTGGCTTCAACAGGGGTCCCGGAATGTACATCTGCAGGCCTGCTTTGGGAGCCAGTATGGATGGATCCATATTGAGTGGAAAGCCTGGCTTCAACAGGGGTCCCTGAATGTACATCTGCAGGCCTGCTTTGGGAGCCAGTATGGATGGATCCATATTGAGTGGAAAGCCTGTCTTCAACAGGGGTCCGTGAGTGTACATCTGCAGGCCTGCTTTGAGAGCCAGTATGGATGGACCATATTGAGTGGAGAGCCTGGCTTCAACAGGGGTCTGTGAGTGTACATCTGCAGGCCTACTTTGAGAGCCAGTATGGATGGACCATATTGAGTGGAAAGCCTGGCTTCAACAGGGGTCCCTGAATGTACATCTGCATGCCTGGCTTTGGAAGCCAGTATGGATGGATCCATATTGAGTGGAAAGCCTGGCTTCAAAAGGGCTCTGTGAATGTGCATCTGCAGGCCTGGCTTTGGGAGCCAGTATGGATGGATCCATATTGAGTGGACAACCTGGCTTCAACAGGGGTCCGTGAGTGTACATCCACAGGCCTGCTTTGGGAGCCATTATGGATGGATCAATATTGAGTGGAAAGCCTGGCGTCATCAGGGGTCCGTGAATGTACATCTGCAGGCCTGCTTTGGGAGCCAGTATGGATGGATCCATATTGAGTGGAAAGCCTGGCTTCAACAGGGGTCCGTGAGTGTACATCTGCAGGCCTGCTTTGGGAGCCAGTATGGATGGATCCATATTGAGTGGAAAGCCTGGCTTCAACAGGGGTCTGTGAATGTACATCTGCAGGCCTGCTTTGGGAGCCAGTATGGATGGATCCATATTGAGTGCAAAACCTGGCTTCAACAGGGGTCCGTGAATGTACATCTGCAGGCCTGCTTTGGGAGCCAGTATGGATGGATCCATATTGAGTGGAAAGCCTGGCTTCAACAGGGGTCTGTGAATGTACATCTGCAGGCCTGCTTTGGGGGCCAGTATGGATGGATCCATATTGAGTGGAAAGCCTGGCTTCAACAGGGGTCCATGAGTGTACATCTGCAGGCCTGCTATGGGAGCCAGTATGGATGGATCCATATTGAGTGGAAAGCCTGGCTTCAACAGGGGTCCGTGAATGTACACCTGCAGGCCTGTTTTGGGAGCCAGTATGGATGGATCCATATTGAGTGGAAATGGAAAGCCTGGCTTCAACAGGGGTCCATGAGTGTACATCTGCAGGCCTGCTATGGGAGCCAGTATTGATGGATCCATATTGAGTGGAGAGCCTGGCTTCAACAGGGGTCCGTGAATGTACATCTGCAGGCCTGTTTTGGGAGCCAGTATGGATGGATCCATATTGAGTGGAAAGCCTGGCTTCAACAGGGGTCCGTGAGTATACATCTGCTGGCCTGCTTTGGGAGCCAGTATTGATGGATCCATATTGAGTGGAGAGCCTGGCTTCAACAGGGGTCTGTGAATGTACATCTGCAGGCCTGCTTTGGGAGCCAGTATGGATGGATCCATATTGAGTGGAAAGCCTGGCTTCAACAGGGGTCTGTGAATGTACATCTGCAGACCTGCTTTGGGAGCCAGAATGGATGGATCCATATTGAGTGGAAAGCCTGGCTTCAACAGGGGTCCCTGAATGTACATCTGCAGGCCTGCTTTGGGAGCCAGTATGAATGGATCCATATTGAGTGGAAAGCCTGGCTTCAACAGGGGTCCGTGAGTATACATCTGCAGGCCTGCTTTAGGAGCCAGTATGGATGGATCCATATTGAGTGGAAAGCCTGGCTTCAACAGGGGTCAGTGAGTGTACATCTGCAGGCCTGCTGTGGGAGCCAGTATGGATGGATCCATATTGAGTGGAAAGCCTGGCTTCAACAGGGGTCCATGAGTGTACATCTGCAGGCCTGCTATGGGAGCCAGTATGGATGGATCCATATTGAGTGGAAAGCCTGGCTTCAACAGGGGTCCGTGAATGTACATCTGCAGGCCTGCTTTGGGAGCCAGTATGGATGGATCCATATTGAGTGGAGAGCCTGGCTTCAACAGGGGTCTGTGAATGCACATATGCAGGCCTGCTTTGTGAGCCAGTATGGATGGATACGTATTGAGTGGAAAGCCTGGCTTCAACAGGGGTCCCTGAATGTACATGTGCAGGCCTGCTTTGTGAGCCAGTATGGATAGATCCATATTGAGTGGAAAACCTGGCTTCAACAGGGGTCCCTGAATGTACATCTGCAGGCCTACTTTGGGAGCCAGTATGGATGGATTCATGTTGAGGGGAGAGCCTGGCTTTGACAGGGGTCCGTGAATGTACATGTGCAGGCCTGCTTTCTGAGCCAGAATGGATGGACCATATTGAGTGGAAAGCCTGGCTTCAATAGGGGTCCGTGAATGCATCCCTGCAGGCCTCCTTTGTGAGCCAGTATGGATGGATCCATATTGAGTGGCACGCCTGGCTTCCACAGGGGTTCCTGAATGTACATCTGCAGTCCTGCTTTGGGAGCCAGTATGGATGGATCCATATTGAGTGGAGAGACTGGCTTCAACAGGGGTCCCGGAATGTACATCTGCAGGCCTGCTTTGGGAGCCAGTATGGATGGATCCATATTGAGTGGAAAGCCTGGCTTCAACAGGGGTCCCTGAATGTACATCTGCAGGCCTGCTTTGGGAGCCAGTATGGATGGATCCATATTGAGTGGAAAGCCTGTCTTCAACAGGGGTCCGTGAGTGTACATCTGCAGGCCTGCTTTGAGAGCCAGTATGGATGGACCATATTGAGTGGAGAGCCTGGCTTCAACAGGGGTCCGTGAGTGTACATCTGCAGGCCTACTTTGAGAGCCAGTATGGATGGACCATATTGAGTGGAAAGCCTGGCTTCAACAGGGGTCTCTGAATGTACATCTGCATGCCTGGCTTTGGAAGCCAGTATGGATGGATCCATATTGAGTGGAAAGCCTGGCTTCAAAAGGGCTCTGTGAATGTGCATCTGCAGGCCTGGCTTTGGGAGCCAGTATGGATGGATCCATATTGAGTGGACAACCTGGCTTCAACAGGGGTCCGTGAGTGTACATCCACAGGCCTGCTTTGGGAGCCATTATGGATGGATCAATATTGAGTGGAAAGCCTGGCGTCATCAGGGGTCCGTGAATGTACATCTGCAGGCCTGCTTTGGGAGCCAGTATGGATGGATCCATATTGAGTGGAAAGCCTGGCTTCAACAGGGGTCCGTGAGTGTACATCTGCAGGCCTGCTTTGGGAGCCAGTATGGATGGATCCATATTGAGTGGAAAGCCTGGCTTCAACAGGGGTCTATGAATGTACATCTGCAGGCCTGCTTTGGGAGCCAGTATGGATGGATCCATATTGAGTGCAAAGCCTGGCTTCAACAGGGGTCCGTGAATGTACATCTGCAGGCCTGCTTTGGGAGCCAGTATGGATGGATCCATATTGAGTGGAAAGCCTGGCTTCAACAGGAGTCTGTGAATGTACATCTGCAGGCCTGCTTTGGGAGCCAGTATGGATGGATCCATATTGAGTGGAAAGCCTGGCTTCAACAGGGGTCCATGAGTGTACATCTGCAGGCCTGCTATGGGAGCCAGTATGGATGGATCCATATTGAGTGGAAATGGAAAGCCTGGCTTCAACAGGGGTCCATGAGTGTACATCTGCAGGCCTGCTATGGGAGCCAGTATTGATGGATCCATATTGAGTGGAGAGCCTGGCTTCAACAGGGGTCCGTGAATGTACATCTGCAGGCCTGTTTTGGGAGCCAGTATGGATGGATCCATATTGAGTGGAAAGCCTGGCTTCAACAGGGGTCCGTGAGTATACATCTGCTGGCCTGCTTTGGGAGCCAGTATTGATGGATCCATATTGAGTGGAGAGCCTGGCTTCAACAGGGGTCTGTGAATGTACATCTGCAGGCCTGCTTTGGGAGCCAGTATGGATGGATCCATATTGAGTGGAAAGCCTGGCTTCAACAGGGGTCCGTGAGTGTACATCTGCAGGCCTGCTTTGGGAGCCAGTATGGATGGATCCATATTGAGTGGAAAGCCTGGCTTCAACAGGGGTCTGTGAATGTACATCTGCAGGCCTGCTTTGGGAGCCAGTATGGATGGATCCATATTGAGTGGAAAGCGTGGCTTCAACAGGGGTCTGTGAATGTACATCTGCAGGCCTGCTTTGGAAGCCAGTATGGATGGATCCATATTGAGTGGAAAGCCTGGCTTCAACAGGGGTCTGTGAATGTACATCTGCAGGCCTGCTTTGGGAGCCTGTATGGATGGATCCATATTGAGTGGAAAGCCTGGCTTCAACAGGGGTCCGTGAGTATACATCTGCTGGCCTGCTTTGGGAGCCAGTATGGATGGATCCATATTGAGTGGAGATTCTGGCTTCAACAGGGGTCTGTGAATGTACATCTGCAGGCCTGCTTTGGGAGCCAGTATGGATGGATCCATATTGAGTGGAAAGCCTGGCTTCAACAGGGGTCTGTGAATGTACATCTGCAGGCCTGCTTTGGGAGCCAGTATGGATGGATCCATATTGAGTGGAAAGCCTGGCTTCAACAGGGGTCCGTGAGTATACATCTGCAGGCCTGCTTTGGGAGCCAGTATGGATGGATCCATATTGAGTGGAGAGCCTGGCTTCAACAGGGGTCTGTGAATGTACATTTGCAGGCCTGCTTTGGGAGCCAGTATGGATGGATCCATATTGAGTGGAAAGCCTGGCTTCAATAGGGGTCTGTGAATGTACATCTGCAGGCCTGCTTTGGGAGCCAGTATGGATGGATCCATATTGAGTGGAAAGCCTGGCTTCAACAGGGGTCCATGAGTGTACATCTGCAGGCCTGCTATGGGAGCCAGTATGGATGGCTCCATATTGAGTGGAAAGCCTGGCTTCAACAGGGGTCCGTGAATGCACATCTGCAGGCCTGTTTTGGGAGCCAGTATGGATGGATCCATATTGAGTGGAAAGCCTGGCTTCAACAGGGGTCCGTGAGTATACATCTGCAGGCCTGCTTTGGGAGCCAGTATGGATGGATCCATATTGAGTGGAGAGCCTGGCTTCAACAGGGGTCTGTGAATGTACATCTGCAGGCCTGCTTTGGGAGCCAGTATGGATGGATCCATATTGAGTGGAAAGCCTGGCTTCAATAGGGGTGTGTGAATGTACATCTGCAGACCTGCTTTGGGAGCCAGAATGGATGGATCCATATTGATTGGAAAGCCTGGCTTCAACAGGGGTCCCTGAATGAACATCTTCAGGCCTGCTTTGTGAGCCAGTATCGGTGGATCCATATTGAGTGGAAAGCCTGGCTTCAACAGGGGTCCCTGAATGTACATCTGCAGCCCTGCTTTGTGAGCCAGTATGGATGGATCCATATTGAGTGGAAAGCCTGGCTTCAACAGGGGTCAGTGAATGTACATCTGCAGGCCTGCTTTGGGAGCCAGTATGGATGGATCCATATTGAGTGGAAAGCCTGGCTTCAACAGGGGTCCGTGAATGTACATCTGCAGGCCTGGCTTTGGGAGCCAGTATGGATGGATCCATATTGAGTGGAAAGCCTGGCTTCAACAGGATTCCGCGAATGTACATCTGCAGGCCTGCTTTGGGAGCCAGTATGGATGGATCCATATTGAGTGGAAAGCCTGGCTTCAACAGGGGTCCGTGATTGTACATCTGCAGGCCTGCTTTGGGAGCCAGTATGGATGGATCCATATTGAGTGGAAAGCCTTGCTTCAACAGGGGTCCGTGAATGTACATCTGCAGGCCTGCTTTGGGAGCCAGTATGGATGGATCCATATTGAGTGGAAAGCCTGGCTTAAACAGGGGTCTGTGAATGTACATCTGCAGGCCTGCTTTGGGAGCCAGTATGGATGGATCCATATTGAGTGGAAAGCCTGGCTTCAACAGGGGTCCCTGAATGTACATCTGCAGGCCTGCTTTGTGAGCCAGTATCGGTGGATCCATATTGAGTGGAAAGCCTGGCTTCAACAGGGGTCCCTGAATGTACTTCTGCAGGCCTGCTTTGGGAGCCAGTATGGATGGATCCATATTGAGTGGAAAGCCTGGCTTCCACGGGGTCCGTGAATGTACATCTGCAGGCCTGCTTTATGAGCCAAAATCGATGGATCAATATTGAATGGAAAGCCTGGCTTCAACAGGGGTCCGTGAATGCACATTTGGAGGCCTGCTTTGGGAGCCAGTATGGGTGGATCCATATTGAGTGGAAAGCCTGGCTTCAACAGGGGTCCGTGAATGTACATCTGCAGGCCTGCTGTGGGAGCCAGTATGGATGGATCTATATTGAGTGGAAAGCCTAGCTTCAACAGGGGTCCGTGAGTGTACATCTGCAGGCCTGCTTTGAGAGCCAGTATGGATGGACCATATTGAGTGGAAAGCCTGGCTTCAACAGGGGTGCGTGAGTGTACATCTGCAGGCTGGCTTTGGGAGCCAGTATGGATGGATCCATATTGAGTGGAAAGCCTGGCTTCAACAGGGGTCCGTGAATGTGCATCTGCAGGCCTGGCTTTGGGAGCCAGTATGGATGGATCCATATTGAGTAGACAACCTGGCTTCAACAGGGGTCCGTGAGTGTACATCTGCAGGCCTGCTTTGGGATCCATTATGGATGGATCCATATTGAGTGGAAAGCCTGGCTTCATCAGGGGTCCGTGAATGTACATCTGCAGGCCTGCTTTGGGAGCCAGTATGGATGGATCCATATTGAGTGGAAAGCCTGGCTTCAACAGGGGTCCATGAGTGTACATCTGTAGGCCTGCTTTGGGAGCCAGTATGGATGGATCCATATTGAGTGGAAAGCCTGGCTTCAACAGGGGTCCGTGAGTGTACATCTGCAGGCCTGCTTTGGGAGCCAGTATGGATGGATCCATATTGAGTGGAAAGCCTGGCTTCAACAGGGGTCTGTGAATGTACATCTGCAGGCCTGCTTTGGGAGCCAGTATGGATGGATATATATTGAGTGGAAAGCCTGGCTTCAACAGGGGTCCATGAATGTACATCTGCAGGCCTGCTTTGGGAGCCAGTATGGGTGGATCCATATTGAGTGGAAAGCCTGGCTTCAACAGGGGTTCGTGAATGCACATCTGCATGTCTGCTTTGGGAGCCAGTAAGGATGTATCCATATTGAGTGGAACGCCTGGCTTCAACAGGGGTCCGTGAATGTACATCTGCAGGCCTGCTTTGGGAGCCAGTATGGATGGATCCATATTGAATGGAAAGCCTGGCTTCAACAGGGGTCCGTGAATGCACATTTGGAGGCCCGCTTTGGGAGCCAGTATGGATGGATCCATATTGAGTGGAAAGCCTGGCTTCAACAGGGGTCCGTGAATGTACATCTGCAGGCCTGCTTTGGGAACCAGTATGGATGGATCCATATTGAGTGGAAAGCCTGGCTTCAACAGCGGTCCGTGAGTGTACATCTGCAGGCCTGCTTTGAGAGCCAGTATGGATGGACCATATTGAGTGGAAAGCCTGGCTTCAACAGGGGTCCGTGAGTGTACATCTGCAGGCCTGGCTTTGGGAGCCAGTATGGATGGATCCATATTGAGTGGAAAGCCTGGCTTCAACAGGGGTCCGTGAATGTGCATCTGCAGGCCTGGCTTTGGGAGCCAGTATGGATGGATCCATATTGAGTGGACAACCTGGCTTCAACAGGGGTCCGTGAGTGTACATCTGCAGGCCTGCTTTGGGAGCCATTATGGATGGATTCATATTGAGTGGAAAGCCTGGCTTCATCAGGGGTCCGTGAATGTACATCTGCAGGCCTGCTTTGGGAGCCAGTATGGATGGATCCATATTGAGTGGAAAGCCTGGCTTCAACAGGGGTCCGTGAGTGTACATCTGCAGGCCTGCTTTGGGAGCCAGTATGGATGGATCCATATTGAGTGGAAAGCCTGGCTTCAACAGGGGTCCATGAGTGTACATCTGCAGGCCTGCTATGGGAGCCAGTATGGATGGATCCATATTGAGTGGAAAGCCTGGCTTCAACAGGGGTCCGTGAATGTACATCTGCAGGCCTGCTTTGGGAGCCACTATGGATGGATCCATATTGAGTGGAATGCCTGGCTTCAACAGGGGTCCGTGAGTGTACATCTGCAGGCCTGCTTTGCGAGCAAGAATGGATGGATCCATATTGAGTGGAAAGCCTGGCTTCAACAGGGGTCTGTGAATGTACATCTGCAGGCCTGCTTTGGGAGCCAGTATGGATGGATCCATATTGAGTGGAAAGCCTGGCTTCAACAGGGGTCCATGAGTGTACATCTGCAGGCCTGCTATGGGAGCCAGTATGGATGGATCCATATTGAGTGGAAAGCCTGGCTTCAACAGAGGTCCGTGAGTGTACATCTGCAGGCCTGCTTTGGGAGCCAGTATGGATGGATCCATATTGAGTGGAAAGCCTGGCTTCAACAGGGGTCCATGAGTGTACATCTGCAGGCCTGCTATGGGAGCCAGTATGGATGGATCCATATTGAGTGGAAAGCCTGGCTTCAACAGGGGTCCCTGAATGTACATCTGCAGCCCTGCTTTGTGAGCCAGTATGGATGGATCCATATTGAGTGGAAAGCCTGGCTTCAACAGGGGTCAGTGAATGTACATCTGCAGGCCTGCTTTGGGAGCCAGTATGGATGGATCCATATTGAGTGGAAAGCCTGGCTTCAACAGGGGTCCGTGAATGTACATCTGCAGGCCTGGCTTTGGGAGCCAGTATGGATGGATCCATATTGAGTGGAAAGCCTGGCTTCAACAGGATTCCGCGAATGTACATCTGCAGGCCTGCTTTGGGAGCCAGTATGGATGGATCCATATTGAGTGGAAAGCCTGGCTTCAACAGGGGTCCGTGAGTGTACATCTGCAGGCCTGCTTTGGGAGCCAGTATGGATGGATCCATATTGAGTGGAAAGCCTTGCTTCAACAGGGGTCCGTGAATGTACATCTGCAGGCCTGCTTTGGGAGCCAGTATGGATGGATCCATATTGAGTGGAAAGCCTGGCTTAAACAGGGGTCTGTGAATGTACATCTGCAGGCCTGCTTTGGGAGCCAGTATGGATGGATCCATATTGAGTGGAAAGCCTGGCTTCAACAGGGGTCCATGAATGTACATCTGCAGGCCTGCTTTGGGAGCCAGTATGGCTGGCTCCATATTGAGTGGAAAGCCTGGCTTCAACAGGGGTTCGTGAATGCACATCTGCATGTCTGCTTTGGGAGCCAGTAAGGATGTATCCGTATTGAGTGGAACGCCTGGCTTCAACAGCGGTCCGTGAATGTACATCTGCAGGCCTGCTTTGGGAGCCAGTATGGATGGATCCATATTGAATGGAAAGCCTGGCTTCAACAGGGGTCCGTGAATGCACATTTGGAGGCCTGCTTTGGGAGCCAGTATGGATGGATCCATATTGAGTGGAAAGCCTGGCTTCAACAGGGGTCCGTGAATGTACATCTGCAGGCCTGCTTTGGGAACCAGTATGGATGGATCCATATTGAGTGGAAAGCCTGGCTTCAACAGCGGTCCGTGAGTGTACATCTGCAGGCCTGCTTTGAGAGCCTTTATGGATGGACCATATTGAGTGGAAAGCCTGGCTTCAACAGGGGTCCGTGAGTGTACATCTGCAGGCCTGGCTTTGGGAGCCAGTATGGATGGATCCATATTGAGTGGAAAGCCTGGCTTCAACAGGGGTCCGTGAATGAGCATCTGCAGGCCTGGCTTTGGGAGCCAGTATGGATGGATCCATATTGAGTGGACAACCTGGCTTCAACAGGGGTCCGTGAGTGTACATCTGCAGGCCTGCTTTGGGAGCCATTATGGATGGATTCATATTGAGTGGAAAGCCTGGCTTCATCAGGGGTCCGTGAATGTACATCTGCAGGCCTGATTTGGGAGCCAGTATGGATGGATCCATATTGAGTGGAAAGCCTGGCTTCAACAGGGGTCCGTGAGTGTACATCTGCAGGCCTGCTTTGGGAGCCAGTATGGATATATCCATATTGAGTGGAAAGCCTGGCTTCAACAGGGGTCCATGAGTGTACATCTGCAGGCCTGCTATGGGAGCCAGTATGGATGGATCCATATTGAGTGGAAAGCCTGGCTTCAACAGGGGTCCGTGAATGTACATCTGCAGGCCTGCTTTGGGAGCCACTATGGATGGATCCATATTGAGTGGAAAGCCTGGCTTCAACAGGGGTCCGTGAGTGTACATCTGCAGGCCTGCTTTGCGAGCCAGAATGGATGGATCCATATTGAGTGGAAAGCCTGGCTTCAACAGGGGTCTGTGAATGTACATCTGCAGGCCTGCTTTGGGAGCCAGTATGGATGGATCCATATTGAGTGGAAAGCCTGGCTTCAACAGGGGTCCATGAGTGTACATCTGCAGGCCTGCTATGGGAGCCAGTATGGATGGATCCATATTGAGTGGAAAGCCTGGCTTCAACAGGGGTCCGTGAATGTACATCTGCAGGCCTGCTTTGGGAGCCAGTATGGATGGATCCATATTGAGTGGAAAGCCTGGCTTCAACAGGGGTCCGTGAGTGTACATCTGCAGGCCTGCTTTGGGAGCCAGTATGGATGGATCCATATTGAGTGGAGAGCCTGGCTTCAACAGAGGTCTGTGAATGCACATCTGCAGGCCTGCTTTGTGAGCCAGAATGGATGGATACATATTGAGTGGAAAGCCTGGCTTCAACAGGGGTCCCTGAATGTACATGTGCAGGCCTGCTTTGTGAGTGAGTATGGATCGATCCATATTGAGTGGAAAACCTGGCTTCAACAGGGGTCCCTGAATGTACATCTGCAGGCCTGCTTTGGGAGCCAGTATGGATGGATCCATGTTGAGTGGAGAGCCTGGCTTCGACAGGGGTCCGTGAATGTACATGTACAGGCCTGCTTTCTGAGCCAGAATGGATGGACCATATTGAGTGGAAAGCCTGGCTTCAATAGGGGTCCGTGAATGCACATCTGCAGGCCTGCTTTGTGAGCCAGTATGGATGGATCCATATTGAGTGGCACGCCTGGCTTCAACAGGGGTTCCTGAATGTACATCTGCAGTCCTGCTTTGGGAGCCAGTATGGATGGATCCATATTGAGTGGAGAGACCGGCTTCAACAGGGGTCCCTGAATGTACATGTGCAGGCCTGCTTTGGGAGCCAGTATGGATTGATCCTTATTGAGTGGAAAGCCTGGCTTCAACAGGGGTCCCTGAATGTACATCTCCAGGCCTGCTTTGGCAGCCAGTATGGATGGATCCATATTGAGTGGAAAGCCTGGCTTCAACAGGGGTCCGTGAGTGTACATCTGCAGGCCTGCTTTGAGAGCCAGTATGGATGGACCATATTGAGTGGAGAGCCTGGCTTCAACAGGGGTCCGTGAGTGTACATCTGCAGGCCTGCTTTGAGAGCCAGTATGGATGGACCATATTGAGTGGAAAGCCTGGCTTCAACAAGGGTCCCTGAATGTACATCTGCAGGCCTGGCTTTGAAAGCCAGTATGGATGGATCCATATTGAGTGGAAAGCCTGGCTTCAACAGGGGTCCGTGAATGTGCATCTGCAGGCCTGGCTTTGGGAGCCAGTATGGATGGATCCATAGTGAGTGGACAACCTGGCTTCAACAGGGGTCCGTGAGTGTACATCTGCAGGCCTGCTTTGGGAGCCATTATGGATTGATCCATATTGAGTGGAAAGCCTGGCGTCATCAGGGGTCCGTGAATGTACATCTGCAGGCCTGCTTTGGGAGCCAGTATGGATGGATCCATATTGAGTGGAAAGCCTGGCTTCAACAGGGGTCTGTGAATGTACAGCTGCAGGCCTGCTTTGGGAGTCAGTATGGATGGATCCATATTGAGTGGAAAGCCTGGCTTCAACAGGGGTCCCTGAATGTACATCTGCAGGCCTGCTTTGTGAGCCAGTATCGGTGGATCCATATTGAGTGGAAAGCCTGGCTTCAACAGGGGTCCCTGAATGTACATCTGCAGGCCTGCTTTGGGAGCCAGTATGGATGGATCCATATTGAGTGGAAAGCCTGGCTTCAACAGGGGTCCGTGAATGTACATCTGCAGGCCTGCTTTGTGAGCCAAAATGGATGGATCCATATTGAATGGAAAGCCTGGCTTCAACAGGGGTTCGTGAATGCACATTTGGAGGCCTGCTTTGGGAGCCAGTATGGATGGATCCATATTGAGTGGAAAACCTGGCTTCAACAGGGGTCCCTGAATGTACATCTGCAGGCCTGCTTTGGGAGCCAGTATGGATGGATCCATGTTTAGTGGAGAGCCTGGCTTCGACAGGGGTCCGTGAATGTACATGTGCAGGCCTGCTTTCTGAGCCAGAATGGATGGACCATATTGAGTGGAAAGCCTGGCTTCAATAGGGGTCCGTGAATGCACATCTGCAGGCCTGCTTTGTAAGCCAGTATGGATGGATCCATATTGAGTGGCACGCCTGGCTTCAACAGGGGTTCCTGAATGTACATCTGCAGTCCTGCTTTGGGAGCCAGTATGGATAGATCCATATTGAGTGGAGAGACTGGCTTCAACAGGGGTCCCTGAATGTACATCTGCAGGCCTGCTTTGGGAGCCAGTATGGATGGATCCATATTGAGTGGAAAGCCTGGCTTCAACAGGGGTCCCTGAATGTACATCTGCAGGCCTGCTTTGGGAGCCAGTATGTATGGATCCATATTGATTGGAAAGCCTGGCTTCAACAGGGGTCCGTGAGTGTACATCTGCAGGCCTGCTTTGAGAGCCAGTATGGATGGACCATATTGAGTGGAAAGCCTGGCTTCAACAGGGGTCCGTGAGTGTACATCTGCAGGCCTGGCTTTGGAAGCCAGTATGGATGGATCCATATTGAGTGGAAAGCCTGGCTTCAACAGGGGTCCGTGAATGTGCATCTGCAGGCCTGGCTTTGTGAGCCAGTATGGATGGATCCATATGGAGTGGACAACCTGGCTTCAACAGGGGTCCGTGAGTGTACATCTGCAGGCCTGCTTTGGGAGCCATTATGGATGGATCCATATTGAGTGGAAAGCCTGGCTTCATCAGGGGTCCGTGAATGTACATCTGCAGGCCTGCTTTTGGAGCTAGTATGGATGGATCCATATTGAGTGGAAAGCCTGGCTTCAACACGGGTCCGTGAGTGTACATCTGCAGGCCTGCTTTGGGAGCCAGTATGGATGGATCCATATTGAGTGGAAAGCCTGGCTTCAACAGGGGTCTGTGAATGTACATCTGCAGGCCTGCTTTGGGAGCCAGTATGGATGGATCCATATTGAGTGGAAAGCCTGGCTTCAACCGGGGTCCGTGAATGTACATCTGCAGGCCTGCTTTGTGAGCCAGTATGGATGGATCCATATTAAGTGGAGAGCCTGGCTTCAACAGGGGTCCGTGAATGTACATCTGCAGGCCTGCTTTGTGACCCAGTATGTATGGATCTATATTGAGTGGAGAGCCTGGCTTCGACAGGGGTCCGTGAATGTACACCTGCAGGCCTGCTTTGGGAGCCAGTATGGGTGGATCCATAACGAGTGGAAAGCCTGGCTTCAACTGGGGTCAGTGAGTGTACATCTGCAGGCCTGCTTTGGGAGCCAGTATGGATGGATCCATATTGAGTGGAATGCCTGGCTTCAACAGGGGTCCATGAGTGTACATCTGCAGGCCTGCTTTAGGAGCCAGTATGGATGGATCCATATTGAGTGGAAAGCCTGGCTTCAACAGGGGTCTTTGAGTGTACATCTGCAGGCCTGCTTTGGGAGCCAGTATGGATGGATCCATATTGAGTGGAAAGCCTGGCTTCAACAGGGGTCCGTGAATGTACATCTGCACGCCTGCTTTGGGAGCCAGTATGGATGGATCCATATTGAGTGGAAAACCTGGCTTCAACAGGGGTCCGTGAATGTACATCTGCAGGCCTGGCTTTGGGAGCCAGTATGGATGGATCCATATTGAGTGGAAAACCTGGCTTCAATTGGGGTCGGTGAATGTACATCTGCAGGCCTGCTTTGGGAGCCAGTATGGATGGATCCATATTGAGTGGAAAGCCTGGCTTCAACAGGGGTCCGTGAGTGTACATCTGCAGGCCTGCTTTGGGAGCCAGTATGGATGGATCCATATTGAGTGGAAAGCCTGGCTTCAACAGGGGTCCATGAGTGTACATCTGCAGGCCTGCTATGGGAGCCAGTATGGATGGATCCATATTGAGTGGAAAGCCTGGCTTCAACAGGGGTCCGTGAATGTACATCTGCAGGCCTGCTTTGGGAGCCACTATGGATGGATCCATATTGAGTGGAAAGCCTGGCTTCAACAGGGGTCCGTGAGTGTACATCTGCAGGCCTTCTTTGCGAGCCAGAATGGATGGATCCATATTGAGTGGAAAGCCTGGCTTCAACAGGGGTCTGTGAATGTACATCTGCAGGCCTGCTTTGGGAGCCAGTATGGATGGATCCATATTGAGTGGAAAGCCTGGCTTCAACAGGGGTCCATGAGTGTACATCTGCAGGCCTGCTATGGGAGCCAGTATGGATGGATCCATATTGAGTGGAAAGCCTGGCTTCAACAGAGGTCCGTGAGTGTACATCTGCAGGCCTGCTTTGGGAGCCAGTATGGATGGATCCATATTGAGTGGAAAGCCTGGCTTCAACAGGGGTCCATGAGTGTACATCTGCAGGCCTGCTATGGGAGCCAGTATGGATGGATCCATATTGAGTGGAAAGCCTGGCTTCAACAGGGGTCCGTGAGTGTACATCTGCAGGCCTGCTTTGGGAGCCAGTATGGATGGATCCATATTGAGTGGAAAGCCTTGCTTCAACAGGGGTCCGCGAATGTACATCTGCAAGCCTGCTTTGGGAGCCAGTATGGATGGATCCATATTGAGTGGAAAGCCTGGCTTCAACAGGGGTCTGTGAATGTACAGCTGCAGGCCTGCTTTGGGAGTCAGTATGGATGGATCCATATTGAGTGGAAAGCCTGGCTTCAACAGGGGTCCCTGAATGTACATCTGCAGGCCTGCTTTGTGAGCCAGTATCGGTGGATCCATATTGAGTGGAAAGCCTGGCTTCAACAGGGGTCCCTGAATGTACATCTGCAGGCCTGCTTTGGGAGCCAGTATGGATGGATCCATATTGAGTGGAAAGCCTGGCTTCAACAGGGGTCCGTGAATGTACATCTGCAGGCCTGCTTTGTGAGCCAAAATGGATGGATCCATATTGAATGGAAAGCCTGGCTTCAACAGGGGTTCGTGAATGCACATTTGGAGGCCTGCTTTGGGAGCCAGTATGGATGGATCCATATTGAGTGGAAAACCTGGCTTCAACAGGGGTCCCTGAATGTACATCTGCAGGCCTGCTTTGGGAGCCAGTATGGATGGATCCATGTTTAGTGGAGAGCCTGGCTTCGACAGGGGTCCGTGAATGTACATGTGCAGGCCTGCTTTCTGAGCCAGAATGGATGGACCATATTGAGTGGAAAGCCTGGCTTCAATAGGGGTCCGTGAATGCACATCTGCAGGCCTGCTTTGTAAGCCAGTATGGATGGATCCATATTGAGTGGCACGCCTGGCTTCAACAGGGGTTCCTGAATGTACATCTGCAGTCCTGCTTTGGGAGCCAGTATGGATAGATCCATATTGAGTGGAGAGACTGGCTTCAACAGGGGTCCCTGAATGTACATCTGCAGGCCTGCTTTGGGAGCCAGTATGGATGGATCCATATTGAGTGGAAAGCCTGGCTTCAACAGGGGTCCCTGAATGTACATCTGCAGGCCTGCTTTGGGAGCCAGTATGTATGGATCCATATTGATTGGAAAGCCTGGCTTCAACAGGGGTCCGTGAGTGTACATCTGCAGGCCTGCTTTGAGAGCCAGTATGGATGGACCATATTGAGTGGAAAGCCTGGCTTCAACAGGGGTCCGTGAGTGTACATCTGCAGGCCTGGCTTTGGAAGCCAGTATGGATGGATCCATATTGAGTGGAAAGCCTGGCTTCAACAGGGGTCCGTGAATGTGCATCTGCAGGCCTGGCTTTGTGAGCCAGTATGGATGGATCCATATGGAGTGGACAACCTGGCTTCAACAGGGGTCCGTGAGTGTACATCTGCAGGCCTGCTTTGGGAGCCATTATGGATGGATCCATATTGAGTGGAAAGCCTGGCTTCATCAGGGGTCCGTGAATGTACATCTGCAGGCCTGCTTTTGGAGCTAGTATGGATGGATCCATATTGAGTGGAAAGCCTGGCTTCAACACGGGTCCGTGAGTGTACATCTGCAGGCCTGCTTTGGGAGCCAGTATGGATGGATCCATATTGAGTGGAAAGCCTGGCTTCAACAGGGGTCTGTGAATGTACATCTGCAGGCCTGCTTTGGGAGCCAGTATGGATGGATCCATATTGAGTGGAAAGCCTGGCTTCAACCGGGGTCCGTGAATGTACATCTGCAGGCCTGCTTTGTGAGCCAGTATGGATGGATCCATATTAAGTGGAGAGCCTGGCTTCAACAGGGGTCCGTGAATGTACATCTGCAGGCCTGCTTTGTGACCCAGTATGTATGGATCTATATTGAGTGGAGAGCCTGGCTTCGACAGGGGTCCGTGAATGTACACCTGCAGGCCTGCTTTGGGAGCCAGTATGGGTGGATCCATAACGAGTGGAAAGCCTGGCTTCAACTGGGGTCAGTGAGTGTACATCTGCAGGCCTGCTTTGGGAGCCAGTATGGATGGATCCATATTGAGTGGAATGCCTGGCTTCAACAGGGGTCCATGAGTGTACATCTGCAGGCCTGCTTTAGGAGCCAGTATGGATGGATCCATATTGAGTGGAAAGCCTGGCTTCAACAGGGGTCTTTGAGTGTACATCTGCAGGCCTGCTTTGGGAGCCAGTATGGATGGATCCATATTGAGTGGAAAGCCTGGCTTCAACAGGGGTCCGTGAATGTACATCTGCACGCCTGCTTTGGGAGCCAGTATGGATGGATCCATATTGAGTGGAAAACCTGGCTTCAACAGGGGTCCGTGAATGTACATCTGCAGGCCTGGCTTTGGGAGCCAGTATGGATGGATCCATATTGAGTGGAAAACCTGGCTTCAATTGGGGTCGGTGAATGTACATCTGCAGGCCTGCTTTGGGAGCCAGTATGGATGGATCCATATTGAGTGGAAAGCCTGGCTTCAACAGGGGTCCGTGAGTGTACATCTGCAGGCCTGCTTTGGGAGCCAGTATGGATGGATCCATATTGAGTGGAAAGCCTGGCTTCAACAGGGGTCCATGAGTGTACATCTGCAGGCCTGCTATGGGAGCCAGTATGGATGGATCCATATTGAGTGGAAAGCCTGGCTTCAACAGGGGTCCGTGAATGTACATCTGCAGGCCTGCTTTGGGAGCCACTATGGATGGATCCATATTGAGTGGAAAGCCTGGCTTCAACAGGGGTCCGTGAGTGTACATCTGCAGGCCTTCTTTGCGAGCCAGAATGGATGGATCCATATTGAGTGGAAAGCCTGGCTTCAACAGGGGTCTGTGAATGTACATCTGCAGGCCTGCTTTGGGAGCCAGTATGGATGGATCCATATTGAGTGGAAAGCCTGGCTTCAACAGGGGTCCATGAGTGTACATCTGCAGGCCTGCTATGGGAGCCAGTATGGATGGATCCATATTGAGTGGAAAGCCTGGCTTCAACAGAGGTCCGTGAGTGTACATCTGCAGGCCTGCTTTGGGAGCCAGTATGGATGGATCCATATTGAGTGGAAAGCCTGGCTTCAACAGGGGTCCATGAGTGTACATCTGCAGGCCTGCTATGGGAGCCAGTATGGATGGATCCATATTGAGTGGAAAGCCTGGCTTCAACAGGGGTCCCTGAATGTACATCTGCAGCCCTGCTTTGTGAGCCAGTATGGATGGATCCATATTGAGTGGAAAGCCTGGCTTCAACAGGGGTCAGTGAATGTACATCTGCAGGCCTGCTTTGGGAGCCAGTATGGATGGATCCATATTGAGTGGAAAGCCTGGCTTCAACAGGGGTCCGTGAATGTACATCTGCAGGCCTGGCTTTGGGAGCCAGTATGGATGGATCCATATTGAGTGGAAAGCCTGGCTTCAACAGGATTCCGCGAATGTACATCTGCAGGCCTGCTTTGGGAGCCAGTATGGATGGATCCATATTGAGTGGAAAGCCTGGCTTCAACAGGGGTCCGTGAGTGTACATCTGCAGGCCTGCTTTGGGAGCCAGTATGGATGGATCCATATTGAGTGGAAAGCCTTGCTTCAACAGGGGTCCGTGAATGTACATCTGCAGGCCTGCTTTGGGAGCCAGTATGGATGGATCCATATTGAGTGGAAAGCCTGGCTTAAATAGGGGTCTGTGAATGTACATCTGCAGGCCTGCTTTGGGAGCCAGTATGGATGGATCCATATTGAGTGGAAAGCCTGGCTTCAACAGGGGTCCATGAATGTACATCTGCAGGCCTGCTTTGGGAGCCAGTATGGGTGGATCCATATTGTGTGGAAAGCCTGGCTTCAACAGGGGTTCGTGAATGCACATCTGCATGTCTGCTTTGGGAGCCAGTAAGGATGTATCCATATTGAGTGGAACGCCTCCCTTCAACAGGGGTCCGTGAATGTACATCTGCAGGCCTGCTTTGGGAGCCAGTATGGATGGATCCATATTGAATGGAAAGCCTGGCTTCAACAGGGGTCCGTGAATGCACATTTGGAGGCCTGCTTTGGGAGCCAGTATGGATGGATCCATATTGAGTGGAAAGCCTGGCTTCAACAGGGGTCCGTGAATGTACATCTGCAGGCCTGCTTTGGGAACCAGTATGGATGGATCCATATTGAGTGGAAAGCCTGGCTTCAACAGCGGTCCGTGAGTGTACATCTGCAGGCCTGCTTTGAGAGCCAGTATGGATGGACCATATTGAGTGGAAAGCCTGGCTTCAACAGGGGTCCGTGAGTGTACATCTGCAGGCCTGGCTTTGGGAGCCAGTATGGATGGATCCATATTGAGTGGAAAGCCTGGCTTCAACAGGGGTCCGTGAATGTGCATCTGCAGGCCTGGCTTTGGGAGCCAGTATGGATGGATCCATATTGAGTGGACAACCTGGCTTCAACAGGGGTCCGTGAGTGTACATCTGCAGGCCTGCTTTGGGAGCCATTATGGATGGATTCATATTGAGTGGAAAGCCTGGCTTCATCAGGGGTCCGTGAATGTACATCTGCAGGCCTGCTTTGGGAGCCAGTATGGATGGATCCATATTGAGTGGAAAGCCTGGCTTCAACAGGGGTCCGTGAGTGTACATCTGCAGGCCTGCTTTGGGAGCCAGTATGGATGGATCCATATTGAGTGGAAAGCCTGGCTTCAACAGGGGTCCATGAGTGTACATCTGCAGGCCTGCTATGGGAGCCAGTATGGATGGATCCATATTGAGTGGAAAGCCTGGCTTCAACAGGGGTCCATGAATGTACATATGCAGGCCTGCTTTGGGAGCCACTATGGATGGATCCATATTGAGTGGAAAGCCTGGCTTCAACAGGGGTCCGTGAGTGTACATCTGCAGGCCTGCTTTGCGAGCCAGAATGGATGGATCCATATTGAGTGGAAAGCCTGGCTTCAACAGGGGTCTGTGAATGTACATCTGCAGGCCTGCTTTGGGAGCCAGTATGGATGGATCCATATTGAGTGGAAAGCCTGGCTTCAACAGGGGTTCATGAGTGTACATCTGCAGGCCTGCTATGGGAGCCAGTATGGATGGATCCATATTGAGTGGAAAGCCTGGCTTCAACAGGGGTCCCTGAATGTACATCTGCAGCCCTGCTTTGTGAGCCAGTATGGATGGATCCATATTGAGTGGAAAGCCTGGCTTCAACAGGGGTCAGTGAATGTACATCTGCAGGCCTGCTTTGGGAGCCAGTATGGATGGATCCATATTGAGTGGAAAGCCTGGCTTCAACAGGGGTCCGTGAATGTACATCTGCAGGCCTGGCTTTGGGAGCCAGTATGGATGGATCCATATTGAGTGGAAAGCCTGGCTTCAACAGGATTCCGCGAATGTACATCTGCAGGCCTGCTTTGGGAGCCAGTATGGATGGATCCATATTGAGTGGAAAGCCTGGCTTCAACAGGGGTCCGTGAGTGTACATCTGCAGGCCTGCTTTGGGAGCCAGTATGGATGGATCCATATTGAGTGGAAAGCCTTGCTTCAACAGGGGTCCGTGAATGTACATCTGCAGGCCTGCTTTGGGAGCCAGTATGGATGGATCCATATTGAGTGGAAAGCCTGGCTTAAACAGGGGTCTGTGAATGTACATCTGCAGGCCTGCTTTGGGAGCCAGTATGGATGGATCCATATTGAGTGGAAAGCCTGGCTTCAACAGGGGTCCATGAATGTACATCTGCAGGCCTGCTTTGGGAGCCAGTATGGCTGGCTCCATATTGAGTGGAAAGCCTGGCTTCAACAGGGGTTTGTGAATGCACATCTGCATGTCTGCTTTGGGAGCCAGTAAGGATGTATCCATATTGAGTGGAACGCCTGGCTTCAACAGGGGTCCGTGAATGTACATCTGCAGGCCTGCTTTGGGAGCCAGTATGGATGGATCCATATTGAATGGAAAGCCTGGCTTCAACAGGGGTCCGTGAATGCACATTTGGAGGCCTGCTTTGGGAGCCAGTATGGATGGATCCATATTGAGTGGAAAGCCTGGCTTCAACAGGGGTCCGTGAATGTACATCTGCAGGCCTGCTTTGGGAACCAGTATGGATGGATCCATATTGAGTGGAAAGCCTGGCTTCAACAGCGGTCCGTGAGTGTACATCTGCAGGCCTGCTTTGAGAGCCAGTATGGATGGACCATATTGAGTGGAAAGCCTGGCTTCAACAGGGGTCCGTGAGTGTACATCTGCAGGCCTGGCTTTGGGAGCCAGTATGGATGGATCCATATTGAGTGGAAAGCCTGGCTTCAACAGGGGTCCGTGAATGTGCATCTGCAGGCCTGGCTTTGGGAGCCAGTATGGATGGATCCATATTGAGTGGACAACGTGGCTTCAACAGGGGTCCGTGAGTGTACATCTGCAGGCCTGCTTTGGGAGCCATTATGGATGGATTCATATTGAGTGGAAAGCCTGGCTTCATCAGGGGTCTGTGAATGTACATCTGCAGGCCTGCTTTGGGAGCCAGTATGGATGGATCCATATTGAGTGGAAAGCCTGGCTTCAACAGGGGTCCGTGAGTGTACATCTGCAGGCCTGCTTTGGGAGCCAGTATGGATATATCCATATTGAGTGGAAAGCCTGGCTTCAACAGGGGTCCATGAGTGTACATCTGCAGGCCTGCTATGGGAGCCAGTATGGATGGATCCATATTGAGTGGAAAGCCTGGCTTCAACAGGGGTCCGTGAATATACATCTGCAGGCCTGCTTTGGGAGCCACTATGGATGGATCCATATTGAGTGGAAAGCCTGGCTTCAACAGGGGTCCGTGAGTGTACATCTGCAGGCCTGCTTTGCGAGCCAGAATGGATGGATCCATATTGAGTGGAAAGCCTGGCTTCAACAGGGGTCTGTGAATGTACATCTGCAGGCCTGCTTTGGGAGCCAGTATGGATGGATCCATATTGAGTGGAAAGCCTGGCTTCAACAGGGGTCCATGAGTGTACATCTGCAGGCCTGCTATGGGAGCCAGTATGGATGGATCCATATTGAGTGGAAAGCCTGGCTTCAACAGGGGTCCGTGAATGTACATCTGCAGGCCTGCTTTGGGAGCCAGTATGGATGGATCCATATTGAGTGGAAAGCCTGGCTTCAACAGGGGTCCGTGAGTGTACATCTGCAGGCCTGCTTTGGGAGCCAGTATGGATGGATCCATATTGAGTGGAGAGCCTGGCTTCAACAGAGGTCTGTGAATGCACATCTGCAGGCCTGCTTTGTGAGCCAGAATGGATGGATACATATTGAGTGGAAAGCCTGGCTTCAACAGGGGTCCCTGAATGTACATGTGCAGGCCTGCTTTGTGAGTGAGTATGGATCGATCCATATTGAGTGGAAAACCTGGCTTCAATAGGGGTCCCTGAATGTACATCTGCAGGCCTGCTTTGTGAGCCAGTATGGATGGATCCATATTGAGTGGCACGCCTGGCTTCAACAGGGGTTCCTGAATGTACATCTGCAGTCCTGCTTTGGGAGCCAGTATGGATGGATCCATATTGAGTGGAGAGACCGGCTTCAACAGGGGTCCCTGAATGTACATGTGCAGGCCTGCTTTGGGAGCCAGTATGGATTGATCCTTATTGAGTGGAAAGCCTGGCTTCAACAGGGGTCCCTGAATGTACATCTCCAGGCCTGCTTTGGGAGCCAGTATGGATGGATCCATATTGAGTGGAAAGCCTGGCTTCAACAGGGGTCCGTGAGTGTACATCTGCAGGCCTGCTTTGAGAGCCGGTATGGATGGACCATATTGAGTGGAGAGCCTGGCTTCAACAGGGGTCCGTGAGTGTACATCTGCAGGCCTGCTTTGAGAGCCAGTATGGATGGACCATATTGAGTGGAAAGCCTGGCTTCAACAAGGGTCCCTGAATGTACATCTGCAGGCCTGGCTTTGAAAGCCAGTATGGATGGATCCATATTGAGTGGAAAGCCTGGCTTCAACAGGGGTCCGTGAATGTGCATCTGCAGGCCTGGCTTTGGGAGCCAGTATGGATGGATCCATAGTGAGTGGACAACCTGGCTTCAACAGGGGTCCGTGAGTGTACATCTGCAGGCCTGCTTTGGGAGCCATTATGGATGGATCCATATTGAGTGGAAAGCCTGGCGTCATCAGGGGTCCGTGAATGTACATCTGCAGGCCTGCTTTGGGAGCCAGTATGGATGGATCCATATTGAGTGGAAAGCCTGGCTTCAACAGGGAACCGTGAATGCACATCTGCAGTCCTGCTATGGGAGCCAGTATGGATGGATCCATATTGAGTGGAAAGCCTGGCTTCAACAGGGGTCCGTGAATGTACATCTGCAAGCCTGCTTTGGGAGCCAGTATGGATGGATCCATATTGAGTGGAAAGCCTGGCTTCAACAGGGGTCCGTGAGTGTACATCTGCAGGCCTGCTTTGGGAGCCAGTATGGATGGATCCATATTGAGTGGAAAGCCTTGCTTCAACAGGGGTCCGTGAATGTACATCTGCAGGCCTGCTTTGGGAGCCAGTATGGATGGATCCATATTGAGTGGAAAGCCTGGCTTCAACAGGGGTCTGTGAATGTACAGCTGCAGGCCTGCTTTGGGAGTCAGTATGGATGGATCCATATTGAGTGGAAAGCCTGGCTTCAACAGGGGTCCCTGAATGTACATCTGCAGGCCTGCTTTGTGAGCCAGTATCGGTGGATCCATATTGAGTGGAAAGCCTGGCTTCAACAGGGGTCCCTGAATGTACATCTGCAGGCCTGCTTTGGGAGCCAGTATGGATGGATCCATATTGAGTGGAAAGCCTGGCTTCAACAGGGGTCCGTGAATGTACATCTGCAGGCCTGCTTTGTGAGCCAAAATGGATGGATCCATATTGAATGGAAAGCCTGGCTTCAACAGGGGTCCGTGAATGCACATTTGGAGGCCTGCTTTGGGAGACAGTATGGATGGATCCATATTGAGTGGAAAACCTGGCTTCAACAGGGGTCCCTGAATGTACATCTGCAGGCCTGCTTTGGGAGCCAGTATGGATGGATCCATGTTTAGTGGAGAGCCTGGCTTCGACAGGGGTCCGTGAATGTACATGTGCAGGCCTGCTTTCTGAGCCAGAATGGATGGACCATATTGAGTGGAAAGCCTGGCTTCAATAGGGGTCCGTGAATGCACATCTGCAGGCCTGCTTTGTAAGCCAGTATGGATGGATCCATATTGAGTGGCACGCCTGGCTTCAACAGGGGTTCCTGAATGTACATCTGCAGTCCTGCTTTGGGAGCCAGTATGGATAGATCCATATTGAGTGGAGAGACTGGCTTCAACAGGGGTCCCTGAATGTACATCTGCAGGCCTGCTTTGGGAGCCAGTATGGATGGATCCATATTGAGTGGAAAGCCTGGCTTCAACAGGGGTCCCTGAATGTACATCTGCAGGCCTGCTTTGGGAGCCAGTATGTATGGATCCATATTGATTGGAAAGCCTGGCTTCAACAGGGGTCCGTGAGTGTACATCTGCAGGCCTGCTTTGAGAGCCAGTATGGATGGACCATATTGAGTGGAAAGCCTGGCTTCAACAGGGGTCCGTGAGTGTACATCTGCAGGCCTGGCTTTGGAAGCCAGTATGGATGGATCCATATTGAGTGGAAAGCCTGGCTTCAACAGGGGTCCGTGAATGTGCATCTGCAGGCCTGGCTTTGTGAGCCAGTATGGATGGATCCATATGGAGTGGACAACCTGGCTTCAACAGGGGTCCGTGAGTGTACATCTGCAGGCCTGCTTTGGGAGCCATTATGGATGGATCCATATTGAGTGGAAAGCCTGGCTTCATCAGGGGTCCGTGAATGTACATCTGCAGGCCTGCTTTTGGAGCTAGTATGGATGGATCCATATTAAGTGGAAAGCCTGGCTTCAACACGGGTCCGTGAGTGTACATCTGCAGGCCTGCTTTGGGAGCCAGTATGGATGGATCCATATTGAGTGGAAAGCCTGGCTTCAACAGGGGTCTGTGAATGTACATCTGCAGGCCTGCTTTGGGAGCCAGTATGGATGGATCCATATTGAGTGGAAAGCCTGGCTTCAACCGGGGTCCGTGAATGTACATCTGCAGGCCTGCTTTGTGAGCCAGTATGGATGGATCCATATTAAGTGGAGAGCCTGGCTTCAACAGGGGTCCGTGAATGTACATCTGCAGGCCTGCTTTGTGACCCAGTATGTATGGATCTATATTGAGTGGAGAGCCTGGCTTCGACAGGGGTCCGTGAATGTACACCTGCAGGCCTGCTTTGGGAGCCAGTATGGGTGGATCCATAACGAGTGGAAAGCCTGGCTTCAACTGGGGTCAGTGAGTGTACATCTGCAGGCCTGCTTTGGGAGCCAGTATGGATGGATCCATATTGAGTGGAATGCCTGGCTTCAACAGGGGTCCGTGAGTGTACATCTGCAGGCCTGCTTTAGGAGCCAGTATGGATGGATCCATATTGAGTGGAAAGCCTGGCTTCAACAGGGGTCTTTGAGTGTACATCTGCAGGCCTGCTTTGGGAGCCAGTATGGATGGATCCATATTGAGTGGAAAGCCTGGCTTCAACAGGGGTCCGTGAATGTACATCTGCACGCCTGCTTTGGGAGCCAGTATGGATGGATCCATATTGAGTGGAAAACCTGGCTTCAACAGGGGTCCGTGAA
Organism: Triturus cristatus; assembly: GCF_964204655.1. NCBI lineage: Eukaryota > Metazoa > Chordata > Amphibia > Caudata > Salamandridae > Triturus > Triturus cristatus. The sequence goes on along the minus strand of NC_140579.1, from coordinate 394,508,605 downwards.
TGTACATCTGCAGGCCTGGCTTTGGGAGCCAGTATGGATGGATCCATATTGAGTGGAAAACCTGGCTTCAATTGGGGTCGGTGAATGTACATCTGCAGGCCTGCTTTGGGAGCCAGTATGGATGGATCCATATTGAGTGGAAAGCCTGGCTTCAACAGGGGTCCGTGAGTGTACATCTGCAGGCCTGCTTTGGGAGCCAGTATGGATGGATCCATATTGAGTGGAAAGCCTGGCTTCAACAGGGGTCCATGAGTGTACATCTGCAGGCCTGCTATGGGAGCCAGTATGGATGGATCCATATTGAGTGGAAAGCCTGGCTTCAACAGGGGTCCGTGAATGTACATCTGCAGGCCTGCTTTGGGAGCCACTATGGATGGATCCATATTGAGTGGAAAGCCTGGCTTCAACAGGGGTCCGTGAGTGTACATCTGCAGGCCTTCTTTGCGAGCCAGAATGGATGGATCCATATTGAGTGGAAAGCCTGGCTTCAACACGGGTCTGTGAATGTACATCTGCAGGCCTGCTTTGGGAGCCAGTATGGATGGATCCATATTGAGTGGAAAGCCTGGCTTCAACAGGGGTCCATGAGTGTACATCTGCAGGCCTGCTATGGGAGCCAGTATGGATGGATCCATATTGAGTGGAAAGCCTGGCTTCAACAGAGGTCTGTGAGTGTACATCTGCAGGCCTGCTTTGGGAGCCAGTATGGATGGATCCATATTGAGTGGAAAGCCTGGCTTCAACAGGGGTCCATGAGTGTACATCTGCAGGCCTGCTATGGGAGCCAGTATGGATGGATCCATATTGAGTGGAAAGCCTGGCTTCAACAGGGGTCCCTGAATGTACATCTGCAGCCCTGCTTTGTGAGCCAGTATGGATGGATCCATATTGAGTGGAAAGCCTGGCTTCAACAGGGGTCAGTGAATGTACATCTGCAGGCCTGCTTTGGGAGCCAGTATGGATGGATCCATATTGAGTGGAAAGCCTGGCTTCAACAGGGGTCCGTGAATGTACATCTGCAGGCCTGGCTTTGGGAGCCAGTATGGATGGATCCATATTGAGTGGAAAGCCTGGCTTCAACAGGATTCCGCGAATGTACATCTGCAGGCCTGCTTTGGGAGCCAGTATGGATGGATCCATATTGAGTGGAAAGCCTGGCTTCAACAGGGGTCCGTGAGTGTACATCTGCAGGCCTGCTTTGGGAGCCAGTATGGATGGATCCATATTGAGTGGAAAGCCTTGCTTCAACAGGGGTCCGTGAATGTACATCTGCAGGCCTGCTTTGGGAGCCAGTATGGATGGATCCATATTGAGTGGAAAGCCTGGCTTAAACAGGGGTCTGTGAATGTACATCTGCAGGCCTGCTTTGGGAGCCAGTATGGATGGATCCATATTGAGTGGAAAGCCTGGCTTCAACAGGGGTCCATGAATGTACATCTGCAGGCCTGCTTTGGGAGCCAGTATGGGTGGATCCATATTGAGTGGAAAGCCTGGCTTCAACAGGGGTTCGTGAATGCACATCTGCATGTCTGCTTTGGGAGCCAGTAAGGATGTATCCATATTGAGTGGAACGCCTGGCTTCAACAGGGGTCCGTGAATGTACATCTGCAGGCCTGCTTTGGGAGCCAGTATGGATGGATCCATATTGAATGGAAAGCCTGGCTTCAACAGGGGTCCGTGAATGCACATTTGGAGGCCTGCTTTGGGAGCCAGTATGGATGGATCCATATTGAGTGGAAAGCCTGGCTTCAACAGGGGTCCGTGAATGTACATCTGCAGGCCTGCTTTGGGAACCAGTATGGATGGATCCATATTGAGTGGAAAGCCTGGCTTCAACAGCGGTCCGTGAGTGTACATCTGCAGGCCTGCTTTGAGAGCCAGTATGGATGGACCATATTGAGTGGAAAGCCTGGCTTCAACAGGGGTCCGTGAGTGTACATCTGCAGGCCTGGCTTTGGGAGCCAGTATGGATGGATCCATATTGAGTGGAAAGCCTGGCTTCAACAGGGGTCCGTGAATGTGCATCTGCAGGCCTGGCTTTGGGAGCCAGTATGGATGGATCCATATTGAGTGGACAACCTGGCTTCAACAGGGGTCCGTGAGTGTACATCTGCAGGCCTGCTTTGGGAGCCATTATGGATGGATTCATATTGAGTGGAAAGCCTGGCTTCATCAGGGGTCCGTGAATGTACATCTGCAGGCCTGCTTTGGGAGCCAGTATGGATGGATCCATATTGAGTGGAAAGCCTGGCTTCAACAGGGGTCCGTGAGTGTACATCTGCAGGCCTGCTTTGGGAGCCAGTATGGATGGATCCATATTGAGTGGAAAGCCTGGCTTCAACAGGGGTCCATGAGTGTACATCTGCAGGCCTGCTATGGGAGCCAGTATGGATGGATCCATATTGAGTGGAAAGCCTGGCTTCAACAGGGGTCCATGAATGTACATCTGCAGGCCTGCTTTGGGAGCCACTATGGATAGATCCATATTGAGTGCAAAGCCTGGCTTCAACAGGGGTCCGTGAGTGTACATCTGCAGGCCTGCTTTGCGAGCCAGAATGGATGGATCCATATTGAGTGGAAAGCCTGGCTTCAACAGGGGTCTGTGAATGTACATCTGCAGGCCTGCTTTGGGAGCCAGTATGGATGGATCCATATTGAGTGGAAAGCCTGGCTTCAACAGGGGTCCATGAGTGTACATCTGCAGGCCTGCTATGGGAGCCAGTATGGATGGATCCATATTGAATGGAAAGCCTGGCTTCAACAGGGGTCCGTGAATGTACATCTGCAGGCCTGCTTTGGGAGCCAGTATGGATGGATCCATATTGAGTGGAAAGCCTGGCTTCAACAGGGGTCCGTGAGTGTACATCTGCAGGCCTGCTTTGGGAGCCAGTATGGATGGATCCATATTGAGTGGAGAGCCTGGCTTCAACAGGGGTCTGTGAATGCACATCTGCAGGCCTGCTTTGTGAGCCAGAATGGATGGATACATATTGAGTGGAAAGCCTGGCTTCAACAGGGGTCCCTGAATGTACATGTGCAGGCCTGCTTTGTGAGTGAGTATGGATCGATCCATATTGAGTGGAAAACCTGGCTTCAACAGGGGTCCCTGAATGTACATCTGCAGGCCTGCTTTGGGAGCCAGTATGGATGGATCCATGTTGAGTGGAGAGCCTGGCTTCGACAGGGGTCCGTGAATGTACATGTACAGGCCTGCTTTCTGAGCCAGAATGGATGGACCATATTGAGTGGAAAGCCTGGCTTCAATAGGGGTCCGTGAATGCACATCTGCAGGCCTGCTTTGTGAGCCAGTATGGATGGATCCATATTGAGTGGCACGCCTGGCTTCAACAGGGGTTCCTGAATGTACATCTGCAGTCCTGCTTTGGGAGCCAGTATGGATGGATCCATATTGAGTGGAGAGACCGGCTTCAACAGGGGTCCCTGAATGTACATGTGCAGGCCTGATTTGGGAGCCAGTATGGATTGATCCTTATTGAGTGGAAAGCCTGGCTTCAACAGGGGTCCCTGAATGCACATCTGCAGGCCTGCTTTGGGAGCCAGTATGGATGGATCCATATTGAGTGGAAAGCCTGGCTTCAACAGGGGTCCGTGAGTGTACATCTGCAGGCCTGCTTTGAGAGCCGGTATGGATGGACCATATTGAGTGGAGAGCCTGGCTTCAACAGGGGTCCGTGAGTGTACATCTGCAGGCCTGCTTTGAGAGCCAGTATGGATGGACCATATTGAGTGGAAAGCCTGGCTTCAACAAGGGTCCCTGAATGTACATCTGCAGGCCTGGCTTTGAAAGCCAGTATGGATGGATCCATATTGAGTGGAAAGCCTGGCTTCAACAGGGGTCCGTGAATGTGCATCTGCAGGCCTGGCTTTGGGAGCCAGTATGGATGGATCCATAGTGAGTGGACAACCTGGCTTCAACAGGGGTCCGTGAGTGTACATCTGCAGGCCTGCTTTGGGAGCCATTATGGATGGGTCCATATTGAGTGGAAAGCCTGGCGTCATCAGGGGTCCGTGAATGTACATCTGCAGGCCTGCTTTGGGAGCCAGTATGGATGGATCCATATTGAGTGGAAAGCCTGGCTTCAACAGGGAACCGTGAATGCACATCTGCAGTCCTGCTATGGGAGCCAGTATGGATGGATCTATATTGAGTGGAAAGCCTGGCTTCAACAGGGGTCCGTGAATGTACATCTGCAAGCCTGCTTTGGGAGCCAGTATGGATGGATCCATATTGAGTGGAAAGCCTGGCTTCAACAGGGGTCCGTGAGTGTACATCTGCAGGCCTGCTTTGGGAGCCAGTATGGATGGATCCATATTGAGTGGAAAGCCTTGCTTCAACAGGGGTCCGTGAATGTACATCTGCAGGCCTGCTTTTGGAGCCAGTATGGATGGATCAATATTGAGTGGAAAGCCTGGCTTCAACAGGGGTCTGTGAATGTACAGCTGCAGGCCTGCTTTGGGAGTCAGTATGGATGGATCCATATTGAGTGGAAAGCCTGGCTTCAACAGGGGTCCCTGAATGTACATCTGCAGGCCTGGTTTGTGAGCCAGTATCGGTGGATCCATATTGAGTGGAAAGCCTGGCTTCAACAGGGGTCCCTGAATGTACATCTGCAGGCCTGCTTTGGGAGCCAGTATGGATGGATCCATATTGAGTGGAAAGCCTGGCTTCCACAGGGGTCCGTGAATGTACATCTGCAGGCCTGCTTTGTGAGCCAAAATGGATGGATCCATATTGAATGGAAAGCCTGGCTTCAACAGGGGTCCGTGAATGCACATTTGGAGGCCTGCTTTGGGAGCCAGTATGGATGGATCCATATTGAGTGGAAAACCTGGCTTCAACAGGGGTCCCTGAATGTACATCTGCAGGCCTGCTTTGGGAGCCAGTATGGATGGATCCATGTTGAGTGGAAAACCTGGCTTCGACAGGGGTCCGTGAATGTACATGTGCAGGCCTGCTTTCTGAGCCAGAATGGATGGACCATATTGAGTGGAAAGCCTGGCTTCAATAGGGGTCCGTGAATGCACATCTGCAGTCCTGCTTTGGGAGCCAGTATGGATAGATCCATATTGAGTGGAGAGACTGGCTTCAACAGGGGTCCCTGAATGTACATCTGCAGGCCTGCTTTGGGAGCCAGTATGGATGGATCCATATTGAGTGGAAAGCCTGGCTTCAACAGGGGTCCCTGAATGTACATCTGCAGGCCTGCTTTGGGAGCCAGTATGTATGGATCCATATTGATTGGAAAGCCTGGCTTCAACAGGGGTCCGTGAGTGTACATCTGCTGGCCTGCTTTGAGAGCCAGTATGGATGGACCATATTGAGTGGAAAGCCTGGCTTCAACAGGGGTCCCTGAATGTACATCTGCAGTCCTGCTTTGGGAGCCAGTATGGATAGATCCATATTGAGTGGAGAGACTGGCTTCAACAGGGGTCCCTGAATGTACATCTGCAGGCCTGCTTTGGGAGCCAGTATGGATGGATCCATATTGAGTGGAAAGCCTGGCTTCAACAGGGGTCCCTGAATGTACATCTGCAGGCCTGCTTTGGGAGCCAGTATGTATGGATCCATATTGATTGGAAAGCCTGGCTTCAACAGGGGTCCGTGAGTGTACATCTGCAGGCCTGCTTTGAGAGCCAGTATGGATGGACCATATTGAGTGGAAAGCCTGGCTTCAACAGGGGTCCGTGAGTGTACATCTGCAGGCCTGGATTTGGAAGCCAGTATGGATGGATCCATATTGAGTGGAAAGCCTGGCTTCAACAGGGGTCCGTGAATGTGCATCTGCAGGCCTGGCTTTGTGAGCCAGTATGGATGGATCCATATGGAGTGGACAACCTGGCTTCAACAGGGGTCCGTGAGTGTACATCTGCAGGCCTGCTTTGGGAGCCATTATGGATGGATCCATATTGAGTGGAAAGCCTGGCTTCATCAGGGGTCCGTGAATGTACATCTGCAGGCCTGCTTTTGGAGCTAGTATGGATGGATCCATATTGAGTGGAAAGCCTGGCTTCAACACGGGTCCGTGAGTGTACATCTGCAGGCCTGCTTTGGGAGCCAGTATGGATGGATCCATATTGAGTGGAAAGCCTGGCTTCAACAGGGGTCTGTGAATGTACATCTGCAGGCCTGCTTTGGGAGCCAGTATGGATGGATCCATATTGAGTGGAAAGCCTGGCTTCAACCGGGGTCCGTGAATGTACATCTGCAGGCCTGCTTTGTGAGCCAGTATGGATGGATCCATATTAAGTGGAGAGCCTGGCTTCAACAGGGGTCCGTGAATGTACATCTGCAGGCCTGCTTTGTGACCCAGTATGTATGGATCTATATTGAGTGGAGAGCCTGGCTTCGACAGGGGTCCGTGAATGTACACCTGCAGGCCTGCTTTGGGAGCCAGTATGGGTGGATCCATAACGAGTGGAAAGCCTGGCTTCAACTGGGGTCAGTGAGTGTACATCTGCAGGCCTGCTTCGGGAGCCAGTATGGATGGATCCATATTGAGTGGAATGCCTGGCTTCAACAGGGGTCCGTGAGTGTACATCTGCAGGCCTGCTTTAGGAGCCAGTATGGATGGATCCATATTGAGTGGAAAGCCTGGCTTCAACAGGTGTCTTTGAGTGTACATCTGCAGGCCTGCTTTGGGAGCCAGTATGGATGGATCCATATTGAGTGGAAAGCCTGGCTTCAACAGGGGTCCGTGAATGTACATCTGCACGCCTGCTTTGGGAGCCAGTATGGATGGATCCATATTGAGTGGAAACCCTGGCTTCAACAGGGGTCCGTGAATGTACATCTGCAGGCCTGGCTTTGGGAGCCAGTATGGATGGATCCATATTGAGTGGAAAACCTGGCTTCAATTGGGGTCGGTGAATGTACATCTGCAGGCCTGCTTTGGGAGCCAGTGTGGGTGGATCCATATTGAGTGGAAAGCCTGGCTTCAACAGGGGTCCGTGAATGTACATCTGCAGGCCTGCTTTGGGAGCCAGTATGGATGGATCCATATTGAGTGGAAAGCCTGGCTTCAACAGGGGTCTGTGAATGTACATCTGCAGGCCTGCTTTGGGAGCCAGTATGGATGGATCCATATTGAGTGGAAAGCCTGGCTTCAACAGGGGTCCATGAGTGTACATCTGCAGGCCTGCTATGGGAGCCAGTATGGATGGATCCATATTGAGATGAAAGCCTGGCTTCAACAGTGGTCCATGAATGTATATCTGCAGGCCTGCTTTGGGAGCCAGTATGGATGGATCCATATTGAGTGGAAAGCCTGGCTTCAACAGGGGTCTGTGAGTGTACATCTGCAGGCCTGCTTTGGGTGCCAGTATGGATGGATCCATATTGAGTGAAAAGCCTGGCTTCAAAAGGGGTCCGTGAGTGTACATCTGCAGGCCTGCTTTGGGAGCCAGTATGGATGGATCCATATTGAGTGGAAAGCCTGGCTTCAACAGGGGTCCCTGAATGTACATCTGCAGGCCTGCTTTGTGAGCCAGTATGGATGGATCCATATTGAGTGGAAAGCCTGGCTTCAACAGGGGTCCGTGAATGTACATCTGCACGCCTGCTTTGGGAGCCAGTATGGATGGATCCATATTGAGTGGAAAGCCTGGCTTCAACAGGGGTCCGTGAATGTACATCTGCAGGCCTGGCTTTGGGAGCCAGTATGGATGTATCCAAATTGAGTGGAAAACTTGGCTTCAACAAGGGTCGGTGAATGTACATCTGCAGGCCTGCTTTGGGAGCCAGTGTGGGAGGATCCATATTGAGTGGAGAGCCTGGCTTCAACAGGGGTCCCTGAATGTACATCTGCAGGCCTGCTTTGTGTGCCAGTATGGGTGGATCCATATTGAGTGGAGAGCCTGGCTTCAACTGGCGTCCGTGAATGTACATCTGCAGGCCTGCTTTGTGAGCCAGTATGGATGGATCCATATTGAGTGGAAAGCCTGGCTTCAAGAGGGGTCCGTGAGTATACATCTGCAGGCCTGCTTTGGGAGCCAGTATGGATGGATCCATATTGCGTGGAGAGCCTGGCTTCAACAGGGGTCCGTGAATGTGCATCTGCAGGCCTGCTATGGGAGCCAGTATGGATGGATCCATATTGAGTGGAAAGCCTGGCTTCAACAGGGGTCCGTGAATGTACACCTGCAGGCCTGTTTTGGGAGCCAGTATGGATGGATCCATATTGAGTGGAAAGCCTGGCTTCAACAGGGGTCCATGAGTGTACATCTGCAGGCCTGCTTTGGGAGCCAGTATGGATGGATCCATATTGAGTGGAAAGCCTGGCTTCAACAGGGGTCCATGAGTGTACATCTGCAGGCCTGCTATGGGAGCCAGTATGGATGGATCCATATTGAGAGGAAAGCCTGGCTTCAACAGTGGTCTGTGAGTGTACATCTGCAGGCCTGCTTTGGGTGCCAGTATGGATGGATCCATATTGAGTGGAGAGCCTGGCTTCAACAGGGTCTCTGAATGTACATCTGCAGGCCTGCTTTGGGAGCCAGTATGGATGGATCCATATTGAGTGGAAAGCCTGGCTTCAAAAGGGGTCCCTGAATGTACATCTGCAGGCCTGCTTTTTGAGCCAGTATCGGTGGATCCATATTGAGTGGAAAGCCTGGCTTCAACAGGGGTCCCTGAATGTACATCTGCAGGCCTGCTTTGTGAGCCAGTATGGATGGATCCATATTAAGTGGAAAGCCTGGCTTCAACAGGGGTCCGTGAATGTACATCTGCAGGCCTGCTTTGGGAGCCAGTATGGATGGATCCATATTGAGTGGAAAGCCTGGCTTCAACAGGGGTCCGTGAATGTACATCTGCAGGCCTGGCTTTGGGAGCCAGTATGGATGGATCCATATTGAGTGGAAAGCCTGGCTTCAACAGGGGTCCGTGAATGTACATCTGCAGGCCTGCTTTGGGAGCCAGTATGGGTGGATCCATATTGAGTGGAGAGCCTGGCTTCATCAGGGGTCTCTGAATGTACATCTGCAGGCCTGCTTTGTGAGCCAGTATGGGTGGATCCATATTGAGTGGAGAGCCTGGCTTCAACCGGGGTCCGTGAATGTACATCTGCAGGCCTGCTTTGTGATCCAGTATGGATGGATCCATATTGAGTGGAGAGACTGGCTTCAACAGGGGTCCGTGAATGTACATCTGCAGGCCTGCTTTGGGAGCCAGTATGGATGGATCCATATTGAGTGGAGAGCCTGGCTTCAACAGGGGTCCGTGAATGTACATCTGCAGGCCTGCTTTGGGAGCCAGTATGGATGGATTCATATTGAGTGGAATGCCTGGCTTCAACAGGGGTCCGTGAGTGTAGATCTGCAGGCCTGCTTTAGGAGCCAGTATGGATGGATCCATATTGAGTGGAAAGCCTGGCTTCAACAGTGGTCTGTGAGTGTACATCTGCAGACCTGCTTTGGGAGCCAGTATGGATGGATCCATATTGAGTGGAAAGCCTGGCTTCAACAGGGGTCTGTGAATGTACATCTGCAGGCCTGCTTTGGGAGACAGTATGGATGGATCCATATTGAGTGGAAAGCCTGGCTTCAACAGGGGTCTGTGAATGTACATCTGCAGGACTGCTTTGGGAGCCAGAATGGATGGATCCATATTGAGTGGGAAGCCTGGCTTCAACAGGGGTCCCTGAATGTACATCTGCAGGACTGCTTTGTGAGCCAGTATGGATGGATCCATATTGAGTGGAAAGCCTGGCTTCAACAGGGGTCCGTGAATGTACATCTACAGGCCTGGCTTTGGGAGCCAGGATGGATGGATCCATATTGAGTGGAAAACCAGGCTTCAACAGGGGTCGGTGAATGTACATCTGCAGGCCTGCTTTAGGAGCCAGTATGGATGGATCCATATTGAGTGGAAAGCCTGGCTTCAACAGGGGTCTGTGAGTGTACATCTGCAGGCCTGCTTTGGGAGCCAGTATGGATGGATCCATATTGAGTGGAAAGCCTGGCTTCAACAGGGGTCTGTGAATGTACATCTGCAGGCCTGCTTTGGGAGCCAATGGATGGATCCATATTGAGTCGACAGCCTGGCTTCAACAGGGGTCCCTGAATGTACATCTGCAGGCCTGCTTTGTGAGCCAGTATGGATGGATCCATATTATGTGGAAAGCCTGGCTTCAACAGGGGTCCGTGAATGTACATCTGCAGGCCTGCTTTGGGAGCAAGTATGGATGGATCCATATTGAGTGGAATGCCTGGCTTCAACAGGGGTCCGTGAGTGTACATCTGCAGGCCTGCTTTGGGAGCCAGTATGGATGGACCCATATTGAGTGGAAAGCCTGGCTTCAACAGGGGTCCATGAGTGTACATCTGCAGGCCTGCTATGGGAGCCAGTATGGATGGATCCATATTGAGTGGAAAGCCTGGCTTCAGCAGGGTCTCTGAATGTACATCTGCAGGCCTGCTTTGGGAGCCAGTATGGATGGATCCATATTGAGTGGAAAGCCTGGCTTCAAAAGGGGTCCCTGAATGTACATCTGCAGGCCTGCTTTGGGAGCCAGTATGGATGGATCCATATTGAGTGGAAAGCCTGGTTTCAACAGGGGTCTGTGAATGTACATCTGCAGGCCTGCTTTGGGAGCCAGTATGGATGGATCCATATTGAGTGGAAAGCCTGGCTTCAACAGGGGTCCGGGAATGTACATCTGCAGGCCTGCTTTGGGAGCCAGTATGGATGGATCCATATTGAGTGGAAAGCCTGGCTTCAACAGAGGTCTGTGAATGTACATCTGCAGGCCTGCTTTGAGAGCCAGTATGGATGGATCCATATTGAGTGGAAAGCCTGGCTTCAACAGGGGTCCATGAGTGTACATCTGCAGGCCTGCTATGGGAGCCAGTATGGATGGATCCATATTGAGTGGAAAGCCTGGCTTCAACAGTGGTCCGTGAATATATATCTGCAGGCCTGCTTTGGGAGCCAGTATGGATGGATCCATATTGAGTGGAAAGCCTGGCTTCAACAGGGGTCTGTGAGTGTACATCTGCAGGCCTGCTTTGGGAGCCAGTATGGATGGATCCATATTGAGTGAAAAGCCTGGCTTCAAAAGAGGTCCGTGAATGTACATCTGCAGGCCTGCTTTGGGAGCCAGTATGGGTGGATCCATATTGAGTGGAGAGCCTGGCTTCATCAGGGGTCCCTGAATGTACATCTGCAGGCCTGCTTTGTGAGCCAGTATGGGTGGATCCATATTGAGTGGAGAGCCTGGCTTCAACCGGGGTCCGTGAATGTACATCTGCAGGCCTGCTTTGTGAGCCAGTATGGATGGATCCATATTGAGTGGAGAGACTGGCTTCAACAGGGGTCCGTGAATGTACATCTGCAGGCCTGCTTTGGGAGCTAGTATGGATAGATCCATATTGAGTGGAGAGCCTGGCTTCAACAGGGGTCCGTGAATGTACACCTGCAGGCCTGCTTTGGGAGCCAGTATGGATGGATCCATAACGAGTGGAATGCCTGGCTTCAACAGGGGTCCGTGAGTGTACATCTGCAGGCCTGCTTTGGGAGCCAGTATGGATGGACCCATATTGAGTGGAAAGCCTGGCTTCAACAGGGGTCCATGAGTGTACATCTGCAGGCCTGCTATGGGAGCCAGTATGGATGGATCCATATTGAGTGGAAAGCCTGGCTTCAGCAGGGTCTCTGAATGTACATCTGCAGGCCTGCTTTGGGAGCCAGTATGGATGGATCCATATTGAGTGGAAAGCCTGGCTTCAAAAGGGGTCCCTGAATGTACATCTGCAGGCCTGCTTTGGGAGCCAGTATGGATGGATCCATATTGAGTGGAAAGCCTGGTTTCAACAGGGGTCTGTGAATGTACATCTGCAGGCCTGCTTTGGGAGCCAGTATGGATGGATCCATATTGAGTGGAAAGCCTGGCTTCAACAGGGGTCCGGGAATGTACATCTGCAGGCCTGCTTTGGGAGCCAGTATGGATGGATCCATATTGAGTGGAAAGCCTGGCTTCAACAGAGGTCTGTGAATGTACATCTGCAGGCCTGCTTTGAGAGCCAGTATGGATGGATCCATATTGAGTGGAAAGCCTGGCTTCAACAGGGGTCCATGAGTGTACATCTGCAGGCCTGCTATGGGAGCCAGTATGGATGGATCCATATTGAGTGGAAAGCCTGGCTTCAACAGTGGTCCGTGAATGTATATCTGCAGGCCTGCTTTGGGAGCCAGTATGGATGGATCCATATTGAGTGGAAAGCCTGGCTTCAACAGGGGTCTGTGAGTGTACATCTGCAGGCCTGCTTTGGGAGCCAGTATGGATGGATCCATATTGAGTGAAAAGCCTGGCTTCAAAAGGGGTCCGTGAATGTACATCTGCAGGCCTGCTTTGGGAGCCAGTATGGGTGGATCCATATTGAGTGGAGAGCCTGGCTTCATCAGGGGTCCCTGAATGTACATCTGCAGGCCTGCTTTGTGAGCCAGTATGGGTGGATCCATATTGAGTGGAGAGCCTGGCTTCAACCGGGGTCCGTGAATGTACATCTGCAGGCCTGCTTTGTGAGCCAGTATGGATGGATCCATATTGAGTGGAGAGACTGGCTTCAACAGGGGTCCGTGAATGTACATCTGCAGGCCTGCTTTGGGAGCTAGTATGGATGGATCCATATTGAGTGGAGAGCCTGGCTTCAACAGGGGTCCGTGAATGTACACCTGCAGGCCTGCTTTGGGAGCCAGTATGGATGGATCCATAACGAGTGGAAAGCCTGGCTTCAACTAGGGTCCGTGAGTGTACATCTGCAGGCCTGCTTTGGGAGCCAGTATGGATGGATTCATATTGAGTGGAATGCCTGGCTTCAACAGGGGTCCGTGAGTGTACATCTGCAGGCCTGCTTTAGGAGCCAGTATGGATGGATCCATATTGAGTGGAAAGCCTGGCTTTAACAGTGGTCTGTGAGTGTACATCTGCAGGCCTGCTTTGGGAGCCAGTATGGATGGATCCATATTGAGTGGAAAGCCTGGCTTCAACAGGGGTCTGTGAATGTACATCTGCAGGCCTGCTTTGGGAGACAGTATGGATGGATCCATATTGAGTGGAAAGCCTGGCTTCAACAGGGGTCTGTGAATGTACATCTGCAGGACTGCTTTGGGAGCCAGAATGGATGGATCCATATTGAGTGGGAAGCCTGGCTTCAACAGGGGTCCCTGAATGTACATCTGCAGGACTGCTTTGTGAGCCAGTATGGATGGATCCATATTGAGTGGAAAGCCTGGCTTCAACAGGGGTCCGTGAATGTACATCTGCAGGCCTGGCTTTGGGAGCCAGGATGGATGGATCCATATTGAGTGGAAAACCTGGCTTCAACAGGGGTCGGTGAATGTACATCTGCAGGCCTGCTTTAGGAGCCAGTATGGATGGATCCATATTATGTGGTAAATTTAAATTACCTAGACTTAATTTATGCGGTAAAGTTCAATAAGAATAACTCAGTAAAAATAAGAGGCAGAATCCGTGGTATTTGAGGTTTTAAAAGGGGATTTATTCCTTACAAAGGAATTGGTTCGAACCAGGCAATCGGATTCCGTCACCACGAAGGTTCGGGAAGGGATAGAGCAATACTTTATTGACAGGTTGTCATATATATAGTCAATGCATTACAATAAAGACAAATGCAGGAGGCGTAACAGCTGAGAAGAGAGATAAGAATACACATACGTAATGAAAAAGGCGTTACAATAGGCGTGTACTTAGAAACGTCATTATGAGGATGTCACATGTGGGTGGATCCATAAGAGAATCCTGCAAAGTCAGCAGAAATACATGGCAGAGGTGCGCGCACGGCAGCATGACGTGTGATTGACGTGTAACTGGAGGGTGAAGGGGACTTGACATTTAGCCCTACATGAGGAGACAGAAGTCTGGGATGTCAGAACAACCTAATCCCAAATCATATCTAATATCTTGTGTTTTTAGGAACTGTATTATCTGGAAGGAGAGGTCTCTCAGGCAGAGGCTATCCTATACTGACTTCTGGTGCGTGTATAAGCGTCTACGTGTCTACATGAGATGCGAGGGGGCATGGGCCTATCATGGTAACAGGAGCTATGAATTACTTGCAAGGAGACAGTAAGGCCGGGCCCTTTGCTCTGTAGCTGGGAGGATGTTTACCTAAACTACTAGACAGGAATGTATTTCTCGAGGAGCGGAGCAGATAACTTGAAGGCTGAATACAGTCTTGGCAGGCAACAGGCCGGGCCAGGCACCGTTAGCCGCGCAGGAAGTAAGACAAAGGTCATGGATACAGATGCAGGTCCAGGCTGGAGCATTCAGAGGCAGAAAGCAGGAAAAGCTCGATGGCAGAATTCAGGGCCTAACTTGCCAGAGCTGAAAAACATGAAAGGCACTCTATATAAAGACGGTGGCAAGGCATACTTAGGAACGGAATATTCGACCCATTCATGGTGGATCTGAAAGAGGACATGTTAACGTTGGACGCATATGTATTTGCGTCTTCATAGCTGGAAGTGGAGGGAACATACATGTACTTGTAGCATGTACATGGAGCCGTTGGGGTCTAAGATAGGGGACACAATTGATCATAAAAATTCATATTTCCTCATTCCCTCCTTGTCCCCTACGGACCCTTCATGAGATATCGATCCTCAGGAATCCATCAATCTGTTCATGTAACATCATTTGTTCTTCTTTCTTCTTCCGGGATTTTGAATGAGAACTTGAGTGTGGAATACATGATGTGGCACACAGGCCGCAAATCGCTGGTCCACATTGTAGACACAGGCAGCAACTGAATACTATGAGAAGGGCAATACCTAGGAAGGATAGGACTTTCCATCCCCAGGCTGACAACACGCTCCAGAACCAACCGGACCACGTCCAGGTGCCTGGATTCTGGTGTATCTGACTTGCAATCTTATGAAGACGAGTTATGGCTTTATATACTGATGGCGCGTTTTCTGGAATGAAAACACAGCAGCTTGATCCGATGACTCTACAGGCTCCGCCCCTATCGGCCAGGATGACGTCAAGGACAAGACGATTTTGGAGAACAACAATCCGCATCGCAGACTGCTCCTCTGTTAAGTTGCCTAGGGCAGAGGTAGTTTCGTTCACTACTGCTTCAAGGGTTCTGGTTAATCTGCGTATCAGTTTACTATTAGAGACAACACCTATGTAGGGAAAGAGACCTTTATTGAAGTCTGTATATTGTTCCCATGCCGTTTCAGTGTAGTCGACAATCGGGAGATCTCTCTGGGGTCTATTGTGTACTAGATGGGTGTTTCTATGATAATCAGGAGGGGCTAGGAAAACAGGTGGCAGAAGGAATGCAATGTAACAGGTACCATCCCAATCTAGAGGTAAACGTATATATGCGGTATGACCACAAACGAAGTAGGAATGACGGGAAGCTCTAAATGTAGACTTGCCTTGATCACTGAATTCGATCACAGTAATACATTTACTATGACCCAAGTGTACTGTACCATTCTTTCTTACACATAATTCACCTTTGACTGGTAATACTGACATAGCAGGCAAGACTGGTGCAGCTTCGGATTCAACATTTAGAATCATGAGGTTAAGTGTAAAATTACCTAATCCATATACTTCATTTTCTAGATCAGTTCCTGTCCTTTTGGGAAGTCCCTCCTTGTTAGGGTAGCAGGCTTTAAGCAAAACTAAGTTCAGGTTTCCCCATACCCAGCTGCTCTGGTAAACTACGGTATTTGAATCTAAAGAATTAATCAAACTAAACCATGCACCACAGGAACCATTGTGTGTGAATGGATATGGAAAGAGGGGCAGAACTCCCTTGTATTTCTGGTAGGGAGGGAGTCGGCCACATATCCAACAATTTGTAGCGTTGTTGGCCTGATGGGAGTGATGTAACATACTAATGAATGTGTTATTGCGCAGCGCAAGTCTGTAGGGCAACTCATGTAGAGGTAATTCGCTAAAAGAGTGTTCGGCAGTAACATCGGAAGCAGAATGTGCACGCTTGAAAATAGGGTAGTATATGTGCAACAGTATACTTGCAGCAATAATCAGAAGAATTAGAAAAAACATAATCAATAATGTCACTATACAGTGACTATGAAGTAATTTACAATATGCACGTTTCTTGAGCTGTTGCTGTCTATCTCTCTCTCTGTTTCGGTCTAGAGGATACATGTCAGAGACTAATTTAACCGATTCACCTAGGAGAGGACTTAAACAGTCAAATTGTCTGACTTGCTAGACCTTAATTTCAGTTTATAGTCTTGGGCAGCAGTTTTCTCGACCAGGGGGAGTTTTGAGTCAGTCTGTGGAGGAGGGTAGGGCTCAGAGTTCAAATCAGAAGGCAGTCCATGAAATTTCTTGATATGGCTCGAATGTAGCCAACCCTTGCGACCCTCAATCTTCACTACTGTCCTCGTGGTCAGGAGTACTAATTTCGGCGTTTGCCAGCGAGGCTCCAGCGGGCTCCTCCTGTCGAAATGTCTTATGAAAACAAAGTCTCCGGGAACCACTTCATGGGGCTTCACCTCGGTATTGTCGGGAAAGGCTGCAGCTACCTGTGAACGGCAAGATTGTAGTGCAGACATCAAGGAAGCAAGGTAATCTGTCAGCATATTACAATCAACATCAGTGATTTTACGAGGTATAGGCGTCCCCCACATATTTGGTGGCCTACCGAAGACCACCTCGTACGGGGATAGCCCTGTTCGAGAATGTGCTATCATTCTCATGTAAAAGAGCGCAACTGGTAAAGCTACTATCCAGTCGACGCCTTTCTCTCTGCAGATTTTAGAAAGTCGTATTTTCAGAGTCTGATTATGACGCTCCACGAGACCTGCTGCCTCGGGATGCCGGACACAGTGGAATTTCCATTGATAGCCTAACAGGAGTGAAATGTGTTTCATTAGCTCGGATGAGAACGGTTGACCATTATCTGAGTACATGATACGGGGCAAACCATACCGTGGGAAGAATTCACGAACCAGCTGCTTGGCAGTGGTCGGGGCTGTGTAATCTGAGACTGGATATGCTTCTGTCCAACGGGAAAGTGCACATACAACTACGAGGACATATTTGAATCCTCGACAACGTTCCATCTGGATATAATCCATCTGGAGGACTTCAAAAGGGTGATCGGGAGGTTGAAATCCACCTTGCTCTACAGGAACGCCTTTACCTGGGTTGAACTGACAACAAATCATGCAAGTACGCACTTTCTGTTTGGCTGCAGCTCGTAAGTGTTTATTAAACCAAATGTTTTGAATACTGTCTAACATAGCTTTCTCTCCTAGATGCGCTGGACTATGTATTGTGTTAATGATAACTTGAACCATGGAGTCGGGGAGAAACCATGTAGATTTTCCCTTCGTCATCCATCCCTGATCTGTTTGGATCCCTCCTAGTTCAGTCCATTTCTTTATTTCCTCTGGTGTAGCATGTGTCTGTATGTCGATTACATCAAGGGCGGGATCCTTTACTGTCATGCAGTGTGTCGATGTTGGAACTATTGTCTTTGTCAAGTCCGTTGCATGAGTCCGATTCTGTGCTGTTTGCTTAGCTGTTCGGTCTGCTAGGTCGTTACCCTGGGAAATGATATCGGTAATTTTTGTATGGGCCTTGCACTTCATGATGGATATTGAAGTAGGCAGATGTATTGCATCTAACAGAGCTTGAATGAGGGGACCGTGTTGAATGTTGGCACCGTGAGAAGTTAAATAACCTCTCTCTCGCCAAAGGACTCCGAAGTCGTGTACAACTCCGAATGCATAACGGGAATCTGTGTATATGTTGACTCTTTTATTTTTGGCTTGAATACAGGCTTGTGTCAGAGCGATGAGCTCTGCTGCTTGAGCTGACAATGTGTCAATACAATTCGTTTCAATAATTTCGGTGTCTGTCGTGACTGCGTAAGCGGCCACTAACTCTCCTGTACTTGTTCTCATGCATGAACCATCCACATAAAGTGTCAGGTCTGGATCTGGTAATGGAATGTCTGTCAAGTCTTGTCTGGGTTTCGTCGTAATAGTAATGACTTCAATACAATCATGTGCCAATGGGTCTGTTCCACTTAATGGCAAAAGTGTGGCAGGATTTAATGTACTACAGCGTCTGATTTCTATGTGTGGCTGGAACAATGTTAATTCATAACCTGTCAGTCGTGCTATAGTCAAGTGCTGAGTCTGAGTTCGGTTTAACAGAACTTCCACGGAGTGTGGAACTTGCACTATCAATTGATGTCCTAATACTATGGAATCGCTTTGTCTGATCGCTAAAGCTGTCGCTGCGACTGATTTCAGGCACGTAGGCAGAGCCTGGGCTACTGGATCTAATGTGCTAGAAAAGTAAGCACACGGCTTGTGTGAACTTGCTTGTTCCTGAGTGAGTACTGACAAGGCAGTACCTTCGCGTTCTGTAACAAAAAGTGTAAAAGGCTTACTGTAACATGGTGTCGCTAAAACAGGTGCTTGACATAAGGCTTTCTTTAAGTCTTTAAAAGCTTGTGCATGTTCCTGAGTCCAAGGGAGGACAGTCGAAGTCGCTGCCTCCTGGGTTGTCAACTGAATGAGTGGCTTTACTAGAAATGCATATTGGGGAATCCATTGCCTACAGTATGAAGTAAGACCTATGAAGGCCCGCACCTCCTTTTGTGTCTTGGGTGGTGGCATGTTTACAATTAACTGGATGCGGTCAGGTGTGAGCTGTCTCCCCCCCTTTGACAGCAAGTGCCCAAGGTACACAACTTGCTGAACACAGAATTGCAGCTTCGAAGGGGACACCTTGTGCCCCTTGTCGGCCAGGAAATGTAAAACCGTCAGTGATGCTTTTTCACATTCGGGCTCGCTTCGGGCGGTGATCAGTAGATCATCGACATACTGAAGCAGGGCAGTGTTAACAGGCATGTGGATACTGTCAAGTTGTCTTTTCAGTGCTTGGCTGTAAATGCTGGGGCTTTCTGTGAATCCTTGAGGTGCGCGTGCAAATTTGAAGCTTCGTCCATTTAAACAGAATCCGAACAAATATTGGCTTTCCGGATCTATTGGGACGCTAAAGAAGGCGTTCTTGAGGTCAATTACAGTAAAGAACGTTGCTTCTGAATCAATAGCTGTTAATAATGAAGAGATATCTGGAACCACGGGATACTGTGGTAAAATGCATTTATTCAATTCGCGCAGATCAATAATTAATCGATAAACGGGGGGTGCTTTTGGATCAGTTCGTTTAAGAATTGGAATAATAGGAGAATTACATACATTGGAGTCGGTTTCCACAACCACTCCTTGTGCAATGAGCTCGTCAATGATTTGCAGCAAAGCCACTACAGCATCTGGGGGTAACTTGTATTGTCGAATTCGTGGTAATACCACTCCTGCTTTGAGTGTGACTCGATATGGTGTAATGTGCATACAACCTACATCAGTGGGGCCTTGTGCCCATAAATGTGCAGGGACATTCTGTAACCGGTGATCTATGTCTTTCAATACGTAGTGACCTTTAAAGTCACGCAAAAACAATCGTACCCCTTCTGGGGAACAACATATTACAGCTCCTAGAGCTTTCAATGTCTTTATACCTAACAAGTTTTCTGGGCATGATTTTGTAAGCAATAAATCTGTAGTCCGTATCAATGGACCAACTGCAAGAGGAAGAGGTTGCGATACTTCATTAACAATAGGCTTTCCTGAAAATCCAAGGGAAACATTCTGTGAGCCTGAGAGGGGTGCCCCTGGAACCTCGTCGTGACTTATAGTTGTTCTGCTTGCCCCTGTATCAATTAAAAACTTTCTGTCCTTCCCTAATACTTGACTATGTACATAAGGACCCTCTTGATCTACAGGAACCTCAATAAGGGGTAAGCCAACCTCCCTCTCTAGGCTGTTTCATGTGTATCGCTGATAATCGGGATAGTCATTTTGTGCATACTGGTACATCTGTTGTGTCGTGTTCTGTGTTGCGACACTAGGCTGTGGTTGTGGTACCGCTACGGTCTGTTGTGCAGCTTGCATAGGCTGTACATTCTGAGGTACTTGTGGTTGGATCTGATCCTGTCTAGGTGGACGCGGTCTCTCCTTGGTTTTACCCGTAGAGATATTATGTTTCAGAACTGCACAATCGTTTATATAATGACCTGGCTGTTTACAATAGTTACATGTCCCTTTAACAGGAACCGCTGAATTACTGGACTGTGTCGCACCCTTTTTATGACTGTCAGCTGGAACTGACTGAGCAACGAGCATTTTCATTTTCGTGTCTTTCATACGTCTTTGTTCGTGTTCTTGTTCTTCTCTAATTCTATTCTGATGGTACTGTAACATTTGTAACATTTGTGACGGGGTGTTAGCTTGCCAAGAGCTCTCTACTTTCAATACTCTGTTCTTAACCTGGGGCAAGGAATTCTCGACTAATTTTGTTACAAAGAGATGTGGATATGAATCGCTACTTGCTTTCAGGCCGCTATTAATACCAAAACATTTTTCAAATCGGGAATAAAAATCACTAGTGTCTTCATCGGGTTTCTGTTTGCAAGCTGAGATTGCACCCCAGTCTTCCTTTTTTGAGGTTAATAAACGTGGCAATACTTGCACTAATAATCCTGGTAATGCTTTAGTTTTGTCCCCAAGCCCTAGGCCTGCAGTTCGGGCATTTTCTTCGTTTTCTAATGCTGCCCAATCAATCTTTTGCTCTCCCACCTCCCATTCTTTTTCTTTGAGTTTCTCGTAAACACCGGCAGGCAATAATACTTTTAATATTTTCATAATGTCAGGATAGGTATAATCACCCATGAGTAACATGTCTTTTATTTCACGGTGAAAACCTGCTGGATCTCTGTCATGGCTAGGCACTAACTTTTTCATTTCCAATAGTTCTATTTTAGTTATGGGCGTGTACACAAACACGCGTCTAAAAGTATTATCATCATTTCTAACTGGGTGCACTTCGCGTAAGGGATTCTGTCTGTCTATGTAATACATTTTTCTTTCCATGGAGGGAGCTGGATCAAGCTGTGGACACAGGAAGGCACTGTATCTGTGCCGATGTTCTAGAATTACTTTAATTAGATCGGTACCTAGGCCTCTCCATTTATTCATGAGTAGTTCTATCAGTATATCAGGTAGGGGACCAGGATCAGAACGTTGACCTTTATACAGTATAAGGAGATGTTGTATCATGTATATACCAGCTAAACGCTGTTCGTCTGGTGAAAGATTCAAAAACGTGTGTGCTAGCGTGTCATCACTATATTTATCAGAACGCCTTTACCTGGGTTGAACTGACAACAAATCATGCAAGTACGCACTTTCTGTTTGGCTGCAGCTCGTAAGTGTTTATTAAACCAAATGTTTTGAATACTGTCTAACATAGCTTTCTCTCCTAGATGCGCTGGACTATGTATTGTGTTAATGATAACTTGAACCATGGAGTCGGGGAGAAACCATGTAGATTTTCCCTTCGTCATCCATCCCTGATCTGTTTGGATCCCTCCTAGTTCAGTCCATTTCTTTATTTCCTCTGGTGTAGCATGTGTCTGTATGTCGATTACATCAAGGGCGGGATCCTTTACTGTCATGCAGTGTGTCGATGTTGGAACTATTGTCTTTGTCAAGTCCGTTGCATGAGTCCGATTCTGTGCTGTTTGCTTAGCTGTTCGGTCTGCTAGGTCGTTACCCTGGGAAATGATATCGGTAATTTTTGTATGGGCCTTGCACTTCATGATGGATATTGAAGTAGGCAGATGTATTGCATCTAACAGAGCTTGAATGAGGGGACCGTGTTGAATGTTGGCACCGTGAGAAGTTAAATAACCTCTCTCTCGCCAAAGGACTCCGAAGTCGTGTACAACTCCGAATGCATAACGGGAATCTGTGTATATGTTGACTCTTTTATTTTTGGCTTGAATACAGGCTTGTGTCAGAGCGATGAGCTCTGCTGCTTGAGCTGACAATGTGTCAATACAATTCGTTTCAATAATTTCGGTGTCTGTCGTGACTGCGTAAGCGGCCACTAACTCTCCTGTACTTGTTCTCATGCATGAACCATCCACATAAAGTGTCAGGTCTGGATCTGGTAATGGAATGTCTGTCAAGTCTTGTCTGGGTTTCGTCGTAATAGTAATGACTTCAATACAATCATGTGCCAATGGGTCTGTTCCACTTAATGGCAAAAGTGTGGCAGGATTTAATGTACTACAGCGTCTGATTTCTATGTGTGGCTGGAACAATGTTAATTCATAACCTGTCAGTCGTGCTATAGTCAAGTGCTGAGTCTGAGTTCGGTTTAACAGAACTTCCACGGAGTGTGGAACTTGCACTATCAATTGATGTCCTAATACTATGGAATCGCTTTGTCTGATCGCTAAAGCTGTCGCTGCGACTGATTTCAGGCACGTAGGCAGAGCCTGGGCTACTGGATCTAATGTGCTAGAAAAGTAAGCACACGGCTTGTGTGAACTTGCTTGTTCCTGAGTGAGTACTGACAAGGCAGTACCTTCGCGTTCTGTAACAAAAAGTGTAAAAGGCTTACTGTAACATGGTGTCGCTAAAACAGGTGCTTGACATAAGGCTTTCTTTAAGTCTTTAAAAGCTTGTGCATGTTCCTGAGTCCAAGGGAGGACAGTCGAAGTCGCTGCCTCCTGGGTTGTCAACTGAATGAGTGGCTTTACTAGAAATGCATATTGGGGAATCCATTGCCTACAGTATGAAGTAAGACCTATGAAGGCCCGCACCTCCTTTTGTGTCTTGGGTGGTGGCATGTTTACAATTAACTGGATGCGGTCAGGTGTGAGCTGTCTCCCCCCCTTGGACAGCAAGTGCCCAAGGTACACAACTTGCTGAACACAGAATTGCAGCTTCGAAGGGGACACCTTGTGCCCCTTGTCGGCCAGGAAATGTAAAACCGTCAGTGATGCTTTTTCACATTCGGGCTCGCTTCGGGCGGTGATCAGTAGATCATCGACATACTGAAGCAGGGCAGTGTTAACAGGCATGTGGATACTGTCAAGTTGTCTTTTCAGTGCTTGGCTGTAAATGCTGGGGCTTTCTGTGAATCCTTGAGGTGCGCGTGCAAATTTGAAGCTTCGTCCATTTAAACAGAATCCGAACAAATATTGGCTTTCCGGATCTATTGGGACGCTAAAGAAGGCGTTCTTGAGGTCAATTACAGTAAAGAACGTTGCTTCTGAATCAATAGCTGTTAATAATGAAGAGATATCTGGAACCACGGGATACTGTGGTAAAATGCATTTATTCAATTTGCGCAGATCAATAATTAATCGATAAACGGGGGGTGCTTTTGGATCAGTTCGTTTAAGAATTGGAATAATAGGAGAATTACATACATTGGAGTCGGTTTCCACAACCACTCCTTGTGCAATGAGCTCGTCAATGATTTGCAGCAAAGCCACTACAGCATCTGGGGGTAACTTGTATTGTCGAATTCGTGGTAATACCACTCCTGCTTTGAGTGTGACTCGATATGGTGTAATGTGCATACAACCTACATCAGTGGGGCCTTGTGCCCATAAATGTGCAGGGACATTCTGTAACCGGTGATCTATGTCTTTCAATACGTAGTGACCTTTAAAGTCACGCAAAAACAATCGTACCCCTTCTGGGGAACAACATATTACAGCTCCTAGAGCTTTCAATGTCTTTATACCTAACAAGTTTTCTGGGCATGATTTTGTAAGCAATAAATCTGTAGTCCGTATCAATGGACCAACTGCAAGAGGAAGAGGTTGCGATACTTCATTAACAATAGGCTTTCCTGAAAATCCAAGGGAAACATTCTGTGAGCCTGAGAGGGGTGCCCCTGGAACCTCGTCGTGACTTATAGTTGTTCTGCTTGCCCCTGTATCAATTAAAAACTTTCTGTCCTTCCCTAATACTTGACTATGTACATAAGGACCCTCTTGATCTACAGGAACCTCAATAAGGGGTAAGCCAACCTCCCTCTCTAGGCTGTTTCATGTGTATCGCTGATAATCGGGATAGTCATTTTGTGCATACTGGTACATCTGTTGTGTCGTGTTCTGTGTTGCGACACTAGGCTGTGGTTGTGGTACCGCTACGGTCTGTTGTGCAGCTTGCATAGGCTGTACATTCTGAGGTACTTGTGGTTGGATCTGATCCTGTCTAGGTGGACGCGGTCTCTCCTTGGTTTTACCCGTAGAGATATTATGTTTCAGAACTGCACAATCGTTTATATAATGACCTGGCTGTTTACAATAGTTACATGTCCCTTTAACAGGAACCGCTGAATTACTGGACTGTGTCGCACCCTTTTTATGACTGTCAGCTGGAACTGACTGAGCAACGAGCATTTTCATTTTCGTGTCTTTCATACGTCTTTGTTCGTGTTCTTGTTCTTCTCTAATTCTATTCTGATGGTACTGTAACATTTGTAACATTTGTGACGGGGTGTTAGCTTGCCAAGAGCTCTCTACTTTCAATACTCTGTTCTTAACCTGGGGCAAGGAATTCTCGACTAATTTTGTTACAAAGAGATGTGGATATGAATCGCTACTTGCTTTCAGGCCGCTATTAATACCAAAACATTTTTCAAATCGGGAATAAAAATCACTAGTGTCTTCATCGGGTTTCTGTTTGCAAGCTGAGATTGCACCCCAGTCTTCCTTTTTTGAGGTTAATAAACGTGGCAATACTTGCACTAATAATCCTGGTAATGCTTTAGTTTTGTCCCCAAGCCCTAGGCCTGCAGTTCGGGCATTTTCTTCGTTTTCTAATGCTGCCCAATCAATCTTTTGCTCTCCCACCTCCCATTCTTTTTCTTTGAGTTTCTCGTAAACACCGGCAGGCAATAATACTTTTAATATTTTCATAATGTCAGGATAGGTATAATCACCCATGAGTAACATGTCTTTTATTTCACGGTGAAAACCTGCTGGATCTCTGTCATGGCTAGGCACTAACTTTTTCATTTCCAATAGTTCTATTTTAGTTATGGGCGTGTACACAAACACGCGTCTAAAAGTATTATCATCATTTCTAACTGGGTGCACTTCGCGTAAGGGATTCTGTCTGTCTATGTAATACATTTTTCTTTCCATGGAGGGAGCTGGATCAAGCTGTGGACACAGGAAGGCACTGTATCTGTGCCGATGTTCTAGAATTACTTTAATTAGATCGGTACCTAGGCCTCTCCATTTATTCATGAGTAGTTCTATCAGTATATCAGGTAGGGGACCAGGATCAGAACGTTGACCTTTATACAGTATAAGGAGATGTTGTATCATGTATATACCAGCTAAACGCTGTTCGTCTGGTGAAAGATTCAAAAACGTGTGTGCTAGCGTGTCATCACTATATTTATCAGAACTGTCAGCCCATTGTACTGCTGACCTGGCTAATTCTTGTTCGTCCATAGAATCGAGTACATGGTACCCCATTCGTTCTTGAAGTATTTTATCAGTAGCCTGGAATAAGTGTTCAGGGGTCTTTGGATTTGACATGGCGGCTTGAAACATTCTCTTACTTTCTGGACGTATCGGACGTATTGAATTATTAAAGGATCTTCCCTTACCTACATAAGCTATCATTTCTCTAGCTGGTAATTGTAATTGTCCTGTTGTCATTTCTAGTTGTTCCTCCTCCCCCGAGGACTCGGTCTTATCTGCATCTGTTTCTCTTTCAGGTCGTTCTCTTTCACATATTTGTTCTACTGTTTTTCGGATCCTTCGGTACATACTTTCTATACTATTCTGTTTATCATGTTTTCCGTCCGCTATATTCTGACCCCATTTGTTAAGTGCTTTCATTTCTTCCGGGTCTACACCTGGCCTATCTCTGTGTCTTATCAGGCAGTTTATGAAGAAGCGTAACAACAATTTTTGCGTGTCCACTTTCTGGTATGCCATGGCCTCGCCAATACTTTCGGGACCTTGTCCTGTTTGGACAAAGTGATATATTTTGTCTAGATGATCAATCATTCCTGGTAATATCATTAAATAGTTCGCAACTCGTCGTAGACGTACTGATGATAGCATCATTCTGTCGTCTTTACCGGGTACTGGATCATATCTACAATCTGTAAGAGGCTCTTTAAATATGTCATAATTCGCCGTTTGAGGTGTACGTTGGTGTGCTAAATCCCTATAAGTCAATCGACGCACTGATGGCGGCGTATGAAGACTTCCTGTCGCACCTCCTGAGGTGCTAGATCCAAAAGGATTCGTTGGGTGTAAGGTAGGAAGAATAGATGCGGGAATAAGTGAAGGAACGGGCGGAAGGTTTGCAACAGAAGGAGGAGTATGTTGCTGCGGAAGTGGGGGCAGATTATCTCGGGGTCGAGCGCCGTTAGCAGGTGGTGTGCGTGGCGGCGGAGCATTAACATATTCGGGGGCTACATCGTCTAAATAGGAAGAAAGGAAAATGTCCTTTGCGGTCTTGGGGTGCAATTTAGTCGGAAGTAATGGAGGTGGCAGATCTTTCGGTACTTCCCGGGTGGCCTTAGGTAAACCCTCGGCCAGAAGAGGATACATACCATTCATAAGAGTGTTTCGTTGTCTGTCTACTTGTTCTGCTTTTGCTCGGATACCTTCCTCAATTAATACGTTTTCTCGGGCTTTGTCTGAATCCTCCCTACTTTTCTCTTCTTTTCTGAGTGCTTTCTCTGTGCGTCTATGCGATTCTTTACGCCATAATTCAATGGCATCTTTCTGTGACTGTCTGGCTTTCTTTTTCCATAATGCTTCTTCTACTCTCATGATGCAATCTGCATCCCATGTCCCAGCTGCGGGCCATCTCTGATTCTCTGCTAAATCCTTGGTGTAGTCCACCCACAAATCGAGATATAATACGGCATCTAGGCCATGTTTATGGTACATGAAGTACCCTGGAGTGTCCCTAGGTGGAATGGGAACGGCTTCCTCGAGTATCCCTTTTCTAGTTCTAATCTGTCTTAATTTTGAGAATAACGGCATCTTAAACCTTGCTACTTGATTCTTTCTCGGACTTGAACACAATTAATACAATAAACACAGTAATGAAGATCGAACAATCACTCATACCACGACATTTAAAACATATTAAAACATTTTAAAACGAACAATAATAATTAGAATAAAACTAGCTAACTGCATAATACTAGATGTACTGCTAAACAGTACAGATACACTGCTAAAACAGTGCAGACCGGATCTGTGTACCCAAACCCGTCTTGACCGGCACAAACCAATGCGCACGTCTAGATGCGTCCCCAGCAACGGTACTCACCGGGAAGCACGGAACGGAACAGAAGGCCTCGGAAAGTCTGGACTGGACTAGACCAAACTGGACTCGACTCGACTCGTGACATGGATACTTCGGAACTTCGGAACCTGGTGGGCCTCTGTATACCTCGGATCTTGCTCTCTCAGCTAGGCTCTGGTCGGGATCCTCCGCACTCCTCACCGCCTCGTCTGGGTGTTGATCGCAGCCTCAGTCACCTCCGTTGGCCTGAGGGAGGTACAGGAAATCCTGCAGGTACGCGTAGTTGTCCGTCCGGCTGTGGCAGGAGACCGGGTCTGCAATGCACCTCCGGCGCGTGGGGTGGGGGAGGTGTCCCTGTTCGGGCGCCAATTATGTGGTAAATTTAAATTACCTAGACCTAATTTATGCGGTAAAGTTCAATAAGAATAACTCAGTAAAAATAAGAGGCAGAATCCGTGGTATTTGAGGTTTTAAAAGGGGATTTATTCCTTACAAAGGAATTGGTTCGAACCAGGCAATCGGATTCCGTCACCACGAAGGTTCGGGAAGGGATAGAGCAATACTTTATTGACAGGTTGTCATATATATAGTCAATGCATTACAATAAAGACAAATGCAGGAGGCGTAACAGCTAAGAAGAGAGATAAGAATACACATACGTAATGAAAAAGGCGTTACAATAGGCGTGTACTTAGAAACGTCATTATGAGGATGTCACAGGTGGGTGGATCCATAAGAGAATCCTGCAAAGTCAGCAGAAATACATGGCAGAGGTGCGCGCACGGCAGCATGACGTGTGATTGACGTGTAACTGGAGGGTGAAGGGGACTTGACATTTAGCCCTACATGAGGAGACAGAAGTCTGGGATGTCAGAACAACCTAATCCCAAATCATATCTAATATCTTGTGTTTTTAGGAACTGTATTATCTGGAAGGAGAGGTCTCTCAGGCAGAGGCTATCCTATACTGACTTCTGGTGCGTGTATAAGCGTCTACGTGTCTACATGAGATGCGAGGGGGCATGGGCCTATCATGGTAACAGGAGCTATGAATTACTTGCAAGGAGACAGTAAGGCCGGGCCCTTTGCTCTGTAGCTGGGAGGATGTTTACCTAAACTACTAGACAGGAATGTATTTCTCGAGGAGCGGAGCAGATAACTTGAAGGCTGAATACAGTCTTGGCAGGCAACAGGCCGGGCCAGGCACCGTTAGCCGCGCAGGAAGTAAGACAAAGGTCATGGATACAGATGCAGGTCCAGGCTGGAGCATTCAGAGGCAGAAAGCAGGAAAAGCTCGATGGCAGAATTCAGGGCCTAACTTGCCAGAGCTGAAAAACATGAAAGGTACTCTATATAAAGACGGTGGCAAGGCATACTTAGGAACGGAATATTCGACCCATTCATGGTGGATCTGAAAGAGGACAGGTTAACGTTGGACGCATATGTATTTGCGTCTTCATAGCTGGAAGTGGAGGGAACATACATGTACTTGTAGCATGTACATGGAGCCGTTGGGGTCTAAGATAGGGGACACAATTGATCATAAAAATTCATATTTCCTCAATTGAGTGGAAAGCCTGGCTTCAACAGGGGTCTGTGAGTGTACATCTGCAGGCATGCTTTGGGAGCCAGTATGGATGGATCCATATTGAGTGGAAAGCCTGGCTTCAACAGGGGTCTGTGAATGTACATCTGCAGGCCTGCTTTGGGAGCCAGTATGGATGGATCCATATTGAGTGGAAAGCCTGGCTTCAACAGGGGTCTGTGAATGTACATCTGCAGGCCTGCTTTGGGAGCCAGAATGGATGGATCCATATTGAGTGGACAGCCTGGCTTCAACAGGGGTCCCTGAATGTACATCTGCAGGCCTGCTTTGTGAGCCAGTATGGATGGATCCATATTATGTGGAAAGCCTGGCTTCAACAGGGGTCCGTGAATGTACATCTGCAGGCCTGCTTTGGGAGCAAGTATGGATGGATCCATATTGAGTGGAATGCCTGGCTTCAACAGGGGTCCGTGAGTGTACATCTGCAGGCCTGCTTTGGGAGCCAGTATGGATGGACCCATATTGAGTGGAAAGCCTGGCTTCAACAGGGGTCCATGAGTGTACATCTGCAGGCCTGCTATGGGAGCCAGTATGGATGGATCCATATTGAGTGGAAAGCCTGGCTTCAGCAGAGTCTCTGAATGTACATCTGCAGGCCTGCTTTGGGAGCCAGTATGGATGGATCCATATTGAGTGGAAAGCCTGGCTTCAAAAGGGGTCCCTGAATGTACATCTGCAGGCCTGCTTTGTGAGCCAGTATGGATGGATCCATATTGAGTGGAAAGCCTGGCTTCAACAGGGGTCTGTGAATGTACATCTGCAGGCCTGCTTTGGGAGCCAGTATGGATGGATCCATATTGAGTGGAAAGCCTGGCTTCAACAGGGGTCCGTGAATGTACATCTGCAGGCCTGCTTTGGGAGCCAGTATGGATGGATCCATATTGAGTGGAAAGCCTGGCTTCAACAGGGGTCTGTGAATGTACATCTGCAGGCCTGCTTTGAGAGCCAGTATGGATGGATCCATATTGAGTGGAAAGCCTGGCTTCAACAGGGGTCCATGAGTGTACATCTGCAGGCCTGCTATGGGAGCCAGTATGGATGGATCCATATTGAGTGGAAAGCCTGGCTTCAACAGTGGTCCGTGAATGTATATCTGCAGGCCTGCTTTGGGAGCCAGTATGGATGGATCCATATTGAGTGGAAAGCCTGGCTTCAACAGGGGTCTGTGAGTGTACATCTGCAGGCCTGCTTTGGGAGCCAGTATGGATGGATCCATATTGAGTGAAAAGCCTGGCTTCAAAAGGGGTCAGTGAGTGTACATCTGCAGGCCTGCTTTGGGAGCCAGTATGGATGGATCCATATTGAGTGGAAAGCCTGGCTTCAACAGGGGTCCCTGAATGTACATCTGCAGGCCTGCTTTGTGAGCCAGTATGGATGGATCCATATTGAGTGGAAAGCCTGGCTTCAACAGGGGTCCGTGAATGTACATCTGCACGCCTGCTTTGGGAGCCAGTATGGATGGATCCATATTGAGTGGAAAGCCTGGCTTAAACAGGGGTCCGTGAATGTACATCTGCAGGCCTGGCTTTGGGAGCCAGTATGGATGTATCCATATTGAGTGGAAAACTTAGCTTCAACAGGGGTCGGTGAATGTACATCTGCAGGCCTGCTTTGGGAGCCAGTGTGGGAGGATCCATATTGAGTGGAGAGCCTGGCTTCAACTGGGGTCCGTGAATGTACATCTGCGGCCTGCTTTGTGAGCCAGTATGGATGGATCCATATTAAGTGGAAAGCCTGGCTTCAACAGGGGTCCCTGAATGTACATCTGCAGGCCTGCTTTGTGAGCCAGTATGGGTGGATCCATATTGAGTGGAGAGCCTGGCTTCAACTGGGGTCCGTGAATGTACATCTGCAGGCCTGCTTTGTGAGCCAGTATGGATGGATCCATATTGAGTGGAAAGCCTGACTTCAACAGGGGTCCGTGAGTATACATCTGCAGGCCTGCTTTGGGAGCCAGTATGGATGGATCCATATTGCGTGGAGAGCCTGGCTTCAACAGGGTCTCTGAATGTACATCTGCAGGCCTGCTTTGGGAGCCAGTATGGATGGATTCATATTGAGTGGAAAGCCTGGCTTCAAAATGGGTCCCTGAATGTCCATCTGCAGGCCTGCTTTTTGAGCCAGTATCGGTGGATCCATCTTGAGTGGAAAGCCTGGCTTCAACAGGGGTCCCTGAATGTACATCTGCAGGCCTGCTTTGGGAGCCAGTATGGATAGATCCATATTGAGTGGAAAGCCTGGCTTCAACAGGGGTCCGTGAATGTACATCTGCAGGCCTGGCTTTGGGAGCCAGTATGGATGGATCCATATTGAGTGGAAAGCCTGGCTTCCACAGGGGTCCGTGAATGTACATCTGCAGGCCTGCTTTGGGAGCCAGTATGGGTGGATCCATATTGAGTGGAGAGCCTGGCTTCATCAGGGGTCCCTGAATGTACATCTGCAGGCCTGCTTTGTGAGCCAGTATGGGTGGATCCATATTGAGTGGAGAGCCTGGCTTCAACCGGGGTCCGTGAATGTACATCTGCAGGCCTGCTTTGTGAGCCAGTATGGATGGATCCATATTGAGTGGAGAGCCTGGCTTCAACAGGGGTCCGTGAATGTACATCTGCAGGCCTGCTTTGGGAGCCAGTATGGATGGATCCATATTGAGTGGAGAGCCTGGCTTCAACAGGGGTCCGTGAATGTACACCTGCAGGCCTGCTTTGGGAGCCAGTATGGGTGGATCCATAACGAGTGGAAAGCCTGGCTTCAACTAGGGTCCGTGAGTGTACATCTGCAGGCCTGCTTTGGGAGCCAGTATGGATGGATCTATATTGAGTGGAATGCCTGGCTTCAACAGGGGTCCGTGATTGCACATTTGGAGGCCTGCTTTGGGAGCCAGTATGGATGGATCCATATTGAGTGGAAAGCCTGGCTTCAACAGGGGTCCGTGAATGTACATCTGCAGGCCTGCTTTGGGAACCAGTATGGATGGATCCATATTGAGTGGAAAGCCTGGCTTCAGCAGCGGTCCGTGAGTGTACATCTGCAGGCCTGCTTTGAGAGCCAGTATGGATGGACCATATTGAGTGGAAAGCCTGGCTTCAACAGGGGTCCGTGAGTGTACAT
This sequence comes from Triturus cristatus, assembly GCF_964204655.1. NCBI lineage: Eukaryota > Metazoa > Chordata > Amphibia > Caudata > Salamandridae > Triturus > Triturus cristatus. The sequence goes on along the minus strand of NC_140579.1, from coordinate 394,476,692 downwards.
CTGCAGGCCTGGCTTTGGGAGCCAGTATGGATGGATCCATATTGAGTGGAAAGCCAGGCTTCAACAGGGGTCCATGAATGTGCATCTGCAGGCCTGGCTTTGGGAGCCAGTATGGATGGATCCATATTGAGTGGACAACCTGGCTTCAACAGGGGTCCGTGAGTGTACATCTGCAGGCCTGCTTTGGGAGCCATTATGGATGGATCCATATTGAGTGGAAAGCCTGGCTTCATCAGGGGTCCGTGAATGTACATCTGCAGGCCTGCTTTGGGAGCCAGTATGGATGGATCCATATTGAGTGGAAAGCCTGGCTTCAACAGGGCTCCGTGAGTGTACATCTGCAGGCCTGCTTTGGGAGCCAGTATGGATGGATCCATATTGAGTGGAAAGCCTGGCTTCAACAGGGGTCCATGAGTGTACATCTGCAGGCCTGCTATGGGAGCCAGTATGGATGGATCCATATTGAGTGGAAAGCCTGGCTTCAACAGGGGTCCGTGAATGTACATCTGCAGGCCTGCTTTGGGAGCCAGTATGGATGGATCCATATTGAGTGGAAAGACTGGCTTCAACAGGGGTCCGTGAGTGTACATCTGCAGGCCTGCTTTGCGAGCCAGTATGGATGGATCCATATTGAGTGGAAAGCCTGGCTTCAACAGGGGTCTGTGAATGTACATCTGCAGGCCTGCTTTGGGAGCCAGTATGGATGGATCCATATTGAGTGGAAAGCCTGGCGTCAACAGGGGTCCATGAGTGTACATCTACAGGCCTGCTATGGGAGCCAGTATGGATGGATCCATATTGAGTGGAAAGCCTGGCTTCAACAGGGGTCCGTGAATGTACATCTGCAGGCCTGCTTTGGGAGCCAGTATGGATGGATCCATATTGAGTGGAAAGCCTGGCTTCAACAGGGGTCCGTGAGTGTACATCTGCAGGCCTGCTTTGGGAGCCAGTATGGATGGATCCATATTGAGTGGAGAGCCTGGCTTCAACAGGGGTCTGTGAATGCACATCTGCAGGCCTGCTTTGTGAGCCAGTATGGATGGATACATATTGAGTGGAAAGCCTGGCTTCAACAGGGGTCCCTGAATGTACATCTGCAGGCCTGCTTTGGGAGCCAGTATGGATGGATCCATGTTGAGTGGAGAGCCTGGCTTCGACAGGGGTCCGTGAATGTACATGTACAGGCCTCCTTTCTGAGCCAGAATGGATGGACCATATTGAGTGGAAAGCCTGGCTTCAATAGGGGTCCGTGAATGCACATCTGCAGGCCTGCTTTGTGAGCCAGTATGGATGGATCCATATTGAGTGGCACGCCTGGCTTCAACAGGGGTTCCTGAATGTACATCTGCAGTCCTGCTTTGGGAGCCAGTATGGATGGATCCATATTGAGTGGAGAGACCGGCTTCAACAGGGGTCCCTGAATGTACATCTGCAGGCCTGCTTTGGGAGCCAGTATGGATGGATCCATATTGAGTGGAAAGCCTGGCTTCAACAGAGGTCCCTGAATGTACATCTGCAGGCCTGCTTTGGGAGCCAGTATGGATGGATCCATATTGAGTGGAAAGCCTGGCTTCAACAGGGGTCCGTGAGTGTACATCTGCAGGCCTGCTTTGAGAGCCAGTATGGATGGACCATATTGAGTGGAGAGCCTGGCTTCAACAGGGGTCCGTGAGTGTACATCTGCAGGCCTGCTTTGAGAGCCAGTATGGATGGACCATATTGAGTGGAAAGCCTGGCTTCAACAAGGGTCCCTGAATGTACATCTGCAGGCCTGGCTTTGGAAGCCAGTATGGATGGATCCATAGTGAGTGGAAAGCCTGGCTTCAACAGGGGTCCGTGAATGTGCATCTGCAGGCCTGGCTTTGGGAGCCAGTATGGATGGATCCATATTGAGTGGACAACCTGGCTTCAACAGGGGTCCGTGAGTGTACATCTGCAGGCCTGCTTTGGGAGCCAATATGGATGGATCCATATTGAGTGGAAAGCCTGGCGTCATCAGGGGTCCGTGAATGTACATCTGCAGGCCTGCTTTGGGAGCCAGTATGGATGGATCCATATTGAGTGGAAAGCCTGGCTTCAACAGGGGTCCGTGAGTGTACATCTGCAGGCCTGCTTTGGGAGCCAGTATGGATGGATCCATATTGAGTGGAAAGCCTGGCTTCAACAGGGGTCTGTGAATGTACATCTGCAGGCCTGCTATGGGAGCCAGTATGGATGGATCCATATTGAGTGGAAAGGCTGGCTTCAACAGGGGTCCGTGAATGTACATCTGCAGGCCTGCTTTGGGAGCCAGTATGGATGGATCCATATTGAGTGGAAAGCCTGGCTTCAACAGGGGCCCGTGAATGTACATCTGCAGGCCTGCTTTGGGAGCCAGTATGGATGGATCCATATTGAGTGGAAAGCCTGGCTTCAACAGGGAACCGTGAATGCACATCTGCAGTCCTGCTATGGGAGCCAGTATGGATGGATCCATATTGAGTGGAAAGCCTGGCTTCAACAGGGGTCCGTGAATGTACATCTGCAAGCCTGCTTTGGGAGCCAGTATGGATGGATCCATATTGAGTGGAAAGCCTGGCTTCAACAGGGGTCCGTGAGTGTACATCTGCAGGCCTGCTTTGGGAGCCAGTATGGATGGATCCATATTGAGTGGAAAGCCTTGCTTCAACAGGGGTCCGTGAAAGTACATCGGCAGGCCTGCTTTGGGAGCCAGTATGGATGGATCCATATTGAGTGGAAAGCCTGGCTTCAACAGGGGTCTGTGAATGTACAGCTGCAGGCCTGCTTTGGGAGTCAGTATGGATGGATCCATATTGAGTGGAAAGCCTGGCTTCAACAGGGGTCCCTGAATGTACATCTGCAGGCCTGCTTTGGGAGCCAGTATGGATGGATCCATGTTGAGTGGAGAGCCTGGCTTCGACAGGGGTCCGTGAATGTACATGTACAGGCCTGCTTTCTGAGCCAGAATGGATGGACCATATTGAGTGGAAAGCCTGGCTTCAATAGGGGTCCGTGAATGCACATCTGCAGGCCTGCTTTGTGAGCCAGTATGGATGGATACATATTGAGTGGCACGCCTGGCTTCAACAGGGGTTCCTGAATGTACATCTGCAGTCCTGCTTTGGGAGCCAGTATGGATGGATCCATATTGAGTGGAGAGACCGGCTTCAACAGGGGTCCCTGAATGTACATCTGCAGGCCTGCTTTGGGAGCCAGTATGGATGGATCCATATTGAGTGGAAAGCCTGGCTTCAACAGGGGTCCCTGAATGTACATCTGCAGGCCTGCTTTGAGAGCCAGTATGGATGGATCCATATTGAGTGGAAAGCCTGGCTTCAACAGGGGTCCGTGAGTGTACATCTGCAGGCCTGCTTTGAGAGCCAGTATGGATGGACCATATTGAGTGGAGAGCCTGGCTTCAACAGGGGTCCGTGAGTGTACATCTGCAGGCCTGCTTTGAGAGCCAGTATGGATGGACCATATTGAGTGGAAAGCCTGGCTTCAACAAGGGTCCCTGAATGTACATCTGCAGGCCTGGCTTTGGAAGCCAGTATGGATGGATCCATATTGAGTGGAAAGCCTGGCTTCAACAGGGGTCCGTGAGTGTACATCTGCAGGCCTGCTTTGGGAGCCATTATGGATGGATCCATATTGAGTGGAAAGCCTGGCGTCATCAGGGGTCCGTGAATGTACATCTGCAGGCCTGCTTTGGGAGCCAGTATGGATGGATCCATATTGAGTGGAAAGCCTGGCTTCAACAGGGGTCCGTGAGTGTACATCTGCAGGCCTGCTTTGGGAGCCAGTATGGATAGATCCATATTGAGTGGAAAGCCTGGCTTCAACAGGGGTCTGTGAATGTACATCTGCAGGCCTGCTATGGGAGCCAGTATGGATGGATCCATATTGAGTGGAAAGCCTGGCTTCAACAGGGGTCCGTGAATGTACATCTGCAGGCCTGCTTTGGGAGCCAGTATGGATGGATCCACATTGAGTGGAAAGCCTGGCTTCAACAGGGGGCCGTGAATGTACATCTGCAGGCCTGCTTTGGGAGCCAGTATGGATGGATCCATATTGAGTGGAAAGCCTGGCTTCAACAGGGAACCGTGAATGCACATCTGCAGCCCTGCTATGGGAGCCAGTATGGATGGATCCATATTGAGTGGAAAGCCTGGCTTCAACAGGGGTCCGTGAATGTACATCTGCAAGCCTGCTTTGGGAGCCAGTATGGATGGATCCATATTGAGTGGAAAGCCTGGCTTCAACAGGGGTCCGTGAGTGTACATCTGCAGGCCTGCTTTGGGAGCCAGTATGGATGGATCCATATTGAGTGGAAAGCCTTGCTTCAACAGGGGTCCGTGAATGTACATCTGCAGGCCTGCTTTGGGAGCCAGTATGGATGGATCCATATTGAGTGGAAAGCCTGGCTTCAACATGGGTCCCTGAATGTACATCTGCAGGCCTGCTTTGTGAGCCAGTATCGGTGGATCCATATTGAGTGGAAAGCCTGGCTTCAACAGGGGTCCCTGAATGTACATCTGCAGGCCTACTTTGGGAGCCAGTATGGATGGATCCATATTGAGTGGAAAGCCTGGCTTCCACAGGGGTCCGTGAATGTACATCTGCAGGCCTGCTTTGTGAGCCAAAATGGATGGATCCATATTGAATGGAAAGCCTGGCTTCAACAGGGGTCCGTGAATGCACATTTGGAGGCCTGCTTTGGGAGCCAGTATGGATGGATCCATATTGAGTGGAAAACCTGGCTTCAACAGGGGTCCCTGAATGTACATCTGCAGGCCTGCTTTGGGAGCCAGTATGGATGGATCCATGTTGAGTGGAGAGCCTGGCTTCGACAGGGGTCCGTGAATGTACATGTGCAGGCCTGCTTTCTGAGCCAGAATGGATGGACCATATTGAGTGGAAAGCCTGGCTTCAATAGGGGTCCCTGAATGTACATCTGCAGGCCTGCTTTGGGAGCCAGTATGGATGGATCCATATTGAGTGGAAAGCCTGGCTTCAACAGGGGTCCCTGAATGTACATCTGCAGGCCTGCTTTGGGAGCCAGTATGTATGGATCCATATTGATTGGAAAGCCTGGCTTCAACAGGGGTCCGTGAGTGTACATCTGCAGGCCTGCTTTGAGAGCCAGTATGGATGGACCATATTGAGTGGAAAGCCTGGCTTCAACAGGGGTCCGTGAGTGTACATCTGCAGGCCTGGCTTTTGAAGCCAGTATGGATGGATCCATATTGAGTGGAAAGCCTGGCTTCAACAGGGGTCCGTGAATGTGCATCTGCAGGCCTGGCTTTGGGAGCCAGTATGGATGGATCCATATGGAGTGGACAACCTGGCTTCAACAAGGGTCCGTGAGTGTACATCTGCAGGCCTGCTTTGGGAGCCATTATGGATGGATCCATATTGAGTGGAAAGCCTGGCTTCAACAGGGGTCTGTGAATGTATATCTGCAGGACTGCTTTGGGAGCCAGAATGGATGGATCCATATTGAGTGGGAAGCCTGGCTTCAACAGGGGTCCCTGAATGTACATCTGCAGGACTGCTTTGTGAGCCAGTATGGATGGATCCATATTGAGTGGAAAGCCTGGCTTCAACAGGGGTCCGTGAATGTACATCTGCAGGCCTGGCTTTGGGAGCCAGGATGGATGGATCCATATTGAGTGGAAAACCTGGCTTCAACAGGGGTCGGTGAATGTACATCTGCAGGCCTGCTTTAGGAGCCAGTATGGATGGATCCATATTGAGTGGAAAGCCTGGCTTCAACAGGGGTCTGTGAGTGTACATCTGCAGGCCTGCTTTGGGAGCCAGTATGGATGGATCCATATTGAGTGGAAAGCCTGGCTTCAACAGGGGTCTGTGAATGTACATCTGCAGGCCTGCTTTGGGAGCCAGTATGGATGGATCCATATTGAGTGGAAAGCCTGGCTTCAACAGGGGTCTGTGAATGTACATCTGCAGGCCTGCTTTGGGAGCCAATGGATGGATCCATATTGAGTGGACAGCCTGGCTTCAACAGGGGTCCCTGAATGTACATCTGCAGGCCTGCTTTGTGAGCCAGTATGGATGGATCCATATTATGTGGAAAGCCTGGCTTCAACAGGGGTCCGTGAATGTACATCTGCAGGCCTGCTTTGGGAGCAAGTATGGATGGATCCATATTGAGTGGAATGCCTGGCTTCAACAGGGGTCCGTGAGTGTACATCTGCAGGCCTGCTTTGGGAGCCAGTATGGATGGACCCATATTGAGTGGAAAGCCTGGCTTCAACAGGGGTTCATGAGTGTACATCTGCAGGCCTGCTATGGGAGCCAGTATGGATGGATCCATATTGAGTGGAAAGCCTGGCATCAGCAGGGTCTCTGAATGTACATCTGCAGGCCTGCTTTGGGAGCCAGTATGGATGGATCCATATTGAGTGGAAAGCCTGGCTTCATAAGGGGTCCCTGAATGTACATCTGCAGGCCTGCTTTGGGAGCCAGTATGGATGGATCCATATTGAGTGGAAAGCCTGGCTTCAACAGGGGTCTGTGAATGTACATCTGCAGGCCTGCTTTGGGAGCCAGTATGCATGGATCCATATTGAGTGGAAAGCCTGGCTTCAACAGGGGTCCGTGAATGTACATCTGCAGGCCTGCTTTGGGAGCCAGTATGGATGGATCCATATTGAGTGGAAAGCCTGGCTTCAACAGGGGTCCGTGAATGTGCATCTGCAGGCCTGGCTTTGGGAGCCAGTATGGATGGATCCATATTGAGTGGACAACCTGGCTTCAACAGGGGTCCGTGAGTGTACATCTGCAGGCCTGCTTTGGGAGCCATTATGGATGGATCCATATTGAGTGGAAAGCCTGGCGTCATCAGGGGTCCGTGAATGTACATCTGCAGGCCTGCTTTGGGAGCCAGTATGGATGGATCCATATTGAGTGGAAAGCCTGGCTTCAACAGGGGTCCGTGAGTGTACATCTGCAGGCCTGCTTTGGGAGCCAGTATGGATGGATCCATATTGAGTGGAAAGCCTGGCTTCAACAGGGGTCTGTGAATGTACATCTGCAGGCCTGCTATGGGAGCCAGTATGGATGGATCCATATTGAGTGGAAAGGCTGGCTTCAACAGGGGTCCGTGAATGTACATCTGCAGGCCTGCTTTGGGAGCCAGTATGGATGGATCCATATTGAGTGGAAAGCCTGGCTTCAACAGGGGGCCGTGAATGTACATCTGCAGGCCTGCTTTGGGAGCCAGTATGGATGGATCCATATTGAGTGGAAAGCCTGGCTTCAACAGGGAACCGTGAATGCACATCTGCAGTCCTGCTATGGGAGCCAGTATGGATGGATCCATATTGAGTGGAAAGCCTGGCTTCAACAGGGGTCCGTGAATGTACATCTGCAAGCCTGCTTTGGGAGCCAGTACGGATGGATCCATATTGAGTGGAAAGCCTGGCTTCAACAGGGGTCCGTGAGTGTACATCTGCAGGCCTGCTTTGGGAGCCAGTATGGATGGATCCATATTGAGTGGAAAGCCTTGCTTCAACAGGGGTCCGTGAATGTACATCTGCAGGCCTGCTTTGGGAGCCAGTATGGATGGATCCATATTGAGTGGAAAGCCTGGCTTCAACAGGGGTCTGTGAATGTACAGCTGCAGGCCTGCTTTGGGAGTCAGTATGGATAGATCCATATTGAGTGGAAAGCCTGGCTTCAACAGGGGTCCCTGAATGTACATCTGCAGGCCTGCTTTGGGAGCCAGTATGGATGGATCCATGTTGAGTGGAGAGCCTGGCTTCGACAGGGGTCCGTGAATGTACATGTACAGGCCTGCTTTCTGAGCCAGAATGGATGGACCATATTGAGTGGAAAGCCTGGCTTCAATAGGGGTCCGTGAATGCACATCTGCAGGCCTGCTTTGTGAGCCAGTATGGATGGATCCATATTGAGTGGCACGCCTGGCTTCAACAGGGGTTCCTGAATGTACATCTGCAGTCCTGCTTTGGGAGCCAGTATGGATGGATCCATATTGAGTGGAGAGACCGGCTTCAACAGGGGTCCCTGAATGTACATCTGCAGGCCTGCTTTGGGAGCCAGTATGGATGGATCCATATTGAGTGGAAAGCCTGGCTTCAACAGGGGTCCCTGAATGTACATCTGCAGGCCTGCTTTGGGAGCCAGTATGGATGGATCCATATTGAGTGGAAAGCCTGGCTTCAACAGGGGTCCGTGAGTGTACATCTGCAGGCCTGCTTTGAGAGCCAGTATGGATGGACCATATTGAGTGGAGAGCCTGGCTTCAACAGGGGTCCGTGAGTGTACATCTGCAGGCCTGCTTTGAGAGCCAGTATGGATGGACCATATTGAGTGGAAAGCCTGGCTTTAACAAGGGTCCCTGAATGTACATCTGCAGGCCTGGCTTTGGAAGCCAGTATGGATGGATCCATATTGAGTGGAAAGCCTGGCTTCAACAGGGGTCCGTGAATGTGCATCTGCAGGCCTGGCTTTGGGTGCCAGTATGGATGGATCCATATTGAGTGGACAACCTGGCTTCAACAGGGGTCCGTGAGTGTACATCTGCAGGCCTGCTTTGGGAGCCATTATGGATGGATCCATATTGAGTGGAAAGCCTGGCGTCATCAGGGGTCCGTGAATGTACATCTGCAGGCCTGCTTTGGGAGCCAGTATGGATGGATCCATATTGAGTGGAAAGCCTGGCTTCAACAGGGGTCCGTGAATGTACATCTGCAAGCCTGCTTTGGGAGCCAGTATGGATGGATCCATATTGAGTGGAAAGCCTGGCTTCAACAGGGGTCCGTGAGTGTACATCTGCAGGCCTGCTTTGGGAGCCAGTATGGATGGATCCATATTGAGTGGAAAGCCTTGCTTCAACAGGGGTCCGTGAATGTACATCTGCAGGCCTGCTTTGGGAGCCAGTATGGATGGATCCATATTGAGTGGAAAGCCTGGCTTCAACAGGGGTCTGTGAATGTACAGCTGCAGGCCTGCTTTGGGAGTCAGTATGGATGGATCCATATTGAGTGGAAAGCCTGGCTTCAACATGGGTCCCTGAATGTACATCTGCAGGCCTGCTTTGTGAGCCAGTATCGGTGGATCCATATTGAGTGGAAAGCCTGGCTTCAACAGGGGTCCCTGAATGTACATCTGCAGGCCTACTTTGGGAGCCAGTATGGATGGATCCATATTGAGTGGACAGCCTGGCTTCCACAGGGGTCCGTGAATGTACATCTGCAGGCCTGCTTTGTGAGCCAAAATGGATGGATCCATATTGAATGGAAAGCCTGGCTTCAACAGGGGTCCGTGAATGCACATTTGGAGGCCTGCTTTGGGAGCCAGTATAGATGGATCCATATTGAGTGGAAAACCTGGCTTCAACAGGGGTCCCTGAATGTACATCTGCAGGCCTGCTTTGGGAGCCAGTATGGATGGATCCATGTTGAGTGGAGAGCCTGGCTTCGACAGGGGTCCGTGAATGTACATGTGCAGGCCTGCTTTCTGAGCCAGAATGGATGGACCATATTGAGTGGAAAGCCTGGCTTCAATAGGGGTCCCTGAATGTACATCTGCAGGCCTGCTTTGGGAGCCAGTATGGATGGATCCATATTGAGTGGAAAGCCTGGCTTCAACAGGGGTCCCTGAATGTACATCTGCAGGCCTGCTTTGGGAGCCAGTATGTATGGATCCATATTGATTGGAAAGCCTGGCTTCAACAGGGGTCCGTGAGTGTACATCTGCAGGCCTGCTTTGAGAGCCAGTATGGATGGACCATATTGAGTGGAAAGCCTGGCTTCAACAGGGGTCCGTGAGTGTACATCTGCAGGCCTGGCTTTGGAAGCCAGTATGGATGGATCCATATTGAGTGGAAAGCCTGGCTTCAACAGGGGTCCGTGAATGTGCATCTGCAGGCCTGGCTTTGGGAGCCAGTATGGATGGATCCATATGGAGTGGACAACCTGGCTTCAACAGGGGTCCGTGAGTGTACATCTGCAGGCCTGCTTTGGGAGCCATTATGGATGGATCCATATTGAGTGGAAAGCCTGGCTTCAACAGGGGTCTGTGAATGTACATCTGCAGGACTGCTTTGGGAGCCAGAATGGATGGATCCATATTGAGGTGGAAGCCTGGCTTCAACAGGGGTCCCTGAATGTACATCTGCAGGACTGCTTTGTGAGCCAGTATGGATGGATCCATATTGAGTGGAAAGCCTGGCTTCAACAGGGGTCCGTGAATGTACATCTGCAGGCCTGGCTTTGGGAGCCAGGATGGATGGATCCATATTGAGTGGAAAACCTGGCTTCAACAGGGGTCGGTGAATGTACATCTGCAGGCCTGCTTTAGGAGCCAGTATGGATGGATCCATATTGAGTGGAAAGCCTGGCTTCAACAGGGGTCTGTGAGTGTACATCTGCAGGCCTGCTTTGGGAGCCAGTATGGATGGATCCATATTGAGTGGAAAGCCTGGCTTCAACAGGGGTCTGTGAATGTACATCTGCAGGCCTGCTTTGGGAGCCAGTATGGATGGATCCATATTGAGTGGAAAGCCTGGCTTCAACAGGGGTCTGTGAATGTACATCTGCAGGCCTGCTTTGGGAGCCAATGGATGGATCCATATTGAGTGGACAGCCTGGCTTCAACAGGGGTCCCTGAATGTACATCTGCAGGCCTGCTTTGTGAGCCAGTATGGATGGATCCATATTATGTGGAAAGCCTGGCTTCAACAGGGGTCCGTGAATGTACATCTGCAGGCCTGCTTTTGGAGCAAGTATGGATGGATCCATATTGAGTGGAATGCCTGGCTTCAACAGGGGTCCGTGAGTGTACATCTGCAGGCCTGCTTTGGGAGCCAGTATGGATGGACCCATATTGAGTGGAAAGCCTGGCTTCAACAGGGGTCCATGAGTGTACATCTGCAGGCCTGCTATGGGAGCCAGTATGGATGGATCCATATTGAGTGGAAAGCCTGGCTTCAGCAGGGTCTCTGAATGTACATCTGCAGGCCTGCTTTGGGAGCCAGTATGGATGGATCCATATTGAGTGGAAAGCCTGGCTTCATAAGGGGTCCCTGAATGTACATCTGCAGGCCTGCTTTGGGAGCCAGTATGGATGGATCCATATTGAGTGGAAAGCCTGGCTTCAACAGGGGTCTGTGAATGTACATCTGCAGGCCTGCTTTGGGAGCCAGTATGCATGGATCCATATTGAGTGGAAAGCCTGGCTTCAACAGGGGTCCGTGAATGTACATCTGCAGGCCTGCTTTGGGAGCCAGTATGGATGGATCCATATTGAGTGGAAAGCCTGGCTTCAACAGGGGTCTGTGAATGCACATCTGCAGGCCTGCTTTGAGAGCCAGTATGGATGGATCCATATTGAGTGGAAAGCCTGGCTTCAACAGGGGTCCATGAGTGTACATCTGCAGGCCTGCTATGGGAGCCAGTATGGATGGATCCATATTGAGTGGAAAGCCTGGCTTCAACAGTGGTCCGTGAATGTATATCTGCAGGCCTGCTTTGGGAGCCAGTATGGATGGATCCATATTGAGTGGAAAGCCTGGCTTCAACAGGGGTCTGTGAGTGTACATCTGCAGGCCTGCTTTGGGAGCCAGTATGGATGGATCCATATTGAGTGAAAAGCCTGGCTTCAAAAGGGGTCCGTGAATGTACATCTGCAGGCCTGCTTTGGGAGCCAGTATGGGTGGATCCATATTGAGTGGAGAGCCTGGCTTCATCAGGGGTCCCTGAATGTACATCTGCAGGCCTGCTTTGTGAGCCAGTATGGGTGGATCCATATTGAGTGGAGAGCCTGGCTTCAACCGGGGTCCGTGAATGTACATCTGCACGCCTGCTTTGTGAGCCAGTATGGATGGATCAATATTGAGTGGAGAGACTGGCTTCAACAGGGGTCCGTGAATGTACATCTGCAGGCCTGCTTTGGGAGCCAGTATGGATGGATCCATATTGAGTGGAGAGCCTGGCTTCAACAGGGGTCCGTGAATGTACACCTGCAGGCCTGCTTTGGGAGCCAGTATGGATGGATCCATAACGAGTGGAAAGCCTGGCTTCAACTAGGGTCCGTGAGTGTACATCTGCAGGCCTGCTTTGGGAGCCAGTATGGATGGATCCATATTGAGTGGAAAGCCTGGCTTCAACAGGGGTCTGTGAGTGTACATCTGCAGGCCTGCTTTGGGAGCCAGTATGGATGGATCCATATTGAGTGAAAAGCCTGGCTTCAAAGAGGGTCCGTGAATGTACATCTGCAGGCCTGCTTTGGGAGCCAATATGGGTGGATCCATATTGAGTGGAGAGCCTGGCTTCATCAGGGGTCCCTGAATGTACATCTGCAGGCCTGCTTTGTGAGCCAGTATGGGTGGATCCATATTGAGTGGAGAGCCTGGCTTCAACAGGGGTCCATGAGTGTACATCTGCAGGCCTGCTTTAGGAGCCAGTATGGATAGATCCATATTGAGTAGAAAGCCTGGCTTCAACAGTGGTCTGTGAGTGAACATCTGCAGGCCTGCTTTGGGAGCCAGTATGGATGGATCCATATTGAGTGGAAAGCCTGGCTTCAACAGGGGTCTGTGAATGTACATCTGCAGGCCTGCTTTGGGAGACAGTATGGATGGATCCATATTGAGTGGAAAGCCTGGCTTCAACAGGGGTCTGTGAATGTACATCTGCAGGACTGCTTTGGGAGCCAGAATGGATGGATCCATATTGAGTGGGAAGCCTGGCTTCAACAGGGGTCCCTGAATGTACATCTGCAGGACTGCTTTGTGAGCCAGTATGGATGGATCCATATTGAGTGGAAAGCCTGGCTTCAACAGGGGTCCGTGAATGTACATCTGCAGGCCTGGCTTTGGGAGCCAGGATGGATGGATCCATATTGAGTGGAAAACCTGGCTTCAACAGGGGTCGGTGAATGTACATCTGCAGGCCTGCTTTAGGAGCCAGTATGGATGGATCCATATTGAGTGGAAAGCCTGGCTTCAACAGGGGTCTGTGAATGTACATCTGCAGGCCTGCTTTGGGAGCCAGTATGGATGGATCCATATTGAGTGGAAAGCCTGGCTTCAACAGGGGTCTGTGAATGTACATCTGCAGGCCTGCTTTGGGAGCCAGAATGGATGGATCCATATTGAGTGGACAGCCTGGCTTCAACAGGGGTCCCTGAATTGACATCTGCAGGCCTGCTTTGTGAGCCAGTATGGATGGATCCATATTATGTGGAAAGCCTGGCTTCAACAGGGGTCCGTGAAGGTACATCTGCAGGCCTGCTTTGGGAGCAAGTATGGATGGATCCATATTGAGTGGAATGCCTGGCTTCAACAGGGGTCTGTGAGTGTACATCTGCAGGCCTGCTTAGGGAGCCAGTATGGATGGACCCATATTGAGTGGAAAGCCTGGCTTCAACAGGGGTCCATGAGTGTACATCTGCAGGCCTGCTATGGGAGCCAGTATGGATGGATCCATATTGAGTGGAAAGCCTGGCTTCAGCAGGGTCTCTGAATGTACATCTGCAGGCCTGCTTTGGGAGCCAGTATGGATGGATCCATATTGAGTGGAAAGCCTGGCTTCAACAGGGGTCCATGAATGTACATCTGCAGGCCTGGCTTTGGGAGCCAGAATGGATGGATCCATATTGATTGGAAAGCCTGGCTTCCACAGGGGTCCGTGAATGTACATCTGCAGGCCTGCTTTGGGAGCCAGTATGGGTGGATCCATATTGAGTGGAGAGCCTGGCTTCATCAGGGGTCCCTGAATGTACATCTGCAGGCCTGCTTTGTGAGCCAGTATGGGTAGATCCATATTGAGTGGAGAGCCTGGCTTCAACCGTGGTCCGTGAATGTACATCTGCAGGCCTGCTTTGTGAGCAAGTATGGATGGATCCATATTGAGTGGAGAGCCTGGCTTCAACAGGGGTCCGTGAATATACACCTGCAGGCCTGCTTTGGGAGCCAGTATGGGTGGATCCATAACGAGTGGAAAGTCTGGCTTCAACTAGGGTCCGTGAGTGTACATCTGCAGGCCTGCTTTGGGAGCCAGTATGGATGGATCCATGTTGAGTGGAATGCCTGGCTTCAACAGGGGTCCGTGAGTGTACATCTGCAGGCCTGCTTTAGGAGCCAGTATGGATGGATCCATATTGAGTGGAAAGCCTGGCTTCAACAGTGGTCTGTGAGTGTACATCTGCAGGCCTGCTTTGGGAGCCAGTATGGATGGATCCATATTGAGTGGAAAGCCTGGCTTCAACAGGGGTCTGTGAATGTACACTGCTATGGGAGCCAGTATGGATGGATCCATATTGAGTGGAAAGCCTGGCTTCAACAGGGGTCTGTGAGTGTACATCTGCAGGCCTGCTTTGGGAGCCAGTATGGATGGATCCATATTGAGTGAAAAGCCTGGCTTCAAAAGGGGTCCGTGAATGTACATCTGCAGGCCTGCTTTGGGAGCCAGTATAGGTGGATCCATATTGAGTGGAGAGCCTGGCTTCATCAGGGGTCCCTGAATGTACATCTGCAGGCCTGCTTTGTGAGCCAGTATGGGTGGATCCATATTGAGTGGAGAGCCTGGCTTCAACCGGGGTCCGTGAATGTACATCTGCAGGCCTGCTTTGTGAGCCAGTATGGATGGATCCATATTGAGTGGAGAGACTGACTTCAACAGGGGTCCGTGAATGTACATCTGCAGGCCTGCTTTGGGAGCCAGTATGGATGGATCCATATTGAGTGGAAAGCCTGGCTTCAACAGGGGTCTGTGAATGTACATCTGCAGGCCTGCTTTGGGAGCCAGTATGCATGGATCCATATTGAGTGGAAAGCCTGGCTTCAACAGGGGTCCTTGAATGTACATCTGCAGACCTGCTTTGGGAGCCAGTATGGATGGATCCATATTGAGTGGAAAGCCTGGCTTCAACAGGGGTCTGTGAATGTACATCTGCAGGCCTGCTTTGAGAGCCAGTATGGATGGATCCATATTGAGTGGAAAGCCTGGCTTCAACAGGGGTCCATGAGTGTACATCTGCAGGCCTGCTATGGGAGCCAGTATGGATGGATCCATATTGAGTGGAAAGCCTGGCTTCAACAGTGGTCCGTGAATGTATATCTGCAGGCCTGCTTTGGGAGCCAGTATGGATGGATCCATATTGAGTGGAAAGCCTGGCTTCAACAGGGGTCTGTGAGTGTACATCTGCAGGCCTGCTTTGGGAGCCAGTATGGATGGATCCATATTGAGTGAAAAGCCTGGCTTCAAAAGGGGTCCGTGAATGTACATCTGCAGGCCTGCTTTGGGAGCCAGTATGGGTGGATCCATATTGAGTGGAGAGCCTGGCTTCATCAGGGGTCCCTGAATGTACATCTGCAGGCCTGCTTTGTGAGCCAGTATGGGTGGATCCATATTGAGTGGAGAGCCTGGCTTCAACTGGGGTCCGTGAATGTACATCTGCAGGCCTGCTTTGTGAGCCAGTATGGATGGATCCATATTGAGTGGAGAGACTGGCTTCAACAGGGGTCCGTGAATGTACATCTGCAGGCCTGCTTTGGGAGCCAGTATGGATGGATCCATATTGAGTGGAGAGCCTGGCTTCAACAGGGGTCCGTGAATGTACACCTGCAGGCCTGCTTTGGGAGCCAGTATGGATCGATCCATAACGAGTGGAAAGCCTGGCTTCAACTAGGGTCCGTGAGTGTACATCTGCAGGCCTGCTTTGGGAGCCAGTATGGATGGATCCATATTGAGTGGAATGCCTGGCTTCAACAGGGGTCCGTGAGTGTACATCTGCAGGCCTGCTTTAGGAGCCAGTATGGATGGATCCATATTGAGTAGAAAGCCTGGCTTCAACAGTGGTCTGTGAGTGAACATCTGCAGGCCTGCTTTGGGAGCCAGTATGGATGGATCCATATTGAGTGGAAAGCCTGGCTTCAACAGGGGTCTGTGAATGTACATCTGCAGGCCTTATTTGGGAGACAGTATGGATGGATCCATATTGAGTGGAAAGCCTGGCTTCAACAGGGGTCTGTGAATGTACATCTGCAGGACTGCTTTGGGAGCCAGAATGGATGGATCCATATTGAGTGGGAAGCCTGGCTTCAACAGGGGTCCCTGAATGTACATCTGCAGGACTGCTTTGTGAGCCAGTATGGATGGATCCATATTGAGTGGAAAGCCTGGCTTCAACAGGGGTCCGTGAATGTACATCTGCAGGCCTGGCTTTGGGAGCCAGGATGGATGGATCCATATTGAGTGGAAAACCTGGCTTCAACAGGGGTCGGTGAATGTACATCTGCAGGCCTGCTTTAGGAGCCAGTATGGATGGATCCATATTGAGTGGAAAGCCTGGCTTCAACAGGGGTCTGTGAATGTACATCTGCAGGCCTGCTTTGGGAGCCAGTATGGATGGATCCATATTGAGTGGAAAGCCTGGCTTCAACAGGGGTCTGTGAATGTACATCTGCAGGCCTGCTTTGGGGGCCAGAATGGATGGATCCATATTGAGTAGACAGCCTGGCTTCAACAGGGGTCCCTGAATGTACATCTGCAGGCCTGCTTTGTGAGCCAGTATGGATGGATCCATATTATGTGGAAAGCCTGGCTTCAACAGGGGTCCGTGAATGTACATCTGCAGGCCTGCTTTGGGAGCAAGTATGGATGGATCCATATTGAGTGGAATGCCTGGCTTCAACAGGGGTCTCTGAGTGTACATCTGCAGGCCTGCTTAGGGAGCCAGTATGGATGGACCCATATTGAGTGGAAAGCCTGGCTTCAACAGGGGTCCATGAGTGTACATCTGCAGGCCTGCTATGGGAGCCAGTATGGATGGATCCATATTGAGTGGAAAGCCTGGCTTCAGCAGGGTCTCTGAATGTACATCTGCAGGCCTGCTTTGGGAGCCAGTATGGATGGATCCATATTGATTGGAAAGCCTGGCTTCCACAGGGGTCCGTGAATGTACATCTGCAGGCCTGCTTTGTGAGCCAGTATGGGTGGATCCATATTGAGTGGAGAGCCTGGCTTCATCAGGGGTCCCTGAATGTACATCTGCAGGCCTGCTTTGTGAGCCAGTATGGGTGGATCCATATTGAGTGGAGAGCCTGGCTTCAACCGGGGTCCGTGAATGTACATCTGCAGGCCTGCTTTGTGAGCCAGTATGGATGGATCCATATTGAGTGGAGAGCCTGGCTTCAATAGGGGTCCGTGAATGTACATCTGCAGGCCTGCTTTGGGAGCCAGTATGGATGGATCCATATTGAGTGGAGAGCCTGGCTTCAACAGGGGTCCGTGAATGTACACCTGCAGGCCTGCTTTGGGAGCCAGTATGGGTGGATCCATAACGAGTGGAAAGCCTGGCTTCAACTAGGGTCCGTGAGTGTACATCTGCAGGCCTGCTTTGGGAGCCAGTATGGATGGATCCATGTTGAGTGGAATGCCTGGCTTCAACAGGGGTCCGTGAGTGTACATCTGCAGGCCTGCTTAAGGAGCCAGTATGGATGGATCCATATTGAGTGGAAAGCCTGGCTTCAACAGTGGTCTGTGAGTGTACATCTGCAGGCCTGCTTTGGGAGCCAGTATGGATGGATCCATATTGAGTGGAAAGCCTGGCTTCAACAGGGGTCTGTGAATGTACATCTGCAGGCCTGCTATGGGAGCCAGTATGGATGGATCCATATTGAGTGGAAAGCCTGGCTTCAACAGTGGTCCGTGAATGTATATCTGCAGGCCAGCTTTGGGAGCCAGTATGGATGTATCCATATTGAGTGGAAAGCCTGGCTTCAACAGGGGTCTGTGAGTGTACATCTGCAGGCCTGCTTTGGGAGCCAGTATGGATGGATCCATATTGAGTGAAAAGCCTGGCTTCAAAAGGGGTCCGTGAGTGTACATCTGCAGGCCTGCTTTGGGAGCCAGCATGGATGGATCCATATTGAGTGGAAAGACTGGCTTCAACAGGGGTCCCTGAATGTACATCTGCAGGCCTGCTTTGTGAGCCAGTATGGATGGATCCATATTGAGTGGAAAGCCTGGCTTCAACAGGGGTCCGTGAATGTACATCTGCACGCCTGCTTTGGGAGCCAGTATGGATGGATCAATATTGAGTGGAAAGCCTGGCTTCAACAGGGGTCCATGAATGTACATCTGCAGGCCTGGCTTTGGGAGCCAGTATGGATGTATCCATATTGAGTGGAAAACTTAGCTTCAACAGGGGTCGGTGAATGTACATCTGCAGGCCTGCTTTGGGAGCCAGTGTGGGAGGATCCATATTGAGTGGAGAGCCTGGCTTCAACAGGGGTCCCTGAATGTACATCTGCAGGCCTGCTTTGTGAGCCAGTATGGGTGGATCCATATTGAGTGGAGAGCCTGGCTTCAACTGGGGTCCGTGAATGTACATCTGCAGGCCTGCTTTGTGAGCCAGTATGGATGGATCCATATTGAGTGGAAAGCCTGGCTTCAACAGGGGTCCGTGAGTATACATCTGCAGGCCTGCTTTGGGAGCCAGTATGGATGGATCCATATTGCGTGGAGAGCATGGATTCAACAGGGTCTCTGAATGTACATCTGCAGGCCTGCTTTGGGAGCCAGTATGGATGGATTCATATTGAGTGGAAAGCCTGGCTTCAAAATGGGTCCCTGAATGTACATCTGCAGGCCTGCTTTTTGAGCCAGTATCGGTGGATCCATCTTGAGTGGAAAGCCTGGCTTCAACAGGGGTCCCTGAATGTACATCTGCAGGCCTGCTTTGGGAGCCAGTATGGATGGATCCATATTAAGTGGAAAGCCTGGCTTCAACAGGGGTCCGTGAATGTACATCTGCAGGCCTGCTTTGGGAGCCAGTATGGATGGATCCATATTGAGTGGAAAGCCTGGCTTCAACAGGGGTCTGTGAATGTACATCTGCAGGCCTGCTTTGGGAGCCAGTATGCATGGATCCATATTGAGTGGAAAGCCTGGCTTCAACAGGGGTCCGTGAATGTACATCTGCAGGCCTGCTTTGGGAGCCAGTATGGATGGATCCATATTGAGTGGAAAGCCTGGCTTCAACAGGGGTCTGTGAATGCACATCTGCAGGCCTGCTTTGAGAGCCAGTATGGATGGATCCATATTGAGTGGAAAGCCTGGCTTCAACAGGGGTCCATGAGTGTACATCTGCAGGCCTGCTATGGGAGCCAGTATGGATGGATCCATATTGAGTGGAAAGCCTGGCTTCAACAGTGGTCCGTGAATGTATATCTGCAGGCCTGCTTTGGGAGCCAGTATGGATGGATCCATATTGAGTGGAAAGCCTGGCTTCAACAGGGGTCTGTGAATGCACATCTGCAGGCCTGCTTTGAGAGCCAGTATGGATGGATCCATATTGAGTGGAAAGCCTGGCTTCAACAGGGGTCCATGAGTGTACATCTGCAGGCCTGCTTTGGGAGCCAGTATGGATGGATCCATATTGAGTGGAAAGCCTGGCTTCAACAGGGGTCTGTGAATGTACATCTGCAGGCCTGCTTTGGGAGCCAGTATGCATGGATCCATATTGAGTGGAAAGCCTGGCTTCAACAGGGGTCCGTGAATGTACATCTGCAGGCCTGCTTTGGGAGCCAGTATGGATGGATCCATATTGAGTGGAAAGCCTGGCTTCAACAGGGGTCTGTGAATGTACATCTGCAGGCCTGCTTTGAGAGCCAGTATGGATGGATCCATATTGAGTGGAAAGCCTGGCTTCATAAGGGGTCCCTGAATGTACATCTGCAGGCCTGCTTTGGGAGCCAGTATGGATGGATCCATATTGAGTGGAAAGCCTGGCTTCAACAGGGGTCTGTGAATGTACATCTGCAGGCCTGCTTTGGGAGCCAGTATGCATGGATCCATATTGAGTGGAAAGCCTGGCTTCAACAGGGGTCCGTGAATGTACATCTGCAGGCCTGCTTTGGGAGCCAGTATGGATGGATCCATATTGAGTGGAAAGCCTGGCTTCAACAGGGGTCTGTGAATGCACATCTGCAGGCCTGCTTTGAGAGCCAGTATGGATGGATCCATATTGAGTGGAAAGCCTGGCTTCAACAGGGGTCCATGAGTGTACATCTGCAGGCCTGCTATGGGAGCCAGTATGGATGGATCCATATTGAGTGGAAAGCCTGGCTTCAACAGTGGTCCGTGAATGTATATCTGCAGGCCTGCTTTGGGAGCCAGTATGGATGGATCCATATTGAGTGGAAAGCCTGGCTTCAAAAGGGGTCTGTGAGTGTACATCTGCAGGCCTGCTTTGGGAGCCAGTATGGATGGATCCATATTGAGTGAAAAGCCTGGCTTCAAAAGGGGTCCGTGAATGTACATCTGCAGGCCTGCTTTGGGAGCCAGTATGGGTGGATCCATATTGAGTGGAGAGCCTGGCTTCATCAGGGGTCCCTGAATGTACATCTGCAGGCCTGCTTTGTGAGCCAGTATGGGTGGATCCATATTGAGTGGAGAGCCTGGCTTCAACCGGGGTCCGTGAATGTACATCTGCAGGCCTGCTTTGTGAGCCAGTATGGATGGATCCATATTGAGTGGAGAGACTGGCTTCAACAGGGGTCCGTGAATGTACATCTGCAGGCCTGCTTTGGGAGCCAGTATGGATGGATCCATATTGAGTGGAAAGCCTGGCTTCAACAGGGGTCCCTGAATGTACATCTGCAGGCCTGCTTTGTGAGCCAGTATGGATGGATCCATATTGAGTGGAAAGCCTGGCGTCATCAGGGGTCCGTGAATGTACATCTGCAGGCCTGCTTTGGGAGCCAGTATGGATGGATCCATATTGAGTGGAAAGCCTGGCTTCAACAGGGGTCCGTGAGTGTACATCTGCAGGCCTGCTTTGGGAGCCAGTATGGATGGATCCATATTGAGTGGAAAGCCTGGCTTCAACAGGGGTCTGTGAATGTACATCTGCAGGCCTGCTATGGGAGCTAGTATGGATGGATCCATATTGAGTGGAAAGGCTGGCTTCAACAGGGGTCCGTGAATGTACATCTGCAGGCCTGCTTTGGGAGCCAGTATGGATGGATCCATATTGAGTGGAAAGCCTGGCTTCAACAGGGGGCCGTGAATGTACATCTGCAGGCCTGCTTTGGGAGCCAGTATGGATGGATCCATATTGAGTGGAAAGCCTGGCTTCAACAGGGAACCGTGAATGCACATCTGCAGTCCTGCTATGGGAGCCAGGATGGATGGATCCATATTGAGTGGAAAGCCTGGCTTCAACAGGGGTCCGTGAATGTACATCTGCAAGCCTGCTTTGGGAGCCAGTATGGATGGATCCATATTGAGTGGAAAGCCTGGCTTCAACAGGGGTCCGTGAGTGTACATCTGCAGGCCTGCTTTGGGAGCCAGTATGGATGGATCCATATTGAGTGGAAAGCCTTGCTTCAACAGGGGTCCGTGAAAGTACATCGGCAGGCCTGCTTTGGGAGCCAGTATGGATGGATCCATATTGAGTGGAAAGCCTGGCTTCAACAGGGGTCTGTGAATGTACAGCTGCAGGCCTGCTTTGGGAGTCAGTATGGATGGATCCATATTGAGTGGAAAGCCTGGCTTCAACAGGGGTCCCTGAATGTACATCTGCAGGCCTGCTTTGGGAGCCAGTATGGATGGATCCATGTTGAGTGGAGAGCCTGGCTTCGACAGGGGTCCGTGAATGTACATGTACAGGCCTGCTTTCTGAGCCAGAATGGATGGACCATATTGAGTGGAAAGCCTGGCTTCAATAGGGGTCCGTGAATGCACATCTGCAGGCCTGCTTTGTGAGCCAGTATGGATGGATCCATATTGAGTGGCACGCCTGGCTTCAACAGGGGTTCCTGAATGTACATCTGCAGTCCTGCTTTGGGAGCCAGTATGGATGGATCCATATTGAGTGGAGAGACCGGCTTCAACAGGGGTCCCTGAATGTACATCTGCAGGCCTGCTTTGGGAGCCAGTATGGATGGATCCATATTGAGTGGAAAGCCTGGCTTCAACAGGGGTCCCTGAATGTACATCTGCAGGCCTGCTTTGAGAGCCAGTATGGATGGATCCATATTGAGTGGAAAGCCTGGCTTCAACAGGGGTCCGTGAGTGTACATCTGCAGGCCTGCTTTGAGAGCCAGTATGGATGGACCATATTGAGTGGAGAGCCTGGCTTCAACAGGGGTCCATGAGTGTACATCTGCAGGCCTGCTTTGAGAGCCAGTATGGATGGACCATATTGAGTGGAAAGCCTGGCTTCAACAAGGGTCCCTGAATGTACATCTGCAGGCCTGGCTTTGGAAGCCAGTATGGATGGATCCATATTGAGTGGAAAGCCTGGCTTCAACAGGGGTCCGTGAATGTGCATCTGCAGGCCTGGCTTTGGGAGCCAGTATGGATGGATCCATATTGAGTGGACAACCTGGCTTCAACAGGGGTCCGTGAGTGTACATCTGCAGGCCTGCTTTGGGAGCCATTATGGATGGATCCATATTGAGTGGAAAGCCTGGCGTCATCAGGGGTCCGTGAATGTACATCTGCAGGCCTGCTTTGGGAGCCAGTATGGATGGATCCATATTGAGTGGAAAGCCTGGCTTCAACAGGGGTCCGTGAGTGTACATCTGCAGGCCTGCTTTGGGAGCCAGTATGGATAGATCCATATTGAGTGGAAAGCCTGGCTTCAACAGGGGTCTGTGAATGTACATCTGCAGGCCTGCTATGGGAGCCAGTATGGATGGATCCATATTGAGTGGAAAGCCTGGCTTCAACAGGGGTCCGTGAATGTACATCTGCAGGCCTGCTTTGGGAGCCAGTATGGATGGATCCATATTGAGTGGAAAGCCTGGCTTCAACAGGGGGCCGTGAATGTACATCTGCAGGCCTGCTTTGGGAGCCAGTATGGATGGATCCATATTGAGTGGAAAGCCTGGCTTCAACAGGGAACCGTGAATGCACATCTGCAGCCCTGCTATGGGAGCCAGTATGGATGGATCCATATTGAGTGGAAAGCCTGGCTTCAACAGGGGTCCGTGAATGTACATCTGCAAGCCTGCTTTGGGAGCCAGTATGGATGGATCCATATTGAGTGGAAAGCCTAGCTTCAACAGGGGTCCGTGAGTGTACATCTGCAGGCCTGCTTTGGGAGCCAGTATGGATGGATCCATATTGAGTGGAAAGCCTTGCTTCAACAGGGGTCCGTGAATGTACATCTGCAGGCCTGCTTTGGGAGCCAGTATGGATGGATCCATATTGAGTGGAAAGCCTGGCTTCAACAGGGGTCCGTGAATGTACAGCTGAAGGCCTGCTTTGGGAGTCAGTATGGATGGATCCATATTGAGTGGAAAGCCTGGCTTCAACATGGGTCCCTGAATGTACATCTGCAGGCCTGCTTTGTGAGCCAGTATCGGTGGATCCATATTGAGTGGAAAGCCTGGCTTCAACAGGGGTCCCTGAATGTACATCTGCAGGCCTACTTTGGGAGCCAGTATGGATGGATCCATATTGAGTGGAAAGCCTGGCTTCCACAGGGGTCCGTAAATGTACATCTGCAGGCCTGCTTTGTGAGCCAAAATGGATGGATCCATATTGAATGGAAAGCCTGGCTTCAACAGGTGTCCGTGAATGCACATTTGGAGGCCTGCTTTGGGAGCCAGTATGGATGGATCCATATTGAGTGGAAAACCTGGCTTCAACAGGGGTCCCTGAATGTACATCTGCAGGCCTGCTTTGGGAGCCAGTATGGATGGATCCATGTTGAGTGGAGAGCCTGGCTTCGACAGGGGTCCGTGAATGTACATGTGCAGGCCTGCTTTCTGAGCCAGAATGGATGGACCATATTGAGTGGAAAGCCTGGCTTCAATAGGGGTCCCTGAATGTACATCTGCAGGCCTGCTTTGGGAGCCAGTATGGATGGATCCATATTGAGTGGAAAACCTGGCTGCAACAGGGGTCCCTGAATGTACATCTGCAGGCCTGCTTTGGGAGCCAGTATGTATGGATCCATATTGATTGGAAAGCCTGGCTTCAACAGGGGTCCGTGAGTGTACATCTGCAGGCCTGCTTTGAGAGCCAGTATGGATGGACCATATTGAGTGCAAAGCCTGGCTTCAACAGGGGTCCGTGAGTGTACATCTGCAGGCCTGGCTTTTGAAGCCAGTATGGATGGATCCATATTGAGTGGAAAGCCTGGCTTCAACAGGGGTCCGTGAATGTGCATCTGCAGGCCTGGCTTTGGGAGCCAGTATGGATGGATCCATATGGAGTGGACAACCTGGCTTCAACAGGGGTCCGTGAGTGTACATCTGCAGGCCTGCTTTGGGAGCCATTATGGATGGATCCATATTGAGTGGAAAGCCTAGCTTCAACAGGGGTCCGTGAGTGTACATCTGCAGGCCTGCTTTGGGAGCCAGTATGGATGGATCCATATTGAGTGGAAAGCCTTGCTTCAACAGGGGTCCGTGAATGTACATCTGCAGGCCTGCTTTGGGAGCCAGTATGGATGGATCCATATTGAGTGGAAAGCCTGGCTTCAACAGGGGTCCGTGAATGTACAGCTGCAGGCCTGCTTTGGGAGTCAGTATGGATGGATCCATATTGAGTGGAAAGCCTGGCTTCAACATGGGTCCCTGAATGTACATCTTCAGGCCTGCTTTGTGAGCCAGTATCGGTGGATCCATATTGAGTGGAAAGCCTGGCTTCAACAGGGGTCCCTGAATGTACATCTGCAGGCCTACTTTGGGAGCCAGTATGGATGGATCCATATTGAGTGGAAAGCCTGGCTTCCACAGGGGTCCGTGAATGTACATCTGCAGGCCTGCTTTGTGAGCCAAAATGGATGGATCCATATTGAATAGAAAGCCTGGCTTCAACAGGGGTCCGTGAATGCACATTTGGAGGCCTGCTTTGGGAGCCAGTATGGATGGATCCATATTGAGTGGAAAACCTGGCTTCAACAGGGGTCCCTGAATGTACATCTGCAGGCCTGCTTTGGGAGCCAGTATGGATGGATCCATGTTGAGTGGAGAGCCTGGCTTCGACAGGGGTCCGTGAATGTACATGTGCAGGCCTGCTTTCTGAGCCAGAATGGATGGACCATATTGAGTGGAAAGCCTGGCTTCAATAGGGGTCCCTGAATGTACATCTGCAGGCCTGCTTTGGGAGCCAGTATGGATGGATCCATATTGAGTGGAAAGCCTGGCTTCAACAGGGGTCCCTGAATGTACATCTGCAGGCCTGCTTTGGGAGCCAGTATGTATGGATCCATATTGATTGGAAAGCCTGGCTTCAACAGGGGTCCGTGAGTGTACATCTGCAGGCCTGCTTTGAGAGCCAGTATGGATGGACCATATTGAGTGGAAAGCCTGGCTTCAACAGGGGTCCGTGAGTGTACATCTGCAGGCCTGGCTTTTGAAGCCAGTATGGATGGATCCATATTGAGTGGAAAGCCTGGCTTCAACAGGGGTCCGTGAATGTGCATCTGCAGGCCTGGCTTTGGGAGCCAGTATGGATGGATCCATATGGAGTGGACAACCTGGCTTCAACAGGGGTCCGTGAGTGTACATCTGCAGGCCTGCTTTGGGAGCCATTATGGATGGATCCATATTGAGTGGAAAGCCTGGCTTCAACAGGGGTCTGTGAATGTATATCTGCAGGACTGCTTTGGGAGCCAGAATGGATGGATCCATATTGAGTGGGAAGCCTGGCTTCAACAGGGGTCCCTGAATGTACATCTGCAGGACTGCTTTGTGAGCCAGTATGGATGGATCCATATTGAGTGGAAAGCCTGGCTTCAACAGGGGTCCGTGAATGTACATCTGCAGGCCTGGCTTTGGGAGCCAGGATGGATGGATCCATATTGAGTGGAAAACCTGGCTTCAACAGGGGTCGGTGAATGTACATCTGCAGGCCTGCTTTAGGAGCCAGTATGGATGGATCCATATTGAGTGGAAAGCCTGGCTTCAACAGGGGTCTGTGAGTGTACATCTGCAGGCCTGCTTTGGGAGCCAGTATGGATGGATCCATATTGAGTGGAAAGCCTGGCTTCAACAGGGGTCTGTGAATGTACATCTGCAGGCCTGCTTTGGGTGCCAGTATGGATGGATCCATATTGAGTGGAAAGCCTGGCTTCAACAGGGGTCTGTGAATGTACATCTGCAGGCCTGCTTTGGGAGCCAATGGATGGATCCATATTGAGTGGACAGCCTGGCTTCAACAGGGGTCCCTGAATGTACATCTGCAGGCCTGCTTTGTGAGCCAGTATGGATGGATCCATATTATGTGGAAAGCCTGGCTTCAACAGGGGTCCGTGAATGTACATCTGCAGGCCTGCTTTGGGAGCCAGTATGGATGGATCCATATTGAGTGGAAAGCCTGGCTTCAACAGGGGTCCGTGAGTGTACATCTGCAGGCCTGCTTTGGGAGCCAGTATGGATGGATCCATATTGAGTGGAAAGCCTTGCTTCAACAGGGGTCCGTGAAAGTACATCGGCAGGCCTGCTTTGGGAGCCAGTATGGATGGATCCATATTGAGTGGAAAGCCTGGCTTCAACAGGGGTCTGTGAATGTACAGCTGCAGGCCTGCTTTGGGAGTCAGTATGGATGGATCCATATTGAGTGGAAAGCCTGGCTTCAACAGGGGTCCCTGAATGTACATCTGCAGGCCTGCTTTGGGAGCCAGTATGGATGGATCCATGTTGAGTGGAGAGCCTGGCTTCGACAGGGGTCCGTGAATGTACATGTACAGGCCTGCTTTCTGAGCCAGAATGGATGGACCATATTGAGTGGAAAGCCTGGCTTCAATAGGGGTCCGTGAATGCACATCTGCAGGCCTGCTTTGTGAGCCAGTATGGATGGATCCATATTGAGTGGCACGCCTGGCTTCAACAGGGGTTCCTGAATGTACATCTGCAGTCCTGCTTTGGGAGCCAGTATGGATGGATCCATATTGAGTGGAGAGACCGGCTTCAACAGGGGTCCCTGAATGTACATCTGCAGGCCTGCTTTGGGAGCCAGTATGGATGGATCCATATTGAGTGGAAAGCCTGGCTTCAACAGGGGTCCCTGAATGTACATCTGCAGGCCTGCTTTGAGAGCCAGTATGGATGGATCCATATTGAGTGGAAAGCCTGGCTTCAACAGGGGTTTGTGAGTGTACATCTGCAGGCCTGCTTTGAGAGCCAGTATGGATGGACCATATTGAGTGGAGAGCCTGGCTTCAACAGGGGTCCGTGAGTGTACATCTGCAGGCCTGCTTTGAGAGCCAGTATGGATGGACCATATTGAGTGGAAAGCCTGGCTTCAACAAGGGTCCCTGAATGTACATCTGCAGGCCTGGCTTTGGAAGCCAGTATGGATGGATCCATATTGAATGGAAAGCCTGGCTTCAACAGGGGTCCGTGAATGTGCATCTGCAGGCCTGGCTTTGGGAGCCAGTATGGATGGATCCATATTGAGTGGACAACCTGGCTTCAACAGGGGTCCGTGAGTGTACATCTGCAGGCCTGCTTTGGGAGCCATTATGGATGGATCCATATTGAGTGGAAAGCCTGGCGTCATCAGGGGTCCGTGAATGTACATCTGCAGGCCTGCTTTGGGAGCCAGTATGGATGGATCCATATTGAGTGGAAAGCCTGGCTTCAACAGGGGTCCGTGAGTGTACATCTGCAGGCCTGCTTTGGGAGCCAGTATGGATAGATCAATATTGAGTGGAAAGCCTGGCTTCAACAGGGGTCTGTGAATGTACATCTGCAGGCCTGCTATGGGAGCCAGTATGGATGGATCCATATTGAGTGGAAAGCCTGGCTTCAACAGGGGTCCGTGAATGTACATCTGCAGGCCTGCTTTGGGAGCCAGTATGGATGGATCCATATTGAGTGGAAAGCCTGGCTTCAACAGGGGGCCGTGAATGTACATCTGCAGGCCTGCTTTGGGAGCCAGTATGGATGGATCCATATTGAGTGGAAAGCCTGGCTTCAACAGGGAACCATGAATGCACATCTGCAGCCCTGCTATGGGAGCCAGTATGGATGGATCCATATTGAGTGGAAAGCCTGGCTTCAACAGGGGTCCGTGAATGTACATCTGCAAGCCTGCTTTGGGAGCCAGTATGGATGGATCCATATTGAGTGGAAAGCCTGGCTTCAACAGGGGTCCGTGAGTGTACATCTGCAGGCCTGCTTTGGGAGCCAGTATGGATGGATCCATATTGAGTGGAAAGCCTTGCTTCAACAGGGGTCCGTGAATGTACATCTGCAGGCCTGCTTTGGGAGCCAGTATGGATGGATCCATATTGAGTGGAAAGCCTGGCTTCAACAGGGGTCCGTGAATGTACAGCTGCAGGCCTGCTTTGGGAGTCAGTATGGATGGATCCATATTGAGTGGAAAGCCTGGCTTCAACATGGGTCCCTGAATGTACATCTGCAGGCCTGCTTTGTGAGCCAGTATCGGTGGATCCATATTGAGTGGAAAGCCTGGCTTCAACAGGGGTCCCTGAATGTACATCTGCAGGCCTACTTTGGGAGCCAGTATGGATGGATCCATATTGAGTGGAAAGCCTGGCTTCCACAGGGGTCCGTGAATGTACATCTGCAGGCCTGCTTTGTGAGCCAAAATGGATGGATCCATATTGAATGGAAAGCCTGGCTTCAACAGGGGTCCGTGAATGCACATTTGGAGGCCTGCTTTGGGAGCCAGTATGGATGGATCCATATTGAGTGGAAAACCTGGCTTCAACAGGGGTCCCTGAATGTACATCTGCAGGCCTGCTTTGGGAGCCAGTATGGATGGATCCATGTTGAGTGGAGAGCCTGGCTTCGACAGGGGTCCGTGAATGTACATGTGCAGGCCTGCTTTCTGAGCCAGAATGGATGGACCATATTGAGTGGAAAGCCTGGCTTCAATAGGGGTCCCTGAATGTACATCTGCAGGCCTGTTTTGGGAGCCAGTATGGATGGATCCATATTGAGTGGAAAGCCTGGCTTCAACAGGGGTCCCTGAATGTACATCTGCAGGCCTGCTTTGGGAGCCAGTATGTATGGATCCATATTGATTGGAAAGCCTGGCTTCAACAGGGGTCCGTGAGTGTACATCTGCAGGCCTGCTTTGAGAGCCAGTATGGATGGACCATATTGAGTGGAAAGCCTGGCTTCAACAGGGGTCCGTGAGTGTACATCTGCAGGCCTGGCTTTTGAAGCCAGTATGGATGGATCCATATTGAGTGGAAAGCCTGGCTTCAACAGGGGTCCGTGAATGTGCATCTGCAGGCCTGGCTTTGGGAGCCAGTATGGATGGATCCATATGGAGTGGACAACCTGGCTTCAACAGGGGTCCGTGAGTGTACATCTGCAGGCCTGCTTTGGGAGCCATTATGGATGGATCCATATTGAGTGGAAAGCCTGGCTTCAACAGGGGTCTGTGAATGTATATCTGCAGGACTGCTTTGGGAGCCAGAATGGATGGATCCATATTGAGTGGGAAGCCTGGCTTCAACAGGGGTCCCTGAATGTACATCTGCAGGACTGCTTTGTGAGCCAGTATGGATGGATCCATATTGAGTTGAAAGCCTGGCTTCAACAGGGGTCCGTGAATGTACATCTGCAGGCCTGGCTTTGGGAGCCAGGATGGATGGATCCATATTGAGTGGAAAACCTGGCTTCAACAGGGGTCGGTGAATGTACATCTGCAGGCCTGCTTTAGGAGCCAGTATGGATGGATCCATATTGAGTGGAAAGCCTGGCTTCAACAGGGGTCTGTGAGTGTACATCTGCAGGCCTGCTTTGGGAGCCAGTATGGATGGATCCATATTGAGTGGAAAGCCTGGCTTCAACAGGGGTCTGTGAATGTACATCTGCAGGCCTGCTTTGGGAGCCAGTATGGATGGATCCATATTGAGTGGAAAGCCTGGCTTCAACAGGGGTCTGTGAATGTACATCTGCAGGCCTGCTTTGGGAGCCAATGGATGGATCCATATTGAGTGGACAGCCTGGCTTCAACAGGGGTCCCTGAATGTACATCTGCAGGCCTGCTTTGTGAGCCAGTATGGATGGATCCATATTATGTGGAAAGCCTGGCTTCAACAGGGGTCCGTGAATGTACATCTGCAGGCCTGCTTTGGGAGCAAGTATGGATGGATCCATATTGAGTGGAATGCCTGGCTTCAACAGGGGTCCGTGAGTGTACATCTGCAGGCCTGCTTTGGGAGCCAGTATGGATGGACCCATATTGAGTGGAAAGCCTGGCTTCAACAGGGGTCCATGAGTGTACATCTGCAGGCCTGCTATGGGAGCCAGTATGGATGGATCCATATTGAGTGGAAAGCCTGGCATCAGCAGGGTCTCTGAATGTACATCTGCAGGCCTGCTTTGGGAGCCAGTATGGATGGATCCATATTGAGTGGAAAGCCTGGCTTCATAAGGGGTCCCTGAATGTACATCTGCAGGCCTGCTTTGGGAGCCAGTATGGATGGATCCATATTGAGTGGAAAGCCTGGCTTCAACAGGGGTCTGTGAATGTACATCTGCAGGCCTGCTTTGGGAGCCAGTATGGATGGATCCATATTGAGTGGAAAGCCTGGCTTCAACAGGGGTCCGTGAATGTGCATCTGCAGGCCTGGCTTTGGGAGCCAGTATGGATGGATCCATATTGAGTGGACAACCTGGCTTCAACAGGGGTCCGTGAGTGTACATCTGCAGGCCTGCTTTGGGAGCCATTATGGATGGATCCATATTGAGTGGAAAGCCTGGCGTCATCAGGGGTCCGTGAATGTACATCTGCAGGCCTGCTTTGGGAGCCAGTATGGATGGATCCATATTGAGTGGAAAGCCTGGCTTCAACAGGGGTCCGTGAGTGTACATCTGCAGGCCTGCTTTGGGAGCCAGTATGGATGGATCCATATTGAGTGGAAAGCCTGGCTTCAACAGGGGTCTGTGAATGTACATCTGCAGGCCTGCTATGGGAGCCAGTATGGATGGATCCATATTGAGTGGAAAGGCTGGCTTCAACAGGGGTCCGTGAATGTACATCTGCAGGCCTGCTTTGGGAGCCAGTATGGATGGATCCATATTGAGTGGAAAGCCTGGCTTCAACAGGGGGCCGTGAATGTACATCTGCAGGCCTGCTTTGGGAGCCAGTATGGATGGATCCATATTGAGTGGAAATCCTGGCTTCAACAGGGAACCGTGAATGCACATCTGCAGTCCTGCTATGGGAGCCAGTATGGATGGATCCATATTGAGTTGAAAGCCTGGCTTCAACAGGGGTCCGTGAATGTACATCTGCAAGCCTGCTTTGGGAGCCAGTACGGATGGATCCATATTGAGTGGAAAGCCTGGCTTCAACAGGGGTCCGTGAGTGTACATCTGCAGGCCTGCTTTGGGAGCCAGTATGGATGGATCCATATTGAGTGGAAAGCCTTGCTTCAACAGGGGTCCGTGAATGTACATCTGCAGGCCTGCTTTGGGAGCCAGTATGGATGGATCCATATTGAGTGGAAAGCCTGGCTTCAACAGGGGTCTGTGAATGTACAGCTGCAGGCCTGCTTTGGGAGTCAGTATGGATAGATCCATATTGAGTGGAAAGCCTGGCTTCAACAGGGGTCCCTGAATGTACATCTGCAGGCCTGCTTTGGGAGCCAGTATGGATGGATCCATGTTGAGTGGAGAGCCTGGCTTCGACAGGGGTCCGTGAATGTACATGTACAGGCCTGCTTTCTGAGCCAGAATGGATGGACCATATTGAGTGGAAAGCCTGGCTTCAATAGGGGTCCGTGAATGCACATCTGCAGGCCTGCTTTGTGAGCCAGTATGGATGGATCCATATTGAGTGGCACGCCTGGCTTCAACAGGGGTTCCTGAATGTACATCTGCAGTCCTGCTTTGGGAGCCAGTATGGATGGATCCATATTGAGTGGAGAGACCGGCTTCAACAGGGGTCCCTGAATGTACATCTGCAGGCCTGCTTTGGGAGCCAGTATGGATGGATCCATATTGAGTGGAAAGCCTGGCTTCAACAGGGGTCCCTGAATGTACATCTGCAGGCCTGCTTTGGGAGCCAGTATGGATGGATCCATATTGAGTGGAAAGCCTGGCTTCAACAGGGGTCCGTGAGTGTACATCTGCAGGCCTGCTTTGAGAGCCAGTATGGATGGACCATATTGAGTGGAGAGCCTGGCTTCAACAGGGGTCCGTGAGTGTACATCTGCAGGCCTGCTTTGAGAGCCAGTATGGATGGACCATATTGAGTGGAAAGCCTGGCTTCAACAAGGGTCCCTGAATGTACATCTGCAGGCCTGGCTTTGGAAGCCAGTATGGATGGATCCATATTGAGTGGAAAGCCTGGCTTCAACAGGGGTCCGTGAATGTGCATCTGCAGGCCTGGCTTTGGGAGCCAGTATGGATGGATCCATATTGAGTGGACAACCTGGCTTCAACAGGGGTCCGTGAGTGTACATCTGCAGGCCTGCTTTGGGAGCCATTATGGATGGATCCATATTGAGTGGAAAGCCTGGCGTCATCAGGGGTCCGTGAATGTACATCTGCAGGCCTGCTTTGGGAGCCAGTATGGATGGATCCATATTGAGTGGAAAGCCTGGCTTCAACAGGGGTCCGTGAATGTACATCTGCAAGCCTGCTTTGGGAGCCAGTATGGATGGATCCATATTGAGTGGAAAGCCTGGCTTCAACAGGGGTCCGTGAGTGTACATCTGCAGGCCTGCTTTGGGAGCCAGTATGGATGGATCCATATTGAGTGGAAAGCCTTGCTTCAACAGGGGTCCGTGAATGTACATCTGCAGGCCTGCTTTGGGAGCCAGTATGGATGGATCCATATTGAGTGGAAAGCCTGGCTTCAACAGGGGTCTGTGAATGTACAGCTGCAGGCCTGCTTTGGGAGTCAGTATGGATGGATCCATATTGAGTGGAAAGCCTGGCTTCAACATGGGTCCCTGAATGTACATCTGCAGGCCTGCTTTGTGAGCCAGTATCGGTGGATCCATATTGAGTGGAAAGCCTGGCTTCAACAGGGGTCCCTGAATGTACATATGCAGGCCTACTTTGGGAGCCAGTATGGATGGATCCATATTGAGTGGAAAGCCTGGCTTCCACAGTGGTCCGTGAATGTACATCTGCAGGCCTGCTTTGTGAGCCAAAATGGATGGATCCATATTGAATGGAAAGCCTGGCTTCAACAGGGGTCCGTGAATGCACATTTGGAGGCCTGCTTTGGGAGCCAGTATGGATGGATCCATATTGAGTGGAAAACCTGGCTTCAACAGGGGTCCCTGAATGTACATCTGCAGGCCTGCTTTGGGAGCCAGTATGGATGGATCCATGTTGAGTGGAGAGCCTGGCTTCGACAGGGGTCCGTGAATGTACATGTGCAGGCCTGCTTTCTGAGCCAGAATGGATGGACCATATTGAGTGGAAAGCCTGGCTTCAATAGGGGTCCCTGAATGTACATCTGCAGGCCTGCTTTGGGAGCCAGTATGGATGGATCCATATTGAGTGGAAAGCCTGGCTTCAACAGGGGTCCCTGAATGTACATCTGCAGGCCTGCTTTGGGAGCCAGTATGTATGGATCCATATTGATTGGAAAGCCTGGCTTCAACAGGGGTCCGTGAGTGTACATCTGCAGGCCTGCTTTGAGAGCCAGTATGGATGGACCATATTGAGTGGAAAGCCTGGCTTCAACAGGGGTCCGTGAGTGTACATCTGCAGGCCTGGCTTTGGAAGCCAGTATGGATGGATCCATATTGAGTGGAAAGCCTGGCTTCAACAGGGGTCCGTGAATGTGCATCTGCAGGCCTGGCTTTGGGAGCCAGTATGGATGGATCCATATGGAGTGGACAACCTGGCTTCAACAGGGGTCCGTGAGTGTACATCTGCAGGCCTGCTTTGGGAGCCATTATGGATGGATCCATATTGAGTGGAAAGCCTGGCTTCAACAGGGGTCTGTGAATGTACATCTGCAGGACTGCTTTGGGAGCCAGAATGGATGGATCCATATTGAGTGGGAAGCCTGGCTTCAACAGGGGTCCCTGAATGTACATCTGCAGGACTGCTTTGTGAGCCAGTATGGATGGATCCATATTGAGTGGAAAGCCTGGCTTCAACAGGGGTCCGTGAATGTACATCTGCAGGCCTGGCTTTGGGAGCCAGGATGGATGGATCCATATTGAGTGGAAAACCTGGCTTCAACAGGGGTCGGTGAATGTACATCTGCAGGCCTGCTTTGGGAGCCAGTATGGATGGATCCATATTGAGTGGAAAGCCTGGCTTCAACAGGGGTCTGTGAGTGTACATCTGCAGGCCTGCTTTGGGAGCCAGTATGGATGGATCCATATTGAGTGGAAAGCCTGGCTTCAACAGGGGTCTGTGAATGTACATCTGCAGGCCTGCTTTGGGAGCCAGTATGGATGGATCCATATTGAGTGGAAAGCCTGGCTTCAACAGGGGTCTGTGAATGTACATCTGCAGGCCTGCTTTGGGAGCCAATGGATGGATCCATATTGAGTGGACAGCCTGGCTTCAACAGGGGTCCCTGAATGTACATCTGCAGGCCTGCTTTGTGAGCCAGTATGGATGGATCCATATTATGTGGAAAGCCTGGCTTCAACAGGGGTCCGTGAATGTACATCTGCAGGCCTGCTATGGGAGCCAGTATGGATGGATCCATATTGAGTGGAAAGCCTGGCTTCAGCAGGGTCTCTGAATGTACATCTGCAGGCCTGCTTTGGGAGCCAGTATGGATGGATCCATATTGAGTGGAAAGCCTGGCTTCAACAGGGGTCCATGAATGTACATCTGCAGGCCTGGCTTTGGGAGCCAGAATGGATGGATCCATATTGATTGGAAAGCCTGGCTTTCACAGGGGTCCGTGAATGTACATCTGCAGGCCTGCTTTGGGAGCCAGTATGGGTGGATCCATATTGAGTGGAGAGCCTGGCTTCATCAGGGGTCCCTGAATGTACATCTGCAGGCCTGCTTTGTGAGCCAGTATGGGTGGATCCATATTGAGTGGAGAGCCTGGCTTCAACCGGGGTCCGTGAATGTACATCTGCAGGCCTGCTTTGGGAGCCAGTATGGATGGATCCATATTGAGTGGAGAGCCTGGCTTCAACAGGGGTCCGTGAATGTACACCTGCAGGCCTGCTTTGGGAGCCAGTATGGGTGGATCCATAACGAGTGGAAAGCCTGGCTTCATCTAGGGTCCGTGAGTGTACATCTGCAGGCCTGCTTTGGGAGCCAGTATGGATGGATCCATGTTGAGTGGAATGCCTGGCTTCAACAGGGGTCCGTGAGTGTACATCTGCAGGCCTGCTTTAGGAGCCAGTATGGATGGATCCATATTGAGTGGAAAGCCTGGCTTCAACAGTGGTCTGTGAGTGTACATCTGCAGGCCTGCTTTGGGAGCCAGTATGGATGGATCCATATTGAGTGGAAAGCCTGGCTTCAACAGGGGTCTGTGAATGTACATCTGCAGGCCTGCTATGGGAGCCATTATGGATGGATCCATATTGAGTGGAAAGCCTGGCTTCAACAGTGGTCCGTGAATGTATATCTGCAGGCCTGCTTTGGGAGCCAGTATGGATGGATCCATATTGAGTGGAAAGCCTGGCTTCAACAGGGGTCTGTGAGTGTACATCTGCAGGCCTGCTTTGGGAGCCAGTATGGATGGATCCATATTGAGTGAAAAGCCTGGCTTCAAAAGGGGTCCGTGAATGTACATCTGCAGGCCTGCTTTGGGAGCCAGTATGGGTGGATCCATATTGAGTGGAGAGCCTGGCTTCATCAGGGGTCCCTGAATGTACATCTGCAGGCCTGCTTTGTGAGCCAGTATGGGTGGATCCATATTGAGTGGAGAGCCTGGCTTCAACCGGGGTCCGTGAATGTACATCTGCAGGCCTGCTTTGTGAGCCAGTATGGATGGATCCATATTGAGTGGAGAGACTGGCTTCAACAGGGGTCCGTGAATGTACATCTGCAGGCCTGCTTTGGGAGCCAGTATGGATGGATCCATATTGAGTGGAAAGCCTGGCTTCAACAGGGGTCTGTGAATGTACATCTGCAGGCCTGCTTTGGGAGCCAGTATGCATGGATCCATATTGAGTGGAAAGCCTGGCTTCAACAGGGGTCCGTGAATGTACATCTGCAGGCCTGCTTTGGGAGCCAGTATGGATGGATCCATATTGAGTGGAAAGCCTGGCTTCAACAGGGGTCTGTGAATGTACATCTGCAGGCCTGCTTTGAGAGCCAGTATGGATGGATCCATATTGAGTGGAAAGCCTGGCTTCAACAGGGGTCCATGAGTGTACATCTGCAGGCCTGCTATGGGAGCCAGTATGAATGGATCCATATTGAGTGGAAAGCCTGGCTTCAACAGTGGTCCGTGAATTTATATCTGCAGGCCTGCTTTGGGAGCCAGTATGGATGGATCCATATTGAGTGGAAAGCCTGGCTTCAACAGGGGTCTGTGAGTGTACATCTGCAGGCCTGCTTTGGGAGCCAGTATGGATGGATCCATATTGAGTGAAAAGCCTGGCTTCAAAAGGGATCCGTGAATGTACATCTGCAGGCCTGCTTTGGGAGCCAGTATGGGTGGATCCATATTGAGTGGAGAGCCTGGCTTCATCAGGGGTCCCTGAATGTACATCTGCAGGCCTGCTTTGTGAGCCAGTATGGGTGGATCCATATTGAGTGGAGAGCCTGGCTTCAACCGGGGTCCATGAATGTACATCTGCAGGCCTGCTTTGTGAGCCAGTATGGATGGATCCATATTGAGTGGAGAGACTGGCTTCAACAGGGGTCCGTGAATGTACATCTGCAGGCCTGCTTTGGGAGCCAGTATGGATGGATCCATATTGAGTGGAGAGCCTGGCTTCAACAGGGGTCCGTGAATGTACACCTGCAGGCCTGCTTTGGGAGCCAGTATGGATCGATCCATAACGAGTGGAAAGCCTGGCTTCAACTAGGGTCCGTGAGTGTACATCTGCAGGCCTGCTTTGGGAGCCAGTATGGATGGATCCATATTGAGTGGAATGCCTGGCTTCAACAGGGGTCCGTGAGTGTACATCTGCAGGCCTGCTTTAGGAGCCAGTATGGATGGATCCATATTGAGTAGAAAGCCTGGCTTCAACAGTGGTCTGTGAGTGAACATCTGCAGGCCTGCTTTGGGAGCCAGTATGGATGGATCCATATTGAGTGGAAAGCCTGGCTTCAACAGGGGTCTGTGAATGTACATCTGCAGGCCTTATTTGGGAGACAGTATGGATGGATCCATATTGAGTGGAAAGCCTGGCTTCAACAGGGGTCTGTGAATGTACATCTGCAGGACTGCTTTGGGAGCCAGAATGGATGGATCCATATTGAGTGGGAAGCCTGGCTTCAACAGGGGTCCCTAAATATACATCTGCAGGACTGCTTTGTGAGCCAGTATGGATGGATCCATATTGAGTGGAAAGCCTGGCTTCAACAGGGGTCCGTGAATGTACATCTGCAGGCCTGGCTTTGGGAGCCAGGCTGGATGGATCCATATTGAGTGGAAAACCTGGCTTCAACAGGGGTCGGTGAATGTACATCTGCAGGCCTGCTTTAGGAGCCAGTATGGATGGATCCATATTGAGTGGAAAGCCTGGCTTCAACAGGGGTCTGTGAATGTACATCTGCAGGCCTGCTTTGGGAGCCAGTATGGATGGATCCATATTGAGTGGAAAGCCTGGCTTCAACAGGGGTCTGTGAATGTACATCTGCAGGCCTGCTTTGGGAGCCAGAATGGATGGATCCATATTGAGTGGACAGCCTGGCTTCAACAGGGGTCCCTGAATGTACATCTGCAGGCCTGCTTTGTGAGCCAGTATGGATGGATCCATATTATGTGGAAAGCCTGGCTTCAACAGGGGTCCGTGAATGTACATCTGCAGGCCTGCTTTGGGAGCAAGTATGGATGGATCCATATTGAGTGGAATGCCTGGCTTCAACAGGGGTCTCTGAGTGTACATCTGCAGGCCTGCTTAGGGAGCCAGTATGGATGGACCCATATTGAGTGGAAAGCCTGGCTTCAACAGGGGTCCATGAGTGTACATCTGCAGGCCTGCTATGGGAGCCAGTATGGATGGATCCATATTGAGTGGAAAGCCTGGCTTCAGCAGGGTCTCTGAATGTACATCTGCAGGCCTGCTTTGGGAGCCAGTATGGATGGATCCATATTGAGTGGAAAGCCTGGCTTCAACAGGGGTCCATGAATGTACATCTGCAGGCCTGGCTTTGGGAGCCAGAATGGATGGATCCATATTGATTGGAAAGCCTGGCTTCCACAGGGGTCCGTGAATGTACATCTGCAGGCCTGCTTTGGGAGCCAGTATGGGTGGATCCATATTGAGTGGAGAGCCTGGCTTCATCAGGGGTCCCTGAATGTACATCTGCAGGCCTGCTTTGTGAGCCAGTATGGGTGGATCCATATTGAGTGGAGAGCCTGGCTTCAACCGGGGTCCGTGAATGTACATCTGCAGGCCTGCTTTGTGAGCCAGTATGGATGGATCCATATTGAGTGGAGAGCCTGGCTTCAATAGGGGTCCGTGAATGTACATCTGCAGGCCTGCTTTGCGAGCCAGTATGGATGGATCCATATTGAG
Source organism: Triturus cristatus (assembly GCF_964204655.1). Classification (NCBI taxonomy): domain Eukaryota; kingdom Metazoa; phylum Chordata; class Amphibia; order Caudata; family Salamandridae; genus Triturus; species Triturus cristatus. The sequence goes on along the minus strand of NC_140579.1, from coordinate 394,438,109 downwards.
TGGAGAGCCTGGCTTCAACAGGGGTCCGTGAATGTACACCTGCAGGCCTGCTTTGGGAGCCAGTATGGGTGGATCCATAACGAGTGGAAAGCCTGGCTTCAACTAGGGTCCGTGAGTGTACATCTGCAGGCCTGCTTTGGGAGCCAGTATGGATGGATCCATGTTGAGTGGAATGCCTGGCTTCAACAGGGGTCCGTGAGTGTACATCTGCAGGCCTGCTTAAGGAGCCAGTATGGATGGATCCATATTGAGTGGAAAGCCTGGCTTCAACAGTGGTCTGTGAGTGTACATCTGCAGGCCTGCTTTGGGAGCCAGTATGGATGGATCCATATTGAGTGGAAAGCCTGGCTTCAACAGGGGTCTGTGAATGTACATCTGCAGGCCTGCTATGGGAGCCAGTATGGATGGATCCATATTGAGTGGAAAGCCTGGCTTCAACAGTGGTCCGTGAATGTATATCTGCAGGCCAGCTTTGGGAGCCAGTATGGATGGATCCATATTGAGTGGAAAGCCTGGCTTCAACAGGGGTCTGTGAGTGTACATCTGCAGGCCTGCTTTGGGAGCCAGTATGGATGGATCCATATTGAGTGAAAAGCCTGGCTTCAAAAGGGGTCCGTGAGTGTACATCTGCAGGCCTGCTTTGGGAGCCAGCATGGATGGATCCATATTGAGTGGAAAGACTGGCTTCAACAGGGGTCCCTGAATGTACATCTGCAGGCCTGCTTTGTGAGCCAGTATGGATGGATCCATATTGAGTGGAAAGCCTGGCTTCAACAGGGGTCCGTGAATGTACATCTGCACGCCTGCTTAGGGAGCCAGTATGGATGGATCAATATTGAGTGGAAAGCCTGGCTTCAACAGGGGTCCATGAATGTACATCTGCAGGCCTGGCTTTGGGAGCCAGTATGGATGTATCCATATTGAGTGGAAAACTTAGCTTCAACAGGGGTCGGTGAATGTACATCTGCAGGCCTGCTTTGGGAGCCAGTGTGGGAGGATCCATATTGAGTGGAGAGCCTGGCTTCAACAGGGGTCCCTGAATGTACATCTGCAGGCCTGCTTTGTGAGCCAGTATGGGTGGATCCATATTGAGTGGAGAGCCTGGCTTCAACTGGGGTCCGTGAATGTACATCTGCAGGCCTGCTTTGTGAGCCAGTATGGATGGATCCATATTGAGTGGAAAGCCTGGCTTCAACAGGGGTCCGTGAGTATACATCTGCAGGCCTGCTTTGGGAGCCAGTATGGATGGATCCATATTGCGTGGAGAGCATGGATTCAACAGGGTCTCTGAATGTACATCTGCAGGCCTGCTTTGGGAGCCAGTATGGATGGATTCATATTGAGTGGAAAGCCTGGCTTCAAAATGGGTCCCTGAATGTACATCTGCAGGCCTGCTTTTTGAGCCAGTATCGGTGGATCCATCTTGAGTGGAAAGCCTGGCTTCAACAGGGGTCCCTGAATGTACATCTGCAGGCCTGCTTTGGGAGCCAGTATGGATGGATCCATATTAAGTGGAAAGCCTGGCTTCAACAGGGGTCCGTGAATGTACATCTGCAGGCCTGCTTTGGGAGCCAGTATGGATGGATCCATATTGAGTGGAAAGCCTGGCTTCAACAGGGGTCTGTGAATGTACATCTGCAGGCCTGCTTTGGGAGCCAGTATGCATGGATCCATATTGAGTGGAAAGCCTGGCTTCAACAGGGGTCCGTGAATGTACATCTGCAGGCCTGCTTTGGGAGCCAGTATGGATGGATCCATATTGAGTGGAAAGCCTGGCTTCAACAGGGGTCTGTGAATGCACATCTGCAGGCCTGCTTTGAGAGCCAGTATGGATGGATCCATATTGAGTGGAAAGCCTGGCTTCAACAGGGGTCCATGAGTGTACATCTGCAGGCCTGCTATGGGAGCCAGTATGGATGGATCCATATTGAGTGGAAAGCCTGGCTTCAACAGTGGTCCGTGAATGTATATCTGCAGGCCTGCTTTGGGAGCCAGTATGGATGGATCCATATTGAGTGGAAAGCCTGGCTTCAACAGGGGTCTGTGAATGCACATCTGCAGGCCTGCTTTGAGAGCCAGTATGGATGGATCCATATTGAGTGGAAAGCCTGGCTTCAACAGGGGTCCATGAGTGTACATCTGCAGGCCTGCTTTGGGAGCCAGTATGGATGGATCCATATTGAGTGGAAAGCCTGGCTTCAACAGGGGTCTGTGAATGTACATCTGCAGGCCTGCTTTGGGAGCCAGTATGCATGGATCCATATTGAGAGGAAAGCCTGGCTTCAACAGGGGTCCGTGAATGTACATCTGCAGGCCTGCTTTGGGAGCCAGTATGGATGGATCCATATTGAGTGGAAAGCCTGGCTTCAACAGGGGTCCGTGAATGTACATCTGCAGGCCTGCTTTGGGAGCCAGTATGGATGGATCCATATTGAGTGGAAAGCCTGGCTTCAACAGGGGTCTGTGAATGTACATCTGCAGGCCTGCTTTGAGAGCCAGTATGGATGGATCCATATTGAGTGGAAAGCCTGGCTTCATAAGGGGTCCCTGAATGTACATCTGCAGGCCTGCTTTGGGAGCCAGTATGGATGGATCCATATTGAGTGGAAAGCCTGGCTTCAACAGGGGTCTGTGAATGTACATCTGCAGGCCTGCTTTGGGAGCCAGTATGCATGGATCCATATTGAGTGGAAAGCCTGGCTTCAACAGGGGTCCGTGAATGTACATCTGCAGGCCTGCTTTGGGAGCCAGTATGGATGGATCCATATTGAGTGGAAAGCCTGGCTTCAACAGGGGTCTGTGAATGCACATCTGCAGGCCTGCTTTGAGAGCCAGTATGGATGGATCCATATTGAGTGGAAAGCCTGGCTTCAACAGGGGTCCATGAGTGTACATCTGCAGGCCTGCTATGGGAGCCAGTATGGATGGATCCATATTGAGTGGAAAGCCTGGCTTCAACAGTGGTCCGTGAATGTATATCTGCAGGCCTGCTTTGGGAGCCAGTATGGATGGATCCATATTGAGTGGAAAGCCTGGCTTCAACAGGCGTCTGTGAGTGTACATCTGCAGGCCTGCTTTGGGAGCCAGTATGGATGGATCCATATTGAGTGAAAAGCCTGGCTTCAAAAGGGGTCCGTGAATGTACATCTGCAGGCCTGCTTTGGGAGCCAGTATGGGTGGATCCATATTGAGTGGAGAGCCTGGCTTCATCAGGGGTCCCTGAATGTACATCTGCAGGCCTGCTTTGTGAGCCAGTATGGGTGGATCCATATTGAGTGGAGAGCCTGGCTTCAACCGGGGTCCGTGAATGTACATCTGCAGGCCTGCTTTGTGAGCCAGTATGGATGGATCCATATTGAGTGGAGAGACTGGCTTCAACAGGGGTCCGTGAATGTACATCTGCAGGCCTGCTTTGGGAGCCAGTATGGATGGATCCATATTGAGTGGAGAGCCTGGCTTCAACAGTGGTCCGTGAATGTACACCTGCAGGCCTGCTTTGGGAGCCAGTATGGATGGATCCATAACGAGTGGAAAGCCTGGCTTCAACTAGGGTCCGTGAGTGTACATCTGCAGGCCTGCTTTGGGAGCCAGTATGGATGGATCCATATTGAGTGGAATGCCTGGCTTCAACAGGGGTCCATGAGTGTACATCTGCAGGCCTGCTTTAGGAGCCAGTATGGATGGATCCATATTGAGTAGAAAGCCTGGCTTCAACAGTGGTCTGTGAGTGAACATCTGCAGGCCTGCTTTGGGAGCCAGTATGGATGGATCCATATTGAGTGGAAAGCCTGGCTTCAACAGGGGTCTGTGAATGTACATCTGCAGGCCTGCTTTGGGAGACAGTATGGATGGATCCATATTGAGTGGAAAGCCTGGCTTCAACAGGGGTCTGTGAATGTACATCTGCAGGACTGCTTTGGGAGCCAGAATGGATGGATCCATATTGAGTGGGAAGCCTGGCTTCAACAGGGGTCCCTGAATGTACATCTGCAGGACTGCTTTGTGAGCCAGTATGGATGGATCCATATTGAGTGGAAAGCCTGGCTTCAACAGGGGTCCGTGAATGTACATCTGCAGGCCTGGCTTTGGGAGCCAGGATGGATGGATCCATATTGAGTGGAAAACCTGGCTTCAACAGGGGTCGGTGAATGTACATCTGCAGGCCTGCTTTAGGAGCCAGTATGGAAGGATCCATATTGAGTGGAAAGCCTGGCTTCAATAGGGGTCTGTGAATGTACATCTGCAGGCCTGCTTTGGGAGCCAGTATGGATGGATCCATATTGAGTGGAAAGCCTGGCTTCAACAGGGGTCTGTGAATGTACATCTGCAGGCCTGCTTTGGGAGCCAGAATGGATGGATCCATATTGAGTGGACAGCCTGGCTTCAACAGGGGTCCCTGAATGTACATCTGCAGGCCTGCTTTGTGAGCCAGTATGGATGGATCCATATTATGTGGAAAGCCTGGCTTCAACAGGGGTCCGTGAATGTACATCTGCAGGCCTGCTTTGGGAGCAAGTATGGATGGATCCATATTGAGTGGAATGCCTGGCTTCAACAGGGGTCTGTGAGTGTACATCTGCAGGCCTGCTTAGGGAGCCAGTATGGATGGACCCATATTGAGTGGAAAGCCTGGCTTCAACAGAGGTCCATGAGTGTACATCTGCAGGCCTGCTATGGGAGCCAGTATGGATGGATCCATATTGAGTGAAAAGCCTGGCTTCAGCAGGGTCTCTGAATGTACATCTGCAGGCCTGCTTTGGGAGCCAGTATGGATGGATCCATATTGAGTGGAAAGCCTGGCTTCAACAGGGGTCCATGAATGTACATCTGCAGGCCTGGCTTTGGGAGCCAGAATGGATGGATCCATATTGATTGGAAAGCCTGGCTTCCACAGGGGTCCGTGAATGTACATCTGCAGGCCTGCTTTGGGAGCCAGTATGGGTGGATCCATATTGAGTGGAGAGCCTGGCTTCATCAGGGGTCCCTGAATGTACATCTGCAGGCCTGCTTTGTGAGCCAGTATGGGTGGATCCATATTGAGTGGAGAGCCTGGCTTCAACCGGGGTCCGTGAATGTACATCTGCAGGCCTGCTTTGTGAGCCAGTATGGATGGATCCATATTGAGTGGAGAGCCTGGCTTCAACAGGGGTCCGTGAATGTACATCTGCAGGCCTGCTTTGGGAGCCAGTATGGATGGATCCATATTGAGTGGAGAGCCTGGCTTCAACAGGGGTCCGTGAATGTACACCTGCAGGCCTGCTTTGGGAGCCAGTATGGGTGGATCCATAACGAGTGGAAAGCCTGGCTTCAACTAGGGTCCGTGAGTGTACATCTGCAGGCCTGCTTTGGGAGCCAGTATGGATGGATCCATGTTGAGTGGAATGCCTGGCTTCAACAGGGGTCCGTGAGTGTACATCTGCAGGCCTGCTTTAGGAGCCAGTATGGATGGATCCATATTGAGTGGAAAGCCTGGCTTCAACAGTGGTCTGTGAGTGTACATCTGCAGGCCTGCTTTGGGAGCCAGTATGGATGGATCCATATTGAGTGGAAAGCCTGGCTTCAACAGGGGTCTGTGAATGTACATCTGCAGGCCTGCTATGGGAGCCAGTATGGATGGATCCATATTGAGTGGAGAGCCTGGCTTCATCAGGGGTCCCTGAATGTACATCTGCAGGCCTGCTTTGTGAGCCAGTATGGGTGGATCCATATTGAGTGGAGAGCCTGGCTTCAACCGGGGTCCGTGAATGTACATCTGCAGGCCTGCTTTGTGAGCCAGTATGGATGGATCCATATTGAGTGGAGAGCCTGGCTTCAACAGGGGTCCGTGAATGTACATCTGCAGGCCTGCTTTGGGAGCCAGTATGGATGGATCCATATTGAGTGGAGAGCCTGGCTTCAACAGGGGTCCGTGAATGTACACCTGCAGGCCTGCTTTGGGAGCCAGTATGGGTGGATCCATAACGAGTGGAAAGCCTGGCTTCAACTAGGGTCCGTGAGTGTACATCTGCAGGCCTGCTTTGGGAGCCAGTATGGATGGATCCATGTTGAGTGGAATGCCTGGCTTCAACAGGGGTCCGTGAGTGTACATCTGCAGGCCTGCTTTAGGAGCCAGTATGGATGGATCCATATTGAGTGGAAAGCCTGGCTTCAACAGTGGTCTGTGAGTGTACATCTGCAGGCCTGCTTTGGGAGCCAGTATGGATGGATCCATATTGAGTGGAAAGCCTGGCTTCAACAGGGGTCTGTGAATGTACATCTGCAGGCCTGCTATGGGAGCCAGTATGGATGGATCCATATTGAGTGGAAAGCCTGGCTTCAACAGTGGTCCGTGAATGTATATCTGCAGGCCTGCTTTGGGAGCCAGTATGGATGGATCCATATTGAGTGGAAAGCCTGGCTTCAACAGGGGTCTGTGAGTGTACATCTGCAGGCCTGCTTTGGGAGCCAGTATGGATGGATCCATATTGAGTGAAAAGCCTGGCTTCAAAAGGGGTCCGTGAATGTACATCTGCAGGCCTGCTTTGGGAGCCAGTATGGGTGGATCCATATTGAGTGGAGAGCCTGGCTTCATCAGGGGTCCCTGAATGTACATCTGCAGGCCTGCTTTGTGAGCCAGTATGGGTGGATCCATATTGAGTGGAGAGCCTGGCTTCAACCGGGGTCCGTGAATGTACATCTGCAGGCCTGCTTTGTGAGCCAGTATGGATCGATCCATATTGAGTGGAGAGACTGGCTTCAACAGGGGTCCGTGAATGTACATCTGCAGGCCTGCTTTGGGAGCCAGTATGGATGGATCCATATTGAGTGGAAAGCCTGGCTTCAACAGGGGTCTGTGAATGTACATCTGCAGGCCTGCTTTGGGAGCCAGTATGCATGGATCCATATTGAGTGGAAAGCCTGGCTTCAACAGGGGTCCGTGAATGTACATCTGCAGGCCTGCTTTGGGAGCCAGTATGGATGGATCCATATTGAGTGGAAAGCCTGGCTTCAACAGGGGTCTGTGAATGTACATCTGCAGGCCTGCTTTGAGAGCCAGTATGGATGGATCCATATTGAGTGGAAAGCCTGGCTTCAACAGGGGTCCATGAGTGTACATCTGCAGGCCTGCTATGGGAGCCAGTATGGATGGATCCATATTGAGTGGAAAGCCTGGCTTCAACAGTGGTCCGTGAATGTATATCTGCAGGCCTGCTTTGGGAGCCAGTATGGATGGATCCATATTGAGTGGAAAGCCTGGCTTCAACAGGGGTCTGTGAGTGTACATCTGCAGGCCTGCTTTGGGAGCCAGTATGGATGGATCCATATTGAGTGAAAAGCCTGGCTTCAAAAGGGGTCCGTGAATGTACATCTGCAGGCCTGCTTTGGGAGCCAGTATGGGTGGATCCATATTGAGTGGAGAGCCTGGCTTCATCAGGGGTCCCTGAATGTACATCTGCAGGCCTGCTTTGTGAGCCAGTATGGGTGGATCCATATTGAGTGGAGAGCCTGGCTTCAACCGGGGTCCGTGAATGTACATCTGCAGGCCTGCTTTGTGAGCCAGTATGGATGGATCCATATTGAGTGGAGAGACTGGCTTCAACAGGGGTCCGTGAATGTACATCTGCAGGCCTGCTTTGGGAGCCAGTATGGATGGATCCATATTGAGTGGAGAGCCTGGCTTCAACAGGGGTCCGTGAATGTACACCTGCAGGCCTGCTTTGGGAGCCAGTATGGATCGATCCATAACGAGTGGAAAGCCTGGCTTCAACTAGGGTCCGTGAGTGTACATCTGCAGGCCTGCTTTGGGAGCCAGTATGGATGGATCCATATTGAGTGGAATGCCTGGCTTCAACAGGGGTCCGTGAGTGTACATCTGCAGGCCTGCTTTAGGAGCCAGTATGGATGGATCCATATTGAGTAGAAAGCCTGGCTTCAACAGTGGTCTGTGAGTGAACATCTGCAGGCCTGCTTTGGGAGCCAGTATGGATGGATCCATATTGAGTGGAAAGCCTGGCTTCAACAGGGGTCTGTGAATGTACATCTGCAGGCCTTATTTGGGAGACAGTATGGATGGATCCATATTGAGTGGAAAGCCTGGCTTCAACAGGGGTCTGTGAATGTACATCTGCAGGACTGCTTTGGGAGCCAGAATGGATGGATCCATATTGAGTGGGAAGCCTGGCTTCAACAGGGGTCCCTGAATGTACATCTGCAGGACTGCTTTGTGAGCCAGTATGGATGGATCCATATTGAGTGGAAAGCCTGGCTTCAACAGGGGTCCGTGAATGTACATCTGCAGGCCTGGCTTTGGGAGCCAGGATGGATGGATCCATATTGAGTTGAAAACCTGGCTTCAACAGGGGTCGGTGAATGTACATCTGCAGGCCTGCTTTAGGAGCCAGTATGGATGGATCCATATTGAGTGGAAAGCCTGGCTTCAACAGGGGTCTGTGAATGTACATCTGCAGGCCTGCTTTGGGAGCCAGTATGGATGGATCCATATTGAGTGGAAAGCCTGGCTTCAACAGGGGTCTGTGAATGTACATCTGCAGGCCTGCTTTGGGAGCCAGAATGGATGGATCCATATAGAGTGGACAGCCTGGCTTCAACAGGGGTCCCTGAATGTACATCTGCAGGCCTGCTTTGTGAGCCAGTATGGATGGATCCATATTATGTGGAAAGCCTGGCTTCAACAGGGGTCCGTGAATGTACATCTGCAGGCCTGCTTTGGGAGCAAGTATGGATGGATCCATATTGAGTGGAATGCCTGGCTTCAACAGGGGTCTCTGAGTGTACATCTGCAGGCCTGCTTAGGGAGCCAGTATGGATGGACCCATATTGAGTGGAAAGCCTGGCTTCAACAGGGGTCCATGAGTGTACATCTGCAGGCCTGCTATGGGAGCCAGTATGGATGGATCCATATTGAGTGGAAAGCCTGGCTTCAACAGGCGTCTGTGAGTGTACATCTGCAGGCCTGCTTTGGGAGCCAGTATGGATGGATCCATATTGAGTGAAAAGCCTGGCTTCAAAAGGGGTCCGTGAATGTACATCTGCAGGCCTGCTTTGGGAGCCAGTATGGGTGGATCCATATTGAGTGGAGAGCCTGGCTTCATCAGGGGTCCCTGAATGTACATCTGCAGGCCTGCTTTGTGAGCCAGTATGGGTGGATCCATATTGAGTGGAGAGCCTGGCTTCAACCGGGGTCCGTGAATGTACATCTGCAGGCCTGCTTTGTGAGCCAGTATGGATGGATCCATATTGAGTGGAGAGACTGGCTTCAACAGGGGTCTGTGAATGTACATCTGCAGGACTGCTTTGGGAGCCAGAATGGATGGATCCATATTGAGTGGGAAGCCTGGCTTCAACAGGGGTCCCTGAATGTACATCTGCAGGACTGCTTTGTGAGCCAGTATGGATGGATCCATATTGAGTGGAAAGCCTGGCTTCAACAGGGGTCCGTGAATGTACATCTGCAGGCCTGGCTTTGGGAGCCAGGATGGATGGATCCATATTGAGTTGAAAACCTGGCTTCAACAGGGGTCGGTGAATGTACATCTGCAGGCCTGCTTTAGGAGCCAGTATGGATGGATCCATATTGAGTGGAAAGCCTGGCTTCAACAGGGGTCTGTGAATGTACATCTGCAGGCCTGCTTTGGGAGCCAGTATGGATGGATCCATATTGAGTGGAAAGCCTGGCTTCAACAGGGGTCTGTGAATGTACATCTGCAGGCCTGCTTTGGGAGCCAGAATGGATGGATCCATATAGAGTGGACAGCCTGGCTTCAACAGGGGTCCCTGAATGTACATCTGCAGGCCTGCTTTGTGAGCCAGTATGGATGGATCCATATTATGTGGAAAGCCTGGCTTCAACAGGGGTCCGTGAATGTACATCTGCAGGCCTGCTTTGGGAGCAAGTATGGATGGATCCATATTGAGTGGAATGCCTGGCTTCAACAGGGGTCTCTGAGTGTACATCTGCAGGCCTGCTTAGGGAGCCAGTATGGATGGACCCATATTGAGTGGAAAGCCTGGCTTCAACAGGGGTCCATGAGTGTACATCTGCAGGCCTGCTATGGGAGCCAGTATGGATGGATCCATATTGAGTGGAAAGCCTGGCTTCAACAGGCGTCTGTGAGTGTACATCTGCAGGCCTGCTTTGGGAGCCAGTATGGATGGATCCATATTGAGTGAAAAGCCTGGCTTCAAAAGGGGTCCGTGAATGTACATCTGCAGGCCTGCTTTGGGAGCCAGTATGGGTGGATCCATATTGAGTGGAGAGCCTGGCTTCATCAGGGGTCCCTGAATGTACATCTGCAGGCCTGCTTTGTGAGCCAGTATGGGTGGATCCATATTGAGTGGAGAGCCTGGCTTCAACCGGGGTCCGTGAATGTACATCTGCAGGCCTGCTTTGTGAGCCAGTATGGATGGATCCATATTGAGTGGAGAGACTGGCTTCAACAGGGGTCCGTGAATGTACATCTGCAGGCCTGCTTTGGGAGCCAGTATGGATGGATCCATATTGAGTGGAGAGCCTGGCTTCAACAGGGGTCCGTGAATGTACACCTGCAGGCCTGCTTTGGGAGCCAGTATGGATGGATCCATAACGAGTGGAAAGCCTGGCTTCAACTAGGGTCCGTGAGTGTACATCTGCAGGCCTGCTTTGGGAGCCAGTATGGATGGATCCATATTGAGTGGAATGCCTGGCTTCAACTAGGGTCCATGAGTGTACATCTGCAGGCCTGCTTTAGGAGCCAGTATGGATGGATCCATATTGAGTAGAAAGCCTGGCTTCAACAGTGGTCTGTGAGTGAACATCTGCAGGCCTGCTTTGGGAGCCAGTATGGATGGATCCATATTGAGTGGAAAGCCTGGCTTCAACAGGGGTCTGTGAATGTACATCTGCAGGCCTGCTTTGGGAGACAGTATGGATGGATCCATATTGAGTGGAAAGCCTGGCTTCAACAGGGGTCTGTGAATGTACATCTGCAGGACTGCTTTGGGAGCCAGAATGGATGGATCCATATTGAGTGGGAAGCCTGGCTTCAACAGGGGTCCCTGAATGTACATCTGCAGGACTGCTTTGTGAGCCAGTATGGATGGATCCATATTGAGTGGAAAGCCTGGCTTCAACAGGGGTCCGTGAATGTACATCTGCAGGCCTGGCTTTGGGAGCCAGGATGGATGGATCCATATTGAGTGGAAAACCTGGCTTCAACAGGGGTCGGTGAATGTACATCTGCAGGCCTGCTTTAGGAGCCAGTATGGAAGGATCCATATTGAGTGGAAAGCCTGGCTTCAACAGGGGTCTGTGAATGTACATCTGCAGGCCTGCTTTGGGAGCCAGTATGGATGGATCCATATTGAGTGGAAAGCCTGGCTTCAACAGGGGTCTGTGAATGTACATCTGCAGGCCTGCTTTGGGAGCCAGAATGGATGGATCCATATTGAGTGGACAGCCTGGCTTCAACAGGGGTCCCTGAATGTACATCTGCAGGCCTGCTTTGTGAGCCAGTATGGATGGATCCATATTATGTGGAAAGCCTGGCTTCAACAGGGGTCCGTGAATGTACATCTGCAGGCCTGCTTTGGGAGCAAGTATGGATGGATCCATATTGAGTGGAATGCCTGGCTTCAACAGGGGTCTGTGAGTGTACATCTGCAGGCCTGCTTAGGGAGCCAGTATGGATGGACCCATATTGAGTGGAAAGCCTGGCTTCAACAGAGGTCCATGAGTGTACATCTGCAGGCCTGCTATGGGAGCCAGTATGGATGGATCCATATTGAGTGAAAAGCCTGGCTTCAGCAGGGTCTCTGAATGTACATCTGCAGGCCTGCTTTGGGAGCCAGTATGGATGGATCCATATTGAGTGGAAAGCCTGGCTTCAACAGGGGTCCATGAATGTACATCTGCAGGCCTGGCTTTGGGAGCCAGAATGGATGGATCCATATTGATTGGAAAGCCTGGCTTCCACAGGGGTCCGTGAATGTACATCTGCAGGCCTGCTTTGGGAGCCAGTATGGGTGGATCCATATTGAGTGGAGAGCCTGGCTTCATCAGGGGTCCCTGAATGTACATCTGCAGGCCTGCTTTGTGAGCCAGTATGGGTGGATCCATATTGAGTGGAGAGCCTGGCTTCAACCGGGGTCCGTGAATGTACATCTGCAGGCCTGCTTTGTGAGCCAGTATGGATGGATCCATATTGAGTGGAGAGCCTGGCTTCAACAGGGGTCCGTGAATGTACATCTGCAGGCCTGCTTTGGGAGCCAGTATGGATGGATCCATATTGAGTGGAGAGCCTGGCTTCAACAGGGGTCCGTGAATGTACACCTGCAGGCCTGCTTTGGGAGCCAGTATGGGTGGATCCATAACGAGTGGAAAGCCTGGCTTCAACTAGGGTCCGTGAGTGTACATCTGCAGGCCTGCTTTGGGAGCCAGTATGGATGGATCCATGTTGAGTGGAATGCCTGGCTTCAACAGGGGTCCGTGAGTGTACATCTGCAGGCCTGCTTTAGGAGCCAGTATGGATGGATCCATATTGAGTGGAAAGCCTGGCTTCAACAGTGGTCTGTGAGTGTACATCTGCAGGCCTGCTTTGGGAGCCAGTATGGATGGATCCATATTGAGTGGAAAGCCTGGCTTCAACAGGGGTCTGTGAATGTACATCTGCAGGCCTGCTATGGGAGCCAGTATGGATGGATCCATATTGAGTGGAGAGCCTGGCTTCATCAGGGGTCCCTGAATGTACATCTGCAGGCCTGCTTTGTGAGCCAGTATGGGTGGATCCATATTGAGTGGAGAGCCTGGCTTCAACCGGGGTCCGTGAATGTACATCTGCAGGCCTGCTTTGTGAGCCAGTATGGATGGATCCATATTGAGTGGAGAGCCTGGCTTCAACAGGGGTCCGTGAATGTACATCTGCAGGCCTGCTTTGGGAGCCAGTATGGATGGATCCATATTGAGTGGAGAGCCTGGCTTCAACAGGGGTCCGTGAATGTACACCTGCAGGCCTGCTTTGGGAGCCAGTATGGGTGGATCCATAACGAGTGGAAAGCCTGGCTTCAACTAGGGTCCGTGAGTGTACATCTGCAGGCCTGCTTTGGGAGCCAGTATGGATGGATCCATGTTGAGTGGAATGCCTGGCTTCAACAGGGGTCCGTGAGTGTACATCTGCAGGCCTGCTTTAGGAGCCAGTATGATTGGATCCATATTGAGTGGAAAGCCTGGCTTCAACAGTGGTCTGTGAGTGTACATCTGCAGGCCTGCTTTGGGAGCCAGTATGGATGGATCCATATTGAGTGGAAAGCCTGGCTTCAACAGGGGTCTGTGAATGTACATCTGCAGGCCTGCTATGGGAGCCAGTATGGATGGATCCATATTGAGTGGAAAGCCTGGCTTCAACAGTGGTCCGTGAATGTATATCTGCAGGCCTGCTTTGGGAGCCAGTATGGATGGATCCATATTGAGTGGAAAGCCTGGCTTCAACAGGGGTCTGTGAGTGTACATCTGCAGGCCTGCTTTGGGAGCCAGTATGGATGGATCCATATTGAGTGAAAAGCCTGGCTTCAAAAGGGGTCCGTGAATGTACATCTGCAGGCCTGCTTTGGGAGCCAGTATGGGTGGATCCATATTGAGTGGAGAGCCTGGCTTCATCAGGGGTCCCTGAATGTACATCTGCAGGCCTGCTTTGTGAGCCAGTATGGGTGGATCCATATTGAGTGGAGAGCCTGGCTTCAACCGGGGTCCGTGAATGTACATCTGCAGGCCTGCTTTGTGAGCCAGTATGGATGGATCCATATTGAGTGGAGAGACTGGCTTCAATAGGGGTCCGTGAATGTACATCTGCAGGCCTGCTTTGGGAGCCAGTATGGATGGATCCATATTGAGTGGAAAGCCTGGCTTCAACAGGGGTCTGTGAATGTACATCTGCAGGCCTGCTTTGGGAGCCAGTATGCATGGATCCATATTGAGTGGAAAGCCTGGCTTCAACAGGGGTCCGTGAATGTACATCTGCAGGCCTGCTTTGGGAGCCAGTATGGATGGATCCATATTGAGTGGAAAGCCTGGCTTCAACAGGGGTCTGTGAATGTACATCTGCAGGCCTGCTTTGAGAGCCAGTATGGATGGATCCATATTGAGTGGAAAGCCTGGCTTCAACAGGGGTCCATGAGTGTACATCTGCAGGCCTGCTATGGGAGCCAGTATGGATGGATCCATATTGAGTGGAAAGCCTGGCTTCAACAGTGGTCCGTGAATGTATATCTGCAGGCCTGCTTTGGGAGCCAGTATGGATGGATCCATATTGAGTGGAAAGCCTGGCTTCAACAGGGGTCTGTGAGTGTACATCTGCAGGCCTGCTTTGGGAGCCAGTATGGATGGATCCATATTGAGTGAAAAGCCTGGCTTCAAAAGGGGTCCGTGAATGTACATCTGCAGGCCTGCTTTGGGAGCCAGTATGGGTGGATCCATATTGAGTGGAGAGCCTGGCTTCATCAGGGGTCCCTGAATGTACATCTGCAGGCCTGCTTTGTGAGCCAGTATGGGTGGATCCATATTGAGTGGAGAGCCTGGCTTCAACCGGGGTCCGTGAATGTACGTCTGCAGGCCTGCTTTGTGAGCCAGTATGGATGGATCCATATTGAGTGGAGAGACTGGCTTCAACAGGGGTCCGTGAATGTACATCTGCAGGCCTGCTTTGGGAGCCAGTATGGATGGATCCATATTGAGTGGAGAGCCTGGCTTCAACAGGGGTCCGTGAATGTACACCTGCAGGCCTGCTTTGGGAGCCAGTATGGATCGATCCATAACGAGTGGAAAGCCTGGCTTCAACTAGGGTCCGTGAGTGTACATCTGCAGGCCTGCTTTGGGAGCCAGTATGGATGGATCCATATTGAGTGGAATGCCTGGCTTCAACAGGGGTCCGTGAGTGTACATCTGCAGGCCTGCTTTAGGAGCCAGTATGGATGGATCCATATTGAGTAGAAAGCCTGGCTTCAACAGTGGTCTGTGAGTGAACATCTGCAGGCCTGCTTTGGGAGCCAGTATGGATGGATCCATATTGAGTGGAAAGCCTGGCTTCAACAGGGGTCTGTGAATGTACATCTGCAGGCCTTATTTGGGAGACAGTATGGATGGATCCATATTGAGTGGAAAGCCTGGCTTCAACAGGGGTCTGTGAATGTACATCTGCAGGACTGCTTTGGGAGCCAGAATGGATGGATCCATATTGAGTGGGAAGCCTGGCTTCAACAGGGGTCCCTGAATGTACATCTGCAGGACTGCTTTGTGAGCCAGTATGGATGGATCCATATTGAGTGGAAAGCCTGGCTTCAACAGGGGTCCGTGAATGTACATCTGCAGGCCTGGCTTTGGGAGCCAGGATGGATGGATCCATATTGAGTTGAAAACCTGGCTTCAACAGGGGTCGGTGAATGTACATCTGCAGGCCTGCTTTAGGAGCCAGTATGGATGGATCCATATTGAGTGGAAAGCCTGGCTTCAACAGGGGTCTGTGAATGTACATCTGCAGGCCTGCTTTGGGAGCCAGTATGGATGGATCCATATTGAGTGGAAAGCCTGGCTTCAACAGGGGTCTGTGAATGTACATCTGCAGGCCTGCTTTGGGAGCCAGAATGGATGGATCCATATAGAGTGGACAGCCTGGCTTCAACAGGGGTCCCTGAATGTACATCTGCAGGCCTGCTTTGTGAGCCAGTATGGATGGATCCATATTATGTGGAAAGCCTGGCTTCAACAGGGGTCCGTGAATGTACATCTGCAGGCCTGCTTTGGGAGCAAGTATGGATGGATCCATATTGAGTGGAATGCCTGGCTTCAACAGGGGTCTCTGAGTGTACATCTGCAGGCCTGCTTAGGGAGCCAGTATGGATGGACCCATATTGAGTGGAAAGCCTGGCTTCAACAGGGGTCCATGAGTGTACATCTGCAGGCCTGCTATGGGAGCCAGTATGGATGGATCCATATTGAGTGGAAAGCCTGGCTTCAGCAGGGTCTCTGAATGTACATCTGCAGGCCTGCTTTGGGAGCCAGTATGGATGGATCCATATTGAGTGGAAAGCCTGGCTTCAACAGGGGTCCATGAATGTACATCTGCAGGCCTGGCTTTGGGAGCCAGAATGGATGGATCCATATTGATTGGAAAGCCTGGCTTCCACAGGGGTCCGTGAATGTACATCTGCAGGCCTGCTTTGGGAGCCAGTATGGGTGGATCCATATTGAGTGGAGAGCCTGGCTTCATCAGGGGTCCCTGAATGTACATCTGCAGGCCTGCTTTGTGAGCCAGTATGGGTGGATCCATATTGAGTGGAGAGCCTGGCTTCAACCGGGGTCCGTGAATGTACATCTGCAGGCCTGCTTTGTGAGCCAGTATGGATGGATCCATATTGAGTGGAGAGCCTGGCTTCAATAGGGGTCCGTGAATGTACATCTGCAGGCCTGCTTTGGGAGCCAGTATGGATGGATCCATATTGAGTGGAGAGCCTGGCTTCAACAGGGGTCCGTGAATGTACACCTGCAGGCCTGCTTTGGGAGCCAGTATGGGTGGATCCATAACGAGTGGAAAGCCTGGCTTCAACTAGGGTCCGTGAGTGTACATCTGCAGGCCTGCTTTGGGAGCCAGTATGGATGGATCCATGTTGAGTGGAATGCCTGGCTTCAACAGGGGTCCGTGAGTGTACATCTGCAGGCCTGCTTAAGGAGCCAGTATGGATGGATCCATATTGAGTGGAAAGCCTGGCTTCAACAGTGGTCTGTGAGTGTACATCTGCAGGCCTGCTTTGGGAGCCAGTATGGATGGATCCATATTGAGTGGAAAGCCTGGCTTCAACAGGGGTCTGTGAATGTACATCTGCAGGCCTGCTATGGGAGCCAGTATGGATGGATCCATATTGAGTGGAAAGCCTGGCTTCAACAGTGGTCCGTGAATGTATATCTGCAGGCCAGCTTTGGGAGCCAGTATGGATGGATCCATATTGAGTGGAAAGCCTGGCTTCAACAGGGGTCTGTGAGTGTACATCTGCAGGCCTGCTGTGGGAGCCAGTATGGATGGATCCATATTGAGTGAAAAGCCTGGCTTCAAAAGGGGTCCGTGAGTGTACATCTGCAGGCCTGCTTTGGGAGCCAGCATGGATAGATCCATATTGAGTGGAAAGACTGGCTTCAACAGGGGTCCCTGAATGTACATCTGCAGGCCTGCTTTGTGAGCCAGTATGGATGGATCCATATTGAGTGGAAAGCCTGGCTTCAACAGGGGTCCGTGAATGTACATCTGCACGCCTGCTTTGGGAGCCAGTATGGATGGATCAATATTGAGTGGAAAGCCTGGCTTCAACAGGGGTCCATGAATGTACATCTGCAGGCCTGGCTTTGGGAGCCAGTATGGATGTATCCATATTGAGTGGAAAACTTAGCTTCAACAGGGGTCGGTGAATGTACATCTGCAGGCCTGCTTTGGGAGCCAGTGTGGGAGGATCCATATTGAGTGGAGAGCTTGGCTTCAACAGGGGTCCCTGAATGTACATCTGCAGGCCTGCTTTGTGAGCCAGTATGGGTGGATCCATATTGAGTGGAGAGCCTGGCTTCAACTGGGGTCCGTGAATGTACATCTGCAGGCCTGCTTTGTGAGCCAGTATGGATGGATCCATATTGAGTGGAAAGCCTGGCTTCAACAGGGGTCCGTGAGTATACATCTGCAGGCCTGCTTTGGGAGCCAGTATGGATGGATCCATATTGCGTGGAGAGCATGGATTCAACAGGGTCTCTGAATGTACATCTGCAGGCCTGCTTTGGGAGCCAGTATGGATGGATTCATATTGAGTGGAAAGCCTGGCTTCAAAATGGGTCCCTGAATGTACATCTGCAGGCCTGCTTTTTGAGCCAGTATCGGTGGATCCATCTTGAGTGGAAAGCCTGGCTTCAACAGGGGTCCCTGAATGTACATCTGCAGGCCTGCTTTGCGAGCCAGTATGGATGGATCCATATTAAGTGGAAAGCCTGGCTTCAACAGGGGTCCGTGAATGTACATCTGCAGGCCTGCTATGGGAGCCAGTATGGATAGATCCATATTGAGTGGAAAGCCTGGCTTCAACAGGGGTCCGTGAATGTACATCTGCAGGCCTGGCTTTGGGAGCCAGTATGGATGGATCCATATTGATTGGAAAGCCTGGCTTCCACAGGGGTCCGTGAATGTACATCTGCAGGCCTGCTTTGGGAGCCAGTATGGGTGGATCCATATTGAGTGGAGAGCCTGGCTTCATCAGGGGTCCCTGAATGTACATCTGCAGGCCTGCTTTGTGAGCCAGTATGGGTGGATCCATATTGAGTGGAGAGCCTGGCTTCAACCGGGGTCCGTGAATGTACATCTGCAGGCCTGCTTTGTGAGCCAGTATGGATGGATCCATATTGAGTGGAGAGCCTGGCTTCAACATGGGTCCGTGAATGTACATCTGCAGGCCTGCTTTGGGAGCCAGTATGGATGGATCCATATTGAGTGGAATGCCTGGCTTCAACAGGGGTCCGTGAGTGTACATCTGCAGGCCTGCTTTAGGAGCCAGTATGGATGGATCCATATTGAGTGGAAAGCCTGGCTTCAACAGTGGTCTGTGAGTGTACATCTGCAGGCCTGCTTTGGGAGCCAGTATGGATGGATCCATATTGAGTGGAAAGCCTGGCTTCAACAGGGGTCTGTGAATGTACATCTGCAGGCCTGCTTTGGGAGACAGTATGGATGGATCCATATTGAGTGGAAAGCCTGGCTTCAACAGGGGTCTGTGAATGTACATCTGCAGGACTGCTTTGGGAGCCAGAATGGGTGGATCCATATTGAGTGGGAAGCCTGGCTTCAACAGGGGTCCCTGAATGTACATCTGCAGGACTGCTTTGTGAGCCAGTATAAATGGATCCATATTGAGTGGAAAGCCTGGCTTCAACAGGGGTCCGTGAATGTACATCTGCAGGCCTGGCTTTGGGAGCCAGGATGGATGGATCCATATTGAGTGGAAAACCTGGCTTCAACAGGGGTCTGTGAATGTACATCTGCAGGCCTGCTTTGTGAGCCAGTATGGATGGATCCATATTGAGTGGAGAGCCTGGCTTCAACAGGGGTCCGTGAATGTACATCTGCAGGCCTGCTTTGGGAGCCAGTATGGATGGATCCCTATTGAGTGGAGAGCCTGGCTTCAACAGGGGTCCGTGAATGTACACCTGCAGGCCTGCTTTGGGAGCCAGTAATGGTGGATCCATAACGAATGGAAAGCCTGGCTTCAACTAGGGTCCGTGAGTGTACATCTGCAGGCCTGCTTTGGGAGCCAGTATGGATGGATCCATGTTGAGTGGAATGCCTGGCTTCAACAGGGGTCCGTGAGTGTACATCTGCAGGCCTGCTTTAGGAGCCAGTATGGATGGATCCATATTGAGTGGAAAGCCTGGCTTCAACAGTGGCCTGTGAGTGTACATCTGCAGGCCTGCTTTGGGAGCCAGTATGGATGGATCCATATTGAGTGGAAAGCCTGGCTTCAACAGGGGTCTGTGAATCTACATCTGCAGGCCTGCTATGGGAGCCAGTATGGATGGATCCATATTGAGTGGAAAGCCTGGCTTCAACAGTGGTCCGTGAATGTATATCTGCAGGCCTGCTTTGGGAGCCAGTATGGATGGATCCATATTGAGTGGAAAGCCTGGCTTCAACAGGGGTCTGTGAGTGTACATCTGCAGGCCTGCTTTGGGAGCCAGTATGGATGGATCCATATTGAGTGAAAAGCCTGGCTTCAAAAGGGGTCCGTGAGTGTACATCTGCAGGCCTGCTTTGGGAGCCAGCATGGATGGATCCATATTGAGTGGAAAGACTGGCTTCAACAGGGGTCCCTGAATGTACATCTGCAGGCCTGCTTTGTGAGCCAGTATGGATGGATCCATATTGAGTGGAAAGCCTGGCTTCAACAGGGGTCCGTGAATGTACATCTGCACGCCTGCTTTGGGAGCCAGTATGGATGGATCAATATTGAGTGGAAAGCCTGGCTTCAACAGGGGTCCATGAATGTACATCTGCAGGCCTGGCTTTGGGAGCCAGTATGGATGTATCCATATTGAGTGGAAAACTTAGCTTCAACAGGGGTCGGTGAATGTACATCTGCAGGCCTGCTTTGGGAGCCAGTGTGGGAGGATCCATATTGAGTGGAGAGCCTGGCTTCAACAGGGGTCCCTGAATGTACATCTGCAGGCCTGCTTTGTGAGCCAGTATGGGTGGATCCATATTGAGTGGAGAGCCTGGCTTCAACTGGGGTCCGTGAATGTACATCTGCAGGCCTGCTTTGTGAGCCAGTATGGATGGATCCATATTGAGTGGAAAGCCTGGCTTCAACAGGGGTCCGTGAGTATACATCTGCAGGCCTGCTTTGGGAGCCAGTATGGATGGATCCATATTGCGTGGAGAGCATGGATTCAACAGGGTCTCAGAATGTACATCTGCAGGCCTGCTTTGGGAGCCAGTATGGATGGATTCATATTGAGTGGAAAGCCTGGCTTCAAAATGGGTCCCTGAATGTACATCTGCAGGCCTGCTTTTTGAGCCAGTATCGGTGGATCCATCTTGAATGGAAAGCCTGGCTTCAACAGGGGTCCCTGAATGTACATCTGCAGGCCTGCTTTGTGAGCCAGTATGGATGGATCCATATTAAGTGGAAAGCCTGGCTTCAACAGGGGTCCGTGAATGTACATCTGCAGGCCTGCTTTGGGAGCCAGTATGGATAGATCCATATTGAGTGGAAAGCCTGGCTTCAACAGGGGTCCGTGAATGTACATCTGCAGGCCTGGCTTTGGGAGCCAGTATGGATGGATCCATATTGATTGGAAAGCCTAGCTTCCACTGGGGTCCGTGAATGTACATCTGCAGGCCTGCTTTGGGAGCCAGTATGGGTGGATCCATATTGAGTGGAGAGCCTGGCTTCATCAGGGGTCCCTGAATGTACATCTGCAGGCCTGCTTTGTGAGCCAGTATGGGTGGATCCATATTGAGTGGAGAGCCTGGCTTCAACCGGGGTCCGTGAATGTACATCTGCAGGCCTGCTTTGTGAGCCAGTATGGATGGATCCATATTGAGTGGAGAGCCTGGCTTCAACAGGGGTCCGTGAATGTACATCTGCAGGCCTGCTTTGGGAGCCAGTATGGATGGATCCATATTGAGTGGAGAGCCTGGCTTCAACAGGGGTCCGTGAATGTACACCTGCAGGCCTGCTTTGGGAGCCAGTATGGGTGGATCTATAACGAGTGGAAAGCCTGGCTTCAACTAGGGTCCGTGAGTGTACATCTGCAGGCCTGCTTTGGGAGCCAGTATGGATGGATCCATATTGAGTGGAATGCCTGGCTTCAACAGGGGTCCGTGAGTGTACATCTGCAGGCCTGCTTTAGGAGCCAGTATGGATGGATCCATATTGAGTGGAAAGCCTGGCTTCAACAGTGGTCTGTGAGTGTACATCTGCAGGCCTGCTTTGGGAGCCAGTATGGATGGATCCATATTGAGTGGAAAGCCTGGCTTCAACAGGGGTCTGTGAATGTACATCTGCAGGCCTGCTTTGGGAGACAGTATGGATGGATCCATATTGAGTGGAAAGCCTGGCTTCAACAGGGGTCTGTGAATGTACATCTGCAGGACTGCTTTGGGAGCCAGAATGGGTGGATCCATATTGAGTGGGAAGCCTGGCTTCAACAGGGGTCCCTGAATGTACATCTGCAGGACTGCTTTGTGAGCCAGTATAAATGGATCCATATTGAGTGGAAAGCCTGGCTTCAACAGGGGTCCGTGAATGTACATCTGCAGGCCTGGCTTTGGGAGCCAGGATGGATGGATCCATATTGAGTGGAAAACCTGGCTTCAACAGGGGTCTGTGAATGTACATCTGCAGGCCTGCTTTAGGAGCAAGTATGGATGGATCCATATTGAGTGGAAAGCCTGGCTTCAACAGGGGTCTGTGAGTGTACATCTGCAGGCCTGCTTTGGGAGCCAGTATGGATGGATCCATATTGAGTGGAAAGCCTGGCTTCAACAGGGGTCTGTGAATGTACATCTGCAGGCCTGCTTTGGGAGCCAGTATGGATGGATCCATATTGAGTGGAAAGCCTGGCTTCAACAGGGGTCTGTGAATGTACATCTGCAGGCCTGCTTTGGGAGCCAGAATGGATGGATCCATATTGAGTGGAAAGCCTGGCTTCAACAGGGGTCCCTGAATGTACATCTGCAGGCCTGCTTTGTGAGCCAGTATGGATGGATCCATATTATGTGGAAAGCCTGGCTTCAACAGGGGTCCGTGAATGTACATCTGCAGGCCTGCTTTGGGAGCAAGTATGGATGGATCCATATTGAGTGGAATGCCTGGCTTCAACAGGGGTCCGTGAGTGTACATCTGCAGGCCTTCTTTGGGAGCCAGTATGGATGGATCCATATTGAGTGGAAAGCCTGGCTTCAACAGGGGTCCATGAGTGTACATCTGCAGGCCTGCTATGGGAGCCAGTATGGATGGATCCATATTGAGTGGAAAGCCTGGCTTCAATAGGGGTCCATGAATGTACATCTGCAGGCCTGCTTTGGGAGCCAGTATTGGTGGATCCATATTGAGTGGAAAGCCTGGCTTCAACAGGCGTCACTGAATGTACATCTGCAGGCCTGCTTTGTGAGCCAGTATGGATGGATCCATATTGAGTGGAAAGCCTGGCTTCAACAGGGGTCCGTGAAAGTACATCTGCAGGCCTGCTTTGGGAGCCAGTATGGATGGATCCATATTGAGTGGAAAGCCTGGCTTCAACATGGGTCCGTGAATGTACATCTGCAGGCCTGGCTTTGGGAGCCAGTATGGATGGATCCATAATGAGTGGAAAGCCTTGCTTCAACAGGGGTCCGTGAATGTACATCTGCAGGCCTGCTTTGGGAGCCAGTATGGGTGGATCCATATTTAGTGGAGAGCCTGGCTTCAACCGGGGTCCGTGAATGTACATCTGCAGGCCTGCTTTGTGAGCCAGTATGGATGGATCCATATTGAGTGGAGAGCCTGGCTTCAACAGGGGTCCGTGAATGTACATCTGCAGGCCTGCTTTGTGACCCAGTATGGATGGATCCATATTGTGTGGAGAGCCTGGCTTCGACAGGGGTCCGTAAATGTACACCTGCAGGCCTGCTTTGGGAGCCAGTATGGGTGGATCCATAACGAGTGGAAAGCCTGGCTTCAACTAGGGTCCATGAGTGTACATCTGCAGGCCTGCTTTGGGAGCCAGTATGGATGGATCATTGAGTGAAATGCCTGGCTTCAACAGGGGTCCGTGAGTGTACATCTGCAGGCCTGCTTTAGGAGCCAGTATGGATGGATCCATATTGAGTGGAAAGCCTGGCTTCAACAGGGGTCTGTGAGTGTACATCTGCAGGCCTGCTTTGGGAGCCAGTATGGATGGATCCATATTGAGTGGAAAGCCTGGCTTCAACAGGGGTCTGTGAATGTACATCTGCAGGCCTGCTTTGGGAGCCAGAATGGATGGATCCATATTGAGTGGAAAGCCTGGCTTCAACAGGGGTCCCTGAATGTACATCTGCAGGCCTGCTTTGTGAGCCAGTATGGATGGATCCATATTGAGTGGAAAGCCTGGCTTCAACAGGGGTCCGTGAATGTACATCTGCAGGCCTGGCTTTGGGAGCCAGTATGGATGGATCCATATTGAGTGGAAAACCTGGCTTCAACAGGGGTCGGTGAATGTACATCTGCAGGCCTGCTTTAGGAGCCAGTATGGATGGATCCATATTGAGTAGAAAGCCTGGCTTCAACAGGGGTCTGTGAGTGTACATCTGCACGCCTGCTTTGGGAGCCAGTATGGATGGATCCATATTGAGTTGAAAGCCTGGCTTCACCAGGGGTCTGTGAGTGTACATCTGCAGGCCTGCTTTGGGAGCCAGCATGGATGGATCCATATTGAGTGGAAAGCCTGGCTTCAACAGGTGTCCCTGAATTTACATCTGCAGGCCTGCTTGGTGAGCCAGTATGGATGGATCCATATTGAGTGGAAAGCCTGGCTTCAACAGGGGTCCGTGAATGTACATCTGCAGGCCTGCTTTGGGAGCCAGTATGGATGGATCCATATTGAGTGGAATGCCTGGCTTCAACAGGGGTCCGTGAGTGTACATCTGCAGGCCTGCTTTAGGAGCCAGTATGGATGGATCCATATTGAGTGGAAAGCCTGGCTTCAACAGGGGTCTGTGAATGTACATCTGCAGGCCTGCTTTGGGAGACAGTATGGATGGATCCATATTGAGTGGAAAGCCTGGCTTCAACTGGGGTCCGTGAAAGTACATCTGCAGGCCTGCTTTGGGAGCCAGTATGGATGGATCCATATTGAGTGGAAAGCCTGGCTTCAACATGGGTCCGTGAATGTACATCTGCAGGCCTGGCTTTGGGAGCCAGTATGGATGGATCCATAATGAGTGGAAAGCCTTGCTTCAACAGGGGTCCGTGAATGTACATCTGCAGGCCTGCTTTGGGAGCCAGTATGGGTGGATCCATATTTAGTGGAGAGCCTGGCTTCAACCGGGGTCCGTGAATGTACATCTGCAGGCCTGCTTTGTGAGCCATTATGGATGGATCCATATTGATTGGAGAGCCTGGCTTCAACAGGGGTCCTTGAATGTACATCTGCAGGCCTGCTTTGTGACCCAGTATGGATGGATCCATATTGAGTGGAGAGCCTGGCTTCGACAGGGGTCCGTAAATGTACACCTGCAGGCCTGCTTTGGGAGCCAGTATGGGTGGATCCATAACGAGTGGAAAGCCTGGCTTCAACTAGGGTCCATGAGTGTACATCTGCAGGCCTGCTTTGGGAGCCAGTATGGATGGATCCATATTGAGTGGAATGCCTGGCTTCAACAGGGGTCCGTGAGTGTACATCTGCAGGCCTGCTTTAGGAGCCAGTATGGATGGATCCATATTGAGTGGAATGCCTGGCTTCAACAGTGGTCCTTGAGTGTACATCTGCAGGCCTGCTTTAGGAGCCAGTATGGATGGATCCATATTGAGTGGAAAGCCTGGCTTCAACTAGGGTCCATGAGTGTACATCTGCAGGCCTGCTTTGGGAGCAAGTATGGATGGATCCATATTGAGTGGAAAGCCTGGCTTCAACAGGGGTCTGTGAATGTACATCTGCAGGACTGCTTTGGGAGCCAGAATGGGTGGATCCATATTGAATGGGAAGCCTGGCTTCAACAGGGGCCCCTGAATGTACATCTGCAGGACTGCTTTGTGAGCCAGTATAAATGGATCCATATTGAGTGGAAAGCCTGGCTTCAACAGGGGTCCGTGAATGTACATCTGCAGGCCTGGCTTTGGGAGCCAGGATGGATGGATCCATATTGAGTGGAAAACCTGGCTTCAACAGGGGTCTGTGAATGTACATCTGCAGGCCTGCTTTAGGAGCAAGTATGGATGGATCCATATTGAGTGGAAAGCCTGGCTTCAACAGGGGTCTGTGAGTGTACATCTGCAGGCCTGCTTTGGGAGCCAGTATGGATGGATCCATATTGAGTGGAAAGCCTGGCTTCAACAGGGGTCTGTGAATGTACATCTGCAGGCCTGCTTTGGGAGCCAGTATGGATGGATCCATATTGAGTGGAAAGCCTGGCTTCAACAGGGGTCTGTGAATGTACATCTGCAGGCCTGCTTTGGGAGCCAGAATGGATGGATCCATATTGAGTGGAAAGCCTGACTTCAACAGGGGTCCCTGAATGTACATCTGCAGGCCTGCTTTGTGAGCCAATATGGATGGATCCATATTATGTGGAAAGCCTGGCTTCAACAGGGGTCCGTGAATGTACATCTGCAGGCCTGCTTTGGGAGCAAGTATGGATGGATCCATATTGAGTGGAATGCCTGGCTTCAACAGGGGTCCGTGAGTGTACATCTGCAGGCCTGCTTTGGGAGCCCTTATGGATGGATCCATATTGAGTGGAAAGCCTGGCTTCAACAGGGGTCCATGAGTGTACATCTGCAGGCCTGCTATGGGAGCCAGTATGGATGGATCCATATTGAGTGGAAAGCCTGGCTTCAATAGGGGTCCATGAATGTACATCTGCAGGCCTGCTTTGGGAGCCAGTATCGGTGGATCCATATTGAGTGGAAAGCCTGGCTTCAACAGGCGTCACTGAATGTACATCTGCAGGCCTGCTTTGTGAGCCAATATGGATGGATCCATATTGAGTGGAAAGCCTGGCTTCAACTGGGGTCCGTGAAAGTACATCTGCAGGCCTGCTTTGGGAGCCAGTATGGATGGATCCATATTGAGTGGAAAGCCTGGCTTCAACATGGGTCCGTGAATGTACATCTGCAGGCCTGGCTTTGGGAGCCAGTATGGATGGATCCATAATGAGTGGAAAGCCTTGCTTCAACAGGGGTCCGTGAATGTACATCTGCAGGCCTGCTTTGGGAGCCAGTATGGGTGGATCCATATTTAGTGGAGAGCCTGGCTTCAACCGGGGTCCGTGAATGTACATCTGCAGGCCTGCTTTGTGAGCCAGTATGGATGGATCCATATTGATTGGAGAGCCTGGCTTCAACAGGGGTCCGTGACTGTACATCTGCAGGCCTGCTTTGTGACCCAGTATGGATGGATCCATATTGAGTGGAGAGCCTGGCTTCGACAGGGGTCCGTAAATGTACACCTGCAGGCCTGCTTTGGGAGCCAGTATGGGTGGATCCATAACGAGTGGAAAGCCTGGCTTCAACTAGGGTCCATGAGTGTACATCTGCAGGCCTGCTTTGGGAGCCAGTATGGATGGATCCATATTGAGTGGAATGCCTGGCTTCAACAGGGGTCCGTGAGTGTACATCTGCAGGCCTGCTTTAGGAGCCAGTATGGATGGATCCATATTGAGTGGAAAGCCTGGCTTCAACAGGGGTCTGTGAGTGTACATCTGCAGGCCTGCTTTGGGAGCCAGTATGGATGGATCCATATTGAGTGGAAAGCCTGGCTTCAACAGGGGTCTGTGAATGTACATCTGCAGGCCTGCTTTGGGAGCCAGAATGGATGGATCCATATTGAGTGGAAAGCCTGGCTTCAACAGGGGTCCCTGAATGTACATCTGCAGGCCTGCTTTGTGAGCCAGTATGGATGGATCCATATTGAGTGGAAAGCCTGGCTTCAACAGGGGTCCGTGAATGTACATCTGCAGGCCTGGCTTTGGGAGCCAGTATGGATGGATCCATATTGAGTGGAAAACCTGGCTTCAACAGGGGTCGGTGAATGTACATCTGCAGGCCTGCTTTAGGAGCCAGTATGGATGGATCCATATTGAGTAGAAAGCCTGGCTTCAACAGGGGTCTGTGAGTGTACATCTGCACGCCTGCTTTGGGAGCCAGAATGGATGGATCCATATTGAGTTGAAAGCCTGGCTTCAACAGGGGTCTGTGAATGTACATCTGCAGGCCTGCTTTAGGAGCAAGTATGGATGGATCCATATTGAGTGGAAAGCCTGGCTTAACAGGGGTCTGTGAGTGTACATCTGCAGGCCTGCTTTGGGAGCCAGTATGGATGGATCCATATTGAGTGGAAAGCCTGGCTTCAACAGGGGTCTGTGAATGTACATCTGCAGGCCTGCTTTGGGAGCCAGTATGGATGGATCCATATTGAGTGGAAAGCCTGGCTTCAACAGGGGTCTGTGAATGTACATCTGCAGGCCTGCTTTGGGAGCCAGTATGGGTGGATCCATATTTAGTGGAGAGCCTGGCTTCAACCGGGGTCCGTGAATGTACATCTGCAGGCCTGCTTTGTGACCCAGTATGGATGGATCCATATTGAGTGGAGAGCCTGGCTTCGACAGGGGTCCGTAAATGTACACCTGCAGGCCTGCTTTGGGAGCCAGTATGGGTGGATCCATAATGAGTGGAAAGCCTGGCTTCAACTAGGGTCCATGAGTGTACATCTGCAGGCCTGCTTTGGGAGCCAGTATGGATGGATCCATATTGAGTGGAATGCCTGGCTTCAACAGGGGTCCGTGAGTGTACATCTGCAGGCCTGCTTTGGGAGCCAGTATGGATGGATCCATATTGAGTGGAAAGCCTGGCTTCAACAGGGGTCTGTGAATGTACATCTGCAGGCCTGCTTTGGGAGACAGTATGGATGGATCCATATTGAGTGGAAAGAATGGCTTCAACAGGGGTCTGTGAATGTACATCTGCAGGACTGCTTTGGGAGCCAGAATGGGTGGATCCATATTGAATGGGAAGCCTGGCTTCAACAGGGGTCCCTGAATGTACATCTGCAGGACTGCTTTGTGAGCCAGTAGAAATGGATCCATATTGAGTGGAAAGCCTGGCTTCAACAGGGGTCCGTGAATGTACATCTGCAGGCCTGGCTTTGGGAGCCAGGATGGATGGATCCATATTGAGTGGAAAACCTGGCTTCAACAGGGGTCTGTGAATGTACATCTGCAGGCCTGCTTTAGGAGCAAGTATGGATGGATCCATATTGAGTGGAAAGCCTGGCTTCAACAGGGGTCTGTGAGTGTACATCTGCAGGCCTGCTTTGGGAGCCAGTATGGATGGATCCATATTGAGTGGAAAGCCTGGCTTCAACAGGGGTCTGTGAATGTACATCTGCAGGCCTGCTTTGGGAGCCAGTATGGATGGATCCATATTGAGTGGAAAGCCTGGCTTCAACAGGGGTCTGTGAATGTACATCTGCAGGCCTGCTTTGGGAGCCAGAATGGATGGATCCATATTGAGTGGAAAGCCTGACTTCAACAGGGGTCCCTGAATGTACATCTGCAGGCCTGCTTTGTGAGCCAATATGGATGGATCCATATTATGTGGAAAGCCTGGCTTCAACAGGGGTCCGTGAATGTACATCTGCAGGCCTGCTTTGGGAGCAAGTATGGATGGATCCATATTGAGTGGAATGCCTGGCTTCAACAGGGGTCCGTGAGTGTACATCTGCAGGCCTGCTTTGGGAGCCAGTATGGATGGATCCATATTGAGTGGAAAGCCTGGCTTCAACAGGGGTCCATGAGTGTACATCTGCAGGCCTGCTATGGGAGCCAGTATGGATGGATCCATATTGAGTGGAAAGCCTGGCTTCAATAGGGGTCCATGAATGTACATCTGCAGGCCTGCTTTGGGAGCCAGTATCGGTGGATCCATATTGAGTGGAAAGCCTGGCTTCAACAGGCGTCACTGAATGTACATCTGCAGGCCTGCTTTGTGAGCCAGTATGGATGGATCCATATTGAGTGGAAAGCCTGGCTTCAACTGGGGTCCGTGAAAGTACATCTGCAGGCCTGCTTTGGGAGCCAGTATGAATGGATCCATATTGAGTGGAAAGCCTGGCTTCAACATGGGTCCGTGAATGTACATCTGCAGGCCTGGCTTTGGGAGCCAGTATGGATGGATCCATAATGAGTGGAAAGCCTTGCTTCAACAGGGGTCCGTGAATGTACATCTGCAGGCCTGCTTTGGGAGCCAGTATGGGTGGATCCATATTTAGTGGAGAGCCTGGCTTCAACCGGGGTCCGTGAATGTACATCTGCAGGCCTGCTTTGTGAGCCAGTATAGATGGATCCATATTGATTGGAGAGCCTGGCTTCAACAGGGGTCCGTGACTGAACATCTGCAGGCCTGCTTTGTGACCCAGTATGGATGGATCCATATTGAGTGGAGAGCCTGGCTTCGACAGGGGTCCGTAAATGTACACCTGCAGGCCTGCTTTGGGAGCCAGTATGGGTGGATCCATAACGATTGGAAAGCCTGGCTTCAACTAGGGTCCATGAGTGTACATCTGCAGGCCTGCTTTGGGAGCCAGTATGGATGGATCCATATTGAGTGGAATGCCTGGCTTCAACAGGGGTCCGTGAGTGTACATCTGCAGGCCTGCTTTAGGAGCCAGTATGGATGGATCCATATTGAGTGGAAAGCCTGGCTTCAACAGGGGTCTGTGAGTGTACATCTGCAGGCCTGCTTTGGGAGCCAGTATGGATGGATCCATATTGAGTGGAAAGCCTGGCTTCAACAGGGGTCTGTGAATGTACATCTGCAGGCCTGCTTTGGGAGCCAGAATGGATGGGTCCATATTGAGTGGAAAGCCTGGCTTCAACAGGGGTCCCTGAATGTACATCTGCAGGCCTGCTTTGTGAGCCAGTATGGATGGATCCATATTGAGTGGAAAGCCTGGCTTCAACAGGGGTCCGTGAATGTACATCTGCAGGCCTGGCTTTGGAAGCCAGTATGGATGGATCCATATTGAGTGGAAAATCTGGCTTCAACAGGGGTCGGTGAATGTACATCTGCAGGCCTGCTTTAGGAGCCAGTATGGATGGATCCATATTGAGTAGAAAGCCTGGCTTCAACAGGGGTCTGTGAGTGTACATCTGCACGCCTGCTTTGGGAGCCAGAATGGATGGATCCATATTGAGTTGAAAGCCTGGCTTCACCAGGGGCCTGTGAGTGTACATCTGCAGGCCTGCTTTGGGAGCCAGAATGGATGGATCCATATTGAGTGGAAAGCCTGGCTTCAACAGGTGTCCCTGAATTTACATCTGCAGGCCTGCTTGGTGAGCCTGTATGGATGGATCCATATTGAGTGGAAAGCCTGGCTTCAACAGGGGTCCGTGAATGTACATCTGCAGGCCTGCTTTGGGAGCCAGTATGGATGGATCCATATTGAGTGGAATGCCTGGCTTCAACAGGAGTCCGTGAGTGTACATCTGCAGGCCTGCTTTAGGAGCCAGTATGGATGGATCCATATTGAGTGGAAAGCCTGGCTTCAACAGGGGTCTGTGAGTGTACATCTGCAGGCCTGCTTTGGGAGCCAGTATGGATAGATCCATATTGAGTGGAAAGCCTGGCTTCAACAGTGGTCCGTGGATGTATATCTGCAGGCCTGCTTTGGGAGCCAGTATGGATGGATCCATATTGAGTGGAAAGCCTGGCTTCAACAGGGGTCTGTGAGTGTACATCTGCAGGCCTGCTTTGGGAGCCAGTATGGATGGATCCATATTGAGTGAAAAGCCTGGCTTCAAAAGGGGTCCGTGAGTGTACATCTGCAGGCCTGCTTTGGGAGCCAGCATGGATGGATCCATATTGAGTGGAAAGACTGGCTTCAACAGGGGTCCCTGAATGTACATCTGCAGGCCTGCTTTGTGAGCCAGTATGGATGGATCCATATTGAGTGGAAAGCCTGGCTTCAACAGGGGTCCGTGAATGTACATCTGCACGCCTGCTTTGGGAGCCAGTATGGATGGATCAATATTGAGTGGAAAGCCTGGCTTCAACAGGGGTCCATGAATGTACATCTGCAGGCCTGGCTTTGGGAGCCAGTATGGATGTATCCATATTGAGTGGAAAACTTAGCTTCAACAGGGGTCGGTGAATGTACATCTGCAGGCCTGCTTTGGGAGCCAGTGTGGGAGGATCCATATTGAGTGGAGAGCCTGGCTTCAACAGGGGTCCCTGAATGTACATCTGCAGGCCTGCTTTGTGAGCCAGTATGGGTGGATCCATATTGAGTGGAGAGCCTGGCTTCAACTGGGGTCCGTGAATGTACATCTGCAGGCCTGCTTTGTGAGCCAGTATGGATGGATCCATATTGAGTGGAAAGCCTGGCTTCAACAGGGGTCCGTGAGCATACATCTGCAGGCCTGCTTTGGGAGCCAGTATGGATGGATCCATATTGCGTGGAGAGCATGGATTCAACAGGGTCTCTGAATGTACATCTGCAGGCCTGCTTTGGGAGCCAGTATGTATGGATGGATTCATATTGAGTGGAAAGCCTGGCTTCAAAATGGGTCCCTGAATGTACATCTGCAGGCCTGCTTTTTGAGCCAGTATGGATGGATCCATATTAAGTGGAAAGCCTGGCTTCAACAGGGGTCCGTGAATGTACATCTGCAGGCCTGCTTTGGGAGCCAGTATGTATAGATCCATATTGAGTGGAAAGCCTGGTTTCAACAGGGGTCCGTGAATGTACATCTGCAGGCCTGGCTTTGGGAGCCAGTATGGATGGATCCATATTGATTGGAAAGCCTGGCTTCCACAGGGGTCCGTGAATGTACATCTGCAGGCCTGCTTTGGGAGCCAGTATGGGTGGATCCATATTGAGTGGAGAGCCTGGCTTCATCAGGGGTCCCTGAATGTACATCTGCAGGCCTGCTTTGTGAGCCAGTATGGGTGGATCCATATTGAGTGGAGAGCCTGGCTTCAACCGGGGTCCGTGAATGTACATCTGCAGGCCTGCTTTGTGAGCCAGTATGGATGGATCCATATTGAGTGGAGATCCTGGCTTCAACAGGGGTCCGTGAATGTACATCTGCAGGCCTGCTTTGGGAGCCAGTATGGATGGATCCATATTGAGTGGAGAGCCTGGCTTCAACAGGGGTCCGTGAATGTACACCTGCAGGCCTGCTTTGGGAGCCAGTATGGGTGGATCCATAACGAGTGGAAAGCCTGGCTTCAACTAGGGTCCGTGAGTGTACATCTGCAGGCCTGCTTTGGGAGCCAGTATGGATGGATCCATATTGAGTGGAATGCCTGGCTTCAACAGTGGTCCGTGAGTGTACATCTGCAGGCCTGCTTTAGGAGCCAGTATGGATGGATCCATATTGAGTGGAAAGCCTGGCTTCAACAGTGGTCTGTGAGTGTACATCTGCAGGCCTGCTTTGGGAGCCAGTATGGATGGATCCATATTGAGTGGAAAGCCTGGCTTCAACAGGGGTCTGTGAATGTACATCTGCAGGCCTGCTTTGGGAGACAGTATGGATGGATCCATATTGAGTGGAAAGCCTGGCTTCAACAGGGGTCTGTGAATGTACATCTGCAGGACTGCTTTGGGAGCCAGAATGGGTGGATCCATATTGAGTGGGAAGCCTGGCTTCAACAGGGGTCCCTGAATGTACATCTGCAGGACTGCTTTGTGAGCCAGTATAAATGGATCCATATTGAGTGGAAAGCCTGGCTTCAACAGGGGTCCGTGAATGTACATCTGCAGGCCTGGCTTTGGGAGCCAGGATGGATGGATCCATATTGAGTGGAAAACCTGGCTTCAACAGGGGTCTGTGAATGTACATCTGCAGGCCTGCTTTAGGAGCAAGTATGGATGGATCCATATTGAGTGGAAAGCCTGGCTTCAACAGGGGTCTGTGAGTGTACATCTGCAGGCCTGCTTTGGGAGCCAGTATGGATGGATCCATATTGAGTGGAAAGCCTGGCTTCAACAGGGGTCTGTGAATGTACATCTGCAGGCCTGCTTTGGGAGCCAGTATGGATGGATCCATATTGAGTGGAAAGCCTGGCTTCAACAGGGGTCTGTGAATGTACATCTGCAGGCCTGCTTTGGGAGCCAGAATGGATGGATCCATATTGAGTGGAAAGCCTGACTTCAACAGGGGTCCCTGAATGTACATCTGCAGGCCTGCTTTGTGAGCCAGTATGGATGGATCCATATTATGTGGAAAGCCTGGCTTCAACAGGGGTCCGTGAATGTACATCTGCAGGCCTGCTTTGGGAGCAAGTATGGATGGATCCATATTGAGTGGAATGCCTGGCTTCAACAGGGGTCCGTGAGTGTACATCTGCAGGCCTGCTTTGGGAGCCAGTATGGATGGATCCATATTGAGTGGAAAGCCTGGCTTCAACAGGGGTCCATGAGTGTACATCTGCAGGCCTGCTATGGGAGCCAGTATGGATGGATCCATATTGAGTGGAAAGCCTGGCTTCAATAGGGGTCCATGAATGTACATCTGCAGGCCTGCTTTGGGAGCCAGTATCGGTGGATCCATATTGAGTGGAAAGCCTGGCTTCAACAGGCGTCACTGAATGTACATCTGCAGGCCTGCTTTGTGAGCCAGTATGGATGGATCCATATTGAGTGGAAAGCCTGGTTTCAACTGGGGTCCGTGAAAGTACATCTGCAGGCCTGCTTTGGGAGCCAGTATGGATGGATCCATATTGAGTGGAAAGCCTGGCTTCAACATGGGTCCGTGAATGTACATCTGCAGGCCTGGCTTTGGGAGCCAGTATGGATGGATCCATAATGAGTGGAAAGCCTTGCTTCAACAGGGGTCCGTGAATGTACATCTGCAGGCCTGCTATGGGAGCCAGTATGGGTGGATCCATATTTAGTGGAGAGCCTGGCTTCAACCGGGGTCCGTGAATGTACATCTGCAGGCCTGCTTTGTGAGCCAGTATGGATGGATCCATATTGATTGGAGAGCCTGGCTTTAACAGGGGTCCGTGAATGTACATCTGCAGGCCTGCTTTGTGACCCAGTATGGATGGATCCATATTGAGTGGAGAGCCTGGCTTCGACAGGGGTCCGTAAATGTACACCTGCAGGCCTGCTTTGGGAGCCAGTATGGGTAGATCCATAACGAGTGGAAAGCCTGGCTTCAACAGGGGTCCGTGAGTGTACATCTGCAGGCCTGCTTTAGGAGCCAGTATGGATGGATCCATATTGAGTGGAAAGCCTGGCTTCAACAGGGGTCTGTGAGTGTACATCTGCAGGCCTGCTTTGGGAGCCAGTATGGATGGGTCCACATTGAGTGGAAAGCCTGGCTTCAACAGGGGTCTGTGAATGTACATCTGCAGGCCTGCTTTGGGAGCCAGAATGGATGGATCCATATTGAGTGGAAAGCCTGGCTTCAACAGGGGTCCCTGAATGTACATCTGCAGGCCTGCTTTGTGAGCCAGTATGGATGGATCCATATTGAGTGGAAAGCCTGGCTTCAACAGGGGTCCGTGAATGTACATCTGCAGGCCTGGCTTTGGGAGCCAGTATGGATGGATCCATATTGAGTGGAAAACCTGGCTTCAACAGGGGTCGGTGAATGTACATCTGCAGGCCTGCTTTAGGAGCCAGTATGGATGGATCCATATTGAGTAGAAAGCCTGGCTTCAACAGGGGTCTGTGAGTGTACATCTGCACGCCTGCTTTGGGAGCCAGTATGGATGGATCCATATTGAGTTGAAAGCCTGGCTTCACCAGGGGTCTGTGAGTGTACATCTGCAGGCCTGCTTTGGGAGAGAGAATGGATGGATCCATATTGAGTGGAAAGCCTGGCTTCAACAGGTGTCCCTGAATTTACATCTGCAGGCCTGCTTGGTGAGCCAGTATGGATGGATCCATATTGAGTGGAAAGCCTGGCTTCAACAGGGGTCCGTGAATGTACATCTGCAGGCCTGCTTTGGGAGCCAGTATGGATGGATCCATATTGAGTGGAATGCCTGGCTTCAACAGGGGTCCGTGAGTGTACATCTGCAGGCCTGCTTTAGGAGCCAGTATGGATGGATCCATATTGAGTGGAAAGCCTGGCTTCAACAGGGGTCTGTGAGTGTACATCTGCAGGCCTGCTTTGGGAGCCAGTATGGATGGATCCATATTGAGTGGAAAGCCTGGCTTCAACAGGGGTCCGTGAGTGTACATCTGCAGGCCTGCTTTAGGAGCCAGTATGGATGGATCCATATTGAGTGGAAAGCCTGGCTTCAACAGTGGTCTGTGAGTGTACATCTGCAGGCCTGCTTTGGGAGCCAGTATGGATGGATCCATATTGAGTGGAAAGCCTGGCTTCAACAGGGGTCTGTGAATGTACATCTGCAGGCCTGCTTTGGGAGACAGTATGGATGGATCCATATTGAGTGGAAAGCCTGGCTTCAACAGGGGTGTGTGAATGTACATCTGCAGGACTGCTTTGGGAGCCAGAATGGATGGATCCATATTGAGTGGGAAGCCTGGCTTCAACAGGGGTCCCTGAATGTACATCTGCAGGACTGCTTTGTGAGCCAGTATGGATGGATCCATATTTAGTGGAAAGCGTGGCTTCAACAGGGGTCCGTGAATGTACATCTGCAGGCCTGGCTTTGGGAGCCAGGATGGATGGATCCATATTGAGTGGAAAACCTGGCTTCAACAGGGGTCAGTGAATGTACATCTGCAGGCCTGCTTTAGGAGCCAGTATGGATGGATCCATATTATGTGGAAAGCCTGGCTTCAACAGGGGTCCGTGAATGTACATCTGCAGGCCTGCTTTGGGAGCAAGTATGGATGGATCCATATTGAGTGGAATGCCTGGCTTCAACAGGGGTCCGTGAGTGTACATCTGCAGGCCTGTTCTGGGAGCCAGTATGGATGGACCCATATTGAGTTGAAAGCCTGGCTTCAACAGGGGTCCATGAGTGTACATCTGCAGGCCTGCTATGGGAGCCAGTATGGATGGATCCATATTGAGTGGAAAGCCTGACTTCAGCAGGGTCTCTGAATGTATATCTGCAGGCCTGCTTTGGGAGCCAGTATGGATGGATCCATATTGAGTGGAAAGCCTGGCTTCAAAAGGGGTCCCTGAATGTACATCTGCAGGCCAGCTTTGGGAGCCAGTATGGATTGATCCATATTGAGTGGAAAGCCTGGCTTCAACAGGGGTCTGTGAATGTACATCTGCAGGCCTGCTTTGGGAGCCAGTATGGA
Organism: Triturus cristatus; assembly: GCF_964204655.1. Classification (NCBI taxonomy): domain Eukaryota; kingdom Metazoa; phylum Chordata; class Amphibia; order Caudata; family Salamandridae; genus Triturus; species Triturus cristatus. The sequence continues at coordinate 394,401,646 of NC_140579.1, read as the reverse complement.
TGGATCCATATTGAGTGGAAAGCCTGGCTTCAACAGGGGTCCGTGAATGTACATCTGCAGGCCTGCTTTGGGAGCCAGTATGGATGGATCCATATTGAGTGGAAAGCCTGGCTTCAACAGGGGTCTGTGAATGTACATCTGCAGGCCTGCTTTGAGAGCCAGAATGGATGGATCCATATTGAGTGGAAAGCCTGGCTTCAACAGGGGTCCATGAGTGTACATCTGCAGGCCTGCTATGGGAGCCAGTATGGATGGATCCATATTGAGTGGAAAGCCTGGCTTCAACAGTGGTCCGTGAATGTATATCTGCAGGCCTGCTTTGGGAGCCAGTATGGATGGATCCATATTGAGTGGAAAGCCTGGCTTCAACAGGGGTCTGTGAGTGTACATCTGCAGGCCTGCTTTGGGAGCCAGTATGGATGGATCCATATTGAGTGAAAAGCCTGGCTTCAAAAGGGGTCAGTGAGTGTACATCTGCAGGCCTGCTTTGGGAGCCAGTATGGATGGATCCATATTGAGTGGAAAGCCTGGCTTCAACAGTGGTCCGTGAATGTATATCTGCAGGCCTGCTTTGGGAGCCAGTATGGATGGATCCATATTGAGTGGAAAGCCTGGCTTCAACAGGGGTCTGTGAGTATACATCTGCAGGCCTGCTTTGGGAGCCAGTATGGATGGATCCATATTGAGTGAAAAGCCTGGCTTCAAAAGGGGTCAGTGAGTGTACATCTGCAGGCCTGCTTTGGGAGCCAGTATGGATGGATCCATATTGAGTGGAAAGCCTGGCTTCAACAGGGGTCCCTGAATGTACATCTGCAGGCCTGCTTTGTGAGCCAGTATGGATGGATCCATATTGAGTGGAAAGCCTGGCTTCAACAGGGGTCCGTGAATGTACATCTGCACGCCTGCTTTGGGAGCCAGTATGGATGGATCCATATTGAGTGGAAAGCCTGGCTTCAACAGGGGTCGGTGAATGTACATCTGCAGGCCTGCTTTGGGAGCCAGTGTGGGAGGATCCATATTGAGTGGAGAGCCTGGCTTCAACAGGGGTCCCTGAATGTACATCTGCAGGCCTGCTTTGTGAGCCAGTATGGGTGGATCCATATTGAGTGGAGAGCCTGGCTTCAACTGGGGTCCGTGAATGTACATCTGCAGGCCTGCTTTGGGAGCCAGTATGGATGGATCCATATTGAGTGGAAAGCCTGGCTTCAACAGGGGGCCGTGAATGTACATCTGCAGGCCTGCTTTGGGAGCCAGTATGGATGGATCCATATTGAGTGGAAAGCCTGGCTTCAACAGGGGTCCGTGAATGTACATCTGCAGGCCTGCTTTGGGAGCCAGTATGGATGGATCCATATTGAGTGGAAAGCCTGGCTTCAACAGGGGTCTGTGAATGTACATCTGCAGGCCTGCTTTGGGAGCCAGTATGGATGGATCCATATTGAGTGGAAAGCCTGGCTTCAAAAGGGGTCCCTGAATGTACATCTGCAGGCCTGCTTTGGGAGCCAGTATGGATTGATCCATATTGAGTGGAAAACCTGGCTTCAACAGGGGTCGGTGAATGTACATCTGCAGGCCTGCTTTGGGAGCCAGTGTGGGTGGATCCATATTGAGTGGAAAGCCTGGCTTCAACAGGGGTCCGTGAATGTACATCTGCAGGCCTGCTTTGGGAGCCAGTATGGATGGATCCATATTGAGTGGAAAGCCTGGCTTCAACAGGGTCTGTGAATGTACATCTGCAGGCCTGCTATGGGAGCCAGTATGGATGGATCCATATTGAGTGGAAAGCCTGGCTTCAACAGGGGTCCGTGAGTGTACATCTGCAGGCCTGCTATGGGAGCCAGTATGGATGGATCCATATTGAGTGGAAAGCCTGGCTTCAACAGTGGTCCATGAATGTATATCTGCAGGCCTGCTTTGGGAGCCAGTATGGATGGATCCATATTGAGTGGAAAGCCTGGCTTCAACAGGGGTCTGTGAGTGTACATCTGCAGGTCTGCTTTGGGAGCCAGTATGGATGGATCCATATTGAGTGAAAAGCCTGGCTTCAAAAGGGGTCCGTGAGTGTACATCTGCAGGCCTGCTTTGGGAGCCAGTATGGATGGATCCATATTGAGTGGAAAGCCTGGCTTCAACAGGGGTCCCTAAATGTACATCTGCAGGCCTGCTTTGTGAGCCAGTATGGATGGATCCATATTGAGTGGAAAGCCTGGCTTCAACAGGGGTCCGTGAATGTACATCTGCACGCCTGTTTTGGGAGCCAGTATGGATGGATCCATATTGAGTGGAAAGCCTGGCTTCAACAGGGGTCCGTGAATGTACATCTGCAGGCCTGGCTTTGGGAGCCAGTATGGATGGATCCATATTGAGTGGAAAACTTGGCTTTAACAGGGGGCGGTGAATGTACATCTGCAGGCCTGCTTTGGGAGCCAGTGTGGGAGGATCCATATTGAGTGGAGAGCCTGGCTTCAACAGGGGTCCCTGAATGTACATCTGCAGGCCTGCTTTGTGAGCCAGTATGGGTGGATCCATATTGAGAGGAGAGCCTGGCTTCAACTGGGGTCCGTGAATGTACATCTGCAGGCCTGCTTTATGAGCCAGTATGGATGGATCCATATTGAGTGGCAAGCCTGGCTTCAACAGGGGTCCGTGAGTATACATCTGCAGGAATGCTTTGAGAGCCAGTATGGATGGATCCATATTGAGTGGAGAGCCTGGCTTCAACAGGGTCTCTGAATGTACATCTGCAGGCCTGCTTTGGGAGCCAGTATGGATGGATCCATATTGAGTGGAAAGCCTGGCTTCAATAGGGGTCCGTGAATGTACATCTGCAGGCCTGGCTTTGGGAGCCAGGATGGATGGATCCATATTGAGTGGGAAACCTGGCTTCAACAGGGGTCGGTGAATGTACATCTGCAGGCCTGCTTTAGGAGCCAGTATGGATGGATCCATATTGAGTGGAAAGCCTGGCTTCAACAGGGGTCTGTGAGTGTACATCTGCAGGCCTCCTTTGGGAGCCAGTATGGATGGATCCATATTGAGTGGAAAGCCTGGCTTCAACAGGGGTCTGTGAATGTACATCTGCAGGCCTGCTTTGGGAGCCAGTATGGATGGATCCATATTGAGTGGAAAGCCTGGCTTCAACAGGTGTCTGTGAATGTACATCTGCAGGCCTGCTTTGGGAGCCAGAATGAATGGATCCATATTGAGTGGAAAGCCTTGCTTCAACAGGGATCCCTGAATGTACATCTGCAGGCCTGCTTTGTGAGCCAGTATGGATGGATCCATATTATGTGGAAAGCCTGGCTTCAACAGGGGTCCGTGAATGTACATCTGCAAGCCTGCTTTGGGAGCAAGTATGGATGGATCCATATTGAGTGGAATGCCAGGCTTCAACAGGGGTCCGTGAGTGTACATCTGCAGGCCTGCTTTGGGAGCCAGTATGGATGGATCCATATTGAGTGGAAAGCCTGGCTTCAACAGGGGTCCATGAGTGTACATCTGCAGGCCTGCTATGGGAGCCAGTATGGATGGATCCATATTGAGTGGAAAGCCTGGCTTCAATAGGGGTCCATGAGTGTACACCTGCAGGCCTGCTTTGGGAGCCAGTATCGGTGGATCCATATTGAGTGAAAAGCCTGGCTTCAACAGGCGTCCCTGAATGTACATCTGCAGGCCTGCTTTGTGAGCCAGTATGGATGGATCCATATTGAGTGGAAAGCCTGGCTTCAACAGGGGTACGTGAATGTACATCTGCAGGCCTGCTTTGGGAGCCAGTATGGATGGATCCATATTGAGTGGAAAGCCTGGCTTCAACAGGGGTCCGTGAATGTACATCTGCAGGCCTGCTTTGTGAGCCAGTATGGATGGATCCATATTGAGTGGAGAGCCTGGCTTCAACAGGGGTCCGTGAATGTACATCTGCAGGCCTGCTTTGTGACCCAGTATGGATGGATCCATATTGAGTGGAGAGCCTGGCTTCGACAGGGGTCCGTGAATGTACACCTGCAGGCCTGCTTTGGGAGCCAGTATGGGTGGATCCATAACGAGTGGAAAGCCTGGCTTCAACTGGGGTCCGTGAGTGTACATCTGCAGGCCTGCTTTGGGAGCCAGTATGGATGGATCCATATTGAGTGGAATGCCTGGCTTCAACAGGGGTCCGTGAGTTTACATCTGCAGGCCTGCTTTAGGAGCCAGTATGGATGGATCCATATTGCGTGGAAAGCCTGGCTTCAACAGGGGTCTGTGAGTGTACATCTGCAGGCCTGCTTTGGGAGCCAGTATGGATGGATCCATATTGAGTGGAAAGCCTGGCTTCAACAGGGGTCTTTGAATGTACATCTGCAGGCCTGCTTTGGGAGCCAGAATGGATGGATCCATATTGAGTGGAAAGCCTGGCTTCAACAGGGGTCTGTGAGTGTACATCTGCACGCCTGCTTTGGGAGCCAGTATGGATGGATCCATATTGAGTTGAAAGCGTGGCTTCACCAGGGGTCTGTGAGTGTACATCTGCAGGCCTGCTTTGGGAGCCAGAATGGATGGATCCATATTGAGTGGAAAACCTGGCTTCAACAGGTGTCCCTGAATTTACATCTGCAGGCCTGCTTTGTGAGCCAGTATGGATGGATCCATATTGAGTGGAAAGCCTGGCTTCAACAGGGGTCCGTGAATGTACATCTGCAGGCCTGCTTTGGGAGCCAGTATGGATGGATCCATATTGAGTGGAATGCCTGGCTTCAACAGGGGTCCGTGAGTGTACATCTGCAGGCCTGCTTTAGGAGCCAGTATGGATGGATCCATATTGAGTGGAAAGCCTGGCTTCAACAGGGGTCTGTGAGTGTACATCTGCAGGCCTGCTTTGGGAGCCAGTATGGATGGATCCATATTGAGTGGAAAGACTGGCTTCAACAGGGGTCCCTGAAGTACATCTGCAGGCCTGCTTTGTGAGCCAGTATGGATGGATCCATATTGAGTGGAAAGCCTGGCTTCAACAGGGGTCCGTGAATGTACATCTGCACGCCTGCTTTGGGAGCCACTATGGATGGATCCATATTGAGTGGACAACCTGGCTTCAACAGGGGTCCGTGAATGTACATCTGCAGGCCTGGCTTTGGGAGCCAGTATGGATAGATCCATATTGAGTGGAAAACCTGGCTTCAACAGGGGTCGGTGAATGTACATCTGCAGGCCTGCTTTGGGAGCCAGTGTGGGTGGATCCATATTGAGTGGAAAGCCTGGCTTCAACAGGGGTCCGTGAATGTACATCTGCAGGCCTGCTTTGGGAGCCAGTATGGATGGATCCATATTGAGTGGAAAGCCTGGCTTCAACAGGGTCTGTGAATGTACATCTGCAGGCCTGCTATGGGAGCCAGTATGGATGGATCCATATTGAGTGGAAAGCCTGGCTTCAACAGGGGTCCGTGAGTGTACATCTGCAGGCCTGCTATGGGAGCCAGTATGGATGGATCCATATTGAGTGGAAAGCCTGGCTTCAACAGTGGTCCATGAATGTATATCTGTAGGCCTGCTTTGGGAGCCAGTATGGATGGATCCATATTGAGTGGAAAGCCTGGCTTCAACAGGGGTCTGTGAGTGTACATCTGCAGGTCTGCTTTGGGAGCCAGTATGGATGGATCCATATTGAGTGAAAAGCCTGGCTTCAAAAGGGGTCCGTGAGTGTACATCTGCAGGCCTGCTTTGGGAGCCAGTATGGATGGATCCATATTGAGTGGAAAGCTTGGCTTCAACAGGGGTCCCTGAATGTACATCTGCAGGCCTGCTTTGTGAGCCAGTATGGATGGATCCATATTGAGTGAAAAGCCTGGCTTCAACAGGGGTCCGTGAATGTACATCTGCACGCCTGCTTTGGGAGCCAGTATGGATGGATCCATATTGAGTGGAAAGCCTGGCTTCAACAGGGGTCCGTGAATGTACATCTGCAGGCCTGGCTTTGGGAGCCAGTATGGATGGATCCATATTGAGTGGAAAACTTGGCTTTAACAGGGGTCGGTGAATGTACATCTGCAGGCCTGCTTTGGGAGCCAGTGTGGGAGGATCCATATTGAGTGGAGAGCCTGGCTTCAACAGGGGTCCCTGAATGTACATCTGCAGGCCTGCTTTGTGAGCCAGTATGGGTGGATCCATATTGAGAGGAGAGCCTGGCTTCAACTGGGGTCCGTGAATGTACATCTGCAGGCCTGCTTTGTGAGCCAGTATGGATGGATCCATATTGAGTGGCAAGCCTGGCTTCAACAGGGGTCTGTGAGTCTACATCTGCAGGAATGCTTTGGGAGCCAGTATGGATGGATCCATATTGAGTGGAGAGCCTGGCTTCAACAGGGTCTCTGAATGTAAATCTGCAGGCCTGCTTTGGGAGCCAGTATGGATGGATCCATATTGAGTGGAAAGCCTGGCTTCAACAGGGGACCCTGAATGAACATCTGCAGGCCTGCTTTTTGAGCCAGTATCGGTGGATCCATATTGAGTGGAAAGCCTGGCTTCAACAGGGGTCCCTAAATGTACATCTGCAGGCCTGCTTTGTGAGCCAGTATGGATGGATCCATATTGAGTGGAATGCCTGGCTTCAACAGGGGTCCGTGAATGTACATCTGCAGGCCTGCTTTGGGAGCCAGTATGGATGGAGCCATATTGAGTGGAAAGCCTCGCTTCAACAGGGGTCTGTGAATGTACATCTGCAGGCCTGGCTTTGGGAGCCAGTATGGATGGATCCATATTGAGTGGAAAGCCTGGCTTCAACAGGGGTCCGTGAATGTACATCTGCAGGCCTGCTTTGGGAGCCAGTATGGGTGGATCCATATTGAGTGGAGAGCCTGGCTTCATCAGGGGTCCCTGAATGTACATCTGCAGGCCTGCTTTGTGAGCCAGTATGGGTGGATCCATATTGAGTGGAGAGCCTGGCTTCAACCGGGGTCCGTGAATGTACATCTGCAGGCCTGCTTTGTGAGCCAGTATGGATGGATCCATATTGAGTGGAGAGCCTGGCTTCAACAGGGGTCCGTGAATGTACATCTGCAGGCCTGTTTGGGAGCCAGTATGGATGGATCCATATTGAGTGGAAAGCCTGGCTTCAACAGGGGTCCCTGAATGTACATCTACAGGCCTGCTTTGTGAGCCAGTATGGATGGATCCATATTGAGTGGAAAGCCTGGCTTCAACAGGGGTCCGTGAATGTACGTCTGCAGGCCTGCTTTGGGAGCCAGTATGGATGGATCCATATTGAGTGGAAAGCCTGGATTCAACAGGGGTCTGTGAATGTACATCTGCAGGCCTGCTTTGGGAGCCAGAATGGATGGATCCATATTGAGTGGAAAGCCTGGCTTCAACAGGGGTCCCTGAATGTACATCTGCAGGCCTGCTTTGTGAGCCAGTATGGATGGATCCATATTGAGTGGAAAGCCTGGCTTCAACAGGGGTCCGTGAATGTACATCTGCAGGCCTGGCTTTGGGAGCCAGTATGGATGGATCCATATTGAGTGGAAAACCTGGCTTCAACAGGGGTCGGTGAATGTACATCTGCAGGCCTGCTTTAGGAGCCAGTATGGATGGATCCATATTGAGTAGAAAGCCTGGCTTCAACAGGGGTCTGTGAGTGTACATCTGCACGCCTGCTTTGGGAGCCAGTATGGATGGATCCATATTGAGTTGAAAGCCTGGCTTCACCAGGGGTCTGTGAGTGTACATCTGCAGGCCTGCTTTGGGAGCCAGAATGGATGGATCCATATTGAGTGGAAAGCCTGGCTTCAACAGGTGTCCCTGAATTTACATCTGCAGGCCTGCTTGGTGAGCCAGTATGGATGGATCCATATTGAGTGGAAAGCCTGGCTTCAACAGGGGTCCGTGAATGTACATCTGCAGGCCTGCTTTGGGAGCCAGTATGGATGGATCCATATTGAGTGGAATGCCTGGCTTCAACAGGGGTCCGTGAGTGTACATCTGCAGGCCTGCTTTAGGAGCCAGTATGGATGGATCCATATTGAGTGGAAAGCCTGGCTTCAACAGGGGTCTGTGAGTGTACATCTGCAGGCCTGCTTTAGGAGCCAGTATGGATGGATCCATATTGAGTGGAAAGCCTGGCTTCAACAGGGGTCTGTGAGTGTACATCTGCAGGCCTGCTTTGGGAGCCAGTATGGATGGATCCATATTGAGTGGAATGCCTGGCTTCAACAGTGGTCTGTGAGTGTACATCTGCAGGCCTGCTTTGGGAGCCAGTATGGATGGATCCATATTGAGTGGAAAGCCTGGCTTCAACAGGGGTCTGTGAGTGTACATCTGCAGGTCTGCTTTGGGAGCCAGTATGGATGGATCCATATTGAGTGAAAAGCCTGGCTTCAAAAGGGGTCCGTGAGTGTACATCTGCAGGCCTGCTTTGGGAGCCAGTATGGATGGATCCATATTGAGTGGAAAGCCTGGCTTCAACAGGGGTCCCTAAATGTACATCTGCAGGCCTGCTTTGTGAGCCAGTATGGATGGATCCATATTGAGTGGAAAGCCTGGCTTCAACAGGGGTCCGTGAATGTACATCTGCACGCCTGTTTTGGGAGCCAGTATGGATGGATCCATATTGAGTGGAAAGCCTGGCTTCAACAGGGGTCCGTGAATGTACATCTGCAGGCCTGGCTTTGGGAGCCAGTATGGATGGATCCATATTGAGTGGAAAACTTGGCTTTAACAGGGGTCGGTGAATGTACATCTGCAGGCCTGCTTTGGGAGCCAGTGTGGGAGGATCCATATTGAGTGGAGAGCCTGGCTTCAACAGGGGTCCCTGAATGTACATCTGCAGGCCTGCTTTGTGAGCCAGTATGGGTGGATCCATATTGAGAGGAGAGCCTGGCTTCAACTGGGGTCCGTGAATATACATCTGCAGGCCTGCTTTATGAGCCAGTATGGATGGATCCATATTGAGTGGCAAGCCTGGCTTCAACAGGGGTCCGTGAGTATACATCTGCAGGAATGCTTTGAGAGCCAGTATGGATGGATCCATATTGAGTGGAGAGCCTGGCTTCAACAGGGTCTCTGAATGTACATCTGCAGGCCTGCTTTGGGAGCCAGTATGGATGGATCCATATTGAGTGGAAAGCCTGGCTTCAACAGGGGTCCGTGAATGTACATCTGCAGGCCTGGCTTTGGGAGCCAGGATGGATGGATCCATATTGAGTGGAAAACCTGGCTTCAACAGGGGTCGGTGAATGTACATCTGCAGGCCTGCTTTAGGAGCCAGTATGGATGGATCCATATTGAGTGGAAAGCCTGGCTTCAACACGGGTCTGTGAGTGTACATCTGCAGGCCTGCTTTGGGAGCCAGTATGGATGGATCCATATTGAGTGGAAAGCCTGGCTTCAACAGGGGTCTGTGAATGTACATCTGCAGGCCTGCTTTGGGAGCCAGTATGGATGGATCCATATTGAGTGGAAAGCCTGGCTTCAACAGGGGTCTGTGAATGTACATCTGCAGGCCTGCTTTGGGAGCCAGAATGAATGGATCCATATTGAGTGGAAAGCCTTGCTTCAACAGGGGTCCCTGAATGTACATCTGCAGGCCTGCTTTGTGAGCCAGTATGGATGGATCCATATTATGTGGAAAGCCTGGCTTCAACAGGGGTCCGTGAATGTACATCTGCAAGCCTGCTTTGGGAGCAAGTATGGATGGATCCATATTGAGTGGAATGCCTGGCTTCAACAGGGGTCCGTGAGTGTACATCTGCAGGCCTGCTTTGGGAGCCAGTATGGATGGATCCATATTGAGTGGAAAGCCTGGCTTCAACAGGGGTCCATGAGTGTACATCTGCAGGCCTGCTATGGGAGCCAGTATGGATGGATCCATATTGAGTGGAAAGCCTGGCTTCAATAGGGGTCCATGAATGTACACCTGCAGGCCTGCTTTGGGAGCCAGTATCGGTGGATCCATATTGAGTGAAAAGCCTGGCTTCAACAGGCGTCCCTGAATGTACATCTGCAGGCCTGCTTTGTGAGCCAGTATGGATGGATCCATATTGAGTGGAAAGCCTGGCTTCAACAGGGGTACGTGAATGTACATCTGCAGGCCTGCTTTGGGAGCCAGTATGGATGGATCCATATTGAGTGGAAAGCCTGGCTTCAACAGGGGTCCGTGAATGTACATCTGCAGGCCTGCTTTGTGAGCCAGTATGGATGGATCCATATTGAGTGGAGAGCCTGGCTTCAACAGGGGTCCGTGAATGTACATCTGCAGGCCTGCTTTGGGAGCCAGTATGGGTGGATCCATATTGAGTGGAGAGCCTGGCTTCATCAGGGGTCCGTGAATGTACATCTGCAGGCCTGCTTTGTGAGCCAGTATGGATGGATCCATATTGAGTGGAGAGCCTGGCTTCAACAGGGGTCCGTGAATGTACATCTGCAGGCCTGCTTTGTGACCCAGTATGGATGGATCCATATTGAGTGGAGAGCCTGGCTTCGACAGGGGTCCGTGAATGTACACCTGCAGGCCTGCTTTGGGAGCCAGTATGGGTGGATCCATAACGAGTGGAAAGCCTGGCTTCAACTGGGGTCCGTGAGTGTACATCTGCAGGCCTGCTTTGGGAGCCAGTATGGATGGATCCATATTGAGTGGAATGCCTGGCTTCAACAGGGGTCCGTGAGTTTACATCTGCAGGCCTGCTTTAGGAGCCAGTATGGATGGATCCATATTGAGTGGAAAGCCTGGCTTCAACAGGGGTCTTTGAATGTACATCTGCAGGCCTGCTTTGGGAGCCAGAATGGATGGATCCATATTGAGTGGAAAGCCTGGCTTCAACAGGGGTCTGTGAGTGTACATCTGCACGCCTGCTTTGGGAGCCAGTATGGATGGATCCATATTGAGTTGAAAGCCTGGCTTCACCAGGGGTCTGTGAGTGTACATCTGCAGGCCTGCTTTGGGAGCCAGAATGGATGGATCCATATTGAGTGGAAAGCCTGGCTTCAACAGGTGTCCCTGAATTTACATCTGCAGGCCTGCTTTGTGAGCCAGTATGGATGGATCCATATTGAGTGGAAAGCCTGGCTTCAACAGGGGTCCGTGAATGTACATCTGCAGGCCTGCTTTGGGAGCCAGTATGGATGGATCCATATTGAGTGGAATGCCTGGCTTCAACAGGGGTCCGTGAGTGTACATCTGCAGGCCTGCTTTAGGAGCCAGTATGGATGGATCCATATTGAGTGGAAAGCCTGGCTTCAACAGGGGTCTGTGAGTGTACATCTGCAGGCCTGCTTTGGGAGCCAGTATGGATGGATCCATATTGAGTGGAAAGACTGGCTTCAACAGGGGTCCCTGAAGTACATCTGCAGGCCTGCTTTGTGAGCCAGTATGGATGGATCCATATTGAGTGGAAAGCCTGGCTTCAACAGGGGTCCGTGAATGTACATCTGCACGCCTGCTTTGGGAGCCACTATGGATGGATCCATATTGAGTGGACAACCTGGCTTCAACAGGGGTCCGTGAATGTACATCTGCAGGCCTGGCTTTGGGAGCCAGTATGGATAGATCCATATTGAGTGGAAAACCTGGCTTCAACAGGGGTCGGTGAATGTACATCTGCAGGCCTGCTTTGGGAGCCAGTGTGGGTGGATCCATATTGAGTGGAAAGCCTGGCTTCAACAGGGGTCCGTGAATGTACATCTGCAGGCCTGCTTTGGGAGCCAGTATGGATGGATCCATATTGAGTGGAAAGCCTGGCTTCAACAGGGTCTGTGAATGTACATCTGCAGGCCTGCTATGGGAGCCAGTATGGATGGATCCATATTGAGTGGAAAGCCTGGCTTCAACAGGGGTCCGTGAGTGTACATCTGCAGGCCTGCTATGGGAGCCAGTATGGATGGATCCATATTGAGTGGAAAGCCTGGCTTCAACAGTGGTCCATGAATGTATATCTGCAGGCCTGCTTTGGGAGCCAGTATGGATGGATCCATATTGAGTGGAAAGCCTGGCTTCAACAGGGGTCCGTGAGTGTACATCTGCAGGTCTGCTTTGGGAGCCAGTATGGATGGATCCATATTGAGTGAAAAGCCTGGCTTCAAAAGGGGTCCGTGAGTGTACATCTGCAGGCCTGCTTTGGGAGCCAGTATGGATGGATCCATATTGAGTGGAAAGCTTGGCTTCAACAGGGGTCCCTGAATGTACATCTGCAGGCCTGCTTTGTGAGCCAGTATGGATGGATCCATATTGAGTGGAAAGCCTGGCTTCAACAGGGGTCCGTGAATGTACATCTGCACGCCTGCTTTGGGAGCCAGTATGGATGGATCCATATTGAGTGGAAAGCCTGGCTTCAACAGGGGTCCGTGAATGTACATCTGCAGGCCTGGCTTTGGGAGCCAGTATGGATGGATCCATATTGAGTGGAAAACTTGGCTTTAACAGGGGTCGGTGAATGTACATCTGCAGGCCTGCTTTGGGAGCCAGTGTGGGAGGATCCATATTGAGTGGAGAGCCTGGCTTCAACAGGGGTCCCTGAATGTACATCTGCAGGCCTGCTTTGTGAGCCAGTATGGGTGGATCCATATTGAGAGGAGAGCCTGGCTTCAACTGGGGTCCGTGAATGTACATCTGCAGGCCTGCTTTGTGAGCCAGTATGGATGGATCCATATTGAGTGGCAAGCCTGGCTTCAACAGGGGTCCGTGAGTCTACATCTGCAGGAATGCTTTGGGAGCCAGTATGGATGGATCCATATTGAGTGGAGAGCCTGGCTTCAACAGGGTCTCTGAATGTACATCTGCAGGCCTGCTTTGGGAGCCAGTATGGATGGATCCATATTGAGTGGAAAGCCTGGCTTCAACAGGGGACCCTGAATGAACATCTGCAGGCCTGCTTTTTGAGCCAGTATCGGTGGATCCATATTGAGTGGAAAGCCTGGCTTCAACAGGGGTCCCTAAATGTACATCTGCAGGCCTGCTTTGTGAGCCAGTATGGATGGATCCATATTGAGTGGAATGCCTGGCTTCAACAGGGGTCCGTGAATGTACATCTGCAGGCCTGCTTTGGGAGCCAGTATGGATGGATCCATATTGAGTGGAAAGCCTCGCTTCAACAGGGGTCTGTGAATGTACATCTGCAGGCCTGGCTTTGGGAGCCAGTATGGATGGATCCATATTGAGTGGAAAGCCTGGCTTCAACAGGGGTCCGTGAATGTACATCTGCAGGCCTGCTTTGGGAGCCAGTATGGGTGGATCCATATTGAGTGGAGAGCCTGGCTTCATCAGGGGTCCCTGAATGTACATCTGCAGGCCTGCTTTGTGAGCCAGTATGGGTGGATCCATATTGAGTGGAGAGCCTGGCTTCAACCGGGGTCCGTGAATGTACATCTGCAGGCCTGCTTTGTGAGCCAGTATGGATGGATCCATATTGAGTGGAAAGCCTGGCTTCAACAGGGGTCCGTGAATGTACATCTGCAGGCCTGTTTGGGATCCAGTATGGATGGATCCATATTGAGTGGAAAGCCTGGCTTCAACAGGGGTCCCTGAATGTACATCTACAGGCCTGGTTTGTGAGCCAGTATGGATGGATCCATATTGAGTGGAAAGCCTGGCTTCAACAGGGGTCCGTGAATGTACATCTGCAGGCCTGCTTTGGGAGCCAGTATGGATGGATCCATATTGAGTGGAAAGCCTGGATTCAACAGGGGTCTGTGAATGTACATCTGCAGGCCTGCTTTGGGAGCCAGAATGGATGGATCCATATTGAGTGGAAAGCCTGGCTTCAACAGGGGTCCCTGAATGTACATCTGCAGGCCTGCTTTGTGAGCCAGTATGGATGGATCCATATTGAGTGGAAAGCCTGGCTTCAACAGGGGTCCGTGAATGTACATCTGCAGGCCTGGCTTTGGGAGCCAGTATGGATGGATCCATATTGAGTGGAAAACCTGGCTTCAACAGGGGTCGGTGAATGTACATCTGCAGGCCTGCTTTAGGAGCCAGTATGGATGGATCCATATTGAGTAGAAAGCCTGGCTTCAACAGGGGTCTGTGAGTGTACATCTGCACGCCTGCTTTGGGAGCCAGTATGGATGGATCCATATTGAGTTGAAAGCCTGGCTTCACCAGGGGTCTGTGAGTGTACATCTGCAGGCCTGCTTTGGGAGCCAGAATGGATGGATCCATATTGAGTGGAAAGCCTGGCTTCAACAGGTGTCCCTGAATTTACATCTGCAGGCCTGCTTGGTGAGCCAGTATGGATGGATCCATATTGAGTGGAAAGCCTGGCTTCAACAGGGGTCCGTGAATGTACATCTGCAGGCCTGCTTTGGGAGCCAGTATGGATGGATCCATATTGAGTGGAATGCCTGGCTTCAACAGGGGTCCGTGAGTGTACATCTGCAGGCCTGCTTTAGGAGCCAGTATGGATGGATCCATATTGAGTGGAAAGCCTGGCTTCAACAGGGGTCTGTGAGTGTACATCTGCAGGCCTGCTTTAGGAGCCAGTATGGATGGATCCATATTGAGTGGAAAGCCTGGCTTCAACAGGGGTCTGTGAGTGTACATCTGCAGGCCTGCTTTGGGAGCCAGTATGGATGGATCCATATTGAGTGGAATGCCTGGCTTCAACAGGGGTCCGTGAGTGTACATCTGCAGGCCTGCTTTAGGAGCCAGTATGGATGGATCCATATTGAGTGGAAAGCCTGGCTTCAACAGTGGTCTGTGAGTGTACATCTGCAGGCCTGCTTTGGGAGCCAGTATGGATGGATCCATATTGAGTGGAAAGCCTGGCTTCAACAGGGGTCTGTGAATGTACATCTGCAGGCCTGCTTTGGGAGACAGTATGGATGGATCCATATTGAGTGGAAAGCCTGGCTTCAACAGGGGTCTGTGAATGTACATCTGCAGGACTGCTTTGGGAGCCAGAATGGATGGATCCATATTGAGTGGGAAGCCTGGCTTCAACAGGGGTCCCTGAATGTACATCTGCAGGACTGCTTTGTGAGCCAGTATGGATGGATCCATATTTAGTGGAAAGCCTGGCTTCAACAGGGATCCGTGAATGTACATCTGCAGGCCTGGCTTTGGGAGCCAGGATGGATGGATCCATATTGAGTGGAAAACCTGGCTTCAACAGGGGTCGGTGAATGTACATCTGCAGGCCTGCTTTAGGAGCCAGTATGGATGGATCCATATTATGTGGAAAGCCTGGCTTCAACAAGGGTCCGTGAATGTACATCTGCAGGCCTGCTTTGGGAGCAAGTATGGATGGATCCATATTGAGTGGAATGCCTGGCTTCAACAGGGGTCCGTGAGTGTACATCTGCAGGCCTGCTTTGGGAGCCAGTATGGATGGACCCATATTGAGTGGAAAGCCTGGCTTCAACAGGGGTCCATGAGTGTACATCTGCAGGCCTGCTATGGGAGCCAGTATGGATGGATCCATATTGAGTGGAAAGCCTGGCTTCAGCAGGGTCTCTGAATGTACATCTGCAGGCCTGCTTTGGGAGCCAGTATGGATGGATCCATATTGAGTGGAAAGCCTGGCTTCAAAAGGGGTCCCTGAATGTACATCTGCAGGCCTGCTTTGGGAGCCAGTATGGATTGATCCATATTGAGTGGAAAGCCTGGCTTCAACAGGGGTCTGTGAATGTACATCTGCAGGCCTGCTTTGGGAGCCAGTATGGATGGATCCATATTGAGTGGAAAGCCTGGCTTCAACAGGGGTCCGTGAGTGTACATCTGCAGGCCTGCTTTGGGAGCCAGTATGGATGGATCCATATTGAGTGGAAAGCCTGGCTTCAACAGGGGTCTGTGAATGTACATCTGCAGGCCTGCTTTGAGAGCCAGTATGGATGGATCTATATTGAGTGGAAAGCCTGGCTTCAACAGGGGTCCATGAGTGTACATCTGCAGGCCTGCTATGGGAGCCAGTATGGATGGATCCATATTGAGTGGAAAGCCTGGCTTCAACAGTGGTCCGTGAATGTATATCTGCAGGCCTGCTTTGGGAGCCAGTATGGATGGATCCATATTGAGTGGAAAGCCTGGCTTCAACAGGGGTCTGTGAGTGTACATCTGCAGGCCTGCTTTGGGAGCCAGTATGGATGGATCCATAATGAGTGAAAAGCCTGGCTTCAAAAGGGGTCAGTGAGTGTACATCTGCAGGCCTGCTTTGGGAGCCAGTATGGATGGATCCATTTTGAGTGGAAAGCCTGGCTTCAACAGGGGTCCCTGAATGTACATCTGCAGGCCTGCTTTGTGAGCCAGTATGGATGGATCCATATTGAGTGGAAAGCCTGGCTTCAACAGGGGTCCGTGAATGTACATCTGCACGCCTGCTTTGGGAGCCAGTATGGATGGATCCATATTGAGTGGAAAGCCTGGCTTCAACAGGGGTCGGTGAATGTACATCTGCAGGCCTGCTTTGGGAGCCAGTGTGGGAGGATCCATATTGAGTGGAGAGCCTGGCTTCAACAGGGGTCCCTGAATGTACATCTGCAGGCCTGCTTTGTGAGCCAGTATGGGTGGATCCATATTGAGTGGAGAGCCTGGCTTCAACTGGGGTCCGTGAATGTACATCTGCAGGCCTGCTTTGTGAGCCAGTATGGATGGATCCATATTGAGTGGAAAGCCTGGCTTCAACAGGGGTCCGTGAATGTACATCTGCACGCCTGCTTTGGGAGCCAGTATGGATGGATCCATATTGAGTGGACAACCTGGCTTCAACAGGGGTCCGTGAATGTACATCTGCAGGCCTGGCTTTGGGAGCCAGTATGGATAGATCCATATTGAGTGGAAAACCTGGCTTCAACAGGGGTCGGTGAATGTACATCTGCAGGCCTGCTTTGGGAGCCAGTGTGGGTGGATCCATATTGAGTGGAAAGCCTGGCTTCAACAGGGGTCGTGAATGTACATCTGCAGGCCTGCTTTGGGAGCCAGTATGGATGGATCCATATTGAGTGGAAAGCCTGGCTTCAACAGGGTCTGTGAATGTACATCTGCAGGCCTGCTATAGGAGCCAGTATGGATGGATCCATATTGAGTGGAAAGCCTGGCTTCAACAGGGGTCCGTGAGTGTACATCTGCAGGCCTGCTATGGGAGCCAGTATGGATGGATCCATATTGAGTGGAAAGCCTGGCTTCAACAGTGGTCCATGAATGTATATCTGCAGGCCTGCTTTGGGAGCCAGTATGGATGGATCCATATTGAGTGGAAAGCCTGGCTTCAACAGGGGTCTGTGAGTGTACATCTGCAGGTCTGCTTTGGGAGCCAGTATGGATGGATCCATATTGAGTGAAAAGCCTGGCTTCAAAAGGGGTCCGTGAGTGTACATCTGCAGGCCTGCTTTGGGAGCCAGTATGGATGGATCCATATTGAGTGGAAAGCCTGGCTTCAACAGGGGTCCCTAAATGTACATCTGCAGGCCTGCTTTGTGAGCCAGTATGGATGGATCCATATTGAGTGGAAAGCCTGGCTTCAACAGGGGTCCGTGAATGTACATCTGCACGCCTGTTTTGGGAGCCAGTATGGATGGATCCATATTGAGTGGAAAGCCTGGCTTCAACAGGGGTCCGTGAATGTACATCTGCAGGCCTGGCTTTGGGAGCCAGTATGGATGGATCCATATTGAGTGGAAAACTTGGCTTTAACAGGGGTCGGTGAATGTACATCTGCAGGCCTGCTTTGGGAGCCAGTGTGGGAGGATCCATATTGAGTGGAGAGCCTGGCTTCAACAGGGGTCCCTGAATGTACATCTGCAGGCCTGCTTTGTGAGCCAGTATGGGTGGATCCATATTGAGAGGAGAGCCTGGCTTCAACTGGGGTCCGTGAATGTACATCTGCAGGCCTGCTTTGTGAGCCAGTATGGATGGATCCATATTGAGTGGCAAGCCTGGCTTCAACAGGGGTCCGTGAGTATACATCTGCAGGAATGCTTTGGGAGCCAGTATGGATGGATCCATATTGAGTGGAGAGCCTGGCTTCAACAGGGTCTCTGAATGTACATCTGCAGGCCTGCTTTGGGAGCCAGTATGGATGGATCCATATTGAGTGGAAAGCCTGGCTTCAACAGGGGTCTGTGAATGTACATCTGCAGGCCTGGCTTTGGGAGCCAGGATGGATGGATCCATATTGAGTGGAAAACCTGGCTTCAACAGGGGTCGGTGAATGTACATCTGCAGGCCTGCTTTAGGAGCCAGTATGGATGGATCCATATTGAGTGGAAAGCCTGGCTTCAACAGGGGTCTGTGAGTGTACATCTGCAGGCCTGCTTTGGGAGCCAGTATGGATGGATCCATATTGAGTGGAAAGCCTGGCTTCAACAGGGGTCTGTGAATGCACATCTGCAGGCCTGCTTTGGGAGCCAGTATGGATGGATCCATATTGAGTGGAAAGCCTGGCTTCAACAGGGGTCTGTGAATGTACATCTGCAGGCCTGCTTTGGGAGCCAGAATGAATGGATCCATATTGAGTGGAAAGCCTTGCTTCAACAGGGGTCCCTGAATGTACATCTGCAGGCCTGCTTTGTGAGCCAGTATGGATGGATCCATATTATGTGGAAAGCCTGGCTTCAACAGGGGTCCGTGAATGTACATCTGCAAGCCTGCTTTGGGAGCAAGTATGGATGGATCCATATTGAGTGGAATGCCTGGCTTCAACAGGGGTCCGTGAGTGTACATCTGCAGGCCTGCTTTGGGAGCCAGTATGGATAGATCCATATTGAGTGGAAAGCCTGGCTTCAACAGGGGTCCATGAGTGTACATCTGCAGGCCTGCTATGGGAGCCAGTATGGATGGATCCATATTGAGTGGAAAGCCTGGCTTCAATAGGGGTCCATGAATGTACACCTGCAGGCCTGCTTTGGGAGCCAGTATCGGTGGAACCATATTGAGTGGAAAGCCTGGCTTCAACAGGCGTCCCTGAATGTACATCTGCAGGCCTGCTTTGGGAGCCAGTATGGATGGATCCATATTGAGTGGAAAGTCAGGCTTCAACAGGGGTACGTGAATGTACATCTGCAGGCCTGCTTTGGGAGCCAGTATGGATGGATCCATATTGAGTGGAAAGCCTGGCTTCAACAGGGGTCCGTGAATGTACATCTGCAGGCCTGCTTTGTGAGCCAGTATGGATGGATCCATATTGAGTGGAGAGCCTGGCTTCAACAGGGGTCCGTGAATGTACATCTGCAGGCCTGCTTTGTGACCCAGTATGGATGGATCCATATTGAGTGGAGAGCCTGGCTTCGACAGGGGTCCGTGAATGTACACCTGCAGGACTGCTTTGGGAGCCAGTATGGGTGGATCCCTAACGAGTGGAAAGCCTGGCTTCAACTGGGGTCCGTGAGTGTACATCTGCAGGCCTGCTTTGGGAGCCAGTATGGATGGATCCATATTGAGTGGAATGCCTGGATTCAACAGGGGTCCGTGAGTTTACATCTGCAGGCCTGCTTTAGGAGCCAGTATGGATGGATCCATATTGAGTGGAAAGCCTGGCTTCAACAGGGGTCTGTGAGTGTACATCTGCAGGCCTGCTTTGGGAGCCAGTATGGATGGATCCATATTGAGTGGAAAGCCTGGCTTCAACAGGGGTCTGTGAATGTACGTCTGCAGGCCTGCTTTGGGAGCCAGAATGGATGGATCCATATTGAGTGGAAAGCCTGGCTTCAACAGGGGTCCCTGAATGTACATCTGCAGGCCTGCTTTGTGAGCCAGTATGGATGGATCCATATTGAGTGGAAAGCCTGGCTTCAACAGGGGTCCGTGAATGTACATCTTTAGGCCTGGCTTTGGGAGCCAGTATGGATGGATCCATATTGAGTGGAAAGCCTGGCTTCAACAGGGGTCTGTGAGTGTACATCTGCACGCCTGCTTTGGGAGCCAGTATGGATGGATCCATATTGAGTTGAAAGCCTGGCTTCACCAGGGGTCTGTGAGTGTACATCTGCAGGCCTGCTTTGGGAGCCAGAATGGATGGATCCATATTGAGTGGAAAGCCTGGCTTCAACAGGTGTCCCTAAATTTACATCTGCAGGCCTGCTTTGTGAGCCAGTATGGATGGATCCATATTGAGTGGAAAGCCTGGCTTCAACAGGGGTCCGTGAATGTACATCTGCAGGCCTGCTTTGGGAGCCAGTATGGATGGATCCATATTGAGTGGAATGCCTGGCTTCAACAGGGGTCCGTGAGTGTACATCTGCAGGCCTGCTTTAGGAGCCAGTATGGATGGATCCATATTGAGTGGAAAGACTGGCTTCAACAGGGGTCCCTGAAGTACATCTGCAGGCCTGCTTTGTGAGGCAGTATGGATGGATCCATATTGAGTGGAAAGCCTGGCTTCAACAGGGGTCCGTGAATGTACATCTGCACGCCTGTTTTGGGAGCCACTATGGATGGATCCATATTGAGTGGACAACCTGGCTTCAACAGGGGTTCGTGAATGTACATCTGCAGGCCTGGCTTTGGGAGCCAGTATGGATAGATCCATATTGAGTGGAAAACCTGGCTTCAACAGGGGTCGGTGAATGTACATCTGCAGGCCTGCTTTGGGAGCCAGTGTGGGTGGATCCATATTGAGTGGAAAGCCTGGCTTCAACAGGGGTCCGTGAATGTACATCTGCAGGCCTGCTTTGGGAGCCAGTATGGATGGATCCATATTGAGTGGAAAGCCTGGCTTCAACAGGGTCTGTGAATGTACATCTGCAGGCCTGCTATGGGAGCCAGTATGGATGGATCCATATTGAGTGGAAAGCCTGGCTTCAACAGGGGTCCGTGAGTGTACATCTGCAGGCCTGCTATGGGAGCCAGTATGGATGGATCCATATTGAGTGGAAAGCCTGGCTTCAACAGTGGTCCATGAATGTATATCTGCAGGCCTGCTTTGGGAGCCAGTATGGATGGATCCATATTGAGTGGAAAGCCTGGCTTCAACAGGGGTCTGTGAGTGTACATCTGCAGGTCTGCTTTGGGAGCCAGGATGGATGGATCCATATTGAGTGAAAAGCCTGGCTTCAAAAGGGGTCCGTGAGTATACATCTGCAGGCCTGCTTTGGGAGACAGTATGGATGGATCCATATTGAGTGGAAAGCCTGGCTTCAACAGGGGTCCCTGAATGTACATCTGCAGGCCTGCTTTGTGAGCCAGTATGGATGGATCCATATTGAGTGGAAAGCCTGGCTTCAACAGGGGTCCGTGAATGTACATCTGCACGCCTGCTTTGGGAGTCTGGGAGTCAGTATGGATGGATCCATATTGAGTGGAAAGCCTGGCTTCAACAGGGGTCCATGAATGTACATCTGCAGGCCTGGCTTTGGGAGCCAGTATGGATGGATCCATATTGAGTGGAAAACTTGTCTTTAACAGGGGTCGGTGAATGTACATCTGCAGGCCTGCTTTGGGAGCCAGTGTGGGAGGATCCATATTGAGTGGAGAGCCTGGCTTCAACAGGGTTCCCTGAATGTACATCTGCAGGCCTGCTTTGTGAGCCAGTATGGGTGGATCCATATTGAGAGGAGAGCCTGGCTTCAACTGGGGTCCGTGAATGTACATCTGCAGGCCTGCTTTGTGAGCCAGTATGGATGGATCCATATTGAGTGGCAAGCCTGGCTTCAACAGGGGTCCGTGAGTATACATCTGCAGGAATGCTTTGGGAGCCAGTATGGATGGATCCATATTGAGTGGAGAGCCTGGCTTCAACAGGGTCTCTGAATGTACATCTGCAGGCCTGCTTTGGGAGCCAGTATGGATGGATCCATATTGAGTGGAAAGCCTGGCTTCAACAGGGGACCCTGAATGAACATCTGCAGGCCTGCTTTTTGAGCCAGTATCGGTGGATCCATATTGAGTGGAAAGCCTGGCTTCAACAGGGGTCCCTAAATGTACATCTGCAGGCCTGCTTTGTGAGCCAGTATGGATGGATCCATATTGAGTGGAATGCCTGGCTTCAACAGGGGTCCGTGAATGTACATCTGCAGGCCTGCTTTGGGAGCCAGTATGGATGGATCCATATTGAGTGGAAAGCCTCGCTTCAACAGGGGTCTGTGAATGTACATCTGCAGGCCTGGCTTTGGGAGCCAGTATGGATGGATCCATATTGAGTGGAAAGCCTGGCTTCAACAGGGGTCCGTGAATGTACATCTGCAGGCCTGCTTTGGGAGCCAGTATGGGTGGATCCATATTGAGTGGAGAGCCTGGCTTCATCAGGGGTCCCTGAATGTACATCTGCAGGCCTGCTTTGTGAGCCAGTATGGGTGGATCCATATTGAGTGGAGAGCCTGGCTTCAACCGGGGTCCGTGAATGTACATCTGCAGGCCTGCTTTGTGAGCCAGTATGGATGGATCCATATTGAGTGGAGAGCCTGGCTTCAACAGGGGTCCGTGAATGTACATCTGCAGGCCTGTTTGGGAGCCAGTATGGATGGATCCATATTGAGTGGAAAGCCTGGCTTCAACAGGGGTCCCTGAATGTACATCTACAGGCGTGCTTTGTGAGCCAGTATGGATGGATCCATATTGAGTGGAAAGCCTGGCTTCAACAGGGGTCCGTGAATGTACATCTGCAGGCCTGCTTTGGGAGCCAGTATGGATAGATCCATATTGAGTGGAAACCCTGGCTTCAACAGGGGTCCGTGAATGTACATCTGCAGGCCTGGCTTTGGGAGCCAGTATGGATGGATCCATATTGAGTGGAAAGCCTGGCTTCCACAGGGGTCCGTGAATGTACATCTGCAGGCCTGCTTTGGGAGCCAGTATGGGTGGATCCATATTGAGTGGAGAGCCTGGCTTCATCAGGGGTCCCTCAATGTACATCTGCAGGCCTGCTTTGTGAGCCAGTATGGGTGGATCCATATTGAGTGGAGAGCCTGGCTTCAACCGGGGTCCGTGAATGTACATCTGCAGGCCTGCTTTGTGAGCCAGTATGGATGGATCCATATTGAGTGGAAAGCCTGGCTTCAACAGGGGTCCGTGAATGTACATCTGCAGGCCTGCTTTGGGAGCCAGTATGGATGGATCCATATTGAGTGGAGAGCCTGGCTTCAACAGGGGTCCGTGAATGTACACCTGCAGGCCTCCTTTGGGAGCCAGTATGGATGGATCCATATTGAGTGGAAAGCCTGGCTTCAACAGTGGTCTGTGAGTGTACATCTGCAGGCCTGCTTTGGGAGCCAGTATGGATGGATCCATATTGAGTGGAAAGCCTGGCTTCAACAGGGGTCTGTGAATGTACATCTGCAGGCCTACTTTGGGAGCCAGTATGGATGGATCCATATTGAGTGGAAAGCCTGGCTTCAACAGGGGTCTGTGAATGTACATCTGCAGGACTGCTTTGGGAGCCAGAATGGATGGATCCATATTGAGTGGGAAGCCTGGCTTCAACAGGGGTCCCTGAATGTACATCTGCAGGACTGCTTTGTGAGCCAGTATGGATGGATCCATATTTAGTGGAAAGCCTGGCTTCAACAGGGGTCCGTGAATGTACATCTGCAGGCCTGGCTTTGGGAGCCAGGATGGATGGATCCATATTGAGTGGAAAACCCGGCTTCAACAGGGGTCGGTGAATGTACATCTGCAGGCCTGCTTTAGGAGCCAGCATGGATGGATCCATATTGAGTGGAAAGCCTGGCTTCAACAGGGGTCTGTGAGTGTACATCTGCAGGCCTGCTTTGGGAGCCAGTATGGATGGATCCATATTGAGTGGAAAGCCTGGCTTCAACAGGGGTCTGTGAATGTACATCTGCAGGCCTGCTTTGGGAGCCAGTATGGATGGATCAATATTGAGTGGAAAGCCTGGCTTCAAAAGGGGTCTGTGAATGTACATCTGCAGGCCTGCTTTGGGAGCCAGAATGGATGGATCCATATTGAGTGGAAAGCCTGGCTTCAGCAGGGGTCCCTGAATGTACATCTGCAGGCCTGCTTTGTGAGCCAGTATGGATGGATCCATATTATGTGGAAAGCCTGGCTTCAACAGGGGTCCGTGAATGTACATCTGCAGGCCTGCTTTGAGAGCAAGTATGGATGGATCCATATTGAGTGGAATGCCAGGCTTCAACAGGGGTCCGTGAGTGTACATCTGCAGGCCTGCTTTGGGAGCCAGTATGGATGGACCCATATTGAGTGGAAAGCCTGGCTTCAACAGGGGTCCATGAGTGTACATCTGCAGGCCTGCTATGGGAGCCTGTATGGATGGATCCATATTGAGTGGAAAGCCTGGCTTCAGCAGGGTCTCTGAATGTACATCTGCAGGCCTGCTTTGGGAGCCAGTATGGATGGATCCATATTGAGTGGAAAGCCTGGCTTCAAAAGGGGTCCCTGAATGTACATCTGCAGGCCTGGCTTTGGGAGCCAGTATGGATGGATCCATAATGAGTGGAAAGCCTTGCTTCAACAGGGGTCCGTGAATGTACATCTGCAGGCCTGCTTTGGAGCCAGTATGGGTGGATCCATATTTAGTGGAGAGCCTGGCTTCAACCGGGGTCCGTGAATGTACATCTGCAGGCCTGCTTTGTGAGCCAGTATGGATGGATCCATATTGAGTGGAGAGCCTGGCTTCAACAGGGGTCCGTAAATGTACACCTGCAGGCCTGCTTTGGGAGCCAGTATGGGTGGATCCATAACGAGTGGAAAGCCTGGCTTCAACTGGGGTCCGTGAGTGTACATCTGCAGGCCTGCTTTGGGAGCCAGTATGGATGGATCCATATTGAGTGGAATGCCTGGCTTCAACAGGGGTCCGTGAGTGTACATCTGCAGGCCTGCTTTAGGAGCCAGTATGGATGGATCCATATTGAGTGGAAAGCCTGGCTTCAACAGGGGTCTGTGAGTGTACATCTGCAGGCCTGCTTTGGGAGCCAGTATGGATGGATCCATATTGAGTGGAAAGCCTGGCTTCAATAGGGGTCTGTGAATGTACATCTGCAGGCCTGCTTTGGGAGCCAGAATGGATGGATCCATATTGAGTGGAAAGCCTGGCTTCAACAGGGGTCCCTGAATGTACATCTGCAGGCCTGCTTTGTGAGCCTGTATGGATGGATCCATATTGAGTGGAAAGCCTGGCTTCAACAGGGGTCCGTGAATGTACATTTGCAGGCCTGGTTTTGGGAGCCAGTATGGATGGATCCATATTGAGTGGAAAACCTGGCTTCAACAGGGGTCGGTGAATGTACATCTGCAGGCCTGCTTTAGGAGCCAGTATGGATGGATCCATATTGAGTAGAAAGCCTGGCTTCAACAGGGGTCTGTGAGTGTACATCTGCACGCCTGCTTTGGGAGCCAGTATGGATGGATCCATATTGAGTTGAAAGCCTGGCTTCACCAGGGGTCTGTGAGTGTACATCTGCAGGCCTGCTTTGGGAGCCAGAATGGATGGATCCATATTGAGTGGAAAGCCTGGCTTCAACAGGTGTCCCTGAATTTACATCTGCAGGCCTGCTTTGTGAGCCAGTATGGATGGATCCATATTGAGTGGAAAGCCTGGCTTCAACAGGGGTCCGTGAATGTACATCTGCAGGCCTGCTTTGGGAGCCAGTATGGATGGATCCATCTTGAGTGGAATGCCTGGCTTCAACAAGGGTCCGTGAGTGTACATCTGCAGGCCTGCTTTAGGAGCCAGTATGGATGGATCCATATTGAGTGGAAAGCCTGGCTTCAACAGGGGTCTGTGAGTGTACATCTGCAGGCCTGCTTTGGGAGCCAGTATGGATGGATCCAAATTGAGTGGAATGCCTGGCTTCAACAGGGGTCCGTGAGTGTACATCTGCAGGCCTGCTTTAGGAGCCAGTATGGATGGATCCATATTGAGTGGAAAGCCTGGCTTCAACAGTGGTCTGTGAGTGTACATCTGCAGGCCTGCTTTGGGAGCCAGTATGGATGGATCCATATTGAGTGGAAAGCCTGGCTTCAACAGGGGTCTGTGAATGTACATCTGCAGGCCTGCTTTGGGAGACAGTATGGATGGATCCATATTGAGTGGAAAGCCTGGCTTCAACAGGGGTCTGTGAATGTACATCTGCAGGACTGCTTTGGGAGCCAGAATGGATGGATCCATATTGAGTGGGAAGCCTGGCTTCAACAGGGGTCCCTGAATGTACATCTGCAGGACTGCTTTGTGAGCCAGTATGGATGGATCCATATTTAGTGGAAAGCCTGGCTTCAACAGGGGTCCGTGAATGTACATCTGCAGGCCTGCTTTGGGAGCCAGTATGGATGGATCCATATTGAGTGAAAAGCCTGGCTTCAACAGGGGTCTGTGAATGTACATCTGCAGGCCTGCTTTGGGAGCCAGTATGGATGGATCCATATTGACTGGAAAGCCTGACTTCAACAGGGGTCTGTGAATGTACATCTGCAGGCCTGCTTTGGGAGCCAGAATGGATGGATCCATATTGAGTGGAAAGCCTGGCTTCAACAGGGGTCCCTGAATGTACATCTGCAGGCCTGCTTTGTGAGCCAGTATGGATGGATCCATATTATGTGGAAAGCCTGGCTTCAACAGGGGTCCGTGAATGTACATCTGCAGGCCTGCTTTGGGAGCAAGTATGGATGGATCCATATTGAGTGGAATGCCTGGCTTCAACAGGGGTCCGTGAGTGTACATCTGCAGGCCTGCTTTGGGAGCCAGTATGGATGGACCCATATTGAGTGGAAAGCCTGGCTTCAACAGGGGTCCATGAGTGTACATCTGCAGGCCTGCTATGGGAGCCAGTATGGATGGATCCATATTGAGTGGAAAGCCTGGCTTCAGCAGGGTCTCTGAATGTACATCTGCAGGCCTGCTTTGGGAGCCAGTATGGATGGATCCATATTGAGTGGAAAGCCTGGCTTCAAAAGGGGTCCCTGAATGTACATCTGCAGGCCTGCTTTAGGAGCCAGTATGGATGGATCCATATTGAGTGGAAAGCCTGGCTTCAACAGGGGTCTGTGAGTGTACATCTGCAGGCCTGCTTTGGGAGCCAGTATGGATGGATCCATATTGAGTGGAATGCCTGGCTTCAACAGGGGTCCGTGAATGTACATCTGCAGGCCTGCTTTGGGAGCCAGTATGGATGGATCCATATTGAGTGGAAAGCCTGGCTTCAACAGGGGTCTGTGAATGTACATCTGCAGGCCTGCTTTGAGAGCCAGTATGGATGGATCCATATTGAGTGGAAAGCCTGGCTTCAACAGGGGTCCATGAGTGTACATCTGCAGGCCTGCTATGGGAGCCAGTATGGATGGATCCATATTGAGTGGAAAGCCTGGCTTCAACAGTGGTCCGTGAATGTATATCTGCAGGCCTGCTTTGGGAGCCAGTATGGATGGATCCATATTGAGTGGAAAGCCTGGCTTCAACAGGGGTCTGTGAGTGTACATCTGCAGGCCTGCTTTGGGAGCCAGTATGGATGGATCCATATTGAGTGAAAAGCCTGGCTTCAAAAGGGGTCCGTGAGTGTACATCTGCAGGCCTGCTTTGGGAGCCAGTATGGATGGATCCATATTTAGTGGAGAGCCTGGCTTCAACCGGGGTCCGTGAATGTACATCTGCAGGCCTGCTTTGTGAGCCAGTATGGATGGATCCATATTGAGTGGAGAGCCTGGCTTCAACAGGGGTCCGTGAATGTACATCTGCAGGCCTGCTTTGTGACCCAGTATGGATGGATCCATATTGAGTGGAGAGCCTGGCTTCGACAGGGGTCCGTAAATGTACACCTGCAGGCCTGCTTTGGGAGCCAGTATGGGTGGATCCATAACGAGTGGAAAGCCTGGCTTCAACTGGGGTCCGTGAGTGTACATCTGCAGGCCTGCTTTAGGAGCCAGTATGGATGGATCCATATTGAGTGGAAAGCCTGGCTTCAACAGGGGTCCGTGAATGTACATCTGCAGGCCTGCTTTGTGAGCCAGTATGGATGGATCCATATTGAGTGGAGAGCCTGGCTTCAACAGGGGTCCGTGAATGTACATCTGCAGGCCTGCTTTGTGACCCAGTATGGATGGATCCATATTGAGTGGAGAGCCTGGCTTCGACAGGGGTCCGTGAATGTACACCTGCAGGCCTGCTTTGGGAGCCAGTATGGGTGGATCCCTAACGAGTGGAAAGCCTGGCTTCAACTGGCGTCCGTGAGTGTACATCTGCAGGCCTGCTTTGGGAGCCAGTATGGATGGATCCATATTGAGTGGAATGCCTGGCTTCAACAGGGGTCCGTGAGTTTACATCTGCAGGCCTGCTTTAGGAGCCAGTATGGATGGATCCATATTGAGTGGAAAGCCTGGCTTCAACAGGGGTCTGTGAGTGTACATCTGCAGGCCTGCTTTGGGAGCCAGTATGGATGGATCCATATTGAGTGGAAAGCCTGGCTTCAACAGGGGTCTGTGAATGTACATCTGCAGGCCTGCTTTGGGAGCCAGAATGGATGGATCCATATTGAGTGGAAAGCCTGGCTTCAACAGGGGTCCCTGAATGTACATCTGCAGGCCTGCTTTGTGAGCCAGTATGGATGGATCCATATTGAGTGGAAAGCCTGGCTTCAACAGGGGCCCGTGAATGTACATCTTTAGGCCTGGCTTTGGGAGCCAGTATGGATGGATCCATATTGAGTGGAAAGCCTGGCTTCAACAGGGGTCTGTGAGTGTACATCTGCATGCCTGCTTTGGGAGCCAGTATGGATGGATCCATATTGAGTTGAAAGCCTGGCTTCACCAGGGGTCTGTGAGTGTACATCTGCAGGCCTGCTTTGGGAGCCAGAATGGATGGATCCATATTGAGTGGAAAGCCTGGCTTCAACAGGTGTCCCTGAATTTACATCTGCAGGCCTGCTTTGTGAGCCAGTATGGATGGATCCATATTGAGTGGAAAGCCTGGCTTCAACAGGGGTCCGTGAATGTACATCTGCAGGCCTGCTTTGGGAGCCAGTATTGATGGATCCATATTGAGTGGAATGCCTGGCTTCAACAGGGGTCCGTGAGTGTACATCTGCAGGCCTGCTTTAGGAGCCAGTATGGATGGATCCATATTGAGTGGAAAGCCTGGCTTCAACAGGGGTCTGTGAGTGTACATCTGCAGGCCTGCTTTGGGAGCCAGTATGGATGGATCCATATTGAGTGGAAAGACTGGCTTCAACAGGGGTCCCTGAAGTACATCTGCAGGCCTGCTTTGTGAGCCAGTATGGATGGATCCATATTGAGTGGAAAGCCTGGCTTCAACAGGGGTCCGTGAATGTACATCTGCACGCCTGTTTTGGGAGCCACTATGGATGGATCCATATTGAGTGGACAACCTGGCTTCAACAGGGGTCCGTGAATGTACATCTGCAGGCCTGGCTTTGGGAGCCAGTATGGATAGATCCATATTGAGTGGAAAACCTGGCTTCAACAGGGGTCGGTGAATGTACATCTGCAGGCCTGCTTTGGGAGCCAGTGTGGGTGGATCCATATTGAGTGGAAAGCCTGGCTTCAACAGGGGTCCGTGAATGTACATCTGCAGGCCTGCTTTGGGAGCCAGTATGGATGGATCCATATTGAGTGGAAAGCCTGGCTTCAACAGGGTCTGTGAATGTACATCTGCAGGCCTGCTATGGGAGCCAGTATGGATGGATCCATATTGAGTGGAAAGCCTGGCTTCAACAGGGGTCCGTGAGTGTACATCTGCAGGCCTGCTATGGGAGCCAGTATGGATGGATCCATATTGAGTGGAAAGCCTGGCTTCAACAGTGGTCCATGAATGTATATCTGCAGGCCTGCTTTGGGAGCCAGTATGGATGGATCCATATTGAGTGGAAAGCCTGGCTTCAACAGGGGTCTGTGAGTGTACATCTGCAGGTCTGCTTTGGGAGCCAGTATGGATGGATCCATATTGAGTGAAAAGCCTGGCTTCAAAAGGGGTCCGTGAGTGTACATCTGCAGGCCTGCTTTGGGAGACAGTATGGATGGATCCATATTGAGTGGAAAGCCTGGCTTCAACAGGGGTCCCTGAATGTACATCTGCAGGCCTGCTTTGTGAGCCAGTATGGATGGATCCATATTGAGTGGAAAGCCTGGCTTCAACAGGGGTCCGTGAATGTACATCTGCACGCCTGCTTTGGGAGCCAGTATGGATGGATCCATATTGAGTGGAAAGCCTGGCTTCAACAGGGGTCCATGAATGTACATCTGCAGGCCTGGCTTTGGGAGCCAGTATGGATGGATCCATATTGAGTGGAAAACTTGGCTTTAACAGGGGTCGGTGAATGTACATCTGCAGGCCTGCTTTGGGAGCCAGTGTGGGAGGATCCATATTGAGTGGAGAGCCTGGCTTCAACAGGGGTCCCTGAATGTACATCTGCAGGCCTGCTTTGTGAGCCAGTATGGGTGGATCCATATTGAGTGGCAAGCCTGGCTTCAACAGGGGTCCGTGAGTATACATCTGCAGGAATGCTTTGGGAGCCAGTATGGATGGATCCATATTGAGTGGAGAGCCTGGCTTCAACAGGGTCTCTGAATGTACATCTGCAGGCCTGCTTTGGGAGCCAGTATGGATGGATCCATATTGAGTGGAAAGCCTGGCTTCAACAGGGGACCCTGAATGAACATCTGCAGGCCTGCTTTTTGAGCCAGTATCGGTGGATCCATATTGAGTGGAAAGCCTGGCTTCAACAGGGGTCCCTAAATGTACATCTGCAGGCCTGCTTTGTGAGCCAGTATGGATGGATCCATATTGAGTGGAATGCCTGGCTTTAACAGGGGTCGGTGAATGTACATCTGCAGGCCTGCTTTGGGAGCCAGTGTGGGAGGATCCATATTGAGAGGAGAGCCTGGCTTCAACTGGGGTCCGTGAATGTACATCTGCAGGCCTGCTTTGTGAGCCAGTATGGATGGATCCATATTGAGTGGCAAGCCTGGCTTCAACAGGGGTCCGTGAGTATACATCTGCAGGAATGCTTTGGGAGCCAGTATGGATGGATCCATATTGAGTGGAGAGCCTGGCTTCAACAGGGTCTCTGAATGTACATCTGCAGGCCTGCTTTGGGAGCCAGTATGGATGGATCCATATTGAGTGGAAAGCCTGGCTTCAACAGGGGACCCTGAATGAACATCTGCAGGCCTGCTTTTTGAGCCAGTATCGGTGGATCCATATTGAGTGGAAAGCCTGGCTTCAACAGGGGTCCCTAAATGTACATCTGCAGGCCTGCTTTGTGAGCCAGTATGGATGGATCCATATTGAGTGGAATGCCTGGCTTCAACAGGGGTCCGTGAATGTACATCTGCAGGCCTGCTTTGGGAGCCAGTATGGATGGATCCATATTGAGTGGAAAGCCTCGCTTCAACAGGGGTCTGTGAATGTACATCTGCAGGCCTGGCTTTGGGAGCCAGTATGGATGGATCCATATTGAGTGGAAAGCCTGGCTTCAACAGGGGTCCGTGAATGTACATCTGCAGGCCTGCTTTGGGAGCCAGTATGGGTGGATCCATATTGAGTGGAGAGCCTGGCCTCATCAGGGGTCCCTGAATGTACATCTGCAGGCCTGCTTTGTGAGCCAGTATGGGTGGATCCATATTGAGTGGAGAGCCTGGCTTCAACCGGGGTCCGTGAATGTACATCTGCAGGCCTGCTTTGTGAGCCAGTATGGATGGATCCATATTGAGTGGAGAGTCTGGCTTCAACAGGGGTCCGTGAGTGTACATCTGCAGGCCTGCTATGGGAGCCAGTATGGATGGATCCATATTGAGTGGAAAGCCTGGCTTCAACAGTGGTCCATGAATGTATATCTGCAGGCCTGCTTTGTGAGCCAGTATGGATGGATCCATATTGAGTGGCAAGCCTGGCTTCAACAGGGGTCCGTGAGTATACATCTGCAGGAATGCTTTGGGAGCCAGTATGGATGGATCCATATTGAGAGGAGAGCCTGGCTTTAACAGGGTCTCTGAATGTACATCTGCAGGCCTGCTTTGGGAGCCAGTATGGATGGATCCATATTGAGTGGAAAGCCTGGCTTCAACAGGGGACCGTGAATGAACATCTGCAGGCCTGCTTTTTGAGCCAGTATCGGTGGATCCATATTGAGTGGAAAGCCTGGCTTCAACAGGGGTCCCTAAATGTACATCTGCAGGCCTGCTTTGTGAGCCAGTATGGAGGGATCCATATTGAGTGGAATGCCTGGCTTCAACAGGGGTCCGTGAATGTACATCTGCAGGCCTGCTTTGGGAGCCAGTATGGATGGATCCATATTGAGTGGAAAGCCTCGCTTCAACAGGGGTCTGTGAATGTACATCTGCAGGCCTGGCTTTGGGAGCCAGTATGGATGGATCCATATTGAGTGGAAAGCCTGGCTTCAAAAGGGGTCCGTGAGTGTACATCTGCAGGCCTGCTTTGGGAGACAGTATGGATGGATCCATATTGAGTGGAAAGCCTGGCTTCAACAGGGGTCCCTGAATGTACATCTGCAGGCCTGCTTTGTGAGCCAGTATGGATGGATCCATATTGAGTGGAAAGCCTGGCTTCAACAGGGGTCCGTGAATGTACATCTGCACGCCTGCTTTGGGAGCCAGTATGGATGGATCCATATTGAGTGGAAAGCCTGGCTTCAACAGGGGTCCATGAATGTACATCTGCAGGCCTGGCTTTGGGAGCCAGTATGGATGGATCCATATTGAGTGGAAAACTTGGCTTTAACAGGGGTCGGTGAATGTACATCTGCAGGCCTGCTTTGGGAGCCAGTGTGGGAGGATCCATATTGAGTGGAGAGCCTGGCTTCAACAGGGGTCCCTGAATGTACATCTGCAGGCCTGCTTTGTGAGCCAGTATGGGTGGATCCATATTGAGTGGCAAGCCTGGCTTCAACAGGGGTCCGTGAGTATACATCTGCAGGAATGCTTTGGGAGCCAGTATGGATGGATCCATATTGAGTGGAGAGCCTGGCTTCAACAGGGTCTCTGAATGTACATCTGCAGGCCTGCTTTGGGAGCCAGTATGGATGGATCCATATTGAGTGGAAAGCCTGGCTTCAACAGGGGACCCTGAATGAACATCTGCAGGCCTGCTTTTTGAGCCAGTATCGGTGGATCCATATTGAGTGGAAAGCCTGGCTTCAACAGGGGTCCCTAAATGTACATCTGCAGGCCTGCTTTGTGAGCCAGTATGGATGGATCCATATTGAGTGGAATGCCTGGCTTTAACAGGGGTCGGTGAATGTACATCTGCAGGCCTGCTTTGGGAGCCAGTGTGGGAGGATCCATATTGAGAGGAGAGCCTGGCTTCAACTGGGGTCCGTGAATGTACATCTGCAGGCCTGCTTTGTGAGCCAGTATGGATGGATCCATATTGAGTGGCAAGCCTGGCTTCAACAGGGGTCCGTGAGTATACATCTGCAGGAATGCTTTGGGAGCCAGTATGGATGGATCCATATTGAGTGGAGAGCCTGGCTTCAACAGGGTCTCTGAATGTACATCTGCAGGCCTGCTTTGGGAGCCAGTATGGATGGATCCATATTGAGTGGAAAGCCTGGCTTCAACAGGGGACCCTGAATGAACATCTGCAGGCCTGCTTTTTGAGCCAGTATCGGTGGATCCATATTGAGTGGAAAGCCTGGCTTCAACAGGGGTCCCTAAATGTACATCTGCAGGCCTGCTTTGTGAGCCAGTATGGATGGATCCATATTGAGTGGAATGCCTGGCTTCAACAGGGGTCCGTGAATGTACATCTGCAGGCCTGCTTTGGGAGCCAGTATGGATGGATCCATATTGAGTGGAAAGCCTCGCTTCAACAGGGGTCTGTGAATGTACATCTGCAGGCCTGGCTTTGGGAGCCAGTATGGATGGATCCATATTGAGTGGAAAGCCTGGCTTCAACAGGGGTCCGTGAATGTACATCTGCAGGCCTGCTTTGGGAGCCAGTATGGGTGGATCCATATTGAGTGGAGAGCCTGGCCTCATCAGGGGTCCATGAATGTACATCTGCAGGCCTGCTTTGTGAGCCAGTATGGGTGGATCCATATTGAGTGGAGAGCCTGGCTTCAACCGGGGTCCGTGAATGTACATCTGCAGGCCTGCTTTGTGAGCCAGTATGGATGGATCCATATTGAGTGGAGAGCCTGGCTTCAACAGGGGTCCGTGAGTGTACATCTGCAGGCCTGCTATGGGAGCCAGTATGGATGGATCCATATTGAGTGGAAAGCCTGGCTTCAACAGTGGTCCATAAATGTATATCTGCAGGCCTGCTTTGTGAGCCAGTATGGATGGATCCATATTGAGTGGCAAGCCTGGCTTCAACAGGGGTCCGTGAGTATACATCTGCAGGAATGCTTTGGGAGCCAGTATGGATGGATCCATATTGAGTGGAGAGCCTGGCTTTAACAGGGTCTCTGAATGTACATCTGCAGGCCTGCTTTGGGAGCCAGTATGGATGGATCCATATTGAGTGGAAAGCCTGGCTTCAACAGGGGACCCTGAATGAACATCTGCAGGCCTGCTTTTTGAGCCAGTATCGGTGGATCCATATTGAGTGGAAAGCCTGGCTTCAACAGGGGTCCCTAAATGTACATCTGCAGGCCTGCTTTGTGAGCCAGTATGGATGGATCCATATTGAGTGGAATGCCTGGCTTCAACAGGGGTCCGTGAATGTACATCTGCAGGCCTGCTTTGGGAGCCAGTATGGATGGATCCATATTGAGTGGAAAGCCTCGCTTCAACAGGGGTCTGTGAATGTACATCTGCAGGCCTGCTTTGGGAGCCAGAATGGATGGATCCATATTGAGTGGAAAGCCTGGCTTCAACAGGTGTCCCTGAATTTACATCTGCAGGCCTGCTTTGTGAGCCAGTATGGATGGATCCATATTGAGTGGAAAGCCTGGCTTCAACAGGGGTCCGTGAATGTACATCTGCAGGCCTGCTTTGGGAGCCAGTATGGATGGATCCATATTGAGTGGAATGCCTGGCTTCAACAGGGGTCCGTGAGTGTACATCTGCAGGCCTGCTTTAGGAGCCAGTATGGATGGATCCATATTGAGTGGAAAGCCTGGCTTCAACAGGGGTCTGTGAGTGTACATCTGCAGGCCTGCTTTGGGAGCCAGTATGGATGGATCCATATTGAGTGGAAAGACTGGCTTCAACAGGGGTCCCTGAAGTACATCTGCAGGCCTGCTTTGTGAGCCAGTATGGATGGATCCATATTGAGTGGAAAGCCTGGCTTCAACAGGGGTCCGTGAATGTACATCTGCACGCCTGTTTTGGGAGCCACTATGGATGGATCCATATTGAGTGGACAACCTGGCTTCAACAGGGGTCCGTGAATGTACATCTGCAGGCCTGGCTTTGGGAGCCAGTATGGATAGATCCATATTGAGTGGAAAACCTGGCTTCAACAGGGGTCGGTGAATGTACATCTGCAGGCCTGCTTTGGGAGCCAGTGTGGGTGGATCCATATTGAGTGGAAAGCCTGGCTTCAACAGGGGTCCGTGAATGTACATCTGCAGGCCTGCTTTGGGAGCCAGTATGGATGGATCCATATTGAGTGGAAAGCCTGGCTTCAACAGGGTCTGTGAATGTACATCTGCAGGCCTGCTATGGGAGCCAGTATGGATGGATCCATATTGAGTGGAAAGCCTGGCTTCAACAGGGGTCCGTGAGTGTACATCTGCAGGCCTGCTATGGGAGCCAGTTTGGATGGATCCATATTGAGTGGAAAGCCTGGCTTCAACAGTGGTCCATGAATGTATATCTGCAGGCCTGCTTTGGGAGCCAGTATGGATGGATCCATATTGAGTGGAAAGCCTGGCTTCAACAGGGGTCTGTGAGTGTACATCTGCAGGTCTGCTTTGGGAGCCAGTATGGATGGATCCATATTGAGTGAAAAGCCTGGCTTCAAAAGGGGTCCTGAGTGTACATCTGCAGGCCTGCTTTGGGAGACAGTATGGATGGATCCATATTGAGTGGAAAGCCTGGCTTCAACAGGGGTCCCTGAATGTACATCTGCAGGCCTGCTTTGTGAGCCAGTATGGATGGATCCATATTGAGTGGAAAGCCTGGCTTCAACAGGGGTCCGTGAATGTACATCTGCACGCCTGCTTTGGGAGCCAGTATGGATGGATCCATATTGAGTGGAAAGCCTGGCTTCAACAGGGGTCCATGAATGTACATCTGCAGGCCTGGCTTTGGGAGCCAGTATGGATGGATCCATATTGAGTGGAAAACTTGGCTTTAACAGGGGTCGGTGAATGTATATCTGCAGGCCTGCTTTGGGAGCCAGTGTGGGAGGATCCATATTGAGTGGAGAGCCTGGCTTCAACAGGGGTCCCTGAATGTACATCTGCAGGCCTGCTTTGTGAGCCAGTATGGGTGGATCCATATTGAGTGGCAAGCCTGGCTTCAACAGGGGTCCGTGAGTATACATCTGCAGGAATGCTTTGGGAGCCAGTATGGATGGATCCATATTGAGTGGAGAGCCTGGCTTCAACAGGGTCTCTGAATGTACATCTGCAGGCCTGCTTTGGGAGCCAGTATGGATGGATCCATATTGAGTGGAAAGCCTGGCTTCAACAGGGGACCCTGAATGAACATCTGCAGGCCTGCTTTTTGAGCCAGTATCGGTGGATCCATATTGAGTGGAAAGCCTGGCTTCAACAGGGGTCCCTAAATGTACATCTGCAGGCCTGCTTTGTGAGCCAGTATGGATGGATCCATATTGAGTGGAATGCCTGGCTTTAACAGGGGTCGGTGAATGTACATCTGCAGGCCTGCTTTGGGAGCCAGTGTGGGAGGATCCATATTGAGAGGAGAGCCTGGCTTCAACTGGGGTCCGTGAATGTACATCTGCAGGCCTGCTTTGTGAGCCAGTATGGATGGATCCATATTGAGTGGCAAGCCTGGCTTCAACAGGGGTCCGTGAGTATACATCTGCAGGAATGCTTTGGGAGCCAGTATGGATGGATCCATATTGAGTGGAGAGCCTGGCTTCAACAGGGTCTCTGAATGTACATCTGCAGGCCTGCTTTGGGAGCCAGTATGGATGGATCCATATTGAGTGGAAAGCCTGGCTTCAACAGGGGACCCTGAATGAACATCTGCAGGCCTGCTTTTTGAGCCAGTATCGGTGGATCCATATTGAGTGGAAAGCCTGGCTTCAACAGGGGTCCCTAAATGTACATCTGCAGGCCTGCTTTGTGAGCCAGTATGGATGGATCCATATTGAGTGGAATGCCTGGCTTCAACAGGGGTCCGTGAATGTACATCTGCAGGCCTGCTTTGGGAGCCAGTATGGATGGATCCATATTGAGTGGAAAGCCTCGCTTCAACAGGGGTCTGTGAATGTACATCTGCAGGCCTGGCTTTGGGAGCCAGTATGGATGGATCCATATTGAGTGGAAAGCCTGGCTTCAACAGGGGTCCGTGAATGTACATCTGCAGGCCTGCTTTGGGAGCCAGTATGGGTGGATCCATATTGAGTGGAGAGCCTGGCCTCATCAGGGGTCCCTGAATGTACATCTGCAGGCCTGCTTTGTGAGCCAGTATGGGTGGATCCATATTGAGTGGAGAGCCTGGCTTCAACCGGGGTCCGTGAATGTACATCTGCAGGCCTGCTTTGTGAGCCAGTATGGATGGATCCATATTGAGTGGAGAGCCTGGCTTCAACAGGGGTCCGTGAGTGTACATCTGCAGGCCTGCTATGGGAGCCAGTATGGATGGATCCATATTGAGTGGAAAGCCTGGCTTCAACAGTGGTCCATGAATGTATATCTGCAGGCCTGCTTTGTGAGCCAGTATGGATGGATCCATATTGAGTGGCAAGCCTGGCTTCAACAGGGGTCCGTGAGTATACATCTGCAGGAATGCTTTGGGAGCCAGTATGGATGGATCCATATTGAGTGGAGAGCCTGGCTTTAACAGGGTCTCTGAATGTACATCTGCAGGCCTGCTTTGGGAGCCAGTATGGATGGATCCATATTGAGTGGAAAGCCTGGCTTCAACAGGGGACCCTGAATGAACATCTGCAGGCCTGCTTTTTGAGCCAGTATCGGTGGATCCATATTGAGTGGAAAGCCTGGCTTCAACAGGGGTCCCTAAATGTACATCTGCAGGCCTGCTTTGTGAGCCAGTATGGATGGATCCATATTGAGTGGAATGCCTGGCTTCAACAGGGGTCCGTGAATGTACATCTGCAGGCCTGCTTTCGGAGCCAGTATGGATGGATCCATATTGAGTGGAAAGCCTCGCTTCAACAGGGGTCTGTGAATGTACATCTGCAGGCCTGGCTTTGGGAGCCAGTATGGATGGATCCATATTGAGTGGAAAGCCTGGCTTCAAAAGGGGTCCGTGAGTGTACATCTGCAGGCCTGCTTTGGGAGACAGTATGGATGGATCCATATTGAGTGGAAAGCCTGGCTTCAACAGGGGTCCCTGAATGTACATCTGCAGGCCTGCTTTGTGAGCCAGTATGGATGGATCCATATTGAGTGGAAAGCCTGGCTTCAACAGGGGTCCGTGAATGTACATCTGCACGCCTGCTTTGGGAGCCAGTATGGATGGATCCATATTGAGTGGAAAGCCTGGCTTCAACAGGGGTCCATGAATGTACATCTGCAGGCCTGGCTTTGGGAGCCAGTATGGATGGATCCATATTGAGTGGAAAACTTGGCTTTAACAGGGGTCGGTGAATGTACATCTGCAGGCCTGCTTTGGGAGCCAGTGTGGGAGGATCCATATTGAGTGGAGAGCCTGGCTTCAACAGGGGTCCCTGAATGTACATCTGCAGGCCTGCTTTGTGAGCCAGTATGGGTGGATCCATATTGAGTGGCAAGCCTGGCTTCAACAGGGGTCCGTGAGTATACATCTGCAGGAATGCTTTGGGAGCCAGTATGGATGGATCCATATTGAGTGGAGAGCCTGGCTTCAACAGGGTCTCTGAATGTACATCTGCAGGCCTGCTTTGGGAGCCAGTATCGATGGATCCATATTGAGTGGAAAGCCTGGCTTCAACAGGGGACCCTGAATGAACATCTGCAGGCCTGCTTTTTGAGCCAGTATCGGTGGATCCATATTGAGTGGAAAGCCTGGCTTCAACAGGGGTCCCTAAATGTACATCTGCAGGCCTGCTTTGTGAGCCAGTATGGATGGATCCATATTGAGTGGAATGCCTGGCTTTAACAGGGGTCGGTGAATGTACATCTGCAGGCCTGCTTTGGGAGCCAGTGTGGGAGGATCCATATTGAGAGGAGAGCCTGGCTTCAACTGGGGTCCGTGAATGTACATCTGCAGGCCTGCTTTGTGAGCCAGTATGGATGGATCCATATTGAGTGGCAAGCCTGGCTTCAACAGGGGTCCATGAGTATACATCTGCAGGAATGCTTTGGGAGCCAGTATGGATGGATCCATATTGAGTGGAGAGCCTGGCTTCAACAGGGTCTCTGAATGTACATCTGCAGGCCTGCTTTGGGAGCCAGTATGGATGGATCCATATTGAGTGGAAAGCCTGGCTTCAACAGGGGACCCTGAATGAACATCTGCAGGCCTGCTTTTTGAGCCAGTATCGGTGGATCCATATTGAGTGGAAAGCCTGGCTTCAACAGGGGTCCCTAAATGTACATCTGCAGGCCTGCTTTGTGAGCCAGTATGGATGGATCCATATTGAGTGGAATGCCTGGCTTCAACAGGGGTCCGTGAATGTACATCTGCAGGCCTGCTTTGGGAGCCAGTATGGATGGATCCATATTGAGTGGAAAGCCTCGCTTCAACAGGGGTCTGTGAATGTACATCTGCAGGCCTGGCTTTGGGAGCCAGTATGGATGGATCCATATTGAGTGGAAAGCCTGGCTTCAACAGGGGTCCGTGAATGTACATCTGCAGGCCTGCTTTGGGAGCCAGTATGGGTGGATCCATATTGAGTGGAGAGCCTGGCCTCATCAGGGGTCCCTGAATGTACATCTGCAGGCCTGCTTTGTGAGCCAGTATGGGTGGATCCATATTGAGTGGAGAGCCTGGCTTCAACCGGGGTCCGTGAATGTACATCTGCAGGCCTGCTTTGTGAGCCAGTATGGATGGATCCATATTGAGTGGAGAGCCTGGCTTCAACAGGGGTCCGTGAGTGTACATCTGCAGGCCTGCTATGGGAGCCAGTATGGATGGATCCATATTGAGTGGAAAGCCTGGCTTCAACAGTGGTCCATGAATGTATATCTGCAGGCCTGCTTTGTGAGCCAGTATGGATGGATCCATATTGAGTGGCAAGCCTGGCTTCAACAGGGGTCCGTGAGTATACATCTGCAGGAATGCTTTGGGAGCCAGTATGGATGGATCCATATTGAGTGGAGAGCCTGGCTTTAACAGGGTCTCTGAATGTACATCTGCAGGCCTGCTTTGGGAGCCAGTATGGATGGATCCATATTGAGTGGAAAGCCTGGCTTCAACAGGGGACCCTGAATGAACATCTGCAGGCCTGCTTTTTGAGCCAGTATCGGTGGATCCATATTGAGTGGAAAGCCTGGCTTCAACAGGGGTCCCTAAATGTACATCTGCAGGCCTGCTTTGTGAGCCAGTATGGATGGATCCATATTGAGTGGAATGCCTGGCTTCAACAGGGGTCCGTGAATGTACATCTGCAGGCCTGCTTTGGGAGCCAGTATGGATGGATCCATATTGAGTGGAAAGCCTCGCTTCAACAGGGGTCTGTGAATGTACATCTGCAGGCCTGGCTTTGGGAGCCAGTATGGATGGATCCATATTGAGTGGAAAGCCTGGCTTCAACAGGGGTCCGTGAATGTACATCTGCAGGCCTGCTTTGGGAGCCAGTATGGGTGGATCCATATTGAGTGGAGAGCCTGGCTTCATCAGGGGTCCCTGAATGTACATCTGCAGGCCTGCTTTGTGAGCCAGTATGGGTGGATCCATATTGAGTGGAGAG
This sequence comes from Triturus cristatus, assembly GCF_964204655.1. Lineage (NCBI taxonomy): Eukaryota > Metazoa > Chordata > Amphibia > Caudata > Salamandridae > Triturus > Triturus cristatus. The sequence goes on along the minus strand of NC_140579.1, from coordinate 394,360,877 downwards.
CCTGGCTTCAACCGGGGTCCGTGAATGTACATCTGCAGGCCTGCTTTGTGAGCCAGTATGGATGGATCCATATTGAGTGGAGAGCCTGGCTTCAACAGGGGTCCGTGAATGTACATCTGCAGGCCTGTTTGGGAGCCAGTATGGATGGATCCATATTGAGTGGAAAGCCTGGCTTCAACAGGGGTCCCTGAATGTACATCTACAGGCCTGCTTTGTGAGCCAGTATGGATGGATCCATATTGAGTGGAAAGCCTGGCTTCAACAGGGGTCCGTGAATGTACATCTGCAGGCCTGCTTTGGGAGCCAGTATGGATAGATCCATATTGAGTGGAAAGCCTGGCTTCAACAGGGGTCCGTGAATGTACATCTGCAGGCCTGGCTTTGGGAGCCAGTATGGATGGATCCATATTGAGTGGAAAGCCTGGCTTCCACAGGGGTCCGTGAATGTACATCTGCAGGCCTGCTTTGGGAGCCAGTATGGGTGGATCCATATTGAGTGGAGAGCCTGGCTTCATCAGGGGTCCCTCAATGTACATCTGCAGGCCTGCTTTGTGAGCCAGTATGGGTGGATCCATATTGAGTGGAGAGCCTGGCTTCAACCGGGGTCCGTGAATGTACATCTGCAGGCCTGCTTTGTGAGCCTGTATGGATGGATCCATATTGAGTGGAGAGCCTGGCTTCAACAGGGGTCCGTGAATGTACATCTGCAGGCCTGCTTTGGGAGCCAGTATGGATGGATCCATATTGAGTGGAGAGCCTGGCTTCAACAGGGGTCCGTGAATGTACACCTGCAGGCCTCCTTTGGGAGCCAGTATGGATGGATCCATATTGAGTGGAAAGCCTGGCTTCAACAGTGGTCTGTGAGTGTACATCTGCAGGCCTGCTTTGGGAGCCAGTATGGATGGATCCATATTGAGTGGAAAGACTGGCTTCAACAGGGGTCCCTGAAGTACATCTGCAGGCCTGCTTTGTGAGCCAGTATGGATGGATCCATATTGAGTGGAAAGCCTGGCTTCAACAGGGGTCCGTGAATGTACATCTGCACGCCTGTTTTGGGAGCCACTATGGATGGATCCATATTGAGTGGACAACCTGGCTTCAACAGGGGTCCGTGAATGTACATCTGCAGGCCTGGCTTTGGGAGCCAGTATGGATAGATCCATATTGAGTGGAAAACCTGGCTTCAACAGGGGTCGGTGAATGTACATCTGCAGGCCTGCTTTGGGAGCCAGTGTGGGTGGATCCATATTGAGTGGAAAGCCTGGCTTCAACAGGGGTCCGTGAATGTACATCTGCAGGCCTGCTTTGGGAGCCAGTATGGATGGATCCATATTGAGTGGAAAGCCTGGCTTCAACAGGGTCTGTGAATGTACATCTGCAGGCCTGCTATGGGAGCCAGTATGGATGGATCCATATTGAGTGGAAAGCCTGGCTTCAACAGGGGTCCGTGAGTGTACATCTGCAGGCCTGCTATGGGAGCCAGTATGGATGGATCCATATTGAGTGGAAAGCCTGGCTTCAACAGTGGTCCATGAATGTATATCTGCAGGCCTGCTTTGGGAGCCAGTATGGATGGATCCATATTGAGTGGAAAGCCTGGCTTCAACAGGGGTCTGTGAGTGTACATCTGCAGGTCTGCTTTGGGAGCCAGTATGGATGGATCCATATTGAGTGAAAAGCCTGGCTTCAAAAGGGGTCCTGAGTGTACATCTGCAGGCCTGCTTTGGGAGACAGTATGGATGGATCCATATTGAGTGGAAAGCCTGGCTTCAACAGGGGTCCCTGAATGTACATCTGCAGGCCTGCTTTGTGAGCCAGTATGGATGGATCCATATTGAGTGGAAAGCCTGGCTTCAACAGGGGTCCGTGAATGTACATCTGCACGCCTGCTTTGGGAGCCAGTATGGATGGATCCATATTGAGTGGAAAGCCTGGCTTCAACAGGGGTCCATGAATGTACATCTGCAGGCCTGGCTTTGGGAGCCAGTATGGATGGATCCATATTGAGTGGAAAACTTGGCTTTAACAGGGGTCGGTGAATGTATATCTGCAGGCCTGCTTTGGGAGCCAGTGTGGGAGGATCCATATTGAGTGGAGAGCCTGGCTTCAACAGGGGTCCCTGAATGTACATCTGCAGGCCTGCTTTGTGAGCCAGTATGGGTGGATCCATATTGAGTGGCAAGCCTGGCTTCAACAGGGGTCCGTGAGTATACATCTGCAGGAATGCTTTGGGAGCCAGTATGGATGGATCCATATTGAGTGGAGAGCCTGGCTTCAACAGGGTCTCTGAATGTACATCTGCAGGCCTGCTTTGGGAGCCAGTATGGATGGATCCATATTGAGTGGAAAGCCTGGCTTCAACAGGGGACCCTGAATGAACATCTGCAGGCCTGCTTTTTGAGCCAGTATCGGTGGATCCATATTGAGTGGAAAGCCTGGCTTCAACAGGGGTCCCTAAATGTACATCTGCAGGCCTGCTTTGTGAGCCAGTATGGATGGATCCATATTGAGTGGAATGCCTGGCTTTAACAGGGGTCGGTGAATGTACATCTGCAGGCCTGCTTTGGGAGCCAGTGTGGGAGGATCCATATTGAGAGGAGAGCCTGGCTTCAACTGGGGTCCGTGAATGTACATCTGCAGGCCTGCTTTGTGAGCCAGTATGGATGGATCCATATTGAGTGGCAAGCCTGGCTTCAACAGGGGTCCGTGAGTATACATCTGCAGGAATGCTTTGGGAGCCAGTATGGATGGATCCATATTGAGTGGAGAGCCTGGCTTCAACAGGGTCTCTGAATGTACATCTGCAGGCCTGCTTTGGGAGCCAGTATGGATGGATCCATATTGAGTGGAAAGCCTGGCTTCAACAGGGGACCCTGAATGAACATCTGCAGGCCTGCTTTTTGAGCCAGTATCGGTGGATCCATATTGAGTGGAAAGCCTGGCTTCAACAGGGGTCCCTAAATGTACATCTGCAGGCCTGCTTTGTGAGCCAGTATGGATGGATCCATATTGAGTGGAATGCCTGGCTTCAACAGGGGTCCGTGAATGTACATCTGCAGGCCTGCTTTGGGAGCCAGTATGGATGGATCCATATTGAGTGGAAAGCCTCGCTTCAACAGGGGTCTGTGAATGTACATCTGCAGGCCTGGCTTTGGGAGCCAGTATGGATGGATCCATATTGAGTGGAAAGCCTGGCTTCAACAGGGGTCCGTGAATGTACATCTGCAGGCCTGCTTTGGGAGCCAGTATGGGTGGATCCATATTGAGTGGAGAGCCTGGCCTCATCAGGGGTCCCTGAATGTACATCTGCAGGCCTGCTTTGTGAGCCAGTATGGGTGGATCCATATTGAGTGGAGAGCCTGGCTTCAACCGGGGTCCGTGAATGTACATCTGCAGGCCTGCTTTGTGAGCCAGTATGGATGGATCCATATTGAGTGGAGAGCCTGGCTTCAACAGGGGTCCGTGAGTGTACATCTGCAGGCCTGCTATGGGAGCCAGTATGGATGGATCCATATTGAGTGGAAAGCCTGGCTTCAACAGTGGTCCATGAATGTATATCTGCAGGCCTGCTTTGTGAGCCAGTATGGATGGATCCATATTGAGTGGCAAGCCTGGCTTCAACAGGGGTCCGTGAGTATACATCTGCAGGAATGCTTTGGGAGCCAGTATGGATGGATCCATATTGAGTGGAGAGCCTGGCTTTAACAGGGTCTCTGAATGTACATCTGCAGGCCTGCTTTGGGAGCCAGTATGGATGGATCCATATTGAGTGGAAAGCCTGGCTTCAACAGGGGACCCTGAATGAACATCTGCAGGCCTGCTTTTTGAGCCAGTATCGGTGGATCCATATTGAGTGGAAAGCCTGGCTTCAACAGGGGTCCCTAAATGTACATCTGCAGGCCTGCTTTGTGAGCCAGTATGGATGGATCCATATTGAGTGGAATGCCTGGCTTCAACAGGGGTCCGTGAATGTACATCTGCAGGCCTGCTTTGGGAGCCAGTATGGATGGATCCATATTGAGTGGAAAGCCTCGCTTCAACAGGGGTCTGTGAATGTACATCTGCAGGCCTGGCTTTGGGAGCCAGTATGGATGGATCCATATTGAGTGGAAAGCCTGGCTTCAAAAGGGGTCCGTGAGTGTACATCTGCAGGCCTGCTTTGGGAGACAGTATGGATGGATCCATATTGAGTGGAAAGCCTGGCTTCAACAGGGGTCCCTGAATGTACATCTGCAGGCCTGCTTTGTGAGCCAGTATGGATGGATCCATATTGAGTGGAAAGCCTGGCTTCAACAGGGGTCCGTGAATGTACATCTGCACGCCTGCTTTGGGAGCCAGTATGGATGGATCCATATTGAGTGGAAAGCCTGGCTTCAACAGGGGTCCATGAATGTACATCTGCAGGCCTGGCTTTGGGAGCCAGTATGGATGGATCCATATTGAGTGGAAAACTTGGCTTTAACAGGGGTCGGTGAATGTACATCTGCAGGCCTGCTTTGGGAGCCAGTGTGGGAGGATCCATATTGAGTGGAGAGCCTGGCTTCAACAGGGGTCCCTGAATGTACATCTGCAGGCCTGCTTTGTGAGCCAGTATGGGTGGATCCATATTGAGTGGCAAGCCTGGCTTCAACAGGGGTCCGTGAGAATACATCTGCAGGAATGCTTTGGGAGCCAGTATGGATGGATCCATATTGAGTGGAGAGCCTGGCTTCAACAGGGTCTCTGAATGTACATCTGCAGGCCTGCTTTGGGAGCCAGTATCGATGGATCCATATTGAGTGGAAAGCCTGGCTTCAACAGGGGACCCTGAATGAACATCTGCAGGCCTGCTTTTTGAGCCAGTATCGGTGGATCCATATTGAGTGGAAAGCCTGGCTTCAACAGGGGTCCCTAAATGTACATCTGCAGGCCTGCTTTGTGAGCCAGTATGGATGGATCCATATTGAGTGGAATGCCTGGCTTTAACAGGGGTCGGTGAATGTACATCTGCAGGCCTGCTTTGGGAGCCAGTGTGGGAGGATCCATATTGAGAGGAGAGCCTGGCTTCAACTGGGGTCCGTGAATGTACATCTGCAGGCCTGCTTTGTGAGCCAGTATGGATGGATCCATATTGAGTGGCAAGCCTGGCTTCAACAGGGGTCCATGAGTATACATCTGCAGGAATGCTTTGGGAGCCAGTATGGATGGATCCATATTGAGTGGAGAGCCTGGCTTCAACAGGGTCTCTGAATGTACATCTGCAGGCCTGCTTTGGGAGCCAGTATGGATGGATCCATATTGAGTGGAAAGCCTGGCTTCAACAGGGGACCCTGAATGAACATCTGCAGGCCTGCTTTTTGAGCCAGTATCGGTGGATCCATATTGAGTGGAAAGCCTGGCTTCAACAGGGGTCCCTAAATGTACATCTGCAGGCCTGCTTTGTGAGCCAGTATGGATGGATCCATATTGAGTGGAATGCCTGGCTTCAACAGGGGTCCGTGAATGTACATCTGCAGGCCTGCTTTGGGAGCCAGTATGGATGGATCCATATTGAGTGGAAAGCCTCGCTTCAACAGGGGTCTGTGAATGTACATCTGCAGGCCTGGCTTTGGGAGCCAGTATGGATGGATCCATATTGAGTGGAAAGCCTGGCTTCAACAGGGGTCCGTGAATGTACATCTGCAGGCCTGCTTTGGGAGCCAGTATGGGTGGATCCATATTGAGTGGAGAGCCTGGCCTCATCAGGGGTCCCTGAATGTACATCTGCAGGCCTGCTTTGTGAGCCAGTATGGGTGGATCCATATTGAGTGGAGAGCCTGGCTTCAACCGGGGTCCGTGAATGTACATCTGCAGGCCTGCTTTGTGAGCCAGTATGGATGGATCCATATTGAGTGGAGAGCCTGGCTTCAACAGGGGTCCGTGAGTGTACATCTGCAGGCCTGCTATGGGAGCCAGTATGGATGGATCCATATTGAGTGGAAAGCCTGGCTTCAACAGTGGTCCATGAATGTATATCTGCAGGCCTGCTTTGTGAGCCAGTATGGATGGATCCATATTGAGTGGCAAGCCTGGCTTCAACAGGGGTCCGTGAGTATACATCTGCAGGAATGCTTTGGGAGCCAGTATGGATGGATCCATATTGAGTGGAGAGCCTGGCTTTAACAGGGTCTCTGAATGTACATCTGCAGGCCTGCTTTGGGAGCCAGTATGGATGGATCCATATTGAGTGGAAAGCCTGGCTTCAACAGGGGACCCTGAATGAACATCTGCAGGCCTGCTTTTTGAGCCAGTATCGGTGGATCCATATTGAGTGGAAAGCCTGGCTTCAACAGGGGTCCCTAAATGTACATCTGCAGGCCTGCTTTGTGAGCCAGTATGGATGGATCCATATTGAGTGGAATGCCTGGCTTCAACAGGGGTCCGTGAATGTACATCTGCAGGCCTGCTTTGGGAGCCAGTATGGATGGATCCATATTGAGTGGAAAGCCTCGCTTCAACAGGGGTCTGTGAATGTACATCTGCAGGCCTGGCTTTGGGAGCCAGTATGGATGGATCCATATTGAGTGGAAAGCCTGGCTTCAACAGGGGTCCGTGAATGTACATCTGCAGGCCTGCTTTGGGAGCCAGTATGGGTGGATCCATATTGAGTGGAGAGCCTGGCTTCATCAGGGGTCCCTGAATGTACATCTGCAGGCCTGCTTTGTGAGCCAGTATGGGTGGATCCATATTGAGTGGAGAGCCTGGCTTCAACCGGGGTCCGTGAATGTACATCTGCAGGCCTGCTTTGTGAGCCAGTATGGATGGATCCATATTGAGTGGAGAGCCTGGCTTCAACAGGGGTCCGTGAATGTACATCTGCAGGCCTGTTTGGGAGCCAGTATGGATGGATCCATATTGAGTGGAAAGCCTGGCTTCAACAGGGGTCCCTGAATGTACATCTACAGGCCTGCTTTGTGAGCCAGTATGGATGGATCCATATTGAGTGGAAAGCCTGGCTTCAACAGGGGTCCGTGAATGTACATCTGCAGGCCTGCTTTGGGAGCCAGTATGGATAGATCCATATTGAGTGGAAAGCCTGGCTTCAACAGGGGTCCGTGAATGTACATCTGCAGGCCTGGCTTTGGGAGCCAGTATGGATGGATCCATATTGAGTGGAAAGCCTGGCTTCCACAGGGGTCCGTGAATGTACATCTGCAGGCCTGCTTTGGGAGCCAGTATGGGTGGATCCATATTGAGTGGAGAGCCTGGCTTCATCAGGGGTCCCTCAATGTACATCTGCAGGCCTGCTTTGTGAGCCAGTATGGGTGGATCCATATTGAGTGGAGAGCCTGGCTTCAACCGGGGTCCGTGAATGTACATCTGCAGGCCTGCTTTGTGAGCCAGTATGGATGGATCCATATTGAGTGGAGAGCCTGGCTTCAACAGGGGTCCGTAAATGTACATCTGCAGGCCTGCTTTGGGAGCCAGTATGGATGGATCCATATTGAGTGGAGAGCCTGGCTTCAACAGGGGTCCGTGAATGTACACCTGCAGGCCTCCTTTGGGAGCCAGTATGGATGGATCCATATTGAGTGGAAAGCCTGGCTTCAACAGTGGTCTGTGAGTGTACATCTGCAGGCCTGCTTTGGGAGCCAGTATGGATGGATCCATATTGAGTGGAAAGCCTGGCTTCAACAGGGGTCTGTGACTGTACATCTGCAGGCCTACTTTGGGAGACAGTATGGATGGATCCATATTGAGTGGAAAGCCTGGCTTCAACAGGGGTCTGTGAATGTACATCTGCAGGACTGCTTTGGGAGCCAGAATGGATGGATCCATATTGAGTGGGAAGCCTGGCTTCAACAGGGGTCCCTGAATGTACATCTGCAGGACTGCTTTGTGAGCCAGTATGGATGGATCCATATTTAGTGGAAAGCCTGGCTTCAACAGGGGTCCGTGAATGTACATCTGCAGGCCTGGCTTTGGGAGCCAGGATGGATGGATCCATATTGAGTGGAAAACCTGGCTTCAACAGGGGTCGGTGAATGTACATCTGCAGGCCTGCTTTAGGAGCCAGCATGGATGGATCCATATTGAGTGGAAAGCCTGGCTTCAACAGGGGTCTGTGAGTGTACATCTGCAGGCCTGCTTTGGGAGCCAGTATGGATGGATCCATATTGAATGGAAAGCCTGGCTTCAACAGGGGTCTGTGAATGTACATCTGCAGGCCTGCTTTGGGAGCCAGTATGGATGGATCCATATTGAGTGGAAAGCCTGGCTTCAACAGGGGTCTGTGAATGTACATCTGCAGGCCTGCTTTGGGAGCCAGAATGGATGGATCCATATTGAGTGGAAAGCCTGGCTTCAACAGGGGTCTCTGAATGTACATCTGCAGGCCTGCTTTGTGAGCCAGTATGGATGGATCCATATTATGTGGAAAGCCTGGCTTCAACAGGGGTCCGTGAATGTACATCTGCAGGCCTGCTTTGGGAGCAAGTATGGATGGATCCATATTGAGTGGAATGCCAGGCTTCAACAGGGGTCCGTGAGTGTACATCTGCAGGCCTGCTTTGGGAGCCAGTATGGATGGACCCATATTGAGTGGAAAGCCTGGCTTCAACAGGGGTCCATGAGTGTACATCTGCAGGCCTGCTATGGGAGCCAGTATGGATGGATCCATATTGAGTGGAAAGCCTGGCTTCAGCAGGGTCTCTGAATGTACATCTGCAGGCCTGCTTTGGGAGCCAGTATGGATGGATCCATATTGAGTGGAAAGCCTGGCTTCAAAAGGGGTCCCTGAATGTACATCTGCAGGCCTGCTTTGGGAGCCAGTATGGATTGATCCATATTGAGTGGAAAGCCTGGCTTCAACAGGGGTCTCTGAATGTACATCTGCAGGCCTGCTTTGGGAGCCAGTATGGATGGATCCATATTGAGTGGAAAGCCTGGCTTCAACAGGGGACCCTGAATGAACATCTGCAGGCCTGCTTTTTGAGCCAGTATCGGTGGATCCATATTGAGTGGAAAGCCTGGCTTCAACAGGGGTCCCTAAATGTACATCTGCAGGCCTGCTTTGTGAGCCAGTATGGATGGATCCATATTGAGTGGAATGCCTGGCTTCAACAGGGGTCCGTGAATGTACATCTGTAGGCCTGCTTTGGGAGCCAGTATGGATGGATCCATATTGAGTGGAAAGCCTCGCTTCAACAGGGGTCTGTGAATGTACATCTGCAGGCCTGGCTTTGGGAGCCAGTATGGATGGATCCATATTGAGTGGAAAGCCTGGCTTCAACAGGGGTCCGTGAATGTACATCTGCAGGCCTGCTTTGGGAGCCAGTATGGGTGGATCCATATTGAGTGGAGAGCCTGGCCTCATCAGGGGTCCCTGAATGTACATCTGCAGGCCTGCTTTGTGAGCCAGTATGGGTGGATCCATATTGAGTGGAGAGCCTGGCTTCAACCGGGGTCCGTGAATGTACATCTGCAGGCCTGCTTTGTGAGCCAGTATGGATGGATCCATATTGAGTGGAGAGCCTGGCTTCAACAGGGGTCCGTGAGTGTACATCTGCAGGCCTGCTATGGGAGCCAGTATGGATGGATCCATATTGAGTGGAAAGCCTGGCTTCAACAGTGGTCCATGAATGTATATCTGCAGGCCTGCTTTGTGAGCCAGTATGGATGGATCCATATTGAGTGGCAAGCCTGGCTTCAACAGGGGTCCGTGAGTATACATCTGCAGGAATGCTTTGGGAGCCAGTATGGATGGATCCATATTGAGTGGAGAGCCTGGCTTTAACAGGGTCTCTGAATGTACATCTGCAGGCCTGCTTTGGGAGCCAGTATGGATGGATCCATATTGAGTGGAAAGCCTGGCTTCAACAGGGGACCCTGAATGAACATCTGCAGGCCTGCTTTTTGAGCCAGTATCGGTGGATCCATATTGAGTGGAAAGCCTGGCTTCAACAGGGGTCCCTAAATGTACATCTGCAGGCCTGCTTTGTGAGCCAGTATGGATGGATCCATATTGAGTGGAATGCCTGGCTTCAACAGGGGTCCGTGAATGTACATCTGCAGGCCTGCTTTAGGAGCCAGTATGGATGGATCCATATTGAGTGGAAAGCCTGGCTTCAACAGTGGTCTGTGAGTGTACATCTGCAGGCCTGCTTTGGGAGCCAGTATGGATGGATCCATATTGAGTGGAAAGCCTGGCTTCAACAGGGGTCTGTGAATGTACATCTGCAGGCCTGCTTTGGGAGACAGTATGGATGGATCCATATTGAGTGGAAAGCCTGGCTTCAACAGGGGTCTGTGAATGTACATCTGCAGGACTGCTTTGGGAGCCAGAATGGATGGATCCATATTGAGTGGGAAGCCTGGCTTCAACAAGGGTCCCTGAATGTACATCTGCAGGACTGCTTTGTGAGCCAGTATGGATGGATCCATATTTAGTGGAAAGCCTGGCTTCAACAGGGGTCCGTGAATGTACATCTGCAGGCCTGGCTTTGGGAGCCAGGATGGATGGATCCATATTGAGTGGAAAACCTGGCTTCAACAGGGGACCCTGAATGAACATCTGCAGGCCTGCTTTTTGAGCCAGTATCGGTGGATCCATATTGAGTGGAAAGCCTGGCTTCAACAGGGGTCCCTAAATGTACATCTGCAGGCCTGCTTTGTGAGCCAGTATGGATGGATCCATATTGAGTGGAATGCCTGACTTCAACAGGGGTCCGTGAATGTACATCTGCAGGCCTGCTTTGGGAGCCAGTATGGATGGATCCATATTGAGTGGAAAGCCTGGCTTCAACAGGGGTCTGTGAGTGTACATCTGCAGGCCTGCTTTGGGAGCCAGTATGGATGGATCCAAATTGAGTGGAATGCCTGGCTTCAACAGGGGTCCGTGAGTGTACATCTGCAGGCCTGCTTTAGGAGCCAGTATGGATGGATCCATATTGAGTGGAAAGCCTGGCTTCAACAGGGGTCCCTAAATGTACATCTGCAGGCCTGCTTTGTGAGCCAGTATGGATGGATCCATATTGAGTGGAAAGCCTGGCTTCAACCGGGGTCCGTGAATGTACATCTGCAGGCCTGCTTTGTGAGCCAGTATGGATGGATCCATATTGAGTGGAGAGCCTGGCTTCAACAGGGGTCCGTGAGTGTACATCTGCAGGCCTGCTATGGGAGCCAGTATGGATGGATCCATATTGAGTGGAAAGCCTGGCTTCAACAGTGGTCCATGAATGTATATCTGCAGGCCTGCTTTGGGAGCCAGTATGGATGGATCCATATTGAGTGGAAAGCCTGGCTTCAACAGGGGTCTGTGAGTGTACATCTGCAGGTCTGCTTTGGGAGCCAGTATGGATGGATCCATATTGAGTGAAAAGCCTGGCTTCAAAAGGGGTCCGTTAGTGTACATCTGCAGGCCTGCTTTGGGAGACAGTATGGATGGATCCATATTGAGTGGAAAGCCTGGCTTCAACAGGGGTCCCTGAATGTACATCTGCAGGCCTGCTTTGTGAGCCAGTATGGATGGATCCATATTGAGTGGAAAGCCTGGCTTCAACAGGGGTCCGTGAATGTACATCTGCACGCCTGCTTTGGGAGCCAGTATGGATGGATCCATATTGAGTGGAAAGCCTGGCTTCAACAGGGGTCCATGAATGTACATCTGCAGGCCTGGTTTTGGGAGCCAGTATGGATGGATCCATATTGAGTGGAAAACTTGGCTTTAACAGGGGTCGGTGAATGTACATCTGCAGGCCTGCTTTGGGAGCCAGTGTGGGAGGATCCATATTGAGTGGAGAGCCTGGCTTCAACAGGGGTCCCTGAATGTACATCTGCAGGCCTGCTTTGTGAGCCAGTATGGGTGGATCCATATTGAGAGGAGAGCCTGGCTTCAACTGGGGTCCGTGAATGTACATCTGCAGGCCTGCTTTGTGAGCCAGTATGGATGGATCCATATTGAGTGGCAAGCCTGGCTTCAACAGGGGTCCGTGAGTATACATCTGCAGGAATGCTTTGGGAGCCAGTATGGATGGATCCATATTGAGTGGAGAGCCTGGCTTCAACAGGGTCTCTGAATGTACATCTGCAGGCCTGCTTTGGGAGCCAGTATGGATGGATCCATATTGAGTGGAAAGCCTGGCTTCAACAGGGGACCCTGAATGAACATCTGCAGGCCTGCTTTTTGAGCCAGTATCGGTGGATCCATATTGAGTGGAAAGCCTGGCTTCAACAGGGGTCCCTAAATGTACATCTGCAGGCCTGCTTTGTGAGCCAGTATGGATGGATCCATATTGAGTGGAATGCCTGGCTTCAACAGGGGTCCGTGAATGTACATCTGCAGGCCTGCTTTGGGAGCCAGTATGGATGGATCCATATTGAGTGGAAAGCCTCGCTTCAACAGGGGTCTGTGAATGTACATCTGCAGGCCTGGCTTTGGGAGCCAGTATGGATGGATCCATATTGAGTGGAAAGCCTGGCTTCAACAGGGGTCCGTGAATGTACATCTGCAGGCCTGCTTTGGGAGCCAGTATGGGTGGATCCATATTGAGTGGAGAGCCTGGCTTCATCAGGGGTCCCTGAATGTACATCTGCAGGCCTGCTTTGTGAGCCAGTATGGGTGGATCCATATTGAGTGGAGAGCCTGGCTTCAACCGGGGTCTGTGAATGTACATCTGCAGGCCTGCTTTGTGAGCCAGTATGGATGGATCCATATTGAGTGGAGAGCCTGGCTTCAACAGGGGTCCGTGAATGTACATCTGCAGGCCTGTTTGGGAGCCAGTATGGATGGATCCATATTGAGTGGAAAGCCTGGCTTCAACAGGGGTCCCTGAATGTACATCTACAGGCCTGCTTTGTGAGCCAGTATGGATGGATCCATATTGAGCGGAAAGCCTGGCTTCAACAGGGGTCCGTGAATGTACATCTGCAGGCCTGCTTTGGGAGCCAGTATGGATAGATCCATATTGAGTGGAAAGCCTGGCTTCAACAGGGGTCCGTGAATGTACATCTGCAGGCCTGGCTTTGGGAGCCAGTATGGATGGATCCATATTGAGTGGAAAGCCTGGCTTCCACAGGGGTCCGTGAATGTACATCTGCAGGCCTGCTTTGGGAGCCAGTATGGGTGGATCCATATTGAGTGGAGAGCCTGGCTTCATCAGGGGTCCCTCAATGTACATCTGCAGGCCTGCTTTGTGAGCCAGTATGGGTGGATCCATATTGAGTGGAGAGCCTGGCTTCAACCGGGGTCCGTGAATGTACATCTGCAGGCCAGCTTTGTGAGCCAGTATGGATGGATCCATATTGAGTGGAGAGCCTGGCTTCAACAGGGGTCAGTGAATGTACATCTGCAGGCCTGCTTTGGGAGCCAGTATGGATGGATCCATATTGAGTGGAGAGCCTGGCTTCAACAGGGGTCCGTGAATGTACACCTGCAGGCCTCCTTTGGGAGCCAGTATGGATGGATCCATATTGAGTGGAAAGCCTGGCTTCAACAGTGGTCTGTGAGTGTACATCTGCAGGCCTGCTTTGGGAGCCAGTATGGATGGATCCATATTGAGTGGAAAGCCTGGCTTCAACAGGGGTCTGTGAATGTACATCTGCAGGCCTACTTTGGGAGACAGTATGGATGGATCCATATTGAGTGGAAAGCCTGGCTTCAACAGGGGTCTGTGAATGTACATCTGCAGGACTGCTTTGGGAGCCAGAATGGATGGATCCATATTGAGTGGGAAGCCTGGCTTCAACAGGGGTCCCTGAATGTACATCTGCAGGACTGCTTTGTGAGCCAGTATGGATCGATCCATATTTAGTGGAAAGCCTGGCTTCAACAGGGGTCCGTGAATGTACATCTGCAGGCCTGGCTTTGGGAGCCAGGATGGATGGATCCATATTGAGTGGAAAACCTGGCTTCAACAGGGGTCGGTGAATGTACATCTGCAGGCCTGCTTTAGGAGCCAGCATGGATGGATCCATATTGAGTGGAAAGCCTGGCTTCAACAGGGGTCTGTGAGTGTACATCTGCAGGCCTGCTTTGGGAGCCAGTATGGATGGATCCATATTGAGTGGAAAGCCTGGCTTCAACAGGGGTCTGTGAATGTACATCTGCAGGCCTGCTTTGGGAGCCAGTATGGATGGATCCATATTGAGTGGAAAGCCTGGCTTCAACAGGGGTCTGTGAATGTACATCTGCAGGCCTGCTTTGGGAGCCAGAATGGATGGATCCATATTGAGTGGAAAGCCTGGCTTCAACAGGGGTCCCTGAATGTACATCTGCAGGCCTGCTTTGAGAGCCAGTATGGATGGATCCATATTATGTGGAAAGCCTGGCTTCAACAGGGGTCTGTGAATGTACATCTGCAGGCCTGCTTTGGGAGACAGTATGGATGGATCCATATTGAGTGGAAAGCCTGGCTTCAACAGGGGTCTGTGAATGTACATCTGCAGGACTGCTTTGGGAGCCAGAATGGATGGATCCATATTGAGTGGGAAGCCTGGCTTCAACAAGGGTCCCTGAATGTACATCTGCAGGACTGCTTTGTGAGCCAGTATGGATGGATCCATATTTAGTGGAAAGCCTGGCTTCAACAGGGGTCCGTGAATGTACATCTGCAGGCCTGGCTTTGGGAGCCAGGATGGATGGATCCATATTGAGTGGAAAACCTGGCTTCAACAGGGGACCCTGAATGAACATCTGCAGGCCTGCTTTTTGAGCCAGTATCGGTGGATCCATATTGAGTGGAAAGCCTGGCTTCAACAGGGGTCCCTAAATGTACATCTGCAGGCCTGCTTTGTGAGCCAGTATGGATGGATCCATATTGAGTGGAATGCCTGACTTCAACAGGGGTCCGTGAATGTACATCTGCAGGCCTGCTTTGGGAGCCAGTATGGATGGATCCATATTGAGTGGAAAGCCTGGCTTCAACAGGGGTCTGTGAGTGTACATCTGCAGGCCTGCTTTGGGAGACAGTATGGATGGATCCATATTGAGTGGAAAGCCTGGCTTCAACAGGGGTCTGTGAATGTACATCTGCAGGACTGCTTTGGGAGCCAGAATGGATGGATCCATATTGAGTGGGAAGCCTGGCTTCAACAAGGGTCCCTGAATGTACATCTGCAGGACTGCTTTGTGAGCCAGTATGGATGGATCCATATTTAGTGGAAAGCCTGGCTTCAACAGGGGTCCGTGAATGTACATCTGCAGGCCTGGCTTTGGGAGCCAGGATGGATGGATCCATATTGAGTGGAAAACCTGGCTTCAACAGGGGACCCTGAATGAACATCTGCAGGCCTGCTTTTTGAGCCAGTATCGGTGGATCCATATTGAGTGGAAAGCCTGGCTTCAACAGGGGTCCCTAAATGTACATCTGCAGGCCTGCTTTGTGAGCCAGTATGGATGGATCCATATTGAGTGGAATGCCTGACTTCAACAGGGGTCCGTGAATGTACATCTGCAGGCCTGCTTTGGGAGCCAGTATGGATGGATCCATATTGAGTGGAAAGCCTGGCTTCAACAGGGGTCTGTGAGTGTACATCTGCAGGCCTGCTTTGGGAGCCAGTATGGATGGATCCAAATTGAGTGGAATGCCTGGCTTCAACAGGGGTCCGTGAGTGTACATCTGCAGGCCTGCTTTAGGAGCCAGTATGGATGGATCCATATTGAGTGGAAAGCCTGGCTTCAACAGGGGTCCCTAAATGTACATCTGCAGGCCTGCTTTGTGAGCCAGTATGGATGGATCCATATTGAGTGGAAAGCCTGGCTTCAACCGGGGTCCGTGAATGTACATCTGCAGGCCTGCTTTGTGAGCCAGTATGGATGGATCCATATTGAGTGGAGAGCCTGGCTTCAACAGGGGTCCGTGAGTGTACATCTGCAGGCCTGCTATGGGAGCCAGTATGGATGGATCCATATTGAGTGGAAAGCCTGGCTTCAACAGTGGTCCATGAATGTATATCTGCAGGCCTGCTTTGGGAGCCAGTATGGATGGATCCATATTGAGTGGAAAGCCTGGCTTCAACAGGGGTCTGTGAGTGTACATCTGCAGGTCTGCTTTGGGAGCCAGTATGGATGGATCCATATTGAGTGAAAAGCCTGGCTTCAAAAGGGGTCCGTGAGTGTACATCTGCAGGCCTGCTTTGGGAGACAGTATGGATGGATCCATATTGAGTGGAAAGCCTGGCTTCAACAGGGGTCCCTGAATGTACATCTGCAGGCCTGCTTTGTGAGCCAGTATGGATGGATCCATATTGAGTGGAAAGCCTGGCTTCAACAGGGGTCCGTGAATGTACATCTGCACGCCTGCTTTGGCAGCCAGTATGGATGGATCCATATTGAGTGGAAAGCCTGGCTTCAACAGGGGTCCATGAATGTACATCTGCAGGCCTGGTTTTGGGAGCCAGTATGGATGGATCCATATTGAGTGGAAAACTTGGCTTTAACAGGGGTCGGTGAATGTACATCTGCAGGCCTGCTTTGGGAGCCAGTGTGGGAGGATCCATATTGAGTGGAGTGCCTGGCTTCAACAGGGGTCCCTGAATGTACATCTGCAGGCCTGCTTTGTGAGCCAGTATGGGTGGATCCATATTGAGAGGAGAGCCTGGCTTCAACTGGGGTCCGTGAATGTACATCTGCAGGCCTGCTTTGTGAGCCAGTATGGATGGATCCATATTGAGTGGCAAGCCTGGCTTCAACAGGGGTCCGTGAGTATACATCTGCAGGAATGCTTTGGGAGCCAGTATGGATGGATCCATATTGAGTGGAGAGCCTGGCTTCAACAGGGTCTCTGAATGTACATCTGCAGGCCTGCTTTGGGAGCCAGTATGGATGGATCCATATTGAGTGGAAAGCCTGGCTTCAACAGGGGACCCTGAATGAACATCTGCAGGCCTGCTTTTTGAGCCAGTATCGGTGGATCCATATTGAGTGGAAAGCCTGGCTTCAACAGGGGTCCCTAAATGTACATCTGCAGGCCTGCTTTGTGAGCCAGTATGGATGGATCCATATTGAGTGGAATGCCTGGCTTCAACAGGGGTCCGTGAATGTACATCTGCAGGCCTGCTTTGGGAGCCAGTATGGATGGATCCATATTGAGTGGAAAGCCTCGCTTCAACAGGGGTCTGTGAATGTACATCTGCAGGCCTGGCTTTGGGAGCCAGTATGGATGGATCCATATTGAGTGGAAAGCCTGGCTTCAACAGGGGTCCGTGAATGTACATCTGCAGGCCTGCTTTGGGAGCCAGTATGGGTGGATCCATATTGAGTGGAGAGCCTGGCTTCATCAGGGGTCCCTGAATGTACATCTGCAGGCCTGCTTTGTGAGCCAGTATGGGTGGATCCATATTGAGTGGAGAGCCTGGCTTCAACCGGGGTCCGTGAATGTACATCTGCAGGCCTGCTTTGTGAGCCAGTATGGATGGATCCATATTGAGTGGAGAGCCTGGCTTCAACAGGGGTCCGTGAATGTACATCTGCAGGCCTGTTTGGGAGCCAGTATGGATGGATCCATATTGAGTGGAAAGCCTGGCTTCAACAGGGGTCCCTGAATGTACATCTACAGGCCTGCTTTGTGAGCCAGTATGGATGGATCCATATTGAGCGGAAAGCCTGGCTTCAACAGGGGTCCGTGAATGTACATCTGCAGGCCTGCTTTGGGAGCCAGTATGGATAGATCCATATTGAGTGGAAAGCCTGGCTTCAACAGGGGTCCGTGAATGTACATCTGCAGGCCTGGCTTTGGGAGCCAGTATGGATGGATCCATATTGAGTGGAAAGCCTGGCTTCCACAGGGGTCCGTGAATGTACATCTGCAGGCCTGCTTTGGGAGCCAGTATGGGTGGATCCATATTGAGTGGAGAGCCTGGCTTCATCAGGGGTCCCTCAATGTACATCTGCAGGCCTGCTTTGTGAGCCAGTATGGGTGGATCCATATTGAGTGGAGAGCCTGGCTTCAACCGGGGTCCGTGAATGTACATCTGCAGGCCAGCTTTGTGAGCCAGTATGGATGGATCCATATTGAGTGGAGAGCCTGGCTTCAACAGGGGTCAGTGAATGTACATCTGCAGGCCTGCTTTGGGAGCCAGTATGGATGGATCCATATTGAGTGGAGAGCCTGGCTTCAACAGGGGTCTGTGAATGTACACCTGCAGGCCTCCTTTGGGAGCCAGTATGGATGGATCCATATTGAGTGGAAAGCCTGGCTTCAACAGTGGTCTGTGAGTGTACATCTGCAGGCCTGCTTTGGGAGCCAGTATGGATGGATCCATATTGAGTGGAAAGCCTGGCTTCAACAGGGGTCTGTGAATGTACATCTGCAGGCCTACTTTGGGAGACAGTATGGATGGATCCATATTGAGTGGAAAGCCTGGCTTCAACAGGGGTCTGTGAATGTACATCTGCAGGACTGCTTTGGGAGCCAGAATGGATGGATCCATATTGAGTGGGAAGCCTGGCTTCAACAGGGGTCCCTGAATGTACATCTGCAGGACTGCTTTGTGAGCCAGTATGGATCGATCCATATTTAGTGGAAAGCCTGGCTTCAACAGGGGTCCGTGAATGTACATCTGCAGGCCTGGCTTTGGGAGCCAGGATGGATGGATCCATATTGAGTGGAAAACCTGGCTTCAACAGGGGTCGGTGAATGTACATCTGCAGGCCTGCTTTAGGAGCCAGCATGGATGGATCCATATTGAGTGGAAAGCCTGGCTTCAACAGGGGTCTGTGAGTGTACATCTGCAGGCCTGCTTTGGGAGCCAGTATGGATGGATCCATATTGAGTGGAAAGCCTGGCTTCAACAGGGGTCTGTGAATGTACATCTGCAGGCCTGCTTTGGGAGCCAGTATGGATGGATCCATATTGAGTGGAAAGCCTGGCTTCAACAGGGGTCTGTGAATGTACATCTGCAGGCCTGCTTTGGGAGCCAGAATGGATGGATCCATATTGAGTGGAAAGCCTGGCTTCAACAGGGGTCCCTGAATGTACATCTGCAGGCCTGCTTTGTGAGCCAGTATGGATGGATCCATATTATGTGGAAAGCCTGGCTTCAACAGGGGTCCGTGAATGTACATCTGCAGGCCTGCTTTGGGAGCAAGTATGGATGGATCCATATTGAGTGGAATGCCAGGCTTCAACAGGGGTCCGTGAGTGTACATCTGCAGGCCTGCTTTGGGAGCCAGTATGGATGGACCCATATTGAGTGGAAAGCCTGGCTTCAACAGGGGTCCATGAGTGTACATCTGCAGGCCTGCTATGGGAGCCAGTATGGATGGATCCATATTGAGTGGAAAGCCTGGCTTCAGCAGGGTCTCTGAATGTACATCTGCAGGCCTGCTTTGGGAGCCAGTATGGATGGATCCATATTGAGTGGAAAGCCTGCCTTCAAAAGGGGTCCCTGAATGTACATCTGCAGGCCTGCTTTGGGAGCCAGTATGGATTGATCCATATTGAGTGGAAAGCCTGGCTTCAACAGGGGTCTGTGAAGGTACATCTGCAGGCCTGCTTTGGGAGCCAGTATGGATGGATCCATATTGAGTGGAAAGCCTGGCTTCAACAGGGGTCCGTGAATGTACATCTGCAGGCCTGGCTTTGGGAGCCAGTATGGATGGATCCATAATGAGTGGAAAGCCTTGCTTCAACAGGGGTCCGTGAATGTACATCTGCAGGCCTGCTTTGGGAGCCAGTATGGGTGGATCCATATTTAGTGGAGAGCCTGGCTTCAACCGGGGTCCGTGAATGTACATCTGCAGGCCTGCTTTGTGAGCCAGTATGGATGGATCCATATTGAGTGGAGAGCCTGGCTTCAACAGGGGTCCGTGAATGTACATCTGCAGGCCTGCTTTGTGACCCAGTATGGATGGATCCATATTGAGTGGAGAGCCTGGCTTCGACAGGGGTCCATAAATGTACACCTGCAGGCCTGCTTTGGGAGCCAGTATGGGTGGATCCATAACGAGTGGAAAGCCTGGCTTCAACTGGGGTCCGTGAGTGTACATCTGCAGTCCTGCTTTGGGAGCCAGTATGGATGGATCCATATTGAGTGGAATGCCTGGCTTCAACAGGGGTCCGTGAGTGTACATCTGCAGGCCTGCTTTAGGAGCCAGTATGGATGGATCCATATTGAGTGGAAAGCCTGGCTTCAACAGGGGTCTGTGAGTGTACATCTGCAGGCCTGCTTTGGGAGCCAGTATGGATGGATCCATATTGAGTGGAAAGCCTGGCTTCAACAGGGGTCTGTGAATGTACATCTGCAGGCCTGCTTTGGGAGCCAGAATGGATGGATCCATATTGAGTGGAAAGCCTGGCTTCAACAGGGGTCCCTGAATGTACATCTGCAGGCCTGCTTTGTGAGCCTGTATGGATGGATCCATATTGAGTGGAAAGCCTGGCTTCAACAGGGGTCCGTGAATGTACATCTGCAGGCCTGCTTTGGGAGCCAGTATGGATGGATCCATATTGAGTGGAATGCCTGGCTTCAACAGGGGTCCGTGAGTGTACATCTGCAGGCCTGCTTTAGGAGCCAGTATGGATGGATCCATATTGAGTGGAAAGCCTGGCTTCAACAGGGGTCTGTGAGTGTACATCTGCAGGCCTGCTTTGGGAGCCAGTATGGATGGATCCAAATTGAGTGGAATGCCTGGCTTCTACAGGGGTCCGTGAGTGTACATCTGCAGGCCTGCTTTAGGAGCCAGTATGGATGGATCCATATTGAGTGGAAAGCCTGGCTTCAACAGTGGTCTGTGAGTGTACATCTGCAGGCCTGCTTTGGGAGCCAGTATGGATGGATCCATATTGAGTGGAAAGCCTGGCTTCAACAGGGGTCTGTGAATGTACATCTGCAGGCCTGCTTTGGGAGACAGTATGGATGGATCCATATTGAGTGGAAAGCCTGGCTTCAACAGGGGTCTGTGAATGTACATCTGCAGGACTGCTTTGGGAGCCAGAATGGATGGATCCATATTGAGTGGGAAGCCTGGCTTCAACAAGGGTCCCTGAATGTACATCTGCAGGACTACTTTGTGAGCCAGTATGGATGGATCCATATTTAGTGGAAAGCCTGGCTTCAACAGGGGTCCGTGAATGTACATCTGCAGGCCTGGCTTTGGGAGCCAGGATGGATGGATCCATATTGAGTGGAAAACCTGGCTTCAACAGGGGTCGGTGAATGTACATCTGCAGGCCTGCTTTAGGAGCCAGTATGGATGGATCCATATTGAGTGGAAAGCCTGGCTTCAACAGGGGTCTGTGAGTGTACATCTGCAGGCCTGCTTTGGGAGCCAGTATGGATGGATCCATATTGAGTGGAAAGCCTGGCTTCAACAGGGGTCTGTGAATGTACATCTGCAGGCCGCTTTGGGAGCCAGTATGGATGGATCCATATTGACTGGAAAGCCTGACTTCAACAGGGGTCTGTGAATGTACATCTGCAGGCCTGCTTTGGGAGCCAGAATGGATGGATCCATATTGAGTGGAAAGCCTGGCTTCAACAGGGGTCCCTGAATGTACATCTGCAGGCCTGCTTTGTGAGCCAGTATGGATGGATCCATATTATGTGGAAAGCCTGGCTTCAACAGGGGTCCGTGAATGTACATCTGCAGGCCTGCTTTGGGAGCAAGTATGGATGGACCCATATTGAGTGGAAAGCCTGGCTTCAACAGGGGTCCGTGAATGTACATCTGCAGGCCTGCTTTGGGAGCCAGTATGGATGGACCCATATTGAGTGGAAAGCCTGGCTTCAACAGGGGTCCATGAGTGTACATCTGCAGGCCTGCTATGGGAGCCAGTATGGATGGATCCATATTGAGTGGAAAGCCTGGCTTCAGCAGGGTCTCTGAATGTACATCTGCAGGCCTGCTTTGGGAGCCAGTATGGATGGATCCATATTGATTGGAAAGCCTGGCTTTAAAAGGGGTCCCTGAATGTACATCTGCAGGCCTGCTTTAGGAGCCAGTATGGATGGATCCATATTGAGTGGAAAGCCTGGCTTCAACAGGGGTCTGTGAGTGTACATCTGCAGGCCTGCTTTGGGAGCCAGTATGGATGGATCCATATTGAGTGGAATGCCTGGCTTCAACAGGGGTCCGTGAATGTACATCTGCAGGCCTGCTTTGGGAGCCAGTATGGATGGATCCATATTGAGTGGAAAGCCTGGCTTCAACAGGGGTCTGTGAATGTACATCTGCAGGCCTGCTTTGAGAGCCAGTATGGATGGATCCATATTGAGTGGAAAGCCTGGCTTCAACAGGGGTCCATGAGTGTACATCTGCAGGCCTGCTATGGGAGCCAGTATGGATGGATCCATATTGAGTGGAAAGCCTGGCTTCAACAGTGGTCCGTGAATGTATATCTGCAGGCCTGCTTTGGGAGCCAGTATGGATGGATCCATATTGAGTGGAAAGCCTGGCTTCAACAGGGGTCTGTGAGTGTACATCTGCAGGCCTGCTTTGGGAGCCAGTATGGATGGATCCATATTGAGTGAAAAGCCTGGCTTCAAAAGGGGTCCGTGAGTGTACATCTGCAGGCCTGCTTTGGGAGCCAGTATGGATGGATCCATATTTAGTGGAGAGCCTGGCTTCAACCGGGGTCCGTGAATGTACATCTGCAGGCCTGCTTTGTGAGCCAGTATGGATGGATCCATATTGAGTGGAGAGCCTGGCTTCAACAGGGGTCCGTGAATGTACATCTGCAGGCCTGCTTTGTGACCCAGTATGGATGGATCCATATTGAGTGGAGAGCCTGGCTTCGACAGGGGTCCGTAAATGTACACCTGCAGGCCTGCTTTGGGAGCCAGTATGGGTGGATCCATAACGAGTGGAAAGCCTGGCTTCAACTGGGGTCCGTGAGTGTACACCTGCAGGCCTGCTTTGGGAGCCAGTATGGATGGATCCATATTGAGTGGAATGCCTGGCTTCAACAGGGGTCCGTGAGTGTACATCTGCAGGCCTGCTTTAGGAGCCAGTATGGATGGATCCATATTGAGTGGAAAGCCTGGCTTCAACAGGGGTCTGTGAGTGTACATCTGCAGGCCTGCTTTGGGAGCCAGTATGGATGGATCCATATTGAGTGGAAAGCCTGGCTTCAACAGGGGTCTGTGAATGTACATCTGCAGGCCTGCTTTGGGAGCCAGAATGGATGGATCCATATTGAGTGGAAAGCCTGGCTTCAACAGGGGTCCCTGAATGTACATCTGCAGACCTGCTTTGTGAGCCAGTATGGATGGATCCATATTTAGTGGAAAGCCTGGCTTCAACAGGGGTCCGTGAATGTACATCTGCAGGCCTGGCTTTGGGAGCCAGTATGGATGGATCCATATTGAGTGGAAAACCTGGCTTCAACAGGGGTCGGTGAATGTACATCTGCAGGCCTGCTTTAGGAGCCAGTATGGATGGATCCATATTGAGTAGAAAGCCTGGCTTCAACAGGGGTCTGTGAGTGTACATCTGCACGCCTGCTTTGGGAGCCAGTATGGATGGATCCATATTGAGTTGAAAGCCTGGCTTCACCAGGGGTCTGTGAGTGTACATCTGCAGGCCTGCTTTGGGAGCCAGAATGGATGGATCCATATTGAGTGGAAAGCCTGGCTTCAACAGGTGTCCCTGAATTTACATCTGCAGGCCTGCTTTGTGAGCCAGTATGG
The DNA here is from genome assembly GCF_964204655.1 of Triturus cristatus. NCBI lineage: Eukaryota > Metazoa > Chordata > Amphibia > Caudata > Salamandridae > Triturus > Triturus cristatus. The sequence goes on along the minus strand of NC_140579.1, from coordinate 394,337,291 downwards.
ATGGATCCATATTGAGTGGAAAGCCTGGCTTCAACAGGGGTCCGTGAATGTACATCTGCAGGCCTGCTTTGGGAGCCAGTATGGATGGATCCATATTGAGTGGAATGCCTGGCTTCAACAGGGGTCCGTGAGTGTACATCTGCAGGCCTGCTTTAGGAGCCAGTATGGATGGATCCATATTGAGTGGAAAGCCTGGCTTCAACAGGGGTCTGTGAGTGTACATCTGCAGGCCTGCTTTGGGAGCCAGTATGGATGGATCCATATTGAGTGGAATGCCTCGCTTCAACAGGGTTCCGTGAGTGTACATCTGCAGGCCTGCTTTAGGAGCCAGTATGGATGGATCCATATTGAGTGGAAAGCCTGGCTTCAACAGTGGTCTGTGAGTGTACATCTGCAGGCCTGCTTTGGGAGCCAGTATGGATGGATCCATATTGAGTGGAAAGCCTGGCTTCAACAGGGGTCTGTGAATGTACATCTGCAGGCCTGCTTTGGGAGACAGTATGGATGGATCCATATTGAGTGGAAAGCCTGGCTTCAACAGGGGTCTGTGAATGTACATCTGCAGGACTGCTTTGGGAGCCAGAATGGATGGATCCATATTGAGTGGGAAGCCTGGCTTCAACAGGGGTCCCTGAATGTACATCTGCAGGACTGCTTTGTGAGCCAGTATGGATGGATCCATATTTAGTGGAAAGCCTGGCTTCAACAGGGGTCCGTGAATGTACATCTGCAGGCCTGGCTTTGGGAGCCAGGATGGATGGATCCATATTGAGTGGAAAACCTGGCTTCAACAGGGGTCGGTGAATGTACATCTGCAGGCCTGCTTTAGGAGCCAGTATGGATGGATCCATATTGAGTGGAAAGCCTGGCTTCAACAGGGGTCTGTGAGTGTACATCTGCAGGCCTGCTTTGGGAGCAAGTATGGATGGATCCATATTGAGTGGAATGCCTGGCTTCAACAGGGGTCCGTGAGTGTACATCTGCAGGCCTGCTTTGGGAGCCAGTATGGATGGACCCATATTGAGTGGAAAGCCTGGCTTCAACAGGGGTCCATGAGTGTACATCTGCAGGCCTGCTATGGGAGCCAATATGGATGGATCCATATTGAGTGGAAAGCCTGGCTTCAGCAGGGTCTCTGAATGTACATCTGCAGGCCTGCTTTGGGAGCCAGTATGGATGGATCCATATTTAGTGGAAAGCCTGGCTTCAACAGGGGTCCCTGAATGTACATCTGCAGGCCTGCTTTGGGAGCCAGTATGGATGGATCCATATTGAGTGGAAAGCCTGGCTTCAACAGGTGTCTGTGAATGTACATCTGCAGGCCTGCTTTGAGAGCCAGTATGGATGGATCCATATTGAGTGGAAAGCCTGGCTTCAACAGGGGTCCATGAGTGTACATCTGCAGGCCTGCTATGGGAGCCAGTATGGATGGATCCATATTGAGTGGAAAGCCTGGCTTCAACAGTGGTCAAGAATGTATATCTGCAAGCCTGCTTTGGGAGCCAGTATGGATGGATCCATATTGAGTGGAAAGCCTGGCTTCAACAGGGGTCTGTGAGTGTACATCTGCAGGCCTGCTTTGGGAGCCAGTATGGATGGATCCATATTGAGTGAAAAGCCTGGCTTCAAAAGCGGTCCGTGAGTGTACATCTGCAGGCCTGCTTTGGGAGCCAGTATGGATGGATCCATATTGAGTGGAAAGCCTGGCTTCAACAGGGGTCTGTGAATGTATAACTGCAGGCCTGCTTTGGGAGCCAGTATGGATGGATCCATATTGAGTGGAAAGCCTGGCTTCAACAGGGGTCCGTGAATGTACATCTGCAGGCCTGCTTTGGGAGCCAGTATGGATGGATCCATATTGAGTGGAAAGCCTGGCTTCAACAGGGGTCTGTGAATGTACATCTGCAGGCCTGCTTTGAGAGCCAGTATGGATGGATCCATTTTGAGTGGAAAGCCTGGCTTCAACAGGGGTCCATTAGTGTACATCTGCAGGCCTGCTATGGGAGCCAGTATGGATGGATCCATATTGAGTGGAAAGCCTGGCTTCAACAGTGGTCCGTGAATGTATATCTGCAGGCCTGCTTTGGGAGCCAGTATGGATGGATCCATATTGAGTGGAAAGCCTGGCTTCAACAGGGGTCTGTGAGTGTACATCTGCAGGCCTGCTTTGGGAGCCAGTATGGATGGATCCATATTGAGTGAAAAGCCTGGCTTCAAAAGGGGTCCGTGAGTGTACATCTGCAGGCCTGCTTTGGGAGCCAGTATGGATGGATCCATATTGAGTGGAAAGCCTGGCTTCAACAGGGGTCCCTGAATGTACATCTGCAGGCCTGCTTTGTGAGCCAGTATGGATGGATCCATATTGAGTGGAAAGCCTGGCTTCAACAGGGGTCCGTGAATGTACATCTGCACGCCTGCTTTGGGAGCCAGTATGGATGGATCCATATTGAGTGGAAAGCCTGGCTTCAACAGCGGTCGGTGAATGTACATCTGCAGGCCTGCTTTGGGAGCCAGTGTGGGAGGATCCATATTGAGTGGAGAGCCTGGCTTCAACAGGGGTCCCTGAATGTACATCTGCAGGCCTGCTTTGTGAGCCAGTATGGGTGGATCCATATTGAGTGGAGAGCCTGGCTTCAACTGGGGTCCGTGAATGTACATCTGCAGGCCTGCTTTGTGAGCCAGTATGGATGGATCCATATTGAGTGGAAAACCTGGCTTCAACAGGGGTCCGTGAGTATACATCTGCAGGCCTGCTTTGGGAGCCAGTATGGTTGGATCCATATTGCGTGGAGAGCCTGGCTTCAACAGGGTCTCTGAATGTACATCTGCAGGCCTGCTTTGGGAGCCAGTATGGATGGATCCATATTGAGTGGAAAGCCTGGCTTCAAAAGGGGTCCCTGAATGTACATCTGCAGGCCTGCTTTTTGAGCCAGTATCGGTGGATCCATCTTGAGTGGAAAGCCTAGCTTCAACAGGGGTCCCTGAATGTACATCTGCAGGCCTGCTTTGTGAGCCAGTATGGATGGATCCATATTAAGTGGAAAGCCTGGCTTCAACAGGGGTCCTTGAATGTACATCTGCAGGCCTGCTTTGGGAGCCAGTATGGATAGATCCATATTGAGTGGAAAGCCTGGCTTCAACAGGGGTCCGTGAATGTACATCTGCAGGCCTGGCTTTGGGAGCCAGAATGGATGGATCCATATTGAGTGGAAAGCCTGGCTTTCACAGGGGTCCGTGAATGTACATCTGCAGGCCTGCTTTGGGAGCCAGTATGGGTGGATTCATATTGAGTGGAGAGCCTGGCTTCATCAGGGGTCCCTGAATGTACATCTGCAGGCCTGCTTTGTGAGCCAGTATGGGTGGATCCATATTGAGTGGAGAGCCTGGCTTCAACCGGGGTCCGTGAATGTACATCTGCAGGCCTGCTTTGTGAGCCAGTATGGATGGATCCATATTGAGTGGAGAGCCTGGCTTCAACAGGGGTCCGTGAATATACATCTGCAGGCCTGCTTTGGGAGCCAGTATGGATGGATCCATATTGAGTTGAAAGCCTGGCTTCACCAGGGGTCTGTGAGTGTACATCTGCAGGCCTGCTTTGGGAGCCAGAATGGATGGATCCATATTGAGTGGAAAGCCTGGCTTCAACAGGTGTCCCTGAATTTACATCTGCAGGCCTGCTTTGTGAGCCAGTATGGATGGATCCATATTGAGTGGAAAGCCTGGCTTCAACAGGGGTCCGTGAATGTACATCTGCAGGCCTGCTTTGGGAGCCAGTATGGATGGATCCATATTGAGTGGAATGCCTGGCTTCAACAGGGGTCCGTGAGTGTACATCTGCAGGCCTGCTTTAGGAGCCAGTATGGATGGATCCATATTGAGTGGAAAGCCTGGCTTCAACAGGGGTCTGTGAGTGTACATCTGCAGGCCTGCTTTGGGAGCCAGTATGGATGGATCCATATTGAGTGGAATGCCTCGCTTCAACAGGGTTCCGTGAGTGTACATCTGCAGGCCTGCTTTAGGAGCCAGTATGGATGGATCCATATTGAGTGGAAAGCCTGGCTTCAACAGTGGTCTGTGAGTGTACATCTGCAGGCCTGCTTTGGGAGCCAGTATGGATGGATCCATATTGAGTGGAAAGCCTGGCTTCAACAGGGGTCTGTGAATGTACATCTGCAGGCCTGCTTTGGGAGACAGTATGGATGGATCCATATTGAGTGGAAAGCCTGGCTTCAACAGGGGTCTGTGAATGTATATCTGCAGGACTGCTTTGGGAGCCAGAATGGATGGATCCATATTGAGTGGGAAGCCTGGCTTCAACAGGGGTCCCTGAATGTACGTCTGCAGGACTGCTTTGTGAGCCAGTATGGATGGATCCATATTTAGTGGAAAGCCTGGCTTCAACAGGGGTCCGTGAATGTACATCTGCAGGCCTGGCTTTGGGAGCCAGGATGGATGGATCCATATTGAGTGGAAAACCTGGCTTCAACAGGGGTCGGTGAATGTACATCTGCAGGCCTGCTTTAGGAGCCAGTATGGATGGATCCATATTGAGTGGAAAGCCTGGCTTCAACAGGGGTCTGTGAGTGTACATCTGCAGGCCTGCTTTGGGAGCAAGTATGGATGGATCCATATTGAGTGGAATGCCTGGCTTCAACAGGGGTCCGTGAGTGTACATCTGCAGGCCTGCTTTGGGAGCCAGTATGGATGGACCCATATTGAGTGGAAAGCCTGGCTTCAACAGGGGTCCATGAGTGTACATCTGCAGGCCTGCTATGGGAGCCAGTATGGATGGATCCATATTGAGTGGAAAGCCTGGCTTCAGCAGGGTCTCTGAATGTACATCTGCAGGCCTGCTTTGGGAGCCAGTATGGATGGATCCATATTGAGTGGAAAGCCTGGCTTCAAAAGGGGTCCCTGAATGTACATCTGCAGGCCTGCTTTGGGAGCCAGTATGGATTGATCCATATTGAGTGGAAAGCCTGGCTTCAACAGGGGTCTGTGAATGTACATCTGCAGGCCTGCTTTGGGAGCCAGTATGGATGGATCCATATTGAGTGGAAAGCCTGGCTTCAACAGGGGTCCGTGAATGTACATCTGCAGGCCTGCTTTGGGAGCCAGTATGGATGGATCCATATTGAGTGGAAAGCCTGGCTTCAACAGGTGTCTGTGAATGTACATCTGCAGGCCTGCTTTGAGAGCCAGTATGGATGGATCCATATTGAGTGGAAAGCCTGGCTTCAACAGGGGTCCATGAGTGTACATCTGCAGACCTGCTATGGGAGCCAGTATGGATGGATCCATATTGAGTGGAAAGCCTGGCTTCAACAGTGGTCCGTGAATGTATATCTGCAGGCCTGCTTTGGGAGCCAGTATGGATGGATCCATATTGAGTGGAAAGCCTGGCTTCAACAGGGGTCTGTGAGTGTACATCTGCAGGCCTGCTTTGGGAGCCAGTATGGATGGATCCATATTGAGTGAAAAGCCTGGCTTCAAAAGGGGTCCGTGAGTGTACATCTGCAGGCCTGCTTTGGGAGCCAGTATGGATGGATCCATATTGAGTGGAAAGCCTGGCTTCAACAGGGGTCTGTGAATGTATAACTGCAGGCCTGCTTTGGGAGCCAGTATGGATGGATCCATATTGAGTGGAAAGCCTGGCTTCAACAGGGGTCCGTGAATGTACATCTGCAGGCCTGCTTTGGGAGCCAGTGTGGATGGATCCATATTGAGTGGAAAGCCTGGCTTCAACAGGGGTCTGTGAATGTACATCTGCAGGCCTGCTTTGAGAGCCAGTATGGATGGATCCATATTGAGTGGAAAGCCTGGCTTCAACAGGGGTCCATTAGTGTACATCTGCAGGCCTGCTATGGGAGCCAGTATGGATGGATCCATATTGAGTGGAAAGCCTGGCTTCAACAGTGGTCCGTGAATGTATATCTGCAGGCCTGCTTTGGGAGCCAGTATGGATGGATCCATATTGAGTGGAAAGCCTGGCTTCAACAGGGGTCTGTGAGTGTACATCTGCAGGCCTGCTTTGGGAGCCAGTATGGATGGATCCATATTGAGTGAAAAGCCTGGCTTCAAAAGGGGTCCGTGAGTGTACATCTGCAGGCCTGCTTTGGGAGCCAGTATGGATGGATCCATATTGAGTGGAAAGCCTGGCTTCAACAGGGGTCCCTGAATGTACATCTGCAGGCCTGGCTTTGGAAGCCAGTATGGATGGATCCATATTGAGTGGAAAGCCTGGCTTCAACAGCGGTCGGTGAATGTACATCTGCAGGCCTGCTTTGGGAGCCAGTGTGGGAGGATCCATATTGAGTGGAGAGCCTGGCTTCAACAGGGGTCCCTGAATGTACATCTGCAGGCCTGCTTTGTGAGCCAGTATGGGTGGATCCATATTGAGTGGAGAGCCTGGCTTCAACTGGGGTCCGTGAATGTACATCTGCAGGCCTGCTTTGTGAGCCAGTATGGATGGATCCGTATTGAGTGGAAAGCCTGGCTTCAACAGGGGTCCATGAGTATACATCTGCAGGCCTGCTTTGGGAGCCAGTATGGTTGGATCCATATTGCGTGGAGAGCCTGGCTTCAACAGGGTCTCTGAATGTACATCTGCAGGCCTGCTTTGGGAGCCAGTATGGATGGATCCATATTGAGTGGAAAGCCTGGCTTCAAAAGGGGTCCCTGAATGTACATCTGCAGGCCTGCTTTTTGAGCCAGTATCGGTGGATCCATCTTGAGTGGAAAGCCTAGCTTCAACAGGGGTCCCTGAATGTACATCTGCAGGCCTGCTTTGTGAGCCAGTATGGATGGATCCATATTAAGTGGAAAGCCTGGCTTCAACAGGGGTCCGTGAATGTACATCTGCAGGCCTGCTTTGGGAGCCAGTATGGATAGATCCATATTGAGTGGAAAGCCTGGCTTCAAAAGGGGTCCGTGAATGTACATCTGCAGGCCTGGCTTTGGGAGCCAGAATGGATGGATCCATATTGAGTGGAAAGCCTGGCTTTCACAGGGGTCCGTGAATGTACATCTGCAGGCCTGCTTTGGGAGCCAGTATGGGTGGATCCATATTGAGTGGAGAGCCTGGCTTCATCAGGGGTCCCTGAATGTACATCTGCAGGCCTGCTTTGTGAGCCAGTATGGGTGGATCCATATTGAGTGGAGAGCCTGGCTTCAACCGGGGTCCGTGAATGTACATCTGCAGGCCTGCTTTGTGAGCCAGTATGGATGGATCCATATTGAGTGGAGAGCCTGGCTTCAACAGGGGTCCGTGAATATACATCTGCAGGCCTGCTTTGGGAGCCAGTATGGATGGATCCATATTGAGTGGAGAGCCTGGCTTCAACAGGGGTCCGTGAATGTACATCTGCAGGCCTGCTTTGGGAGCCAGTATGGATGGATCCATATTGAGTGGAAAGCCTGGCTTCAACAGGTGTCTGTGAATGTACATCTGCAGGCCTGCTTTGAGAGCCAGTATGGATGGATCCATATTGAGTGGAAAGCCTGGCTTCAACAGGGGTCCATGAGTGTACATCTGCAGGCCTGCTATGGGAGCCAGTATGGATGGATCCATATTGAGTGGAAAGCCTGGCTTCAACAGTGGTCCGTGAATGTATATCTGCAGGCCTGCTTTGGGAGCCAGTATGGATGGATCCATATTGAGTGGAAAGCCTGGCTTCAACAGGGGTCTGTGAGTGTACATCTGCAGGCCTGCTTTGGGAGATAGTATGGATGGATCCATATTGAGTGAAAAGCCTGGCTTCAAAAGGGGTCCGTGAGTGTACATCTGCAGGCCTGCTTTGGGAGCCAGTATGGATGGATCCATATTGAGTGGAAAGCCTGGCTTCAACAGGGGTCTGTGAATGTACAACTGCAGGCCTGCTTTGGGAGCCAGTATGGATGGATCCATATTGAGTGGAAAGCCTGGCTTCAACAGGGGTCCGTGAATGTACATCTGCACGCCTGCTTTGGGAGCCAGTATGGATAGATCCATATTGAGTGGAAAGCCTGGCTTCAACAGGGGTCCCTGAATGTACATCTGCAGGCCTGCTTTGTGAGCCAGGATGGGTGGATCCATATTGAGTGGAGAGCCTGGCTTCAACTGGGGTCCGTGAATGTACATCTGCAGGCCTGCTTTGTGAGCCAGTATGGATGGATCCATATTGAGTGGAAAGCCTGGCTTCAACAGGGGTCCGTGAGTATACATCTGCAGGCCTGCTGTGGGAGCCAGTATGGTTGGATCCATATTGCGTGGAGAGCCTGGCTTCAACAGGGTCTCTGAATGTACATCTGCAGGCCTGCTTTGGGAGCCAGTATGGATGGATCCATATTGAGTGGAAAGCCTGGCTTCAAAAGGGGTCCCTGAATGTACATCTGCAGGCCTGCTTTTTGAGCCAGTATCGGTGGATCCATCTTGAGTGGAAAGCCTAGCTTCAACAGGGGTCCCTGAATGTACATCTGCAGGCCTGCTTTGTGAGCCAGTATGGATGGATCCATATTAAGTGGAAAGCCTGGCTTCAACAGGGGTCCGTGAATGTACATCTGCAGGCCTGCTTTGGGAGCCAGTATGGATAGATCCATATTGAGTGGAAAGCCTGGCTTCAACAGGGGTCCGTGAATGTACATCTGCAGGCCTGGCTTTGGGAGCCAGAATGGATGGATCCATATTGAGTGGAAAGCCTGGCTTTCACAGGGGTCCGTGAATGTACATCTGCAGGCCAGCTTTGGGAGCCAGTATGGGTGGATCCATATTGAGTGGAGAGCCTGGCTTCATCAGGGGTCCCTGAATGTACATCTGCAGGCCTGCTTTGTGAGCCAGTATGGGTGGATCCATATTGAGTGGAGAGCCTGGCTTCAACCGGGGTCCGTGAATGTACATCTGCAGGCCTGCTTTGTGAGCCAGTATGGATGGATCCATATTGAGTGGAGAGCCTGGCTTCAACAGGGGTCCGTGAATATACATCTGCAGGCCTGCTTTGGGAGCCAGTATGGATGGATCCATATTGAGTGGAGAGCCTGGCTTCAACAGGGGTCCGTGAATGTACACCTGCTGGCCTGCTTTGGGAGCCAGTATGGGTGGATCCATAACGAGTGGAAAGCCTGGCTTCAACTAGGGTCCGTGAGTGTACATCTGCAGGCCTGCTTTGGGAGCCAGTATTGATGGATCCATATTGAGTGGAATGCCTGGCTTCAACAGGGGTCCATGAGTGTACATCTGCAGGCCTGATTTAGGAGCCAGTATGGATGGATCCATATTGAGTGGAAAGCCTGGCTTCAACAGTGGTCTGTGAGTGTACATCTGCAGGCCTGCTTTGGGAGCCAGTATGGATGGATCCATATTGAGTGGAAAGCCTGGCTTCAACAGGGGTCTGTGAATGTACATCTGCAGGCCTGCTTTGGGAGACAGTATGGATGGATCCATATTGAGTGGAAAGCCTGGCTTCAACAGGGGTCTGTGAATGTACATCTGCAGGACTGCTTTGGGAGCCAGAATGGGTGGATCCATATTGAGTGGGAAGCCTGGCTTCAACAGGGGTCCCTGAATGTACATCTGCAGGACTGCTTTGTGAGCCAGTATGGATGGATCCATATTGAGTGGAAAGCCTGGCTTCAACAGGGGTCCGTGAATGTACATCTGCAGGCCTGGCTTTGGGAGCCAGGATGGATGGATCCATATTGAGTGGAAAACCTGGCTTCAACAGGGGTCGGTGAATGTACATCTGCAGGCCTGCTTTGGGAGCCAGTATGGATGGATCCATATTGAGTGGAAAGCCTGGCTTCAACAGGGGTCCATGAGTGTACATCTGCAGGCCTGCTATGGGAGCCAGTATGGATGGATCCATATTGAGTGGAAAGCCTGGCTTCAATAGGGGTCCATGAATGTACACCTGCAGGCCTGCTTTGGGAGCCAGTATCGGTGGATCCATATTGAGTGGAAAGCCTGGCTTCAACAGGCGTCCCTGAATGTACATCTGCAGGCCTGCTTTGTGAGCCAGTATGGATGGATCCATATTGAGTGGAAAGCCTGGCTTCAACAGGGGTCCGTGAATGTACATCTGCAGGCCTGGTTTGGGAGCCAGTATGGATGGATCCATATTGAGTGGAAAGCCTGGCTTCAACAGGGGTCCGTGAATGTACATCTGCAGGCCTGCTTTGTGAGCCAGTATGGATGGATCCATATTGAGTGGAGAGCCTGGCTTCAACAGGGGTCGGTGAATGTACATCTGCAGGCCTGGCTTTGGGAGCCAGTATGGATGGATCCATATTGAGTGGAAAACCTGGCTTCAACAGGGGTCGGTGAATGTACATCTGCAGGCCTGCTTTAGGAGCCAATATGGATGGATCCATATTGAGTGGAAAGCCTGGCTTCAACAGGGGTCCGTGAGTTTACATCTGCAGGCCTGCTTTAGGAGCCAGTATGGATGGATCCATATTGAGTGGAAAGCCTGGCTTCAACAGGGGTCTGTGAGTGTACATCTGCAGGCCTGCTTTGGGAGCCAGTATGGATGGATCCATATTGAGTGGAAAGCCTGGCTTCAACAGGAGTCTGTGAATGTACATCTGCAGGCCTGCTTTGGGAGCCAGAATGGATGGATCAATATTGAGTGGAAATCCTGGCTTCAACAGGGGTCCCTGAATGTACATCTGCAGGCCTGCTTTGTGAGCCAGTATGGATGGATCCATATTGAGTGGAAAGCCTGGCTTCAACAGGGGTCCGTGAATGTACATCTGCAGTCCTGGCTTTGGGAGCCAGTATGGATGGATCCATATTGAGTGGAAAACCTGGCTTCAACAGGGGTCGGTGAATGTACATCTGCAGGCCTGCTTTAGGAGCCAATATGGATGGATCCATATTGAGTGGAAAGCCTGGCTTCAACAGGGGTCTGTGAGTGTACATCTGCACGCCTGCTTTGGGAGCCAGTATGGATGGATCCATATTGAGTTGAAAGCCTGGCTTCACCAGGGGTCTGTGAGTGTACATCTGCAGGCCTGCTTTGGGAGCCAGGATGGATGGATCCATATTGAGTGGAAAGCCTGGCTTCAACAGGTGTCCCTGAATTTACATCTGCAGGCCTGCTTTGTGAGCCAGTATGGATGGATCCATATTGAGTGGAAAGCCTGGCTTCAACAGGGGTCCGTGAATGTACATCTCCAGGCCTGCTTTGGGAGCCAGTATGGATGGATCCATATTGAGTGGAATGCCTGGTTTCAACAGGGGTCCGTGAGTGTACATCTGCAGGCCTGCTTTAGGAGCCAGTATGGATGGATCCATATTGAGTGGAAAGCCTGGCTTCAACAGGGGTCTGTGAGTGTACATCTGCAGGCCTGCTTCGGGGGGCAGTATGGATGGATCCATATTGAGTGGAAAGACTGGCTTCAACAGGGGTCCCTGAAGTACATCTGCAGGCCTGCTTTGTGAGCCAGTATGGATGGATCCATATTGAGTGGAAAGCCTGGCTTCAACAGGGGTCCGTGTATGTACATCTGCACGCCTGCTTTGGGAGCCAGTATGGATGGATCCATATTGAGTGGACAACCTGGCTTCAACAGGGGTCCGTGAATGTACATCTGCAGGCCTGGCTTTGGGAGCCAGTATGGATAGATCCATATTGAGTGGAAAACCTGGCTTCAACAAGGGTCGGTGAATGTACATCTGCAGGCCTGCTTTGGGAGCCAGTGTGGGTGGATCCATATTGAGTGGAAAGCCTGGCTTCAACAGGGGTCCGTGAATGTACATCTGCAGGCCTGCTTTGGGAGCCAGTATGGATGGATCCATATTGAGTGGAAAGCCTGGCTTCAACAGGGTCTGTGAATGTACATCTGCAGGCCTGCTATGGGAGCCAGTATGGATGGATCCATATTGAGTGGAAAGCCTGGCTTCAACAGGGGTCCGTGAGTGTACATCTGCAGGCCTGCAATGGGAGCCAGTATGGATGGATCCATATTGAGTGGAAAGCCTGGCTTCAACAGTGGTCCATGAATGTATATCTGCAGGCCTGCTTTGGGAGCCAGTATGGATGGATCCATATTGAGTGGAAAGCCTGGCTTCAACAGGGGTCTGTGAGTGTACATCTGCAGGTCTGCTTTGGGAGCCAGTATGGATGGATCCATATTGAGTGAAAAGCCTGGCTTCAAAAGGGGTCCGTGAGTGTACATCTGCAGGCCTGCTTTGGGAGCCAGTATGGATGGATCCATATTGAGTGGAAAGCCTGGCTTCAACAGGGGTCCCTGAATGTACATCTGCAGGCCTGCTTTGTGAGCCAGTATAGATGGATCCATATTGAGTGGAAAGCTTGGCTTCAACAGGGGTCCGTGAATGTACATCTGCACGCCTGCTTTGGGAGCCAGTATGGATGGATCCATATTGAGTGGAAAGCCTGGCTTCAACAGGGGTCCGTGAATGTACATCTGCAGGCCTGGCTTTGGGAGCCAGTATGGATGGATCCATATTGAGTGGAAAACTTGGCTTTAACAGGGGTCGGTGAATGTACATCTGCAGGCCTGCTTTGGGAGCCAGTGTGGGAGGATCCATATTGAGTGGAGAGCCTGGCTTCAACAGGGGTCCCTGAATGTACATCTGCAGGCCTGCTTTGTGAGCCAGTATGGGTGGATCCATATTGAGAGGAGAGCCTGGCTTCAACTGGGGTCCGTGAATGTACATCTGCAGGCCTGCTTTGTGAGCCAGTATGGATGGATCCATATTGAGTGGCAAGCCTGGCTTCAACAGGGGTCCGTGAGTATACATCTGCAGGAATGCTTTGGGAGCCAGTATGGATGGATCCATATTGAGTGGAGAGCCTGGCTTCAACAGGGGTCCATGAATGTACATCTGCAGGCCTGCTTTGGGAGCCAGTATGGATGGATCCATATTGAGTGGAAAGCCTGGCTTCAACAGGGTCTGTGAATGTACATCTGCAGGCCTGCTATGGGAGCCAGTATGGATGGATCCATATTGAGTGGAAAGCCTGGCTTCAACAGGGGTCCGTGAGTGTACATCTGCAGGCCTGCAATGGGAGCCAGTATGGATGGATCCATATTGAGTGGAAAGCCTGGCTTCAACAGTGGTCCATGAATGTATATCTGCAGGCCTGCTTTGGGAGCCAGTATGGATGGATCCATATTGAGTGGAAAGCCTGGCTTCAACAGGGGTCTGTGAGTGTACATCTGCAGGTCTGCTTTGGGAGCCAGTATGGATGGATCCATATTGAGTGAAAAGCCTGGCTTCAAAAGGGGTCCGTGAGTGTACATCTGCAGGCCTGCTTTGGGAGCCAGTATGGATGGATCCATATTGAGTGGAAAGCCTGGCTTCAACAGGGGTCCCTGAATGTACATCTGCAGGCCTGCTTTGTGAGCCAGTATAGATGGATCCATATTGAGTGGAAAGCTTGGCTTCAACAGGGGTCCGTGAATGTACATCTGCACGCCTGCTTTGGGAGCCAGTATGGATGGATCCATATTGAGTGGAAAGCCTGGCTTCAACAGGGGTCCGTGAATGTACATCTGCAGGCCTGGCTTTGGGAGCCAGTATGGATGGATCCATATTGAGTGGAAAACTTGGCTTTAACAGGGGTCGGTGAATGTACATCTGCAGGCCTGCTTTGGGAGCCAGTGTGGGAGGATCCATATTGAGTGGAGAGCCTGGCTTCAACAGGGGTCCCTGAATGTACATCTGCAGGCCTGCTTTGTGAGCCAGTATGGGTGGATCCATATTGAGAGGAGAGCCTGGCTTCAACTGGGGTCCGTGAATGTACATCTGCAGGCCTGCTTTGTGAGCCAGTATGGATGGATCCATATTGAGTGGCAAGCCTGGCTTCAACAGGGGTCCGTGAGTATACATCTGCAGGAATGCTTTGGGAGCCAGTATGGATGGATCCATATTGAGTGGAGAGCCTGGCTTCAACAGGGTCTCTGAATGTACATCTGCAGGCCTGCTTTGGGAGCCAGTATGGATGGATCCATATTGAGTGGAAAGCCTGGCTTCAACAGGGGACCCTGAATGAACATCTGCAGGCCTGCTTTTTGAGCCAGTATCGGTGGATCCATATTGAGTGGAAAGCCTGGCTTCAACAGGGGTCCCTAAATGTACATCTGCAGGCCTGCTTTGTGAGCCAGTATGGATGGATCCATATTGAGTGGAAAGCCTGGCTTCAACAGGGGTCCGTGAATGTACATCTGCAGGCCTGCTTTGGGAGCCAGTATGGATGGATCCATATTGAGTGGAAAGCCTGGCTTCAACAGGGGTCTGTGAATGTACATCTGCAGGCCTGGCTTTGGGAGCCAGTATGGATGGATCCATATTGAGTGGAAAGCCTGGCTTCAACAGGGGTCCGTGAATGTACATCTGCAGGCCTGCTTTGGGAGCCAGTATGGGTGGATCCATATTGAGTGGAGAGCCTGGCTTCATCAGGGGTCCCTGAATGTACATCTGCAGGCCTGCTTTGTGAGCCAGTATGGGTGGATCCATATTGAGTGGAGAGCCTGGCTTCAACCGGGGTCCGTGAATGTACATCTGCAGGCCTGCTTTGTGAGCCAGTATGGATGGATCCATATTGAGTGGAGAGCCTGGCTTCAACAGGGGTCCGTGAATGTACATCTGCAAGCCTGCTTTGGGAGCCAGTATGGATGGATCCATATTGAGTGGAAAGCCTGGCTTCAACAGGGGTCCCAGAATGTACATCTGCAGGCCTGCTTTGTGAGCCAGTATGGATGGATCCATATTGAGTGGAAAGCCTGGCTTCAACAGGGGTCCGTGAATGTACATCTGCAGGCCTGCTTTGGGAGCCAGTATGGATAGATCCATATTGAGTGGAAAGCCTGGCTTCAACAGGGGTCCGTGAATTTACATCTGCAGGCCTGGCTTTGGGAGCCAGTATGGAAGGATCCATATTGAGTGGAAAGCCTGGCTTCCACAGGGGTCCGTGAATGTACATCTGCAGGCCTGCTTTGGGAGCCAGTATGGGTGGATCCATATTGAGTGGAGAGCCTGGCTTCATCAGGGGTCCCTGAATGTACATCTGCAGGCCTGCTTTGTGAGCCAGTATGGGTGGATCCATATTGAGTGGAGAGCCTGGCTTCAACCGGGGTCCGTGAATGTACATCTGCAGGCCTGCTTTGTGAGCCAGTATGGATGGATCCATATTGAGTGGAGAGCCTGGCTTCAACAGGGGTCCGTGAATGTACATCTGCAGGCCTGCTTTGGGAGCCAGTATGGATGGATCCATATTGAGTGGAGAGCCTGGCTTCAACAGGGGTCCGTGAATGTACACCTGCAGGCCTGCTTTGGGAGCCAGTATGGGTGGATCCATAACGAGTGGAAAGCCTGCGTTCAACTAGGGTCCGTGAGTGTACATCTGCAGGCCTGCTTTGGGAGCCAGTATGGATGGATCCATATTGAGTGGAATGCCTGGCTTCAACAGGGGTCCGTGAGTGTACATCTGCAGGCCTGCTTTAGGAGCCGGTATGGATGGATCCATATTGAGTGGAAAGCCTGGCTTCAACAGTGGTCTGTGAGTGTGCATCTGCAGGCCTGCTTTGGGAGCCAGTATGGATGGATCCATATTGAGTGGAAAGCCTGGCTTCAACAGGGGTCTGTGAATGTACATCTGCAGGCCTGCTTTGGGAGACAGTATGGATGGATCCATATTGAGTGGAAAGCCTGGCTTCAACAGGGGTCTGTGAATGTACATCTGCAGGACTGCTTTGGGAGTCAGAATGGGTGGATACATATTGAGTGGGAAGCCTGGCTTCAACAGGGGTCCCTGAATGTACATCTGCAGGACTGCTTTGTGAGCCAGTATGGATGGATCCATATTGAGTGGAAAGCCCGGCTTCAACAGGGGTCCGTGAATGTACATCTGCAGGCCTGGCTTTGGGAGCCAGGATGGATGGATCCATATTGAGTGGAAAACCTGGCTTCAACAGGGGTCCGTGAATTTACATCTGCAGGCCTGCTTTAGGAGCAAGTATGGATGGATCCATATTGAGTGGAAAGCCTGGCTTCAACAGGGGTCTGTGAGTGTACATCTGCAGGCCTGCTTTGGGAGCCAGAATGGATGGATCCATATTGAGTGGAAAGCCTGGCTTCAACAGGGGTCCCTGAATGTACGTCTGCAGGCCTGCTTTGTGAGCCAGTATGGATGGATCCATATTATGTGGAAAGCCTGGCTTCAACAGGGGTCCGTGAATGTACATCTGCAGGCCTGCTTTGGGAGCAAGTATGGATGGATCCATATTGAGTGGAATGCCTGGCTTCAACAGGGGTCCATGAGTGTACATCTGCAGGCCTGCTTTGGGAGCCAGTATGGATGGATCCATATTGAGTGGAAAGCCTGGCTTCAACAGGGGTCCATGAGTGTACATCTGCAGGCCTGCTATGGGAGCCAGTATGGATGGATCCATATTGAGTGGAAAGCCTGGCTTCAATAGGGGTCCATGAATGTACATCTGCAGGCCTGCTTTGGGAGCCAGTATCGGTGGATCCATATTGAGTGGAAAACTTGGCTTTAACAGGGGTCGGTGAATGTACATCTGCAGGCCTGCTTTGGGAGCCAGTGTGGGAGGATCCATATTGAGTGGAGAGCCTGGCTTCAACAGGGGTCCCTGAATGTACATCTGCAGGCCTGCTTTGTGAGCCAGTATGGGTGGATCCATATTGAGAGGAGAGCCTGGCTTCAACTGGGGTCCGTGAATGTACATCTGCAGGCCTGCTTTCTGAGCCAGTATGGATGGATCCATATTGAGTGGCAAGCCTGGCTTCAACAGGGGTCCGTGAGTATACATCTGCAGGAATGCTTTGGGAGCCAGTATGGATGGATCCATATTGAGTGGAGAGCCTGGCTTCAACAGGGGTCCGTGAATGTACATCTGCAGGCCTGCTTTGGGAGCCAGTATGGATGGATCCATATTGAGTGGAAAGCCTGGCTTCAACAGGGTCTGTGAATGTACATCTGCAGGCCTGCTATGGGAGCCAGTATGGATGGATCCATATTGAGTGGAAAGCCTGGCTTCAACAGGGGTCCGTGAGTGTACATCTGCAGGCCTGCAATGGGAGCCAGTATGGATGGATCCATATTGAGTGGAAAGCCTGGCTTCAACAGTGGTCCATGAATGTATATCTGCAGGCCTGCTTTGGGAGCCAGTATGGATGGATCCATATTGAGTGGAAAGCCTGGCTTCAACAGGGGTCTGTGAGTGTACATCTGCAGGTCTGCTTTGGGAGCCAGTATGGATGGATCCATATTGAGTGAAAAGCCTGGCTTCAAAAGGGGTCCGTGAGTGTACATCTGCAGGCCTGCTTTGGGAGCCAGTATGGATGGATCCATATTGAGTGGAAAGCCTGGCTTCAACAGGGGTCCCTGAATGTACATCTGCAGGCCTGCTTTGTGAGCCAGTATAGAGGGATCCATATTGAGTGGAAAGCTTGGCTTCAACAGGGGTCCGTGAATGTACATCTGCACGCCTGCTTTGGGAGCCAGTATGGATGGATCCATATTGAGTGGAAAGCCTGGCTTCAACAGGGGTCCGTGAATGTACATCTGCAGGCCTGGCTTTGGGAGCCAGTATGGATGGATCCATATTGAGTGGAAAACTTGGCTTTAACAGGGGTCGGTGAATGTACATCTGCAGGCCTGCTTTGGGAGCCAGTGTGGGAGGATCCATATTGAGTGGAGAGCCTGGCTTCAACAGGGGTCCCTGAATGTACATCTGCAGGCCTGCTTTGTGAGCCAGTATGGGTGGATCCATATTGAGAGGAGAGCCTGGCTTCAACTGGGGTCCGTGAATGTACATCTGCAGGCCTGCTTTGTGAGCCAGTATGGATGGATCCATATTGAGTGGCAAGCCTGGCTTCAACAGGGGTCCGTGAGTATACATCTGCAGGAATGCTTTGGGAGCCAGTATGGATGGATCCATATTGAGTGGAGAGCCTGGCTTCAACAGGGTCTCTGAATGTACATCTGCAGGCCTGCTTTGGGAGCCAGTATGGATGGATCCATATTGAGTGGAAAGCCTGGCTTCAACAGGGGACCCTGAATGAACATCTGCAGGCCTGCTTTTTGAGCCAGTATCGGTGGATCCATATTGAGTGGAAAGCCTGGCTTCAACAGGGGTCCCTAAATGTACATCTGCAGGCCTGCTTTGTGAGCCAGTATGGATGGATCCATATTGAGTGGAAAGCCTGGCTTCAACAGGGGTCCGTGAATGTACATCTGCAGGCCTGCTTTGGGAGCCAGTATGGATGGATCCATATTGAGTGGAAAGCCTGGCTTCAACAGGGGTCTGTGAATGTACATCTGCAGGCCTGGCTTTGGGAGCCAGTATGGATGGATCCATATTGAGTGGAAAGCCTGGCTTCAACAGGGGTCCGTGAATGTACATCTGCAGGCCTGCTTTGGGAGCCAGTATGGGTGGATCCATATTGAGTGGAGAGCCTGGCTTCATCAGGGGTCCCTGAATGTACATCTGCAGGCCTGCTTTGTGAGCCAGTATGGGTGGATCCATATTGAGTGGAGAGCCTGGCTTCAACCGGGGTCCGTGAATGTACATCTGCAGGCCTGCTTTGTGAGCCAGTATGGATGGATCCATATTGAGTGGAGAGCCTGGCTTCAACAGGGGTCCGTGAATGTACATCTGCAAGCCTGCTTTGGGAGCCAGTATGGATGGATCCATATTGAGTGGAAAGCCTGGCTTCAACAGGGGTCCCAGAATGTACATCTGCAGGCCTGCTTTGTGAGCCAGTATGGATGGATCCATATTGAGTGGAAAGCCTGGCTTCAACAGGGGTCCGTGAATGTACATCTGCAGGCCTGCTTTGGGAGCCAGTATGGATAGATCCATATTGAGTGGAAAGCCTGGCTTCAACAGGGGTCCGTGAATTTACATCTGCAGGCCTGGCTTTGGGAGCCAGTATGGAAGGATCCATATTGAGTGGAAAGCCTGGCTTCCACAGGGGTCCGTGAATGTACATCTGCAGGCCTGCTTTGGGAGCCAGTATGGGTGGATCCATATTGAGTGGAGAGCCTGGCTTCATCAGGGGTCCCTGAATGTACATCTGCAGGCCTGCTTTGTGAGCCAGTATGGGTGGATCCATATTGAGTGGAGAGCCTGGCTTCAACCGGGGTCCGTGAATGTACATCTGCAGGCCTGCTTTGTGAGCCAGTATGGATGGATCCATATTGAGTGGAGAGCCTGGCTTCAACAGGGGTCCGTGAATGTACATCTGCAGGCCTGCTTTGGGAGCCAGTATGGATGGATCCATATTGAGTGGAGAGCCTGGCTTCAACAGGGGTCCGTGAATGTACACCTGCAGGCCTGCTTTGGGAGCCAGTATGGGTGGATCCATAACGAGTGGAAAGCCTGCGTTCAACTAGGGTCCGTGAGTGTACATCTGCAGGCCTGCTTTGGGAGCCAGTATGGATGGATCCATATTGAGTGGAATGCCTGGCTTCAACAGGGGTCCGTGAGTGTACATCTGCAGGCCTGCTTTAGGAGCCGGTATGGATGGATCCATATTGAGTGGAAAGCCTGGCTTCAACAGTGGTCTGTGAGTGTGCATCTGCAGGCCTGCTTTGGGAGCCAGTATGGATGGATCCATATTGAGTGGAAAGCCTGGCTTCAACAGGGGTCTGTGAATGTACATCTGCAGGCCTGCTTTGGGAGACAGTATGGATGGATCCATATTGAGTGGAAAGCCTGGCTTCAACAGGGGTCTGTGAATGTACATCTGCAGGACTGCTTTGGGAGTCAGAATGGGTGGATACATATTGAGTGGGAAGCCTGGCTTCAACAGGGGTCCCTGAATGTACATCTGCAGGACTGCTTTGTGAGCCAGTATGGATGGATCCATATTGAGTGGAAAGCCCGGCTTCAACAGGGGTCCGTGAATGTACATCTGCAGGCCTGGCTTTGGGAGCCAGGATGGATGGATCCATATTGAGTGGAAAACCTGGCTTCAACAGGGGTCCGTGAATTTACATCTGCAGGCCTGCTTTAGGAGCAAGTATGGATGGATCCATATTGAGTGGAAAGCCTGGCTTCAACAGGGGTCTGTGAGTGTACATCTGCAGGCCTGCTTTGGGAGCCAGAATGGATGGATCCATATTGAGTGGAAAGCCTGGCTTCAACAGGGGTCCCTGAATGTACGTCTGCAGGCCTGCTTTGTGAGCCAGTATGGATGGATCCATATTATGTGGAAAGCCTGGCTTCAACAGGGGTCCGTGAATGTACATCTGCAGGCCTGCTTTGGGAGCAAGTATGGATGGATCCATATTGAGTGGAATGCCTGGCTTCAACAGGGGTCCATGAGTGTACATCTGCAGGCCTGCTTTGGGAGCCAGTATGGATGGATCCATATTGAGTGGAAAGCCTGGCTTCAACAGGGGTCCATGAGTGTACATCTGCAGGCCTGCTATGGGAGCCAGTATGGATGGATCCATATTGAGTGGAAAGCCTGGCTTCAATAGGGGTCCATGAATGTACATCTGCAGGCCTGCTTTGGGAGCCAGTATCGGTGGATCCATATTGAGTGGAAAGCCTGGCTTCAACAGGCGTCCCTGAATGTACATCTGCAGGCCTGCTTTGTGAGCCAGTATGGATGGATCCATATTGAGTGGAAAGCCTGGCTTCAACAGGGGTCCGTGAATGTACATCTGCAGGCCTGCTTTGTGAGCCAGTATGGATGGATCCATATTGAGTGGAGAGCCTGGCTTCAACAGGGGTCCGTGAATGTACATCTGCAGGCCTGCTTTGTGACCCAGTATGGATGGATCCATATTGAGTGGAGAGCCTGGCTTCGACAGGGGTCCGTAAATGTACACCTGCAGGCCTGCTTTGGGAGCCAGTATGGGTGGATCCATAACGAGTGGAAAGCCTGGCTTCAACTGGGGTCCGTGAGTGTACATCTGCAGGCCTGCTTTGGGAGCCAGTATGGATGGATCCATATTGAGTGGAATGCCTGGCTTCAACAGGGGTCCGTGAGTGTACATCTGCAGGCCTGCTTTAGGAGCCAGTATGGATGGATCCATATTGAGTGGAAAGCCTGGCTTCAACAGGGGTCCCTGAATGTACATCTGCAGGCCTGCTTTGTGAGCCAGTATGGATGGATCCATATTGAGTGGAAAGCCTGGCTTCAACAGGGGTCCGTGAATGTACATCTGCAGGCCTGGCTTTGGGAGCCAGTATGGATGGATCCATATTGAGTGGAAAACCTGGCTTCAACAGGGGTCGGTGAATGTACATCTGCAGGCCTGCTTTAGGAGCCAGTATGGATGGATCCATATTGAGTAGAAAGCCTGGCTTCAACAGGGGTCTGTGAGTGTACATCTGCACGCCTGCTTTGGGAGCCAGTATGGATGGATCCATATTGAGTTGAAAGCCTGGCTTCACCAGGGGTCTGTGAGTGTACATCTGCAGGCCTGCTTTGGGAGCCAGAATGGATGGATCCATATTGAGTGGAAAGCCTGGCTTCAACAGGTGTCCCTGAATTTACATCTGCAGGCCTGCTTTGTGAGCCAGTATGGATGGATCCATATTGAGTGGAAAGCCTGGCTTCAACAGGGGTCCGTGAATCTACATCTGCAGGCCTGCTTTGGGAGCCAGTATGGATGGATCCATATTGAGTGGAATGCCTGGCTTCAACAGGGGTCCGTGAGTGTACATCTGCAGGCCTGCTTTAGGAGCCAGTATGGATGGATCCATATTGAGTGGAAAGCCTGGCTTCAACAGGGGTCTGTGAGTGTACATCTGCAGGCCTGCTTTGGGAGCCAGTATGGATGGATCCATATTGAGTGGAATGCCTGGCTTCAACAGGGGTCCGTGAGTGTACATCTGCAGGCCTGCTTTAGGAGCCAGTATGGATGGATCCATATTGCGTGGAAAGCCTGGCTTCAACAGTGGTCTGTGAGTGTACATCTGCAGGCCTGCTTTGGGAGCCAGTATGGATGGATCCATATTGAGTGGAAAGCCTTGCTTCAACAGGGGTCTGTGAATGTACATCTGCAGGCCTGCTTTGGGAGACAGTATGGATGGATCCATATTGAGTGGAAAGCCTGGCTTCAACAGGGGTCTGTGAATGTACATCTGCAGGACTGCTTTGGGAGCCAGAATGGATGGATCCATATTGAGTGGGAAGCCTGGCTTCAACAGGGGTCCCTGAATGTACATCTGCAGGACTGCTTTGTGAGCCAGTATGGATGGATCCATATTTAGTGGAAAGCCTGGCTTCAACAGGGGTCCGTGAATGTACATCTGCAGGCCTGGCTTTGGGAGCCAGGATGGATTGATCCATATTGAGTGGAAAACCTGGCTTCAACAGGGGTCGGTGAATGTACATCTGCAGGCCTGCTTTAGGAGCCAGTATGGATGGATCCATATTGAGTGGAAAGCCTGGCTTCAACAGGGGTCTGTGACTGTACATCTGCAGGCCTGCTTTGGGAGCCAGTATGGATGGATCCATATTGAGTGGAAAGCCTGGCTTCAACAGGGGTCTGTGAATGTACATCTGCAGGCCTGCTTTGGGAGCCAGTATGGATGGATCCATATTATGTGGAAAGCCTGGCTTCAACAGGGGTCCGTGAATGTACATCTGCAGGCCTGCTTTGGGAGCAAGTATGGATGGATCCATTTTGAGTGGAATGCCTGGCTTCAACAGGGGTCCGTGAGTGTACATCTGCAGGCCTGCTTTGGGAGCCAGTATGGATGGACCCATATTGAGTGGAAAGCCTGGCTTCAACAGGGGTCCATGAGTGCACATCTGCAGGCCTGCTATGGGAGCCAGTATGGATGGATCCATATTGAGTGGAAAGCCTGGCTTCAGCAGGGTCTCTGAATGTACATCTGCAGGCCTGCTTTGGGAGCCAGTATGGATGGATCCATATTGAGTGGAAAGCCTGGCTTCAAAAGGGGTCCCTGAATGTACATCTGCAGGCCTGCTTTGGGAGCCAGTATGGATTGATCCAAATTGAGTGGAAAGCCTGGCTTCAACAGGGGTCTGTGAATGTACATCTGCAGGCCTGCTTTGGGAGCCAGTATGGATGGATCCATATTCAGTGGAAAGCCTGGCTTCAACAGGGGTCCGTGAATGTACATCTGCAGGCCTGCTTTGGGAGCCAGTATGGATGGATCCATATTGAGTGGAAAGCCTGGCTTCAACAGGGGTCTGTGAATGTACATCTGCAGGCCTGCTTTGAGAGCCAGTATGGATGGATCCATATTGAGTGGAAAGCCTGGCTTCAACAGGGGTCCATGAGTGTACATCTGCAGGCCTGCTATGGGAGCCAGTATGGATGGATCCATATTGAGTGGAAAGCCTGGCTTCAACAGTGGTCCGTGAATGTATATCTGCAGGCCTGCTTTGGGAGCCAGTATGGATGGATCCATATTGAGTGGAAAGCCTGGCTTCAACAGGGGTCTGTGAGTGTACATCTGCAGGCCTGCTTTGGGAGCCAGTATGGATGGATCCATATTGAGTGAAAAGCCTGGCTTCAAAAGGGGTCCGTGAGTGTACATCTGCAGGCCTGCTTTGGGAGCCAGTATGGATGGATCCATATTGAGTGGAAAGCCTGGCTTCAACAGGGGTCCCTGAATGTACATCTGCAGGCCTGCTTTGTGAGCCAGTATGGATGGATCCATATTGAGTGGAAAGCCTGGCTTCAACAGGGGTCCGTGAATGTACATCTGCACGCCTGCTTTGGGAGCCAGTATGGATGGATCCATATTGAGTGGAAAGCCTGGCTTCAACAGGGGTCGGTGAATGTACATCTGCAGGCCTGCTTTGGGAGCCAGTGTGGGAGGATCCATATTAAGTGGAGAGCCTGGCTTCAACAGGGGTCCCTGAATGTACATCTGCAGGCCTGCTTTGTGAGCCAGTATGGGTGGATCCATATTGAGTGGAGAGCCTGGCTTCAACTGGGGTCTGTGAATGTACATCTGCAGGCCTGCTTTGTGAGCCAGTATGGATGGATCCATATTGAGTGGAAAGCCTGGCTTCAACAGGGGTCTGTGAGTGTACATCTGCAGGCCTGCTTTGGGAGCCAGTATGGATGGATCCATATTGAGTGGAATGCCTGGCTTCAACAGGGGTCCGTGAGTGTACATCTGCAGGCCTGCTTTAGGAGCCAGTATGGATGGATCCATATTGAGTGGAAAGCCTGGCTTCAACAGTGGTCTGTGAGTGTACATCTGCAGGCCTGCTTTGGGAGCCAGTATGGATGGATCCATATTGAGTGGAAAGCCTTGCTTCAACAGGGGTCTGTGAATGTACATCTGCAGGCCTGCTTTGGGAGACAGTATGGATGGATCCATATTGAGTGGAAAGCCTGGCTTCAACTGGGGTCTGTGAATGTACATCTGCAGGCCTGCTTTGTGAGCCAGTATGGATGGATCCATATTGAGTGGAAAGCCTGGCTTCAACAGGGGTCCCTGAATGTACATCTGCAGGACTGCTTTGTGAGCCAGTATGGATGGATCCATATTTAGTGGAAAGCCTGGCTTCAACAGGGGTCCGTGAATGTACATCTGCAGGCCTGGCTTTGGGAGCCAGGATGGATGGATCCATATTGAGTGGAAAACCTGGCTTCAACAGGGGTCGGTGAATGTACATCTGCAGGCCTGCTTTAGGAGCCAGTATGGATGGATCCATATTGAGTGGAAAGCCTGGCTTCAACAGGGGTCTGTGACTGTACATCTGCAGGCCTGCTTTGGGAGCCAGTATGGATGGATCCATATTGAGTGGAAAGCCTGGCTTCAACAGGGGTCTGTGAATGTACATCTGCAGGCCTGCTTTGGGAGCCAGTATGGATGGATCCATATTATGTGGAAAGCCTGGCTTCAACAGGGGTCCGTGAATGTACATCTGCAGGCCTGCTTTGGGAGCAAGTATGGATGGATCCATTTTGAGTGGAATGCCTGGCTTCAACAGGGGTCCGTGAGTGTACATCTGCAGGCCTGCTTTGGGAGCCAGTATGGATGGACCCATATTGAGTGGAAAGCCTGGCTTCAACAGGGGTCCATGAGTGCACATCTGCAGGCCTGCTATGGGAGCCAGTATGGATGGATCCATATTGAGTGGAAAGCCTGGCTTCAGCAGGGTCTCTGAATGTACATCTGCAGGCCTGCTTTGGGAGCCAGTATGGATGGATCCATATTGAGTGGAAAGCCTGGCTTCAAAAGGGGTCCCTGAATGTACATCTGCAGGCCTGCTTTGGGAGCCAGTATGGATTGATCCATATTGAGTGGAAAGCCTGGCTTCAACAGGGGTCTGTGAATGTACATCTGCAGGCCTGCTTTGGGAGCCAGTATGGATGGATCCATATTCAGTGGAAAGCCTGGCTTCAACAGGGGTCCGTGAATGTACATCTGCAGGCCTGCTTTGGGAGCCAGTATGGATGGATCCATATTGAGTGGAAAGCCTGGCTTCAACAGGGGTCTGTGAATGTACATCTGCAGGCCTGCTTTGAGAGCCAGTATGGATGGATCCATATTGAGTGGAAAGCCTGGCTTCAACAGGGGTCCATGAGTGTACATCTGCAGGCCTGCTATGGGAGCCAGTATGGATGGATCCATATTGAGTGGAAAGCCTGGCTTCAACAGTGGTCCGTGAATGTATATCTGCAGGCCTGCTTTGGGAGCCAGTATGGATGGATCCATATTGAGTGGAAAGCCTGGCTTCAACAGGGGTCTGTGAGTGTACATCTGCAGGCCTGCTTTGGGAGCCAGTATGGATGGATCCATATTGAGTGAAAAGCCTGGCTTCAAAAGGGGTCCGTGAGTGTACATCTGCAGGCCTGCTTTGGGAGCCAGTATGGATGGATCCATATTGAGTGGAAAGCCTGGCTTCAACAGGGGTCCCTGAATGTACATCTGCAGGCCTGCTTTGTGAGCC
Organism: Triturus cristatus; assembly: GCF_964204655.1. Lineage (NCBI taxonomy): Eukaryota > Metazoa > Chordata > Amphibia > Caudata > Salamandridae > Triturus > Triturus cristatus. The sequence goes on along the minus strand of NC_140579.1, from coordinate 394,311,418 downwards.
AGTATGGATGGATCCATATTGAGTGGAAAGCCTGGCTTCAACAGGGGTCCGTGAATGTACATCTGCACGCCTGCTTTGGGAGCCAGTATGGATGGATCCATATTGAGTGGAAAGCCTGGCTTCAACAGGGGTCGGTGAATGTACATCTGCAGGCCTGCTTTGGGAGCCAGTGTGGGAGGATCCATATTAAGTGGAGAGCCTGGCTTCAACAGGGGTCCCTGAATGTACATCTGCAGGCCTGCTTTGTGAGCCAGTATGGGTGGATCCATATTGAGTGGAGAGCCTGGCTTCAACTGGGGTCTGTGAATGTACATCTGCAGGCCTGCTTTGTGAGCCAGTATGGATGGATCCATATTGAGTGGAAAGCCTGGCTTCAACAGGGGTCTGTGAGTGTACATCTGCAGGCCTGCTTTGGGAGCCAGTATGGATGGATCCATATTGAGTGGAATGCCTGGCTTCAACAGGGGTCCGTGAGTGTACATCTGCAGGCCTGCTTTAGGAGCCAGTATGGATGGATCCATATTGAGTGGAAAGCCTGGCTTCAACAGTGGTCTGTGAGTGTACATCTGCAGGCCTGCTTTGGGAGCCAGTATGGATGGATCCATATTGAGTGGAAAGCCTTGCTTCAACAGGGGTCTGTGAATGTACATCTGCAGGCCTGCTTTGGGAGACAGTATGGATGGATCCATATTGAGTGGAAGGCCTGGCTTCAACAGGGGTCTGTGAATGTACATCTGCAGGACTGCTTTGGGAGCCAGAATGGATGGATCCATATTGAGTGGGAAGCCTGGCTTCAACAGGGGTCCCTGAATGTACATCTGCAGGACTGCTTTGTGAGCCAGTATGGATGGATCCATATTTAGTGGAAAGCCTGGCTTCAACAGGGGTCCGTGAATGTACATCTGCAGGCCTGGCTTTGGGAGCCAGGATGGATGGATCCATATTGAGTGGAAAACCTGGCTTCAACAGGGGTCGGTGAATGTACATCTGCAGGCCTGCTTTAGGAGCCAGTATGGATGGATCCATATTGAGTGGAAAGCCTGGCTTCAACAGGGGTCTGTGACTGTACATCTGCAGGCCTGCTTTGGGAGCCAGTATGGATGGATCCATATTGAGTGGAAAGCCTGGCTTCAACAGGGGTCTGTGAATGTACATCTGCAGGCCTGCTTTGGGAGCCAGTATGGATGGATCCATATTATGTGGAAAGCCTGGCTTCAACAGGGGTCCGTGAATGTACATCTGCAGGCCTGCTTTGGGAGCAAGTATGGATGGATCCATTTTGAGTGGAATGCCTGGCTTCAACAGGGGTCCGTGAGTGTACATCTGCAGGCCTGCTTTGGGAGCCAGTATGGATGGACCCATATTGAGTGGAAAGCCTGGCTTCAACAGGGGTCCATGAGTGCACATCTGCAGGCCTGCTATGGGAGCCAGTATGGATGGATCCATATTGAGTGGAAAGCCTGGCTTCAGCAGGGTCTCTGAATGTACATCTGCAGGCCTGCTTTGGGAGCCAGTATGGATGGATCCATATTGAGTGGAAAGCCTGGCTTCAAAAGGGGTCCCTGAATGTACATCTGCAGGCCTGCTTTGGGAGCCAGTATGGATTGATCCATATTGAGTGGAAAGCCTGGCTTCAACAGGGGTCTGTGAATGTACATCTGCAGGCCTGCTTTGGGAGCCAGTATGGATGGATCCATATTCAGTGGAAAGCCTGGCTTCAACAGGGGTCCGTGAATGTACATCTGCAGGCCTGCTTTGGGAGCCAGTATGGATGGATCCATATTGAGTGGAAAGCCTGGCTTCAACAGGGGTCTGTGAATGTACATCTGCAGGCCTGCTTTGAGAGCCAGTATGGATGGATCCATATTGAGTGGAAAGCCTGGCTTCAACAGGGGTCCATGAGTGTACATCTGCAGGCCTGCTATGGGAGCCAGTATGGATGGATCCATATTGAGTGGAAAGCCTGGCTTCAACAGTGGTCCGTGAATGTATATCTGCAGGCCTGCTTTGGGAGCCAGTATGGATGGATCCATATTGAGTGGAAAGCCTGGCTTCAACAGGGGTCTGTGAGTGTACATCTGCAGGCCTGCTTTGGGAGCCAGTATGGATGGATCCATATTGAGTGAAAAGCCTGGCTTCAAAAGGGGTCCGTGAGTGTACATCTGCAGGCCTGCTTTGGGAGCCAGTATGGATGGATCCATATTGAGTGGAAAGCCTGGCTTCAACAGGGGTCCCTGAATGTACATCTGCAGGCCTGCTTTGTGAGCCAGTATGGATGGATCCATATTGAGTGGAAAGCCTGGCTTCAACAGGGGTCCGTGAATGTACATCTGCACGCCTGCTTTGGGAGCCAGTATGGATGGATCCATATTGAGTGGAAAGCCTGGCTTCAACAGGGGTCGGTGAATGTACATCTGCAGGCCTGCTTTGGGAGCCAGTGTGGGAGGATCCATATTAAGTGGAGAGCCTGGCTTCAACAGGGGTCCCTGAATGTACATCTGCAGGCCTGCTTTGTGAGCCAGTATGGGTGGATCCATATTGAGTGGAGAGCCTGGCTTCAACTGGGGTCTGTGAATGTACATCTGCAGGCCTGCTTTGTGAGCCAGTATGGATGGATCCATATTGAGTGGAAAGCCTGGCTTCAACAGGGGTCCGTGAGTATACATCTGCAGGCCTGCTTTGGGAGCCAGTATGGTTGGATCCATATTGCGTGGAGAGCCTGGCTTCAACAGGGTCTCTGAATGTACATCTGCAGGCCTGCTTTGGGAGCCAGTATGGATGGATCCATATTGAGTGGAAAGCCTGGCTTCAAAAGGGGTCCCTGAATGTACATCTGCAGGCCTGCTTTTTGAGCCAGTATCGGTGGATCCATCTTGAGTGGAAAGCCTAGCTTCAACAGGGGTCCCTGAATGTACATCTGCAGGCCTGCTTTGTGAGCCAGTATGGATGGATCCATATTAAGTGGAAAGCCTGGCTTCAACAGGGGTCCGTGAATGTACATCTGCAGGCCTGCTTTGGGAGCCAGTATGGATAGATCCATATTGAGTGGAAAGCCTGGCTTCAACAGGGGTCCGTGAATGTACATCTGCAGGCCTGGCTTTGGGAGCCAGAATGGATGGATCCATATTGAGTGGAAAGCATGGCTTTCACAGGGGTCCGTGAATGTACATCTGCAGGCCTGCTTTGGGAGCCAGTATGGGTGGATCCATATTGAGTGGAGAGCCTGGCTTCATCAGGGGTCCCTGAATGTACATCTGCAGGCCTGCTTTGTGAGCCAGTATGGGTGGATCCATATTGAGTGGAGAGCCTGGCTTCAACCGGGGTCCGTGAATGTACATCTGCAGGCCTGCTTTGTGAGCCAGTATGGATGGATCCATATTGAGTGGAGAGCCTGGCTTCAACAGGGGTCCGTGAATATACATCTGCAGGCCTGCTTTGGGAGCCAGTATGGATGGATCCATATTGAGTGGAGAGCCTGGCTTCAACAGGGGTCCGTGAATGTACACCTGCAGGCCTGCTTTGGGAGCCAGTATGGGTGGATCCATAACGAGTGGAAAGCCTGGCTTCAACTAGGGTCCGGGAGTGTACATCTGCAGGCCTGCTTTGGGAGCCAGTATTGATGGATCCATATTGAGTGGAATGCCTGGCTTCAACAGGGGTCCATGAGTGTACATCTGCAGGCCTGCTTTAGGAGCCAGTATGGATGGATCCATATTGAGTGGAAAGCCTGGCTTCAACAGTGGTCTGTGAGTGTACATCTGCAGGCCTGCTTTGGGAGCCAGTATGGATGGATCCATATTGAGTGGAAAGCCTGGCTTCAACAGGGGTCTGTGAATGTACATCTGCAGGCCTGCTTTGGGAGACAGTATGGATGGATCCATATTGAGTGGAAAGCCTGGCTTCAACAGGGGTCTGTGAATGTACATCTGCAGGACTGCTTTGGGAGCCAGAATGGGTGGATCCATATTGAGTGGGAAGCCTGGCTTCAACAGGGGTCCCTGAATGTACATCTGCAGGACTGCTTTGTGAGCCAGTATGGATGGATCCATATTGAGTGGAAAGCCTGGCTTCAACAGGGGTCCGTGAATGTACATCTGCAGGCCTGGCTTTGGGAGCCAGGATGGATGGATCCATATTGAGTGGAAAACCTGGCTTCAACAGGGGTCGGTGAATGTACATCTGCAGGCCTGCTTTAGGAGCCAGTATGGATGGATCCATATTGAGTAGAAAGCCTGGCTTCAACAGGGGTCTGTGAGTGTACATCTGCAGGCCTGCTTTGGGAGCCAGTATGGATGGATCCATATTGAGTGGAAAGCCTGGCTTCAACAGGGGTCTGTGAATGTACATCTGCAGGCCTGCTTTGGGAGCCAGTATGGATGGATCCATATTGAGTGGAAAGCCTGGCTTCAACAGGGGTCTGTGAATGTACATCTGCAGGCTTGCTTTGGGAGCCAGAATGAATGGATCCATATTGAGTGGAAAGCCTTGCTTCAACAGGGGTCCCTGAATGTACATCTGCAGGCCTGCTTTGTGAGCCAGTATGGATGGATCCATATTATGTGGAAAGCCTGGCTTCAACAGGGGTCCGTGAATGTACATCTGCAGGCCTGCTTTGGGAGCAAGTATGGATGGATCCATATTGAGTGGAATGCCTGGCTTCAACAGGGGTCCGTGAGTGTACATCTGCAGGCCTGCTTTGGGAGCCAGTATGGATGGATCCATATTGAGTGGAAAGCCTGGCTTCAAAAGGGGTCCATGAGTGTACATCTGCAGGCCTGCTATGGGAGCCAGTATGGATGGATCCATATTGAGTGGAAAGCCTGGCTTCAATAGGGGTCCATGAATGTACACCTGCAGGCCTGCTTTGGGAGCCAGTATCGGTGGATCCATATTGAGTGGAAAGCCTGGCTTCAACAGGCGTCCCTGAATGTACATCTGCAGGCCTGCTTTGTGAGCCAGTATGGATGGATCCATATTGAGTGGAAAGCCTGGCTTCGACAGGGGTCCGTGAATGTACACCTGCAGGCCTGCTTTGGGAGCCAGTATGGGTGGATCCATAACGAGTGGAAAGCCTGGCTTCAACTGGGGTCCGTGAGTGTACATCTGCAGGCCTGCTTTGGGAGCCAGTATGGATGGATCCATATTGAGTGGAATGCCTGGCTTCAACAGGGGTCCGTGAGTTTACATCTGCAGGCCTGCTTTAGGAGCCAGTATGGATGGATCCATATTGAGTGGAAAGCCTGGCTTCAACAGGGGTCTGTGAGTGTACATCTGCAGGCCTGCTTTGGGAGCCAGTATGGATGGATCCATATTGAGTGGAAAGCCTGGCTTCAACAGGGGTCTGTGAATGTACATCTGCAGGCCTGCTTTGGGAGCCAGAATGGATGGATCCATATTGAGTGGAAATCCTGGCTTCAACAGGGGTCCCTGAATGTACATCTGCAGGCCTGCTTTGTGAGCCAGTATGGATGGATCCATATTGAGTGGAAAGCCTGGCTTCAACAGGGGTCCGTGAATGTACATCTTTAGGCCTGGCTTTGGGAGCCAGCATGGATGGATCCATATTGAGTGGAAAACCTGGCTTCAACAGGGGTCGGTGAATGTACATCTGCAGGCCTGCTTTAGGAGCCAGTATGGATGGATCCATATTGAGTGGAAAGCCTGGCTTCAACAGGGGTCTGTGAGTGTACATCTGCACGCCTGCTTTGGGAGCCAGTATGGATGGATCCATATTGAGTTGAAAGCCTGGCTTCACCAGGGGTCTGTGAGTGTACATCTGCAGGCCTGCTTTGGGAGCCAGGATGGATGGATCCATATTGAGTGGAAAGCCTGGCTTCAACAGGTGTCCCTGAATTTACATCTGCAGGCCTGCTTTGTGAGCCAGTATGGATGGATCCATATTGAGTGGAAAGCCTGGCTTCAACAGGGGTCCGTGAATGTACATCTCCAGGCCTGCTTTGGGAGCCAGTATGGATGGATCCATATTGAGTGGAATGCCTGGCTTCAACAGGGGTCCGTGAGTGTACATCTGCAGGCCTGCTTTAGGAGCCAGTATGGATGGATCCATATTGAGTGGAAAGCCTGGCTTCAACAGGGGTCTGTGAGTGTACATCTGCAGGCCTGCTTTGGGAGCCAGTATGGATGGATCCATATTGAGTGGAAAGACTGGCTTCAACAGGGGTCCCTGAAGTACATCTGCAGGCCTGCTTTGTGAGCCAGTATGGATGGATCCATATTTAGTGGAAAGCCTGGCTTCAACAGGGGTCCGTGAATGTACATCTGCACGCCTGCTTTGGGAGCCAGTATGGATGGATCCATATTGAGTGGACAACCTGGCTTCAACAGGGGTCCGTGAATGTACATCTGCAGGCCTGGCTTTGGGAGCCAGTATGGATAGATCCATATTGAGTGGAAAACTGGCTTCAACAGGGGTCGGTGAATGTACATCTGCAGGCCTGCTTTGGGAGCCAGTGTGGGTGGATCCATATTGAGTGGAAAGCCTGGCTTCAACAGGGGTCCGTGAATGTACATCTGCAGGCCTGCTTTGGGAGCCAGTATGGGTGGATCCATATTGAGTGGAAAGCCTGGCTTCAACAGGGTCTGTGAATGTACATCTGCAGGCCTGCTATGGGAGCCAGTATGGATGGATCCATATTGAGTGGAAAGCCTGGCTTCAACAGGGGTCCGTGAGTGTACATCTGCAGGCCTGCTATGGGAGCCCGTGTGGATGGATCCATATTGAGTGGAAAGCCTGGCTTCAACAGTGGTCCATGAATGTATATCTGCAGGCCTGCTTTGGGAGCCAGTATGGATGGATCCATATTGAGTGGAAAGCCTGGCTTCAACAGGGGTCTGTGAGTGTACATCTGCAGGCCTGCTTTGGGAGCCAGTATGGATGGATCCATATTGAGTGAAAAGCCTGACTTCAAAAGGGGTCCGTGAGTGTACATCTGCAGGCCTGCTTTGGGAGCCAGTATGGATGGATCCATATTGAGTGGAAAGCCTGGCTTCAACAGGGGTCCCTGAATGTACATCTGCAGGCCTGCTTTGTGAGCCAGTATGGATGGATCCATATTGAGTGGAAAGCCTGGCTTCAACAGGGGTCCGTGAATGTACATCTGCACGCCTGCTTTGGGAGCCAGTATGGATGGATCCATATTGAGTGGAAAGCCTGGCTTCAACAGGGGTCCGTGAATGTACATCTGCAGGCCTGGCTTTGGGAGCCAGTATGGATGGATCCATATTGAGTGGAAAACTTGGCTTTAACAGGGGTCGGTGAATGTACATCTGCAGGCCTGCTTTGGGAGCCAGTGTGGGAGGATCCATATTGAGTGGAATGCCTGGCTTCAACAGGGGTCCGTGAGTGTACATCTGCAGGCCTGCTTTGGGAGCCAGTATGGATGGATCCATATTGAGTGGAAAGCCTGGCTTCAACAGGGGTCCCTGAATGTACATCTGCAGGCCTGCTTTGTGAGCCAGTATGGATGGATCCATATTGAGTGGAAAGCCTGGCTTCAACAGGGGTCCGTGAATGTACATCTGCACGCCTGCTTTGGGAGCCAGTATGGATGGATCCATATTGAGTGGAAAGCCTGGCTTCAACAGGGGTCCGTGAATGTACATCTGCAGGCCTGGCTTTGGGAGCCAGTATGGATGGATCCATATTGAGTGGAAAACTTGGCTTTAACAGGGGTCGGTGAATGTACATCTGCAGGCCTGCTTTGGGAGCCAGTGTGGGAGGATCCATATTGAGTGGAGAGCCTGGCTTCAACAGGGGTCCCTGAATGTACATCTGCAGGCCTGCTTTGTGAGCCAGTATGGGTGGATCCATATTGAGAGGAGAGCCTGGCTTCAACTGGGGTCCGTGAATGTACATCTGCAGGCCTGCTGTGTGAGCCAGTATGGATGGATCCATATTGAGTGGCAAGCCTGGCTTCAACAGGGGTCCGTGAGTATACATCTGCAGGAATGCTTTGGGAGCCAGTATGGATGGATCCATATTGAGTGGAGAGCCTGGCTTCAACAGGGTCTCTGAATGTACATCTGCAGGCCTGCTTTGGGAGCCAGTATGGATGGATCCATTTTGAGTGGAAAGCCTGGCTTCAACAGGGGACCCTGAATGAACATCTGCAGGCCTGCTTTTTGAGCCAGTATCGGTGGATCCATATTGAGTGGAAAGCCTGGCTTCAACAGGGGTCCCTAAATGTACATCTGCAGGCCTGCTTTGTGAGCCAGTATGGATGGATCCATATTGAGTGGAAAGCCTGGCTTCAACAGGGGTCCGTGAATGTACATCTGCAGGCCTGCTTTGGGAGCCAGTATGGATAGATCCATATTGAGTGGAAAGCCTGGCTTCAACAGGGGTCCGTGAATTTACATCTGCAGGCCTGGCTTTGGGAGCCAGTATGGATGGATCCATATTGAGTGGAAAGCCTGGCTTCCACAGGGGTCCGTGAATGTACATCTGCAGGCCTGCTTTGGGAGCCAGTATGGGTGGATCCATATTGAGTGGAGAGCCTGGCTTCATCAGGGGTCCCTGAATGTACATCTGCAGGCCTGCTTTGTGAGCCAGTATGGGTGGATCCATATTGAGTGGAGAGCCTGGCTTCAACCGGGGTCCGTGAATGTACATCTGCAGGCCTGCTTTGGGAGCCAGTATGGATGGATCCATATTGAGTGGAGAGCCTGGCTTCAACAGGGGTCCGTGAATGTACATCTGCAGGCCTGCTTTGGGAGCCAGTATGGATGGATCCATATTGAGTGGAGAGCCTGGCTTCAACAGGGGTCCGTGAATGTACACCTGCAGGCCTGCTTTGGGAGCCAGTATGGGTGGATCCATAACGAGTGGAAAGCCTGGGTTCAACTAGGGTCCGTGAGTGTACATCTGCAGGCCTGCTTTGGGAGCCAGTATGGATGGATCCATATTGAGTGGAATGCCTGGCTTCAACAGGGGTCCGTGAGTGTACATCTGCAGGCCTGCTTTAGGAGCCAGTATGGATGGATCCATATTGAATGGAAAGCCTGGCTTCAACAGTGGTCTGTGAGTGTACATCTGCAGGCCTGCTTTGGGACCCAGTATGGATGGATCCATATTGAGTGGAAAGCCTGGCTTCAACAGGGGTCTGTGAATGTACATCTGCAGGCCTGCTTTGGGAGACAGTATGGATGGATCCATATTGAGTGGAAAGCCTGGCTTCAACAGGGGTCTGTGAATGTACATCTGCAGGACTGCTTTGGGAGCCAGAATGGGTGGATACATATTGAGTGGGAAGCCTGGCTTCAACAGGGGTCCCTGAATGTACATCTGCAGGACTGCTTTGTGAGCCAGTATGGATGGATCCATATTGAGTGGAAAGCCCGGCTTCAACAGGGGTCCGTGAATGTACATCTGCAGGCCTGGCTTTGGGAGCCAGGATGGATGGATCCATATTGAGTGGAAAACCTGGCTTCAACAGGGGTCTGTGAGTGTACATCTGCAGGCCTGCTTTGGGAGCCAGTATGGATGGATCCATATTGAGTGGAAAGCCTGGCTTCAACAGGGGTCTGTGAATGTACATCTGCAGGCCTGCTTTGGGAGCCAGTATGGATGGATCCATATTGAGTGGAAAGCCTGGCTTCAACAGGGGTCTGTGAATGTAGATCTGCAGGCCTGCTTTAGGAGCCAGAATGGATGGATCCATATTGAGTGGAAAGCCTGGCTTCAACAGGGGTCCCTGAATGTACATCTGCGGCCTGCTTTGTGAGCCAGTATGGATGGATCCATATTATGTGGAAAGCCTGGCTTCAACAGGGGTCCGTGAATGTACATCTGCAGGCCTGCTTTGGGAGCAAGTATGGATGGATCCATATTGAGTGGAATGCCTGGCTTCAACAGGGGTCCGTGAGTGTACATCTGCAGGCCTGCTTTGGGAGCCAGTATGGATGGATCCATATTGAGTGGAAAGCCTGGCTTCAACAGGGGTCCATGAGTGTACATCTGCAGGCCTGCTATGGGAGCCAGTATGGATGGATCCATATTGAGTGGAAAGCCTGGCTTCAATAGGGGTCCATGAATGTACATCTGCAGGCCTGCTTTGGGAGCCAGTATCGGTGGATCCATATTGAGTGGAAAGCCTGGCTTCAACAGGCGTCCCTGAATGTACATCTGCAGGCCTGCTTTGTGAGCCAGTATGGATGGATCCATATTGAGTGGAAAGCCTGGCTTCAACAGGGGTCCGTGAATGTACATCTGCAGGCCTGCTTTCGGAGCCAGTATGGATGGATCCATATTGAGTGGAAAGCCTGGCTTCAACAGGGGTCTGTGAATGTACATCTGCAGGCCTGGCTTTGGGAGCCAGTATGGATGGATCCATAATGAGTGGAAAGCCTTGCTTCAACAGGGGTCCGTGAATGTACATCTGCAGGCCTGCTTTGGGAGCCAGTATGGGTGGATCCATATTTAGTGGAGAGCCTGGCTTCAACCGGGGTCCGTGAATGTACATCTGCAGGCCTGCTTTGTGAGCCAGTATGGATGGATCCATATTGAGTGGAGAGCCTGGCTTCAACAGGGGTCCGTGAATGTACATCTGCAGGCCTGCTTTGTGACCCAGTATGGATGGATCCATATTGAGTGGAGAGTCTGGCTTCGACAGGGGTCCGTGAATGTACACCTGTAGGCCTGCTTTGGGAGCCAGTATGGGTGGATCCATAACGAGTGGAAAGCCTGGCTTCAACTGGGGTCCGTGAGTGTACATCTGCAGGCCTGCTTTGGGAGCCAGTATGGATGGATCCATATTGAGTGGAATGCCTGGCTTCAACAGGGGTCCGTGAGTGTACATCTGCAGGCCTGCTTTAGGAGCCAGTATGGATGGATCCATATTGAGTGGAAAGCCTCGCTTCAACAGGGGTCTGTGAGTGTACATCTGCAGGCCTGCTTTGGGAGCCAGTATGGATGGATCCATATTGAGTGGAAAGCCTGGCTTCAACAAGGGTCTGTGAATGTACATCTGCAGGCCTGCTTTGGGAGCCAGAATGGATGGATCCATATTGAGTGGAAAGCCTCGCTTCAACAGGGGTCCCTGAATGTACATCTGCAGGCCTGCTTTGTGAGCCAGTATGGATGGATCCATATTGAGTGGAAAGCCTGGCTTCAACAGGGGTCCGTGAATGTACATCTGCAGGCCTGGCTTTGGGAGCCAGTATGGATGGATCCATATTGAGTGGAAAACCTGGCTTCAACAGGGGTCGGTGAATGTACATCTGCAGGCCTGCTTTAGGAGCCAGTATGGATGGATCCATATTGAGTAGAAAGCCTGGCTTCAACAGGGGTCTGTGAGTGTACATCTGCACGCCTGCTTTGGGAGCCAGAATGGATGGATCCATATTGAGTTGAAAGCCTGGCTTCACCAGGGGTCTTTGAGTGTACATCTGCAGGCCTGCTTTGGGAGCCAGAATGGATGGATCCATATTGAGTGGAAAGCCTGGCTTCAACAGGTGTCCCTGAATTTACATCTGCAGGCCTGCTTTGTGAGCCAGTATGGATGGATCCATATTGAGTGGAAAGCCTGGCTTCAACAGGGGTCCGTGAATGTACATCTGCAGGCCTGCTTTGGGAGCCAGTATGGATGGATCCATATTGAGTGGAATGCCTGGCTTCAACAGGGGTCCGTGAGTGTACATCTGCAGGCCTGCTTTAGGAGCCAGTATGGATGGATCCATATTGAGTGGAAAGCCTGGCTTCAACAGGGGTCTGTGAGTGTACATCTGCAGGCCTGCTTTGGGAGCCAGTATGGATGGATCCATATTGAGTGGAATGCCTGGCTTCAACAGGGGTCCGTAAGTGTACATCTGCAGGCCTGCTTTAGGAGCCAGTATGGATGGATCCATATTGAGTGGAAAGCCTGGCTTCAACAGTGGTCTGTGAGTGTACATCTGCAGGCCTGCTTTGGGAGCCAGTATGGATGGATCCATATTGAGTGGAAAGCCTGGCTTCAACAGGGGTCTGTGAATGTACATCTGCAGGCCTACTTTGGGGGACAGTATGGATGGATCCATATTGAGTGGAAAGCCTGGCTTCAACAGGGGTCTGTGAATGTACATCTGCAGGACTGCTTTGGGAGCCAGAATGGATGGATCCATATTGAGTGGGAAGTCTGGCTTCAACAGGGGTCCCTGAATGTACATCTGCAGGACTGCTTTGTGAGCCAGTATGGATGGATCCATATTTAGTGGAAAGCCTGGCTTCAACAGGGGTCCGTGAATGTACATCTGCAGGCCTGGCTTTGGGAGCCAGGATGGATGGATCCATATTGAGTGGAAAACCTGGCTTCAACAGGGGTCGGTGAATGTACATCTGCAGGCCTGCTTTAGGAGCCAGTATGGATGGATCCATATTGAGTGGAAAGCCTGGCTTCAACAGGGGTCTGTGAGTGTACATCTGCAGGCCTGCTTTGGGAGCCAGTATGGATGGATCCATATTGAATGGAAAGCCTGGCTTCAACAGTGGTCTGTGAGTGTACATCTGCAGGCCTGCTTTGTGAGCCAGTATGGATGGATCCATATTGAGTGGAAAGCCTGGCTTCAACAGGGGTCCGTGAATGTACATCTGCAGGCCTGGCTTTGGGAGCCAGGATGGATGGATCCATATTGAGTGGAAAACCTGGCTTCAACAGGGGTCGGTGAATGTACATCTGCAGGCCTGCTTTAGGAGCCAGTATGGATGGATCCATATTGAGTGGAAAGCCTGGCTTCAACAGGGGTCTGTGAGTGTACATCTGCAGGCCTGCTTTGGGAGCCAGTATGGATGGATCCATATTGAGTGGAAAGCCTGGCTTCAACAGGGGTCTGTGAATGTACATCTGCAGGCCTGCTTTGGGAGCCAGTATGGATGGATCCATATTGAGTGGAAAGCCTGGCTTCAACAGGGGTCTGTGAATGTACATCTGCAGGCTTGCTTTGGGAGCCAGAATGAATGGATCCATATTGAGTGGAAAGCCTTGCTTCAACAGGGGTCCCTGAATGTACATCTGCAGGCCTGCTTTGTGAGCCAGTATGGATGGATCCATATTATGTGGAAAGCCTGGCTTCAACAGGGGTCCGTGAATGTACATCTGCAGGCCTGCTTTGGGAGCAAGTATGGATGGATCCATATTGAGTGGAATGCCTGGCTTCAACAGGGGTCCGTGAGTGTACATCTGCAGGCCTGCTTTGGGAGCCAGTATGGATGGATCCATATTGAGTGGAAAGCCTGGCTTCAAAAGGGGTCCATGAGTGTACATCTGCAGGCCTGCTATGTAAATGTAAATGTAAATGTAGTTGAGCTTATATAGCGCACAGCTACCCGCTGTGGGTTTCCCGGCGCTTGCTTAGGGAACCCGTCCTGGTATTCCCCTGTGAGATAGCAGGGTATCCACAAGGTGAAAGTCAGGCATCCCGCCGCGAGGGGCCGTTGTGGAGATTAAGCAAGCTATTGCCCAGAGTTGCAGAGTGTGAACCCGTGAGTCGAGGAGGCACCGGGGCGAGAATTATCGAGTCCGTGGAATTTTTAGCCCAAGACCCGCCGAGGCGGGAATTGAACCCTGGTCCAGGACCGATCTCAGCTTCCGGGTCTGCCGCCTCTAACCCCTGAGCCACACTTCTCCACAGTATGAGCCAGTATGGATGGATCCATATTGAGTGGAAAGCCTGGCTTCAATAGGGGTCCATGAATGTACACCTGCAGGCCTGCTTTGGGAGCCAGTATCGGTGGATCCATATTGAGTGGAAAGCCTGGCTTCAACAGGCGTCCCTGAATGTACATCTGCAGGCCTGCTTTGTGAGCCAGTATGGATGGATCCATATTGAGTGGAAAGCCTGGCTTCGACAGGGGTCCGTGAATGTACACCTGCAGGCCTGCTTTGGGAGCCAGTATGGGTGGATCCATAACGAGTGGAAAGCCTGGCTTCAACTGGGGTCCGTGAGTGTACATCTGCAGGCCTGCTTTGGGAGCCAGTATGGATGCATCCATATTGAGTGGAATGCCTGGCTTCAACAGGGGTCCGTGAGTTTACATCTGCAGGCCTGCTTTAGGAGCCAGTATGGATGGATCCATATTGAGTGGAAAGCCTGGCTTCAACAGGGGTCTGTGAGTGTACATCTGCAGGCCTGCTTTGGGAGCCAGTATGGATGGATCCATATTGAGTGGAAAGCCTGGCTTCAACAGGGGTCTGTGAATGTACATCTGCAGGCCTGCTTTGGGAGCCAGAATGGATGGATCCATATTGAGTGGAAATCCTGGCTTCAACAGGGGTCCCTGAATGTACATCTGCAGGCCTGCTTTGTGAGCCAGTATGGATGGATCCATATTGAGTGGAAAGCCTGGCTTCAACAGGGGTCCGTGAATGTACATCTTTAGGCCTGGCTTTGGGAGCCAGCATGGATGGATCCATATTGAGTGGAAAACCTGGCTTCAACAGGGGTCGGTGAATGTACATCTGCAGGCCTGCTTTAGGAGCCAGTATGGATGGATCCATATTGAGTGGAAAGCCTGGCTTCAACAGGGGTCTGTGAGTGTACATCTGCACGCCTGCTTTGGGAGCCAGTATGGATGGATCCATATTGAGTTGAAAGCCTGGCTTCACCAGGGGTCTGTGAGTGTACATCTGCAGGCCTGCTTTGGGAGCCAGGATGGATGGATCCATATTGAGTGGAAAGCCTGGCTTCAACAGGTGTCCCTGAATTTACATCTGCAGGCCTGCTTTGTGAGCCAGTATGGATGGATCCATATTGAGTGGAAAGCATGCCTTCAACAGGGGTCCGTGAATGTACATCTCCAGGCCTGCTTTGGGAGCCAGTATGGATGGATCCATATTGAGTGGAATGCCTGGCTTCAACAGGGGTCCGTGAGTGTACATCTGCAGGCCTGCTTTAGGAGCCAGTATGGATGGATCCATATTGAGTGGAAAGCCTGGCTTCAACAGGGGTCTGTGAGTGTACATCTGCAGGCCTGCTTTGGGAGCCAGTATGGATGGATCCATATTGAGTGGAAAGACTGGCTTCAACAGGGGTCCCTGAAGTACATCTGCAGGCCTGCTTTGTGAGCCAGTATGGATGGATCCATATTTAGTGGAAAGCCTGGCTTCAACAGGGGTCCGTGAATGTACATCTGCACGCCTGCTTTGGGAGCCAGTATGGATGGATCCATATTGAGTGGACAACCTGGCTTCAACAGGGGTCCGTGAATGTACATCTGCAGGCCTGGCTTTGGGAGCCAGTATGGATAGATCCATATTGAGTGGAAAACTGGCTTCAACAGGGGTCGGTGAATGTACATCTGCAGGCCTGCTTTGGGAGCCAGTGTGGGTGGATCCATATTGAGTGGAAAGCCTGGCTTCAACAGGGGTCCGTGAATGTACATCTGCAGGCCTGCTTTGGGAGCCAGTATGGATGGATCCATATTGAGTGGAAAGCCTGGCTTCAACAGGGTCTGTGAATGTACATCTGCAGGCCTGCTATGGGAGCCAGTATGGATGGATCCATATTGAGTGGAAAGCCTGGCTTCAACAGGGGTCCGTGAGTGTACATCTGCAGGCCTGCTATGGGAGCCCGTGTGGATGGATCCATATTGAGTGGAAAGCCTGGCTTCAACAGTGGTCCATGAATGTATATCTGCAGGCCTGCTTTGGGAGCCAGTATGGATGGATCCATATTGAGTGGAAAGCCTGGCTTCAACAGGGGTCTGTGAGTGTACATCTGCAGGCCTGCTTTGGGAGCCAGTATGGATGGATCCATATTGAGTGAAAAGCCTGACTTCAAAAGGGGTCCGTGAGTGTACATCTGCAGGCCTGCTTTGGGAGCCAGTATGGATGGATCCATATTGAGTGGAAAGCCTGGCTTCAACAGGGGTCCCTGAATGTACATCTGCAGGCCTGCTTTGTGAGCCAGTATGGATGGATCCATATTGAGTGGAAAGCCTGGCTTCAACAGGGGTCCGTGAATGTACATCTGCACGCCTGCTTTGGGAGCCAGTATGGATGGATCCATATTGAGTGGAAAGCCTGGCTTCAACAGGGGTCCGTGAATGTACATCTGCAGGCCTGGCTTTGGGAGCCAGTATGGATGGATCCATATTGAGTGGAAAACTTGGCTTTAACAGGGGTCGGTGAATGTACATCTGCAGGCCTGCTTTGGGAGCCAGTGTGGGAGGATCCATATTGAGTGGAGAGCCTGGCTTCAACAGGGGTCCCTGAATGTACATCTGCAGGCCTGCTTTGTGAGCCAGTATGGGTGGATCCATATTGAGAGGAGAGCCTGGCTTCAACTGGGGTCCGTGAATGTACATCTGCAGGCCTGCTGTGTGAGCCAGTATGGATGGATCCATATTGAGTGGCAAGCCTGGCTTCAACAGGGGTCCGTGAGTATACATCTGCAGGAATGCTTTGGGAGCCAGTATGGATGGATCCATATTGAGTGGAGAGCCTGGCTTCAACAGGGTCTCTGAATGTACATCTGCAGGCCTGCTTTGTGAGCCAGTATGGATGGATCCATATTGAGTGGAAAGCCTGGCTTCAACAGGGGACCCTGAATGAACATCTGCAGGCCTGCTTTTTGAGCCAGTATCGGTGGATCCATATTGAGTGGAAAGCCTGGCTTCAACAGGGGTCCCTAAATGTACATCTGCAGGCCTGCTTTGTGAGCCAGTATGGATGGATCCATATTGAGTGGAAAGCCTGGCTTCAACAGGGGTCCGTGAATGTACATCTGCAGGCCTGCTTTGGGAGCCAGTATGGATAGATCCATATTGAGTGGAAAGCCTGGCTTCAACAGGGGTCCGTGAATTTACATCTGCAGGCCTGGCTTTGGGAGCCAGTATGGATGGATCCATATTGAGTGGAAAGCCTGGCTTCCACAGGGGTCCGTGAATGTACATCTGCAGGCCTGCTTTGGGAGCCAGTATGGGTGGATCCATATTGAGTGGAGAGCCTGGCTTCATCAGGGGTCCCTGAATGTACATCTGCAGGCCTGGCTTTGGGAGCCAGTATGGATAGATCCATATTGAGTGGAAAACCTGGCTTCAACAGGGGTCGGTGAATGTACATCTGCAGGCCTGCTTTGGGAGCCAGTGTGGGTGGATCCATATTGAGTGGAAAGCCTGGCTTCAACAGGGGTCCGTGAATGTACATCTGCAGGCCTGCTTTGGGAGCCAGTATGGATGGATCCATATTGAGTGGAAAGCCTGGCTTCAACAGGGTCTGTGAATGTACATCTGCAGGCCTGCTATGGGAGCCAGTATGGATGGATCCATATTGAGTGGAAAGCCTGGCTTCAACAGGGGTCCGTGAGTGTACATCTGCAGGCCTGCCATGGGAGCCAGTATGGATGGATCCATATTGAGTGGAAAGCCTGGCTTCAACAGTGGTCCATGAATGTATATCTGCAGGCCTGCTTTGGGAGCCAATATGGATGGATCCATATTGAGTGGAAAGCCTGGCTTCAACAGGGGTCTGTGAGTGTACATCTGCAGGTCTGCTTTGGGAGCCAGTATGGATGGATCCATATTGAGTGAAAAGCCTGGCTTCAAAAGGGGTCCGTGAGTGTACATCTGCAGGCCTGCTTTGGGAGCCAGTATGGATGGATCCATATTGAGTGGAAAGCCTGGCTTCAACAGGGGTCCCTGAATGTACATCTGCAGGCCTGCTTTGTGAGCCAGTATAGATGGATCCATATTGAGTGGAAAGCTTGGCTTCAACAGGGGTCCGTGAATGTACATCTGCACGCCTGCTTTGGGAGCCAGTATGGATGGATCCATATTGAGTGGAAAGCCTGGCTTCAACAGGGGTCCGTGAATGTACATCTGCAGGCCTGGCTTTGGGAGCCAGTATGGATGGATCCATATTGAGCGGAAAACTTGGCTTTAACAGGGGTCGGTGAATGTACATCTGCAGGCCTGCTTTGGGAGCCAGTGTGGGAGGATCCATATTGAGTGGAGAGCCTGGCTTCAACAGGGGTCCCTGAATGTACATCTGCAGGCCTGCTTTGTGAGCCAGTATGGGTGGATCCATATTGAGAGGAGAGCCTGGCTTCAACTGGGGTCCGTGAATGTACATCTGCAGGCCTGCTTTGTGAGCCAGTATGGATGGATCCATATTGAGTGGCAAGCCTGGCTTCAACAGGGGTCCGTGAGTATACATCTGCAGGAATGCTTTGGGAGCCAGTATGGATGGATCCATATTGAGTGGAGAGCCTGGCTTCAACAGGGTCTCTGAATGTACATCTGCAGGCCTGCTTTGGGAGCCAGTATGGATGGATCCATATTGAGTGGAAAGCCTGGCTTCAACAGGGGACCCTGAATGAACATCTGCAGGCCTGCTTTTTGAGCCAGTATCGGTGGATCCATATTGAGTGGAAAGCCTGGCTTCAACAGGGGTCCCTAAATGTACATCTGCAGGCCTGCTTTGTGAGCCAGTATGGATGGATCCATATTGAGTGGAAAGCCTGGCTTCAACAGGGGTCCGTGAATGTACATCTGCAGGCCTGCTTTGGGAGCCAGTATGGATGGATCCATATTGAGTGGAAAGCCTGGCTTCAACAGGGGTCTGTGAATGTACATCTGCAGGCCTGGCTTTGGGAGCCAGTATGGATGGATCCATATTGAGTGGAAAGCCTGGCTTCAACAGGGGTCCGTGAATGTACATCTGCAGGCCTGCTTTGGGAGCCAGTATGGGTGGATCCATATTGAGTGGAGAGCCTGGCTTCATCAGGGGTCCCTGAATGTACATCTGCAGGCCTGCTTTGTGAGCCAGTATGGGTGGATCCATATTGAGTGGAGAGCCTGGCTTCAACCGGGGTCCGTGAATGTACATCTGCAGGCCTGCTTTGTGAGCCAGTATGGATGGATCCATATTGAGTGGAGAGCCTGGCTTCAACAGGGGTCCGTGAATGTACATCTGCAAGCCTGCTTTGGGAGCCAGTATGGATGGATCCATATTGAGTGGAAAGCCTGGCTTCAACAGTGGTCCGTGAATGTATATCTGCAGGCCTGCTTTGGGAGCCAGTATGGATGGATCCATATTGAGTGGAAAGCCTGGCTTCAACAGGGGTCTGTGAGTGTACATCTGCAGGCCTGCTTTGGGAGCCAGTATGGATGGATCCATATTGAGTGAAAAGCCTGGCTTCAAAAGGGGTCCGTGAGTGTACATCTGCAGGCCTGCTTTGGGAGCCAGTATGGATGGATCCATATTGAGTGGAAAGCCTGGCTTCAACAGGGGTCCGTGAGTGTACATCTGCAGGCCTGCTTTAGGAGCCAGTATGGATGGATCCATATTGAGTGGAAAGCCTGGCTTCAACAGGGGTCTGTGAGTGTACATCTGCAGGCCTGCTTTGGGAGCCAGTATGGATGGATCCATATTGAGTGGAATGCCTGGCTTCAACAGTGGTCCGTGAATGTATATCTGCAGGCCTGCTTTGGGAGCCAGTATGGATGGATCCATATTGAGTGGAAAGCCTGGCTTCAACAGGTGTCCCTGAATTTACATCTGCAGGCCTGCTTTGGGAGCCAGTATGGATGGATCCATATTGAGTGGAAAGCCTGGCTTCAACAGTGGTCCGTGAATGTATATCTGCAGGCCTGCTTTGGGAGCCAGTATGGATGGATCCATATTGAGTGGAAAGCCTGGCTTCAACAGGTGTCCCTGAATTTACATCTGCAGGCCTGCTTTGTGAGCCAGTATGGATGGATCCATATTGAGTGGAAAGCCTGGCTTCAACAGGGGTCCGTGAATCTACATCTGCAGGCCTGCTTTGGGAGCCAGTATGGATGGATCCATATTGAGTGGAATGCCTGGCTTCAACAGGGGTCCGTGAGTGTACATCTGCAGGCCTGCTTTAGGAGCCAGTATGGATGGATCCATATTGAGTGGAAAGCCTGGCTTCAACAGGGGTCTGTGAGTGTACATCTGCAGGCCTGCTTTGGGAGCCAGTATGGATGGATCCATATTGAGTGGAATGCCTGGCTTCAACAGGGGTCCGTGAGTGTACATCTGCAGGCCTGCTTTAGGAGCCAGTATGGATGGATCCATATTGAGTGGAAAGCCTGGCTTCAACAGTGGTCTGTGAGTGTACATCTGCAGGCCTGCTTTGGGAGCCAGTATGGATGGATCCATATTGAGTGGAAAGCCTTGCTTCAACAGGGGTCTGTGAATGTACATCTGCAGGCCTGCTTTGGGAGACAGTATGGATGGATCCATATTGAGTGGAAAGCCTGGCTTCAACAGGGGTCTGTGAATGTACATCTGCAGGACTGCTTTGGGAGCCAGAATGGATGGATCCATATTGAGTGGGAAGCCTGGCTTCAACAGGGGTCCCTGAATGTACATCTGCAGGACTGCTTTGTGAGCCAGTATGGATGGATCCATATTTAGTGGAAAGCCTGGCTTCAACAGGGGTCCGTGAATGTACATCTGCAGGCCTGGCTTTGGGAGCCAGGATGGATGGATCCATATTGAGTGGAAAACCTGGCTTCAACAGGGGTCGGTGAATGTACATCTGCAGGCCTGCTTTAGGAGCCAGTATGGATGGATCCATATTGAGTGGAAAGCCTGGCTTCAACAGGGGTCTGTGACTGTACATCTGCAGGCCTGCTTTGGGAGCCAGTATGGATGGATCCATATTGAGTGGAAAGCCTGGCTTCAACAGGGGTCTGTGAATGTACATCTGCAGGCCTGCTTTGGGAGCCAGTATGGATG
The DNA here is from genome assembly GCF_964204655.1 of Triturus cristatus. Classification (NCBI taxonomy): domain Eukaryota; kingdom Metazoa; phylum Chordata; class Amphibia; order Caudata; family Salamandridae; genus Triturus; species Triturus cristatus. The sequence goes on along the minus strand of NC_140579.1, from coordinate 394,290,719 downwards.
GATCCATATTATGTGGAAAGCCTGGCTTCAACAGGGGTCCGTGAATATACATCTGCAGGCCTGCTTTGGGAGCAAGTATGGATGGATCCATTTTGAGTGGAATGCCTGGCTTCAACAGGGGTCCGTGAGTGTACATCTGCAGGCCTGCTTTGGGAGCCAGTATGGATGGACCCATATTGAGTGGAAAGCCTGGCTTCAACAGGGGTCCATGAGTGCACATCTGCAGGCCTGCTATGGGAGCCAGTATGGATGGATCCATATTGAGTGGAAAGCCTGGCTTCAGCAGGGTCTCTGAATGTACATCTGCAGGCCTGCTTTGGGAGCCAGTATGGATGGATCCATATTGAGTGGAAAGCCTGGCTTCAAAAGGGGTCCCTGAATGTACATCTGCAGGCCTGCTTTGGGAGCCAGTATGGATTGATCCATATTGAGTGGAAAGCCTGGCTTCAACAGGGGTCTGTGAATGTACATCTGCAGGCCTGCTTTGGGAGCCAGTATGGATGGATCCATATTCAGTGGAAAGCCTGGCTTCAACAGGGGTCCGTGAATGTACATCTGCAGGCCTGCTTTGGGAGCCAGTATGGATGGATCCATATTGAGTGGAAAGCCTGGCTTCAACAGGTGTCTGTGAATGTACATCTGCAGGCCTGTTTTGAGAGGCAGTATGGATGGATCCATATTGAGTGGAAAGCCTGGCTTCAACAGGGGTCCATGAGTGTACATCTGCAGGCCTGCTTTGGGAGCCAGTATGGATGGATCCATATTGAGTGGAATGCCTGGCTTCAACAGGGGTCCGTGAGTGTACATCTGCAGGCCTGCTTTAGGAGCCAGTATGGATGGATCCATATTGAGCGGAAAGCCTGGCTTCAACAGTGGTCTGTGAGTGTACATCTGCAGGCCTGCTTTGGGAGCCAGTATGGATGGATCCATATTGAGTGGAAAGCCTTGCTTCAACAGGGGTCTGTGAATGTACATCTGCAGGCCTGCTTTGGGAGACAGTATGGATGGATCCATATTGAGTGGAAAGCCTGGCTTCAACAGGGGTCTGTGAATGTACATCTGCAGGACTGCTTTGGGAGCCAGAATGGATGGATCCATATTGAGTGGGAAGCCTGGCTTCAACAGGGGTCCCTGAATGTACATCTGCAGGACTGCTTTGTGAGCCAGTATGGATGGATCCATATTTAGTGGAAAGCCTGGCTTCAACAGGGGTCCGTGAATGTACATCTGCAGGCCTGGCTTTGGGAGCCAGGATGGATGGATCCATATTGAGTGGAAAACCTGGCTTCAACAGGGGTCGGTGAATGTACATCTGCAGGCCTGCTTTAGGAGCCAGTATGGATGGATCCATATTGAGTGGAAAGCCTGGCTTCAACAGGGGTCTGTGACTGTACATCTGCAGGCCTGCTTTGGGAGCCAGTATGGATGGATCCATATTGAGTGGAAAGCCTGGCTTCAACAGGGGTCTGTGAATGTACATCTGCAGGCCTGCTTTGGGAGCCAGTATGGATGGATCCATATTATGTGGAAAGCCTGGCTTCAACAGGGGTCCGTGAATGTACATCTGCAAGCCTGCTTTGGGAGCAAGTATGGATGGATCCATTTTGAGTGGAATGCCTGGCTTCAACAGGGGTCCGTGAGTGTACATCTGCAGGCCTGCTTTGGGAGCCAGTATGGATGGACCCATATTGAGTGGAAAGCCTGGCTTCAACAGGGGTCCATGAGTGCACATCTGCAGGCCTGCTATGGGAGCCAGTATGGATGGATCCATATTGAGTGGAAAGCCTGGCTTCAGCAGGGTCTCTGAATGTACATCTGCAGGCCTGCTTTGGGAGCCAGTATGGATGGATCCATATTGAGTGGAAAGCCTGGCTTCAAAAGGGGTCCCTGAATGTACATCTGCAGGCCTGCTTTGGGAGCCAGTATGGATTGATCCATATTGAGTGGAAAGCCTGGCTTCAACAGGGGTCTGTGAATGTACATCTGCAGGCCTGCTTTGGGAGCCAGTATGGATGGATCCATATTCAGTGGAAAGCCTGGCTTCAACAGGGGTCCGTGAATGTACATCTGCAGGCCTGCTTTGGGAGCCAGTATGGATGGATCCATATTGAGTGGAAAGCCTGGCTTCAACAGGTGTCTGTGAATGTACATCTGCAGGCCTGTTTTGAGAGGCAGTATGGATGGATCCATATTGAGTGGAAAGCCTGGCTTCAACAGGGGTCCATGAGTGTACATCTGCAGGCCTGCTATGGGAGCCAGTATGGATGGATCCATATTGAGTGGAAAGCCTGGCTTCAACAGTGGTCTGTGAATGTATATCTGCAGGCCTGCTTTGGGAGCCAGTATGGATGGATCCATATTGAGTGGAAAGCCTGGCTTCAACAGGGGTCTGTGAGTGTACATCTGCAGGCCTGCTTTGGGAGCCAGTATGGATGGATCCATATTGAGTGAAAAGCCTGGCTTCAAAAGGGGTCCGTGAGTGTACATCTGCAGGCCTGCTTTGTGAGCCAGTATGGATGGATCCATATTGAGTGGAAAGCCTGGCTTCAACAGGGGTCTGTGAATGTACAACTGCAGGCCTGCTTTGGGAGCCAGTATGGATGGATCCATATTGAGTGGAAAGCCTGGCTTCAACAGGGGTCCGTGAATGTACATCTGCAGGCCTGCTTTGGGAGCCAGTATGGATGGATCCATATTGAGTGGAAAGCCTGGCTTCAACAGGGGTCTGTGAATGTACATCTGCAGGCCTGCTTTGAGAGCCAGTATGGATGGATCCATATTGAGTGGAAAGCCTGGCTTCAACAGGGGTCCATGAGTGTACATCTGCAGGCCTGCTATGGGAGCCAGTATGGATGGATCCATATTGAGTGGAAAGCCTGGCTTCAACAGTGGTCCGTGAATGTATATCTGCAGGCCTGCTTTGGGAGCCAGTATGGATGGATCCATATTGAGTGGAAAGCCTGGCTTCAACAGGGGTCTGTGAGTGTACATCTGCAGGCCTGCTTTGGGAGCCAGTATGGATGGATCCATATTGAGTGAAAAGCCTGGCTTCAAAAGGGGTCCGTGAGTGTACATCTGCAGGCCTGCTTTGGGAGCCAGTATGGATGGATCCATATTGAGTGGAAAGCCTGGCTTCAACAGGGGTCCCTGAATGTACATCTGCAGGCCTGCTTTGTGAGCCAGTATGGATGGATCCATATTGAGTGGAAAGCCTGGCTTCAACAGGGGTCCGTGAATGTACATCTGCACGCCTGCTTTGGGAGCCAGTATGGATGGATCCATATTGAGTGGAAAGCCTGGCTTCAACAGGGGTCGGTGAATGTACATCTGCAGGCCTGCTTTGGGAGCCAGTGTGGGAGGATCCATATTAAGCGGAGAGCCTGGCTTCAACAGGGGTCCCTGAATGTACATCTGCAGGCCTGCTTTGTGAGCCAGTATGGGTGGATCCATATTGAGTGGAGAGCCTGGCTTCAACTGGGGTCTGTGAATGTACATCTGCAGGCCTGCTTTGTGAGCTAGTATGGATGGATCCATATTGAGTGGAAAGCCTGGCTTCAACAGGGGTCCGTGAGTATACATCTGCAGGCCTGCTTTGGGAGCCAGTATGGTTGGATCCATATTGCGTGGAGAGCCTGGCTTCAACAGGGTCTCTGAATGTACATCTGCAGGCCTGCTTTGGGAGCCAGTATGGATGGATCCATATTGAGTGGAAAGCCTGGCTTCAAAAGGGGTCCCTGAATGTACATCTGCAGGCCTGCTTTTTGAGCCAGTATCGGTGGATCCATCTTGAGTGGAAAGCCTAGCTTCAACAGGGGTCCCTGAATGTACATCTGCAGGCCTGCTTTGTGAGCCAGTATGGATGGATCCATATTAAGTGGAAAGCCTGGCTTCAACAGGGGTCCGTGAATGTACATCTGCAGGCCTGCTTTGGGAGCCAGTATGGATAGATCCATATTGAGTGGAAAGCCTGGCTTCAACAGGGGTCCGTGAATGTACATCTGCAGGCCTGGCTTTGGGAGCCAGAATGGATGGATCCATATTGAGTGGAAAGCATGGCTTTCACAGGGGTCCGTGAATGTACATCTGCAGGCCTGCTTTGGGAGCCAGTATGGGTGGATCCATATTGAGTGGAGAGCCTGGCTTCATCAGGGGTCCCTGAATGTACATCTGCAGGCCTGCTTTGTGAGCCAGTATGGGTGGATCCATATTGAGTGGAGAGCCTGGCTTCAACCGGGGTCCGTGAATGTACATCTGCAGGCCTGCTTTGTGAGCCAGTATGGATGGATCCATATTGAGTGGAGAGCCTGGCTTCAACAGGGGTCCGTGAATATACATCTGCAGGCCTGCTTTGGGAGCCAGTATGGATGGATCCATATTGAGTGGAGAGCCTGGCTTCAACAGGGGTCCGTGAATGTACACCTGCAGGCCTGCTTTGGGAGCCAGTATGGGTGGATCCATAACGAGTGGAAAGCCTGGCTTCAACTAGGGTCCGTGAGTGTACATCTGCAGGCCTGCTTTGGGAGCCAGTATTGATGGATCCATATTGAGTGGAATGCCTGGCTTCAACAGGGGTCCATGAGTGTACATCTGCAGGCCTGCTTTAGGAGCCAGTATGGATGGATCCATATTGAGTGGAAAGCCTGGCTTCAACAGTGGTCTGTGAGTGTACATCTGCAGGCCTGCTTTGGGAGACAGTATGGATGGATCCATATTGAGTGGAAAGCCTGGCTTCAACAGGGGTCTGTGAATGTACATCTGCAGGACTGCTTTGGGAGCCAGAATGGGTGGATCCATATTGAGTGGGAAGCCTGGCTTCAACAGGGGTCCCTGAATGTACATCTGCAGGACTGCTTTGTGAGCCAGTATGGATGGATCCATATTGAGTGGAAAGCCTGGCTTCAACAGGGGTCCGTGAATGTACATCTGCAGGCCTGGCTTTGGGAGCCAGGATGGATGGATCCATATTGAGTGGAAAACCTGGCTTCAACAGGGGTCGGTGAATGTACATCTGCAGGCCTGCTTTAGGAGCCAGTATGGATGGATCCATATTGAGTGGAAAGCCTGGCTTCAACAGGGGTCTGTGAGTGTACATCTGCAGGCCTGCTTTGGGAGCCAGTATGGATGGATCCATATTGAGTGGAAAGCCTGGCTTCAACAGGGGTCTGTGAATGTACATCTGCAGGCCTGCTTTGGGAGCCAGTATGGATGGATCCATATTGAGTGGAAAGCCTGGCTTCAACAGGGGTCTGTGAATGTACATCTGCAGGCTTGCTTTGGGAGCCAGAATGAATGGATCCATATTGAGTGGAAAGCCTTGCTTCAACAGGGGTCCCTGAATGTACATCTGCAGGCCTGCTTTGTGAGCCAGTATGGATGGATCCATATTATGTGGAAAGCCTGGCTTCAACAGGGGTCCGTGAATGTACATCTGCAGGCCTGCTTTGGGAGCAAGTATGGATGGATCCATATTGAGTGGAATGCCTGGCTTCAACAGGGGTCCGTGAGTGTACATCTGCAGGCCTGCTTTGGGAGCCAGTATGGATGGATCCATATTGAGTGGAAAGCCTGGCTTCAAAAGGGGTCCATGAGTGTACATCTGCAGGCCTGCTATGGGAGCCAGTATGGATGGATCCATATTGAGTGGAAAGCCTGGCTTCAATAGGGGTCCATGAATGTACACCTGCAGGCCTGCTTTGGGAGCCAGTATCGGTGGATCCATATTGAGTGGAAAGCCTGGCTTCAACAGGCGTCCCTGAATGTACATCTGCAGGCCTGCTTTGTGAGCCAGTATGGATGGATCCATATTGAGTGGAAAGCCTGGCTTCGACAGGGGTCCGTGAATGTACACCTGCAGGCCTGCTTTGGGAGCCAGTATGGGTGGATCCATAACGAGTGGAAAGCCTGGCTTCAACTGGGGTCAGTGAGTGTACATCTGCAGGCCTGCTTTGGGAGCCAGTATGGATGGATCCATATTGAGTGGAATGCCTGGCTTCAACAGGGGTCCGTGAGTTTACATCTGCAGGCCTGCTTTAGGAGCCAGTATGGATGGATCCATATTGAGTGGAAAGCCTGGCTTCAACAGGGGTCTGTGAGTGTACATCTGCAGGCCTGCTTTGGGAGCCAGTATGGATGGATCCATATTGAGTGGAAAGCCTGGCTTCAACAGGGGTCTGTGAATGTACATCTGCAGGCCTGCTTTGGGAGCCAGAATGGATGGATCCATATTGAGTGGAAATCCTGGCTTCAACAGGGGTCCCTGAATGTACATCTGCAGGCCTGCTTTGTGAGCCAGTATGGATGGATCCATATTGAGTGGAAAGCCTGGCTTCAACAGGGGTCCGTGAATGTACATCTTTAGGCCTGGCTTTGGGAGCCAGCATGGATGGATCCATATTGAGTGGAAAACCTGGCTTCAACAGGGGTCGGTGAATGTACATCTGCAGGCCTGCTTTAGGAGCCAGTATGGATGGATCCATATTGAGTGGAAAGCCTGGCTTCAACAGGGGTCTGTGAGTGTACATCTGCACGCCTGCTTTGGGAGCCAGTATGGATGGATCCATATTGAGTTGAAAGCCTGGCTTCACCAGGGGTCTGTGAGTGTACATCTGCAGGCCTGCTTTGGGAGCCAGGATGGATGGATCCATATTGAGTGGAAAGCCTGGCTTCAACAGGTGTCCCTGAATTTACATCTGCAGGCCTGCTTTGTGAGCCAGTATGGATGGATCCATATTGAGTGGAATGCCTGGCTTCAACAGGGGTCCGTGAGTGTACATCTGCAGGCCTGCTTTAGGAAGCCAGTATGGATGGATCCATATTGAGTGGAAAGCCTGGCTTCAACAGGGGTCTGTGAGTGTACATCTGCAGGCCTGCTTAGGGAGCCAGTATGGATGGATCCATATTGAGTGGAAAGACTGGCTTCAACAGGGGTCCCTGAAGTACATCTGCAGGCCTGCTTTGTGAGCCAGTATGGATGGATCCATATTTAGTGGAAAGCCTGGCTTCAACAGGGGTCCGTGAATGTACATCTGCACGCCTGCTTTGGGAGCCAGTATGGATGGATCCATATTGAGTGGACAACCTGGCTTCAACAGGGGTCCGTGAATGTACATCTGCAGGCCTGGCTTTGGGAGCCAGTATGGATAGATCCATATTGAGTGGAAAACTGGCTTCAACAGGGGTCGGTGAATGTACATCTGCAGGCCTGCTTTGGGAGCCAGTGTGGGTGGATCCATATTGAGTGGAAAGCCTGGCTTCAACAGGGGTCCGTGAATGTACATCTGCAGGCCTGCTTTGGGAGCCAGTATGGATGGATCCATATTGAGTGGAAAGCCTGGCTTCAACAGGGTCTGTGAATGTACATCTGCAGGCCTGCTATGGGAGCCAGTATGGATGGATCCATATTGAGTGGAAAGCCTGGCTTCAATAGGGGTCCGTGAGTGTACATCTGCAGGCCTGCTATGGGAGCCCGTGTGGATGGATCCATATTGAGTGGAAAGCCTGGCTTCAACAGTGGTCCATGAATGTATATCTGCAGGCCTGCTTTGGGAGCCAGTATGGATGGATCCATATTGAGTGGAAAGCCTGGCTTCAACAGGGGTCTGTGAGTGTACATCTGCAGGCCTGCTTTGGGAGCCAGTATGGATGGATCCATATTGAGTGAAAAGCCTGACTTCAAAAGGGGTCCGTGAGTGTACATTTGCAGGCCTGCTTTGGGAGCCAGTATGGATGGATCCATATTGAGTGGAAAGCCTGGCTTCAACAGGGGTCCCTGAATGTACATCTGCAGGCCTGCTTTGTGAGCCAGTATGGATGGATCCATATTGAGTGGAAAGCCTGGCTTCAACAGGGGTCCGTGAATGTACATCTGCACGCCTGCTTTGGGAGCCAGTATGGATGGATCCATATTGAGTGGAAAGCCTGGCTTCAACAGGGGTCCGTGAATGTACATCTGCAGGCCTGGCTTTGGGAGCCAGTATGGATGGATCCATATTGAGTGGAAAACTTGGCTTTAACAGGGGTCGGTGAATGTACATCTGCAGGCCTGCTTTGTGAGCCAGTGTGGGAGGATCCATATTGAGTGGAGAGCCTGGCTTCAACAGGGGTCCCTGAATGTACATCTGCAGGCCTGCTTTGTGAGCCAGTATGGGTGGATCCATATTGAGAGGAGAGCCTGGCTTCAACTGGGGTCCGTGAATGTACATCTGCAGGCCTGCTGTGTGAGCCAGTATGGATGGATCCATATTGAGTGGCAAGCCTGGCTTCAACAGGGGTCCGTGAGTATACATCTGCAGGAATGCTTTGGGAGCCAGTATGGATGGATCCATATTGAGTGGAGAGCCTGGCTTCAACAGGGTCTCTGAATGTACATCTGCAGGCCTGCTTTGGGAGCCAGTATGGATGGGTCCATATTGAGTGGAAAGCCTGGCTTCAACAGGGGACCCTGAATGAACATCTGCAGGCCTGCTTTTTGAGCCAGTATCGGTGGATCCATATTGAGTGGAAAGCCTGGCTTCAACAGGGGTCCCTAAATGTACATCTGCAGGCCTGCTTTGTGAGCCAGTATGGATGGATCCATATTGAGTGGAAAGCCTGGCTTCAACAGGGGTCCGTGAATGTACATCTGCAGGCCTGCTTTGGGAGCCAGTATGGATAGATCCATATTGAGTGGAAAGCCTGGCTTCAACAGGGGTCCGTGAATTTACATCTGCAGGCCTGGCTTTGGGAGCCAGTATGGATGGATCCATATTGAGTGGAAAGCCTGGCTTCCACAGGGGTCCGTGAATGTACATCTGCAGGCCTGCTTTGGGAGCCAGTATGGGTGGATCCATATTGAGTGGAGAGCCTGGCTTCATCAGGGGTCCCTGAATGTACATCTGCAGGCCTGCTTTGTGAGCCAGTATGGGTGGATCCATATTGAGTGGAGAGCCTGGCTTCAACCGGGGTCCGTGAATGTACATCTGCAGGCCTGCTTTGTGAGCCAGTATGGATGGATCCATATTGAGTGGAGAGCCTGGCTTCAACAGGGGTCCGTGAATGTACATCTGCAGGCCTGCTTTGGGAGCCAGTATGGATGGATCCATATTGAGTGGAGAGCCTGGCTTCAACAGGGGTCCGTGAATGTACACCTGCAGGCCTGCTTTGGGAGCCAGTATGGGTGGATCCATAACGAGTGGAAAGCCTGGGTTCAACTAGGGTCCGTGAGTGTACATCTGCAGGCCTGCTTTGGGAGCCAGTATGGATGGATCCATATTGAGTGGAATGCCTGGCTTCAACAGGGGTCCGTGAGTGTACATCTGCAGGCCTGCTTTAGGAGCCAGTATGGATGGATCCATATTGAATGGAAAGCCTGGCTTCAACAGTGGTCTGTGAGTGTACATCTGCAGGCCTGCTTTGGGAGCCAGTATGGATGGATCCATATTGAGTGGAAAGCCTGGCTTCAACAGGGGTCTGTGAATGTACATCTGCAGGCCTGCTTTGGGAGACAGTATGGATGGATCCATATTGAGTGGAAAGCCTGGCTTCAACAGGGGTCTGTGAATGTACATCTGCAGGACTGCTTTGGGAGCCAGAATGGGTGGATACATATTGAGTGGGAAGCCTGGCTTCAACAGGGGTCCCTGAATGTACATCTGCAGGACTGCTTTGTGAGCCAGTATGGATGGATCCATATTGAGTGGAAAGCCCGGCTTCAACAGGGGTCCGTGAATGTACATCTGCAGGCCTGGCTTTGGGAGCCAGGATGGATGGATCCATATTGAGTGGAAAACCTGGCTTCAACAGGGGTCCGTGAATGTACATCTGCAGGCCTGCTTTAGGAGCAAGTATGGATGGATCCATATTGAGTGGAAAGCCTGGCTTCAACAGGGGTCTGTGAGTGTACATCTGCAGGCCTGCTTTGGGAGCCAGTATGGATGGATCCATATTGAGTGGAAAGCCTGGCTTCAACAGGGGTCTGTGAATGTACATCTGCAGGCCTGCTTTGGGAGCCAGTATGGATGGATCCATATTGAGTGGAAAGCCTGGCTTCAACAGGGGTCTGTGAATGTAGATCTGCAGGCCTGCTTTGGGAGCCAGAATGGATGGATCCATATTGAGTGGAAAGCCTGGCTTCAACAGGGGTCCCTGAATGTACATCTGCAGGCCTGCTTTGTGAGCCAGTATGGATGGATCCATATTATGTGGAAAGCCTGGCTTCAACAGGGGTCCGTGAATGTACATCTGCAGGCCTGCTTTGGGAGCAAGTATGGATGGATCCATATTGAGTGGAATGCCTGGCTTCAACAGGGGTCCGTGAGTGTACATCTGCAGGCCTGCTTTGGGAGCCAGTATGGATGGATCCATATTGAGTGGAAAGCCTGGCTTCAACAGGGGTCCATGAGTGTACATCTGCAGGCCTGCTATGGGAGCCAGTATGGATGGATCCATATTGAGTGGAAAGCCTGGCTTCAATAGGGGTCCATGAATGTACATCTGCAGGCCTGCTTTGGGAGCCAGTATCGGTGGATCCATATTGAGTGGAAAGCCTGGCTTCAACAGGCGTCCCTGAATGTACATCTGCAGGCCTGCTTTGTGAGCCAGTATGGATGGATCCATATTGAGTGGAAAGCCTGGCTTCAACAGGGGTCCGTGAATGTACATCTGCAGGCCTGCTTTCGGAGCCAGTATGGATGGATCCATATTGAGTGGAAAGCCTGGCTTCAACAGGGGTCTGTGAATGTACATCTGCAGGCCTGGCTTTGGGAGCCAGTATGGATGGATCCATAATGAGTGGAAAGCCTTGCTTCAACAGGGGTCCGTGAATGTACATCTGCAGGCCTGCTTTGGGAGCCAGTATGGGTGGATCCATATTTAGTGGAGAGCCTGGCTTCAACCGGGGTCCGTGAATGTACATCTGCAGGCCTGCTTTGTGAGCCAGTATGGATGGATCCATATTGAGTGGAGAGCCTGGCTTCAACAGGGGTCCGTGAATGTACATCTGCAGGCCTGCTTTGTGACCCAGTATGGATGGATCCATATTGAGTGGAGAGTCTGGCTTCGACAGGGGTCCGTGAATGTACACCTGTAGGCCTGCTTTGGGAGCCAGTATGGGTGGATCCATAACGAGTGGAAAGCCTGGCTTCAACTGGGGTCCGTGAGTGTACATCTGCAGGCCTGCTTTGGGAGCCAGTATGGATGGATCCATATTGAGTGGAATGCCTGGCTTCAACAGGGGTCCGTGAGTGTACATCTGCAGGCCTGCTTTAGGAGCCAGTATGGATGGATCCATATTGAGTGGAAAGCCTCGCTTCAACAGGGGTCTGTGAGTGTACATCTGCAGGCCTGCTTTGGGAGCCAGTATGGATGGATCCATATTGAGTGGAAAGCCTGGCTTCAACAGGGGTCTGTGAATGTACATCTGCCGGCCTGCTTTGGGAGCCAGAATGGATGGATCCATATTGAGTGGAAAGCCTCGCTTCAACAGGGGTCCCTGAATGTACATCTGCAGGCCTGCTTTGTGAGCCAGTATGGATGGATCCATATTGAGTGGAAAGCCTGGCTTCAACAGGGGTCCGTGAATGTACATCTGCAGGCCTGGCTTTGGGAGCCAGTATGGATGGATCCATATTGAGTGGAAAACCTGGCTTCAACAGGGGTCGGTGAATGTACATCTGCAGGCCTGCTTTAGGAGCCAGTATGGATGGATCCATATTGAGTAGAAAGCCTGGCTTCAACAGGGGTCTGTGAGTGTACATCTGCACGCCTGCTTTGGGAGCCAGAATGGATGGATCCATATTGAGTTGAAAGCCTGGCTTCACCAGGGGTCTGTGAGTGTACATCTGCAGGCCTGCTTTGGGAGCCAGAATGGATGGATCCATATTGAGTGGAAAGCCTGGCTTCAACAGGTGTCCCTGAATTTACATCTGCAGGCCTGCTTTGTGAGCCAGTATGGATGGATCCATATTGAGTGGAAAGCCTGGCTTCAACAGGGGTCCGTGAATGTACATCTGCAGGCCTGCTTTGGGAGCCAGTATGGATGGATCCATATTGAGTGGAATGCCTGGCTTCAACAGGGGTCCGTGAGTGTACATCTGCAGGCCTGCTTTAGGAGCCAGTATGGATGGATCCATATTGAGTGGAAAGCCTGGCTTCAACAGGGGTCTGTGAGTGTACATCTGCAGGCCTGCTTTGGGAGCCAGTATGGATGGATCCATATTGAGTGGAATGCCTGGCTTCAACAGGGGTCCGTAAGTGTACATCTGCAGGCCTGCTTTAGGAGCCAGTATGGATGGATCCATATTGAGTGGAAAGCCTGGCTTCAACAGTGGTCTGTGAGTGTACATCTGCAGGCCTGCTTTGGGAGCCAGTATGGATGGATCCATATTGAGTGGAAAGCCTGGCTTCAACAGGGGTCTGTGAATGTACATCTGCAGGCCTACTTTGGGGGACAGTATGGATGGATCCATATTGAGTGGAAAGCCTGGCTTCAACAGGGGTCTGTGAATGTACATCTGCAGGACTGCTTTGGGAGCCAGAATGGATGGATCCATATTGAGTGGGAAGTCTGGCTTCAACAGGGGTCCCTGAATGTACATCTGCAGGACTGCTTTGTGAGCCAGTATGGATGGATCCATATTTAGTGGAAAGCCTGGCTTCAACAGGGGTCCGTGAATGTACATCTGCAGGCCTGGCTTTGGGAGCCAGGATGGATGGATCCATATTGAGTGGAAAACCTGGCTTCAACAGGGGTCGGTGAATGTACATCTGCAGGCCTGCTTTAGGAGCCAGTATGGATGGATCCATATTGAGTGGAAAGCCTGGCTTCAACAGGGGTCTGTGAGTGTACATCTGCAGGCCTGCTTTGGGAGCCAGTATGGATGGATCCATATTGAATGGAAAGCCTGGCTTCAACAGTGGTCTGTGAGTGTACATCTGCAGGCCTGCTTTGTGAGCCAGTATGGATGGATCCATATTGAGTGGAAAGCCTGGCTTCAACAGGGGTCCGTGAATGTACATCTGCAGGCCTGGCTTTGGGAGCCAGGATGGATGGATCCATATTGAGTGGAAAACCTGGCTTCAACAGGGGTCGGTGAATGTACATCTGCAGGCCTGCTTTAGGAGCCAGTATGGATGGATCCATATTGAGTGGAAAGCCTGGCTTCAACAGGGGTCTGTGAGTGTACATCTGCAGGCCTGCTTTGGGAGCCAGTATGGATGGATCCATATTGAGTGGAAAGCCTGGCTTCAACAGGGGTCTGTGAATGTACATCTGCAGGCCTGCTTTGGGAGCCAGTATGGATGGATCCATATTGAGTGGAAAGCCTGGCTTCAACAGGGGTCTGTGAATGTACATCTGCAGGCTTGCTTTGGGAGCCAGAATGAATGGATCCATATTGAGTGGAAAGCCTTGCTTCAACAGGGGTCCCTGAATGTACATCTGCAGGCCTGCTTTGTGAGCCAGTATGGATGGATCCATATTATGTGGAAAGCCTGGCTTCAACAGGGGTCCGTGAATGTACATCTGCAGGCCTGCTTTGGGAGCAAGTATGGATGGATCCATATTGAGTGGAATGCCTGGCTTCAACAGGGGTCCGTGAGTGTACATCTGCAGGCCTGCTTTGGGAGCCAGTATGGATGGATCCATATTGAGTGGAAAGCCTGGCTTCAAAAGGGGTCCATGAGAGTACATCTGCAGGCCTGCTATGGGAGCCAGTATGGATGGATCCATATTGAGTGGAAAGCCTGGCTTCAATAGGGGTCCATGAATGTACACCTGCAGGCCTGCTTTGGGAGCCAGTATCGGTGGATCCATATTGAGTGGAAAGCCTGGCTTCAACAGGCGTCCCTGAATGTACATCTGCAGGCCTGCTTTGTGAGCCAGTATGGATGGATCCATATTGAGTGGAAAGCCTGGCTTCGACAGGGGTCCGTGAATGTACACCTGCAGGCCTGCTTTGGGAGCCAGTATGGGTGGATCCATAACGAGTGGAAAGCCTGGCTTCAACTGGGGTCCGTGAGTGTACATCTGCAGGCCTGCTTTGGGAGCCAGTATGGATGGATCCATATTGAGTGGAATGCCTGGCTTCAACAGGGGTCCGTGAGTTTACATCTGCAGGCCTGCTTTAGGAGCCAGTATGGATGGATCCATATTGAGTGGAAAGCCTGGCTTCAACAGGGGTCTGTGAGTGTACATCTGCAGGCCTGCTTTGGGAGCCAGTATGGATGGATCCATATTGAGTGGAAAGCCTGGCTTCAACAGGGGTCTGTGAATGTACATCTGCAGGCCTGCTTTGGGAGCCAGAATGGATGGATCCATATTGAGTGGAAATCCTGGCTTCAACAGGGGTCCCTGAATGTACATCTGCAGGCCTGCTTTGTGAGCCAGTATGGATGGATCCATATTGAGTGGAAAGCCTGGCTTCAACAGGGGTCCGTGAATGTACATCTTTAGGCCTGGCTTTGGGAGCCAGCATGGATGGATCCATATTGAGTGGAAAACCTGGTTTCAACAGGGGTCAGTGAATGTACATCTGCAGGCCTGCTTTAGGAGCCAGTATGGATGGATCCATATTGAGTGGAAAGCCTGGCTTCAACAGGGGTCTGTGAGTGTACATCTGCACGCCTGCTTTGGGAGCCAGTATGGATGGATCCATATTGAGTTGAAAGCCTGGCTTCACCAGGGGTCTGTGAGTGTACATCTGCAGGCCTGCTTTGGGAGCCAGGATGGATGGATCCATATTGAGTGGAAAGCCTGGCTTCAACAGGTGTCCCTGAATTTACATCTGCAGGCCTGCTTTGTGAGCCAGTATGGATGGATCCATATTGAGTGGAAAGCCTGGCTTCAACAGGGGTCCGTGAATGTACATCTCCAGGCCTGCTTTGGGAGCCAGTATGGATGGATCCATATTGAGTGGAATGCCTGGCTTCAACAGGGGTCCGTGAGTGTACATCTGCAGGCCTGCTTTAGGAGCCAGTATGGATGGATCCATATTGAGTGGAAAGCCTGGCTTCAACAGGGGTCTGTGAGTGTACATCTGCAGGCCTGCTTTGGGAGCCAGTATGGATGGATCCATATTGAGTGGAAAGACTGGCTTCAACAGGGGTCCCTGAAGTACATCTGCAGGCCTGCTTTGTGAGCCAGTATGGATGGATCCATATTTAGTGGAAAGCCTGGCTTCAACAGGGGTCCGTGAATGTACATCTGCACGCCTGCTTTGGGAGCCAGTATGGATGGATCCATATTGAGTGGACAACCTGGCTTCAACAGGGGTCCGTGAATGTACATCTGCAGGCCTGGCTTTGGGAGCCAGTATGGATAGATCCATATTGAGTGGAAAACTGGCTTCAACAGGGGTCGGTGAATGTACATCTGCAGGCCTGCTTTGGGAGCCAGTGTGGGTGGATCCATATTGAGTGGAAAGCCTGGCTTCAACAGGGGTCCGTGAATGTACATCTGCAGGCCTGCTTTGGGAGCCAGTATGGATGGATCTATATTGAGTGGAAAGCCTGGCTTCAACAGGGTCTGTGAATGTACATCTGCAGGCCTGCTATGGGAGCCAGTATGGATGGATCCATATTGAGTGGAAAGCCTGGCTTCAACAGGGGTCCGTGAGTGTACATCTGCAGGCCTGCTATGGGAGCCCGTGTGGATGGATCCATATTGAGTGGAAAGCCTGGCTTCAACAGTGGTCCATGAATGTATATCTGCAGGCCTGCTTTGGGAGCCAGTATGGATGGATCCATATTGAGTGGAAAGCCTGGCTTCAACAGGGGTCTGTGAGTGTACATCTGCAGGCCTGCTTTGGGAGCCAGTATGGATGGATCCATATTGAGTGAAAAGCCTGACTTCAAAAGGGGTCCGTGAGTGTACATCTGCAGGCCTGCTTTGGGAGCCAGTATGGATGGATCCATATTGAGTGGAAAGCCTGGCTTCAACAGGGGTCCCTGAATGTACATCTGCAGGCCTGCTTTGTGAGCCAGTATGGATGGATCCATATTGAGTGGAAAGCCTGGCTTCAACAGGGGTCTGTGAATGTACATCTGCACGCCTGCTTTGGGAGCCAGTATGGATGGATCCATATTGAGTGGAAAGCCTGGCTTCAACAGGGGTCCGTGAATGTACATCTGCAGGCCTGGCTTTGGGAGCCAGTATGGATGGATCCATATTGAGTGGAAAACTTGGCTTTAACAGGGGTCGGTGAATGTACATCTGCAGGCCTGCTTTGGGAGCCAGTGTGGGAGGATCCATATTGAGTGGAGAGCCTGGCTTCAACAGGGGTCCCTGAATGTACATCTGCAGGCCTGCTTTGTGAGCCAGTATGGGTGGATCCATATTGAGAGGAGAGCCTGGCTTCAACTGGGGTCCGTGAATGTACATCTGCAGGCCTGCTGTGTGAGCCAGTATGGATGGATCCATATTGAGTGGCAAGCCTGGCTTCAACAGGGGTCCGTGAGTATACATCTGCAGGAATGCTTTGGGAGCCAGTATGGATGGATCCATATTGAGTGGAGAGCCTGGCTTCAACAGGGTCTCTGAATGTACATCTGCAGGCCTGCTTTGGGAGCCAGTATGGATGGATCCATATTGAGTGGAAAGCCTGGCTTCAACAGGGGACCCTGAATGAACATCTGCAGGCCTGCTTTTTGAGCCAGTATCGGTGGATCCATATTGAGTGGAAAGCCTGGCTTCAACAGGGGTCCCTAAATGTACATCTGCAGGCCTGCTTTGTGAGCCAGTATGGATGGATCCATATTGAGTGGAAAGCCTGGCTTCAACAGGGGTCCGTGAATGTACATCTGCAGGCCTGCTTTGGGAGCCAGTATGGATGGATCCATATTGAGTGGAAAGCCTGGCTTCCACAGGGGTCCGTGAATGTACATCTGCAGGCCTGCTTTGGGAGCCAGTATGGGTGGATCCATATTGAGTGGAGAGCCTGGCTTCATCAGGGGTCCCTGAATGTACATCTGCAGGCCTGCTTTGTGAGCCAGTATAGGTGGATCCATATTGAGTGGAGAGCCTGGCTTCAACCGGGGTCCGTGAATGTACATCTGCAGGCCTGCTTTGTGAGCCAGTATGGATGGATCCATATTGAGTGGAGAGCCTGGCTTCAACAGGGGTCCGTGAATGTACATCTGCAGGCCTGCTTTGGGAGCCAGTATGGATGGATCCATATTGAGTGGAGAGCCTGGCTTCAACAGGGGTCCGTGAATGTACACCTGCAGGCCTGCTTTGGGAGCCAGTATGGGTGGATCCATAACGAGTGGAAAGCCTGGGTTCAACTAGGGTCCGTGAGTGTACATCTGCAGGCCTGCTTTGGGAGCCAGTATGGATGGATCCATATTGAGTGGAATGCCTGGCTTCAACAGGGGTCCGTGAGTGTACATCTGCAGGCCTGCTTTAGGAGCCAGTATGGATGGATCCATATTGAATGGAAAGCCTGGCTTCAACAGTGGTCTGTGAGTGTACATCTGCAGGCCTGCTTTGGGAGCCAGTATGGATGGATCCATATTGAGTGGGAAGCCTGGCTTCAACAGGGGTCTGTGAATGTACATCTGCAGGCCTGCTTTGGGAGACAGTATGGATGGATCCATATTGAGTGGAAAGCCTGGCTTCAACAGGGGTCTGTGAATGTACATCTGCAGGACTGCTTTGGGAGCCAGAATGGGTGGATACATATTGAGTGGGAAGCCTGGCTTCAACAGGGGTCCCTGAATGTACATCTGCAGGACTGCTTTGTGAGCCAGTATGGATGGATCCATATTGAGTGGAAAGCCCGGCTTCAACAGGGGTCCGTGAATGTACATCTGCAGGCCTGGCTTTGGGAGCCAGGATGGATGGATCCATATTGAGTGGAAAACCTGGCTTCAACAGGGGTCCGTGAATGTACATCTGCAGGCCTGCTTTAGGAGCAAGTATGGATGGATCCATATTGAGTGGAAAGCCTGGCTTCAACAGGGGTCTGTGAGTGTACATCTGCAGGCCTGCTTTGGGAGCCAGTATGGATGGATCCATATTGAGTGGAGAGCCTGGCTTCAACAGGGTCTGTGAATGTACATCTGCAGGCCTGCTATGGGAGCCAGTATGGATGGATCCATATTGAGTGGAAAGCCTGGCTTCAATAGGGGTCCGTGAGTGTACATCTGCAGGCCTGCTATGGGAGCCCGTGTGGATGGATCCATATTGAGTGGAAAGCCTGGCTTCAACAGTGGTCCATGAATGTATATCTGCAGGCCTGCTTTGGGAGCCAGTATGGATGGATCCATATTGAGTGGAAAGCCTGGCTTCAACAGGGGTCTGTGAGTGTACATCTGCAGGCCTGCTTTGGGAGCCAGTATGGATGGATCCATATTGAGTGAAAAGCCTGACTTCAAAAGGGGTCCGTGAGTGTACATTTGCAGGCCTGCTTTGGGAGCCAGTATGGATGGATCCATATTGAGTGGAAAGCCTGGCTTCAACAGGGGTCCCTGAATGTACATCTGCAGGCCTGCTTTGTGAGCCAGTATGGATGGATCCATATTGAGTGGAAAGCCTGGCTTCAACAGGGGTCCGTGAATGTACATCTGCACGCCTGCTTTGGGAGCCAGTATGGATGGATCCATATTGAGTGGAAAGCCTGGCTTCAACAGGGGTCCGTGAATGTACATCTGCAGGCCTGGCTTTGGGAGCCAGTATGGATGGATCCATATTGAGTGGAAAACTTGGCTTTAACAGGGGTCGGTGAATGTACATCTGCAGGCCTGCTTTGGGAGCCAGTGTGGGAGGATCCATATTGAGTGGAGAGCCTGGCTTCAACAGGGGTCCCTGAATGTACATCTGCAGGCCTGCTTTGTGAGCCAGTATGGGTGGATCCATATTGAGAGGAGAGCCTGGCTTCAACTGGGGTCCGTGAATGTACATCTGCAGGCCTGCTGTGTGAGCCAGTATGGATGGATCCATATTGAGTGGCAAGCCTGGCTTCAACAGGGGTCCGTGAGTATACATCTGCAGGAATGCTTTGGGAGCCAGTATGGATGGATCCATATTGAGTGGAGAGCCTGGCTTCAACAGGGTCTCTGAATGTACATCTGCAGGCCTGCTTTGGGAGCCAGTATGGATGGGTCCATATTGAGTGGAAAGCCTGGCTTCAACAGGGGACCCTGAATGAACATCTGCAGGCCTGCTTTTTGAGCCAGTATCGGTGGATCCATATTGAGTGGAAAGCCTGGCTTCAACAGGGGTCCCTAAATGTACATCTGCAGGCCTGCTTTGTGAGCCAGTATGGATGGATCCATATTGAGTGGAAAGCCTGGCTTCAGCAGGGGTCCGTGAATGTACATCTGCAGGCCTGCTTTGGGAGCCAGTATGGATAGATCCATATTGAGTGGAAAGCCTGGCTTCAACAGGGGTCCGTGAATTTACATCTGCAGGCCTGGCTTTGGGAGCCAGTATGGATGGATCCATATTGAGTGGAAAGCCTGGCTTCCACAGGGGTCCGTGAATGTACATCTGCAGGCCTGCTTTGGGAGCCAGTATGGGTGGATCCATATTGAGTGGAGAGCCTGGCTTCATCAGGGGTCCCTGAATGTACATCTGCAGGCCTGCTTTGTGAGCCAGTATGGGTGGATCCATATTGAGTGGAGAGCCTGGCTTCAACCGGGGTCCGTGAATGTACATCTGCAGGCCTGCTTTGTGAGCCAGTATGGATGGATCCATATTGAGTGGAGAGCCTGGCTTCAACAGGGGTCCGTGAATGTACATCTGCAGGCCTGCTTTGGGAGCCAGTATGGATGGATCCATATTGAGTGGAGAGCCTGGCTTCAACAGGGGTCCGTGAATGTACACCTGCAGGCCTGCTTTGGGAGCCAGTATGGGTGGATCCATAACGAGTGGAAAGCCTGGGTTCAACTAGGGTCCGTGAGTGTACATCTGCAGGCCTGCTTTGGGAGCCAGTATGGATGGATCCATATTGAGTGGAATGCCTGGCTTCAACAGGGGTCCGTGAGTGTACATCTGCAGGCCTGCTTTAGGAGCCAGTATGGATGGATCCATATTGAATGGAAAGCCTGGCTTCAACAGTGGTCTGTGAGTGTACATCTGCAGGCCTGCTTTGGGAGCCAGTATGGATGGATCCATATTGAGTGGAAAGCCTGGCTTCAACAGGGGTCTGTGAATGTACATCTGCAGGCCTGCTTTGGGAGACAGTATGGATGGATCCATATTGAGTGGAAAGCCTGGCTTCAACAGGGGTCTGTGAATGTACATCTGCAGGACTGCTTTGGGAGCCAGAATGGGTGGATACATATTGAGTGGGAAGCCTGGCTTCAACAGGGGTCCCTGAATGTACATCTGCAGGACTGCTTTGTGAGCCAGTATGGATGGATCCATATTGAGTGGAAAGCCCGGCTTCAACAGGGGTCCGTGAATGTACATCTGCAGGCCTGGCTTTGGGAGCCAGGATGGATGGATCCATATTGAGTGGAAAACCTGGCTTCAACAGGGGTCCGTGAATGTACATCTGCAGGCCTGCTTTAGGAGCAAGTATGGATGGATCCATATTGAGTGGAAAGCCTGGCTTCAACAGGGGTCTGTGAGTGTACATCTGCAGGCCTGCTTTGGGAGCCAGTATGGATGGATCCATATTGAGTGGAAAGCCTGGCTTCAACAGGGGTCTGTGAATGTACATCTGCAGGCCTGCTTTGGGAGCCAGTATGGATGGATCCATATTGAGTGGAAAGCCTGGCTTCAACAGGGGTCTGTGAATGTAGATCTGCAGGCCTGCTTTGGGAGCCAGAATGGATGGATCCATATTGAGTGGAAAGCCTGGCTTCAACAGGGGTCCCTGAATGTACATCTGCAGGCCTGCTTTGTGAGCCAGTATGGATGGATCCATATTATGTGGAAAGCCTGGCTTCAACAGGGGTCCGTGAATGTACATCTGCAGGCCTGCTTTGGGAGCAAGTATGGATGGATCCATATTGAGTGGAATGCCTGGCTTCAACAGGGGTCCGTGAGTGTACATCTGCAGGCCTGCTTTGGGAGCCAGTATGGATGGATCCATATTGAGTGGAAAGCCTGGCTTCAACAGGGGTCCATGAGTGTACATCTGCAGGCCTGCTATGGGAGCCAGTATGGATGGATCCATATTGAGTGGAAAGCCTGGCTTCAATAGGGGTCCATGAATGTACATCTGCAGGCCTGCTTTGGGAGCCAGTATCGGTGGATCCATATTGAGTGGAAAGCCTGGCTTCAACAGGCGTCCCTGAATGTACATCTGCAGGCCTGCTTTGTGAGCCAGTATGGATGGATCCATATTGAGTGGAAAGCCTGGCTTCAACAGGGGTCCGTGAATGTACATCTGCAGGCCTGCTTTCGGAGCCAGTATGGATGGATCCATATTGAGTGGAAAGCCTGGCTTCAACAGGGGTCTGTGAATGTACATCTGCAGGCCTGGCTTTGGGAGCCAGTATGGATGGATCCATAATGAGTGGAAAGCCTTGCTTCAACAGGGGTCCGTGAATGTACATCTGCAGGCCTGCTTTGGGAGCCAGTATGGGTGGATCCATATTTAGTGGAGAGCCTGGCTTCAACCGGGGTCCGTGAATGTACATCTGCAGGCCTGCTTTGTGAGCCAGTATGGATGGATCCATATTGAGTGGAGAGCCTGGCTTCAACAGGGGTCCGTGAATGTACATCTGCAGGCCTGCTTTGTGACCCAGTATGGATGGATCCATATTGAGTGGAGAGTCTGGCTTCGACAGGGGTCCGTGAATGTACACCTGTAGGCCTGCTTTGGGAGCCAGTATGGGTGGATCCATAACGAGTGGAAAGCCTGGCTTCAACTGGGGTCCGTGAGTGTACATCTGCAGGCCTGCTTTGGGAGCCAGTATGGATGGATCCATATTGAGTGGAATGCCTGGCTTCAACAGGGGTCCGTGAGTGTACATCTGCAGGCCTGCTTTAGGAGCCAGTATGGATGGATCCATATTGAGTGGAAAGCCTCGCTTCAACAGGGGTCTGTGAGTGTACATCTGCAGGCCTGCTTTGGGAGCCAGTATGGATGGATCCATATTGAGTGGAAAGCCTGGCTTCAACAGGGGTCTGTGAATGTACATCTGCCGGCCTGCTTTGGGAGCCAGAATGGATGGATCCATATTGAGTGGAAAGCCTCGCTTCAACAGGGGTCCCTGAATGTACATCTGCAGGCCTGCTTTGTGAGCCAGTATGGATGGATCCATATTGAGTGGAAAGCCTGGCTTCAACAGGGGTCCGTGAATGTACATCTGCAGGCCTGGCTTTGGGAGCCAGTATGGATGGATCCATATTGAGTGGAAAACCTGGCTTCAACAGGGGTCGGTGAATGTACATCTGCAGGCCTGCTTTAGGAGCCAGTATGGATGGATCCATATTGAGTAGAAAGCCTGGCTTCAACAGGGGTCTGTGAGTGTACATCTGCACGCCTGCTTTGGGAGCCAGAATGGATGGATCCATATTGAGTTGAAAGCCTGGCTTCACCAGGGGTCTGTGAGTGTACATCTGCAGGCCTGCTTTGGGAGCCAGAATGGATGGATCCATATTGAGTGGAAAGCCTGGCTTCAACAGGTGTCCCTGAATTTACATCTGCAGGCCTGCTTTGTGAGCCAGTATGGATGGATCCATATTGAGTGGAAAGCCTGGCTTCAACAGGGGTCCGTGAATGTACATCTGCAGGCCTGCTTTGGGAGCCAGTATGGATGGATCCATATTGAGTGGAATGCCTGGCTTCAACAGGGGTCCGTGAGTGTACATCTGCAGGCCTGCTTTAGGAGCCAGTATGGATGGATCCATATTGAGTGGAAAGCCTGGCTTCAACAGGGGTCTGTGAGTGTACATCTGCAGGCCTGCTTTGGGAGCCAGTATGGATGGATCCATATTGAGTGGAATGCCTGGCTTCAACAGGGGTCCGTAAGTGTACATCTGCAGGCCTGCTTTAGGAGCCAGTATGGATGGATCCATATTGAGTGGAAAGCCTGGCTTCAACAGTGGTCTGTGAGTGTACATCTGCAGGCCTGCTTTGGGAGCCAGTATGGATGGATCCATATTGAGTGGAAAGCCTGGCTTCAACAGGGGTCTGTGAATGTACATCTGCAGGCCTACTTTGGGGGACAGTATGGATGGATCCATATTGAGTGGAAAGCCTGGCTTCAACAGGGGTCTGTGAATGTACATCTGCAGGACTGCTTTGGGAGCCAGAATGGATGGATCCATATTGAGTGGGAAGTCTGGCTTCAACAGGGGTCCCTGAATGTACATCTGCAGGACTGCTTTGTGAGCCAGTATGGATGGATCCATATTTAGTGGAAAGCCTGGCTTCAACAGGGGTCCGTGAATGTACATCTGCAGGCCTGGCTTTGGGAGCCAGGATGGATGGATCCATATTGAGTGGAAAACCTGGCTTCAACAGGGGTCGGTGAATGTACATCTGCAGGCCTGCTTTAGGAGCCAGTATGGATGGATCCATATTGAGTGGAAAGCCTGGCTTCAACAGGGGTCTGTGAGTGTACATCTGCAGGCCTGCTTTGGGAGCCAGTATGGATGGATCCATATTGAATGGAAAGCCTGGCTTCAACAGTGGTCTGTGAGTGTACATCTGCAGGCCTGCTTTGTGAGCCAGTATGGATGGATCCATATTGAGTGGAAAGCCTGGCTTCAACAGGGGTCCGTGAATGTACATCTGCAGGCCTGGCTTTGGGAGCCAGGATGGATGGATCCATATTGAGTGGAAAACCTGGCTTCAACAGGGGTCGGTGAATGTACATCTGCAGGCCTGCTTTAGGAGCCAGTATGGATGGATCCATATTGAGTGGAAAGCCTGGCTTCAACAGGGGTCTGTGAGTGTACATCTGCAGGCCTGCTTTGGGAGCCAGTATGGATGGATCCATATTGAGTGGAAAGCCTGGCTTCAACAGGGGTCTGTGAATGTACATCTGCAGGCCTGCTTTGGGAGCCAGTATGGATGGATCCATATTGAGTGGAAAGCCTGGCTTCAACAGGGGTCTGTGAATGTACATCTGCAGGCTTGCTTTGGGAGCCAGAATGAATGGATCCATATTGAGTGGAAAGCCTTGCTTCAACAGGGGTCCCTGAATGTACTTCTGCAGGCCTGCTTTGTGAGCCAGTATGGATGGATCCATATTATGTGGAAAGCCTGGCTTCAACAGGGGTCCGTGAATGTACATCTGCAGGCCTGCTTTGGGAGCAAGTATGGATGGATCCATATTGAGTGGAATGCCTGGCTTCAACAGGGGTCCGTGAGTGTACATCTGCAGGCCTGCTTTGGGAGCCAGTATGGATGGATCCATATTGAGTGGAAAGCCTGGCTTCAAAAGGGGTCCATGAGAGTACATCTGCAGGCCTGCTATGGGAGCCAGTATGGATGGATCCATATTGAGTGGAAAGCCTGGCTTCAATAGGGGTCCATGAATGTACACCTGCAGGCCTGCTTTGGGAGCCAGTATCGGTGGATCCATATTGAGTGGAAAGCCTGGCTTCAACAGGCGTCCCTGAATGTACATCTGCAGGCCTGCTTTGTGAGCCAGTATGGATGGATCCATATTGAGTGGAAAGCCTGGCTTCGACAGGGGTCCGTGAATGTACACCTGCAGGCCTGCTTTGGGAGCCAGTATGGGTGGATCCATAACGAGTGGAAAGCCTGGCTTCAACTGGGGTCCGTGAGTGTACATCTGCAGGCCTGCTTTGGGAGCCAGTATGGATGGATCCATATTGAGTGGAATGCCTGGCTTCAACAGGGGTCCGTGAGTTTATATCTGCAGGCCTGCTTTAGGAGCCAGTATGGATGGATCCATATTGAGTGGAAAGCCTGGCTTCAACAGGGGTCTGTGAGTGTACATCTGCAGGCCTGCTTTGGGAGCCAGTATGGATGGATCCATATTGAGTGGAAAGCCTGGCTTCAACAGGGGTCTGTGAATGTACATCTGCAGGCCTGCTTTGGGAGCCAGAATGGATGGATCCATATTGAGTGGAAATCCTGGCTTCAACAGGGGTCCCTGAATGTACATCTGCAGGCCTGCTTTGTGAGCCAGTATGGATGGATCCATATTGAGTGGAAAGCCTGGCTTCAACAGGGGTCCGTGAATGTACATCTTTAGGCCTGGCTTTGGGAGCCAGCATGGATGGATCCATATTGAGTGGAAAACCTGGTTTCAACAGGGGTCGGTGAATGTACATCTGCAGGCCTGCTTTAGGAGCCAGTATGGATGGATCCATATTGAGTGGAAAGCCTGGCTTCAACAGGGGTCTGTGAGTGTACATCTGCACGCCTGCTTTGGGAGCCAGTATGGATGGATCCATATTGAGTTGAAAGCCTGGCTTCACCAGGGGTCTGTGAGTGTACATCTGCAGGCCTGCTTTGGGAGCCAGGATGGATGGATCCATATTGAGTGGAAAGCCTGGCTTCAACAGGTGTCCCTGAATTTACATCTGCAGGCCTGCTTTGTGAGCCAGTATGGATGGATCCATATTGAGTGGAAAGCCTGGCTTCAACAGGGGTCCGTGAATGTACATCTCCAGGCCTGCTTTGGGAGCCAGTATGGATGGATCCATATTGAGTGGAATGCCTGGCTTCAACAGGGGTCCGTGAGTGTACATCTGCAGGCCTGCTTTAGGAGCCAGTATGGATGGATCCATATTGAGTGGAAAGCCTGGCTTCAACAGGGGTCTGTGAGTGTACATCTGCAGGCCTGCTTTGGGAGCCAGTATGGATGGATCCATATTGAGTGGAAAGACTGGCTTCAACAGGGGTCCCTGAAGTACATCTGCAGGCCTGCTTTGTGAGCCAGTATGGATGGATCCATATTTAGTGGAAAGCCTGGCTTCAACAGGGGTCCGTGAATGTACATCTGCACGCCTGCTTTGGGAGCCAGTATGGATGGATCCATATTGAGTGGACAACCTGGCTTCAACAGGGGTCCGTGAATGTACATCTGCAGGCCTGGCTTTGGGAGCCAGTATGGATAGATCCATATTGAGTGGAAAACTGGCTTCAACAGGGGTCGGTGAATGTACATCTGCAGGCCTGCTTTGGGAGCCAGTGTGGGTGGATCCATATTGAGTGGAAAGCCTGGCTTCAACAGGGGTCCGTGAATGTACATCTGCAGGCCTGCTTTGGGAGCCAGTATGGATGGATCCATATTGAGTGGAAAGCCTGGCTTCAACAGGGTCTGTGAATGTACATCTGCAGGCCTGCTATGGGAGCCAGTATGGATGGATCCATATTGAGTGGAAAGCCTGGCTTCAACAGGGGTCCGTGAGTGTACATCTGCAGGCCTGCTATGGGAGCCCGTGTGGATGGATCCATATTGAGTGGAAAGCCTGGCTTCAACAGTGGTCCATGAATGTATATCTGCAGGCCTGCTTTGGGAGCCAGTATGGATGGATCCATATTGAGTGGAAAGCCTGGCTTCAACAGGGGTCTGTGAGTGTACATCTGCAGGCCTGCTTTGGGAGCCAGTATGGATGGATCCATATTGAGTGAAAAGCCTGACTTCAAAAGGGGTCCGTGAGTGTACATCTGCAGGCCTGCTTTGGGAGCCAGTATGGATGGATCCATATTGAGTGGAAAGCCTGGCTTCAACAGGGGTCCCTGAATGTACATCTGCAGGCCTGCTTTGTGAGCCAGTATGGATGGATCCATATTGAGTGGAAAGCCTGGCTTCAACAGGGGTCCGTGAATGTACATCTGCACGCCTGCTTTGGGAGCCAGTATGGATGGATCCATATTGAGTGGAAAGCCTGGCTTCAACAGGGGTCCGTGAATGTACATCTGCAGGCCTGGCTTTGGGAGCCAGTATGGATGGATCCATATTGAGTGGAAAACTTGGCTTTAACAGGGGTCGGTGAATGTACATCTGCAGGCCTGCTTTGGGAGCCAGTGTGGGAGGATCCATATTGAGTGGAGAGCCTGGCTTCAACAGGGGTCCCTGAATGTACATCTGCAGGCCTGCTTTGTGAGCCAGTATGGGTGGATCCATATTGAGAGGAGAGCCTGGCTTCAACTGGGGTCCGTGAATGTACATCTGCAGGCCTGCTGTGTGAGCCAGTATGGATGGATCCATATTGAGTGGCAAGCCTGGCTTCAACAGGGGTCCGTGAGTATACATCTGCAGGAATGCTTTGGGAGCCAGTATGGATGGATCCATATTGAGTGGAGAGCCTGGCTTCAACAGGGTCTCTGAATGTACATCTGCAGGCCTGCTTTGGGAGCCAGTATGGATGGATCCATATTGAGTGGAAAGCCTGGCTTCAACAGGGGACCCTGAATGAACATCTGCAGGCCTGCTTTTTGAGCCAGTATCGGTGGATCCATATTGAGTGGAAAGCCTGGCTTCAACAGGGGTCCCTAAATGTACATCTGCAGGCCTGCTTTGTGAGCCAGTATGGATGGATCCATATTGAGTGGAAAGCCTGGCTTCAACAGGGGTCCGTGAATGTACATCTGCAGGCCTGCTTTGGGAGCCAGTATGGATGGATCCATATTGAGTGGAAAGCCTGGCTTCCACAGGGGTCCGTGAATGTACATCTGCAGGCCTGCTTTGGGAGCCAGTATGGGTGGATCCATATTGAGTGGAGAGCCTGGCTTCATCAGGGGTCCCTGAATGTACATCTGCAGGCCTGCTTTGTGAGCCAGTATAGGTGGATCCATATTGAGTGGAGAGCCTGGCTTCAACCGGGGTCCGTGAATGTACATCTGCAGGCCTGCTTTGTGAGCCAGTATGGATGGATCCATATTGAGTGGAGAGCCTGGCTTCAACAGGGGTCCGTGAATGTACATCTGCAGGCCTGCTTTGGGAGCCAGTATGGATGGATCCATATTGAGTGGAGAGCCTGGCTTCAACAGGGGTCCGTGAATGTACACCTGCAGGCCTGCTTTGGGAGCCAGTATGGGTGGATCCATAACGAGTGGAAAGCCTGGGTTCAACTAGGGTCCGTGAGTGTACATCTGCAGGCCTGCTTTGGGAGCCAGTATGGATGGATCCATATTGAGTGGAATGCCTGGCTTCAACAGGGGTCCGTGAGTGTACATCTGCAGGCCTGCTTTAGGAGCCAGTATGGATGGATCCATATTGAATGGAAAGCCTGGCTTCAACAGTGGTCTGTGAGTGTACATCTGCAGGCCTGCTTTGGGAGCCAGTATGGATGGATCCATATTGAGTGGGAAGCCTGGCTTCAACAGGGGTCTGTGAATGTACATCTGCAGGCCTGCTTTGGGAGACAGTATGGATGGATCCATATTGAGTGGAAAGCCTGGCTTCAACAGGGGTCTGTGAATGTACATCTGCAGGACTGCTTTGGGAGCCAGAATGGGTGGATACATATTGAGTGGGAAGCCTGGCTTCAACAGGGGTCCCTGAATGTACATCTGCAGGACTGCTTTGTGAGCCAGTATGGATGGATCCATATTGAGTGGAAAGCCCGGCTTCAACAGGGGTCCGTGAATGTACATCTGCAGGCCTGGCTTTGGGAGCCAGGATGGATGGATCCATATTGAGTGGAAAACCTGGCTTCAACAGGGGTCCGTGAATGTACATCTGCAGGCCTGCTTTAGGAGCAAGTATGGATGGATCCATATTGAGTGGAAAGCCTGGCTTCAACAGGGGTCTGTGAGTGTACATCTGCAGGCCTGCTTTGGGAGCCAGTATGGATGGATCCATATTGAGTGGAGAGCCTGGCTTCAACAGGGGTCCGTGAATGTACACCTGCAGGCCTGCTTTGGGAGCCAGTATGGGTGGATCCATAACGAGTGGAAAGCCTGGGTTCAACTAGGGTCCGTGAGTGTACATCTGCAGGCCTGCTTTGGGAGCCAGTATGGATGGATCCATATTGAGTGGAATGCCTGGCTTCAACAGGGGTCCGTGAGTGTACATCTGCAGGCCTGCTTTAGGAGCCAGTATGGATGGATCCATATTGAATGGAAAGCCTGGCTTCAACAGTGGTCTGTGAGTGTACATCTGCAGGCCTGCTTTGGGAGCCAGTATGGATGGATCCATATTGAGTGGAAAGCCTGGCTTCAACAGGGGTCTGTGAATGTACATCTGCAGGCCTGCTTTGGGAGACAGTATGGATGGATCCATATTGAGTGGAAAGCCTGGCTTCAACAGGGGTCTGTGAATGTACATCTGCAGGACTGCTTTGGGAGCCAGAATGGGTGGATACATATTGAGTGGGAAGCCTGGCTTCAACAGGGGTCCCTGAATGTACATCTGCAGGACTGCTTTGTGAGCCAGTATGGATGGATCCATATTGAGTGGAAAGCCCGGCTTCAACAGGGGTCCGTGAATGTACATCTGCAGGCCTGGCTTTGGGAGCCAGGATGGATGGATCCATATTGAGTGGAAAACCTGGCTTCAACAGGGGTCCGTGAATGTACATCTGCAGGCCTGCTTTAGGAGCAAGTATGGATGGATCCATATTGAGTGGAAAGCCTGGCTTCAACAGGGGTCTGTGAGTGTACATCTGCAGGCCTGCTTTGGGAGCCAGTATGGATGGATCCATATTGAGTGGAAAGCCTGGCTTCAACAGGGGTCTGTGAATGTACATCTGCAGGCCTGCTTTGGGAGCCAGTATGGATGGATCCATATTGAGTGGAAAGCCTGGCTTCAACAGGGGTCTGTGAATGTAGATCTGCAGGCCTGCTTTGGGAGCCAGAATGAATGGATCCATATTGAGTGGAAAGCCTGGCTTCCAGAGGGGTCCCTGAATGTACATCTGCAGGCCTGCTTTGTGAGCCAGTATGGATGGATCCATATTATGTGGAAAGCCTGGCTTCAACAGGGGTCCGTGAATGTACATCTGCAGGCCTGCTTTGGGAGCAAGTATGGATGGATCCATATTGAGTGGAATGCCTGGCTTCAACAGGGGTCCGTGAGTGTACATCTGCAGGCCTGCTTTGGGAGCCAGTATGGATGGATCCATATTGAGTGGAAAGCCTGGCTTCAACAGGGGTCCATGAGTGTACATCTGCAGGCCTGCTATGGGAGCCAGTATGGATGGATCCATATTGAGTGGAAAGCCTGGCTTCAACAGGCGTCCCTGAATGTACATCTGCAGGCCTGCTTTGTGAGCCAGTATGGATGGATCCATATTGAGTGGAAAGCCTGGCTTCAACAGGGGTCCGTGAATGTACATCTGCAGGCCTGCTTTCGGAGCCAGTATGGATGGATCCATATTGAGTGGAAAGCCTGGCTTCAACAGGGGTCTGTGAATGTACATCTGCAGGCCTGGCTTTGGGAGCCAGTATGGATGGATCCATAATGAGTGGAAAGCCTTGCTTCAACAGGGGTCCGTGAATGTACATCTGCAGGCCTGCTTTGGGAGCCAGTATGGGTGGATCCATATTTAGTGGAGAGCCTGGCTTCAACCGGGGTCCGTGAATGTACATCTGCAGGCCTGCTTTGTGAGCCAGTATGGATGGATCCATATTGAGTGGAGAGCCTGGCTTCAACAGGGGTCCGTGAATGTACATCTGCAGGCCTGCTTTGTGACCCAGTATGGATGGATCCATATTGAGAGGAATGCCTGGCTTCAACAGGGGTCCGTGAGTGTACATCTGCAGGCCTGCTTTAGGAGCCAGTATGGATGGATCCATATTGAGTGGAAAGCCTCGCTTCAACAGGGGTCTGTGAGTGTACATCTGCAGGCCTGCTTTGGGAGCCAGTATGGATGGATCCATATTGAGTGGAAAGCCTGGCTTCAACAGGGGTCTGTGAATGTACATCTGCAGGCCTGCTTTGGGAGCCAGAATGGATGGATCCATATTGAGTGGAAAGCCTCGCTTCAACAGGGGTCCCTGAATGTACATCTGCAGGCCTGCTTTGTGAGCCAGTATGGATGGATCCATATTGAGTGGAAATCCTGGCTTCAACAGGGGTCCGTGAATGTACATCTGCAGGCCTGGCTTTGGGAGCCAGTATGGATGGATCCATATTGAGTGGAAAGCCTGGCTTCAACAGCGGTCGGTGAATGTACATCTGCAGGCCTGCTTTGTGAGCCAGTATGGATGGATCCATATTGAGTGGAGAGCCTGGCTTCAACAGGGGTCCGTGAATGTACATCTGCAGGCCTGCTTTGGGAGCCAGTATGGATGGATCCATATTGAGTGGAGAGCCTGGCTTCAACAGGGGTCCGTGAATGTACACCTGCAGGCCTGCTTTGGGAGCCAGTATGGGTGGATCCATAACGAGTGGAAAGCCTGGCTTCAACTAGGGTCCGTGAGTGTACATCTGCACGCCTGCTTTGGGAGCCAGAATGGATGGATCCATATTGAGTTGAAAGCCTGGCTTCACCAGGGGTCTGTGAGTGTACATCTGCAGGCCTGCTTTGGGAGCCAGAATGGATGGATCCATATTGAGTGGAAAGCCTGGCTTCAACAGGTGTCCCTGAATTTACATCTGCAGGCCTGCTTTGTGAGCCAGTATGGATGGATCCATATTGAGTGGAAAGCCTGGCTTCAACAGGGGTCCGTGAATGTACATCTGCAGGCCTGCTTTGGGAGCCAGTATGGATGGATCCATATTGAGTGGAATGCCTGGCTTCAACAGGGGTCCGTAAGTGTACATCTGCAGGCCTGCTTTAGGAGCCAGTATGGATGGATCCATATTGAGTGGAAAGCCTGGCTTCAACAGTGGTCTGTGAGTGTACATCTGCAGGCCTGCTTTGGGAGCCAGTATGGATGGATCCATATTGAGTGGAAAGCCTGGCTTCAACAGGGGTCTGTGAATGTACATCTGCAGGCCTACTTTGGGGGACAGTATGGATGGATCCATATTGAGTGGAAAGCCTGGCTTTAACAGGGGTCTGTGAATGTACATCTGCAGGACTGCTTTGGGAGCCAGAATGGATGGATCCATATTGAGTGGGAAGTCTGGCTTCAACAGGGGTCCCTGATTGTACATCTGCAGGACTGCTTTGTGAGCCAGTATGGATGGATCCATATTTAGTGGAAAGCCTGGCTTCAACAGGGGTCCGTGAATGTACATCTGCAGGCCTGGCTTTGGGAGCCAGGATGGATGGATCCATATTGAGTGGAAAACCTGGCTTCAACAGGGGTCGGTGAATGTACATCTGCAGGCCTGCTTTAGGAGCCAGTATGGATGGATCCATATTGAGTGGAAAGCCTGGCTTCAACAGGGGTCTGTGAGTGTACATCTGCAGGCCTGCTTTGGGAGCCAGTATGGATGGATCCATATTGAGTGGAAAGCCTGGCTTCAACAGGGGTCTGTGAATGTACATCTGCAGGCCTGCTTTGGGAGCCAGTATGGATGGATCCATATTGAGTGGAAAGCCTGGCTTCAACAGGGGTCTGTGAATGTACATCTGCAGGCCTGCTTTGGGAGCCAGAATGGATGGATCCATATTGAGTGGAAAGCCTGGCTTCAACAGGGGTCCCTGAATGTACATCTGCAGGCCTGCTTTGGGAGCCAGTATGGATGGACCCATATTGAGTGGAAAGCCTGGCTTCAACAGGGGTCCATGAGTGTACATCTGCAGGCCTGCTATGGGAGCCAGTATGGATGGATCCATATTGAGTGGAAAGCCTGGCTTCAGCAGGGTCTCTGAATGTACATCTGCAGGCCTGCTTTGGGAGCCAGTATGGATGGATCCATATTGAGTGGAAAGCCTGGCTTCAAAAGGGGTCCCTGAATGTACATCTGCAGGCCTGCTTTGGGAGCCAGTATGGATTGATCCATATTGAGTGGAAAGCCTGGCTTCAACAAGCGTCTGTGAATGTACATCTGCAGGCCTGCTTTGGGAGCCAGTATGGATGGATCCATATTGAGTGGAAAGCCTGGCTTCAACAGGGGTCCGTGAATGTACATCTGCAGGCCTGCTTTGGGAGCCAGTATGGATGGATCCATATTGAGTGGAAAGCCTGGCTTCAACAGGGGTCTGTGAATGTACATCTGCAGGCCTGCTTTGAGAGCCAGTATGGATGGATCCATATTGAGTGGAAAGCCTGGCTTCAACAGGGGTCCATGAGTGTACATCTGCAGGCCTGCTATGGGAGCCAGTATGGATGGATCCATATTGAGTGGAAAGCCTACTTCAACAGTGGTCCGTGAATGTATATCTGCAGGTCTGCTTTGGGAGCCAGTATGGATGGATCCATATTGAGTGGAAAGCCTGGCTTCAACAGGGGTCTGTGAGTGTAGATCTGCAGGCCTGCTTTGGGAGCCAGTATGGATGGATCCATATTGAGTGAAAAGCCTGGCTTCAAAAGGGGTCCGTGAGTGTACATCTGCAGGCCTGCTTTGGGAGCCAGTATGGATGGATCCATATTGAGTGGAAAGCCTGGCTTCAACAGGGGTCCCTGAATGTACATCTGCAGGCCTGCTTTGTGAGCCAGTATGGATGGATCCATATTGAGTGGAAAGCCTGGCTTCAACAGGGGTCTGTGAATGTACATCTGCATGCCTGCTTTGGGAGCCAGTATGGATGGATCCATATTGAGTGGAAAGCCTGGCTTCAACAGGGGTCGGTGAATGTACATCTGCAGGCCTGCTTTGGGAGCCAGTGTGGGAGGATCCATATTGAGTGGAGAGCCTGGCTTCAACAGGGGTCCCTGAATGTACATCTGCAGGCCTGCTTTGTGAGCCAGTATGGGTGGATCCATATTGAGTGGAGAGCCTGGCTTCAACTGGGGTCCGTGAATGTACATCTGCAGGCCTGCTTTGTGAGCCAGTATGGATAGATCCATATTGAGTGGAAAACCTGGCTTCAACAGGGGTCCGTGAGTATACATCTGCAGGCCTGCTTTGGGAGCCAGTATGGATGGATCCATATTGCGTGGAGAGCCTGGCTTCAACAGGGTCTCTGAATGTCCATCTGCAGGCCTGCTTTGGGAGCCAGTATGGATGGATCCATATTGAGTGGAAAGCCTGGCTTCAAAAGGGGTCCCTGAATGTACATCTGCAGGCCTGCTTTTTGAGCCAGTATCGGTGGATCCATCTTGAGTGGAAAGCCT
Organism: Triturus cristatus; assembly: GCF_964204655.1. Lineage (NCBI taxonomy): Eukaryota > Metazoa > Chordata > Amphibia > Caudata > Salamandridae > Triturus > Triturus cristatus. Next base: position 394,256,748 of record NC_140579.1, on the reverse strand, counting down.
GGCTTCAACAGGGGTCCCTGAATGTACATCTGCAGGCCTGCTTTGTGAGCCAGTATGGATGGATCCATATTAAGTGGAAAGCCTGGCTTCAACAGGGATCCGCGAATGTACATCTGCAGGCCTGCTTTGGGAGCCAGTATGGATAGATCCATATTGAGTGGAAAGCCTGGCTTCAACAGGGGTCCGTGAATGTACATCTGCAGGCCTGGCTTTGGGAGCCAGAATGGATGGATCCATATTGAGTGGAAAGCCTGGCTTCCACAGGGGTCCGTGAATGTACATCTGCAGGCCTGCTTTGGGAGCTAGTATGGGTGGATCCATATTGAGTGGAGAGCCTGGCTTCATCAGGGGTCCCTGAATGTACATCTGCAGGCCTGCTTTGTGAGCCAGTATGGGTGGATCCATATTGAGTGGAGAGCCTGGCTTCAACCGGGGTCCGTGAATGTACATCTGCAGGCCTGCTTTGTGAGCCAGTATGGATGGATCCATATTGAGTGGAGAGCCTGGCTTCAACAGGGGTCCGTGAATGTACATCTGCAGGCCTGCTTTGGGAGCCAGTATGGATGGATCCATATTGAGTGGAGAGCCTGGCTTCAACAGGGGTCCGTGAATGTACACCTGCAGGCCTGCTTTGGGAGCCAGTATGGGTGGATCCATAACGAGTGGAAAGCCTGGCTTCAACTAGGGTCCGTGAGTGTACATCTGCAGGCCTGCTTTGGGAGCCAGTATTGATGGAGCCATATTGAGTGGAATGCCTGGCTTCAACAGGGGTCCGTGAATGTACATCTGCAGGCCTGCTTTGGGAGACAGTATGGATGGATCCATATTGAGTGGAAAGCCTGGCTTCAACAGGGGTCCGTGAATGTACATCTGCAGGCCTGGCTTTGGGAGCCAGGATGGATGGATCCATATTGAGTGGAAAACCTGGCTTCAACAGGGGTCGGTGAATTTACATCTGCAGGCCTGCTTTAGGAGCCAGTATGGATGGATCCATATTGAGTGGAAAGCCTGGCTTCAACAGGGGTCTGTGAGTGTACATCTGCAGGCCTGCTTTGGGAGCCAGTATGGATGGATCCATATTGAGTGGAAAGCCTGGCTTCAACAGGGGTCTGTGAATGTACATCTGCAGGCCTGCTTTGGGAGCCAGTATGGATGGATCCATATTGAGTGGAAAGCCTGGCTTCAACAGGGGTCTGTGAATGAACATCTGCAGGCCTGCTTTGGGAGCCAGAATGTATGGATCCATATTGAGTGCAAAGCCTGGCTTCAACAGGGGTCTCTGAATGTACATCTGCAGGCCTGCTTTGTGAGCCAGTATGGATGGATCCATATTATGTGGAAAGCCTGGCTTCAACAGGGGTCCGTGAATGTACATCTGCAGGCCTGCTTTGGGAGCAAGTATGGATGGATCCATATTGAGTGGAATGCCTGGCTTCAACAGGGGTCCGTGAGTGTACATCTGCAGGCCTGCTTTGGGAGCCAGTATGGATGGATACATATTGTGTGGAAAGCCTGGCTTCAACAGGGGTCCATGGGTGTACATCTGCAGGCCTGCTATGGGAGCCAGTATGGATGGATCCATATTGAGTGGAAAGCCTGGCTTCAATAGGGGTCCATGAATGTACACCTGCAGGCCTGCTTTGGGAGCCAGTATCGGTGGATCCATATTGAGTGGAAAGCCTGGCTTCAACAGGCGTCCCTGAATGTACATCTGCAGGCCTGCTTTGTGAGCCAGTATGGATGGATCCATATTGAGTGGAAAGCCTGGCTTCAACAGGGGTCCGTGAATGTACATCTGCAGGCCTGCTTTGGGAGCCAGTATGGATGGATCCATATTGAGTGGAAAGCCTGGCTTCAACAGGGGTCTGTGAATGTACATCTGCAGGCCTGGCTTTGGGAGCCAGTATGGATGGATCCATATTGAGTGGAAAGCCTTGCTTCAACAGGGGTCCGTGAATGTACATCTGCAGGCCTGCTTTGGGAGCCAGTATGGGTGGATCCATATTTAGTGGAGAGCCTGGCTTCAACCGGGGTCCGTGAATGTACATCTGCAGGCCTGCTTTGTGAGCCAGTATGGATGGATCCATATTGAGTGGAGAGCCTGGCTTCAACAGGGGTCCGTGAATGTACATCTGCAGGCCTGCTTTGTGACCCAGTATGGATGGATCCATATTGAGTGGAGAGTCTGGCTTCGACAGGGGTCCGTGAATGTACACCTGTAGGCCTGCTTTGGGAGCCAGTATGGGTGGATCCATAACGAGTGGAAAGCCTGGCTTCAACTGGGGTCCGTGAGTGTACATCTGCAGGCCTGCTTTGGGAGCCAGTATGGATGGATCCATATTGAGTGGAATGCCTGGCTTCAACAGGGGTCCGTGAGTGTACATCTGCAGGCCTGCTTTAGGAGCCAGTATGGATGGATCCATATTGAGTGGAAAGCCTGGCTTCAACAGGGGTCTGTGAGTGTACATCTGCAGGCCTGCTTTGGGAGCCAGTATGGATGGATCCATATTGAGTGGAAAGCCTGGCTTCAACAGGGGTCTGTGAATGTGCATCTGCAGGCCTGCTTTGGGAGCCAGAATGGATGGATCCATATTGAGTGGAAAGCCTCGCTTCAACAGGGGTCCCTGAATGTACATCTGCAGGCCTGCTTTGTGAGCCAGTATGGATGGATCCATATTGAGTGGAAAGCCTGGCTTCAACAGGGGTCCGTGAATGTATATCTGCAGGCCTGGCTTTGGGAGCCAGTATAGATGGATCCATATTGAGTGGAAAACCTGGCTTCAACAGGGGTCGGTGAATGTACATCTGCAGGCCTGCTTTAGGAGCCAGTATGGATGGATCCATATTGAGTAGAAAGCCTGGCTTCAACAGGGGTCTGTGAGTGTACATCTGCACGCCTGCTTTGGGAGCCAGAATGGATGGATCCATATTGAGTTGAAAGCCTGGCTTCACCAGGGGTCTGTGAGTGTACATCTGCAGGCCTGCTTTGGGAGCCAGAATGGATGGATCCATATTGAGTGGAAAGCCTGGCTTCAACAGGTGTCCCTGAATTTACATCTGCAGGCCTGCTTTGTGAGCCAGTATGGATGGATCCATATTGAGTGGAAAGCCTGGCTTCAACAGGGGTCCGTGAATGTACATCTGCAGGCCTGCTTTGGGAGCCAGTATGGATGGATCCATATTGAGTGGAATGCCTGGCTTCAACAGGGGTCCGTGAGTGTACATCTGCAGGCCTGCTTTAGGAGCCAGTATGGATGGAACCATATTGAGTGGAAAGCCTGGCTTCAACAGGGGTCTGTGAGTGTACATCTGCAGGCCTGCTTTGGGAGCCAGTATGGATGGATCCATATTGAGTGGAATGCCTGGCTTCAACAGGGGTCCGTAAGTGTACATCTGCAGGCCTGCTTTAGGAGCCAGTATGGATGGATCCATATTGAGTGGAAAGCCTGGCTTCAACAGTGGTCTGTGAATGTACATCTGCAGGCCTACTTTGGGGGACAGTATGGATGGATCCATATTGAGTGGAAAGCCTGGCTTCAACAGGGGTCTGTGAATGTACATCTGCAGGACTGCTTTGGGAGCCAGAATGGATGGATCCATATTGAGTGGGAAGTCTGGCTTCAACAGGGGTCCCTGAATGTACATCTGCAGGACTGCTTTGTGAGCCAGTATGGATGGATCCATATTTAGTGGAAAGCCTGGCTTCAACAGGGGTCCGTGAATGTACATCTGCAGGCCTGGCTTTGGGAGCCAGGATGGATGGATCCATATTGAGTGGAAAGCCTGGCTTCAACAGGGGTAGGTGAATGTACATCTGCAGGCCTGCTTTAGGAGCCAGTATGGATGGATCCATATTGAGTGGAAAGCCTGGCTTCAACAGGGGTCTGTGAGTGTACATCTGCAGGCCTGCTTTGGGAGCCAGTATGGATGGATCCATATTGAGTGGAAAGCCTGGCTTCAACAGGGGTCTGTGAATGTACATCTGCAGGCCTGCTTTGGGAGCCAGTATGGATGGATCCATATTGAGTGGAAAGCCTGGCTTCAACAGGGGTCTGTGAATGTACATCTGCAGGCCTGCTTTGGGAGCCAGAATGGATGGATCCATATTGAGTGGAAAGCCTGGCTTCAACAGGGGTCCCTGAATGTACATCTGCAGGCCTGCTTTGTGAGCCAGTATGGATGGATCCATATTATGTGGAAAGCCTGGCTTCAACAGGGGTCCGTGAATGTACATCTGCAGGCCTGCTTTGGGAGCAAGTATGGATGGATCCATATTGAGTGGAATGCCTGGCTTCAACAGGGGTCCGTGAGTGTACATCTGCAGGCCTGCTTTGGGAGCCAGTATGGATGGACCCATATTGAGTGGAAAGCCTGGCTTCAACAGGGGTCCATGAGTGTACATCTGCAGGCCTGCTATGGGAGCCAGTATGGATGGATCCATATTGAGTGGAAAGCCTGGCTTCAGCAGGGTCTCTGAATGTACATCTGCAGGCCTGCTTTGGGAGCCAGTATGGATGGATCCATATTGAGTGGAAAGCCTGGCTTCAAAAGGGGTCCCTGAATGTACATCTGCAGGCCTGCTTTGGGAGCCAGTATGGATTGATCCATATTGAGTGGAAAGCCTGGCTTCAACAAGGGTCTGTGAATGTACATCTGCAGGCCTGCTTTGGGAGCCAGTATGGATGGATCCATATTGAGTGGAAAGCCTGGCTTCAACAGGGGTCCGTGAATGTACATCTGCAGGCCTGCTTTGGGAGCCAGTATGGATGGATCCATATTGAGTGGAAAGCCTGGCTTCAACAGGGGTCTGTGAATGTACATCTGCAGGCCTGCTTTGAGAGCCAGTATGGATGGATCCATATTGAGTGGAAAGCCTGGCTTCAACAGGGGTCCATGAGTGTACATCTGCAGGCCTGCTATGGGAGCCAGTATGGATGGATCCATATAGAGTGGAAAGCCTACTTCAACAGTGGTCCGTGAATGTATATCTGCAGGTCTGCTTTGGGAGCCAGTATGGATGGATCCATATTGAGTGGAAAGACTGGCTTCAACAGGGGTCTGTGAGTGTAGATCTGCAGGCCTGCTTTGGGAGCCAGTATGGATGGATCCATATTGAGTGAAAAGCCTGGCTTCAAAAGGGGTCCGTGAGTGTACATCTGCAGGCCTGCTTTGGGAGCCAGTATGGATGGATCCATATTGAGTGGAAAGCCTGGCTTCAACAGGGGTCCCTGAATGTACATCTGCAGGCCTGCTTTGTGAGCCAGTATGGATGGATCCATATTGAGTGGAAAGCCTGGCTTCAACAGGGGTCCGTGAATGTACATCTGCATGCCTGCTTTGGGAGCCAGTATGGATGGATCCATATTGAGTGGAAAGCCTGGCTTCAACAGGGGTCGGTGAATGTACATCTGCAGGCCTGCTTTGGGAGCCAGTGTGGGAGGTTCCATATTGAGTGGAGAGCCTGGCTTCAACAGGGGTCCATGAATGTACATCTGCAGACCTGCTTTGTGAGCCAGTATGGGTGGATCCATATTGAGTGGAGAGCCTGGCTTCAACTGGGGTCCGTGAATGTACATCTGCAGGCCTGCTTTGTGAGCCAGTATGGATAGATCCATATTGAGTGGAAAACCTGGCTTCAACAGGGGTCCGTGAGTATACATCTGCAGGCCTGCTTTGGGAGCCAGTATGGATGGATCCATATTGCGTGGAGAGCCTGGCTTCAACAGGGTCTCTGAATGTACATCTGCAGGCCTGCTTTGGGAGCCAGTATGGATGGATCCATATTGAGTGGAAAGCCTGGCTTCAAAAGGGGTCCCTGAATGTACATCTGCAGGCCTGCTTTTTGAGCCAGTATCGGTGGATCCATCTTGAGTGGAAAGCCTGGCTTCAACAGGGGTCCCTGAATGTACATCTGCAGGCCTGCTTTGTGAGCCAGTATGGATGGATCCATATTAAGTGGAAAGCCTGGCTTCAACAGGGATCCGCGAATGTACATCTGCAGGCCTGCTTTGGGAGCCAGTATGGATAGATCCATATTGAGTGGAAAGCCTGGCTTCAACAGGGGTCCGTGAATGTACATCTGCAGGCCTGGCTTTGGGAGCCAGAATGGATGGATCCATATTGAGTGGAAAGCCTGGCTTCCACAGGGGTCCGTGAATGTACATCTGCAGGCCTGCTTTGGGAGCTAGTATGGGTGGATCCATATTGAGTGGAGAGCCTGGCTTCATCAGGGGTCCCTGAATGTACATCTGCAGGCCTGCTTTGTGAGCCAGTATGGGTGGATCCATATTGAGTGGAGAGCCTGGCTTCAACCGGGGTCCGTGAATGTACATCTGCAGGCCTGCTTTGTGAGCCAGTATGGATGGATCCATATTGAGTGGAGAGCCTGGCTTCAACAGGGGTCTGTGAGTGTACATCTGCAGGCCTGCTTTGGGAGCCAGTATGGATGGATCCATATTGAGTGGAAAGCCTGGCTTCAACAGGGGTCTGTGAATGTACATCTGCAGGCCTGCTTTGGGAGCCAGTATGGATGGATCCATATTGAGTGGAAAGCCTGGCTTCAACAGGGGTCTGTGAATGAACATCTGCAGGCCTGCTTTGGGAGCCAGAATGTATGGATCCATATTGAGTGCAAAGCCTGGCTTCAACAGGGGTCTCTGAATGTACATCTGCAGGCCTGCTTTGTGAGCCAGTATGGATGGATCCATATTATGTGGAAAGCCTGGCTTCAACAGGGGTCCGTGAATGTACATCTGCAGGCCTGCTTTGGGAGCAAGTATGGATGGATCCATATTGAGTGGAATGCCTGGCTTCAACAGGGGTCCGTGAGTGTACATCTGCAGGCCTGCTTTGGGAGCCAGTATGGATGGATACATATTGTGTGGAAAGCCTGGCTTCAACAGGGGTCCATGAGTGTACATCTGCAGGCCTGCTATGGGAGCCAGTATGGATGGATCCATATTGAGTGGAAAGCCTGGCTTCAATAGGGGTCCATGAATGTACACCTGCAGGCCTGCTTTGGGAGCCAGTATCGGTGGATCCATATTGAGTGGAAAGCCTGGCTTCAACAGGCGTCCCTGAATGTACATCTGCAGGCCTGCTTTGTGAGCCAGTATGGATGGATCCATATTTAGTGGAGAGCCTGGCTTCAACCGGGGTCCGTGAATGTACATCTGCAGGCCTGCTTTGTGAGCCAGTATGGATGGATCCATATTGAGTGGAGAGCCTGGCTTCAACAGGGGTCCGTGAATGTACATCTGCAGGCCTGCTTTGTGACCCAGTATGGATGGATCCATATTGAGTGGAGAGTCTGGCTTCGACAGGGGTCCGTGAATGTACACCTGTAGGCCTGCTTTGGGAGCCAGTATGGGTGGATCCATAACGAGTGGAAAGCCTGGCTTCAACTGGGGTCCGTGAGTGTACATCTGCAGGCCTGCTTTGGGAGCCAGTATGGATGGATCCATATTGAGTGGAATGCCTGGCTTCAACAGGGGTCCGTGAGTGTACATCTGCAGGCCTGCTTTAGGAGCCAGTATGGATGGATCCATATTGAGTGGAAAGCCTGGCTTCAACAGGGGTCTGTGAGTGTACATCTGCAGGCCTGCTTTGGGAGCCAGTATGGATGGATCCATATTGAGTGGAAAGCCTGGCTTCAACAGGGGTCTGTGAATGTACATCTGCAGGCCTGCTTTGGGAGCCAGAATGGATGGATCCATATTGAGTGGAAAGCCTCGCTTCAACAGGGGTCCCTGAATGTACATCTGCAGGCCTGCTTTGTGAGCCAGTATGGATGGATCCATATTGAGTGGAAAGCCTGGCTTCAACAGGGGTCCGTGAATGTATATCTGCAGGCCTGGCTTTGGGAGCCAGTATGGATGGATCCATATTGAGTGGAAAACCTGGCTTCAACAGGGGTCGGTGAATGTACATCTGCAGGCCTGCTTTAGGAGCCAGTATGGATGGATCCATATTGAGTAGAAAGCCTGGCTTCAACAGGGGTCTGTGAGTGTACATCTGTACGCCTGCTTTGGGAGCCAGAATGGATGGATCCATATTGAGTTGAAAGCCTGGCTTCACCAGGGGTCTGTGAGTGTACATCTGCAGGCCTGCTTTGTGAGCCAGTATGGATGGATCCATATTGAGTGGAAAGCCTGGCTTCAACAGGGGTCCGTGAATGTACATCTGCAGGCCTGCTTTGGGAGCCAGTATGGATGGATCCATATTGAGTGGAATGCCTGGCTTCAACAGGGGTCCGTGAGTGTACATCTGCAGGCCTGCTTTAGGAGCCAGTATGGATGGATCCATATTGAGTGGAAAGCCTGGCTTCAACAGGGGTCTGTGAGTGTACATCTGCAGGCCTGCTTTGGGAGCCAGTATGGATGGATCCATATTGAGTGGAATGCCTGGCTTCAACAGGGGTCCGTAAGTGTACATCTGCAGGCCTGCTTTAGGAGCCAGTATGGATGGATCCATATTGAGTGGAAAGCCTGGCTTCAACAGTGGTCTGTGAATGTACATCTGCAGGCCTACTTTGGGGGACAGTATGGATGGATCCATATTGAGTGGAAAGCCTGGCTTCAACAGGGGTCTGTGAATGTACATCTGCAGGACTGCTTTGGGAGCCAGAATGGATGGATCCATATTGAGTGGGAAGTCTGGCTTCAACAGGGGTCCCTGAATGTACATCTGCAGGACTGCTTTGTGAGCCAGTATGGATGGATCCATATTTAGTGGAAAGCCTGGCTTCAACAGGGGTCCGTGAATGTACATCTGCAGGCCTGGCTTTGGGAGCCAGGATGGATGGATCCATATTGAGTGGAAAGCCTGGCTTCAACAGGGGTAGGTGAATGTACATCTGCAGGCCTGCTTTAGGAGCCAGTATGGATGGATCCATATTGAGTGGAAAGCCTGGCTTCAACAGGGGTCTGTGAGTGTACATCTGCAGGCCTGCTTTGGGAGCCAGTATGGATGGATCCATATTGAGTGGAAAGCCTGGCTTCAACAGGGGTCTGTGAATGTACATCTGCAGGCCTGCTTTGGGAGCCAGTATGGATGGATCCATATTGAGTGGAAAGCCTGGCTTCAACAGGGGTCTGTGAATGTACATCTGCAGGCCTGCTTTGGGAGCCAGAATGGATGGATCCATATTGAGTGGAAAGCCTGGCTTCAACAGGGGTCCCTGAATGTACATCTGCAGGCCTGCTTTGTGAGCCAGTATGGATGGATCCATATTATGTGGAAAGCCTGGCTTCAACAGGGGTCCGTGAATGTACATCTGCAGGCCTGCTTTGGGAGCAAGTATGGATGGATCCATATTGAGTGGAATGCCTGGCTTCAACAGGGGTCCGTGAGTGTACATCTGCAGGCCTGCTTTGGGAGCCAGTATGGATGGACCCATATTGAGTGGAAAGCCTGGCTTCAACAGGGGTCCATGAGTGTACATCTGCAGGCCTGCTATGGGAGCCAGTATGGATGGATCCATATTGAGTGGAAAGCCTGGCTTCAGCAGGGTCTCTGAATGTACATCTGCAGGCCTGCTTTGGGAGCCAGTATGGATGGATCCATATTGAGTGGAAAGCCTGGCTTCAAAAGGGGTCCCTGAATGTACATCTGCAGGCCTGCTTTGGGAGCCAGTATGGATTGATCCATATTGAGTGGAAAGCCTGGCTTCAACAAGGGTCTGTGAATGTACATCTGCAGGCCTGCTTTGGGAGCCAGTATGGATGGATCCATATTGAGTGGAAAGCCTGGCTTCAACAGGGGTCCGTGAATGTACATCTGCAGGCCTGCTTTGGGAGCCAGTATGGATGGATCCATATTGAGTGGAAAGCCTGGCTTCAACAGGGGTCTGTGAATGTACATCTGCAGGCCTGCTTTGAGAGCCAGTATGGATGGATCCATATTGAGTGGAAAGCCTGGCTTCAACAGGGGTCCATGAGTGTACATCTGCAGGCCTGCTATGGGAGCCAGTATGGATGGATCCATATTGAGTGGAAAGCCTACTTCAACAGTGGTCCGTGAATGTATATCTGCAGGTCTGCTTTGGGAGCCAGTATGGATGGATCCATATTGAGTGGAAAGCCTGGCTTCAACAGGGGTCCGTGAATGTACATCTGCAGGCCTGGCTTTGGGAGCCAGGATGGATGGATCCATATTGAGTGGAAAGCCTGGCTTCAACAGGGGTAGGTGAATGTACATCTGCAGGCCTGCTTTAGGAGCCAGTATGGATGGATCCATATTGAGTGGAAAGCCTGGCTTCAACAGGGGTCTGTGAGTGTACATCTGCAGGCCTGCTTTGGGAGCCAGTATGGATGGATCCATATTGAGTGGAAAGCCTGGCTTCAACAGGGGTCTGTGAATGTACATCTGCAGGCCTGCTTTGGGAGCCAGTATGGATGGATCCATATTGAGTGGAAAGCCTGGCTTCAACAGGGGTCTGTGAATGTACATCTGCAGGCCTGCTTTGGGAGCCAGAATGGATGGATCCATATTGAGTGGAAAGCCTGGCTTCAACAGGGGTCCCTGAATGTACATCTGCAGGCCTGCTTTGTGAGCCAGTATGGATGGATCCATATTATGTGGAAAGCCTGGCTTCAACAGGGGTCCGTGAATGTACATCTGCAGGCCTGCTTTGGGAGCAAGTATGGATGGATCCATATTGAGTGGAATGCCTGGCTTCAACAGGGGTCCGTGAGTGTACATCTGCAGGCCTGCTTTGGGAGCCAGTATGGATGGACCCATATTGAGTGGAAAGCCTGGCTTCAACAGGGGTCCATGAGTGTACATCTGCAGGCCTGCTATGGGAGCCAGTATGGATGGATCCATATTGAGTGGAAAGCCTGGCTTCAGCAGGGTCTCTGAATGTACATCTGCAGGCCTGCTTTGGGAGCCAGTATGGATGGATCCATATTGAGTGGAAAGCCTGGCTTCAAAAGGGGTCCCTGAAAGTACATCTGCAGGCCTGCTTTGGGAGCCAGTATGGATTGATCCATATTGAGTGGAAAGCCTGGCTTCAACAAGGGTCTGTGAATGTACATCTGCAGGCCTGCTTTGGGAGCCAGTATGGATGGATCCATATTGAGTGGAAAGCCTTGCTTCAACAGGGGTCCGTGAATGTACATCTGCAGGCCTGCTTTGGGAGCCAGTATGGATGGATCCATATTGAGTGGAAAGCCTGGCTTCAACAGGGGTCTGTGAATGTACATCTGCAGGCCTGCTTTGAGAGCCAGTATGGATGGATCCATATTGAGTGGAAAGCCTGGCTTCAACAGGGGTCCATGAGTGTACATCTGCAGGCCTGCTATGGGAGCCAGTATGGATGGATCCATATTGAGTGGAAAGCCTACTTCAACAGTGGTCCGTGAATGTATATGTGCAGGTCTGCTTTGGGAGCCAGTATGGATGGATCCATATTGAGTGTTAAGCCTGGCTTCAACAGGGGTCTGTGAGTGTAGATCTGCAGGCCTGCTTTGGGAGCCAGTATGGATGGATCCATATTGAGTGAAAAGCCTGGCTTCAAAAGGGGTCCGTGAGTGTACATCTGCAGGCCTGCTTTGGGAGCCAGTATGGATGGATCCATATTGAGTGGAAAGCCTGGCTTCAACAGGGGTCCCTGAATGTACATCTGCAGGCCTGCTTTGTGAGCCAGTATGGATGGATCCATATTGAGTGGAAAGCCTGGCTTCAACAGGGGTCCGTGAATGTACATCTGCATGCCTGCTTTGGGAGCCAGTATGGATGGATCCATATTGAGTGGAAAGCCTGGCTTCAACAGGGGTCGGTGAATGTACATCTGCAGGCCTGCTTTGGGAGCCAGTGTGGGAGGTTCCATATTGAGTGGAGAGCCTGGCTTCAACAGGGGTCCCTGAATGTACATCTGCAGACCTGCTTTGTGAGCCAGTATGGGTGGATCCATATTGAGTGGAGAGCCTGGCTTCAACTGGGGTCCGTGAATGTACATCTGCAGGCCTGCTTTGTGAGCCAGTATGGATAGATCCATATTGAGTGGAAAACCTGGCTTCAACAGGGGTCCGTGAGTATACATCTGCAGGCCTGCTTTGGGAGCCAGTATGGATGGATCCATATTGCGTGGAGAGCCTGGCTTCAACAGGGTCTCTGAATGTACATCTGCAGGCCTGCTTTGGGAGCCAGTATGGATGGATCCATATTGAGTGGAAAGCCTGGCTTCAAAAGGGGTCCCTGAATGTACATCTGCAGGCCTGCTTTTTGAGCCAGTATCGGTGGATCCATCTTGAGTGGAAAGCCTGGCTTCAACAGGGGTCCCTGAATGTACATCTGCAGGCCTGCTTTGTGAGTCAGAATGGATGGATCCATATTAAGTGGAAAGCCTGGCTTCAACAGGGATCCGCGAATGTACATCTGCAGGCCTGCTTTGGGAGCCAGTATGGATAGATCCATATTGAGTGGAAAGCCTGGCTTCAACAGGGGTCCGTGAATGTACATCTGCAGGCCTGGCTTTGGGAGCCAGAATGGATGGATCCATATTGAGTGGAAAGCCTGGCTTCCACAGGGGTCCATGAATGTACATCTGCAGGCCTGCTTTGGGAGCTAGTATGGGTGGATCCATATTGAGTGGAGAGCCTGGCTTCATCAGGGGTCCCTGAATGTACATCTGCAGGCCTGCTTTGTGAGCCAGTATGGGTGGATCCATATTGAGTGGAGAGCCTGGCTTCAACCGGGGTCCGTGAATGTACATCTGCAGGCCTGCTTTGTGAGCCAGTATGGATGGATCCATATTGAGTGGAGAGCCTGGCTTCAACAGGGGTCCGTGAATGTACACCTGCAGGCCTGCTTTGGGAGCCAGTATGGGTGGATCCATAACGAGTGGAAAGCCTGGCTTCAACTAGGGTCCGTGAGTGTACATCTGCAGGCCTGCTTTGGGAGCCAGTATTGATGGAGCCATATTGAGTGGAATGCCTGGCTTCAACAGGGGTCCGTGAGTGTACATCTGCAGGCCTGCTTTAGGAGCCAGTATGGATGGATCCATATTGAGTGGAAAGCCTGGCTTCAACAGTGGTCTGTGAGTGTAGATCTGCAGGCCTGCTTTGGGAGCCAGTATGGATGGATCCATATTGAGTGGAAAGCCTGGCTTCAACAGGGGTCTGTGAATGTACATCTGCAGGCCTGCTTTGGGAGACAGTATGGATGGATCCATATTGAGTGGAAAGCCTGGCTTCAACAGGGGTCCGTGAATGTACATCTGCAGGCCTGGCTTTGGGAGCCAGGATGGATGGATCCATATTGAGTGGAAAACCTGGCTTCAACAGGGGTCGGTGAATGTACATCTGCAGGCCTGCTTTAGGAGCCAGTATGGATGGATCCATATTGAGTGGAAAGCCTGGCTTCAACAGGGGTATGTGAGTGTACATCTGCAGGCCTGCTTTGGGAGCCAGTATGGATGGATCCATATTGAGTGGAAAGCCTGGCTTCAACAGGGGTCTGTGAATGTACATCTGCAGGTCTGCTTTGGGAGCCAGTATGGATGGATCCATATTGAGTGGAAAGCCTGGCTTCAACAGGGGTCTGTGAATGTACATCTGCAGGCCTGCTTTGGGAGCCAGAATGTATGGATCCATATTGAGTGGAAAGCCTGGCTTCAACAGGGGTCTCTGAATGTACATCTGCAGGCCTGCTTTGTGAGCCAGTATGGATGGATCCATATTATGTGGAAAGCCTGGCTTCAACAGGGGTCCGTGAATGTACATCTGCAGGCCTGCTTTGGGAGCAAGTATGGATGGATCCATATTGAGTGGAATGCCTGGCTTCAACAGGGGTCCGTGAGTGTACATCTGCAGGCCTGCTTTGGGAGCCAGTATGGATGGATACATATTGTGTGGAAAGCCTGGCTTCAACAGGGGTCCATGAGTGTACATCTGCAGGCCTGCTATGGGAGCCAGTATGGATGGATCCATATTGAGTGGAAAGCCTGGCTTCAATAGGGGTCCATGAATGTACACCTGCAGGCCTGCTTTGGGAGCCAGTATCGGTGGATCCATATTGAGTGGAAAGCCTGGCTTCAACAGGCGTCCCTGAATGTACATCTGCAGGCCTGCTTTGTGAGCCAGTATGGATGGATCCATATTGAGTGGAAAACCTGGCTTCAACAGGGGTCCGTGAATGTACATCTGCAGGCCTGCTTTGGGAGCCAGTATGGATGGATCCATATTGAGTGGAAAGCCTGGCTTCAACAGGGGTCCGTGAATGTACATCTGCAGGCCTGCTTTGTGAGCCAGTATGGATGGATCCATATTGAGTGGAGAGCCTGGCTTCAACAGGGGTCCGTGAATGTACATCTGCAGGCCTGCTTTGTGACCCAGTATGGATGGATCCATATTGAGTGGAGAGCCTGGCTTCGACAGGGGTCCGTGAATGTACACCTGCAGGCCTGCTTTGGGAGCCAGTATGGGTGGATCCATAACGAGTGGAAAGCCTGGCTTCAACTGGGGTCCGTGAGTGTACATCTGCAGGCCTGCTTTGGGAGCCAGTATGGATGGATCCATATTGAGTGGAAAGACTGGCTTCAACAGGCGTCCCTGAATGTACATCTGCAGGCCTGCTTTGTGAGCCAGTATGGATGGATCCATATTGAGTGGCAAGCCTGGCTTCAACAGGGGTCCGTGAATGTACATCTGCAGGCCGGCTTTGGGAGCCAGTATGGATGGATCCATATTGAGTGGAAAGCCTGGCTTCAACAGGGGTCCGTGAATGTACATCTGCAGGCCTGCTTTGTGAGCCAGTATGGATGGATCCATATTGAGTGGGGAGACTGGCTTCAACAGGGGTCCCTGAATGTACATCTGCAGGACTGCTTTGTGAGCCAGTATGGATGGATCCATATTTAGTGGAAAGCCTGGCTTCAACAGGGGTCCGTGAATGTACATCTGCAGGCCTGACTTTGGGAGCCAGTATGGATAGATCCATATTGAGTGGAAAACCTGGCTTCAACAGGGGTCGGTGAATGTACATCTGCAGGCCTGCTTTGGGAGCCAGTGTGGGTGGATCCATATTGAGTGGAAAGCCTGGCTTCAACAGGTGTCCATGAATGTACATCTGCAGGCCTGCTTTGGGAGCCAGTATGGATGGATCCATATTGAGTGGAAAGCCTGGCTTCAACAGGGTCTGTGAATGTACATCTGCAGGCCTGCTATGGGAGCCAGTATGGATGGATCCATATTGAGTGGAAAGCCTGGCTTCAACAGGGGTCCGTGAGTGTACATCTGCAGGCCTGCTATGGGAGCCAGTATGGATGGATCCATATTGAGTGGAAAGCCTGGCTTCAACAGTGGTCCATGAATGTATATCTGCAGGCCTGCTTTGGGAGCCAGTATGGATGGATCCATATTGAGTGGAAAGCCTGGCTTCAACAGGGGTCTGTGAGTGTACATCTGCAGGTCTGCTTTGGGAGCCAGTATGGATGGATCCATATTGAGTGAAAAGCCTGGCTTCAAAAGGGGTCCTTGAGTGTACATCTGCAGGCCTGCTTTGGGAGCCAGTATGGATGGATCCATATTGAGTGGAAAGCCTGGCTTCAACAGGGGTCCCTGAATGTACATCTGCAGGCCTGCTTTGTGAGCCAGTATGGATGGATCCATATTGAGTGGAAAGCCTGGCTTCAACAGGGGTCCGTGAATGTACATCTGCACGCCTGCTTTGGGAGCCAGTATGGATGGATCCATATTGAGTGGAAAGCCTGGCTTCAACAGGGGTCCGTGAATGTACATCTGCAGGCCTGGCTTTGGGAGCCAGTATGGATGGATCCATATTGAGTGGAAAACTTGGCTTTAACAGGGGTCGGTGAATGTACATCTGCAGGCCTGCTTTGGGAGCCAGTGTGGGAGGATCCATATTGAGTGGAGAGCCTGGCTTCAACAGGGGTCCCTGAATGTACATCTGCAGGCCTGCTTTGTGAGCCAGTATGGGTGGATCCATATTGAGAGGAGAGCCTGGCTTCAACTGGGGTCCGTGAATGTACATCTGCAGGCCTGCTTTGTGAGCCAGTATGGATGGATCCATATTGAGTGGCAAGCCTGGCTTCAACAGGGGTCCGTGAGTATACATCTGCAGGAATGCTTTTGGAGCCAGTATGGATGGATCCATATTGAGTGGAGAGCCTGGCTTCAACAGGGTCTCTGAATGTACATCTGCAGGCCTGCTTTGGGAGCCAGTATGGATGGATCCATATTGAGTGGAAAGCCTGGCTTCAACAGGGGACCCTGAATGAACATCTGCAGGCCTGCTTTTTGAGCCAGTATCGGTGGATCCATATTGAGTGGAAAGCCTGGCTTCAACAGGGGTCCCTAAATGTACATCTGCAGGCCTGCTTTGGGAGCCACTATGGATGGATCCATATTGAGTGGAAAGCCTGGCTTCAACAGGGGTCTGTGAATGTACATCTGCAGGCCTGGCTTTGGGAGCCAGTATGGATGGATCCATATTGAGTGGAAAGCCTGGCTTCAACAGGGGTCCGTGAATGTACATCTGCAGGCCTGCTGTGGGAGCCAGTATGGGTGGATCCATATTGAGTGGAGAGCCTGGCTTCATCAGGGGTCCCTGAATGTACATCTGCAGGCCTGCTTTGTGAGCCAGTATGGGTGGATCCATATTGAGTGGAGAGCCTGGCTTCAACCGGGGTCAGTGAATGTACATCTGCAGGCCTGCTTTGTGAGCCAGTATGGATGGATCCATATTGAGTGGAGAGCCTGGCTTCAACAGGGGTCCGTGAATGTACATCTGCAGGCCTGCTTTGGGAGCCAGTATGGATGGATCCATATTGAGTGGAAAGCCTGGCTTCAACAGGGGTCCCTGAATGTACATCTGCAGGCCTGCTTTGTGAGCCAGTATGGATGGATCCATATTGAGTGGGAAGCCTGGCTTCAACAGGGGTCCGTGAATGTACATCTGCAGGCCTGCTTTGGGAGCCAGTATGGATAGATCCATATTGAGTGGAAAGCCTGGCTTCAACAGGGGTCCGTGAATGTACATCTGCAGGCCTGGCTTTGGGAGCCAGTATGGATGGATCCATATTGAGTGGAAAGCCTGGCTTCCACAGGGGTCCGTGAATGTACATCTGCAGGCCTGCTTTGGGAGCCAGTATGGGTGGATCCATATTGAGTGGAGAGCCTGGCTTCATCAGGGGTCCCTGAATGTACATCTGCAGGCCTGCTTTGTGAGCCAGTATGGGTGGATCCATATTGAGTGGAGAGCCTGGCTTCAACCGGGGTCCGTGAATGTACATCTGCAGGCCTGCTTTGTGAGCCAGTATGGATGGATCCATATTGAGTGGAGAGCCTGGCTTCAACAGGGGTCCGTGAATGTACATCTGCAGGCCTGCTTTGGGAGCCAGTATGGATGGATCCATATTGAGTGGAGAGCCTGGCTTCAACAGGGGTCCGTGAATGTACACCTGCAGGCCTGCTTTGGGAGCCAGTATGGGTGGATCCATAACGAGTGGAAAGCCTGGCTTCAACTAGGGTCCGTGAGTGTACATCTGCAGGCCTGCTTTGGGAGCCAGTATGGATGGATCCATATTGAGTGGAATGCCTGGCTTCAACAGGGGTCCGTGAGTGTACATCTGCAGGCCTGCTTTAGGAGCCAGTATGGATGGATCCATATTGAGTGGAAAGCCTGGCTTCAACAGTGGTCTGTGAGTGTACATCTGCAGGCCTGCTTTGGGAGCCAGTATGGATGGATCCATATTGAGTGGAAAGCCTGGCTTCAACAGGAGTCTGTGAATGTACATCTGCAGGCCTGCTTTGGGAGACAGTATGGATGGATCCATATTGAGTGGAAAGCCTGGCTTCAACAGGGGTCTGTGAATGTACATCTGCAGGACTGCTTTGGGAGCCAGAATGGGTGGATACATATTGAGTGGGAAGCCTGGCTTCAACAGGGGTCCCTGAATGTACATCTGCAGGACTGCTTTGTGAGCCAGTATGGATGGATCCATATTGAGTGGAAAGCCTGGCTTCAACAGGGGTCCGTGAATGTACATCTGCAGGCCTGGCTTTGGGAGCCAGGATGGATGGATCCATATTGAGTGGAAAACCTGGCTTCAACAGGGGTCCGTGAATGTACATCTGCAGGCCTGCTTTAGGAGCAAGTATGGATGGATCCATATTGAGTGGAAAGCCTGGCTTCAACAGGGGTCTGTGAGTGTACATCTGCAGGCCTGCTTTGGGAGCCAGTATGGATGGATCCATATTGAGTGGAAAGCCTGGCTTCAACAGGGGTCTGTGAATGTACATCTGCAGGCCTGCTTTGGGAGCCAGTATGGATGGATCCATATTGAGTGGAAAGCCTGGCTTCAACAGGGGTCTGTGAATGTACATCTGCAGGCCTGCTTTGGGAGCCAGAATGGATGGATCCATATTGAGTGGAAAGCCTGGCTTCAACAGGGGTCCCTGAATGTACATCTGCAGGCCTGCTTTGTGAGCCAGTATGGATGGATCCATATTATGAGGAAAGCCTGGCTTCAACAGGGGTCCGTGAATGTACATCTGCAGGCTTGCTTTGGGAGCAAGTATGGATGGATCCATATTGAGTGGAATGCCTGGCTTCAACAGGGGTCCGTGAGTGTACATCTGCAGGCCTGCTTTGGGAGCCAGTATGGATGGATCCATATTGAGTTGAAAGCCTGGCTTCAACAGGGGTCCATGAGTGTACATCTGCAGGCCTGCTATGGGAGCCAGAATGGATGGATCCATATTGAGTGGAAAGCCTGGCTTCAATAGGGGTCCATGAATGTACATCTGCAGGCCTGCTTTGGGAGCCAGTATCGGTGGATCCATATTGAGTGGAAAGCCTGGCTTCAACAGGCGTCCCTGAATGTACATCTGCAGGCCTGCTTTGTGAGCCAGTATGGATGGATCCATATTCAGTGGAAAGCCTGGCTTCAACAGGGGTCCGTGAATGTACATCTGCAGGCCTGCTTTGGGAGCCAGTATGGATGGATCCATATTGAGTGGAAAGCCTGGCTTCAACAGGGGTCTGTGAATGTACATCTGCAGGCCTGGCTTTGGGAGTCAGTATGGATGGATCCATAATGAGTGGAAAGCCTTGCTTCAACAGGGGTCCGTGAATGTACATCTGCATGCCTGCTTTGGGAGCCAGTATGGGTGGATCCATATTTAGTGGAGAGCCTGGCTTCAACCGGGGTCCGTGAATGTACATCTGCAGGCCTGCTTTGTGAGCCAGTATGGATGGATCCATATTGAGTGGAGAGCCTGGCTTCAACAGGGGTCCGTGAATGTACATCTGCAGGCCTGCTTTGTGACCCAGTATGGATGGATCCATATTGAGTGGAGAGCCTGGCTTCGACAGGGGTCCGTGAATGTACACCTGCAGGCCTGCTTTGGGAGCCAGTATGGGTGGATCCAAAACGAGTGGAAAGCCTGGCTTCAACTGGGGTCCGTGAGTGTACATCTGCAGGCCTGCTTTGGGAGCCAGTATGGATGGATCCATATTGAGTGGAATGCCTGGCTTCAACAGGGGTCCGTGAGTGTACATCTGCAGGCCTGCTTTAGGAGCCAGTATGGATGGATCCATATTGAGTGGAAAGCCTGGCTTCAACAGGGGTCTGTGAGTGTACATCTGCAGGCCTGCTTTGGGAGCCAGTATGGATGGATCCATATTGAGTGGAAAGCCTGGCTTCAACAGGGGTCTGTGAATGTACATCTGCAGGCCTGCTTTGGGAGCCAGAATGGATGGATCCATATTGAGTGGAAAGCCTCGCTTCAACAGGGGTCCCTGAATGTACATCTGCAGGCCTGCTTTGTGAGCCAGTATGGATGGATCCATATTGAGTGGAAAGCCTGGCTTCAACAGGGGTCCGTGAATGTACATCTGCAGGCCTGGCTTTGGGAGCCAGTATGGATGGATCCATATTGAGTGGAAAACCTGGCTTCAACAGGGGTCGGTGAATGTACATCTGCAGGCCTGCTTTAGGAGCCAGTATGGATGGATCCATATTGAGTAGAAAGCCTGGCTTCAACAGGGGTCTGTGAGTGTACATCTGCACGCCTGCTTTGGGAGCCAGAATGGATGGATCCATATTGAGTTGAAAGCCTGGCTTCACCAGGGGCCTGTGAGTGTACATCTGCAGGCCTGCTTTGGGAGCCAGAATGGATGGATCCATATTGAGTGGAAAGCCTGGCTTCAACAGGTGTCCCTGAATTTACATCTGCAGGCCTGCTTTGTGAGCCAGTATGGATGGATCCATATTGAGTGGAAAGCCTGGCTTCAACAGGGGTCCGTGAATGTACATCTGCAGGCCTGCTTTGGGAGCCAGTATGGATGGATCCATATTGAGTGGAATGCCTGGCTTCAACAGGGGTCCGTGAGTGTACATCTGCAGGCCTGCTTTAGGAGCCAGTATGGATGGATCCATATTGAGTGGAAAGCCTGGCTTCAACAGGGGTCTGTGAGTGTACATCTGCAGGCCTGCTTTGGGAGCCAGTATGGATGGATCCATATTGAGTGGAATGCCTGGCTTCAACAGGGGTCCGTGAGTGTACATCTGCAGGCCTGCTTTAGGAGCCAGTATGGATGGATCCATATTGAGTGGAAAGCCTGGCTTCAACAGTGGTCTGTGAGTGTACATCTGCAGGCCTGCTTTGGGAGCCAGTATGGATGGATCCATATTGAGTGGAAAGCCTGGCTTCAACAGGGGTCTGTGAATGTACATCTGCAGGCCTACTTTGGGAGACAGTTCGGATGGATCCATATTGAGTGGAAAGCCTGGCTTCAACAGGGGTCTGTGAATGTACATCTGCAGGACTGCTTTGGGAGCCAGAATGGATGGATCCATATTGAGTGGGAAGCCTGGCTTCAACAGGGGTCCCTGAATGTACATCTGCAGGACTGCTTTGTGAGCCAGTATGGATGGATCCATATTTAGTGGAAAGCCTGGCTTCAACAGGGGTCCGTGAAAGTACATCTGCAGGCCTGGCTTTGGGAGCCAGGATGGATGGATCCATAGTGAGTGGAAAACCTGGCTTCAACAGGGGTCGGTGAATGTACATCTGCAGGCCTGCTTTAGGAGCCAGTATGGATGGATCCATATTGAGTGGAAAGCCTGGCTTCAACAAGGGTCTGTGAGTGTACATCTGCAGGCCTGCTTTGGGAGCCAGTATGGATGGATCCATATTGAGTGGAAAGCCTGGCTTCAACAGGGGTCTGTGAATGTACATCTGCAGGCCTGCTTTGGGAGCCAGTATGGATGGATCCATATTGAGTGGAAAGCCTGGCTTCAACAGGGGTCTGTGAATGTACATCTGCAGGCTTGCTTTGGGAGCCAGAATGGATGGATCCATATTGAGTGGAAAGCCTGGCTTCAACAGGGGTCCCTGAATGTACATCTGCAGGCCTGCTTTGTGAGCCAGTATGGATGGATCCATATTATGTGGAAAGCCTGGCTTCAACAGGGGTCCGTGAATGTACATCTGCAGGCCTGCTTTGGGAGCAAGTATGGATGGATCCATATTGAGTGGAATGCCTGGCTTCAACAGGGGTCCGTGAGTGTACATCTGCAGGCCTGCTTTGGGAGCCAGTATGGATGGACCCATATTGAGTGGAAAGCCTGGCTTCAACAGGGGTCCATGAGTGTACATCTGCAGGCCTGCTATGGGAGCCAGTATGGATGGATCCATATTGAGTGGAAAGCCTGGCTTCAGCAGGGTCTCTGAATGTACATCTGCAGGCCTGCTTTGGGAGCCAGTATGGATGGATCCATATTGAGGGGAAAGCCTGGCTTCAAAAGGGGTCCCTGAATGTACATCTGCAGGCCTGCTTTGGGAGCCAGTATGGATTGATCCATATTGAGTGGAAAGCCTGGCTTCAACAGGGGTCTGTGAATGTACATCTGCAGGCCTGCTTTGGGAGCCAGTATGGATTGATCCATATTGAGTGGAAAGCCTGGCTTCAACAGGGGTCCGTGAATGTACATCTGCAGGCCTGCTTTGGGAGCCAGTATGGATGGATCCATATTGAGTGGAAAGCCTGGCTTCAACAGGGGTCTGTGAATGTACATCTGCAGGCCTGCTTTGAAAGCCAGTATGGATGGATCCATATTGAGTGGAAAGCCTGGCTTCAACAGGGGTCCATGAGTGTACATCTGCAGGCCTGCTATGGGAGCCAGTATGGATGGATCCATATTGAGTGGAAAGCCTGGCTTCAACAGTGGTCCGTGAATGTATATCTGCAGGCCTGCTTTGGGAGCCAGTATGGATGGATCCATATTGAGTGGAAAGCCTGGCTTCAACAGGGGTCTGTGAGTGTACATCTGCAGGCCTGCTTTGGGAGCCAGTATGGATGGATCCATATTGAGTGAAAAGCCTGGCTTCAAAAGGGGTCCGTGAGTGTACATCTGCAGGCCTGCTTTGGGAGTCAGTATGGATTGATCCATATTGAGTGGAAAGCCTGGCTTCAACAGGGGTCCCTGAATGTACATCTGCAGGCCTGCTTTGTGAGCCAGTATGGATGGATCCATATTGAGTGGAAAGCCTGGCTTCAACAGGGGTCCGTGAATGTACATCTGCACGCCTGCTTTGGGAGCCAGTATGGATAGATCCATATTGAGTGGAAAGCCTGGCTTCAACAGGGGTCGGTGAATGTACATCTGCAGGCCTGCTTTGGGAGCCAGTGTGGGAGGATCCATATTGAGTGGAGAGCCTGGCTTCAACAGGGGTCCCTGAATGTACATCTGCAGGCCTGCTTTGTGAGCCAGTATGGGTGGATCCATATTGAGTGGAGAGCCTGGCTTCAACTGGGGTCCGTGAATGTACATCTGCAGGCCTGCTTTGTGAGCCAGTATGGATAGATCCATATTGAGTGGAAAGCCTGGCTTCAACAGGGGTCCGTGAGTATACATCTGCAGGCCTGCTTTGGGAGCCAGTATGGATGGATCCATATTGCGTGGAGAGCCTGGCTTCAACAGGGTCTCTGAATGTACATCTGCAGGCCTGCTTTGGGAGCCAGTATGGATGGATCCATATTGAGTGGAAAGCCTGGCTTCAAAAGGGGTCCCTGAATGTACACATGCAGGCCTGCTTTTTGAGCCAGTATCGGTGGATCCATCTTGAGTGGAAAGCCTGGCTTCAACAGGGGTCCCTGAATGTGCATCTGCAGGCCTGCTTTGTGAGCCAGTATGGATGGATCCATATTAAGTGGAAAGCCTGGCTTCAACAGGGGTCCGTGAATGTACATCTGCAGGCCTGCTTTGGGAGCCAGTATGGATAGATCCATATTGAGTGGAAAGCCTGGCTTCAACAGGGGTCCGTGAATGTACATCTGCAGGCCTGGCTTTGGGAGCCAGAATGGATGGATCCATATTGAGTGGAAAGCCTGGCTTCCACAGGGGTCCGTGAATGTACATCTGCAGGCCTGCTTTGGGAGCTAGTATGGGTGGATCCATATTGAGTGGAGAGCCTGGCTTCATCAGGGGTCCCTGAATGTACATCTGCAGGCCTGCTTTGTGAGCCAGTATGGGTGGATCCATATTGAGTGGAGAGCCTGGCTTCAACCGGGGTCCGTGAATGTACATCTGCAGGCCTGCTTTGTGAGCCAGTATGGATGGATCCATATTGAGTGGAGAGCCTGGCTTCAACAGGGGTCCGTGAATGTACATCTGCAGGCCTGCTTTGGGAGCCAGTATGGATGGATCCATATTGAGTGGAGAGCCTGGCTTCAACAGGGGTCCGTGAATGTACACCTGCAGGCCTGCTTTGGGAGCCAGTATGGGTGGATCCATAACGAGTGGAAAGCCTGGCTTCAACTAGGGTCCGTGAGTGTACATCTGCAGGCCTGCTTTGGGAGCCAGTATTCATGGAGCCATATTGAGTGGAATGCCTGGCTTCAACAGGGGTCCGTGAGTGTACATCTGCAGGCCTGCTTTAGGAGCCAGTATGGATGGATCCATATTGAGTGGAAAGCCTGGCTTCAACAGTGGTCTGTGAGTGTAGATCTGCAGGCCTGCTTTGGGAGCCAGTATGGATGGATCCATATTGAGTGGAAAGCCTGGCTTCAACAGGGGTCTGTGAATGTACATCTGCAGGCCTGCTTTGGGAGACAGTATGGATGGATCCATATTGAGTGGAAAGCCTGGCTTCAACAGGGGTCTGTGAATGTACATATGCAGGACTGCTTTGGGAGCCAGAATGGGTGGATCCATATTGAGTGGGAAGCATGGCTTCAACAGGGGTCCCTGAATGTACATCTGCAGGACTGCTTTGTGAGCCAGTATGGATGGATCCATATTGAGTGGAAAGCCTGGCTTCAACAGGGGTCCGTGAATGTACATCTGCAGGCCTGGCTTTGGGAGCCAGGATGGATGGATCCATATTGAGTGGAAAACCTGGCTTCAACAGGGGTCGGTGAATGTACATCTGCAGGCCTGCTTTAGGAGCCAGTATGGATGGATCCATATTGAGTGGAAAGCCTGGCTTCAACAAGGGTCTGTGAGTGTACATCTGCAGGCCTGCTTTGGGAGCCAGTATGGATGGATCCATATTGAGTGGAAAGCCTGGCTTCAACAGGGGTCTGTGAATGTACATCTGCAGGCCTGCTTTGGGAGCCAGTATGGATGGATCCATATTGAGTGGAAAGCCTGGCTTCAACAGGGGTCTGTGAATGTACATCTGCAGGCCTGCTTTGGGAGCCAGAATGTATGGATCCATATTGAGTGGAAAGCCTGGCTTCAACAGGGGTCTCTGAATGTACATCTGCAGGCCTGCTTTGTGAGCCAGTATGGATGGATCCATATTATGTGGAAAGCCTGGCTTCAACAGGGGTCCGTGAATGTACATCTGCAGGACTGCTTTGGGAGCAAGTATGGATGGATCCATATTGAGTGGAATGCCTGGCTTCAACAGGGGTCCGTGAGTGTACATCTGCAGGCCTGCTTTGGGAGCCAGTATGGATGGATCCATATTGAGTGGAAAGCCTGGCTTCAACAGGGGTCCATGAGTGTACATCTGCAGGCCTGCTATGGGAGCCAGTATGGATGGATCCATATTGAGTGGAAAGCCTGGCTTCAATAGGGGTCCATGAATGTACACCTGCAGGCCTGCTTTGGGAGCCAGTATCGGTGGATCCATATTGAGTGGAAAGCCTGGCTTCAACAGGCGTCCCTGAATGTACATCTGCAGGCCTGCTTTGTGAGCCAGTATGGATGGATCCATATTGAGTGGAAAGCCTGGCTTCAACAGGGGTCCGTGAATGTACATCTGCAGGCCTGCTTTGGGAGCCAGTATGGATGGATCCATATTGAGTGGAAAGCCTGGCTTCAACAGGGGTCCGTGAATGTACATCTGCAGGCCTGCTTTGTGAGCCAGTATGGATGGATCCATATTGAGTGGAGAGCCTGGCTTCAACAGGGGTCCGTGAATGTACATCTGCAGGCCTGCTATGGGAGCCAGTATGGATGGATCCATATTGAGTGGAAAGCCTGGCTTCAATAGGGGTCCATGAATGTACACCTGCAGGCCTGCTTTGGGAGCCAGTATCGGTGGATCCATATTGAGTGGAAAGCCTGGCTTCAACAGGCGTCCCTGAATGTACATCTGCAGGCCTGCTTTGTGAGCCAGTATGGATGGATCCATATTGAGTGGAAAGCCTGGCTTCAACAGGGGTCTGTGAATGTACATCTGCAGGCCTGCTTTGGGAGCCAGTATGGATGGATCCATATTGAGTGGAAAGCCTGGCTTCAACAGGGGTCCGTGAATGTACATCTGCAGGCCTGCTTTCTGAGCCAGTATGGATGGATCCATATTGAGTGGAGAGCCTGGCTTCAACAGGGGTCCGTGAATGTACATCTGCAGGCCTGCTTTGTGACCCAGTATGGATGGATCCATATTGAGTGGAAAGCCTGGCTTCAACAGGGGTCCATGAGTGTACATCTGCAGGCCTGCTATGGGAGCCAGTATGGATGGATCCATATTGAGTGGAAAGCCTGGCTTCAATAGGGGTCCATGAATGTACACCTGCAGGCCTGCTTTGGGAGCCAGTATCGGTGGATCCATATTGAGTGGAAAGCCTGGCTTCAACAGGCGTCCCTGAATGTACATCTGCAGGCCTGCTTTGTGAGCCAGTATGGATGGATCCATATTGAGTGGAAAGCCTGGCTTCAACAGGGGTCCGTGAATGTACATCTGCAGGCCTGCTTTGGGAGCCAGTATGGATGGATCCATATTGAGTGGAAAGCCTGGCTTCAACAGGGGTCCGTGAATGTACATCTGCAGGCCTGCTTTGTGAGCCAGTATGGATGGATCCATATTGAGTGGAGAGCCTGGCTTCAACAGGGGTCCGTGAATGTACATCTGCAGGCCTGCTATGGGAGCCAGTATGGATGGATCCATATTGAGTGGAAAGCCTGGCTTCAATAGGGGTCCATGAATGTACACCTGCAGGCCTGCTTTGGGAGCCAGTATCGGTGGATCCATATTGAGTGGAAAGCCTGGCTTCAACAGGCGTCCCTGAATGTACATCTGCAGGCCTGCTTTGTGAGCCAGTATGGATGGATCCATATTGAGTGGAAAGCCTGGCTTCAACAGGGGTCCGTGAATGTACATCTGCAGGCCTGCTTTGGGAGCCAGTATGGATGGATCCATATTGAGTGGAAAGCCTGGCTTCAACAGGGGTCCGTGAATGTACATCTGCAGGCCTGCTTTCTGAGCCAGTATGGATGGATCCATATTGAGTGGAGAGCCTGGCTTCAACAGGGGTCCGTGAATGTACATCTGCAGGCCTGCTTTGTGACCCAGTATGGATGGATCCATATTGAGTGGAGAGCCTGGCTTCGACAGGGGTCCGTGAATGTACACCTGCAGGCCTGCTTTGGGAGCCAGTATGGGTGGATCCATAACGAGTGGAAAGCCTGGCTTCAACTGGGGTCCGTGAGTGTACATCTGCAGGCCTGCTTTGGGAGCCAGTATGGATGGATCCATATTGAGTGGAATGCCTGGCTTCAACAGGGGTCCATGAGTTTACATCTGCAGGCCTGCTTTAGGAGCCAGTATGGATGGATCCATATTGAGTGGAAAGCCTGGCTTCAACAGGGGTCTGTGAGTGTACATCTGCAGGCCTGCTTTGGGAGCCAGTATGGATGGATCCATATTGAGTGGAAAGCCTGGCTTCAACAGGGGTCTGTGAATGTACATCTGCAGGCCTGCTTTGGGAGCCAGAATGGATGGATCCATATTGAGTGGAAAGCCTGGCTTCAACAGGGTCCCTGAATGTACATCTGCAGGCCTGCTTTGTGAGCCAGTATGGATGGATCCATATTGAGTGGAAAGCCTGGCTTCAACAGGGGTCCGTGAATGTACATCTGCAGGCTTGCTTTGGGAGCAAGTATGGATGGATCCATATTGAGTGGAATGCCTGGCTTCAACAGGGGTCCGTGAGTGTACATCTGCAGGCCTGCTTTGGGAGCCAGTATGGATGGATCCATATTGAGTTGAAAGCCTGGCTTCAACAGGGGTCCATGAGTGTACATCTGCAGGCCTGCTATGGGAGCCAGTATGGATGGATCCATATTGAGTGGAAAGCCTGGCTTCAATAGGGGTCCATGAATGTACATCTGCAGGCCTGCTTTGGGAGCCAGTATCGGTGGATCCATATTGAGTGGAAAGCCTGGCTTCAACAGGCGTCCCTGAATGTACATCCGCAGGCCTGCTTTGTGAGCCAGTATGGATGGATCCATATTCAGTGGAAAGCCTGGCTTCAACAGGGGTCCGTGAATGTACATCTGCAGGCCTGCTTTGGGAGCCAGTATGGATGGATCCATATTGAGTGGAAAGCCTGGCTTCAACAGGGGTCTGTGAATGTACATCTGCAGGCCTGGCTTTGGGAGTCAGTATGGATGGATCCATAATGAGTGGAAAGCCTTGCTTCAACAGGGGTCCGTGAATGTACATCTGCATGCCTGCTTTGGGAGCCAGTATGGGTGGATCCATATTTAGTGGAGAGCCTGGCTTCAACCGGGGTCCGTGAATGTACATCTGCAGGCCTGCTTTGTGAGCCAGTATGGATGGATCCATATTGAGTGGAGAGCCTGGCTTCAACAGGGGTCCGTGAATGTACATCTGCAGGCCTGCTTTGTGACCCAGTATGGATGGATCCATATTGAGTGGAGAGCCTGGCTTCGACAGGGGTCCGTGAATGTACACCTGCAGGCCTGCTTTGGGAGCCAGTATGGGTGGATCCAAAACGAGTGGAAAGCCTGGCTTCAACTGGGGTCCGTGAGTGTACATCTGCAGGCCTGCTTTGGGAGCCAGTATGGATGGATCCATATTGAGTGGAATGCCTGGCTTCAACAGGGGTCCGTGAGTGTACATCTGCAGGCCTGCTTTAGGAGCCAGTATGGATGGATCCATATTGAGTGGAAAGCCTGGCTTCAACAGGGGTCTGTGAGTGTACATCTGCAGGCCTGCTTTGGGAGCCAGTATGGATGGATCCATATTGAGTGGAAAGCCTGGCTTCAACAGGGGTCTGTGAATGTACATCTGCAGGCCTGCTTTGGGAGCCAGAATGGATCGATCCATATTGAGTGGAAAGCCTCGCTTCAACAGGGGTCCCTGAATGTACATCTGCAGGCCTGCTTTGTGAGCCAGTATGGATGGATCCATATTGAGTGGAAAGCCTGGCTTCAACAGGGGTCCGTGAATGTACATCTGCAGGCCTGGCTTTGGGAGCCAGTATGGATGGATCCATATTGAGTGGAAAACCTGGCTTCAACAGGGGTCGGTGAATGTACATCTGCAGGCCTGCTTTAGGAGCCAGTATGGATGGATCCATATTGAGTAGAAAGCCTGGCTTCAACAGGGGTCTGTGAGTGTACATCTGCACGCCTGCTTTGGGAGCCAGAATGGATGGATCCATATTGAGTTGAAAGCCTGGCTTCACCAGGGGCCTGTGAGTGTACATCTGCAGGCCTGCTTTGGGAGCCAGAATGGATGGATCCATATTGAGTGGAAAGCCTGGCTTCAACAGGTGTCCCTGAATTTACATCTGCAGGCCTGCTTTGTGAGCCAGTATGGATGGATCCATATTGAGTGGAAAGCCTGGCTTCAACAGGGGTCCGTGAATGTACATCTGCAGGCCTGCTTTGGGAGCCAGTATGGATGGATCCATATTGAGTGGAATGCCTGGCTTCAACAGGGGTCCGTGAGTGTACATCTGCAGGCCTGCTTTAGGAGCCAGTATGGATGGATCGATATTGAGTGGAAAGCCTGGCTTCAACAGGGGTCTGTGAGTGTACATCTGCAGGCCTGCTTTGGGAGCCAGTATGGATGGATCCATATTGAGTGGAATGCCTGGCTTCAACAGGGGTCCGTGAGTGTACATCTGCAGGCCTGCTTTAGGAGCCAGTATGGATGGATCCATATTGAGTGGAAAGCCTGGCTTCAACAGTGGTCTGTGAGTGTACATCTGCAGGCCTGCTTTGGGAGCCAGTATGGATGGATCCATATTGAGTGGAAAGCCTGGCTTCAACAGGGGTCTGTGAATGTACATCTGCAGGCCTACTTTGGGAGACAGTTCGGATGGATCCATATTGAGTGGAAAGCCTGGCTTCAACAGGGGTCTGTGAATGTACATCTGCAGGACTGCTTTGGGAGCCAGAATGGATGGATCCATATTGAGTGGGAAGCCTGGCTTCAACAGGGGTCCCTGAATGTACATCTGCAGGACTGCTTTGTGAGCCAGTATGGATGGATCCATATTTAGTGGAAAGCCTGGCTTCAACAGGGGTCCGTGAATGTACATCTGCAGGCCTGGCTTTGGGAGCCAGGATGGATGGATCCATAGTGAGTGGAAAACCTGGCTTCAACAGGGGTCGGTGAATGTACATCTGCAGGCCTGCTTTAGGAGCCAGTATGGATGGATCCATATTGAGTGGAAAGCCTGGCTTCAACAAGGGTCTGTGAGTGTACATCTGCAGGCCTGCTTTGGGAGCCAGTATGGATGGATCCATATTGAGTGGAAAGCCTGGCTTCAACAGGGGTCTGTGAATGTACATCTGCAGGCCTGCTTTGGGAGCCAGTATGGATGGATCCATATTGAGTGGAAAGCCTGGCTTCAACAGGGGTCTGTGAATGTACATCTGCAGGCCTGCTTTGTGAGCCAGTATGGATGGATCCATATTATGTGGAAAGCCTGGCTTCAACAGGGGTCCGTGAATGTACATCTGCAGGCCTGCTTTGGGAGCAAGTATGGATGGATCCATATTGAGTGGAATGCCTGGCTTCAACAGGGGTCCGTGAGTGTACATCTGCAGGCCTGCTTTGGGAGCCAGTATGGATGGACCCATATTGAGTGGAAAGCCTGGCTTCAACAGGGGTCCATGAGTGTACATCTGCAGGCCTGCTATGGGAGCCAGTATGGATGGATCCATATTGAGTGGAAAGCCTGGCTTCAGCAGGGTCTCTGAATGTACATCTGCAGGCCTGCTTTGGGAGCCAGTATGGATGGATCCATATTGAGGGGAAAGCCTGGCTTCAAAAGGGGTCCCTGAATGTACATCTGCAGGCCTGCTTTGGGAGCCAGTATGGATTGATCCATATTGAGTGGAAAGCCTGGCTTCAACAGGGGTCTGTGAATGTACATCTGCAGGCCTGCTTTGGGAGCCAGTATGGATTGAGGCGCCTTGATACCTTCGGGTTTAGTCTGCGCGTTATAAGTTGCATAATAAATAAATTGATCCATATTGAGTGGAAAGCCTGGCTTCAACAGGGGTCCGTGAATGTACATCTGCAGGCCTGCTTTGGGAGCCAGTATGGATGGATCCATATTGAGTGGAAAGCCTGGCTTCAACAGGGGTCTGTGAATGTACATCTGCAGGCCTGCTTTGAAAGCCAGTATGGATGGATCCATATTGAGTGGAAAGCCTGGCTTCAACAGGGGTCCATGAGTGTACATCTGCAGGCCTGCTATGGGAGCCAGTATGGATGGATCCATATTGAGTGGAAAGCCTGGCTTCAACAGTGGTCCGTGAATGTATATCTGCAGGCCTGCTTTGGGAGCCAGTATGGATGGATCCATATTGAGTGGAAAGCCTGGCTTCAACAGGGGTCTGTGAGTGTACATCTGCAGGCCTGCTTTGGGAGCCAGTATGGATGGATCCATATTGAGTGAAAAGCCTGGCTTCAAAAGGGGTCCGTGAGTGTACATCTGCAGGCCTGCTTTGGGAGTCAGTATGGATTGATCCATATTGAGTGGAAAGCCTGGCTTCAACAGGGGTCCCTGAATGTACATCTGCAGGCCTGCTTTGTGAGCCAGTATGGATGGATCCATATTGAGTGGAAAGCCTGGCTTCAACAGGGGTCCGTGAATGTACATCTGCACGCCTGCTTTGGGAGCCAGTATGGATAGATCCATATTGAGTGGAAAGCCTGGCTTCAACAGGGGTCGGTGAATGTACATCTGCAGGCCTGCTTTGGGAGCCAGTGTGGGAGGATCCATATTGAGTGGAGAGCCTGGCTTCAACAGGGGTCCCTGAATGTACATCTGCAGGCCTGCTTTGTGAGCCAGTATGGGTGGATCCATATTGAGTGGAGAGCCTGGCTTCAACTGGGGTCCGTGAATGTACATCTGCAGGCCTGCTTTGTGAGCCAGTATGGATAGATCCATATTGAGTGGAAAGCCTGGCTTCAACAGGGGTCCGTGAGTATACATCTGCAGGCCTGCTTTGGGAGCCAGTATGGATGGATCCATATTGCGTGGAGAGCCTGGCTTCAACAGGGTCTCTGAATGTACATCTGCAGGCCTGCTTTGGGAGCCAGTATGGATGGATCCATATTGAGTGGAAAGCCTGGCTTCAAAAGGGGTCCCTGAATGTACACATGCAGGCCTGCTTTTTGAGCCAGTATCGGTGGATCCATCTTGAGTGGAAAGCCTGGCTTCAACAGGGGTCCCTGAATGTGCATCTGCAGGCCTGCTTTGTGAGCCAGTATGGATGGATTCATATTAAGTGGAAAGCCTGGCTTCAACAGGGGTCCGTGAATGTACATCTGCAGGCCTGCTTTGGGAGCCAGTATGGATAGATCCATATTGAGTGGAAAGCCTGGCTTCAACAGGGGTCCGTGAATGTACATCTGCAGGCCTGGCTTTGGGAGCCAGAATGGATGGATCCATATTGAGTGGAAAGCCTGGCTTCCACAGGGGTCCGTGAATGTACATCTGCAGGCCTGCTTTGGGAGCTAGTATGGGTGGATCCATATTGAGTGGAGAGCCTGGCTTCATCAGGGGTCCCTGAATGTACATCTGCAGGCCTGCTTTGTGAGCCAGTATGGGTGGATCCATATTGAGTGGAGAGCCTGGCTTCAACCGGGGTCCGTGAATGTACATCTGCAGGCCTGCTTTGTGAGCCAGTATGGATGGATCCATATTGAGTGGAGAGCCTGGCTTCAACAGGGGTCCGTGAATGTACATCTGCAGGCCTGCTTTGGGAGCCAGTATGGATGGATCCATATTGAGTGGAGAGCCTGGCTTCAACAGGGGTCCGTGAATGTACACCTGCAGGCCTGCTTTGGGAGCCAGTATGGGTGGATCCATAACGAGTGGAAAGCCTGGCTTCAACTAGGGTCCGTGAGTGTACATCTGCAGGCCTGCTTTGGGAGCCAGTATTCATGGAGCCATATTGAGTGGAATGCCTGGCTTCAACAGGGGTCCGTGAGTGTACATCTGCAGGCCTGCTTTAGGAGCCAGTATGGATGGATCCATATTGAGTGGAAAGCCTGGCTTCAACAGTGGTCTGTGAGTGTAGATCTGCAGGCCTGCTTTGGGAGCCAGTATGGATGGATCCATATTGAGTGGAAAGCCTGGCTTCAACAGGGGTCTGTGAATGTACATCTGCAGGCCTGCTTTGGGAGACAGTATGGATGGATCCATATTGAGTGGAAAGCCTGGCTTCAACAGGGGTCTGTGAATGTACATCTGCAGGACTGCTTTGGGAGCCAGTATGGATGGATCCATATTGAGTGGAAAGCCTGGCTTCAAAAGGGGTCCCTGAATGTACACATGCAGGCCTGCTTTTTGAGCCAGTATCGGTGGATCCATCTTGAGTGGAAAGCCTGGCTTCAACAGGGGTCCCTGAATGTGCATCTGCAGGCCTGCTTTGTGAGCCAGTATGGATGGATTCATATTAAGTGGAAAGCCTGGCTTCAACAGGGGTCCGTGAATGTACATCTGCAGGCCTGCTTTGGGAGCCAGTATGGATAGATCCATATTGAGTGGAAAGCCTGGCTTCAACAGGGGTCCGTGAATGTACATCTGCAGGCCTGGCTTTGGGAGCCAGAATGGATGGATCCATATTGAGTGGAAAGCCTGGCTTCCACAGGGGTCCGTGAATGTACATCTGCAGGCCTGCTTTGGGAGCTAGTATGGGTGGATCCATATTGAGTGGAGAGCCTGGCTTCATCAGGGGTCCCTGAATGTACATCTGCAGGCCTGCTTTGTGAGCCAGTATGGGTGGATCCATATTGAGTGGAGAGCCTGGCTTCAACCGGGGTCCGTGAATGTACATCTGCAGGCCTGCTTTGTGAGCCAGTATGGATGGATCCATATTGAGTGGAGAGCCTGGCTTCAACAGGGGTCCGTGAATGTACATCTGCAGGCCTGCTTTGGGAGCCAGTATGGATGGATCCATATTGAGTGGAGAGCCTGGCTTCAACAGGGGTCCGTGAATGTACACCTGCAGGCCTGCTTTGGGAGCCAGTATGGGTGGATCCATAACGAGTGGAAAGCCTGGCTTCAACTAGGGTCCGTGAGTGTACATCTGCAGGCCTGCTTTGGGAGCCAGTATTCATGGAGCCATATTGAGTGGAATGCCTGGCTTCAACAGGGGTCCGTGAGTGTACATCTGCAGGCCTGCTTTAGGAGCCAGTATGGATGGATCCATATTGAGTGGAAAGCCTGGCTTCAACAGTGGTCTGTGAGTGTAGATCTGCAGGCCTGCTTTGGGAGCCAGTATGGATGGATCCATATTGAGTGGAAAGCCTGGCTTCAACAGGGGTCTGTGAATGTACATCTGCAGGCCTGCTTTGGGAGACAGTATGGATGGATCCATATTGAGTGGAAAGCCTGGCTTCAACAGGGGTCTGTGAATGTACATCTGCAGGACTGCTTTGGGAGCCAGAATGGGTGGATCCATATTGAGTGGGAAGCATGGCTTCAACAGGGGTCCCTGAATGTACATCTGCAGGACTGCTTTGTGAGCCAGTATGGATGGATCCATATTGAGTGGAAAGCCTGGCTTCAACAGGGGTCCGTGAATGTACATCTGCAGGCCTGGCTTTGGGAGCCAGGATGGATGGATCCATATTGAGTGGAAAACCTGGCTTCAACAGGGGTCGGTGAATGTACATCTGCAGGCCTGCTTTAGGAGCCAGTATGGATGGATCCATATTGAGTGGAAAGCCTGGCTTCAACAAGGGTCTGTGAGTGTACATCTGCAGGCCTGCTTTGGGAGCCAGTATGGATGGATCCATATTGAGTGGAAAGCCTGGCTTCAACAGGGGTCTGTGAATGTACATCTGCAGGCCTGCTTTGGGAGCCAGTATGGATGGATCCATATTGAGTGGAAAGCCTGGCTTCAACAGGGGTCTGTGAATGTACATCTGCAGGCCTGCTTTGGGAGCCAGAATGTATGGATCCATATTGAGTGGAAAGCCTGGCTTCAACAGGGGTCTCTGAATGTACATCTGCAGGCCTGCTTTGTGAGCCAGTATGGATGGATCCATATTATGTGGAAAGCCTGGCTTCAACAGGGGTCCGTGAATGTACATCTGCAGGACTGCTTTGGGAGCAAGTATGGATGGATCCATATTGAGTGGAATGCCTGGCTTCAACAGGAGTCCGTGAGTGTACATCTGCAGGCCTGCTTTGGGAGCCAGTATGGATGGATCCATATTGAGTGGAAAGCCTGGCTTCAACAGGGGTCCATGAGTGTACATCTGCAGGCCTGCTATGGGAGCCAGTATGGATGGATCCATATTGAGTGGAAAGCCTGGCTTCAATAGGGGTCCATGAATGTACACCTGCAGGCCTGCTTTGGGAGCCAGTATCGGTGGATCCATATTGAGTGGAAAGCCTGGCTTCAACAGGCGTCCCTGAATGTACATCTGCAGGCCTGCTTTGTGAGCCAGTATGGATGGATCCATATTGAGTGGAAAGCCTGGCTTCAACAGGGGTCCGTGAATGTACATCTGCAGGCCTGCTTTGGGAGCCAGTATGGATGGATCCATATTGAGTGGAAAGCCTGGCTTCAACAGGGGTCCGTGAATGTACATCTGCAGGCCTGCTTTGTGAGCCAGTATGGATGGATCCATATTGAGTAGAGAGCCTGGCTTCAACAGGGGTCCGTGAATGTACATCTGCAGGCCTGCTATGGGAGCCAGTATGGATGGATCCATATTGAGTGGAAAGCCTGGCTTCAATAGGGGTCCATGAATATACACCTGCAGGCCTGCTTTGGGAGCCAGTATCGGTGGATCCATATTGAGTGGAAAGCCTGGCTTCAACAGGCGTCCCTGAATGTACATCTGCAGGCCTGCTTTGTGAGCCAGTATGGATGGATCCATATTGAGTGGAAAGCCTGGCTTCAACAGGGGTCCGTGAATGTACATCTGCAGGCCTGCTTTGGGAGCCAGTATGGATGGATCCATATTGAGTGGAAAGCCTGGCTTCAACAGGGGTCCGTGAATGTACATCTGCAGGCCTGCTTTCTGAGCCAGTATGGATGGATCCATATTGAGTGGAGAGCCTGGCTTCAACAGGGGTCCGTGAATGTACATCTGCAGGCCTGCTTTGTGACCCAGTATGGATGGATCCATATTGAGTGGAGAGCCTGGCTTCGACAGGGGTCCGTGAATGTACACCTGCAGGCCTGCTTTGGGAGCCAGTATGGGTGGATCCATAACGAGTGGAAAGCCTGGCTTCAACTGGGGTCCGTGAGTGTACATCTGCAGGCCTGCTTTGGGAGCCAGTATGGATGGATCCATATTGAGTGGAATGCCTGGCTTCAACAGGGGTCCATGAGTTTACATCTGCAGGCCTGCTTTAGGAGCCAGTATGGATGGATCCATATTGAGTGGAAAGCCTGGCTTCAACAGGGGTCTGTGAGTGTACATCTGCAGGCCTGCTTTGGGAGCCAGTATGGATGGATCCATATTGAGTGGAAAGCCTGGCTTCAACAGGGGTCTGTGAATGTACATCTGCAGGCCTGCTTTGGGAGCCAGAATGGATGGATCCATATTGAGTGGAAAGCCTGGCTTCAACAGGGTCCCTGAATGTACATCTGCAGGCCTGCTTTGTGAGCCAGTATGGATGGATCCATATTGAGTGGAAAGCCTGGCTTCAACAGGGGTCCGTGAATGTACATCTTTAGGCCTGGCTTTGGGAGCCAGTATGGATGGATCCATATTGAGTGGAAAACCTGGCTTCAACAGGGGTCGGTGAATGTACATCTGCAGGCCTGCTTTAGGAGCCAGTATGGATGGATCCATATTGAGTGAAAAGCCTGGCTTCACCAGGGGTCTGTGAGTGTACATCTGCAGGCCTGCTTTGGGAGCCAGTATGGATGGATCCATATTGAGTGGAAAGCCTGGCTTCAACAGGGGTCCGTGAATGTACATCTGCAGGCCTGCTTTCTGAGCCAGTATGGATGGATCCATATTGAGTGGAGAGCCTGGCTTCAACAGGGGTCCGTGAATGTACATCTGCAGGCCTGCTTTGTGACCCAGTATGGATGGATCCATATTGAGTGGAAAGCCTGGCTTCAACAGGGGTCCATGAGTGTACATCTGCAGGCCTGCTATGGGAGCCAGTATGGATGGATCCATATTGAGTGGAAAGCCTGGCTTCAATAGGGGTCCATGAATGTACACCTGCAGGCCTGCTTTGGGAGCCAGTATCGGTGGATCCATATTGAGTGGAAAGCCTGGCTTCAACAGGCGTCCCTGAATGTACATCTGCAGGCCTGCTTTGTGAGCCAGTATGGATGGATCCATATTGAGTGGAAAGCCTGGCTTCAACAGGGGTCCGTGAATGTACATCTGCAGGCCTGCTTTGGGAGCCAGTATGGATGGATCCATATTGAGTGGAAAGCCTGGCTTCAACAGGGGTCCGTGAATGTACATCTGCAGGCCTGCTTTGTGAGCCAGTATGGATGGATCCATATTGAGTGGAGAGCCTGGCTTCAACAGGGGTCCGTGAATGTACATCTGCAGGCCTGCTATGGGAGCCAGTATGGATGGATCCATATTGAGTGGAAAGCCTGGCTTCAATAGGGGTCCATGAATGTACACCTGCAGGCCTGCTTTGGGAGCCAGTATCGGTGGATCCATATTGAGTGGAAAGCCTGGCTTCAACAGGCGTCCCTGAATGTACATCTGCAGGCCTGCTTTGTGAGCCAGTATGGATGGATCCATATTGAGTGGAAAGCCTGGCTTCAACAGGGGTCCGTGAATGTACATCTGCAGGCCTGCTTTGGGAGCCAGTATGGATGGATCCATATTGAGTGGAAAGCCTGGCTTCAACAGGGGTCCGTGAATGTACATCTGCAGGCCTGCTTTCTGAGCCAGTATGGATGGATCCATATTGAGTGGAGAGCCTGGCTTCAACAGGGGTCCGTGAATGTACATCTGCAGGCCTGCTTTGTGACCCAGTATGGATGGATCCATATTGAGTGGAGAGCCTGGCTTCGACAGGGGTCCGTGAATGTACACCTGCAGGCCTGCTTTGGGAGCCAGTATGGGTGGATCCATAACGAGTGGAAAGCCTGGCTTCAACTGGGGTCCGTGAGTGTACATCTGCAGGCCTGCTTTGGGAGCCAGTATGGATGGATCCATATTGAGTGGAATGCCTGGCTTCAACAGGGGTCCATGAGTTTACATCTGCAGGCCTGCTTTAGGAGCCAGTATGGATGGATCCATATTGAGTGGAAAGCCTGGCTTCAACAGGGGTCTGTGAGTGTACATCTGCAGGCCTGCTTTGGGAGCCAGTATGGATGGATCCATATTGAGTGGAAAGCCTGGCTTCAACAGGGGTCTGTGAATGTACATCTGCAGGCCTGCTTTGGGAGCCAGAATGGATGGATCCATATTGAGTGGAAAGCCTGGCTTCAACAGGGTCCCTGAATGTACATCTGCAGGCCTGCTTTGTGAGCCAGTATGGATGGATCCATATTGAGTGGAAAGCCTGGCTTCAACAGGGGTCCGTGAATGTACATCTGCAGGCTTGCTTTGGGAGCAAGTATGGATGGATCCATATTGAGTGGAATGCCTGGCTTCAACAGGGGTCCGTGAGTGTACATCTGCAGGCCTGCTTTGGGAGCCAGTATGGATGGATCCATATTGAGTTGAAAGCCTGGCTTCAACAGGGGTCCATGAGTGTACATCTGCAGGCCTGCTATGGGAGCCAGTATGGATGGATCCATATTGAGTGGAAAGCCTGGCTTCAATAGGGGTCCATGAATGTACATCTGCAGGCCTGCTTTGGGAGCCAGTATCGGTGGATCCATATTGAGTGGAAAGCCTGGCTTCAACAGGCGTCCCTGAATGTACATCTGCAGGCCTGCTTTGTGAGCCAGTATGGATGGATCCATATTCAGTGGAAAGCCTGGCTTCAACAGGGGTCCGTGAATGTACATCTGCAGGCCTGCTTTGGGAGCCAGTATGGATGGATCCATATTGAGTGGAAAGCCTGGCTTCAACAGGGGTCTGTGAATGTACATCTGCAGGCCTGGCTTTGGGAGTCAGTATGGATGGATCCATAATGAGTGGAAAGCCTTGCTTCAACAGGGGTCCGTGAATGTACATCTGCATGCCTGCTTTGGGAGCCAGTATGGGTGGATCCATATTTAGTGGAGAGCCTGGCTTCAACCGGGGTCCGTGAATGTACATCTGCAGGCCTGCTTTGTGAGCCAGTATGGATGGATCCATATTGAGTGGAGAGCCTGGCTTCAACAGGGGTCCGTGAATGTACATCTGCAGGCCTGCTTTGTGACCCAGTATGGATGGATCCATATTGAGTGGAGAGCCTGGCTTCGACAGGGGTCCGTGAATGTACACCTGCAGGCCTGCTTTGGGAGCCAGTATGGGTGGATCCAAAACGAGTGGAAAGCCTGGCTTCAACTGGGGTCCGTGAGTGTACATCTGCAGGCCTGCTTTGGGAGCCAGTATGGATGGATCCATATTGAGTGGAATGCCTGGCTTCAACAGGGGTCCGTGAGTGTACATCTGCAGGCCTGCTTTAGGAGCCAGTATGGATGGATCCATATTGAGTGGAAAGCCTGGCTTCAACAGGGGTCTGTGAGTGTACATCTGCAGGCCTGCTTTGGGAGCCAGTATGGATGGATCCATATTGAGTGGAAAGCCTGGCTTCAACAGGGGTCTGTGAATGTACATCTGCAGGCCTGCTTTGGGAGCCAGAATGGATGGATCCATATTGAGTGGAAAGCCTCGCTTCAACAGGGGTCCCTGAATGTACATCTGCAGGCCTGCTTTGTTAGCCAGTATGGATGGATCCATATTGAGTGGAAAGCCTGGCTTCAACAGGGGTCCGTGAATGTACATCTGCAGGCCTGGCTTTGGGAGCCAGTATGGATGGATCCATATTGAGTGGAAAACCTGGCTTCAACAGGGGTCTGTGAGTGTACATCTGCACGCCTGCTTTGGGAGCCAGAATGGATGGATCCATATTGAGTTGAAAGCCTGGCTTCACCAGGGGCCTGTGAGTGTACATCTGCAGGCCTGCTTTGGGAGCCAGAATGGATGGATCCATATTGAGTGGAAAGCCTGGCTTCAACAGGTGTCCCTGAATTTACATCTGCAGGCCTGCTTTGTGAGCCAGTATGGATGGATCCATATTGAGTGGAAAGCCTGGCTTCAACAGGGGTCCGTGAATGTACATCTGCAGGCCTGCTTTGGGAGCCAGTATGGATGGATCCATATTGAGTGGAATGCCTGGCTTCAACAGGGGTCCGTGAGTGTACATCTGCAGGCCTGCTTTAGGAGCCAGTATGGATGGATCCATATTGAGTGGAAAGCCTGGCTTCAACAGGGGTCTGTGAGTGTACATCTGCAGGCCTGCTTTGGGAGCCAGTATGGATGGATCCATATTGAGTGGAATGCCTGGCTTCAACAGGGGTCCGTGAGTGTACATCTGCAGGCCTGCTTTAGGAGCCAGTATGGATGGATCCATATGGAGTGGAAAGCCTGGCTTCAACAGTGGTCTGTGAGTGTACATCTGCAGGCCTGCTTTGGGAGCCAGTATGGATGGATCCATATTGAGTGGAAAGCCTGGCTTCAACAGGGGTCTGTGAATGTACATCTGCAGGCCTACTTTGGGAGACAGTTCGGATGGATCCATATTGAGTGGAAAGCCTGGCTTCAACAGGGGTCTGTGAATGTACATCTGCAGGACTGCTTTGGGAGCCAGAATGGATGGATCCATATTGAGTGGGAAGCCTGGCTTCAACAGGGGTCCCTGAATGTACATCTGCAGGACTGCTTTGTGAGCCAGTATGGATGGATCCATATTTAGTGGAAAGCCTGGCTTCAACAGGGGTCCGTGAATGTACATCTGCAGGCCTGGCTTTGGGAGCCAGGATGGATGGATCCATAGTGAGTGGAAAACCTGGCTTCAACAGGGGTCGGTGAATGTACATCTGCAGGCCTGCTTTAGGAGCCAGTATGGATGGATCCATATTGAGTGGAAAGCCTGGCTTCAACAAGGGTCTGTGAGTGTACATCTGCAGGCCTGCTTTGGGAGCCAGTATGGATGGATCCATATTGAGTGGAAAGCCTGGCTTCAACAGGGGTCTGTGAATGTACATCTGCAGGCCTGCTTTGGGAGCCAGTATGGATGGATCCATATTGAGTGGAAAGCCTGGCTTCAACAGGGGTCTGTGAATGTACATCTGCAGGCTTGCTTTGGGAGCCAGAATGGATGGATCCATATTGAGTGGAAAGCCTGGCTTCAACAGGGGTCCCTGAATGTACATCTGCAGGCCTGCTTTGTGAGCCAGTATGGATGGATCCATATTATGTGGAAAGCCTGGCTTCAACAGGGGTCCGTGAATGTACATCTGCAGGCCTGCTTTGGGAGCAAGTATGGATGGATCCATATTGAGTGGAATGCCTGGCTTCAACAGGGGTCCGTGAGTGTACATCTGCAGGCCTGCTTTGGGAGCCAGTATGGATGGACCCATATTGAGTGGAAAGCCTGGCTTCAACAGGGGTCCATGAGTGTACATCTGCAGGCCTGCTATGGGAGCCAGTATGGATGGATCCATATTGAGTGGAAAGCCTGGCTTCAGCAGGGTCTCTGAATGTACATCTGCAGGCCTGCTTTGGGAGCCAGTATGGATGGATCCATATTGAGGGGAAAGCCTGGCTTCAAAAGGGGTCCCTGAATGTACATCTGCAGGCCTGCTTTGGGAGCCAGTATGGATTGATCCATATTGAGTGGAAAGCCTGGCTTCAACAGGGGTCTGTGAATGTACATCTGCAGGCCTGCTTTGGGAGCCAGTAT
Source organism: Triturus cristatus (assembly GCF_964204655.1). Classification (NCBI taxonomy): domain Eukaryota; kingdom Metazoa; phylum Chordata; class Amphibia; order Caudata; family Salamandridae; genus Triturus; species Triturus cristatus. The sequence continues at coordinate 394,215,207 of NC_140579.1, read as the reverse complement.
GGATTGATCCATATTGAGTGGAAAGCCTGGCTTCAACAGGGGTCCGTGAATGTACATCTGCAGGTCTGCTTTGGGAGCCAGTATGGATGGATCCATATTGAGTGGAAAGCCTGGCTTCAACAGGGGTCTGTGAATGTACATCTGCAGGCCTGCTTTGAAAGCCAGTATGGATGGATCCATATTGAGTGGAAAGCCTGGCTTCAACAGGGGTCCATGAGTGTACATCTGCAGGCCTGCTATGGGAGCCAGTATGGATGGATCCATATTGAGTGGAAAGCCTGGCTTCAACAGTGGTCCGTGAATGTATATCTGCAGGCCTGCTTTGGGAGCCAGTATGGATGGATCCATATTGAGTGGAAAGCCTGGCTTCAACAGGGGTCTGTGAGTGTACATCTGCAGGCCTGCTTTGGGAGCCAGTATGGATGGATCCATATTGAGTGAAAAGCCTGGCTTCAAAAGGGGTCCGTGAGTGTACATCTGCAGGCCTGCTTTGGGAGTCAGTATGGATTGATCCATATTGAGTGGAAAGCCTGGCTTCAACAGGGGTCCCTGAATGTACATCTGCAGGCCTGCTTTGTGAGCCAGTATGGATGGATCCATATTGAGTGGAAAGCCTGGCTTCAACAGGGGTCCGTGAATGTACATCTGCACGCCTGCTTTGGGAGCCAGTATGGATAGATCCATATTGAGTGGAAAGCCTGGCTTCAACAGGGGTCGGTGAATGTACATCTGCAGGCCTGCTTTGGGAGCCAGTGTGGGAGGATCCATATTGAGTGGAGAGCCTGGCTTCAACAGGGGTCCCTGAATGTACATCTGCAGGCCTGCTTTGTGAGCCAGTATGGGTGGATCCATATTGAGTGGAGAGCCTGGCTTCAACTGGGGTCCGTGAATGTACATCTGCAGGCCTGCTTTGTGAGCCAGTATGGATAGATCCATATTGAGTGGAAAGCCTGGCTTCAACAGGGGTCCGTGAGTATACATCTGCAGGCCTGCTTTGGGAGCCAGTATGGATGGATCCATATTGCGTGGAGAGCCTGGCTTCAACAGGGTCTCTGAATGTACATCTGCAGGCCTGCTTTGGGAGCCAGTATGGATGGATCCATATTGAGTGGAAAGCCTGGCTTCAAAAGGGGTCCCTGAATGTACACATGCAGGCCTGCTTTTTGAGCCAGTATCGGTGGATCCATCTTGAGTGGAAAGCCTGGCTTCAACAGGGGTCCCTGAATGTGCATCTGCAGGCCTGCTTTGTGAGCCAGTATGGATGGATCCATATTAAGTGGAAAGCCTGGCTTCAACAGGGGTCCGTGAATGTACATCTGCAGGCCTGCTTTGGGAGCCAGTATGGATAGATCCATATTGAGTGGAAAGCCTGGCTTCAACAGGGGTCCGTGAATGTACATCTGCAGGCCTGGCTTTGGGAGCAAGAATGGATGGATCCATATTGAGTGGAAAGCCTGGCTTCCACAGGGGTCCGTGAATGTACATCTGCAGGCCTGCTTTGGGAGCTAGTATGGGTGGATCCATATTGAGTGGAGAGCCTGGCTTCATCAGGGGTCCCTGAATGTACATCTGCAGGCCTGCTTTGTGAGCCAGTATGGGTGGATCCATATTGAGTGGAGAGCCTGGCTTCAACCGGGGTCCGTGAATGTACATCTGCAGGCCTGCTTTGTGAGCCAGTATGGATGGATCCATATTGAGTGGAGAGCCTGGCTTCAACAGGGGTCCGTGAATGTACATCTGCAGGCCTGCTTTGGGAGCCAGTATGGATGGATCCATATTGAGTGGAGAGCCTGGCTTCAACAGGGGTCCGTGAATGTACACCTGCAGGCCTGCTTTGGGAGCCAGTATGGGTGGATCCATAACGAGTGGAAAGCCTGGCTTCAACTAGGGTCCGTGAGTAGTACATCTGCAGGCCTGCTTTGGGAGCCAGTATTCATGGAGCCATATTGAGTGGAATGCCTGGCTTCAACAGGGGTCCGTGAGTGTACATCTGCAGGCCTGCTTTAGGAGCCAGTATGGATGGATCCATATTGAGTGGAAAGCCTGGCTTCAACAGTGGTCTGTGAGTGTAGATCTGCAGGCCTGCTTTGGGAGCCAGTATGGATGGATCCATATTGAGTGGAAAGCCTGGCTTCAACAGGGGTCTGTGAATGTACATCTGCAGGCCTGCTTTGGGAGACAGTATGGATGGATCCATATTGAGTGGAAAGCCTGGCTTCAACAGGGGTCTGTGAATGTACATCTGCAGGACTGCTTTGGGAGCCAGAATGGGTGGATCCATATTGAGTGGGAAGCATGGCTTCAACAGGGGTCCCTGAATGTACATCTGCAGGACTGCTTTGTGAGCCAGTATGGATGGATCCATATTGAGTGGAAAGCCTGGCTTCAACAGGGGTCCGTGAATGTACATCTGCAGGCCTGGCTTTGGGAGCCAGGATGGATGGATCCATATTGAGTGGAAAACCTGGCTTCAACAGGGGTCGGTGAATGTACATCTGCAGGCCTGCTTTAGGAGCCAGTATGGATGGATCCATATTGAGTGGAAAGCCTGGCTTCAACAAGGGTCTGTGAGTGTACATCTGCAGGCCTGCTTTGGGAGCCAGTATGGATGGATCCATATTGAGTGGAAAGCCTGGCTTCAACAGGGGTCTGTGAATGTACATCTGCAGGCCTGCTTTGGGAGCCAGTATGGATGGATCCATATTGAGTGGAAAGCCTGGCTTCAACAGGGGTCTGTGAATGTACATCTGCAGGCCTGCTTTGGGAGCCAGAATGTATGGATCCATATTGAGTGGAAAGCCTGGCTTCAACAGGGGTCTCTGAATGTACATCTGCAGGCCTGCTTTGTGAGCCAGTATGGATGGATCCATATTATGTGGAAAGCCTGGCTTCAACAGGGGTCCGTGAATGTACATCTGCAGGACTGCTTTGGGAGCAAGTATGGATGGATCCATATTGAGTGGAATGCCTGGCTTCAACAGGGGTCCGTGAGTGTACATCTGCAGGCCTGCTTTGGGAGCCAGTATGGATGGATCCATATTGAGTGGAAAGCCTGGCTTCAACAGGGGTCCATGAGTGTACATCTGCAGGCCTGCTATGGGAGCCAGTATGGATGGATCCATATTGAGTGGAAAGCCTGGCTTCAATAGGGGTCCATGAATGTACACCTGCAGGCCTGCTTTGGGAGCCAGTATCGGTGGATCCATATTGAGTGGAAAGCCTGGCTTCAACAGGCGTCCCTGAATGTACATCTGCAGGCCTGCTTTGTGAGCCAGTATGGATGGATCCATATTGAGTGGAAAGCCTGGCTTCAACAGGGGTCCGTGAATGTACATCTGCAGGCCTGCTTTGGGAGCCAGTATGGATGGATCCATATTGAGTGGAAAGCCTGGCTTCAACAGGGGTCCGTGAATGTACATCTGCAGGCCTGCTTTGTGAGCCAGTATGGATGGATCCATATTGAGTGGAGAGCCTGGCTTCAACAGGGGTCCGTGAATGTACATCTGCAGGCCTGCTATGGGAGCCAGTATGGATGGATCCATATTGAGTGGAAAGCCTGGCTTCAATAGGGGTCCATGAATGTACACCTGCAGGCCTGCTTTGGGAGCCAGTATCGGTGGATCCATATTGAGTGGAAAGCCTGGCTTCAACAGGCGTCCCTGAATGTACATCTGCAGGCCTGCTTTGTGAGCCAGTATGGATGGATCCATATTGAGTGGAAAGCCTGGCTTCAACAGGGGTCCGTGAATGTACATCTGCAGGCCTGCTTTGGGAGCCAGTATGGATGGATCCATATTGAGTGGAAAGCCTGGCTTCAACAGGGGTCCGTGAATGTACATCTGCAGGCCTGCTTTCTGAGCCAGTATGGATGGATCCATATTGAGTGGAGAGCCTGGCTTCAACAGGGGTCCGTGAATGTACATCTGCAGGCCTGCTTTGTGACCCAGTATGGATGGATCCATTTTGAGTGGAGAGCCTGGCTTCGACAGGGGTCCGTGAATGTACACCTGCAGGCCTGCTTTGGGAGCCAGTATGGGTGGATCCATAACGAGTGGAAAGCCTGGCTTCAACTGGGGTCCGTGAGTGTACATCTGCAGGCCTGCTTTGGGAGCCAGTATGGATGGATCCATATTGAGTGGAATGCCTGGCTTCAACAGGGGTCCATGAGTTTACATCTGCAGGCCTGCTTTAGGAGCCAGTATGGATGGATCCATATTGAGTGGAAAGCCTGGCTTCAACAGGGGTCTGTGAGTGTACATCTGCAGGCCTGCTTTGGGAGCCAGTATGGATGGATCCATATTGAGTGGAAAGCCTGGCTTCAACAGGGGTCTGTGAATGTACATCTGCAGGCCTGCTTTGGGAGCCAGAATGGATGGATCCATATTGAGTGGAAAGCCTCGCTTCAACAGGGTCCCTGAATGTACATCTGCAGGCCTGCTTTGTGAGCCAGTATGGATGGATCCATATTGAGTGGAAAGCCTGGCTTCAACAGGGGTCCGTGAATGTACATCTTTAGGCCTGGCTTTGGGAGCCAGTATGGATGGATCCATATTGAGTGGAAAACCTGGCTTCAACAGGGGTCGGTGAATGTACATCTGCAGGCCTGCTTTAGGAGCCAGTATGGATGGATCCATATTGAGTGAAAAGCCTGGCTTCACCAGGGGTCTGTGAGTGTACATCTGCAGGCCTGCTTTGGGAGCCAGAATGGATGGATCCATATTGAGTGGAAAGCCTGGCTTCAACAGGTGTCCCTGAATTTACATCTGCAGGCCTGCTTTATGAGCCAGTATGGATGGATCCATATTGAGTGGAAAGCCTGGCTTCAACAGGGGTCCGTGAATGTACATCTGCAGGCCTGCTTTGGGAGCCAGTATGGATGGATCCATATTGAGTGGAATGCCTGGCTTCAACAGGGGTCCGTGAGTGTACATCTGCAGGCCTGCTTTAGGAGCCAGTATGGATGGATCCATATTGAGTGGAAAGCCTGGCTTCAACAGGGGTCTGTGAGTGTACATCTGCAGGCCTGCTTTGGGAGCCAGTATGGATGGATCCATATTGAGTGGAAAGACTGGCTTCAACAGGGGTCCCTGAAGTACATCTGCAGGCCTGCTTTGTGAGCCAGTATGGATGGATCCATATTGAGTGGAAAGCCTGGCTTCAACAGGGGTCCGTGAATGTACATCTGCACGCCTGCTTTGGGAGCCAGTATGGATGGATCCATATTGAGTGGACAACCTGTCTTCAACAGGGGTCCGTGAATGTACATCTGCAGGCCTGGCTTTGGGAGCCAGTATGGATAGATCCATATTGAGTGGAAAACCTGGCTTCAACAGGGGTCGGTGAATGTACATCTGCAGGCCTGCTTTGGGAGCCAGTGTGGGTGGATCCATATTGAGTGGTAAGCCTGGCTTCAACAGGGGTCCGTGAATGTACATCTGCAGGCCTGCTTTGGGAGCCAGTATGGATGGATCCATATTGAGTGGAAAGCCTGGCTTCAACAGGGTCTGTGAATGTACATCTGCAGGCCTGCTATGGGAGCCAGTATGGATGGATCCATATTGAGTGGAAAGACTGGCTTCAACAGGGGTCCCTGAAGTACATCTGCAGGCCTGCTTTGTGAGCCAGTATGGATGGATCCATATTGAGTGGAAAGCCTGGCTTCAACAGGGGTCCGTGAATGTACATCTGCACGCCTGCTTTGGGAGCCAGTATGGATGGATCCATATTGAGTGGACAACCTGGCTTCAACAGGGGTCCGTGAATGTACATCTGCAGGCCTGGCTCTGGGAGCCAGTATGGATAGATCCATATTGAGTGGAAAACCTGGCTTCAACAGGGGTCGGTGAATGTACATCTGCAGTCCTGCTTTGGGAGCCAGTGTGGGTGGATCCATATTGAGTGGTAAGCCTGGCTTCAACAGGGGTCCGTGAATGTACATCTGCAGGCCTGCTTTGGGAGCCAGTATGGATGGATCCATATTGAGTGGAAAGCCTGGCTTCAACAGGGTCTGTGAATGTACATCTGCAGGCCTGCTATGGGAGCCAGTATGGATGGATCCATATTGAGTGGAAAGCCTGGCTTCAACAGGGGTCCGTGAATGTACATCTGCAGGCCTGCTTTGTGAGCCAGTATGGATGGATCCATATTGAGTGGAAAGCCTGGCTTCAACAGTGGTCCGTGAATGTGTATCTGCAGGCCTGCTTTGGGAGCCAGTATGGATGGATCCATATTGAGTGGAAAGCCTGGCTTCAACAGGGGTCTGTGAGTGTACATCTGCAGGTCTGCTTTGGGAGCCAGTATGGATGGATCCATATTGAGTGAAAAGCCTGGCTTCAAAAGGGGTCCGTGAGTGTACATCTGCAGGCCTTCTTTGGGAGCCAGTATGGATGGATCCATATTGAGTGGAAAGCCTGGCTTCAACAGGGGTCCCTGAATGTACATCTGCAGGCCTGCTTTGTGAGCCAGTATGGATGGATCCATATTGAGTGGAAAGCCTGGCTTCAACAGGGGTCCGTGAATGTACATCTGCAGGCCTGGCTTTGGGAGCCAGTATGGATGGATCCATATTGAGTGGAAAACTTGGCTTTAACAGGGGTCGGTGAATGTACATCTGCAGGCCTGCTTTGGGAGCCAGTGTGGGAGGATCCATATTGAGTGGAGAGCCTGGCTTCAACAGGGGTCCCTGAATGTACATCTGCAGGCCTGCTTTGTGAGCCAGTATGGGTGGATCCATATTGAGTGGAGAGCCTGGCTTCAACTGGGGTCCGTGAATGTACATCTGCAGGCCTGCTTTGTGAGCCAGTATGGATGGATCCATATTGAGTGGCAAGCCTGGCTTCAACAGGGGTCCGTGAGTATACATCTGCAGGAATGCTTTGGGAGCCAGTATGGATGGATCCATATTGAGTGGAGAGCCTGGCTTCAACAGGGTCTCTGAATGTACATCTGCAGGCCTGCTTTGGGAGCCAGTATGGATGGATCCATATTGAGTGGAAAGCCTGGCTTCAACAGGAGACCCTGAATGAACATCTGCAGGCCTGCTTTTTGAGCCAGTATCGGTGGATCCATATTGAGTGGAAAGCCTGGCTTCAACAGGGGTCCCTAAATGTACATCTGCAGGCCTGCTTTGTGAGCCAGTATGGATGGATCCATATTGAGTGGAAAGCCTGGCTTCAACAGGTGTCCGTGAATGTACATCTGCAGGCCTGCTTTGGGAGCCAGTATGGATGGATCCATATTGAGTGGAAAGCCTGGCTTCAACAGGGGTCTGTGAATGTACATCTGCAGGCCTGGCTTTGGGAGCCAGTATGGATGGATCCATAATGAGTGGAAAGCCTTGCTTCAACAGGGGTCCGTGAATGTACATCTGCAGGCCTGCTTTGTGAGCCAGTATGGGTGGATCCATATTTAGTGGAGAGCCTGGCTTCAACCGGGGTCCGTGAATGTACATCTGCAGGCCTGCTTTGTGAGCCAGTATGGATGGATCCATATTGAGTGGAGAGCCTGGCTTCAACAGGGGTCCGTGAATGTACATCTGCAGGCCTGCTTTGTGACCCAGTATGGATGGATCCATATTGAGTGGAGAGCCTGGCTTCGACAGGGGTCCGTGAATGTACACCTGCAGGCCTGCTTTGGGAGCCAGTATGGGTGGATCCATAACGAGTGGAAAGCCTGGCTTCAACTGGGATCCGTGAGTGTACATCTGCAGGCCTGCTTTGGGAGCCAGTATGGATGGATCCATATTGAGTGGAATGCCTGGCTTCAACAGGGGTCCGTGAGTGTACATCTGCAGGCCTGCTTTAGGAGCCAGTATGGATGGATCCATATTGAGTGGAAAGCCTGGCTTCAACAGGGGTCTGTGAGTGTACATCTGCAGGCCTGCTTTGGGAGCCAGTATGGATGGATCCATATTGAGTGGAAAGCCTGGCTTCAACAGGGGTCTGTGAATGTACATCTGCAGGCCTGCTTTGGGAGCCAGAATGGATGGATCCATATTGAGTGGAAAGCCTCGCTTCAACAGGGGTCCCTGAATGTACATCTGCAAGCCTGCTTTGTGAGCCAGTATGGATGGATCCATATTGAGTGGAAAGCCTGGCTTCAACAGGGGTCCGTGAATGTATATCTGCAGGCCTGGCTTTGGGAGCCAGTATGGATGGATCCATATTGAGTGGAAAACCTGGCTTCAACAGGGGTCGGTGAATGTACATCTGCAGGCCTGCTTTAGGAGCCAGTATGGATGGATCCATATTGAGTAGAAAGCCTGGCTTCAACAGGGGTCTGTGAGTGTACATCTGTACGCCTGCTTTGGGAGCCAGAATGGATGGATCCATATTGAGTTGAAAGCCTGGCTTCACCAGGGGTCTGTGAGTGTACATCTGCAGGCCTGCTTTGGGAGCCAGAATGGATGGATCCATATTGAGTGGAAAGCCTGGCTTCAACAGGTGTCCCTGAATTTACATCTGCAGGCCTGCTTTGTGAGCCAGTATGGATGGATCCATATTGAGTGGAAAGCCTGGCTTCAACAGGGGTCCGTGAATGTACATCTGCAGGCCTGCTTTGGGAGCCAGTATGGATGGATCCATATTGAGTGGAATGCCTGGCTTCAACAGGGGTCCGTGAGTGTACATCTGCAGGCCTGCTTTAGGAGCCAGTATGGATGGATCCATATTGAGTGGAAAGCCTGGCTTCAACAGGGGTCTGTGAGTGTACATCTGCAGGCCTGCTTTGGGAGCCAGTATGGATGGATCCATATTGAGTGGAATGCCTGGCTTCAACAGGGGTCCGTAAGTGTGCATCTGCAGGCCTGCTTTAGGAGCCAGTATGGATGGATCCATATTGAGTGGAAAGCCTGGCTTCAACAGTGGTCTGTGAATGTACATCTGCAGGCCTACTTTGGGGGACAGTATGGATGGATCCATATTGAGTGGAAAGCCTGGCTTCAACAGGGGTCTGTGAATGTACATCTGCAGGACTGCTTTGGGAGCCAGAATGGATGGATCCATATTGAGTGGGAAGTCTGGCTTCAACAGGGGTCCCTGAATGTACATCTGCAGGACTGCTTTGTGAGCCAGTATGGATGGATCCATATTTAGTGGAAAGCCTGGCTTCAACAGGGGTCCGTGAATGTACATCTGCAGGCCTGGCTTTGGGAGCCAGGATGGATGGATCCATATTGAGTGGAAAGCCTGGCTTCAACAGGGGTAGGTGAATGTACATCTGCAGGCCTGCTTTAGGAGCCAGTATGGATGGATCCATATTGAGTGGAAAGCCTGGCTTCAACAGGGGTCTGTGAGTGTACATCTGCAGGCCTGCTTTGGGAGCCAGTATGGATGGATCCATATTGAGTGGAAAGCCTGGCTTCAACAGGGGTCTGTGAATGTACATCTGCAGGCCTGCTTTGGGAGCCAGTATGGATGGATCCATATTGAGTGGAAAGCCTGGCTTCAACAGGGGTCTGTGAATGTACATCTGCAGGCCTGCTTTGGGAGCCAGAATGGATGGATCCATATTGAGTGGAAAGCCTGGCTTCAACAGGGGTCCCTGAATGTACATCTGCAGGCCTGCTTTGTGAGCCAGTATGGATGGATCCATATTATGTGGAAAGCCTGGCTTCAACAGGGGTCCGTGAATGTACATCTGCAGGCCTGCTTTGGGAGCAAGTATGGATGGATCCATATTGAGTGGAATGCCTGGCTTCAACAGGGGTCCGTGAGTGTACATCTGCAGGCCTGCTTTGGGAGCCAGTATGGATGGACCCATATTGAGTGGAAAGCCTGGCTTCAACAGGGGTCCATGAGTGTACATCTGCAGGCCTGCTATGGGAGCCAGTATGGATGGATCCATATTGAGTGGAAAGCCTGGCTTCAGCAGGGTCTCTGAATGTACATCTGCAGGCCTGCTTTGGGAGCCAGTATGGATGGATCCATATTGAGTGGAAAGCCTGGCTTCAAAAGGGGTCCCTGAATGTACATCTGCAGGCCTGCTTTGGGAGCCAGTATGGATTGATCCATATTGAGTGGAAAGCCTGGCTTCAACAAGGGTCTGTGAATGTACATCTGCAGGCCTGCTTTGGGAGCCAGTATGGATGGATCCATATTGAGTGGAAAGCCTGGCTTCAACAGGGGTCCGTGAATGTACATCTGCAGGCCTGCTTTGGGAGCCAGTATGGATGGATCCATATTGAGTGGAAAGCCTGGCTTCAACAGGGGTCTGTGAATGTACATCTGCAGGCCTGCTTTGAGAGCCAGTATGGATGGATCCATATTGAGTGGAAAGCCTGGCTTCAACAGGGGTCCATGAGTGTACATCTGCAGGCCTGCTATGGGAGCCAGTATGGATGGATCCATATTGAGTGGAAAGCCTACTTCAACAGTGGTCCGTGAATGTATATCTGCAGGTCTGCTTTGGGAGCCAGTATGGATGGATCCATATTGAGTGGAAAGCCTGGCTTCAACAGGGGTCTGTGAGTGTAGATCTGCAGGCCTGCTTTGGGAGCCAGTATGGATGGATCCATATTGAGTGAAAAGCCTGGCTTCAAAAGGGGTCCGTGAGTGTACATCTGCAGGCCTGCTTTGGGAGCCAGTATGGATGGATCCATATTGAGTGGAAAGCCTGGCTTCAACAGGGGTCCCTGAATGTACATCTGCAGGCCTGCTTTGTGAGCCAGTATGGATGGATCCATATTGAGTGGAAAGCCTGGCTTCAACAGGGGTCCGTGAATGTACATCTGCATGCCTGCTTTGGGAGCCAGTATGGATGGATCCATATTGAGTGGAAAGCCTGGCTTCAACAGGGGTCGGTGAATGTACAACTGCAGGCCTGCTTTGGGAGCCAGTGTGGGAGGTTCCATATTGAGTGGAGAGCCTGGCTTCAACAGGGGTCCCTGAATGTACATCTGCAGACCTGCTTTGTGAGCCAGTATGGGTGGATCCATATTGAGTGGAGAGCCTGGCTTCAACTGGGGTCCGTGAATGTACATCTGCAGGCCTGCTTTGTGAGCCAGTATGGATAGATCCATATTGAGTGGAAAACCTGGCTTCAACAGGGGTCCGTGAGTATACATCTGCAGGCCTGCTTTGGGAGCCAGTATGGATGGATCCATATTGCGTGGAGAGCCTGGCTTCAACAGGGTCTCTGAATGTACATCTGCAGGCCTGCTTTGGGAGCCAGTATGGATGGATCCATATTGAGTGGAAAGCCTGGCTTCAAAAGGGGTCCCTGAATGTACATCTGCAGGCCTGCTTTTTGAGCCAGTATCGGTGGATCCATCTTGAGTGGAAAGCCTGGCTTCAACAGGGGTCCCTGAATGTACATCTGCAGGCCTGCTTTGTGAGCCAGTATGGATGGATCCATATTAAGTGGAAAGCCTGGCTTCAACAGGGATCCGCGAATGTACATCTGCAGGCCTGCTTTGGGAGCCAGTATGGATAGATCCATATTGAGTGGAAAGCCTGGCTTCAACAGGGGTCCGTGAATGTACATCTGCAGGCCTGGCTTTGGGAGCCAGAATGGATGGATCCATATTGAGTGGAAAGCCTGGCTTCCACAGGGGTCCGTGAATGTACATCTGCAGGCCTGGCTTTGGGAGCCAGAATGGATGGATCCATATTGAGTGGAAAGCCTGGCTTCCACAGGGGTCCGTGAATGTACATCTGCAGGCCTGCTTTGGGAGCTAGTATGGGTGGATCCATATTGAGTGGAGAGCCTGGCTTCATCAGGGGTCCCTGAATGTACATCTGCAGGCCTGCTTTGTGAGCCAGTATGGGTGGATCCATATTGAGTGGAGAGCCTGGCTTCAACCGGGGTCCGTGAATGTACATCTGCAGGCCTGCTTTGGGAGCCAGTATGGATGGATCCATATTGAGTGGAGAGCCTGGCTTCAACAGGGGTCCGTGAATGTACACCTGCAGGCCTGCTTTGGGAGCCAGTATGGGTGGATCCATAACGAGTGGAAAGCCTGGCTTCAACTAGGGTCCGTGAGTGTACATCTGCAGGCCTGCTTTGGGAGCCAGTATTGATGGAGCCATATTGAGTGGAATGCCTGGCTTCAACAGGGGTCCGTGAGTGTACATCTGCAGGCCTGCTTTAGGAGCCAGTATGGATGGATCCATATTGAGTGGAAAGCCTGGCTTCAACAGTGGTCTGTGAGTGTAGATCTGCAGGCCTGCTTTGGGAGCCAGTATGGATGGATCCATATTGAGTGGAAAGCCTGGCTTCAACAGGGGTCTGTGAATGTACATCTGCAGGCCTGCTTTGGGAGACAGTATGGATGGATCCATATTGAGTGGAAAGCCTGGCTTCAACAGGGGTCCGTGAATGTACATCTGCAGGCCTGGCTTTGGGAGCCAGGATGGATGGATCCATATTGAGTGGAAAACCTGGCTTCAACAGGGGTCGGTGAATGTACATCTGCAGGCCTGCTTTAGGAGCCAGTATGGATGGATCCATATTGAGTGGAAAGCCTGGCTTCAACAGGGGTCTGTGAGTGTACATCTGCAGGCCTGCTTTGGGAGCCAGTATGGATGGATCCATATTGAGTGGAAAGCCTGGCTTCAACAGGGGTCTGTGAATGTACATCTGCAGGCCTGCTTTGGGAGCCAGTATGGATGGATCCATATTGAGTGGAAAGCCTGGCTTCAACAGGGGTCTGTGAATGTACATCTGCAGGCCTGCTTTGGGAGCCAGAATGTATGGATCCATATTGAGTGGAAAGCCTGGCTTCAACAGGGGTCTCTGAATGTACATCTGCAGGCCTGCTTTGTGAGCCAGTATGGATGGATCCATATTATGTGGAAAGCCTGGCTTCAACAGGGGTCCGTGAATGTACATCTGCAGGCCTGCTTTGGGAGCAAGTATGGATGGATCCATATTGAGTGGAATGCCTGGCTTCAACAGGGGTCCGTGAGTGTACATCTGCAGGCCTGCTTTGGGAGCCAGTATGGATGCATACATATTGTGTGGAAAGCCTGGCTTCAACAGGGGTCCATGAGTGTACATCTGCAGGCCTGCTATGGGAGCCAGTATGGATGGATCCATATTGAGTGGAAAGCCTGGCTTCAATAGGGGTCCATGAATGTACACCTGCAGGCCTGCTTTGGGAGCCAGTATCGGTGGATCCATATTGAGTGGAAAGCCTGGCTTCAACAGGCGTCCCTGAATGTACATCTGCAGGCCTGCTTTGTGAGCCAGTATGGATGGATCCATATTGAGTGGAAAACCTGGCTTCAACAGGGGTCCGTGAATGTACATCTGCAGGCCTGCTTTGGGAGCCAGTATGGATGGATCCATATTGAGTGGAAAGCCTGGCTTCAACAGGGGTCCGTGAATGTACATCTGCAGGCCTGCTTTGTGAGCCAGTATGGATGGATCCATATTGAGTGGAGAGCCTGGCTTCAACAGGGGTCCGTGAATGTACATCTGCAGGCCTGCTTTGTGACCCAGTATGGATGGATCCATATTGAGTGGAGAGCCTGGCTTCGACAGGGGTCCGTGAATGTACACCTGCAGGCCTGCTTTGGGAGCCAGTATGGGTGGATCCATAACGAGTGGAAAGCCTGGCTTCAACTGGGGTCCGTGAGTGTACATCTGCAGGCCTGCTTTGGGAGCCAGTATGGATGGATCCATATTGAGTGGAAAGACTGGCTTCAACAGGCGTCCCTGAATGTACATCTGCAGGCCTGCTTTGTGAGCCAGTATGGATGGATCCATATTGAGTGGCAAGCCTGGCTTCAACAGGGGTCCGTGAATGTACATCTGCAGGCCGGCTTTGGGAGCCAGTATGGATGGATCCATATTGAGTGGAAAGCCTGGCTTCAACAGGGGTCCGTGAATGTACATCTGCAGGCCTGCTTTGTGAGCCAGTATGGATGGATCCATATTGAGTGGGGAGCCTGGCTTCAACAGGGGTCCCTGAATGTACATCTGCAGGACTGCTTTGTGAGCCAGTATGGATGGATCCATATTTAGTGGAAAGCCTGGCTTCAACAGGGGTCCGTGAATGTACATCTGCAGGCCTGGCTTTGGGAGCCAGTATGGATAGATCCATATTGAGTGGAAAACCTGGCTTCAACAGGGGTCGGTGAATGTACATCTGCAGGCCTGCTTTGGGAGCCAGTGTGGGTGGATCAATATTGAGTGGAAAGCCTGGCTTCAACAGGTGTCCATGAATGTACATCTGCAGGCCTGCTTTGGGAGCCAGTATGGATGGATCCATATTGAGTGGAAAGCCTGGCTTCAACAGGGTCTGTGAATGTACATCTGCAGGCCTGCTATGGGAGCCAGTATGGATGGATCCATATTGAGTGGAAAGCCTGGCTTCAACAGGGGTCCGTGAGTGTACATCTGCAGGCCTGCTATGGGAGCCAGTATGGATGGATCCATATTGAGTGGAAAGCCTGGCTTCAACAGTGGTCCATGAATGTATATCTGCAGGCCTGCTTTGGGAGCCAGTATGGATGGATCCATATTGAGTGGAAAGCCTGGCTTCAACAGGGGTCTGTGAGTGTACATCTGCAGGTCTGCTTTGGGAGCCAGTATGGATGGATCCATATTGAGTGAAAAGCCTGGCTTCAAAAGGGGTCCTTGAGTGTACATCTGCAGGCCTGCTTTGGGAGCCAGTATGGATGGATCCATATTGAGTGGAACGCCTGGCTTCCACAGGGGTCCGTGAATGTACATCTGCAGGCCTGGCTTTGGGAGCCAGAATGGATGGATCCATATTGAGTGGAAAGCCTGGCTTCCACAGGGGTCTGTGAGTGTACATCTGCAGGCCTGCTTTGGGAGCCAGTATGGATGGATCCATATTGAGTGGAATGCCTGGCTTCAACAGGGGTCCGTGAGTGTACATCTGCAGGCCTGCTTTGGGAGCCAGTATGGATGCATACATATTGTGTGGAAAGCCTGGCTTCAACAGGGGTCCATGAGTGTACATCTGCAGGCCTGCTATGGGAGCCAGTATGGATGGATCCATATTGAGTGGAAAGCCTGGCTTCAATAGGGGTCCATGAATGTACACCTGCAGGCCTGCTTTGGGAGCCAGTATCGGTGGATCCATATTGAGTGGAAAGCCTGGCTTCAACAGGCGTCCCTGAATGTACATCTGCAGGCCTGCTTTGTGAGCCAGTATGGATGGATCCATATTGAGTGGAAAACCTGGCTTCAACAGGGGTCCGTGAATGTACATCTGCAGGCCTGCTTTGGGAGCCAGTATGGATGGATCCATATTGAGTGGAAAGCCTGGCTTCAACAGGGGTCCGTGAATGTACATCTGCAGGCCTGCTTTGTGAGCCAGTATGGATGGATCCATATTGAGTGGAGAGCCTGGCTTCAACAGGGGTCCGTGAATGTACATCTGCAGGCCTGCTTTGTGACCCAGTATGGATGGATCCATATTGAGTGGAGAGCCTGGCTTCGACAGGGGTCCGTGAATGTACACCTGCAGGCCTGCTTTGGGAGCCAGTATGGGTGGATCCATAACGAGTGGAAAGCCTGGCTTCAACTGGGGTCCGTGAGTGTACATCTGCAGGCCTGCTTTGGGAGCCAGTATGGATGGATCCATATTGAGTGGAAAGACTGGCTTCAACAGGCGTCCCTGAATGTACATCTGCAGGCCTGCTTTGTGAGCCAGTATGGATGGATCCATATTGAGTGGCAAGCCTGGCTTCAACAGGGGTCGGTGAATGTACATCTGCAGGCCGGCTTTGGGAGCCAGTATGGATGGATCCATATTGAGTGGAAAGCCTGGCTTCAACAGGGGTCCGTGAATGTACATCTGCAGGCCTGCTTTGTGAGCCAGTATGGATGGATCCATATTGAGTGGGGAGCCTGGCTTCAACAGGGGTCCCTGAATGTACATCTGCAGGACTGCTTTGTGAGCCAGTATGGATGGATCCATATTTAGTGGAAAGCCTGGCTTCAACAGGGGTCCGTGAATGTACATCTGCAGGCCTGGCTTTGGGAGCCAGTATGGATAGATCCATATTGAGTGGAAAACCTGGCTTCAACAGGGGTCGGTGAATGTACATCTGCAGGCCTGCTTTGGGAGCCAGTGTGGGTGGATCAATATTGAGTGGAAAGCCTGGCTTCAACAGGTGTCCATGAATGTACATCTGCAGGCCTGCTTTGGGAGCCAGTATGGATGGATCCATATTGAGTGGAAAGCCTGGCTTCAACAGGGTCTGTGAATGTACATCTGCAGGCCTGCTATGGGAGCCAGTATGGATGGATCCATATTGAGTGGAAAGCCTGGCTTCAACAGGGGTCCGTGAGTGTACATCTGCAGGCCTGCTATGGGAGCCAGTATGGATGGATCCATATTGAGTGGAAAGCCTGGCTTCAACAGTGGTCCATGAATGTATATCTGCAGGCCTGCTTTGGGAGCCAGTATGGATGGATCCATATTGAGTGGAAAGCCTGGCTTCAACAGGGGTCTGTGAGTGTACATCTGCAGGTCTGCTTTGGGAGCCAGTATGGATGGATCCATATTGAGTGAAAAGCCTGGCTTCAAAAGGGGTCCTTGAGTGTACATCTGCAGGCCTGCTTTGGGAGCCAGTATGGATGGATCCATATTGAGTGGAACGCCTGGCTTCAACAGGGGTCCCTGAATGTACATCTGCAGGCCTGCTTTGTGAGCCAGTATGGATGGATCCATATTGAGTGGAAAGCCTGGCTTCAACAGGGGTCCGTGAATGTACATCTGCACGCCTGCTTTGGGAGCCAGTATGGATGGATCCATATTGAGTGGAAAGCCTGGCTTCAACAGGGGTCCGTGAATGTACATCTGCAGGCCTGGCTTTGGGAGCCAGTATGGATGGATCCATATTGAGTGGAAAACTTGGCTTTAACAGGGGTCGGTGAATGTACATCTGCAGGCCTGCTTTGGGAGCCAGTGTGGGAGGATCCATATTGAGTGGAGAGCCTGGCTTCAACAGGGGTCCCTGAATGTACATCTGCAGGCCTGCTTTGTGAGCCAGTATGGGTGGATCCATATTGAGAGGAGAGCCTGGCTTCAACTGGGGTCCGTGAATGTACATCTGCAGGCCTGCTTTGTGAGCCAGTATGGATGGATCCATATTGAGTGGCAAGCCTGGCTTCAACAGGGGTCCGTGAGTATACATCTGCAGGAATGCTTTTGGAGCCAGTATGGATGGATCCATATTGAGTGGAGAGCCTGGCTTCAACAGGGTCTCTGAATGTACATCTGCAGGCCTGCTTTGGGAGCCAGTATGGATGGATCCATATTGAGTGGAAAGCCTGGCTTCAACAGGGGACCCTGAATGAACATCTGCAGGCCTGCTTTTTGAGCCAGTATCGGTGGATCCATATTGAGTGGAAAGCCTGGCTTCAACAGGGGTCCCTAAATGTACATCTGCAGGCCTGCTTTGGGAGCCACTATGGATGGATCCATATTGAGTGGAAAGCCTGGCTTCAACAGGGGTCTGTGAATGTACATCTGCAGGCCTGGCTTTGGGAGCCAGTATGGATGGATCCATATTGAGTGGAAAGCCTGGCTTCAACAGGGGTCCGTGAATGTACATCTGCAGGCCTGCTGTGGGAGCCAGTATGGGTGGATCCATATTGAGTGGAGAGCCTGGCTTCATCAGGGGTCCCTGAATGTACATCTGCAGGCCTGCTTTGTGAGCCAGTATGGGTGGATCCATATTGAGTGGAGAGCATGGCTTCAACCGGGGTCAGTGAATGTACATCTGCAGGCCTGCTTTGTGAGCCAGTATGGATGGATCCATATTGAGTGGAGAGCCTGGCTTCAACAGGGGTCCGTGAATGTACATCTGCAGGCCTGCTTTGGGAGCCAGTATGGATGGATCCATATTGAGTGGAAAGCCTGGCTTCAACAGGGGTCCCTGAATGTACATCTGCAGGCCTGCTTTGTGAGCCAGTATGGATGGATCCATATTGAGTGGGAAGCCTGGCTTCAACAGGGGTCCGTGAATGTACATCTGCAGGCCTGCTTTGGGAGCCAGTATGGATAGATCCATATTGAGTGGAAAGCCTGGCTTCAACAGGGGTCCGTGAATGTACATCTGCAGGCCTGGCTTTGGGAGCCAGTATGGATGGATCCATATTGAGTGGAAAGCCTGGCTTCCACAGGGGTCCGTGAATGTACATCTGCAGGCCTGCTTTGGGAGCCAGTATGGGTGGATCCATATTGAGTGGAGAGCCTGGCTTCATCAGGGGTCCCTGAATGTACATCTGCAGGCCTGCTTTGTGAGCCAGTATGGGTGGATCCATATTGAGTGGAGAGCCTGGCTTCAACCGGGGTCCGTGAATGTACATCTGCAGGCCTGCTTTGTGAGCCAGTATGGATGGATCCATATTGAGTGGAGAGCCTGGCTTCAACAGGGGTCCGTGAATGTACATCTGCAGGCCTGCTTTGGGAGCCAGTATGGATGGATCCATATTGAGTGGAGAGCCTGGCTTCAACAGGGGTCCGTGAATGTACACCTGCAGGCCTGCTTTGGGAGCCAGTATGGGTGGATCCATAACGAGTGGAAAGCCTGGCTTCAACTAGGGTCCGTGAGTGTACATCTGCAGGCCTGCTTTGGGAGCCAGTATGGATGGATCCATATTGAGTGGAATGCCTGGCTTCAACAGGGGTCCGTGAGTGTACATCTGCAGGCCTGCTTTAGGAGCCAGTATGGATGGATCCATATTGAGTGGAAAGCCTGGCTTCAACAGTGGTCTGTGAGTGTACATCTGCAGGCCTGCTTTGGGAGCCAGTATGGATGGATCCATATTGAGTGGAAAGCCTGGCTTCAACAGGAGTCTGTGAATGTACATCTGCAGGCCTGCTTTGGGAGACAGTATGGATGGATCCATATTGAGTGGAAAGCCTGGCTTCAACAGGGGTCTGTGAATGTACATCTGCAGGACTGCTTTGGGAGCCAGAATGGGTGGATACATATTGAGTGGGAAGCCTGGCTTCAACAGGGGTCCCTGAATGTACATCTGCAGGACTGCTTTGTGAGCCAGTATGGATGGATCCATATTGAGTGGAAAGCCTGGCTTCAACAGGGGTCCGTGAATGTACATCTGCAGGCCTGGCTTTGGGAGCCAGGATGGATGGATCCATATTGAGTGGAAAACCTGGCTTCAACAGGGGTCCGTGAATGTACATCTGCAGGCCTGCTTTAGGAGCAAGTATGGATGGATCCATATTGAGTGGAAAGCCTGGCTTCAACAGGGGTCTGTGAGTGTACATCTGCAGGCCTGTTTTGGGAGCCAGTATGGATGGATCCATATTGAGTGGAAAGCCTGGCTTCAACAGGGGTCTGTGAATGTACATCTGCAGGCCTGCTTTGGGAGCCAGTATGGATGGATCCATATTGAGTGGAAAGCCTGGCTTCAACAGGGGTCTGTGAATGTACATCTGCAGGCCTGCTTTGGGAGCCAGAATGGATGGATCCATATTGAGTGGAAAGCCTGGCTTCAACAGGGGTCCCTGAATGTACATCTGCAGGCCTGCTTTGTGAGCCAGTATGGATGGATCCATATTATGTGGAAAGCCTGGCTTCAACAGGGGTCCGTGAATGTACATCTGCAGGCTTGCTTTGGGAGCAAGTATGGATGGATCCATATTGAGTGGAATGCCTGGCTTCAACAGGGGTCCGTGAGTGTACATCTGCAGGCCTGCTTTGGGAGCCAGTATGGATGGATCCATATTGAGTTGAAAGCCTGGCTTCAACAGGGGTCAATGAGTGTACATCTGCAGGCCTGCTATGGGAGCCAGAATGGATGGATCCATATTGAGTGGAAAGCCTGGCTTCAATAGGCGTCCATGAATGTACATCTGCAGGCCTGCTTTGGGAGCCAGTATCGGTGGATCCATATTGAGTGGAAAGCCTGGCTTCAACAGGCGTCCCTGAATGTACATCTGCAGGCCTGCTTTGTGAGCCAGTATGGATGGATCCATATTCAGTGGAAAGCCTGGCTTCAACAGGGGTCCGTGAATGTACATCTGCAGGCCTGCTTTGGGAGCCAGTATGGATGGATCCATATTGAGTGGAAAGCCTGGCTTCAACAGGGGTCTGTGAATGTACATCTGCAGGCCTGGCTTTGGGAGTCAGTATGGATGGATCCATAATGAGTGGAAAGCCTTGCTTCAACAGGGGTCCGTGAATGTACATCTGCATGCCTGCTTTGGGAGCCAGTATGGGTGGATCCATATTTAGTGGAGAGCCTGGCTTCAACCGGGGTCCGTGAATGTACATTTGCAGGCCTGCTTTGTGAGCCAGTATGGATGGATCCATATTGAGTGGAGAGCCTGGCTTCAACAGGGGTCCGTGAATGTACATCTGCACGCCTGCTTTGTGACCCAGTATGGATGGATCCATATTGAGTGGAGAGCCTGGCTTCGACAGGGGTCCGTGAATGTACACCTGCAGGCCTGCTTTGGGAGCCAGTATGGGTGGATCCAAAACGAGTGGAAAGCCTGGCTTCAACTGGGGTCCGTGAGTGTACATCTGCAGGCCTGCTTTGGGAGCCAGTATGGATGGATCCATATTGAGTGGAATGCCTGGCTTCAACAGGGGTCCGTGAGTGTACATCTGCAGGCCTGCTTTAGGAGCCAGTATGGATGGATCCATATTGAGTGGAAAGCCTGGCTTCAACAGGGGTCTGTGAGTGTACATCTGCAGGCCTGCTTTGGGAGCCAGTATGGATGGATCCATATTGAGTGGAAAGCCTGGCTTCAACAGGGGTCTGTGAATGTACATCTGCAGGCCTGCTTTGGGAGCCAGAATGAATGGATCCATATTGAGTGGAAAGCCTCGCTTCAACAGGGGTCCCTGAATGTACATCTGCAGGCCTGCTTTGTGAGCCAGTATGGATGGATCCATATTGAGTGGAAAGCCTGGCTTCAACAGGGGTCCGTGAATGTACATCTGCAGGCCTGGCTTTGGGAGCCAGTATGGATGGATCCATATTGAGTGGAAAACCTGGCTTCAACAGGGGTCGGTGAATGTACATCTGCAGGCCTGCTTTAGGAGCCAGTATGGATGGATCCATATTGAGTAGAAAGCCTGGCTTCAACAGGGGTCTGTGAGTGTACATCTGCACGCCTGCTTTGGGAGCCAGAATGGATGGATCTATATTGAGTTGAAAGCCTGGCTTCACCAGGGGCCTGTGAGTGTACATCTGCAGGCCTGCTTTGGGAGCCAGAATGGATGAATCCATATTGAGTGGAAAGCCTGGCTTCAACAGGTGTCCCTGAATTTACATCTGCAGGCCTGCTTTGTGAGCCAGTATGGATGGATCCATATTGAGTGGAAAGCCTGGCTTCAACAGGGGTCCGTGAATGTACATCTGCAGGCCTGCTTTGGGAGCCAGTATGGATGGATCCATATTGAGTGGAATGCCTGGCTTCAACAGGGGTCCGTGAGTGTACATCTGCAGGCCTGCTTTAGGAGCCAGTATGGATGGATCCATATTGAGTGGAAAGCCTGGCTTCAACAGGGGTCTGTGAGTGTACATCTGCAGGCCTGCTTTGGGAGCCAGTATGGATGGATCCATATTGAGTGGAATGCCTGGCTTCAACAGGGGTCCGTGAGTGTACATCTGCAGGCCTGCTTTAGGAGCCAGTATGGATGGATCCATATTGAGTGGAAAGCCTGGCTTCAACAGTGGTCTGTGAGTGTACATCTGCAGGCCTGCTTTGGGAGCCAGTATGGATGGATCCATATTGAGTGCAAAGCCTGGCTTCAACAGGGGTCTGTGAATGTACATCTGCAGGCCTACTTTGGGAGACAGTTCGGATGGATCCATATTGAGTGGAAAGCCTGGCTTCAACAGGGGTCTGTGAATGTACATCTGCAGGACTGCTTTGGGAGCCAGAATGGATGGATCCATATTGAGTGGGAAGCCTGGCTTCAACAGGGGTCCCTGAATGTACATCTGCAGGACTGCTTTGTGAGCCAGTATGGATGGATCCATATTTAGTGGAAAGCCTGGCTTCAACAGGGGTCCGTGAAAGTACATCTGCAGGCCTGGCTTTGGGAGCCAGGATGGATGGATCCATAGTGAGTGGAAAACCTGGCTTCAACAGGGGTCGGTGAATGTACATCTGCAGGCCTGCTTTAGGAGCCAGTATGGATGGATCCATATTGAGTGGAAAGCCTGGCTTCAACAAGGGTCTGTGAGTGTACATCTGCAGGCCTGCTTTGGGAGCCAGTATGGATGGATCCATATTGAGTGGAAAGCCTGGCTTCAACAGGGGTCTGTGAATGTACATCTGCAGGCCTGCTTTGGGAGCCAGTATGGATGGATCCATATTGAGTGGAAAGCCTGGCTTCAACAGGGGTCTGTGAATGTACATCTGCAGGCTTGCTTTGGGAGCCAGAATGGATGGATCCATATTGAGTGGAAAGCCTGGCTTCAACAGGGGTCCCTGAATGTACATCTGCAGGCCTGCTTTGTGAGCCAGTATGGATGGATCCATATTATGTGGAAAGCCTGGCTTCAACAGGGGTCCGTGAATGTACATCTGCAGGCCTGCTTTGGGAGCAAGTATGGATGGATCCATATTGAGTGGAATGCCTGGCTTCAACAGGGGTCCGTGAGTGTACATCTGCAGGCCTGCTTTGGGAGCCAGTATGGATGGACCCATATTGAGTGGAAAGCCTGGCTTCAACAGGGGTCCATGAGTGTACATCTGCAGGCCTGCTATGGGAGCCAGTATGGATGGATCCATATTGAGTGGAAAGCCTGGCTTCAGCAGGGTCTCTGAATGTACATCTGCAGGCCTGCTTTGGGAGCCAGTATGGATGGATCCATATTGAGGGGAAAGCCTGGCTTCAAAAGGGGTCCCTGAATGTACATCTGCAGGCCTGCTTTGGGAGCCAGTATGGATTGATCCATATTGAGTGGAAAGCCTGGCTTCAACAGGGGTCTGTGAATGTACATCTGCAGGCCTGCTTTGGGAGCCAGTATGGATTGATCCATATTGAGTGGAAAGCCTGGCTTCAACAAGGGTCCGTGAATGTACATCTGCAGGCCTGCTTTGGGAGCCAGTATGGATGGATCCATATTGAGTGGAAAGCCTGGCTTCAACAGGGGTCTGTGAATGTACATCTGCAGGCCTGCTTTGAAAGCCAGTATGGATGGATCCATATTGAGTGGAAAGCCTGGCTTCAACAGGGGTCCATGAGTGTACATCTGCAGGCCTGCTATGGGAGCCAGTATGGATGGATCCATATTGAGTGGAAAGCCTGGCTTCAACAGTGGTCCGTGAATGTATATCTGCAGGCCTGCTTTGGGAGCCAGTATGGATGGATCCATATTGAGTGGAAAGCCTGGCTTCAACAGGGGTCTGTGAGTGTACATCTGCAGGCCTGCTTTGGGAGCCAGTATGGATGGATCCATATTGAGTGAAAAGCCTGGCTTCAAAAGGGGTCCGTGAGTGTACATCTGCAGGCCTGCTTTGGGAGTCAGTATGGATTGATCCATATTGAGTGGAAAGCCTGGCTTCAACAGGGGTCCCTGAATGTACATCTGCAGGCCTGCTTTGTGAGCCAGTATGGATGGATCCATATTGAGTGGAAAGCCTGGCTTCAACAGGGGTCCGTGAATGTACATCTGCACGCCTGCTTTGGGAGCCAGTATGGATAGATCCATATTGAGTGGAAAGCCTGGCTTCAACAGGGGTCGGTGAATGTACATCTGCAGGCCTGCTTTGGGAGCCAGTGTGGGAGGATCCATATTGAGTGGAGAGCCTGGCTTCAACAGGGGTCCCTGAATGTACATCTGCAGGCCTGCTTTGTGAGCCAGTATGGGTGGATCCATATTGAGTGGAGAGCCTGGCTTCAACTGGGGTCCGTGAATGTACATCTGCAGGCCTGCTTTGTGAGCCAGTATGGATAGATCCATATTGAGTGGAAAGCCTGGCTTCAACAGGAGTCCGTGAGTATACATCTGCAGGCCTGCTTTGGGAGCCAGTATGGATGGATCCATATTGCGTGGAGAGCCTGGCTTCAACAGGGTCTCTGAATGTACATCTGCAGGCCTGCTTTGGGAGCCAGTATGGATGGATCCATATTGAGTGGAAAGCCTGGCTTCAAAAGGGGTCCCTGAATGTACACATGCAGGCCTGCTTTTTGAGCCAGTATCGGTGGATCCATCTTGAGTGGAAAGCCTGGCTTCAACAGGGGTCCCTGAATGTGCATCTGCAGGCCTGCTTTGTGAGCCAGTATGGATGGATCCATATTAAGTGGAAAGCCTGGCTTCAACAGGGGTCCGTGAATGTACATCTGCAGGCCTGCTTTGGGAGCCAGTATGGATAGATCCATATTGAGTGGAAAGCCTGGCTTCAACAGGGGTCCGTGAATGTACATCTGCAGGCCTGGCTTTGGGAGCCAGAATGGATGGATCCATATTGAGTGGAAAGCCTGGCTTCCACAGGGGTCCGTGAATGTACATCTGCAGGCCTGCTTTGGGAGCTAGTATGGGTGGATCCATATTGAGTGGAGAGCCTGGCTTCATCAGGGGTCCCTGAATGTACATCTGCAGGCCTGCTTTGTGAGCCAGTATGGGTGGATCCATATTGAGTGGAGAGCCTGGCTTCAACCGGGGTCCGTGAATGTACATCTGCAGGCCTGCTTTGTGAGCCAGTATGGATGGATCCATATTGAGTGGAGAGCCTGGCTTCAACAGGGGTCCGTGAATGTACATCTGCAGGCCTGCTTTGGGAGCCAGTATGGATGGATCCATATTGAGTGGAGAGCCTGGCTTCAACAGGGGTCCGTGAATGTACACCTGCAGGCCTGCTTTGGGAGCCAGTATGGGTGGATCCATAACGAGTGGAAAGCCTGGCTTCAACTAGGGTCCGTGAGTGTACATCTGCAGGCCTGCTTTGGGAGCCAGTATTCATGGAGCCATATTGAGTGGAATGCCTGGCTTCAACAGGGGTCCGTGAGTGTACATCTGCAGGCCTGCTTTAGGAGCCAGTATGGATGGATCCATATTGAGTGGAAAGCCTGGCTTCAACAGTGGTCTGTGAGTGTAGATCTGCAGGCCTGCTTTGGGAGACAGTATGGATGGATCCATATTGAGTGGAAAGCCTGGCTTCAACAGGGGTCTGTGAATGTACATCTGCAGGACTGCTTTGGGAGCCAGAATGGGTGGATCCATATTGAGTGGGAAGCATGGCTTCAACAGGGGTCCCTGAATGTACATCTGCAGGACTGCTTTGTGAGCCAGTATGGATGGATCCATATTGAGTGGAAAGCCTGGCTTCAACAGGGGTCCGTGAATGTACATCTGCAGGCCTGGCTTTGGGAGCCAGGATGGATGGATCCATATTGAGTGGAAAACCTGGCTTCAACAGGGGTCGGTGAATGTACATCTGCAGGCCTGCTTTAGGAGCCAGTATGGATGGATCCATATTGAGTGGAAAGCCTGGCTTCAACAAGGGTCTGTGAGTGTACATCTGCAGGCCTGCTTTGGGAGCCAGTATGGATGGATCCATATTGAGTGGAAAGCCTGGCTTCAACAGGGGTCTGTGAATGTACATCTGCAGGCCTGCTTTGGGAGCCAGTATGGATGGATCCATATTGAGTGGAAAGCCTGGCTTCAACAGGGGTCTGTGAATGTACATCTGCAGGCCTGCTTTGGGAGCCAGAATGTATGGATCCATATTGAGTGGAAAGCCTGGCTTCAACAGGGGTCTCTGAATGTACATCTGCAGGCCTGCTTTGTGAGCCAGTATGGATGGATCCATATTATGTGGAAAGCCTGGCTTCAACAGGGGTCCGTGAATGTACATCTGCAGGACTGCTTTGGGAGCAAGTATGGATGGATCCATATTGAGTGGAATGCCTGGCTTCAACAGGGGTCCGTGAGTGTACATCTGCAGGCCTGCTTTGGGAGCCAGTATGGATGGATCCATATTGAGTGGAAAGCCTGGCTTCAACAGGGGTCCATGAGTGTACATCTGCAGGCCTGCTATGGGAGCCAGTATGGATGGATCCATATTGAGTGGAAAGCCTGGCTTCAATAGGGGTCCATGAATGTACACCTGCAGGCCTGCTTTGGGAGCCAGTATCGGTGGATCCATATTGAGTGGAAAGCCTGGCTTCAACAGGCGTCCCTGAATGTACATCTGCAGGCCTGCTTTGTGAGCCAGTATGGATGGATCCATATTGAGTGGAAAGCCTGGCTTCAACAGGGGTCCGTGAATGTACATCTGCAGGCCTGCTTTGGGAGCCAGTATGGATGGATCCATATTGAGTGGAAAGCCTGGCTTCAACAGGGGTCCGTGAATGTACATCTGCAGGCCTGCTTTGTGAGCCAGTATGGATGGATCCATATTGAGTGGAGAGCCTGGCTTCAACAGGGGTCCGTGAATGTACATCTGCAGGCCTGCTATGGGAGCCAGTATGGATGGATCCATATTGAGTGGAAAGCCTGGCTTCAATAGGGGTCCATGAATGTACACCTGCAGGCCTGCTTTGGGAGCCAGTATCGGTGGATCCATATTGAGTGGAAAGCCTGGCTTCAACAGGCGTCCCTGAATGTACATCTGCAGGCCTGCTTTGTGAGCCAGTATGGATGGATCCATATTGAGTGGAAAGCCTGGCTTCAACAGGGGTCCGTGAATGTACATCTGCAGGCCTGCTTTGGGAGCCAGTATGGATGGATCCATATTGAGTGGAAAGCCTGGCTTCAACAGGGGTCCGTGAATGTACATCTGCAGGCCTGCTTTCTGAGCCAGTATGGATGGATCCATATTGAGTGGAGAGCCTGGCTTCAACAGGGGTCCGTGAATGTACATCTGCAGGCCTGCTTTGTGACCCAGTATGGATGGATCCATATTGAGTGGAAAGCCTGGCTTCAACAGGGGTCCATGAGTGTACATCTGCAGGCCTGCTATGGGAGCCAGTATGGATGGATCCATATTGAGTGGAAAGCCTGGCTTCAATAGGGGTCCATGAATGTACACCTGCAGGCCTGCTTTGGGAGCCAGTATCGGTGGATCCATATTGAGTGGAAAGCCTGGCTTCAACAGGCGTCCCTGAATGTACATCTGCAGGCCTGCTTTGTGAGCCAGTATGGATGGATCCATATTGAGTGGAAAGCCTGGCTTCAACAGGGGTCCGTGAATGTACATCTGCAGGCCTGCTTTGGGAGCCAGTATGGATGGATCCATATTGAGTGGAAAGCCTGGCTTCAACAGGGGTCCGTGAATGTACATCTGCAGGCCTGCTTTGTGAGCCAGTATGGATGGATACATATTGAGTGGAGAGCCTGGCTTCAACAGGGGTCCGTGAATGTACATCTGCAGGCCTGCTATGGGAGCCAGTATGGATGGATCCATATTGAGTGGAAAGCCTGGCTTCAATAGGGGTCCATGAATGTACACCTGCAGGCCTGCTTTGGGAGCCAGTATCGGTGGATCCATATTGAGTGGAAAGCCTGGCTTCAACAGGCGTCCCTGAATGTACATCTGCAGGCCTGCTTTGTGAGCCAGTATGGATGGATCCATATTGAGTGGAAAGCCTGGCTTCAACAGGGGTCCGTGAATGTACATCTGCAGGCCTGCTTTGGGAGCCAGTATGGATGGATCCATATTGAGTGGAAAGCCTGGCTTCAACAGGGGTCCGTGAATGTACATCTGCAGGCCTGCTTTCTGAGCCAGTATGGATGGATCCATATTGAGTGGAGAGCCTGGCTTCAACAGGGGTCCATGAATGTACATCTGCAGGCCTGCTTTGGGAGCCAGTATCGGTGGATCCATATTGAGTGGAAAGCCTGGCTTCAACAGGCGTCCCTGAATGTACATCTGCAGGCCTGCTTTGTGAGCCAGTATGGATGGATCCATATTCAGTGGAAAGCCTGGCTTCAACAGGGGTCCGTGAATGTACATCTGCAGGCCTGCTTTGGGAGCCAGTATGGATGGATCCATATTGAGTGGAAAGCCTGGCTTCAACAGGGGTCTGTGAATGTACATCTGCAGGCCTGGCTTTGGGAGTCAGTATGGATGGATCCATAATGAGTGGAAAGCCTTGCTTCAACAGGGGTCCGTGAATGTACATCTGCATGCCTGCTTTGGGAGCCAGTATGGGTGGATCCATATTTAGTGGAGAGCCTGGCTTCAACCGGGGTCCGTGAATGTACATCTGCAGGCCTGCTTTGTGAGCCAGTATGGATGGATCCATATTGAGTGGAGAGCCTGGCTTCAACAGGGGTCCGTGAATGTACATCTGCAGGCCTGCTTTGTGACCCAGTATGGATGGATCCATATTGAGTGGAGAGCCTGGCTTCGACAGGGGTCCGTGAATGTACACCTGCAGGCCTGCTTTGGGAGCCAGTATGGGTGGATCCAAAACGAGTGGAAAGCCTGGCTTCAACTGGGGTCCGTGAGTGTACATCTGCAGGCCTGCTTTGGGAGCCAGTATGGATGGATCCATATTGAGTGGAATGCCTGGCTTCAACAGGGGTCCGTGAGTGTACATCTGCAGGCCTGCTTTAGGAGCCAGTATGGATGGATCCATATTGAGTGGAAAGCCTGGCTTCAACAGGGGTCTGTGAGTGTACATCTGCAGGCCTGCTTTGGGAGCCAGTATGGATGGATCCATATTGAGTGGAAAGCCTGGCTTCAACAGGGGTCTGTGAATGTACATCTGCAGGCCTGCTTTGGGAGCCAGAATGGATGGATCCATATTGAGTGGAAAGCCTCGCTTCAACAGGGGTCCCTGAATGTACATCTGCAGGCCTGCTTTGTGAGCCAGTATGGATGGATCCATATTGAGTGGAAAGCCTGGCTTCAACAGGGGTCCGTGAATGTACATCTGCAGGCCTGGCTTTGGGAGCCAGTATGGATGGATCCATATTGAGTGGAAAACCTGGCTTCAACAGGGGTCGGTGAATGTACATCTGCAGGCCTGCTTTAGGAGCCAGTATGGATGGATCCATATTGAGTAGAAAGCCTGGCTTCAACAGGGGTCTGTGAGTGTACATCTGCACGCCTGCTTTGGGAGCCAGAATGGATGGATCCATATTGAGTTGAAAGCCTGGCTTCACCAGGGGCCTGTGAGTGTACATCTGCAGGCCTGCTTTGGGAGCCAGAATGGATGGATCCATATTGAGTGGAAAGCCTGGCTTCAACAGGTGTCCCTGAATTTACATCTGCAGGCCTGCTTTGTGAGCCAGTATGGATGGATCCATATTGAGTGGAAAGCCTGGCTTCAACAGGGGTCCGTGAATGTACATCTGCAGGCCTGCTTTGGGAGCCAGTATGGATGGATCCATATTGAGTGGAATGCCTGGCTTCAACAGGGGTCCGTGAGTGTACATCTGCAGGCCTGCTTTAGGAGCCAGTATGGATGGATCCATATTGAGTGGAAAGCCTGGCTTCAACAGGGGTCTGTGAGTGTACATCTGCAGGCCTGCTTTGGGAGCCAGTATGGATGGATCCATATTGAGTGGAATGCCTGGCTTCAACAGGGGTCCGTGAGTGTACATCTGCAGGCCTGCTTTAGGAGCCAGTATGGATGGATCCATATTGAGTGGAAAGCCTGGCTTCAACAGTGGTCTGTGAGTGTACATCTGCAGGCCTGCTTTGGGAGCCAGTATGGATGGATCCATATTGAGTGGAAAGCCTGGCTTCAACAGGGGTCTGTGAATGTACATCTGCAGGCCTACTTTGGGAGACAGTTCGGATGGATCCATATTGAGTGGAAAGCCTGGCTTCAACAGGGGTCTGTGAATGTACATCTGCAGGACTGCTTTGGGAGCCAGAATGGATGGATCCATATTGAGTGGGAAGCCTGGCTTCAACAGGGGTCCCTGAATGTACATCTGCAGGACTGCTTTGTGAGCCAGTATGGATGGATCCATATTTAGTGGAAAGCCTGGCTTCAACAGGGGTCCGTGAATGTACATCTGCAGGCCTGGCTTTGGGAGCCAGGATGGATGGATCCATAGTGAGTGGAAAACCTGGCTTCAACAGGGGTCGGTGAATGTACATCTGCAGGCCTGCTTTAGGAGCCAGTATGGATGGATCCATATTGAGTGGAAAGCCTGGCTTCAACAAGGGTCTGTGAGTGTACATCTGCAGGCCTGCTTTGGGAGCCAGTATGGATGGATCCATATTGAGTGGAAAGCCTGGCTTCAACAGGGGTCTGTGAATGTACATCTGCAGGCCTGCTTTGGGAGCCAGTATGGATGGATCCATATTGAGTGGAAAGCCTGGCTTCAACAGGGGTCTGTGAATGTACATCTGCAGGCTTGCTTTGGGAGCCAGAATGGATGGATCCATATTGAGTGGAAAGCCTGGCTTCAACAGGGGTCCCTGAATGTACATCTGCAGGCCTGCTTTGTGAGCCAGTATGGATGGATCCATATTATGTGGAAAGCCTGGCTTCAACAGGGGTCCATGAGTGTACATCTGCAGGCCTGCTATGGGAGCCAGTATGGATGGATCCATATTGAGTGGAAAGCCTGGCTTCAGCAGGGTCTCTGAATGTACATCTGCAGGCCTGCTTTGGGAGCCAGTATGGATGGATCCATATTGAGGGGAAAGCCTGGCTTCAAAAGGGGTCCCTGAATGTACATCTGCAGGCCTGCTTTGGGAGCCAGTATGGATTGATCCATATTGAGTGGAAAGCCTGGCTTCAACAGGGGTCTGTGAATGTACATCTGCAGGCCTGCTTTGGGAGCCAGTATGGATTGATCCATATTGAGTGGAAAGCCTGGCTTCAACAGGGGTCCGTGAATGTACATCTGCAGGCCTGCTTTGGGAGCCAGTATGGATGGATCCATATTGAGTGGAAAGCCTGGCTTCAACAGGGGTCTGTGAATGTACATCTGCAGGCCTGCTTTGAAAGCCAGTATGGATGGATCCATATTGAGTGGAAAGCCTGGCTTCAACAGGGGTCCATGAGTGTACATCTGCAGGCCTGCTATGGGAGCCAGTATGGATGGATCCATATTGAGTGGAAAGCCTGGCTTCAACAGTGGTCCGTGAATGTATATCTGCAGGCCTGCTTTGGGAGCCAGTATGGATGGATCCATATTGAGTGGAAAGCCTGGCTTCAACAGGGGTCTGTGAGTGTACATCTGCAGGCCTGCTTTGGGAGCCAGTATGGATGGATCCATATTGAGTGAAAAGCCTGGCTTCAAAAGGGGTCCGTGAGTGTACATCTGCAGGCCTGCTTTGGGAGTCAGTATGGATTGATCCATATTGAGTGGAAAGCCTGGCTTCAACAGGGGTCCCTGAATGTACATCTGCAGGCCTGCTTTTTGAGCCAGTATGGATGGATCCATATTGAGTGGAAAGCCTGGCTTCAACAGGGGTCCGTGAATGTACATCTGCACGCCTGCTTTGGGAGCCAGTATGGATAGATCCATATTGAGTGGAAAGCCTGGCTTCAACAGGGGTCGGTGAATGTACATCTGCAGGCCTGCTTTGGGAGCCAGTGTGGGAGGATCCATATTGAGTGGAGAGCCTGGCTTCAACAGGGGTCCCTGAATGTACATCTGCAGGCCTGCTTTGTGAGCCAGTATGGGTGGATCCATATTGAGTGGAGAGCCTGGCTTCAACTGGGGTCCGTGAATGTACATCTGCAGGCCTGCTTTGTGAGCCAGTATGGGTGGATCCATATTGAGTGGAGAGCCTGGCTTCAACAGGGGTCCCTGAATGTACATCTGCAGGCCTGCTTTGTGAGCCAGTATGGATGGATCCATATTGCGTGGAGAGCCTGGCTTCAACAGGGTCTCTGAATGTACATCTGCAGGCCTGCTTTGGGAGCCAGTATGGATGGATCCATATTGAGTGGAAAGCCTGGCTTCAAAAGGGGTCCCTGAATGTACACATGCAGGCCTGCTTTTTGAGCCAGTATCGGTGGATCCATCTTGAGTGGAAAGCCTGTCTTCAACAGGGGTCCCTGAATGTGCATCTGCAGGCCTGCTTTGTGAGCCAGTATGGATGGATCCATATTAAGTGGAAAGCCTGGCTTCAACAGGGGTCCGTGAATGTACATCTGCAGGCCTGCTTTGGGAGCCAGTATGGATAGATCCATATTGAGTAGAAAGCCTGGCTTCAACAGGGGTCCGTGAATGTACATCTGCAGGCCTGGCTTTGGGAGCCAGAATGGATGGATCCATATTGAGTGGAAAGCCTGGCTTCCACAGGGGTCCGTGAATGTACATCTGCAGGCCTGCTTTGGGAGCTAGTATGGGTGGATCCATATTGAGTGGAGAGCCTGGCTTCATCAGGGGTCCCTGAATGTACATCTGCAGGCCTGCTTTGTGAGCCAGTATGGGTGGATCCATATTGAGTGGAGAGCCTGGCTTCAACCGGGGTCCGTGAATGTACATCTGCAGGCCTGCTTTGTGAGCCAGTATGGATGGATCCATATTGAGTGGAGAGCCTGGCTTCAACAGGGGTCCGTGAATGTACATCTGCAGGCCTGCTTTGGGAGCCAGTATGGATGGATCCATATTGAGTGGAGAGCCTGGCTTCAACAGGGGTCCGTGAATGTACACCTGCAGGCCTGCTTTGGGAGCCAGTATGGGTGGATCCATAACGAGTGGAAAGCCTGGCTTCAACTAGGGTCCGTGAGTGTACATCTGCAGGCCTGCTTTGGGAGCCAGTATTCATGGAGCCATATTGAGTGGAATGCCTGGCTTCAACAGGGGTCCGTGAGTGTACATCTGCAGGCCTGCTTTAGGAGCCAGTATGGATGGATCCATATTGAGTGGAAAGCCTGGCTTCAACAGTGGTCTGTGAGTGTAGATCTGCAGGCCTGCTTTGGGAGCCAGTATGGATGGATCCATATTGAGTGGAAAGCCTGGCTTCAACAGGGGTCTGTGAATGTACATCTGCAGGCCTGCTTTGGGAGACAGTATGGATGGATCCATATTGAGTGGAAAGCCTGGCTTCAACAGGGGTCTGTGAATGTACATCTGCAGGACTGCTTTGGGAGCCAAAATGGGTGGATCCATATTGAGTGGGAAGCATGGCTTCAACAGGGGTCCCTGAATGTACATCTGCAGGACTGCTTTGTGAGCCAGTATGGATGGATCCATATTGAGTGGAAAGCCTGGCTTCAACAGGGGTCCGTGAATGTACATCTGCAGGCCTGGCTTTGGGAGCCAGGATGGATGGATCCATATTGAGTGGAAAACCTGGCTTCAACAGGGGTCGGTCAATGTACATCTGCAGGCCTGCTTTAGGAGCCAGTATGGATGGATCCATATTGAGTGGAAAGCCTGGCTTCAACAAGGGTCTGTGAGTGTACATCTGCAGGCCTGCTTTGGGAGCCAGTATGGATGGATCCATATTGAGTGGAAAGCCTGGCTTCAACAGGGGTCTGTGAATGTACATCTGCAGCCCTGCTTTGGGAGCCAGTATGGATGGATCCATATTGAGTGGAAAGCCTGGCTTCAACAGGGGTCTGTGAATGTACATCTGCAGGCCTGCTTTGGGAGCCAGAATGTATGGATCCATATTGAGTGGAAAGCCTGGCTTCAACAGGGGTCTCTGAATGTACATCTGCAGGCCTGCTTTGTGAGCCAGTATGGATGGATCCATATTATGTGGAAAGCCTGGCTTCAACAGGGGTCCGTGAATGTACATCTGCAGGACTGCTTTGGGAGCAAGTATGGATGGATCCATATTGAGTGGAATGCCTGGCTTCAACAGGGGTCCGTGAGTGTACATCTGCAGGCCTGCTTTGGGAGCCAGTATGGATGGATCCATATTGAGTGGAAAGCCTGGCTTCAACAGGGGTCCATGAGTGTACATCTGCAGGCCTGCTATGGGAGCCAGTATGGATGGATCCATATTGAGTGGAAAGCCTGGCTTCAATAGGGGTCCATGAATGTACACCTGCAGGCCTGCTTTGGGAGCCAGTATCGGTGGATCCATATTGAGTGGAAAGCCTGGCTTCAACAGGCGTCCCTGAATGTACATCTGCAGGCCTGCTTTGTGAGCCAGTATGGATGGATCCATATTGAGTGGAAAGCCTGGCTTCAACAGGGGTCAGTGAATGTACATCTGCAGGCCTGCTTTGGGAGCCAGTATGGATGGATCCATATTGAGTGGAAAGCCTGGCTTCAACAGGGGTCCGTGAATGTACATCTGCAGGCCTGCTTTGTGAGCCAGTATGGATGGATCCATATTGAGTGGAGAGCCTGGCTTCAACAGGGGTCCGTGAATGTACATCTGCAGGCCTGCTATGGGAGCCAGTATGGATGGATCCATATTGAGTGGAAAGCCTGGCTTCAATAGGGGTCCATGAATGTACACCTGCAGGCCTGCTTTGGGAGCCAGTATCGGTGGATCCATATTGAGTGGAAAGCCTGGCTTCAAAAGGCGTCCCTGAATGTACATCTGCAGGCCTGCTTTGTGAGCCAGTATGGATGGATCCATATTGAGTGGAAAGCCTGGCTTCAACAGGGGTCCGTGAATGTACATCTGCAGGCCTGCTTTGGGAGCCAGTATGGATGGATCCATATTGAGAGGAAAGCCTGGCTTCAACAGGGGTCCGTGAATGTACATCTGCAGGCCTGCTTTCTGAGCCAGTATGGATGGATCCATATTGAGTGGAGAGCCTGGCTTCAACAGGGGTCCGTGAATGTACATCTGCAGGCCTGCTTTGTGACCCAGTATGGATGGATCCATATTAAGTGGAGAGCCTGGCTTCGACAGGGGTCCG
The DNA here is from genome assembly GCF_964204655.1 of Triturus cristatus. Lineage (NCBI taxonomy): Eukaryota > Metazoa > Chordata > Amphibia > Caudata > Salamandridae > Triturus > Triturus cristatus. The sequence goes on along the minus strand of NC_140579.1, from coordinate 394,180,540 downwards.
TGAATGTACACCTGCAGGCCTGCTTTGGGAGCCAGTATGGGTGGATCCATAACGAGTGGAAAGCCTGGCTTCAACTGGGGTCCGTGAGTGTACATCTGCAGGCCTGCTTTGGGAGCCAGTATGGATGGATCCATATTGAGTGGAATGCCTGGCTTCAACAGGGGTCCATGAGTTTACATCTGCAGGCCTGCTTTAGGAGCCAGTATGGATGGATCCATATTGAGTGGAAAGCCTGGCTTCAACAGGGGTCTGTGAGTGTACATCTGCAGGCCTGCTTTGGGAGCCAGTATGGATGGATCCATATTGAGTGGAAAGCCTGGCTTCAACAGGGGTCTGTGAATGTACATCTGCAGGCCTGCTTTGGGAGCCAGAATGGATGGATCCATATTGAGTGGAAAGCCTGGCTTCAACAGGGTCCCTGAATGTACATCTGCAGGCCTGCTTTGTGAGCCAGTATGGATGGATCCATATTGAGTGGAAAGCCTGGCTTCAACAGGGGTCCGTGAATGTACATCTTTAGGCCTGGCTTTGGGAGCCAGTATGGATGGATCCATATTGAGTGGAAAACCTGGCTTCAACAGGGGTCGGTGAATGTACATCTGCAGGCCTGCTTTAGGAGCCAGTATGGATGGATCCATATTGAGTGAAAAGCGTGGCTTCACCAGGGGTCTGTGAGTGTACATCTGCAGGCCTGCTTTGGGAGCCAGAATGGATGGATCCATATTGAGTGGAAAGCCTGGCTTCAACAGGTGTCCCTGAATTTACATCTGCAGGCCTGCTTTGTGAGCCAGTATGGATGGATCCATATTGAGTGGAAAGCCTGGCTTCAACAGGGGTCCGTGAATGTACATCTGCAGGCCTGCTTTGGGAGCCAGTATGGATGGATCCATATTGAGTGGAATGCCTGGCTTCAACAGGGGTCCGTGAGTGTACATCTGCAGGCCTGCTTTAGGAGCCAGTATGGATGGATCCATATTGAGTGGAAAGCCTGGCTTCAACAGGGGTCTGTGAGTGTACATCTGCAGGCCTGCTTTGTGAGCCAGTATGGATGGATCCATATTGAGTGGAAAGCCTGGCTTCAACAGGGGTCCGTGAATGTACATCTGCACGCCTGCTTTGGGAGCCAGTATGGATGGATCCATATTGAGTGGACAACCTGGCTTCAACAGGGGTCCGTGAATGTACATCTGCAGGCCTGGCTTTGGGAGCCAGTATGGATAGATCCATATTGAGTGGAAAACCTGGCTTCAACAGGGGTCGGTGAATGTACATCTGCAGGCCTGCTTTGGGAGCCAGTGTGGGTGGATCCATATTGAGTGGTAAGCCTGGCTTCAACAGGGGTCCGTGAATGTACATCTGCAGGCCTGCTTTGGGAGCCAGTATGGATGGATCCATATTGAGTGGAAAGCCTGGCTTCAACAGGGTCTGTGAATGTACATCTGCAGGCCTGCTATGGGAGCCAGTATGGATGGATCCATATTGAGTGGAAAGACTGGCTTCAACAGGGGTCCCTGAAGTACATCTGCAGGCCTGCTTTGTGAGCCAGTATGGATGGATCCATATTGAGTGGAAAGCCTGGCTTCAACAGGGGTCCGTGAATGTACATCTGCACGCCTGCTTTGGGAGCCAGTATGGATGGATCCATATTGAGTGGACAACCTGGCTTCAACAGGGGTCCGTGAATGTACATCTGCAGGCCTGGCTTTGGGAGCCAGTATGGATAGATCCATATTGAGTGGAAAACCTGGCTTCAACAGGGGTCGGTGAATGTACATCTGCAGGCCTGCTTTGGGAGCCAGTGTGGGTGGATCCATATTGAGTGGTAAGCCTGGCTTCAACAGGGGTCCGTGAATGTACATCTGCAGGCCTGCTTTGGGAGCCAGTATGGATGGATCCATATTGAGTGGAAAGCCTGGCTTCAACAGGGTCTGTGAATGTACATCTGCAGGCCTGCTATGGGAGCCAGTATGGATGGATCCATATTGAGTGGAAAGCCTGGCTTCAACAGGGGTCCGTGAATGTACATCTGCAGGCCTGCTTTGTGAGCCAGTATGGATGGATCCATATTGAGTGGAAAGCCTGGCTTCAACAGTGGTCCGTGAATGTGTATCTGCAGGCCTGCTTTGGGAGCCAGTATGGATGGATCCATATTGAGTGGAAAGCCTGGCTTCAACAGGGGTCTGTGAGTGTACATCTGCAGGTCTGCTTTGGGAGCCAGTATGGATGGATCCATATTGAGTGAAAAGCCTGGCTTCAAAAGGGGTCCGTGAGTGTACATCTGCAGGCCTTCTTTGGGAGCCAGTATGGATGGATCCATATTGAGTGGAAAGCCTGGCTTCAACAGGGGTCCCTGAATGTACATCTGCAGGCCTGCTTTGTGAGCCAGTATGGATGGATCCATATTGAGTGGAAAGCCTGGCTTCAACAGGGGTCCGTGAATGTACATCTGCAGGCCTGGCTTTGGGAGCCAGTATGGATGGATCCATATTGAGTGGAAAACTTGGCTTTAACAGGGGTCGGTGAATGTACATCTGCAGGCCTGCTTTGGGAGCCAGTGTGGGAGGATCCATATTGAGTGGAGAGCCTGGCTTCAACAGGGGTCCCTGAATGTACATCTGCAGGCCTGCTTTGTGAGCCAGTATGGGTGGATCCATATTGAGTGGAGAGCCTGGCTTCAACTGGGGTCCGTGAATGTACATCTGCAGGCCTGCTTTGTGAGCCAGTATGGATGGATCCATATTGAGTGGCAAGCCTGGCTTCAACAGGGGTCCGTGAGTATACATCTGCAGGAATGCTTTGGGAGCCAGTATGGATGGATCCATATTGAGTGGAGAGCCTGGCTTCAACAGGGTCTCTGAATGTACATCTGCAGGCCTGCTTTGGGAGCCAGTATGGATGGATCCATATTGAGTGGAAAGCCTGGCTTCAACAGGAGACCCTGAATGAACATCTGCAGGCCTGCTTTTTGAGCCAGTATCGGTGGATCCATATTGAGTGGAAAGCCTGGCTTCAACAGGGGTCCCTAAATGTACATCTGCAGGCCTGCTTTGTGAGCCAGTATGGATGGATCCATATTGAGTGGAAAGCCTGGCTTCAACAGATGTCCGTGAATGGACATCTGCAGGCCTGCTTTTGGAGCCAGTATGGATGGATCCATATTGAGTGGAAAGCCTGGCTTCAACAGGGGTCTGTGAATGTACATCTGCAGGCCTGGCTTTGGGAGCCAGTATGGATGGATCCATAATGAGTGGAAAGCCTTGCTTCAACAGGGGTCCGTGAATGTACATCTGCAGGCCTGCTTTGTGAGCCAGTATGGGTGGATCCATATTTAGTGGAGAGCCTGGCTTCAACCGGGGTCCGTGAATGTACATCTGCAGGCCTGCTTTGTGAGCCAGTATGGATGGATCCATATTGAGTGGAGAGCCTGGCTTCAACAGGGGTCCGTGAATGTACATCTGCAGGCCTGCTTTGTGACCCAGTATGGATGGATCCATATTGAGTGGAGAGCCTGGCTTCGACAGGGGTCCGTGAATGTACACCTGCAGGCCTGCTTTGGGAGCCAGTATGGGTGGATCCATAACGAGTGGAAAGCCTGGCTTCAACTGGGATCCGTGAGTGTACATCTGCAGGCCTGCTTTGGGAGCCAGTATGGATGGATCCATATTGAGTGGAATGCCTGGCTTCAACAGGGGTCCGTGAGTGTACATCTGCAGGCCTGCTTTAGGAGCCAGTATGGATGGATCCATATTGAGTGGAAATCCTGGCTTCAACAGGGGTCTGTGAGTGTACATCTGCAGGCCTGCTTTGGGAGCCAGTATGGATGGATCCATATTGAGTGGAAAGCCTGGCTTCAACAGGGATCTGTGAATGTACATCTGCAGGCCTGCTTTGGGAGCCAGAATGGATGGATCCATATTGAGTGGAAAGCCTGGCTTCAACAGGGGTCACTGAATGTACATCTGCAGGCCTGCTTTGTGAGCCAGTATGGATGGATCCATATTGAGTGGAAAGCCTGGCTTCAACAGGGGTCCGTGAATGTACATCTGCAGGCCTGGCTTTGGGAGCCAGTATGGATGGATCCATATTGAGTGGAAAACTGGAGGACGAGGCACAGGGTGGTTGGAGACCTAGTCAGTCGTGGCACAGGATAAGACGAAAAGAGGCTAGCACAGGGCTGGATCCTAATCACCTCAGGGGCTGTTGCCAGAGGGTGCCTCGGTGTGCTCTTACCTGCGGTGCCTTTGATTTTTGGAGCTGCCTTTTGTGGATTGCGAGTCTCCCTCCCGCCGTCGCCGGACAAACGCGACCGCCGTGTGGGGGGAGAGTAGTGGAACTACATTTCCCGAGATCCTTGCCACCCCGGAAGTGCCGCTTTTTCGCGCCAGAAGGCGCTACAAAACTGACTCTGCCCTCCGCATCGCGGGACGCGCGCGGGCGGCGCCGGGCTAAGCCCGGGCAAAGGGCAGGCCCTCTGAGGCCCTCAGAGGACAGAAGAGACAGGACTGGGCCACAGACTTTGTACGTATGTAATGCAGAACTCGTGCAGTTATTATACGGTGTTGTGTAACGTGGTTATCTGTAGGTGCTACTTGAAGTTAGCTGTTTAGGTATAGCCCCCGGTAAACGTGCCCGGACCTAAGGCTCACTGTTAGGGCTGTTAATATGTCTAAGGTTAAGAAGAACAAACCCACAATGGGGGCAGGTTCTATGGATAACTATCTTGTGCAAAAGGTGACCCAAATTAAAAATACCCGTAGAGCTTCCCTAGGGCGAGGCAATGATCCTGACATATGTGCAGAACTATTGTCTCCTTTGGTATTCACAGTTCCTACAGATGGAGAGGATGGGGGAAGTGGGGCTTCTGTAACTACAGCAGCACTAATACACGCTGATCAGATTGTAGATGACCTAGAATTAGCATCTGAACTAACAGAGGAAGAGCCATCACTCTTATCGCCCCAGCACAGACCAGTGAGACTGTGCAGGAAGGTACAAGCTAAGTGCGGGGGCAAGCATTGCAAGAGTAAAACAGGGAGGGGTAATAGAGTCTCTAATAGTGGGGCATTGCAAAAGAATCTAGAAGAGGGTAGTGGTACGGGCGGAACCAGTTCTAACATCGCCCCAGAACCATTAACACTTCTATTTCACTCATTGGAGGGAAAAATAGAGGCAAAAATTGCTGAGTTGATGCAACCTTTGCTAGCCAAACTAGATACTATGGCCTTAGAAGTAGAAAGATTAGGTGGCCTGATAAAATCGCACCTGGCTGGAGCATCAGGTAAATCAGATGCAGCAAATAATAAATTAACTGTGGATGATCCGGGAACATATAAAGGAAATGTACCTAATATTCTATCAAACAGGCAGATTAGTAGGCAGAATACAGTGGTTGTTGCTGACCCTGTCCTATCGGACCCCACGACATTAACAATGCAGAATACCACTGATACTGGAACCTTTGAGGGAAATTTGCCCTATAGCCATGTAAAGAAAAGTCGTCATGTAAATCTTCCTCCTGAATGTGCACCTTATGTGGCTGTACTTACAAATGTCCCACCTATTCAGCCTCAAGCATATCAGGTGTCTGAAGAAAATCATGATTCTTTAAAGAATAGGACGGTCTTTTGGCTTAATAAGAATTGTGGGTTTCCTGTTAAATTTGCTGATCAAATATTAACAACAAGAAGGGTGAGCTGGATCGGATCATCTAGTAAGGCTACAAATGGTGACTGCATTATCATCAATTTTAGGCATCCTCAACATGCTGCCACAATTTTACTTAGAGCTGCTGCATTGGCCAATATACCTAATAGTATTTGCATACGTCCACTGGGGTTTTTTTACTCCCATTTGATTAGAAATCCACCAACCCCTGGCCCCTTTAGATCACGTATTCTCTCACAGTCACTGCCTCCCAATGGGGAATATGTACACAATGTGGGAGTACAGAGAGGTAATGGTTTTAACATTGTAACTCAGAACAGATTTGATGCCCTCTCGGGATTAGAGTTTTGTGACTGACATGAGGTATCTGTTGGGCGGGCAATTCGGGGCTCAGTGGATCTGGAATGCACGGAATGTATCTCGGCTGTCAAAAACTCTAATAATATAATTTCTTGGAATATTGCGGGTCTAGGTACCAAAATGGAGGATTGCAACTGGATTGAGTACATTAAAAAGTACCAAGTCATCTGTCTACAGGAAACTTGGTCAATCGATTGTAATTACTTCCTGGAAGGGTATAAGGCCTATTATGTCCCGGCAGTAGCAACTACTAGGGGCAGACCTAAAGGGGGCTTGGTTGTGTTTATCTCTATAGTATTATGTTGTAAGGTACGGAGAATTATATCAAACCACACTGGCATTATTGGGTTAGTTTTAATTGGAGATAACTGTATGGCCGGTCTGGTAAATTTTTACAATGCCACTAATTGTAGTACTAACTCTAGTCAGATAGTTACACTGAATTATTTTATTAGTAACTCCATGAAGGATTGTATTCATAACCTCATGGTGGTCGGGGATTTTAATGTTCATCCCTGTGGAGACCCTCTTTTTAAAATGATTACGGAACTTAATTGCCCGTACTGTGAGAATTTCCATTTTGAGCACTCAACTGAGGGGGAACACCTCAATGATATGCTTAATGAGTTAGAATTAACTCCTATGATGGCATTAATGGCCCCGAATAAGTGCTTTGATACCCCAACATTTAAGGGGAACGGTAGGGCAACTTTCATAGATTTTATTTTGTTAACACCCGTAATGCAGTCCTTTGTGGGATCCTTCTCTATTGAAGTCAGTGAATTTAGTGACCACAATCCCCTCACTGTTCTTATGAGGGGTCCACTGATAGCTAAAGAAAGAGTGGAACCCCTTATTGGTAGGGTGAATACCACAGATGGCAGACGTCGACTGAGATGGTCCATGGTAACCCCTGATCACCTGTACAACGAAATTAAAACCACTTGTGCTGACGAAATTACGTTATGCACACAAGAGGGTGCACTCCCAAACACTGTCCTAAATGCCTTCAACTGCTTAGCGGTGAAGGTATCTCAGTTACTATCAGTACCTATAAAAAAATCGGATTCCATAAAAGGTCCTAGGTGGTTTAATCAGGATTGTTCAAAAGCAGCCAGAAATTTAAGAGTAGCATTGACATCTAAGCCTAGGATAAAAGCTGATGTTCAGCAGTGTAGAAAGATCTACAAAAAAACTATTACAAGACATAAGGAATCTCTCAGGGAAGAGGCGTGGTTAGAGATCTTAGATCCTGCCACCCTTGGAAGTAGCACAGCTTTCTGGGCCTTGACGAGGAAACCATTTCTGACTCAGGACCCGGGAAATGGTACTGAAAGCTATATATCTAAGGAGGAGTGGGAAGTGCACTTTAAGAAGTTGTACTGCTGCACAGGGGACATGGATACAATTTCTGTCTGTAGCAATACTGGTGCACAGATTGTTTTTAATAGAGGTGAAGTTTTGGAGGGCATACAGGGTATCACAGGCGGAAAAGCTCCCGGCCCGGATGGGATTCCCCCTGATTTATTTAAATCTGATCCTAGTTTTTGGGCACCCATTCTAGAGTCTGTTTTTAATGCAGCTGCAAAAGAAGGATGCCCACGATCATGGGGTGTTTCTACAATTGTCCCGGTTTTTAAAAAGGGTGACAAGGGTAGCCCACACTGCTATCGACCGATTTCTTTAATAGATTCTATGGTTAAGATTGTAGGAAGAATTGTACTGCAAAGATTGTTAGAATGGGTGGAGGAAAAGAATATTATGTCTCCCTCGCAGTACGGATTTTGTAAAGGCCGATCGACAATTACTCAATGCCTTAACCTCTTCCTGATCTTAAGCAAATATACTATAATACAGAAAGGTACCATTCATCTTGCCTTTATGGACTTGTCTTCCGTGTTTGACTGCGTCAACCGGGGTAAGCTGTGGCAGTCCATGAGGTTGAAAGGGGTTGATAGCGGTTTGGTTGATTTTTTGGTTGCCCTACACTGTAATACCAGTGCCAATGTGAGATATTCCCTGGATTTGAGAGTATCAAATAATTTTAGTATTGGAAAGGGTGTCCGGCAGGGTTGTATCCTGGCCCCCTTTCTTTTTAACTTTTATATTAATGACCTAGATGGGGTGTTACAGGATGTTCGTGCTGACTGCCCAAGAGTTGGCAGGCGTGGAATTCCAATACTTCTTTATGCAGATGATGCAGTACTTATATCTAGAACAGAGAGGGGACTTCAATCATTGTTAACAGCGTTTAATACATTTATGAGAGATAGAGACCTCTTGGTAAATAACACTAAATCTTTTGTATTACAAATTGGTCAGCAACCAAAAAAACCCTTCCCTTTTAGGATTGGTGAAGAAATAATCCCTCTAACTAAAACATTTTCTTACTTAGGAGTCCTTTTCGATACAAAATTAAATTGGGAACCTCATCTGGCAAAGAAAAAAGGTGAAATGGTGAGGGTTAACGCATCAATATTTAATTTTGCCACTAACCTGGGGAAAAAGCCAATTTGTGCTATGTTGAAATTGTACAATGCTAAGTCCGTGGCTACTGTATCCTATGGCAGTGAAATTTGGGGGTATGTCAATGGAGAGCAATTACAGATTGCTGAAAATCGATTTATGAAGCGTCTTTTGTGTGTCCCTCCTGGTACGGCTAACCTCGCTGTACACGAGGAGTTGGGGTCTCAATATTTATGTGATCTGCTTTCCTTACGCCCTTTGATGCTTTGGCTTAAAATTTGGCTAAATGAGAACATACCCCTAACACATTTAATCATAAAGGATTTCTTGTCGCTGGACAAAGCACTGAGCTCTCCTTGGCTAAGCTACCTAAAATCAAATTTCGATAATCTGGGTCGCCCTGAACTCTTTGCCAACCCACAATTAATTACAAGGGGAGATCTGGAGCTCATCAAACAAACATTTTTGATGGACAAGAGGATTATGAGAGAAGAAGTGGAGCTTCAGAAACCAAGTGTGAGAAAGTTTGTTATGCTTAAGACTACTGCGGCCATCGAACCATATTTGGAAGGGTCTTTGTCCTCACATGAGAAATTTTTACTGACCAGATTTAGGTTCAACCAGTTCCATCACCTGCTTATTCGACCTAAGTGTGATATTTTTAATAAATTGGCAGCGCCCTGCGGCTGCGACGGAAACTCTCCGCAGGATATGCTGCATTTTATCTTTTTATGTAAATTTTATGAATTTCCACGCAAATTATATGTAGTGACTCTTTTAAAAAAACTTGGTTTTAAACAAATCAGACCGGCACTTTGAGAGCCAGTATGGATGGATCCATATTGAGTGGAAAGCCTGGCTTCAACAGGGGTCCATGAGTGTACATCTGCAGGCCTGCTATGGGAGCCAGTATGGATGGATCCATATTGAGTGGAAAGCCTGGCTTCAACAGTGGTCCGTGAATGTATATATGCAGGCCTGCTTTGGGAGCCAGTATGGATGGATCCATATTGAGTGGAAAGCCGGGCTTCAACAGGGGTCTGTGAGTGTACATCTGCAGGCCTGCTTTGGGAGCCAGTATGGATGGATCCATAGTGAGTGAAAAGCCTGGCTTCAAAAGGGGTCCGTGAGTGTACATCTGCAGGCCTGCTTTGGGAGCCAGTATGGATGGATCCATATTGAGTGGAAAGCCTGGCTTCAACAGGGGTCCCTGAATGTACATCTGCAGGCCTGATTTGTGAGCCAGTATGGATGGATCCATATTGAGTGGAAAGCCTGGCTTCAACAGGGGTCCGTGAATGTACATCTGCACGCCTGCTTTGGGAGCCAGTATGGATGGATCCATATTGAGTGGAAAGCCTGGCTTCAACAGGGGTCGGTGAATGTACATCTGCAGGCCTGCTTTGGGAGCCAGTGTGGGAGGATCCATATTGAGTGGAGAGCCTGGCTTCAACAGGGGTCCCTGAATGTACATCTGCAGGACTGCTTTGTGAGCCAGTATGGGTGGATCCATATTGAGTGGAGAGCCTGGCTTCAACTGGGGTCCGTAAATGTACATCTGCAGGCCTGCTTTGTGAGCCAGTATGGATAGATCCATATTGAGTGGAAAGCCTGGCTTCAACAGGGGTCCGTGAGTATACATCTGCAGGCCTGCTTTGGGAGCCAGTATGGATGGATCCATATTGCGTGGAGAGCCTGGCTTCAACAGGGTCTCTGAATGTACATCTGCAGGCCTGCTTTGGGAGCCAGTATGGATGGATCCATATTGAGTGGAAAGCCTGGCTTCAAAAGGGGTCCCTGAATGTACATCTGCAGGCCTGCTTTTTGAGCCAGTATCGGTGGATCCATCTTGAGTGGAAAGCCTGGCTTCAACAGGGGTCCCTGAATGTACATCTGCAGGCCTGCTTTGTGAGCCAGTATGGATGGATCCATATTAAGTGGAAAGCCTGGCTTCAACAGGGGTCCGTGAATGTACATCTGCAGGCCTGCTTTGGGAGCCAGTATGGATAGATCCATATTGAGTGGAAAGCCTGGCTTCAACAGGGGTCCGTGAATGTACATCTGCAGGCCTGGCTTTGGGAGCCAGAATGGATGGATCCATATTGAGTGGAAAGCCTGGCTTCCACAGGGGTCCGTGAATGTACATCTGCAGGCCTGCTTTGGGAGCTAGAATGGGTGGATCCATATTGAGTGGAGAGCCTGGCTTCATCAGGGGTCCCTGAATGTACATCTGCAGGCCTGCTTTGTGAGCCAGTATGGGTGGATCCATATTGAGTGGAGAGCCTGGCTTCAACCGGGGTCCGTGAATGTACATCTGCAGGCCTGCTTTGTGAGCCAGTATGGATGGATCCATATTGAGTGGAGAGCCTGGCTTCAACAGGGGTCCGTGAATGCACATCTGCAGGCCTGCTTTGGGAGCCAGTATGGATGGATCCATATTGAGTGGAGAGCCTGGCTTCAACAAGGGTCCGTGAATGTACACCTGCAGGCCTGCTTTGGGAGCCAGTATGGGTGGATCCATAACGAGTGTAAAGCCTGGCTTCAACTAGGGTCCGTGAGTGTACATCTGCAGGCCTGCTTTGGGAGCCAGTATTGATGGAGCCATATTGAGTGGAATGCCTGGCTTCAACAGGGGTCCGTGAGTGTACATCTGCAGGCCTGCTTTAGGAGCCAGTATGGATGGATCCATATTGAGTGGAAATCCTGGCTTCAACAGTGGTCTGTGAGTGTAGATCTGCAGGCCTGCTTTGGGAGCCAATATGGATGGATCCATATTGAGTGGAAAGCCTGGCTTCAACAGGGGTCTGTGAATGTACATCTTTAGGCCTGGCTTTGGGAGCCAGTATGGATGGATCCATATTGAGTGGAAAACCTGGCTTCAACAGGGGTCGGTGAATGTACATCTGCAGGCCTGCTTTAGGAGCCAGTATGGATGGATCCATATTGAGTGAAAAGCCTGGCTTCAACAGGGGTCTGTGAGTGTACATCTGCACGCCTGCTTTGGGAGCCAGTATGGATGGATCCATATTGAGTTGAACGCCTGGCTTCACCAGGGGTCTGTGAGTGTACATCTGCAGGCCTGCTTTGGGAGCCAGAATGGATGGATCCATATTGAGTGGAAAGCCTGGCTTCAACAGGTGTCCCTGAATTTACATCTGCAGGCCTGCTTTGTGAGCCAGTATGGATGGATCCATATTGAGTGGAAAGCCTGGCTTCAACAGGGGTCCGTGAATGTACATCTGCAGGCCTGCTTTGGGAGCCAGTATGGATGGATCCATATTGAGTGGAATGCCTGGCTTCAACAGGGGTCCGTGAGTGTACATCTGCAGGCCTGCTTTAGGAGCCAGTATGGATGGATCCATATTGAGTGGAAAGCCTGGCTTCAACAGGGGTCTGTGAGTGTACATCTGCAGGCCTGCTTTAGGAGCCAGTATGGATGGATCCATATTGAGTGGAAAGCCTGGCTTCAACAGTGGTCTGTGAGTGTACATCTGCAGGCCTGCTTTGGGAGCCAGTATGGATGGATCCATATTGAGTGGAAAGCCTGGCTTCAACAGGGGTCTGTGAATGTACATCTGCAGGCCTACTTTGGGAGACAGTATGGATGGATCCATATTGAGTGGAAAGCCTGGCTTCAACAGGGGTCTGTGAATGTACATCTGCAGGACTGCTTTGGGAGCCAGAATGGATGGATCCATATTGAGTGGGAAGTCTGGCTTCAACAGGGGTCCCTGAATGTACATCTGCAGGACTGCTTTGTGAGCCAGTATGGATGGATCCATATTTAGTGGAAAGCCTGGCTTCAACAGGGGTCCGTGAATGTACATCTGCAGGCCTGGCTTTGGGAGCCAGGATGGATGGATCCATATTGAGTGGAAAACCTGGCTTCAACAGGGGTCGGTGAATGTACATCTGCAGGCCTGCTTTAGGAGCCAGTATGGATGGATCCATATTGAGTGGAAAGCCTGGCTTCAACAGGGGTCTGTGAGTGTACATCTGCAGGCCTGCTTTGGGAGCCAGTATGGATGGATCCATATTGAGTGGAAAGCCTGGCTTCAACAGGGGTCTGTGAATGTACATCTGCAGGCCTGCTTTGGGAGCCAGTATGGATGGATCCATATTGAGTGGAAAGCCTGGCTTCAACAGGGGTCTGTGAATGTACATCTGCAGGCCTGCTTTGGGAGCCAGAATGGATGGATCCATATTGAGTGGAAAGCCTGGCTTCAACAGGGGTCCCTGAATGTACATCTGCAGGCCTGCTTTGTGAGCCAGTATGGATGGATCCATATTATGTGGAAAGCCTGGCTTCAACAGGGGTCCGTGAATGTACATCTGCAGGCCTGCTTTGGGAGCAAGTATGGATGGATCCATATTGAGTGGAATGCCTGGCTTCAACAGGGGTCCGTGAGTGTACATCTGCAGGCCTGCTTTGGGAGCCAGTATGGATGGACCCATATTGAGTGGAAAGCCTGGCTTCAACAGGGGTCCATGAGTGTACATCTGCAGGCCTGCTATGGGAGCCAGTATGGATGGATCCATATTGAGTGGAAAGCATGGCTTCAGCAGGGTCTCTGAATGTACATCTGCAGGCCTGCTTTGGGAGCCAGTATGGATGGATCCATATTGAGTGGAAAGCCTGGCTTCAAAAGGGGTCCCTGAATGTACATCTGCAGGCCTGCTTTGGGAGCCAGTATGGATTGATCCATATTGAGTGGAAAGCCTGGCTTCAACAGGGGTCTGTGAATGTACATCTGCAGGCCTGCTTTGGGAGCCAGTATGGATGGATCCATATTGAGTGGAAAGCCTGGCTTCAACAGGGGTCCGTGAATGTACATCTGCAGGCCTGCTTTGGGAGCCAGTATGGATGGATCCATATTGAGTGGAAAGCCTGGCTTCAACAGGGGTCTGTGAATGTACATCTGCAGGCCTGCTTTGAGAGCCAGTATGGATGGATCCATATTGAGTGGAAAGCCTGGCTTCAACAGGGGTCCATGAGTGTACATCTGCAGGCCTGCTATGGGAGCCAGTATGGATGGATCCATATTGAGTGGAAAGCCTGGCTTCAACAGTGGTCGGTGAATGTACATCTGCAGGCCTGCTTTGGGAGCCAGTATGGATGGATCCATATTGAGTGAAAAGCCTGGCTTCAAAAGGGGTCCGTGAGTGTACATCTGCAGGCCTGCTTTGGGAGCCAGTATGGATGGATCCATATTGAGTGGAAAGCCTGGCTTCAACAGGGGTCCCTGAATGTACATCTGCAGGCCTGCTTTGTGAGCCAGTATGGATGGATCCATATTGAGTGGAAAGCCTGGCTTCAACAGGGGTCCGTGAATGTACATCTGCACGCCTGCTTTGGGAGCCAGTATGGATGGATCCATATTGAGTGGAAAGCCTGGCTTCAACAGGGGTCGGTGAATGTACATCTGCAGGCCTGCTTTGGGAGCCAGTGTGGGAGGATCCATATTGAGTGGAGAGCCTGGCTTCAACAGGGGTCCCTGAATGTACATCTGCAGGCCTGCTTTGTGAGCCAGTATGGGTGGATCCATATTGAGTGGAGAGCCTGGCTTCAACTGGGGTCCGTGAATGTACATCTGCAGGCCTGCTTTGTGAGCCAGTATGGATAGATCCATATTGAGTGGAAAACCTGGCTTCAACAGGGGTCCGTGAGTATACATCTGCAGGCCTGCTTTGGGAGCCAGTATGGATGGATCCATATTGCGTGGAGAGCCTGGCTTCAACAGGGTCTCTGAATGTACATCTGCAGGCCTGCTTTGGGAGCCAGTATGGATGGATCCATATTGAGTGGAAAGCCTGGCTTCAAAAGGGGTCCCTGAATGTACATCTGCAGGCCTGCTTTAGGAGCCAGTATGGATGGATCCATATTGAGTGGAAAGCCTGGCTTCAACAGGGGTCTGTGAGTGTACATCTGCAGGCCTGCTTTGGGAGCCAGTATGGATGGATCCATATTGAGTGGAAAGCCTGGCTTCAACAGGGGTCTGTGAATGTACATCTGCAGGCCTGCTTTGGGAGCCAGAATGGATGGATCCATATTGAGTGGAAAGCCTGGCTTCAACAGGGGTCCCTGAATGTACATCTGCAGGCCTGCTTTGTGAGCCAGTATGGATGGATCCATATTGAGTGGAAAGCCTGGCTTCAACAGGGGTCCGTGAATGTACATCTTTAGGCCTGGCTTTGGGAGCCAGTATGGATGGATCCATATTGAGTGGAAAACCTGGCTTCAACAGGGGTCGGTGAATGTACATCTGCAGGCCTGCTTTAGGAGCCAGTATGGATGGATCCATATTGAGTGAAAAGCCTGGCTTCAACAGGGGTCTGTGAGTGTACATCTGCACGCCTGCTTTGGGAGCCAGTATGGATGGATCCATATTGAGTTGAAAGCCTGGCTTCACCAGGGGTCTGTGAGTGTACATCTGCAGGCCTGCTTTGGGAGCCAGAATGGATGGATCCATATTGAGTGGAAAGCCTGGCTTCAACAGGTGTCCCTGAATTTACATCTGCAGGCCTGCTTTGTGAGCCAGTATGGATGGATCCATATTGAGTGGAAAGCCTGGCTTCAACAGGGGTCCGTGAATGTACATCTGCAGGCCTGCTTTGGGAGCCAGTATGGATGGATCCATATTGAGTGGAATGCCTGGCTTCAACAGGGGTCCGTGAGTGTACATCTGCAGGCCTGCTTTAGGAGCCAGTATGGATGGATCCATATTGAGTGGAAAGCCTGGCTTCAACAGGGGTCCCTGAATGTACATCTGCAGGCCTGCTTTGTGAGCCAGTATGGATGGATCCATATTGAGTGGAAAGCCTGGCTTCAACAGGGGTCCGTGAATGTACATCTGCACGCCTGCTTTGGGAGCCAGTATGGATGGATCCATATTGAGTGGAAAGCCTGGCTTCAACAGGGGTCCGTGAATGTACATCTGCAGGCCTGCTTTGGGAGCCAGTGTGGGAGGATCCATATTGAGTGGAGAGCCTGGCTTCAACTGGGGTCCGTGAATGTACATCTGCAGGCCTGCTTTGTGAGCCAGTATGGATAGATCCATATTGAGTGGAAAACCTGGCTTCAACAGGGGTCCGTGAGTATACATCTGCAGGCCTGCTTTGGGAGCCAGTATGGATGGATCCATTTTGCGTGGAGAGCCTGGCTTCAACAGGGTCTCTGAATGTACATCTGCAGGCCTGCTTTGGGAGCCAGTATGGATGGATCCATATTGAGTGGAAAGCCTGGCTTCAAAAGGGGTCCCTGAATGTACATCTGCAGGCCTGCTTTAGGAGCCAGTATGGATGGATCCATATTGAGTGGAAAGCCTGGCTTCAACAGGGGTCTGTGAGTGTACATCTGCAGGCCTGCTTTGGGAGCCAGTATGGATGGATCCATATTGAGTGGAAAGCCTGGCTTCAACAGGGGTCTGTGAATGTACATCTGCAGGCCTGCTTTGGGAGCCAGAATGGATGGATCCATATTGAGTGGAAAGCCTGGCTTCAACAGGGGTCCCTGAATGTACATCTGCAGGCCTGCTTTGTGAGCCAGTATGGATGGATCCATATTGATTGGAAAGCCTGGCTTCAACAGGGGTCCGTGAATGTACATCTTTAGGCCTGGCTTTGGGAGCCAGTATGGATGGATCCATATTGAGTGGAAAACCTGGCTTCAACAGGGGTCGGTGAATGTACATCTGCAGGCCTGCTTTAGGAGCCAGTATGGATGGATCCATATTGAGTGAAAAGCCTGGCTTCAACAGGGGTCTGTGAGTGTACATCTGCACGCCTGCTTTGGGAGCCAGTATGGATGGATCCATATTGAGTTGAAAGCCTGGCATCACCAGGGGTCTGTGAGTGTACATCTGCAGGCCTGCTTTGGGAGCCAGAATGGATGGATCCATATTGAGTGGAAAGCCTGGCTTCAACAGGTGTCCCTGAATTTACATCTGCAGGCCTGCTTTGTGAGCCAGTATGGATGGATCCATATTGAGTGGAAAGCCTGGCTTCAACAGGGGTCCGTGAATGTACATCTGCAGGCCTGCTTTGGGAGCCAGTATGGATGGATCCATATTGAGTGGAATGCCTGGCTTCAACAGGGGTCCGTGAGTGTACATCTGCAGGCCTGCTTTAGGAGCCAGTATGGATGGATCCATATTGAGTGGAAAGCCTGGCTTCAACAGGGGTCTGTGAGTGTACATCTGCAGGCCTGCTTTGGGAGCCAGTATGGATGGATCCATATTGAGTGGAATGCCTGGCTTCAACAGGGGTCCGTGAGTGTACATCTGCAGGCCTGCTTTAGGTGCCAGTATGGATGGATCCATATTGAGTGGAAAGCCTGGCTTCAACAGTGGTCTGTGAGTGTACATCTGCAGGCCTGCTTTGGGAGCCAGTATGGATGGATCCATATTGAGTGGAAAGCCTGGCTTCAACAGGGGTCTGTGAATGTACATCTGCAGGCCTACTTTGGGAGACAGTATGGATGGATCCATATTGAGTGGAAAGCCTGGCTTCAACAGGGGTCTGTGAATGTACATCTGCAGGACTGCTTTGGGAGCCAGAATGGATGGATCCATATTGAGTGGGAAGTCTGGCTTCAACAGGGGTCCCTGAATGTACATCTGCAGGACTGCTTTGTGAGCCAGTATGGATGGATCCATATTTAGTGGAAAGCCTGGCTTCAACAGGGGTCCGTGAATGTACATCTGCAGGCCTGGCTTTGGGAGCCAGGATGGATGGATCCATATTGAGTGGAAAACCTGGCTTCAACAGGGGTCGGTGAATGTACATCTGCAGGCCTGCTTTAGGAGCCAGTATGGATGGATCCATATTGAGTGGAAAGCCTGGCTTCAACAGGGGTCTGTGAGTGTACATCTGCAGGCCTGCTTTGGGAGCCAGTATGGATGGATCCATATTGAGTGGAAAGCCTGGCTTCAACAGGGGTCTGTGAATGTACATCTGCAGGCCTGCTTTGGGAGCCAGTATGGATGGATCCATATTGAGTGGAAAGCCTGGCTTCAACAGGGGTCTGTGAATGTACATCTGCAGGCCTGCTTTGGGAGCCAGAATGGATGGATCCATATTGAGTGGAAAGCCTGGCTTCAACAGGGGTCCCTGAATGTACATCTGCAGGCCTGCTTTGTGAGCCAGTATGGATGGATCCATATTATGTGGAAAGCCTGGCTTCAACAGGGGTCCGTGAATGTACATCTGCAGGCCTGCTTTGGGAGCAAGTATGGATGGATCCATATTGAGTGGAATGCCTGGCTTCAACAGGGGTCCGTGAGTGTACATCTGCAGGCCTGCTTCGGGAGCCAGTATGGATGGACCCATATTGAGTGGAAAGCCTGGCTTCAACAGGGGTCCATGAGTGTACATCTGCAGGCCTGCTATGGGAGCCAGTATGGATGGATCCATATTGAGTGGAAAGCCTGGCTTCAGCAGGGTCTCTGAATGTACATCTGCAGGCCTGCTTTGGGAGCCAGTATGGATGGATCCATATTGAGTGGAAAGCCTGGCTTCAAAAGGGGTCCCTGAATGTACATCTGCAGGCCTGCTTTGGGAGCCAGTATGGATTGATCCATATTGAGTGGAAAGCCTGGCTTCAACAGGGGTCTGTGAATGTACATCTGCAGGCCTGCTTTGGGAGCCAGTATGGATGGATCCATATTGAGTGGAAAGCCTGGCTTCAACAGGGGTCCGTGAATGTACATCTACAGGCCTGCTTTGGGAGCCAGTATGGATGGATCCATATTGAGTGGAAAGCCTGGCTTCAACAGGGGTCTGTGAATGTACATCTGCAGGCCTGCTTTGAGAGCCAGTATGGATGGATCCATATTGAGTGGAAAGCCTGGCTTCAACAGGGGTCCATGAGTGTACATCTGCAGGCCTGCTATGGGAGCCAGTATGGATGGATCCATATTGAGTGGAAAGCCTGGCTTCAACAGTGGTCCGTGAATGTATATCTGCAGGTCTGCTTTGGGAGCCAGTATGGATGGATCCATATTGAGTGGAAATCCTGGCTTCAACAGGGGTCTGTGAGTGTACATCTGCAGGCCTGCTTTGGGAGCCAGTATGGATGGATCCATATTGAGTGAAAAGCCTGGCTTCAAAAGGGGTCCGTGAGTGTACATCTGCAGGCCTGCTTTGGGAGCCAGTATGGATGGATCCATATTGAGTGGAAAGCCTGGCTTCAACAGGGGTCCCTGAATGTACATCTGCAGGCCTGCTTTGTGAGCCAGTATGGATGGATCCATATTGAGTGGAAAGCCTGGCTTCAACAGGGGTCCGTGAATGTACATCTGCACGCCTGCTTTGGGAGCCAGTATGGATGGATCCATATTGAGTGGAAAGCCTGGCTTCAACAGGGGTCGGTGAATGTACATCTGCAGGCCTGCTTTGGGAGCCAGTGTGGGAGGATCCATATTGAGTGGAGAGCCTGGCTTCAACAGGGGTCCCTGAATGTACATCTGCAGGCCTGCTTTGTGAGCCAGTATGGGTGGATCCATATTGAGTGGAGAGCCTGGCTTCAACTGGGGTCCGTGAATGTACATCTGCAGGCCTGCTTTGTGAGCCAGTATGGATAGATCCATATTGAGTGGAAAACCTGGCTTCAACAGGGGTCCGTGAGTATACATCTGCAGGCCTGCTTTGGGAGCCAGTATGGATGGATCCATATTGCGTGGAGAGCCTGGCTTCAACAGGGTCTCTGAATGTACATCTGCAGGCCTGCTTTGGGAGCCAGTATGGATGGATCCATATTGAGTGGAAAGCCTGGCTTCAAAAGGGGTCCCTGAATGTACATCTGCAGGCCTGCTTTTTGAGCCAGTATCGGTGGATCCATCTTGAGTGGAAAGCCTGGCTTCAACAGGGGTCCCTGAATGTACATCTGCAGGCCTGCTTTGTGAGCCAGTATGGATGGATCCAGATTAAGTGGAAAGCCTGGCTTCAACAGGGATCCGCGAATGTACATCTGCAGGCCTGCTTTGGGAGCCAGTATGGATAGATCCATATTGAGTGGAAAGCCTAGCTTCAACAGGGGTCCGTGAATGTACATCTGCAGGCCTGGCTTTGGGAGCCAGAATGGATGGATCCATATTGAGTGGAAAGCCTGGCTTCCACAGGGGTCCGTGAATGTACATCTGCAGGCCTGCTTTGGGAGCTAGTATGGGTGGATCCATATTGAGTGGAGAGCCTGGCTTCATCAGGGGTCCCTGAACGTACATCTGCAGGCCTGCTTTGTGAGCCAGTATGGGTGGATCCATATTGAGTGGAGAGCCTGGCTTCAACCGGGGTCCGTGAAAGTACATCTGCAGGCCTGCTTTGTGAGCCAGTATGGATGGATCCATATTGAGTGGAGAGCCTGGCTTCAACAGGGGTCCGTGAATGTACATCTGCAGGCCTGCTTTAGGAGCCAGTATGGATGGATCCATATTGAGTGGAGAGCCTGGCTTCAACAGGGGTCCGTGAATGTACACCTGCAGGCCTGCTTTGGGAGCCAGTATGGGTGGATCCATAACGAGTGGAAAGCCTGGCTTCAACTAGGGTCCGTGAGTGTACATCTGCAGGCCTGCTTTGGGAGCCAGTATTGATGGAGCCATATTGAGTGGAATGCCTGGCTTCAACAGGGGTCCGTGAGTGTACATCTGCAGGCCTGCTTTAGGAGCCAGTATGGATGGATCCATATTGAGTGGAAAGCCGGGCTTCAACAGTGGTCTGTGAGTGTAGATCTGCAGGCCTGCTTTGGGAGCCAGTATGGATGGATCCATATTGAGTGGAAAGCCTGGCTTCAACAGGGGTCTGTGAATGTACATCTGCAGGCCTGCTTTGGGAGACAGTATGGATGGATCCATATTGAGTGGAAAGCCTGGCTTCAACAGGGGTCTGTGAATGTATGTACATCTGCAGGACTGCTTTGGGAGCCAGAATGGGTGGATCCATATTGAGTGGGAAGCCTGGCTTCAACAGGGGTCCGTGAATGTACATCTGCAGGCCTGGCTTTGGGAGCCAGGATGGATGGATCCATATTGAGTGGAAAACCTGGCTTCAACAGGGGTCGGTGAATGTACATCTGCAGGCCTGCTTTAGGAGCCAGTATGGATGGATCCATATTGAGTGGAAAGCCTGGCTTCAACAGGGGTCTGTGAGTGTACATCTGCAGGCCTGCTTTGGGAGCCAGTATGGATGGATCCATATTGAGTGGAAAGCCTGGCTTCAACAGGGGTCTGTGAATGTACATCTGCAGGCCTGCTTTGGGAGCCAGTATGGATGGATCCATATTGAGTGGAAAGCCTGGCTTCAACAGGGGTCTGTGAATGTACATCTGCAGGCCTGCTTTGGGAGCCAGAATGTATGGATCCATATTGAGTGGAAAGCCTGGCTTCAACAGGGGTCTCTGAATGTACATCTGCAGGCCTGCTTTGGGAGCCAGTATGGATGGATCCATATTGAGTGAAAAGCCTGGCTTCAAAAGGGGTCCGTGAGTGTACATCTGCAGGCCTGCTTTGGGAGCCAGTATGGATGGATCCATATTGAGTGGAAAGCCTGGCTTCAACAGGGGTCCCTGAATGTACATCTGCAGGCCTGCTTTGTGAGCCAGTATGGATGGATCCATATTGAGTGGAAAGCCTGGCTTCAACAGGGGTCCGTGAATGTACATCTGCACGCCTGCTTTGGGAGCCAGTATGGATGGATCCATATTGAGTGGAAAGCCTGGCTTCAACAGGGGTCGGTGAATGTACATCTGCAGGCCTGCTTTGGGAGCCAGTGTGGGAGGATCCATATTGAGTGGAGAGCCTGGCTTCAACAGGGGTCCCTGAATGTACATCTGCAGGCCTGCTTTGTGAGCCAGTATGGGTGGATCCATATTGAGTGGAGAGCCTGGCTTCAACTGGGGTCCGTGAATGTACATCTGCAGGCCTGCTTTGTGAGCCAGTATGGATAGATCCATATTGAGTGGAAAACCTGGCTTCAACAGGGGTCCGTGAGTATACATCTGCAGGCCTGCTTTGGGAGCCAGTATGGATGGATCCATATTGCGTGGAGAGCCTGGCTTCAACAGGGTCTCTGAATGTACATCTGCAGGCCTGCTTTGGGAGCCAGTATGGATGGATCCATATTGAGTGGAAAGCCTGGCTTCAAAAGGGGTCCCTGAATGTACATCTGCAGGCCTGCTTTTTGAGCCAGTATCGGTGGATCCATCTTGAGTGGAAAGCCTGGCTTCAACAGGGGTCCCTGAATGTACATCTGCAGGCCTGCTTTGTGAGCCAGTATGGATGGATCCAGATTAAGTGGAAAGCCTGGCTTCAACAGGGATCCGCGAATGTACATCTGCAGGCCTGCTTTGGGAGCCAGTATGGATAGATCCATATTGAGTGGAAAGCCTAGCTTCAACAGGGGTCCGTGAATGTACATCTGCAGGCCTGGCTTTGGGAGCCAGAATGGATGGATCCATATTGAGTGGAAAGCCTGGCTTCCACAGGGGTCCGTGAATGTACATCTGCAGGCCTGCTTTGGGAGCTAGTATGGGTGGATCCATATTGAGTGGAGAGCCTGGCTTCATCAGGGGTCCCTGAACGTACATCTGCAGGCCTGCTTTGTGAGCCAGTATGGGTGGATCCATATTGAGTGGAGAGCCTGGCTTCAACCGGGGTCCGTGAAAGTACATCTGCAGGCCTGCTTTGTGAGCCAGTATGGATGGATCCATATTGAGTGGAGAGCCTGGCTTCAACAGGGGTCCGTGAATGTACATCTGCAGGCCTGCTTTAGGAGCCAGTATGGATGGATCCATATTGAGTGGAGAGCCTGGCTTCAACAGGGGTCCGTGAATGTACACCTGCAGGCCTGCTTTGGGAGCCAGTATGGGTGGATCCATAACGAGTGGAAAGCCTGGCTTCAACTAGGGTCCGTGAGTGTACATCTGCAGGCCTGCTTTGGGAGCCAGTATTGATGGAGCCATATTGAGTGGAATGCCTGGCTTCAACAGGGGTCCGTGAGTGTACATCTGCAGGCCTGCTTTAGGAGCCAGTATGGATGGATCCATATTGAGTGGAAAGCCGGGCTTCAACAGTGGTCTGTGAGTGTAGATCTGCAGGCCTGCTTTGGGAGCCAGTATGGATGGATCCATATTGAGTGGAAAGCCTGGCTTCAACAGGGGTCTGTGAATGTACATCTGCAGGCCTGCTTTGGGAGACAGTATGGATGGATCCATATTGAGTGGAAAGCCTGGCTTCAACAGGGGTCTGTGAATGTATGTACATCTGCAGGACTGCTTTGGGAGCCAGAATGGGTGGATCCATATTGAGTGGGAAGCCTGGCTTCAACAGGGGTCCGTGAATGTACATCTGCAGGCCTGGCTTTGGGAGCCAGGATGGATGGATCCATATTGAGTGGAAAACCTGGCTTCAACAGGGGTCGGTGAATGTACATCTGCAGGCCTGCTTTAGGAGCCAGTATGGATGGATCCATATTGAGTGGAAAGCCTGGCTTCAACAGGGGTCTGTGAGTGTACATCTGCAGGCCTGCTTTGGGAGCCAGTATGGATGGATCCATATTGAGTGGAAAGCCTGGCTTCAACAGGGGTCTGTGAATGTACATCTGCAGGCCTGCTTTGGGAGCCAGTATGGATGGATCCATATTGAGTGGAAAGCCTGGCTTCAACAGGGGTCTGTGAATGTACATCTGCAGGCCTGCTTTGGGAGCCAGAATGTATGGATCCATATTGAGTGGAAAGCCTGGCTTCAACAGTGGTCTCTGAATGTACATCTGCAGGCCTGCTTTGTGAGCCAGTATGGATGGATCCATATTATGTGGAAAGCCTGGCTTCAACAGGGGTCCGTGAATGTACATCTGCAGGCCTGCTTTGGGAGCAAGTATGGATGGATCCATATTGAGTGGAATGCCTGGCTTCAACAGGGGTCCGTGAGTGTACATCTGCAGGCCTGCTTTGGGAGCCAGTATGGAAGGATACATATTGTGTGGAAAGCCTGGCTTCAACAGGGGTCCATGAGTGTACATCTGCAGGCCTGCTATGGGAGCCAGTATGGATGGATCCATATTGAGTGGAAAGCCTGGCTTCAATAGGGGTCCATGAATGTACACCTGCAGGCCTGCTTTGGGAGCCAGTATCGGTGGATCCATATTGAGTGGAAAGCCTGGCTTCAACAGGCGTCCCTGAATGTACATCTGCAGGCCTGCTTTGTGAGCCAGTATGGATGGATCCATATTGAGTGGAAAGCCTGGCTTCAACAGGGGTCCGTGAATGTACATCTGCAGGCCTGCTTTGGGAGCCAGTATGGATGGATCCATATTGAGTGGAAAGCCTGGCTTCAACAGGGGTCAGTGAATGTACATCTGCAGGCCTGCTTTGTGAGCCAGTATGGATGGATCCATATTGAGTGGAGAGCCTGGCTTCAACAGGGGTCCGTGAATGTACATCTGCAGGCCTGCTTTGTGACCCAGTATGGATGGATCCATATTGAGTGGAGAGCCTGGCTTCGACAGGGGTCCGTGAATGTACACCTGCAGGCCTGCTTTGGGAGCCAGTATGGGTGGATCCATAACGAGTGGAAAGCCTGGCTTCAACTGGGGTCCGTGAGTGTACATCTGCAGGCCTGCTTTGGGAGCCAGTATGGATGGATCCATATTGAGTGGAAAGCCTGGCTTCAACAGGCGTCCCTGAATGTACATCTGCAGGCCTGCTTTGTGAGCCAGTATGGATGGATCCATATTGAGTGGAAAGCCTGGCTTCAACAGGGGTCCGTGAATGTACATCTGCAGGCCTGCTTTGGGAGCCAGTATGGATAGATCCATATTGAGTGGAAAGCCTGGCTTCAACAGGGGTCCGTGAATGTACATCTGCAGGCCTGCTTTGTGAGCCAGTATGGATGGATCCATATTGAGTGGGAAGCCTGGCTTCAACAGGGGTCCCTGAATGTACATCTGCAGGACTGCTTTGTGAGCCAGTATGGATGGATCCATATTTAGTGGAAAGCCTGGCTTCAACAGGGGTCCGTGAATGTACATCTGCAGGCCTGGCTTTGGGAGCCAGTATGGATAGATCCATATTGAGTGGAAAACCTGGCTTCAACAGGGGTCGGTGAATGTACATCTGCAGGCCTGCTTTGGGAGCCAGTGTGGGTGGATCCATATTGAGTGGAAAGCCTGGCTTCAACAGGTGTCCATGAATGTACATCTGCAGGCCTGCTTTGGGAGCCAGTATGGATGGATCCATATTGAGTGGAAAGCCTGGCTTCAACAGGGTCTGTGAATGTACATCTGCAGGCCTGCTATGGGGGCCAGTATGGATGGATCCATATTGAGTGGAAAGCCTGGCTTCAACAGGGGTCCGTGAGTGTACATCTGCAGGCCTGCTATGGGAGCCAGTATGGATGGATCCATATTGAGTGGAAATCCTGGCTTCAACAGTGGTTCATGAATGTATATCTGCAGGCCTCCTTTGGGAGCCAGTATGGATGGATCCATATTGAGTGGAAAGCCTGGCTTCAACAGGGGTCTGTGAGTGTACATCTGCAGGTCTGCTTTGGGAGCCAGTATGGATGGATCCATATTGAGTGAAAAGCCTGGCTTCAAAAGGGGTCCGTGAGTGTACATCTGCAGGCCTGCTTTGGGAGCCAGTATGGATGGATCCATATTGAGTGGAAAGCCTGGCTTCAACAGGGGTCCCTCAATGTACATCTGCAGGCCTGCTTTGTGAGCCAGTATGGATGGATCCATATTGAGTGGAAAGCCTGGCTTCAACAGGGGTCCGTGAATGTACATCTGCACGCCTGCTTTGGGAGCCAGTATGGATGGATCCATATTGAGTGGAAAGCCTGGCTTCAACAGGGGTCTGTGAATGTACATCTGCAGGCCTGGCTTTGGGAGCCAGTATGGATGGATCCATATTGAGTGGAAAACTTGGCTTTAACAGGGGTCGGTGAATGTACATCTGCAGGCCTGCTTTGGGAGCCAGTGTGGGAGGATCCATATTGAGTGGAGAGCCTGGCTTCAACAGGGGTCCCTGAATGTACATCTGCAAGCCTGCTTTGTGAGCCAGTATGGGTGGATCCATATTGAGAGGAGAGCCTGGCTTCAACTGGGGTCCGTGAATGTACATCTGCAGGCCTGCTTCGTGAGCCAGTATGGATGGATCCATATTGAGTGGCAAGCCTGGCTTCAACAGGGGTCCGTGAGTATACATCTGCAGGAATGCTTTTGGAGCCAGTATGGATGGATCCATATTGAGTGGAGAGCCTGGCTTCAACAGGGTCTCTGAATGTACATCTGCAGGCCTGCTTTGGGAGCCAGTATGGATGGATCCATATTGAGTGGAAAGCCTGGCTTCAACAGGGGACCCTGAATGAACATCTGCAGGCCTGCTTTTTGAGCCAGTATCGGTGGATCCATATTGAGTGGAAAGCCTGGCTTCAACAGGGGTCCCTAAATGTACATCTGCAGGCCTGCTTTGGGAGCCACTATTGATGGATCCATATTGAGTGGAAAGCCTGGCTTCAACAGGGGTCTGTGAATGTACATCTGCAGGCCTGGCTTTGGGAGCCAGTATGGATGGATCCATATTGAGTGGAAAGCCTGGCTTCAACAGGGGTCCGTGAATGTACATCTGCAGGCCTGCTTTGGGAGCCAGTATGGGTGGATCCATATTGAGTGGAGAGCCTGGCTTCATCAGGGGTCCCTGAATGTACATCTGCAGGCCTGCTTTGTGAGCCAGTATCGGTGGATCCATATTGAGTGGAGAGCCTGGCTTCAACCGGGGTCCGTGAATGTACATCTGCAGGCCTGCTTTGTGAGCCAGTATGGATGGATCCATATTGAGTGGAGAGCCTGGCTTCAACAGGGGTCCGTGAATGTACATCTGCAGGCCTGCTTTGGGAGCCAGTATGGATGGATCCATATTGAGTGGAAAGCCTGGCTTCAACAGGGGTCCCTGAATGTACATCTGCAGGCCTGCTTTGTGAGCCAGTATGGATGGATCCATATTGAGTGGGAAGCCTGGCTTCAACAGGGGTCCGTGAATGTACATCTGCAGGCCTGCTTTGGGAGCCAGTATGGATAGATCCATATTGAGTGGAAAGCCTGGCTTCAACAGGGGTCCGTGAATGTACATCTGCAGGCCTGGCTTTGGGAGCCAGTATGGATGGATCCATATTGAGTGGAAAGCCTGGCTTCCACAGGGGTCCGTGAATGTACATCTGCAGGCCTGCTTTGGGAGCCAGTATGGGTGGATCCATATTGAGTGGAGAGCCTGGCTTCATCAGGGGTCCCTGAATGTACATCTGCAGGCCTGCTTTGTGAGCCAGTATGGGTGGATCCATATTGAGTGGAGAGCCTGGCTTCAACCGGGGTACGTGAATGTACATCTGCAGGCCTGCTTTGTGAGCCAGTATGGATGGATCCATATTTAGTGGAGAGCCTGGCTTCAACAGGGGTCCGTGAATGTACATCTGCAGGCCTGCTTTGGGAGCCAGTATGGATGGATCCATATTGAGTGGAGAGCCTGGCTTCAACAGGGGTCCGTGAATGTACACCTGCAGGCCTGCTTTGGGAGCCAGTATGGGTGGATCCATAACGAGTGGAAAGCCTGGCTTCAACTAGGGTCCGTGAGTGTTCATCTGCAGGCCTGCTTTGGGAGCCAGTATTGATGGATCCATATTGAGTGGAATGCCTGGCTTCAACAGGGGTCCGTGAGTGTACATCTGCAGGCCTGCTTTAGGAGCCAGTCTGGATGGATCCATATTGAGTGGAAAGCCTGGCTTCAACAGGGGTCTGTGAGTGTACATCTGCAGGCCTGCTTTGGGAGCCAGTATGGATGGATCCATATTGAGTGGAAAGCCTGGCTTCAACAGGGGTCTGTGAATGTACATCTGCAGGCCTGCTTTGGGAGCCAGTATGGATGGATCCATATTGAGTGGAAAGCCTGGCTTCAACAGGGGTCTGTGAATGTACATCTGCAGGCCTGCTTTGGGAGCCAGAATGGATGGATCCATATTGAGTGGAAAGCCTGGCTTCAACAGGGGTCCCTGAATGTACATCTGCAGGCCTGCTTTGTGAGACAGTATGGATGGATCCATATTATGTGGAAAGCCTGGCTTCAACAGGGGTCCGTGAATGTACATCTGCAGGCCTGCTTTGGGAGCAAGTATGGATGGATCCATATTGAGTGGAATGCCTGGCTTCAACAGGGGTCCGTGAGTGTACATCTGCAGGCCTGCTTCGGGAGCCAGTATGGATGGACCCATATTGAGTGGAAAGCCTGGCTTCAACAGGGGTCCATGAGTGTACATCTGCAGGCCTGCTATGGGAGCCAGTATGGATGGATCCATATTGAGTGGAAAGCCTGGCTTCAGCAGGGTCTCTGAATGTACATCTGCAGGCCTGCTTTGGGAGCCAGTATGGATGGATCCATATTGAGTGGAAAGCCTGGCTTCAAAAGGGGTCCCTGAATGTACATCTGCAGGCCTGCTTTGGGAGCCAGTATGGATTGATCCATATTGAGTGGAAAGCCTGGCTTCAACAGGGGTCTGTGAATGTACATCTGCAGGCCTGCTTTGGGAGCCAGTATGGATGGATCCATATTGAGTGGAAAGCCTGGCTTCAACAGGGGTCTGTGAATGTACATCTACAGGCCTGCTTTGGGAGCCAGTATGGATGGATCCATATTGAGTGGAAAGCCTGGCTTCAACAGGGGTCTGTGAATGTACATCTGCAGGCCTGCTTTGAGAGCCAGTATGGATGGATCCATATTGAGTGGAAAGCCTGGCTTCAACAGGGGTCCATGAGTGTACATCTGCAGGCCTGCTATGGGAGCCAGTATGGATGGATCCATATTGAGTGGAAAGCCTGGCTTCAACAGTGGTCCGTGAATGTATATCTGCAGGTCTGCTTTGGGAGCCAGTATGGATGGATCCATATTGAGTGGAAATCCTGGCTTCAACAGGGGTCTGTGAGTGTACATCTGCAGGCCTGCTTTGGGAGCCAGTATGGATGGATCCATATTGAGTGAAAAGCCTGGCTTCAAAAGGGGTCCGTGAGTGTACATCTGCAGGCCTGCTTTGGGAGCCAGTATGGATGGATCCATATTGAGTGGAAAGCCTGGCTTCAACAGGGGTCCCTGAATGTACATCTGCAGGCCTGCTTTGTGAGCCAGTATGGATGGATCCATATTGAGTGGAAAGCCTGGCTTCAACAGGGGTCCGTGAATGTACATCTGCACGCCTGCTTTGGGAGCCAGTATGGATGGATCCATATTGAGTGGAAAGCCTGGCTTCAACAGGGGTCGGTGAATGTACATCTGCAGGCCTGCTTTGGGAGCCAGTGTGGGAGGATCCATATTGAGTGGAGAGCCTGGCTTCAACAGGGGTCCCTGAATGTACATCTGCAGGCCTGCTTTGTGAGCCAGTATGGGTGGATCCATATTGAGTGGAGAGCCTGGCTTCAACTGGGGTCCGTGAATGTACATCTGCAGGCCTGCTTTGTGAGCCAGTATGGATAGATCCATATTGAGTGGAAAACCTGGCTTCAACAGGGGTCCGTGAGTATACATCTGCAGGCCTGCTTTGGGAGCCAGTATGGATGGATCCATATTGCGTGGAGAGCCTGGCTTCAACAGGGTCTCTGAATGTACATCTGCAGGCCTGCTTTGGGAGCCAGTATGGATGGATCCATATTGAGTGGAAAGCCTGGCTTCAAAAGGGGTCCCTGAATGTACATCTGCAGGCCTGCTTTTTGAGCCAGTATCGGTGGATCCATCTTGAGTGGAAAGCCTGGCTTCAACAGGGGTCCCTGAATGTACATCTGCAGGCCTGCTTTGTGAGCCAGTATGGATGGATCCATATTAAGTGGAAAGCCTGGCTTCAACAGGGATCCGCGAATGTACATCTGCAGGCCTGCTTTGGGAGCCAGTATGGATAGATCCATATTGAGTGGAAAGCCTAGCTTCAACAGGGGTCCGTGAATGTACATCTGCAGGCCTGGCTTTGGGAGCCAGAATGGATGGATCCATATTGAGTGGAAAGCCTGGCTTCCACAGGGGTCCGTGAATGTACATCTGCAGGCCTGCTTTGGGAGCTAGTATGGGTGGATCCATATTGAGTGGAGAGCCTGGCTTCATCAGGGGTCCCTGAACGTACATCTGCAGGCCTGCTTTGTGAGCCAGTATGGGTGGATCCATATTGAGTGGAGAGCCTGGCTTCAACCGGGGTCCGTGAAAGTACATCTGCAGGCCTGCTTTGTGAGCCAGTATGGATGGATCCATATTGAGTGGAGAGCCTGGCTTCAACAGGGGTCCGTGAATGTACATCTGCAGGCCTGCTTTGGGAGCCAGTATGGATGGATCCATATTGAGTGGAGAGCCTGGCTTCAACAGGGGTCCGTGAATGTACACCTGCAGGCCTGCTTTGGGAGCCAGTATGGGTGGATCCATAACGAGTGGAAAGCCTGGCTTCAACTAGGGTCCGTGAGTGTACATCTGCAGGCCTGCTTTGGGAGCCAGTATTGATGGAGCCATATTGAGTGGAATGCCTGGCTTCAACAGGGGTCCGTGAGTGTACATCTGCAGGCCTGCTTTAGGAGCCAGTATGGATGGATCCATATTGAGTGGAAAGCCGGGCTTCAACAGTGGTCTGTGAGTGTAGATCTGCAGGCCTGCTTTGGGAGCCAGTATGGATGGATCCATATTGAGTGGAAAGCCTGGCTTCAACAGGGGTCTGTGAATGTACATCTGCAGGCCTGCTTTGGGAGACAGTATGGATGGATCCATATTGAGTGGAAAGCCTGGCTTCAACAGGGGTCTGTGAATGTATGTACATCTGCAGGACTGCTTTGGGAGCCAGAATGGGTGGATCCATATTGAGTGGGAAGCCTGGCTTCAACAGGGGTCCGTGAATGTACATCTGCAGGCCTGGCTTTGGGAGCCAGGATGGATGGATCCATATTGAGTGGAAAACCTGGCTTCAACAGGGGTCGGTGAATGTACATCTGCAGGCCTGCTTTAGGAGCCAGTATGGATGGATCCATATTGAGTGGAAAGCCTGGCTTCAACAGGGGTCTGTGAGTGTACATCTGCAGGCCTGCTTTGGGAGCCAGTATGGATGGATCCATATTGAGTGGAAAGCCTGGCTTCAACAGGGGTCTGTGAATGTACATCTGCAGGCCTGCTTTGGGAGCCAGTATGGATGGATCCATATTGAGTGGAAAGCCTGGCTTCAACAGGGGTCTGTGAATGTACATCTGCAGGCCTGCTTTGGGAGCCAGAATGTATGGATCCATATTGAGTGGAAAGCCTGGCTTCAACAGGGGTCTCTGAATGTACATCTGCAGGCCTGCTTTTGTATTTGTGCCAGTGTTTTTGTTTTAATTATTCTGTAAATTGTGCCCGTGTTTGGTTGTCTCCTTCCTGTCTGCCCGCCTACCTCGCCGAGCCCCGCTCTCCCTTCCCGTCACCGCCGCTAAGCCCCGCCCCTTTTGCCTTCTGTATCCCTCCCCGCTCCCGCCTCCCAGCTGCCCCGCCCACCCGCGCACTTGGCCTCATATGGCGACCGTGCGACGCAGGTGAGTGTGACCCACTTGTGGGACACCCCCGCGCCGCACGGCCACCAGCTGCTGTGCCCTGCCTAACTGCCTCGCTGACTGTCGTACTGCCGCTGACGGCGCCCCCTCCTCCGAGAGGCGCGGTCCGTGCCTGCCTGCCGGTCACTCGCATTGCTGTTTAGCATTTCCCTTGTGCTCCTCCGTTTTTCCTTTTGTATTTGTGCCAGTGTTTTTGTTTTAATTATTCTGTAAATTGTGCCCGTGTTTGGTTGTCTCCTTCCTGTCTGCCCGCCTACCTCGCCGAGCCCCGCTCTCCCTTCCCGCCACCGCCGCTAAGCCCCGCCCCTTTTGCCTTCTGTATCCCTCCCCGCTCCCGCCTCCCAGCTGCCCCGCCCACCCGCGCACTTCGCCTCATATGGCGACCGTGCGAACGCGCAGCGGTCACGCGCAGTGGGCGCGCCGATTGTGCGCCGAAGGCGCGCCAAAGGTAAGCCCGTCCGCGACCGGATCGCGACCAGCGCCAGGACCCCTGGACCTCGAAGACCTCGACCTACCCGCCTGACGTACTCAGCCGCCACCCTCATCGCTCTCAACACCGGCCGACTCCCAGAATGCCACCAAGCCACTCCAAGACGCACCCACGGACCTTTCAGCTGCCACGCCTGCAAGTTCTCCTGCATCCAGACCAGCCCCGCACCAGCACCCGCCAAGTCGAACACCAGCAGCACCCACCTCAAGTGCATCCTGCTCAACACCCGCTCCGTCCACAGACACGCCATCGAACTCTGGAACCTCCTAGACGCCACAGCCCCTGACGTTGCCTTCCTCACGGAGACCTGGATGAACGCCTCTTCAGCTCCCGACATCGCCATCGCTATCCCAGAGGGCTACAAGATCGTCCGGAGGGACCGAAACGCCAACCAGATGGGAGGAGGCATCGCCATCATCCACAGGAACACCATCCGTCTCACGACCAGCACTGACAACACCCTGACCAGCGCCGAACACCTGCATTTCCAGATCCACACCAACCCGAACACCACCCTCAGAGGCACCCTGATCTACCGACCCCCTGGACCACGCACGCAATTCAGCGAGGACATCGCCGACTTCATCAGCCCGCATGCCCTCCCCTCCGCTGACTACATCCTCCTGGGAGACCTCAACTTCCATCTGGAGAACAACAACGACCACAACACCAGCACCCTGCTCGACCACCTCGCCAACCTGGGACTCAAGCAACTGGTGTCCACCCCCACCCACCTCGCCGGACACACACTCGACGCCGTCTTCTCATCCAGCACAGACATCGACTTCAGCCACGCCACAGAGCTTCAATGGACGGACCACAGCTGCGTCCACTTCACCTTCAAGAGAACGACGACCCACCAACACCAGCAACAGACCGCCCGCAGAAGCTGGAACAAGATCACAGCAGACCAGCTCGCCACCTCCCTGAGCCATCACCCTCCTGCCAGCTCAGCAAACCCCAGCCAGGCCGCCGACAACCTCACGAAGTGGATCAGCAGCTGCGCGGACGAACTCGCCCCGCTGAGGACCCCGCCTAGCAGACCCGGCAGCAAGAAGGCCCCATGGTTCACCGACGAACTCAAGAGCTCCAAGAAGAACTGCCGAGCCCTCGAGAAAGTCTGGAAAAGGGAACCGACACCGGACAACAGGACCTCCTACAAACTTGCCACCCGGAAACACCACCAGCTGATCCGCGCCGCCAAGAAAACAGTTTTCAAGGACCGGTTGGACAACAACGCACACAACTGCAAGGAACTCTTCAACATCGTGAAAGAGCTTTCCAACCCCAGCGCAGGAAACAACGACATCACCCCATCGCAAGACCTCTGCAACTCCCTCGCCTCATACTTCCACAACAAGATCACGGACATACACAGCAGCTTCAACAACCAACCAACGCACACCACGACCGACCAGCCACCCCCCCCCACCACCACCCTCCACGCCTGGACCCCGATCAGCACCGAAGACACCATCCGCATGATGAACTCCATCCACTCCGGATCACCGACCGACCCCTGCCCTCACCACGTCTTCAACAAGGCCGACGCTGTCATCGCACCCCACCTGCGAGACATCATCAACACCTCCTTCAACACCGCCATCTTCCCTGAAAGCTGGAAACACGCCGAACTCAGCGCTCTACTCAAGAAACCAACAGCGGACCCCACCGACCTCAAGAATTACCGCCCCATCTCGCTTCTCCCGTTTCCAGCCAAAGTCATCGAGAAGACCGTCAACAAGCAGATGGCCGCCTTCCTCGAGACGAACGGATCCCTCGACCCCTCACAGTCCGGCTTCCGAGCCAAACACAGCACCGAGACCGCCCTCATCGCCGCCACCGATGACATCCGAGCCCTGATGGACAAGGGAGAAACAGCGGCCCTCATCCTCCTAGACCTCTCCGCGGCATTCGACACGGTCTGCCACCGCACCCTAGTACGGCGCCTCAGCAACATCGGAATCCAGGACAAGGCGCTGGAATGGATCATCTCCTTCCTCGACGGAAGAACACAGAGAGTCCGCCTACCACCGTACAAGTCAGAGGCCTCCGAAGTCATCTGCGGCGTCCCCCAAGGATCATCCCTGAGCCCCACCCTCTTCAACGTCTACATGAGCCCCCTCGCGGCCATCGTACGCAAACACCACCTCAGCATAATCTCCTACGCCGACGACACCCAGCTGATCCTCTCCCTGACCAACGACCCCGCCGCCGCCAGAGCCAACCTGCACGAAGGGATGAAAGAGGTAGCCGAGTGGATGACGACCAGCCGCCTGAAACTGAACTCGGACAAGACGGAGGTCCTCATCCTGGGCTCCTCACCCTCCGCCTGGGACGACTCCTGGTGGCCTCCCGCCCTGGGCACCGCACCCAAACCGACAGACCATGCACGAAACCTGGGCTTCATCCTGGACTCCTCCCTCTCCATGACCAGGCAAGTCAACAGCGTCTCCTCGGCGTGCTTCAACATCCTACGCATGCTACGGAAGATCTTCTGGTGGATCCCCACAGAGACCAGGAAGACCGTCACCCAGGCCCTCGTCACCAGCCGACTGGACTACGGCAACGCCCTCTACGCCGGGACCACCGCCAAGCTCCAGAAGAGACTCCAGCGGATCCAAAACGCCTCAGCCAGACTCATCCTCGACATCCCACGATCCAGCCACATCTCCGGACATCTGAGAGACCTTCACTGGCTCCCCGTCAACAAGAGAATCACCTTCCGCCTCCTCACCCACGCACACAAAGCCCTACACGACCAAGGCCCGAGCTACCTCAACAGCCGAGTCAACTTCTACGCTCCCAAACGCCACCTCCGATCAGCCAACCACGCCCTCGCCGCCGTCCCCCGCATCCGAAGAGCGACTACAGGAGGAAGGTCCTTCTCCTACCTGGCCGCCAAGACCTGGAACTCCCTCCCGTCCGACCTGCGCCTGACCCAAGACCACCTCTCCTTCAGGAAGAAGCTGAAGACCTGGCTGTTCGAGCAGTAGCGGCACCCCCCCCCCCCCAGCGCCTTGAGACCCTACGGGTATGTAGCGCGCTTTATAAGTGTCATTGATTGATTGATTGATTGAACCCGCAGGAGTTGTGTAGAGTGAGGTTCGATTTTGGAACTGGTATAATTGTGGACCGCGAAGTAGATAAAGCAGTTGCGGTTGTATTGTCACTTAGGAATGACGATTGCCAACAGTCATTGTTTGAACAAGAGGTCCTTGTGGGGAAAAAGGCAAAAGCGCGACAATACCCCATGAGAGAAGTTCCCCCGGTATGGAAGGAAGCGGTTGCAGCTGTCGGTGGTAACCCCGCTGTGGCAGCGCATTTCCAGCGTGTTTGGGTGCATGTTCCATGGAAGCGCTCTGAAGTATTAGCGCTTAAGCAGTCCTTACCTGATCCCCGTAAGAACCCAGCAGGTTATTATAAAGAGTTGTCACAGACGGCAGGGTCATGCATTATGAATCTGGCCGACATAGACATGTTGTTTGGCAATGTTGTTCCACAGCCTCTATGGGGATCAATTCGTAATGTAGATCACAATGCAGAACTAGGGGATACATGGGCCAACATTGTTGCTGCTGATGCTAGACAAACTGGTGGTGCGAAACCAGAACCTTTAGTAGCTGAATTGCCTGGTAGAATCATCACGTATATGAAGACAATAATGCCTGCGATGCGCGTAAATTGGGACAAGTTATCTGCATGCAAGCAGAAGAAAGATGAGACAGTGTCAGACTTCTTTACTAGGTTTGAAGAAACGTTTATTGACCACAGTGGGCAGGATATGAGTACTGAGGGTGGCCAACGGTTATTTGTGGATAAGTTTGTGCAGAATCTACTTCCTGACCTGTGTAAAAAGTTAAAAGATTCAGAGAGTTCCTGGGCTGTTTCTTCTTCAGCGCAAATACTGGCTACTGCACAGTATTATGAAAATAGAGATAAGGACGAGAAAGATAGAACAGAAAAGAAAACGAAGGAACTGAAGACAAAGGTCCTTTTACAGCAGGCCTACCCGCCACGTGGAGGTGGTAATAATTATAGGCAACCCCAAGGTGTCTATCACCAACCCCAACAGTTTCAGACAAACCAGCAAATGAATGGGTATTATCAACCACGTGTCCCTGTAGGTCCCAACCAATGTTCATACTGCAAAGAGGAAGGTCATTATAAATATAGTTGCCCTAAATTAATGCAGCGGAACGGTAATGCGTATGGCGCAAGAGGTAGGGGTGGTCAGCAAGCTCCTAGAGGCAGAGGGCGTGGAAATGCTCCCCAGAACGCGCGTCCTCTGCCGCCTCAAAATACCATCAATAGTTTTGATCAGCAAGCTAACGCGACTAGTAATACGGCCCAGTATTATAATAATGATTATTATGCAGAGGACGGTGATGCAGAGAATAATGATTACTAGGACAGCCATAGACAAAGAGAGGGAGTTGTTTCAGTGCCAGTGGATCAGAGTGGACCGTATGTTGAGGCGACTACAGCAAATGTAACGGAGCCTTTTCTGCTAGATACTGGTGCTGCAAAGAGTTCAATCATGCATTCAAAACTTCCTGGCGCGCCTTTGTCTGGCGGGATAAATGTTTCAGTAGGTTTTTCTGGCGCCCCAGTAAGGAACCCGATTTCTAGTCCCATGTCACTTTCTGTTGGACCTTGTGAGCTGAAAGCACCCCTGATCCTAACAACGGGTTGTGGTGAGAATTTGCTGGGATTAGATTTGTTGAAAAGATTGCACGCTACACTGTATTGTTCTCCTTCAGGAGTACAACTTACATTAGGCAAGAAAGTGATTTCCCCGATGTACTTGTCTAAAAATACAATGCCGCCTGAATTGTCATCCCTTCCGGATGCCCTTTGGGCTACTGGTCCCAATGATGTGGGCCTCTTGGAGATACCGCCATACGTGGTAACTTTAAAGGCTAATGTCAGACTGCCACGTATTCCCCAGTACAAAATCTCTAATGAAGGCCAGAAAGCATTGTTAGACATTGTCAGCGACCTGATTAATAAAGGTGTGATTGAAGAGACAAGAGGCAACGTTTGCAATAGTCCGATTTTACCTGTCTTAAAACGGACGGATCCTTCACAGCCACCTGTTTACAGATTTGTGATTGATCTTAGAGAGGTTAATAAGATTGTTGTGCCACAGTTTCCAGTTGTCCCTGATATAACTGCCTTGTTAACGATGATTCCAGCCTCTGCTGTATGGTTTTCAGTGATCGATTTAAAGAATGCTTTCTTTAGCATCCCAATTGCAGAAAAGAGCAGAGACATTTTTGGTTTTAGTCTGGGAGGCCGAAGCTTCCGCTTCAAACGCGCTCCCCAGGGCTACTGTGAGAGTCCATCCATATACAGTCAAGCTTTGAAAGCGCAGCTTGATGCACTTATTCTACCTAGTGGCGCTATCCTGATTCAGTACGTGGACGATTTACTAATCGCTGCGGATACTGAGAAGATCTGTAAAGAAGCCACATTGTCACTGTTGCGCCATTTATCCGCTTTCCATCACAAAGTGTCTCTCTCTAAGCTGCAATATTGTCGACAAGAAGTGACCTACTTAGGTCATCTCTTATCGAAGGAGGGAAGGAAACTGACCCCAGAAAGAATTCAAGCCATTGCACAGTTGAGTGTGCCAAAGACACAGAGAGAAGTGCGTGCTTTCTTGGGCATCACTTCATACTGTAGGCATTGGATCCCTAGTTTTTCTTTGTTGGCAAAGCCTTTATTAGCCTTAACATGCAAAGACACGCCGAATCCTATCCCATGGTCTGAAGAGTGCCAGAAAAGTTTTGTGGAATTGCGTAATGCGTTATGTTCAGCTCCTGTGTTGGGCACTCCTGACTACAGCAAGCCTTTTACATTGTATGTTCATGAGAAAGATGGATGCGCATTATCAGTGTTAACACAGCCTTTTGGCGACAGACCGCGCCCATGCGCATATTTTTCATCAACCTTGGACCCTGTAGCGAGGGCATTGCCAAGCTGTCTGAGAGCGACAGCTGCTGCAGCGATGTCTATCCGACAATCTGCTGGTTTGGTAATGGACAATACATTGATTGTTATGGTTCCACACGCTGTAGACACATTATTAAATAGGACCAAGACACAACACTTGACTAGTGCGCGATTATCAGGTTATGAACTTACACTGTTAGCGAATCACATACACATAAAAAGATGTAATACGCTGAATCCAGCTACATTGTTGCCAATTCCAGCAGACTCAGATGAGATTGAGCAACATGATTGTCTGTTCAGAACAGAAGAAGAGACGAAAGGGAGAGTAGATCTAAAAGATACTCCCCTGACTGAGTGTGATGGCACTTTATGGGTAGATGGTTCATGCTTCAAGCTCCCTAATGGTGACACGACTGCTGCATATGCTATCACGACTTTGCACACGGTCGTGGAAACTGCACGAGTGCCATATAATTCGGCCCAAGCAGCAGAATTAATCGCCCTCACGAGAGCATGTGTGTTGTCTGAAGGAATGAGAGTGAACATATACACAGATAGCCAGTACGCCTTTGGCGTGGCTCATAATTTTGGGCGTTTGTGGAAAGAGCGTGGGTTCCTGACGTCGCATGGAGCTAAAATTCAGAATGGCAAGTTGGTGAATGATCTCCTTGAGTCACTGACCCTACCGTTGCAAGTTGCGATCATGAAATGCAGTGCGCACAGGAAAGTCACAGATGATGTTGGACGTGGGAATGCGTTTGCTGATGAGACCGCGAAAGAAACGGCACAGAATGTGAAGACTAGAATGTATGTTGCAGGCCCCGCAAGATGGGTTAATGATGTTGGGATGTGTGAGAACACAATAGAGAGTGTGAAGTCGCTTCAGGCTGAAGCCACAGAGGAAGAGTTAAGCAAGTGGAGAGAAAGTATGGGTAAGTTGGATGAGAATGGTTGTTGGACTGATCTGACAGAACATAGGCGATGGTTGTTGCCTGATGCATATGTGCTTCCAGTGGTTACTATGGCACATGGAATGGCACATATCAGTACGAAAGGTATATGCAAGTTGTTGGCTCCAGTATGGCAGAATGCTGGGATTCCCAAGTGTGCAGAGAATGTGGTCAAGAATTGCATAGTATGCTTGAAGTACAACCCTGGTAGGGGAACCCCAACTCCGGCTGGTCACTTTGCACCCCCATCATGTCCATTCGAAGTTTTGCAGCTGGACTTTATTCACATGGAAAGATGCAACAACCTGAAATATGTACTGGTGGTTGTTTGTGCTTTCTCAAAATGGATAGAGGCTTATCCTCTGAAAGATAACACTGCCCTATCCACAGCCAAAGCCCTTGTAAAGGAATTTTTCCCTAGGTTTGGGATGCCAAGAATGGTGTGGTGTGATAACGGAAGTGAGTTTGTGGGTAAAGTGATGAAGAATGTATGTGAAGGGCTAGGGATAAAGCAGAAGTTCCACGCTGCAAATCACCCCCAATCAGCTGGACTAGTAGAACGCTACAATGGAGCCTTAAAGCTCAAGCTGGCCAAAATTCAGGCGAGCACCGGTCTTAAATGGCCTGACGCTCTGCCCTTAGCACTCCTGTCCACTAGAATGACCATACACTCACGAGTGGGACTTAGTCCTTACGAGGTCGTTTTTGGCCGTCCCGCCAACGTATGGGGTGTACCGAGGCCTACGAAGTTCAGTGAGATAGAGCATCCAGTACTACTCGATTACCTGTATGATTTGACTGTTAAACTGCGTGTTTTGCACCAACAGGTACATGATACTCTTCCCCAAGCCTCTGAACCTCCTGGACACCCTATCAACCCTGGCTCGTGGGTCCTGGTCCGGAATTTCCAGCGTAAGGGCAACGACGAGCCTCGCTGGATCGGCCCTCATCTTGTTCTTCTGTCGACGAGATCAGCAGTGCGAGTGAAAGGGAAGAAGCACTGGATCCATGGTACCCACTGCAAAATAGTCCCCTTGCCTCTGCCATATGACCAGTGGGTCAAGGAGGGTATCGCCGACTCAGAGACAGACACTGTACCTCGTTTTGTACCATTCAGTGACGCACGCTTAAGAGACACAGTTTCAGACCAAGAGAGTGACAATATTCTGCAAGAAACTGTGCCACCATCAAATCGACTGGACACCACTGAGCCTGAACTTTTGTTTCAAGACCAAACAGCACCTGGCCGCCTTCGCTATAATTTGAGACCAAGGCCCATGGACAAATAAAGATTTTCCTCACTATTTCCCTTTTGACATTTTTTGCTCTCCCATCTGAAGGACTTTCTTGATTTTTGTTTTTCGAACCACCATCCGGGTTCTGCCGCAGGGTCGCGGTGCCAAGACTTTGGGGTACAGGCCGAAGACGCTAGGTCAACGGTTCTGGTTAGTCTAGGGCGTTTCCCTGGACTGACAGGCGTACTCCTTAGCAGAAGAAACTCATCCACCGCGAGCGGCCCGAGTAGAGGATGGAGTTTTTTAAGATGGAGAGACCGATTGAGGAAATGAACTCTAATGCAAGAATGTGTAGAATTGTGAAAAGTAAATGTTTTGTCTTTTTGTGCCTTTTTACACTATGTAGTATCATAATGTTTATTGTAGGATTTGTGTTCTTCTCCGCTCAAAAGCCCATTGAACCCACTCAACAGCCCATATCTCTTTCTACTGCCTCCTCTCACTCTTTTCACCCTTTGCCTGAGCACGAACAGACCAGACGATCAGAGTTTGTAAATAACTCGTTTATCCAACTCTTGCACCAGCACCAACTAGTAATGAATACGACCAATTGCTGGGTGTGTGGGTTAATGCCACATACCATTAACAAAGGTATTCCCTACCTGGTGCTACCGTACAGTTACAATGGATCGTCATGGGCATTCCAAACCATGTTTCTCTATGCCCTAGATACATACTCCCCTCGCCAACCGCGTTCCATCAGACCTATAACCAATAATAAGGCTTTAATGAAAGGAGTTGCCGATATGAGTAGAGATATTGATGCATACTCATCCATTCCCAAAGAAGAGCTGAGACCTTATGTAGGATGGAACGCGACGGGGTATAGTATTAGTCTGGGTGAAAGACAGCGAAAAATCTCATCTCCAATCTGGGTCGTACCCCACATGGGTCGGTTCTGCTTACAGGGTAATGGTCAGAATCCTAGAGCTCAACTGGGAAGAAGTGACTGTACTGAAACGTACACCTTCCCGTCACAGTTTTCCCCTGCGTTTCTAGCTGCCAAGGGCACATATTTCATCTGTAATGACCGAGCATATACATGGCTGCCCCCTGATTTCTCGGGCACATGTTATATTGCGAACTTGCTACCGCCGACATTTACTGCCGCCTCTGACTATCACAAGACCAGAGTTGTGAGAGGTGTGATTAGTAAGGAGGATACTGCCGGTCAGGAAGCGGGAGACTTCTTCTTGGGTTTCCTGCCGTTTTGGGGACCTATGGTCAATAGTAGGAACCTGAGACAGCTGACACGTGTGGTTGAATCCACTGTCAATGTAACGGCTGGTGCCCTTAGTAATCTGACAGCTGAGCTCCAAGCGGATCGCCTTATGACTCTGCAGAACCGCATGGTTCTAGACGTTATTCTTGCAGACCGCGGTGGGGTATGCAAGGTCATCCAATCCATTTGCTGCATTTTCATACCAGATAATGCTCCAACAGTGTATCAAGCCATCTCCAAACTCCATAAAATATCTGAAGCCATACACGTGGATAAGGGAGATTGGTCACTGGTGGGGTGGTTCTGGGAATTGATATCTGCCTGGGGTTGGAAAGTTCTGATGGTCGTTGGAATGATCTTAGCCATTCTTTTCCTGTTCTGTCTGTGCATACAGTGTGCTCCTGCGATATGTGGCCTCTGTACTACCTTATGTGTAAGGAAACCTGTATCAAGGGACGAGCTAAGTAATAGGATGATGCTACAGCAACATCTCCATGACTTCGTGAACATTGACCTAGACTCGGATTAAGATGAGTATAGTGATTGCCTATGTAAGGGCAAAAGGAGGGTCTGTCGTACTTTAATATTCGGGACCGCGTAGGGGACAGGGCCTTACCCCTGTCTATCTTGGTATTAGCGAACCGCAAATGGTAAATGCGGCATGTACGAGTGCTTTATATATCGTTCTAGCTATGAATGCACTGTGTACACGTTCTTCTGCTCCACTACGCGGGTTCCATTTTGGAAACAGTGGCCATCTTGTCATTGCCCTCACATAGGCTATAATGGAGTAAATACGGGCCTCACAGTACATGGGCTTCCCCTCTGACTTCTCTGTGACCTGGGCAGATGGCTCTGCTGCCCTGGGTCAAACCGGTCTCACGAGCTCCCCTTCCTCCGTCCACCTGTGATTAGCATCAGGGTTTGACCCGTCATAAAGCCCTTTCATTCTACACAATCCCCCGGCTAATCTCTTCCACACCTGCTTGTTCCTGCTTTATGACTTGTTTCCCAAAACAGGAGATGCTCATGTTTATTGGGGGGTCTCTTTACATCAAACGTGGGATCTGAACCTTACTGTGTAAATCATTGTGGGCTGGCCGAATTGGAATGTGGGATGGTCATCATGACTCTGCTTTTTCGTTTGTAATGTATACCTTTATATGGCCATATCGTAAACCAAGGAATGTGCGCCTGGAGCATGATATTTTGTACTTAAGGAGAAGTCCGTTCCTATGATTTTCAGCAGTCTCCTGAGAACATACACGCTGTTGTACTTCTAGGATACCTGTCATTGGTCTGCAGCCAATAAACGATTCTTTGACTTCACCCAGAAGACTCTGTGTTTCTGTAGGTCAAACCCAGAAGTCATAGGGTGTGTGCCCCTGCACCGCTGGGTCTAAAATACCCAGTACTTCAGACCTGATTCTCTCCCTCTACAGCAGCTTTGCTGAGCTTGTTCTCTGGCTTTGAAGCAACTCTGCTGACCTGGTTCTCTGGCTCTAAAGCAACTCTGCTGACCTGGTTCTCTGGCTCTAGAGCAGCTCTGCTGACATGGTTCTCTGGCTCTACAGCAGCTCTGCTGACCTGGTTCTCTGGCTCTAAAGCAGCTCTGCTGATCTCGTTCTTAGGCTCTAGAGCAGCTCTGCTTACGTGGTCCTCTGTCTCTAGGGCAGCTCTGCTGACCTGGTTCTTAGGCTCTAGAGCAGCTCTGCTGACCTGGTTCTCTGGCTCTAAAGCAGCTCTGCTGACCTGGTTCTCTGGCTCTAGAACAGCTCTGCTGACATGGTTCTCTGGCTCTACAACGGCTCTTCTGCCCTGGTTCTCTTGCTCTAAGGCAGTTTGCTGACCTGGTTATCTGGCTGTACAGCAGCTCTGCTGACCTGGTTCTCTGCCTCCACAGCAGCTCTACTGACCTGGGTCTTAGGCTCTAGAGCAGCTCTGCTGACCTGGTTCTCTGGCTCTAATGCAGCTCTGCTCACCTGGTTTTCTGGCTCTAAAGCAGTTCTGCTGACCTGGTTCTCTGGCTGTAAAGCAGCTCTGCTAACCTGGTTCTCTGGCTCTAGATCAGCTCTGCTGACCTGGTTTTTATGCTCTACAGCAGCTCTGCTGACCTGGTTGTCTGGCTCTCCAGCAGCTCTGCTGATCTGGTTCTCTGGCTCTAGAGCTGCTCTGCTGACCTGGTTAATAGGCTCTAGATCACCTCTGCTGACCTGGTTCTCTGGCTCTAAAGCAGCTCTGCTGACCTGGTTCTATAGCTCTTAGGCGGCTCTGCTGACCTGGTTCTCTGGCTTTGAAGCAGCTCTGCTGACCTGGTTTTCTGGCTCTACAGCAGCTCTGCTGGCGTGGTTCTCTCCCTCTAAAGCAGCTCTGCAGACCTGGTTCTCTGGCTCTAAAGCAGCCCTGCTGACCTAGACCTCTCCCTCTAAAGCAGCTCTGCTGACCTGGTTCTCTGGCTTTGAAGCAGCTCTGCTGACCTGGTTCTCTGGCTCTAGATCAGCTCTGCTGACCTGCTTCTCACCCTCTAAAGCATCTCTGCTGACCTGGTTCTCTAGCTCTAAAGCAGATCTACTGACCAGGTTCTCTCCCTCTAAAGCAGCTCTGCTTCCCTGGTTTCTATGGCTCTACAGCAGCTCTGCTGACCTCTGTCTCTGGCTCTAGAGCAGCTCTGATGACCTTGTTCTCAGGCTCTATAGCAGCTCTGTTGACCTCGTTCTCTGGCTCCACAATGCCTCTGCTGACCTGGTTCTCTGGCTCTAAAGCTTCTCTGCTGACCTGGTTCTATAGCTCTTAGGCGGCTCTGCTGACCTGGTTCTCTGGCTTTGAAGCAGCTCTGCTGACCTGGTTTTCTGGCTCTACAGCAGCTCTGCTGGCGTGGTTCTCTCCCTCTAAAGCAGCTCTGCAGACCTGGTTCTCTGGCTCTAAAGCAGCCCTGCTGACCTAGACCTCTCCCTCTAAAGCAGCTCTGCTGACCTGGTTCTCTGGCTTTGAAGCAGCTCTGCTGACCTGGTTCTCTGGCTCTAGATCAGCTCTGCTGACCTGCTTCTCACCCTCTAAAGCATCTCTGCTGACCTGGTTCTCTAGCTCTAAAGCAGATCTGCTGACCAGGTTCTCTCCCTCTAAAGCAGCTCTGCTTCCCTGGTTTCTATGGCTC
Organism: Triturus cristatus; assembly: GCF_964204655.1. Classification (NCBI taxonomy): domain Eukaryota; kingdom Metazoa; phylum Chordata; class Amphibia; order Caudata; family Salamandridae; genus Triturus; species Triturus cristatus. Next base: position 394,136,400 of record NC_140579.1, on the reverse strand, counting down.
TACAGCAGCTCTGCTGACCTCTGTCTCTGGCTCTAGAGCAGCTCTGATGACCTTGTTCTCAGACTCTATAGCAGCTCTGTTGACCTCGTTCTCTGGCTCCACAATGCCTCTGCTGACCTGGTTCTCTGGCTCTAAAGCTTCTCTGCTGACTTGGTTCTCTGGCTCTAAAGCAACTATGCTGACCTGTTTCTCTGGCTCCAGAGCAGCTTTGTTGACCTGATTCTCTCCCTCTACAGCAGCTTTGCTGAGCTTGTTCTCTGGCTTTGAAGCAACTCTGCTGACCTGGATCTCTGGCTGTACAGCAGCTCTGCTGACCTGGTTCTCACCCTCTAAAGCAGCTCTGCTGATCTGGTTCTCTGGGTATAAAGCAGCTCAGCTGACCTGGTTTTCTCCCTCCAAAGCAGCTCTGCTGACCTGGTTTTTCTGGCTCTACAGCATCTCTGCTGACCTGTATCACTGGATCTAGAGCAGCTCTGCTGACCCGGTTCTTTGGCTCTAAAGCAGCTCTGCTGACCTTGTTCTGTGCCTCTAAAGCAGCTATGCTGACCTGGTTCTCTGTCTCTAGAGCAGCTCTTCTGACCTGGTTCTCTTCCTCTAAAGCAGCTCTGCTGACCTGGTTCTATCTCTCTAAAGCAGCTCTACTGACCTGGCTCTAAAACAGCTCTGCTGACCTGGTTCTCTGGCTCTAAAGCAGCTCTGCTGACCTGGCTTCTTTGCCTCTACGGCAGGTCTGCTGATCTGGTTCTATAGCTCTAAAGCAGCTCTGCTGACCTGGTTCTCTGGCTTTGAAGCAGAGCTGCTGAGCTGAGCTGGTTCTCTGGCTCTAAAGCAGGTCTGCTGACCTGGTTCTCTGGCTGTAAAGCAGTTATGCTTACCTGGTTCTCTGGCTGAAAAGCGGCTCTGCTGACCTGGTTCTCTGGCTCTAAAGCAGTTCTGCTGACCTAGATCTCTCCCTCTAATGCAGCTCTTCTGACCTGGTTTTCTGGCTTTGAAGCAACTCTGCTGACCTGGATCCCTGGCTCTAGATCAGCTCTGCTGACCTGGTTCTCACCCTCTAAAGCATCTCTGCTGACCTGGTTCTCTGGCTCTAAAGCAGCTCTGCTGACCTGCTTCTCACCCTCTAAAGCATCTCTGCTGACCTGGTTCTCTGGCTCTAAAGCAGCTCTGCTGACCTGGTTCTCTGGCTCTAAAGCAACTCTGCTGACCTGGTTCTCTGGCTCTAGAGCAGCTCTGCTGACCTGGTTCTTTGGCTCTACAGCAGCTCTGCTGACCTGGTTCTCTGGCTCTACAGCAGCTCTGCTGACCTGGTTCTCTGGCTCTAAAGCAGCTCTGCTGATCTCGTTCTTAGGCTCTAGAGCAGCTCTGCTGACGTGGTTCTCTGTCTCTAGAGCAGCTCTGATGACCTGGTTCTTAGGCTCTAGAGCAGCTCTGCTGACCTGGTTCTCTGGCTCTAAAGCGGCTCTGCTGACCTGGTTCTCTGGCTCTAGAGCAGCTCTGCTGACCTGGTTCTCTGGCTCTACAGCAGCTCTGCTGACCTGGTTCCGAGGCTCTACAGCAGCTCTGCTGACCTGGTTCTATGGCTTTAAAGCAGCTCTGCTGACCTGGTTCTCTGGCTCCAGAGCAGCTCTGCTGACCTGGTTCTCTCCCTCTAAAGCAGCTCTGCTGACCTGGTTTCTCTGGCTCTACAGCAGCTCTGCTGACCTGTGTCTCTGGCTCTAGAGCATCTCTGCTGACCTGGTTCTTAGGCTCTCAACGGCTCTGCTGACCTGGTTCTCTGGCTCTAAAGCGGCTCTCCTGACCTGGTTCTCTGGCTCTAAAGCAACTCTGCTGACCTGGTTCTCTGGCTCTAGAGCAGCTCTGCTGACCTGGTTCTCTGGCTCTACAGCAGCTCTGCTGACCTGGTTCTCTGGCTCTAGAGCAGCTCTTCTGACCCGGTTCTTAGGCTCTAGAACAGCTCTGCTGACATGGTTCTCTGGCTCTACAACGGCTCTGCTGCCCTGGTTCTCTTGCTCTAAGACAGTTCTGCTGACCTGGTTATCTGGCTGTACAGCAGCTCTGCTGACTGGTTCTCTGCCTCTACAGCAGCTCTACTGACCTGGTTCTTAGGCTCTAGAGCAGCTCTGCTGACCTGGTTCTCTGGCTCTAATACAGCTATGCTCACCTGGTTCTCTTGTTCCTTCTCTGGCTGTAAAGCAGCTCGGCTGACCTGGTTCTCTGGCTGTAAAGCGGCTCTGCTGACCTGGTTCTCTCCCTCTAAAGCAGCTCTGCTGAACTGGTTCTCTGGCTCTAGAGCAGCTCTGCTCACCTGGTTCTTAGGCTCTAGAGCATATCTGCTGACCTGGTTCTCTGACTTTGAAGCAGCTCTGCTGACCTGGTTCTCTGGCTCTAAAGCAGCTCTGCTGACCTTGTTCTCTCCCTCTAAAGCAGCTCTGCTGACCTGGTTCTCCGGCTCTAAAGCAGCTCTGCTGACCTGGTTTCTCTGGCTCTACAGCAGCTCTGCTGACCTGGTTCTCTGGCTCTAGAGCAGTCTGCTTACCTGGTTCTTAGGCTCTAGAGCAGCTCTGCTGACCTGGTTCTCTGGCTCTACAACGGCTCTGCTAATCTGGTTCTCTGGCTCTAAAGCAGCTCTGCTGACCTTGTTCTCTCCCTCTAAAGCAGCTCTGCTGACCTGGTTCTCCGGCTCTAAAGCAGCTCTGCTGACCTGGTTTCTCTGGCTCTACAGCAGCTCTGCTGACCTGGTTCTCTGGCTCTAGAGCAGTCTGCTTACCTGGTTCTTAGGCTCTAGAGCAGCTCTGCTGACCTGGTTCTCTGGCTCCACAACGGCTCTGCTAATCTGGTTCTCTGGCTCTAAAGCAGCTCTACTGACTTGGTTCTCTGGCTCTAAAACCTGGTTCTCTGGCTCTAAAGCAGCTCTGCTGACCAGGTTCCCTGGCTCTAGAGCAGCTCTGCTGACATCGTTCTCTGGTTCTAAAATGGCTCTGCTGACCTGGTTCTCTACCTCCAGAGCAGCTCTGCTGACTTGGTTCTTAGGCTCTAGAGCAGGTCTGCTGACCTGGTTCTCTGGCTGTAAAGCAGCCCTTCTGACCTGGTTCTCTGGCTGTAAAGCAGCTCTGCTGACCTTGTTCTCTCCCTCTAAAGCAGCTCTGCTGAACTGGTTCTCTGGATCTAGAGCAGCTCTTCTGACCCGGTTCTTAGGCTCTAGAACAGCTCTGCTGACATGGTTCTCTGGCTCTACAACGGCTCTGCTGCCCTGGTTCTCTTGCTCTAAGGCAGTTTGCTGACCTGGTTATCTGGCTCTACAGCAGCTCTGCTGACCTGGTTCTCTGCCTCTACAGCAGCTCTACTGACCTGGGTCTTAGGCTCTAGAGCAGCTCTGCTGACCTGGTTCTCTGGCTCTAATGCAGCTCTGCTCACCTGGTTCTCTGGCTCTAAAGCAGTTCTGCTGACCTGGTTCTCTGGCTGTAAAGCAGCTCTGCTAACCTGGTTCTCTGGCTCTAGAGCAGCTCTGCTGACCTGGTTCTTATGCTCTACAGCAGCTCTGCTGACCTGGTTGTCTGGCTCTCCAGCAGCTCTGCTGATCTGGTTCTCTGGCTCTAGAGCTGCTCTGCTGACCTGGTTAATAGGCTCTAGATCACCTCTGCTGACCTGGTTCTCTGGCTCCACAAAAGCTCTGCTGACCTACTTCTCTGGCTTTGAAGCACCTCTGCTGACCTGGTTCTCTGGTTCTAAAGCAGCTCTGCTGACCTGGTTCTATGGCTTTGAAGCAGCTCTGCTGACCTGGTTTTCTGGCTCTAGAGCTGCTCTGCCGGCGTGGTTCTCTCCCTCTAAAGCAGCTCTGCTGACCTGGTTCTCTGGCTCTAAAGCAGTCCTGCTGACCTAGATCTATACCTCTAAAGCAGCTCTGCTGACCTGGTTCTCTGGCTTTGAAGCAGCTCTGCTGACCTGCTTCTCACCCTCTAAAGCATCTCTGCTGACCTGGTTCTCTAGCTCTAAAGCAGCTCTGCTGACCAGGTTCTCTCCCTCTAAAGCAGCTCTGCTTCCCTGGTTTCTCTGGCTCTACAACAGCTCTGCTGACCTCTGTCTCTGGCTCTAGAGCAGCTCTGATGACCTGGTTCTCAGGCTCTATAGCAGCTCTGTTGACCTCGTTCTCTGGCTCCACAATGCCTCTGCTGACCTGGTTCTCTGGCTCTAAAGCTTCTCTGCTGACTCGGTTATCTGGCTCTAAAGCAACTATGCTGACCTGTTTCTCTGGCTCTAGAGCAGCTTTGCTGACCTGATTCTCTCCCTCTACAGCAGCTCTGCTGAGCTTGTTCTCTGGCTTTGAAGCAACTCTGCTGACCTGGATCTCTGGCTGTACAGCAGCTCTGCTGACCTGGTTCTCACCCTCTAAAGCAGCTCTGCTGATCTGGTTCTCTGGATATAAAGCAGCTCTGCTGACCTGGGTTTCTCCCTCTAAAGCAGCTCTGCTGACCTGGTTTCTCTGGCTCTACAGCATATCTGCTGCCCTGTATCACTGGATCTAGAGCAGCTCTGCTGACCTGGTTCTTTGGCTCTAGAGCAGCTCTGCTGACCTGGTTCTCTGGCTCTAAAGCAGCTCTGCTGACCTCGTTCTATGCCTCTAAAGCAGCTATGCTGACCTGGTTCTCTGTCTCTAGAGCAGCTCTGCTGACCTGGTTCTCTTCCTCTAAAGCAGCTCTGCTGACCTGGTTCTCTCTCTCTAAAGCAGCTCTACTGACCTGGCTCTAAAGTAGCTCTGCTGACCTGGTTCTCTGGCTCTAAAGCAGGTCTGCTGACCTGGCTTCTTTGCCTCAACGGCAGATCTGCTGATCTGGTTCTATTGCTCTAAAGCAGCTCTGCTGACCTGGTTCTCTGGCTTTGAAGCAGAGCTGCTGAGCTGGTTCTCTGGCTCTAAAACAGGTCTGCTGACCTGGTTCTCTGGATGTAAAGCAGTTATGCTTACCTGGTTCTCTGGCTGACAAGCGGCTCTGCTGACCTGGTTCTCTGGTTCTAAAGCAGTTCTGCTGACCTAGATCTCTCCCTCTAATGCAGCTCTGCTGACCTGGTTCTCTCCCTCTAAAGCATCTCTGCTGACCTGGTTCTCTGGCTCTAAAGCAGCTCTGCTGACCTGGTTCTCTCCCTCTAAAGCAACTCTGCTGACCTGGTTTCTCTGACTCTACAGCAGCTCTGTTGACCTCTGTCTCTGGCTCTAGAGCAGCTCTGCTGACCTGGGTCTCAGGCTCTCTAGCAGCTCTACTGACCTCATTCTCTGGCTCTACAATGGCTCTGCTGACCTCGTTCTCTGGTTCTTAAGCTTCTCTGCTGACCTGGTTCTCTGGCTCTAAAGCAACTATGCTGACCTGTTTCTCTGGCTCTAGAGCAGTTCTGCTGACCTGGTTCTTATGCTCTAGAGCAGCTCTGCTGACCTGGTTCTCTTGCTGTAAAGCATCTCTGCTGACCTGGTTCTCTGGCTCTAAAGCAGTTCTGCTGACCTAGATCTCTCCCTCTAAAGCAGCTCTGCTGATCTGCTTCTCTGGCTTTGAAGCAGCTCTGCTGACCTGGTTCTCTGGCTCTAGATCAGCTCTGCTGACCTGCTTCTCACCCCCTAAAGCATCTCTACTGACCTGGTTCTCTGGCACTAAAGCAGCTCTGCTGACCTGGTTCTCTGGCTCTAAAGCAACTCTGCTGACCTGGTTCTCTGGCTCTAGAGCAGCTCTGCTGACATGGTTCTCTGGCTCTACAGCAGCTCTGCTGACCTGGTTCTCTGGCTCTAAAGCAGCTCTGCTGATCTCGTTCTTAGGCTCTAGAGCAGCTCTGCTTACGTGGTCCTCTGTCTCTAGGGCAGCTCTGCTGACCTGGTTCTCTGGCTCTAGAACAGCTCTGCTGACATGGTTCTCTGGCTCTACAACGGCTCTGCTGCCCTGGTTCTCTTGCTCTAAGGCAGTTTGCTGACCTGGTTATCTGGCTCTACAGCAGCTCTGCTGACCTCATTCTCTGGATCTACAATGGCTCTGCTGACCTCGTTCTCTGGTTCTTAAGCTTCTCTGCTGACCTGGTTCTCTGGCTCTAAAGCAACTATGCTGACCTGTTTCTCTGGCTCTAGAGCAGTTCTGCTGACCTGGTTCTTATGCTCTAGAGCAGCTCTGCTGACCTGGTTCTCTTGCTGTAAAGCAGCTCTGCTGACCTGGTTCTCTGGCTCTAAAGCAGTTCTGCTGACCTAGATCTCTCCCTCTAAAGCAGCTCTGCTGATCTGCTTCTCTAGCTTTGAAGCAGCTCTGCTGACCTGGTTCTCTGGCTCTAGATCAGCTCTGCTGACCTGCTTCTCACCCCCTAAAGCATCTCTGCTGACCTGGTTCTCTGGCACTAAAGCAGCTCTGCTGACCTGGTTCTCTGGCTCTAAAGCAACTCTGCTGACCTGGTTCTCTGGCTCTAGAGCAGCTCTGCTGACATGGTTCTCTGGCTCTACAGCAGCTCTGCTGACCTGGTTCTCTGGCTCTAAAGCAGCTCTGCTGATCTCGTTCTTAGGCTCTAGAGCAGCTCTGCTTACGTGGTCCTCTGTCTCTAGGGCAGCTCTGCTGACCTGGTTCTTAGGCTCAAGAGCAGCTCTGCTGACCTGGTTCTCTGGCTCTAGAGCAGCTCTTCTGACCCGGTTCTTAGGCTCTAGAACAGCTCTGCTGACATGGTTCTCTGGCTCTACAACGGCTCTGCTGCCCTGGTTCTCTTGCTCTAAGGCAGTTTGCTGACCTGGTTATCTGGCTCTACAGCAGCTCTGCTGACCTGGTTCTCTGCCTCCACAGCAGCTCTACTGACCCGGGTCTTAGGTTCTAGAGCAGCTCTGCTCACATGGTTCTCTGGCTCTAATGCAGCTCTGCTCACCTGGTTCTCTGGCTCTAAAGCAGTTCTGCTGACCTGGTTCTCTGGCTGTAAAGCAGCTCTGCTAACCTGGTTCTCTGGCTCTAGATCAGCTCTGCTGACCTGGTTTTTATGCTCTACAGCAGCTCTGCTGACCTGGTTGTCTGGCTCTCCAGCAGCTCTGCTGATCTGGTTCTCTGGCTCTAGAGCTGCTCTGCTGACCTGGTTAATAGGCTCTAGATCACCTCTGCTGACCTGGTTCTCTGGCTCTACAAAAGCTCTGGTGACCTACTTATCTGGCTTTGAAGCACCTCTGCTGACCTGGTTCTCTGGTTCTAAAGCAGCTCTGCTGACCTGGTTCTATGGCTCTTAGGCGGCTCTGCTGACCTGGTTCTCTGGCTTTGAAGCAGCTCTGCTGACCTGGTTTTCTGGCTCTAGAGCAGCTCTGCTGGCGTGGTTCTCTCCCTCTAAAGCAGCTCTGCTGACCTGGTTCTCTGGCTCTAAAGCAGCTCTGCTGACCTCTGTCATTGGCTCTAGAGCAGCTCTGATGACCTGGTTCTCAGGCTCTATAGCAGCTCTGTTGACCTTGTTCTCTGGCTCCACAATGCCTCTGCTGACCTGGTTCTCTGGCTCTAAAGCTTCTCTGCTGACTTGGTTCTCTGGCTCTAAAGCAACTATGATGACCTGTTTCTCTGGCTCCAGAGCAGCTTTGCTGACCTGATTCACTCCCTCTACAGCAGCTCTGCTGAGCTTGTTCTCTGGCTTTGAAGCAACTCTGCTGACCTGGATCTCTGGTTGTACAGCAGCTCTGCTGACCTGGTTCTCACCCTCTAAAGCAGCTCTGCTGATCTGGTTCTTCTCTGGGTATAAAGCAGCTCAGCTGACCTGGTTTTCTCCCTCCAAAGCAGCTCTGCTGACCTGTATCACTGGATCTAGAGCAGCTCTGCTGACCCGGTTCTTTGGCTCTAGAGCAGCTCTGCTGACCTGGTTCTCTGGCTCTAAAGCAGCTCTGCTGACCTTGTTCTATGCCTCTAAAGCAGCTATGCTGACCTGGTTCTCTGTCTCTAGAGCAGCTCTTCTGACCTGGTTCTCTTCCTCTAAAGCAGCTCTGCTGACCTGGTTCTCTCTCTCTAAAGCAGCTCTACTGACCTGGCTCTAAAACAGCTCTGCTGACCTGGTTCTCTGGCTCTAAAGCAGCTCTGCTGACCTGGCTTCTTTGCCTCTGCGGCAGATCTGCTGATCTGGTTCTATAGCTCTAAAGCAGCTCTGCTGACCTGGTTCTCTGGGTTTGAAGCAGAGCTGCTGAGCTGAGCTGGTTCTCTGGCTCTAAAGCAGGTCTGCTGACCTGGTTCTCTGGCTGTAAAGCAGTTATGCTTATCTGGTTCTCTGGCTGAAAAGCGGCTCTGCTGACCTGGTTCTCTGGCTCTAAAGCAGTTCTGCTGACCTAGATCTCTCCCTCTAATGCAGCTCTTCTGACCTGGGTTTCTGGCTTTGAAGCAGCTCTGCTGACCTGGATCCCTTGCTCTAGATCAGCTCTGCTGACCTGGTTCTCACCCTCTAAAGCATCTCTGGTGGCCTGGTTCTCTGGCTCTAAAGCAGCTCTGCTGACCTGCTTCTCACCCTCTAAAGCATCTCTGCTGACCTGGTTCTCTGGCTCTAAAGCAGCTCTGCTGACCTGGTTCTCTGGCTCTAAAGCAACTCTGCTGACCTGGTTCCCTGGCTCTAGAGCAGCTCTGCTGACCTGGTTCTTTGGCTCTACAGCAGCTCTGCTGACCTGGTTCTCTGGCTCTAAAGCAGCTCTGCTGACCTCGTTCTTAGGCTCTAGAGCAGCTCTGCTGACGTAGTTCTCTGGCTCTAGAGCAGCTCTGCTGACCTGGTTCTCTAGCTCTAGAGCAGCTCTGCTGACCTGGTTCTCTGGCTCTACAGCAGCTCTGCTGACCTGGTTCTCTGGCTCTAAAGCAGCTCTGCTGATCTCGTTCTTAGGCTCTAGAGCAGCTCTGCTGACGTGGTTCTCTGTCTCTAGAGCAGCTCTGATGACCTGGTTCTTAGGCTCTAGAGCAGCTCTGCTGACCTGGTTCTCTGGCTCTAAAGCGGCTCTGCTGACCTGGTTCTCTGGCTCTAGAGCAGCTCTGCTGACCTGGTTCTCTGGCTCTACAGCAGCTCTGCTGACCTGGTTCTGAGGCTCTACAGCAGCTCTGCTGACCTGGTTCTATGGCTCTAAAGCAGCTCTGCTGACCTGGTTCTCTGGCTCCAGAGCAGCTCTGCTGACCTGGTTCTCTCCCTCTAAAGCAGCTCTGATGACCTGGTTTCTCTGGCTCTACAGCAGCTCTGCTGACCTGTGTCTCTGGCTCTAGAGCATCTCTGCTGACCTGGTTCTTAGGCTCTCAACGGCTCTGCTGACCTGGTTCTCTGGCTCTAAAGTGGCTCTCCTGACTTGGTTCTCTGGCTCTAAAGCAACTCTGCTGACCTGGTTCTCTGGCTCTAGAGCAGCTCTGCTGACCTGGTTCTCTGGCTCTACAGCAGCTCTGCTGACCTGGTTCTCTGGCTCTAGAGCAGCTCTTCTGACCCGGTTCTTCGGCTCTAGAACAGCTCTGCTGACATGGTTCTCTGGCTCTACAACGGCTCTGCTGCCCTGGTTCTCTTGCTCTAAGGCAGTTCTGCTGACCTGGTTATCTGGCTCTACAGCAGCTCTGCTGACTGGTTCTCTGCCTCTACAGCAGCTCTACTGACCTGGTTCTTAGGCTCTAGAGCAGCTCTGCTGACCTGGTTCTCTGGCTCTAATACAGCTCTGCTCACCTGGTTCTCTGGTTCTAAAGCAGGTCTGCTGACCTGCTTCTCTGGCTGTAAAGCAGCTCTGCTGACCTGGTTCTCTGGCTGTAAAGCGGCTCTGCTGACCTGGATCTCTCCCTCTAAAGCAGCTCTGCTGAACTGGTTCTCTGGCTCTAGAGCAGCTCTGCTCATCTGGTTCTTAGGCTCTAGAGCATATCTGCTGACCTGGTTCTCTAGCTCTAAAGCGGCTCTGCTCACCTGGTTCTCTGACTTTGAAGCAGCTCTGCTGACCTGGTTCTCTGGCTCTAAAGCAGCTCTGCTGACCTTTTTCTCTCCCTATAAAGCAGCTCTGCTGACCTGGTTCTCCGGCTCTAAAGCAGCTCTGCTGACCTGGTTTCTCTGGCTCTACAGCAGCTCTGCTGACCTGGTTCTCTGGCTCTAGAGCAGTCTGCTTACCTGGTTCTTAGGCTCTAGAGCAGCTCTGCTGACCTGGTTCTCTGGCTCTACAACGGTTCTGCTAATCTGGTTCTCTGGCTCTAAAGCAGCTCTGCTGACCTTGTTCTCTCCCTCTAAAGCAGCTCTGCTGACCTGGTTCTCCGGCTCTAAAGCAGCTCTGCTGTCCTGGTTTCTCTGGCTCTACAGCAGCTCTGCTGACCTGGTTCTCTGGCTCTAGAGCAGTCTGCTTACCTGGTTCTTAGGCTCTAGAGCAGCTCTGCTGACCTGGTTCTCTGGCTCTACAACGGCTCTGCTAATCTGGTTCTCTGGCTCTAAAGCAGCACTACTGACTTGGTTCTCTAGCTCTAAAACCTGGTTCTCTGGCTCTAAAGCAGCTCTGCTGACCAGGTTCCCTGGCTCTAGAGCTGCTCTGCTGGCCTGGTTCTTAGACTCTAGAGCAGCTCTGCTGACATGGTTCTCTGGTTCTAAAATGGCTCTGCTGACCTGGTTCTCATGCTCTAAAGCAGCTCTGCTGACCTGGTTCTCTGGCTCTACAGCAGCTCTGCTGACCTGGTTCTCTACCTCCAGAGCAGCTCTGCTGACTAGGTTCATAGGCTCTAGAACAGCTCTGCTGACATGGTTCTCTGGCTCTAAAGCAGCTCTGGTGACGTGGTTCCATGGCTCTATAGCAGGTCTGCTGACCTGGTTCTCTGGCTGTAAAGCAGCCCTTCTGACCTGGTTCTCTGGCTGTAAAGCAGCTCTGCTGACCTTGTTCTCTCCCTCTAAAGCAGCTCTGCTGAACTGGTTCTCTGGCTCTAGAGCAGCTCTTCTGACCCGGTTCTTAGGCTCTAGAACAGCTCTGCTGACATGGTTCTCTGGCTCTACAACGGCTCTGCTGCCCTGGTTCTCTTGCTCTAAGGCAGTTTGCTGACCTGGTTATCTGGCTCTACAGCAGCTCTGCTGACCTGGTTCTCTGCCTCTAAAGCAGCTATGCTGACCTGGTTCTCTGTCTCTAGAGCAGCTCTTCTGACCTGGTTCTCTTCCTCTAAAGCAGCTCTGCTGACCTGGTTCTCTCTCTCTAAAGCAGCTCTACTGACCTGGCTCTAAAACAGCTCTGCTGACCTGGTTCTCTGGCTCTAAAGCAGCTCTGCTGACCTGGCTTCTTTGCCTCTGCGGCAGATCTGCTGATCTGGTTCTATAGCTCTAAAGCAGCTCTGCTGACCTGGTTCTCTGGCTTTGAAGCAGAGCTGCTGAGCTGAGCTGGTTCTCTGGCTCTAAAGCAGGTCTGCTGACCTGGTTCTCTGGCTGTAAAGCAGTTATGCTTACCTGGTTCTCTGGCTGAAAAGCGGCTCTGCTGACCTGGTTCTCTGGCTCTAAAGCAGTTCTGCTGACCTAGATCTCTCCCTCTAATGCAGCTCTTCTGACCTGGTTTTCTGGCTTTGAAGCAGCTCTGCTGACCTGGATCCCTGGCTCTAGATCAGCTCTGCTGACCTGGTTCTCACCCTCTAAAGCATCTCTGCTGACCTGGTTCTCTGGCTCTAAAGCAGCTCTGCTGACCTGCTTCTCACCCTCTAAAGCATCTCTGCTGACCTGGTTCTCTGGCTCTAAAGCAGCTCTGCTGACCTGGTTCTCTGGCTCTAAAGCAACTCTGCTGACCTGGTTCCCTGGCTCTAGAGCAGCTCTGCTGACCTGGTTCTTTGGCTCTACAGCAGCTCTGCTGACCTGGTTCTCTGGCTCTAAAGCAGCTCTGCTGACCTCGTTCTTAGGCTCTAGAGCAGCTCTGCTGACGTAGTTCTCTGGCTCTAGAGCAGCTCTGCTGACCTGGTTCTCTGGCTCTAGAGCAGCTCTGCTGACCTGGTTCTCTGGCTCTACAGCAGCTCTGCTGACCTGGTTCTCTGGCTCTAAAGCAGCTCTGCTGATCTCGTTCTTAGGCTCTAGAGCAGCTCTGCTGATGTGGTTCTCTGTCTCTAGAGCAGCTCTGATGACCTGGTTCTTAGGCTCTAGAGCAGCTCCGCTGACCTGGTTCTCTGGCTCTAAAGCGGCTCTGCTGACCTGGTTCTCTGGCTCTAGAGCAGCTCTGCTGACCTGGTTCTCTGGCTCTACAGCAGCTCTGCTGACCTGGTTCTGAGGCTCTACAGCAGCTCTGCTGACCTGGTTCTATGGCTCTAAAGCAGCTCTGCTGACCTGGTTCTCTGGCTCCAGAGCAGCTCTGCTGACCTGGTTCTCTCCCTCTAAAGCAGCTCTGATGACCTGGTTTCTCTGGCTCTACAGCAGCTCTGCTGACCTGTGTCTCTGGCTCTAGAGCATCTCTGCTGACCTGGTTCTTAGGCTCTCAACGGCTCTGCTGACCTGGTTCTCTGGCTCTAAAGTGGCTCTCCTGACTTGGTTCTCTGGCTCTAAAGCAACTCTGCTGACCTGGTTCTCTGGCTCTAGAGCAGCTCTGCTGACCTGGTTCTCTGGCTCTACAGCAGCTCTGCTGACCTGGTTCTCTGGCTCTAGAGCAGCTCTTCTGACCCGGTTCTTCGGCTCTAGAACAGCTCTGCTGACATGGTTCTCTGGCTCTACAACGGCTCTGCTGCCCTGGTTCTCTTGCTCTAAGGCAGTTCTGCTGACCTGGTTATCTGGCTCTACAGCAGCTCTGCTGACTGGTTCTCTGCCTCTACAGCAGCTCTACTGACCTGGTTCTTAGGCTCTAGAGCAGCTCTGCTGACCTGGTTCTCTGGCTCTAATACAGCTCTGCTCACCTGGTTCTCTGGTTCTAAAGCAGGTCTGCTGACCTGCTTCTCTGGCTGTAAAGCAGCTCTGCTGACCTGGTTCTCTGGCTGTAAAGCGGCTCTGCTGACCTGGATCTCTCCCTCTAAAGCAGCTCTGCTGAACTGGTTCTCTGGCTCTAGAGCAGCTCTGCTCACCTGGTTCTTAGGCTCTAGAGCATATCTGCTGACCTGGTTCTCTAGCTCTAAAGCGGCTCTGCTCACCTGGTTCTCTGACTTTGAAGCAGCTCTGCTGACCTGGTTCTCTGGCTCTAAAGCAGCTCTGCTGACCTTGTTCTCTCCCTATAAAGCAGCTCTGCTGACCTGGTTCTCCGGCTCTAAAGCAGCTCTGCTGACCTGGTTTCTCTGGCTCTACAGCAGCTCTGCTGACCTGGTTCTCTGGCTCTAGAGCAGTCTGCTTACCTGGTTCTTAGGCTCTAGAGCAGCTCTGCTGACCTGGTTCTCTGGCTCTACAACGGTTCTGCTAATCTGGTTCTCTGGCTCTAAAGCAGCTCTGCTGACCTTGTTCTCTCCCTCTAAAGCAGCTCTGCTGACCTGGTTCTCCGGCTCTAAAGCAGCTCTGCTGTCCTGGTTTCTCTGGCTCTACAGCAGCTCTGCTGACCTGGTTCTCTGGCTCTAGAGCAGTCTGGTTACCTGGTTCTTAGGCTCTAGAGCAGCTCTGCTGACCTGGTTCTCTGGCTCTACAACGGCTCTGCTAATCTGGTTCTCTGGCTCTAAAGCAGCTCTACTGACTTGGTTCTCTGGCTCTAAAACCTGGTTCTCTGGCTCTAAAGCAGCTCTGCTGACCAGGTTCCCTGGCTCTAGAGCTGCTCTGCTGGCCTGGTTCTTAGACTCTAGAGCAGCTCTGCTGACATGGTTCTCTGGTTCTAAAATGGCTCTGCTGACCTGGTTCTCATGCTCTAAAGCAGCTCTGCTGACCTGGTTCTCTGGCTCTACAGCAGCTCTGCTGACCTGGTTCTCTACCTCCAGAGCAGCTCTGCTGACTAGGTTCATAGGCTCTAGAACAGCTCTGCTGACATGGTTCTCTGGCTCTAAAGCAGCTCTGGTGACGTGGTTCCATGGCTCTATAGCAGGTCTGCTGACCTGGTTCTCTGGCTGTAAAGCAGCCCTTCTGACCTGGTTCTCTGGCTGTAAAGCAGCTCTGCTGACCTTGTTCTCTCCCTCTAACGCAGCTCTGCTGAACTGGTTCTCTGGCTCTAGAGCAGCTCTTCTGACCCGGTTCTTAGGCTCTAGAACAGCTCTGCTGACATGGTTCTCTGGCTCTACAACAGCTCTGCTGCCCTGGTTCTCTTGCTCTAAGGCAGTTTGCTGACCTGGTTATCTGGCTCTACAGCAGCTCTGCTGACCTGGTTCTCTGCCTCTACAGCAGCTCTACTGACCTGGGTCTTAGGCTCTAGAGCAGCTCTGCTGACCTGGTTCTCTGGCTCTAATGCAGCTCTGCTCACCTGGTTCTCTGGCTCTAAAGCAGTTCTGCTGACCTGGTTCTCTGGCTGTAAAGCAGCTCTGCTAACCTGGTTCTCTGGCTCTAGAGCAGCTCTGCTGACCTGGTTCTTATGCTCTACAGCAGCTCTGCTGACCTGGTTGTCTGGCTCTCCAGCAGCTCTGCTGATCTGGTTCTCTGGCTCTAGAGTTGCTCTGCTGACCTGGTTAATAGGCTCTAGATCACCTCTGCTGACCTGGTTCTCTGGCTCTACAAAAGCTCTGCTGACCTACTTCTCTGGCTTTGAAGCACCTCTGCTGACCTGGTTTTCTGGCTCTAGAACAGCTCTGCTGGCGTGGTTCTCTCCCTCTAAAGCAGCTCTGCTGACCTGGTTCACTGGCTCTAAAGCAGTCCTGCTGACCTAGACCTCTCCCTCTTAGGCAGCTCACTGACCTGGTTCTCTGGCTTTGAAGCAGCTCTGCTGACCTGGTTCTCTGGCTCTAGATCAGCTCTGCTGACCTGCTTCTCACCCTCTAAAGCATCTCTGCTGACCTGGTTCTCTGGCTCTACAGCAGCTCTGCTGACCTGGTTCTGAGGCTCTACAGCAGCTCTGCTGACCTGGTTCTATGGCTCTAAACCAGCTCTGCTGACCTGGTTCTCTGGCTCCAGAGCAGCTCTGCTGACCTGGTTCTCTCCCTCTAAAGCATCTCTGCTGACCTGGTTCTCTAGCTCTAAAGCAGATCTGCTGACCAGGTTCTCTCCCTCTAAAGGAGCTCTGCTTCCCTAGTTTCTATGGCTCTACAGCAGCTCTGCTGACCTCTGTCTCTGGCTCTAGAGCAGCTCTGATGACCTGGTTCTCAGGCTCTATAGTAGCTCTGTTGACCTCGTTCTCTGGCTCCACAATGCCTCTGCTGACCTGGTTCTCTGGCTCTAAAGCTTCTCTGCTGACTTGGTTCTCTGGCTCTAAAGCAACTATGCTGACCTGTTTCTCTGGCTCTAGAGCAGCTCTGCTGACCTGGTTCTCTGGCTCTACAACGGCTCTGCTAATCTGGTTCTCTGGCTCTAAAGCAGCTCTACTGACTTGGTTCTCTGGCTCTAAAACCTGGTTCTCTGGCTCTAAAGCAGCTCTGCTGACCAGGTTACCTGGCTCTAGAGCTGCTCTGCTGGCCTGGTTCTTAGACTCCAGAGCAGCTCTGCTGACATGGTTCTCTGGTTCTAAAATGGCTCTGCTGACCTGGTTCTCATGCTCTAAAGCAGCTCTGCTGACCTGGTTCTCTGGCTCTACAGCAGCTCTGCTGACCTGGTTCTCTACCTCCAGAGACTTGGTTCTTAGGCTCTAGAACAGCTCTGCTGACATGGTTCTCTGGCTCTAAAGCAGCTCTGGTGACGTGGTTCCATGGCTCTATAGCAGGTCTGCTGACCTGGTTCTCTGGCTGTAAAGCAGCCCTTCTGACCTGGTTCTCTGGCTGTAAAGCAGCTCTGCTGACCTTGTTCTCTCCCTCTAAAGCAGCTCTGCTGAACTGGTTCTCTGGCTCTAGAGCAGCTCTTCTGACCCGGTTCTTAGGCTCTAGAACAGCTCTGCTGACATGGTTCTCTGGCTCTACAGCGGCTCTGCTGCCCTGGTTCTCTTGCTCTAAGGCAGTTTGCTGACCTGGTTATCTGGCTCTACAGCAGCTCTGCTGACCTGGTTCTCTGCCTCTACAGCAGCTCTACTGACCTGGGTCTTAGGCTCTAGAGCAGCTCTGCTGACCTGGTTCTCTGGCTCTAATGCAGCTCTGCTCACCTGGTTCTCTGGCTCTAAAGCAGTTCTGCTGACCTGGTTCTCTGGCTGTAAAGCAGCTCTGCTAACCTGGTTCTCTGGCTCTAGAGCAGCTCTGCTGACCTGGTTCTTATGCTCTACAGCAGCTCTGCTGACCTGGTTGCCTGGCTCTCCAGCAGCTCTGCTGATCTGGTTCTCTGGCTCTAGAGCTGCTCTGCTGACCTGGTTAATAGGCTCTAGATCACCTCTGCTGACCTGGTTCTCTGGCTCTACAAAAGCTCTGCTGACCTACTTCTCTGGCTTTGAAGCACCTCTGCTGACCTGGTTCTCTGGTTCTAAAGCAGCTCTGCTGACCTGGTTCTATGGCTCTTAGGCGGCTCTGCTGACCTGGTTCTCTGGCTTTGAAGCAGCTCTGCTCACCTGGTTTTCTGGCTCTAGAGCAGCTCTGCTGGCGTGGTTCTCTCCCTCTAAAGCAGCTCTGCTGACCTGGTTCTCTGGCTCTAAAGCAGTCCTGCTGACCTAGACCTCTCCCTCTAAAGCAGCTCTGCTGACCTGGTTCTCTGGCTTTGAAGCAGCTCTGCTGACCTGGTTCTCTGGCTCTAGATCAGCTCTGCTGACCTGCTTCTCACCCTCTAAAGCATCTCTGCTGACCTGGTTCTCTGGCTCTACAGCAGCCCTGCTGACCTGGTTCTGAGGCTCTACAGCAGCTCTGCTGACCTGGTTCTATGGCTCTAAACCAGCTCTGCTGACCTGGTTCTCTGGCTCCAGAGCAGCTCTGCTGACCTGGTTCTCTCCCTCTAAAGCATCTCTGCTGACCTGGTTCTCTAGCTCTAAAGCAGATCTGCTGACCAGGTTCTCTCCCTCTAAAGGAGCTCTGCTTCCCTGGTTTCTATGGCTCTACAGCAGCTCTGCTGACCTCTGTCTCTGGCTCTAGAGCAGCTCTGATTACCTGGTTCTCAGGCTCTATAGCAGCTCTGTTGACCTCGTTCTCTGGCTCCACAATGCCTCTGCTGACCTGGTTCTCTGGCTCTAAAGCTTCTCTGCTGACTTGGTTCTCTGGCTCTAAAGCAACTATGCTGACCTGTTTCTCTGGCTCCAGAGCAGCTTTGCTGACCTGATTCTCTCCCTCTACAGCAGCTCTGCTGAGCTTGTTCTCTGGCTTTGAAGCAACTCTGCTGACCTGGATCTCTGGCTGTACAGCAGCTCTGCTGACCTGGTTCTCACCCTCTAAAGCAGCTCTGCTGATCTGGTTCTCTGGGTATAAAGCAGCTCAGCTGACCTGGTTTTCTCCCTCCAAAGCAGCTCTGCTGACCTGGTTTTTCTGGCTCTACAGCATCTCTGCTGACCTGTATCACTGGATCTAGAGCAGCTCTGCTGACCTGGTTCTTTGGCTCTAGAGCAGCTCTGCTGACCTGGTTCTCTGGCTCTAAAGCAGCTCTGCTGACCTTGTTCTATGCCTCTAAAGCAGCTATGCTGACCTGGTTCTCTGTCTCTAGAGCAGCTCTTCTGACCTGGTTCTCTTCCTCTAAAGCAGCTCTGCTGACCTGGTTCTCTCTCTCTAAAGCAGCTCTACTGACCTGGCTCTAAAGCAGCTCACTGACCTGGTTCTCTGGCTCTAAAGCAGCTCTGCTGACCTGGCTTCTTTGCCTCTACGGCAGATCTGCTGATCTGGATCTATAGCTCTAAAGCAGCTCTGCTGACCTGGTTCTCTGGCTTTGAAGCAGAGCTGCTGAGCTGAGCTGGTTCTCGGGCTCTAAAGCAAGTCTGCTGACCTGGTTCTCTGGCTGTAAAGCAGTTATGCTTACCTGGTTCTCTGGCTCTAAAGCAGTTCTGCTGACCTAGATCTCTCCCTCTAATGCAGCTCTTCTGACCTGGTTTTCTGGCTTTGAAGCAGCTCTGCTGACCTAGATCCCTGGCTCTAGATCAGCTCTGCTGACCTGGTTCTCACCCTCTAAAGCATCTCTGCTGACCTGGTTCTCTGGCTCTAAAGCAGCTCTGCTGACCTGCTTCTCACCCTCCAAAGCATCTCTGCTGACCTGGTTCTCTGGCTCTAAAGCAGCTCTGCTGAACTGGTTCTCTGGCTCTAAAGCAACTCTGCTGACCTGGTTCTCTGGCTCTAGAGCAGCTCTGCTGACCTGGTTCTTTGGCTCTACAGCAGCTCTGCTGACCTGGTTCTCTGGCTCTAAAGCAGCTCTGCTGACCTCGTTCTTAGGCTCTAGAGCAGCTCTGCTGACGTGGTTCTCTGGCTTTAGAGCAGCTCTGCTGACCTGGTTCTCTGGCTCAAGAGCAGCTCTGCTGACCTGGTTCTCTGGCTCTACAGCAGCTCTGCTGACCTGGTTCTCCTGCTCTAAAGCAGCTCTGCTGATCTAGTTCTTAGGCTCTAGAGCAGCTCTGCTGACGTGGTTCTCTGTCTCTAGAGCAGCTCTGATGACCTGGTTCTTAGGCTCTAGAGCAGCTCTGCTGACCTGGTTCTCTGGCTCTAAAGCAGCTCTGCTGACCAGGTTCTCTGGCTCTAGAGCAGCTCTGCTGACCTGGTTCTCTGGCTTTGAAGCAGAGCTGCTGAGCTGAGCTGGTTCTCTGGCTCTAAAGCAGGTCTGCTGACCTGGTTCTCTGGCTGTAAAGCAGTTATGCTTACCTGGTTCTCTGGCTGAAAAGCGGCTCTGCTGACCTGGTTCTCTGGCTCTAAAGCAGTTCTGCTGACCTAGATCTCTCCCTCTAATGCAGCTCTTCTGACCTGGTTTTCTGGCTTTGAAGCAGCTCTGCTGACCTGGATCCCTGGCTCTAGATCAGCTCTGCTGACCTGGTTCTCACCCTCTAAAGCATCTCTGCTGACCTGGTTCTCTGGCTCTAAAGCAGCTCTGCTGACCTGCTTCTCACCCTCTAAAGCACCTCTGCTGACCTGGTTCTCTGGCTCTAAAGCTGCTCTGCTGACCTGGTTCTCTGGCTCTAAAGCAACTCTGCTGACCTGGTTCTCTGGCTCTAGAGCAGCTCTGCTGACCTGGTTCTTTGGCTCTACAGCAGCTCTGCTGACCTGGTTCTCTGGCTCTAAAGCAGCTCTGCTGACCTCGTTCTTAGGCTCTAGAGCAGCTCTGCTGACGTGGTTCTCTGGCTCTAGAGCAGCTCTGCTGACCTGATTCTCTGGCTCTAGAGCAGCTCTGCTGACCTGGTTCTCTGGCTCTACAGCAGCTCTGCTGACCTGGTTCTCTGGCTCTAAAGCAGCTCTGCTGATCTAGTTCTTAGTCTCTAGAGCAGCTCTGCTGATGTGGTTCTCTGTCTCTAGAGCAGCTCTGATGACCTGGTTCTTAGGCTCTAGAGCAGATCTGCTGACCTGGTTCTCTGGCTCTAAAGCAGCTCTGCTGACCTGGTTCTCTGGCTCTAGAGCAGCTCTGCTGACCTGGTTCTCTGGCTCTACAGCAGCTTTGCTGACCTGGTTCTGAGGCTCTACAGCAGCTCTGCTGACCTGGTTCTATGGCTCTAAAGCAGCTCTGCTGACCTGGTTCTCTGGCTCCAGAGCAGCTCTGGTGACTTGGTTCCATGGCTCTATAGCAGGTCTGCTGACCTGGTTCTCTGGCTGTAAAGCAGCCCTTCTCACCTGGTTCTCTGGCTGTAAAGCAGCTCTGCTGACCTTGTTCTCTCCCTCTAAAGCAGCTCTGCTGAACTGGTTCTCTGGCTCTAGAGCAGCTCTTCTGACCCGGTTCTTAGGCTCTAGAACAGCTCTGCTGACATGGTTCTCTGGCTCTACAACGGCTCTGCTCCCCTGGTTCTCTTGCTCTAAGGCAGTTTGCTGACCTGGTTATCTGGCTCTACAGCAGCTCTGCTGAGCTTGTTCTCTGGCTTTGAAGCAACTCTGCTGACCTGGATCTCTGGCTGTACAGCAGCTCTGCTGACCTGGTTCTCACCCTCTAAAGCAGCTCTGCTGATCTGGTTCTCTGGCTCCAGAGCAGCTTTGCTGACCTGAATCTCTCCCTCTACAGCAGCTCTGCTGAGCTTGTTCTCTGGCTTTGAAGCAACTCTGCTGACCTGGATCTCTGGCTGTACAGCAGCTCTGCTGACCTGGTTCTATGCCTCTAAAGCAGCTATGCTGACCTGGTTCTCTGTCTCTAGAGCAGCTCTGCTGACCTGGTTCTCTTCCTCTAAAGCAGCTCTGCTGACCTGGTTCTCTCTCTCTAAAGCAGCTCTACTGACCTGGCTCTAAAGCAGCTCACTGACCTGGTTCTCTGGCTCTAAAGCAGCTCTGCTGACCTGGCTTCTTTGCCTCTACGGCAGATCTGCTGATCTGGTTCTATAGCTCTAAAGCAGCTCTGCTGACCTGGTTCTCTGGCTTTGAAGCAGAGCTGCTGAGCTGAGCTGGTTCTCGGGCTCTAAAGCAAGTCTGCTGACCTGGTTCTCTGGCTGTAAAGCAGTTATGCTTACCTGGTCTCTGGCTGAAAAGCGGCTCTGCTGACCTGGTTCTCTGGCTCTAAAGCAGTTCTGCTGACCTAGATCTCTCCCTCTAATGCAGCTCTTCTGACCTGGTTTTCTGGCTTTGAAGCAGCTCTGCTGACCTGGATCCCTGGCTCTAGATCAGCTCTGCTGACCTGGTTCTCACCCTCTAAAGCATCTCTGCTGACCTGGTTCTCTGGCTCTAAAGCAGCTCTGCTGACCTGCTTCTCACCCTCTAAAGCATCTCTGCTGACCTGGTTCTCTGGCTCTAAAGCAGCTCTGCTGACCTGGTTCTCTGGCTCTAAAGCAACTCTGCTGACCTGGTTCTCTGGCTCTAGAGCAGCTCTGCTGACCTGGTTCTTTGGCTCTACAGCAGCTCTGCTGACCTGGTTCTCTGGCTCTAAAGCAGCTCTGCTGACCTCGTTCTTAGGCTCTAGAGCAGCTCTGCTGACGTGGTTCTCTGGCTTTAGAGCAGCTCTGCTGACCTGGTTCTCTGGCTCTAGAGCAGCTCTGCTGACCTGGTTCTCTGGCTCTACAGCAGCTCTGCTGACCTGGTTCTCCGGCTCTAAAGCAGCTCTGCTGATCTAGTTCTTAGGCTCTAGAGCAGCTCTGCTGACGTGGTTCTCTGTCTCTAGAGCAGCTCTGATGACCTGGTTCTTAGGCTCTAGAGCAGCTCTGCTGACCTGGTTCTCTGGCTCTAAAGCAGCTCTGCTGACCAGGTTCTCTGGCTCTAGAGCAGCTCTGCTGACCTGGTTCTCTGGCTTTGAAGCAGAGGTGCTGAGCTGAGCTGGTTCTCTGGCTCTAAAGCAGGTCTGCTGACCTGGTTCTCTGGCTGTAAAGCAGTGATGCTTACCTGGTTCTCTGGCTGAAAAGCGGCTCTGCTGACCTGGTTCTCTGGCTCTAAAGCAGTTCTGCTGACCTAGATCTCTCCCTCTAATGCAGCTCTTCTGACCTGGTTTTCTGGCTTTGAAGCATCTCTGCTGACCTGGATCCCTGGCTCTAGATCAGCTCTGCTGACCTGGTTCTCACCCTCTAAAGCATCTCTGCTGACCTGGTCCTCTGGCTCTAAAGCAGCTCTGCTGACCTGCTTCTCACCCTCTAAAGCATCTCTGCTGACCTGGTTCTCTGGCTCTAAAGCTGCTCTGCTGACCTGGTTCTCTGGCTCTAAAGCAACTCTGCTGACCTGGTTCTCTGGCTCTAGAGCAGCTCTGCTGACCTGGTTCTTTGGCTCTACAGCAGCTCTGCTGACCTGGTTCTCTGGCTCTAAAGCAGCTCTGCTGACCTCGTTCTTAGGCTCTAGAGCAGCTCTGCTGACGTGGTTCTCTGGCTCTAGAGCAGCTCTGCTGACCTGGTTCTCTGGCTCTAGAGCAACTCAGCTGACCTGGTTCTCTGGCTCTACAGCAGCTCTGCTGACCTGGTTCTCTGGCTCTAAAGCAGCTCTGCTGATCTAGTTCTTAGGCTCTAGAGCAGCTCTGCTGACGTGGTTCTCTGTCTCTAGAGCAGCTCTGATGACTTGGTTCTTAGGCTCTAGAGCAGCTCTGCTGACCTGGTTCTCTGGCTCTAAAGCAGCTCTGCTGACCTGGTTCTCTGGCTCTAGAGCAGCTCTGCTGACCTGGTTCTCTGGCTCTACAGCAGCTCTGCTGACCTGATTCTGAGGCTCTACAGCAGCTCTGCTGACCTGGTTCTCTGGCTCCAGAGCAGCTCTGGTGACGTGGTTCCATGGCTCTATAGCAGGTCTGCTGACCTGGTTCTCTGGCTGTAAAGCAGCCCTTCTCACCTGGTTCTCTGGCTGTAAAGCAGCTCTGCTGACCTTGTTCTCTCCCTCTAAAGCAGCTCTGCTGAACTGGTTCTCTGGCTCTAGAGCAGCTCTTCTGACCCGGTTCTTAGGCTCTAGAACAGCTCTGCTGACATGGTTCTCTGGCTCTACAACGGCTCTGCTGCCCTGGTTCTCTTGATCTAAGGCAGTTTGCTGACCTGGTTATCTGGCTCTACAGCAGCTCTGCTGAGCTTGTTCTCTGGCTTTGAAGCAACTCTGCTGACCTGGATCTCTGGCTGTACAGCAGCTCTGCTGACCTGGTTCTCACCCTCTAAAGCAGCTCTGCTGATCTGGTTCTCTGGCTCCAGAGCAGCTTTGCTGACCTGATTCTCTCCCTCTACAGCAGCTCTGCTGAGCTTGTTCTCTGGCTTTGAAGCAACTCTGCTGACCTGTATCACTGGATCTAGAGCAGCTCTGCTGACCTGGTTCTTTGGCTCTAGAGCAGCTCTGCTGACCTGGTTCTCTGGCTCTAAAGCAGCTCTGCTGACCTTGTTCTATGCCTCTAAAGCAGCTATGCTGACCTGGTTCTCTGTCTCTAGAGCAGCTCTTCTGACCTGGTTCTCTTCCTCTAAAGCAGCTCTGCTGACCTGGTTCTCTCTCTCTAAAGCAGCTCTACTGACCTGGCTCTAAATCAGCTCACTGACCTGGTTCTCTGGCTCTAAAGCAGTTCTGCTGACCTGGCTTCTTTGCCTCTACGGCAGATCTGCTGATCTGGTTCTATAGCTCTAAAGCATCTCTGCTGACCTGGTTCTCTGGCTTTGAAGCAGAGCTGCTGAGCTGAGCTGGTTCTCGGGCTCTAAAGCAAGTCTGCTGACCTCGTTCTCTGGCTGTAAAGCAGTTATGCTTACCTGGTTCTCTGGCTGAAAAGCGGCTCTGCTGACCTGGTTCTCTGGCTCTAAAGCAGTTCTGCTGACCCAGATCTCTCCCTCTAATGCAGCTCTTCTGACCTGGTTTTCTGGCTTTGAAGCAGCTCTGCTGACCTGGATCCCTGGCTCTAGACCAGCTCTGCTGACCTGGTTCTCACCCTCTAAAGCATCTCTGCTGACCTGGTTCTCTGGCTCTAAATGAGCTCTGCTGACCTGCTTCTCACCCTCTAAAGCATCTCTGCTGACCTGGTTCTCTGGCTCTAAAGCAGCTCTGCTGACCTGGTTCTCTGGCTCTAAAGCAACTCTGCTGACCTGGTTCTCTGGCTCTAGAGCAGCTCTGCTGACCTGGTTCTTTGGCTCTACAGCAGCTCTGCTGACCTGGTTCTCTGGCTCTAAAGCAGCTCTGCTGACCTCGTTCTTAGGCTCTAGAGCAGATCTGCTGACGTGGTTCTCTGGCTTTAGAGCAGCTCTGCTGACCTGGTTCTCTGGCTATAGAGCAGCTCTGCTGACCTGGTTCTCTGGCTCTACAGCAGCTCTGCTGACCTGGTTCTCTGGCTCTAAAGCAGCTCTGCTGATCTAGTTCTTAGGCTCTAGAGCAGCTCTGCTGACGTGGTTCTCTGTCTCTAGAGCAGCTCTGATGACCTGGTTCTTAGGCTCTAGAGCAGCTCTGCTGACCTGGTTCTCTGGCTCTAAAGCAGCTCTGCTGACCAGGTTCTCTGGCTCTAGAGCAGCTCTGCTGACCTGGTTCTCTGGCTTTGAAGCAGAGCTGCTAAGCTGAGCTGGTTCTCTGGCTCTAAAGCAGGTCTGCTGACCTGGTTCTCTGGCTGTAAAGCAGTTATGCTTACCTGGTTCTCTGGCTGAAAAGCGGCTCTGCTGACCTGGTTCTCTGGCTCTAAAGCAGTTCTGCTGACCTAGATCTCTCCCTCTAATGCAGCTCTTCTGACCTGGTTTTCTGGCTTTGAAGCAGCTCTGCTGACCTGGAT
The DNA here is from genome assembly GCF_964204655.1 of Triturus cristatus. NCBI lineage: Eukaryota > Metazoa > Chordata > Amphibia > Caudata > Salamandridae > Triturus > Triturus cristatus. The sequence goes on along the minus strand of NC_140579.1, from coordinate 394,112,310 downwards.
CCCTGGCTCTAGATCAGCTCTGCTGACCTGGTTCTCACCCTCTAAAGCATCTCTGCTGACCTGGTTCTCTGGCTCTAAAGCAGCTCTGCTGACCTGCTTCTCACCCTCTAAAGCATCTCTGCTGACCTGGTTCTCTGGCTCTAAAGCTGCTCTGCTGACCTGGTTCTCTGGCTCTAAAGCAACTCTGCTGACCTGGTTCTCTGGCTCTAGAGCAGCTCTGCTGGCCTGGTTCTTTGGCTCTACAGCAGCTCTGCTGACCTGGTTCTCTGGCTCTAAAGCAGCTCTGCTGACCTCGTTCTTAGGCTCTAGAGCAGCTCTGCTGACGTGGTTCTCTGGCTCTAGAGCAGCTCTGCTGACCTGATTCTCTGGCTCTAGAGCAGCTCTGCTGACCTGGTTCTCTGGCTCTACAGCAGCTCTGCTGACCTGGTTCTCTGGCTCTAAAGCAGCTCTGCTGATCTAGTTCTTAGGCTCTAGAGCAGCTCTGCTGACGTGGTTCTCTGTCTCTAGAGCAGCTCCGATGACCTGGTTCTTAGGCTCTTGAGCAGCTCTGCTGACCTGGTTCTCTGGCTCTAAAGCAGCTCTGCTGACCTGGTTCTCTGGCTCTAGAGCAGCTCTGCTGACCTGGTTCTCTGGCTCTACAGCAGCTCTGCTGACCTGGTTCTGAGGCTCTACAGCAGCTCTGCTGACCTGGTTCTATGGCTCTAAAGCAGCTCTGCTGACCTGGTTCTCTGGCTCCAGAGCAGCTCTGGTGATGTGGTTCCATGGCTCTATAGCAGGTCTGCTGACCTGGTTCTCTGGCTGTAAAGCAGCCCTTCTGACCTGGTTCTCTGGCTGTAAAGCAGCTCTGCTGACCTTGTTCTCTCCCTCTAAAGCAGCTCTGCTGAACTGGTTCTCTGGCTCTAGAGCAGCTCTTCTGACCCGGTTCTTAGGCTCTAGAACAGCTCTGCTGACATGGTTCTCTGGCTCTACAACGGCTCTGCTGCCCTGGTTCTCTTGCTCTAAGGCAGTTTGCTGACCTGGTTATCTGGCTCTACAGCAGCTCTGCTGACCTGGTTCTCTGCCTCTACAGCAGCTCTACTGACCTGGGTCTTAGGCTCTAGAGCAGCTCTGCTGACCTGGTTCTCTGGCTCTAATGCAGCTCTGCTCACCTGGTTCTCTGGCTCTAAAGCAGTTCTGCTGACCTGGTTCTCTGGATGTAAAGCAGCTCTGCTAACCTGGTTCTCTGGCTCTAGAGCAGCTCTGCTGACCTGGTTCTTATGCTCTACAGCAGCTCTGCTGACCTGGTTGTCTGGCTCTCCAGCAGCTCTGCTGATCTGGTTCTCTGGCTCTAGAGCTGCTCTGCTGACCTGGTTAATAGGCTCTAGATCACCTCTGTTGACCTGGTTCTCTGGCTCTACAAAAGCTCTGCTGATCTACTTCTCTGGCTTTGAAGCACCTCTGCTGACCTGGTTCTCTGGTTCTAAAGCAGCTCTGCTGACCTGGTTCTATGGCTCTTAGGCAGCTCTGCTGACCTGGTTCTCTGGCTTTGAAGCAGCTCTGCTGACCTGGTTTTCTGGCTCTAGAGCAGCTCTGCTGGCGTGGTTCTCTCCCTCTAAAGCAGCTCTGCTGACCTGGTTCTCTGGTTCTAAAGCAGCTCTGCTGACCTGGTTCTATGGCTCTTAGGCAGCTCTGCTGACCTGGTTCTCTGGCTTTGAAGCAGCTCTTCTGACCTGGTTTTCTGGCTCTAGAGCAGCTCTGCTGGTGTGGTTCTCTCCCTCTAAAGCAGCTCTGCTGACCTGGTTCTCTGGCTCTAAAGCAGTCCTGCTGACCTAGACCTCTCCCTCTAAAGCAGCTCTGCTGACCTGGTTCTCTGGCTTTGAAGCAGCTCTGCTGACCTGGTTCTCTGGCTCTAGATCAGCTCTGCTGACCTGCTTCTCACCCTCTAAAGCATCTCTGCTGACCTGGTTCTCTGGCTCTACAGCAGCTCTGCTGACCTGGTTCTGAGGCTCTACAGCAGCTCTGCTGACCTGGTTCTATGGCTCTAAACCAGCTCTGCTGACCTGGTTCTCTGGCTCCAGAGCAGCTCTGCTGACCTGGTTCTCTAGCTCTAAAGCAGACCTGCTGACCAGGTTCTCTCCCTCTAAAGGAGCTCTGCTTCCCTGGTTTCTATGGCTCTACAGCAGCTCTGCTGACCTCTGTCTCTGGCTCTAGAGCAGCTCTGATGACCTGGTTCTCAGGCTCTATAGCAGCTCTGTTGACCTCGTTCTCTGGCTCCACAATGCCTCTGCTGACCTGGTTCTCTGGTTCTAAAGCTTCTCTGCTGACTTGGTTCTCTGGCTCTAAAGCAACTATGCTGACCTGTTTCTCTGGCTCCAGAGCAGCTTTGCTGACCTGATTCTCTCCCTCTACAGCAGCATTGCTGAGCTTGTTCTCTGGCTTTGAAGCAACTCTGCTGACCTGGATCTCTGGCTGTACAGCAGCTCTGCTGACCTGGTTCTCACCCTCTAAAGCAGCTCTGCTGATCTGGTTCTCTGGGTATAAAGCAGTTCAGCTGACCTGGTTTTCTCCCTCCAAAGCAGCTCTGCTGACCTGGTTTTTCTGGCTCTACAGCATCTCTGCTGACCTGTATCACTGGATCTAGAGCAGCTCTGCTGACCTGGTTCTTTGGCTCTAGAGCTGCTCTGCTGACCTGGTTCTCTGGCTCTAAAGCAGCTCTGCTGACCTTGTTCTATGCCTCTAAAGCAGATATGCTGACCTGGTTCTCTGTCTCTAGAGCAGCTCTTCTGACCTGGTTCTCTTCCTCTAAAGCAGCTCTGCTGACCTGGTTCTCTCTCTCTAAAGCAGCTCTACTGACCTGGCTCTAAAGCAGCTCACTGACCTGGTTCTCTGGCTCTAAAGCAGCTCTGCTGACCTGGTTCTCACCCTCTAAAGCAGCTCTGCGGATCTGGTTCTCTGGCTTTGAAGCAGCTCTGCTGACCTGGTTTTCTGGCTCTAGAGCAGCTCTGCTGGCGTGGTTCTCTCCCTCTAAAGCAGCTCTGCTGACCTGGTTCTCTGGCTCTAAAGCAGTCCTGCTGACCTAGACCTCTCCCTCTAAAGCAGCTCTGCTGACCTGGTTCTCTGGCTTTGAAGCAACTCTGCTGACCTGGTTCTCTGGCTCTAGATCAGCTCTGCTGACCTGCTTCTCACCCTCTAAAGCATCTCTGCTGACCTGGTTCTCTGGCTCTACAGCAGCTCTGCTGACCTGGTTCTAAGGATCTACAGCAGCTCTGCTGACCTGGTTCTATGGCTCTAAACCAGCTCTGCTGACCTGGTTCTCTGGCTCCAGAGCAGCTCTGCTGACCTGGTTCTCTCCCTCTAAAGCATCTCTGCTGACCTGGTTCTCTAGCTCTAAAGCAGATCTGCTGACCAGGTTCTCTCCCTCTAAAGGAGCTCTGCTTCCCTGGTTTCTATGGCTCTACAGCAGCTCTGCTGACCTCTGTCTCTGGCTCTAGAGCAGCTCTGATGACCTGGTTCTCAGGCTCTATAGCAGCTCTGTTGACCTCGTTCTCTGGCTCCACAATGCCTCTGCTGACCTGGTTCTCTGGCTCTAAAGCTTCTCTGCTGACTTGGTTCTCTGGCTCTAAAGCAACTATGCTGACCTGTTTCTCTGGCTCCAGAGCAGCTTTGCTGACCTGATTCTCTCCCTCTACAGCAGCTCTGCTGAGCTTGTTCTCTGGCTTTGAAGCAACTCTGCTGACCTGGATCTCTGGCTGTACAGCAGCTCTGCTGACCTGGTTCTCACCCTCTAAAGCAGCTCTGCTGATCTGGTTCTCTGGGTATAAAGCAGCTCAGCTGACCTGGTTTTCTCCCTCCAAAGCAGCTCTGCTGACCTGGTTTTTCTGGCTCTACAGCATCTCTGCTGACCTGTATCACTGGATCTAGAGCAGCTCTGCTGACCTGGTTCTTTGGCTCTAGAGCTGCTCTGCTGACCTGGTTCTCTGGCTCTAAAGCAGCTCTGCTGACCTTGTTCTATGCCTCTAAAGCAGCTATGCTGACCTGGTTCTCTGTCTCTAGAGCAGCTCTTCTGACCTGGTTCTCTTCCTCTAAAGCAGCTCTGCTGACCTGGTTCTCTCTCTCTAAAGCAGCTCTACTGACCTGGCTCTAAAGCAGCTCACTGACCTGGTTCTCTGGCTCTAAAGCAGCTCTGCTGACCTGGTTCTCACCCTCTAAAGCAGCTCTGCTGATCTGGTGGTTCTCTGGGTATAAAGCAGCTCAGCTGACCTGGTTTTCTCCCTCCAAAGCAGCTCTGCTGACCTGGTTTTTCTGGCTCTACAGCATCTCTGCTGACCTGTATCACTGGATCTAGAGCAGCTCTGATGACCTGGTTCTCAGGCTCTATAGCAGCTCTGTTGACCTCGTTCTCTGGCTCCACAATGCCTCTGCTGACCTGGTTCTCTGGCTCTAAAGCTTCTCTGCTGACTTGGTTCTCTGGCTCTAAAGCAACTATGCTGACCTGTTTCTCTGGCTCCAGAGCAGCTTTGCTGACCTGATTCTCTCCCTCTACAGCAGCTCTGCTGAGCTTGTTCTCTGGCTTTGAAGCAACTCTGCTGACCTGGATCTCTGGCTGTACAGCAGCTCTGCTGACCTGGTTCTCACCCTCTAAAGCAGCTCTGCTGATCTGGTTCTCCTGGTATAAAGCAGCTCAGCTGACCTGGTTTTCTCCCTCCAAAGCAGCTCTGCTGACCTGGTTTTTCTGGCTCTACAGCATCTCTGCTGACCTGTATCACTGGATCTAGAGCAGCTCTGCTGACCTGGTTCTTTGGCTCTAGAGCTGCTCTGCTGACCTGGTTCTCTGGCTCTAAAGCAGCTCTGCTGACCTTGTTCTATGCCTCTAAAGCAGCTATGCTGACCTGGTTCTCTGTCTCTAGAGCAGCTCTTCTGACCTGGTTCTCTTCCTCTAAAGCAGCTCTGCTGACCTGGTTCTCTCTCTCTAAAGCAGCTCTACTGACCTGGCTCTAAAGCAGCTCACTGACCTGGTTCTCTGGCGCTAAAGCAGCTCTGCTGACCTGGCTTCTTTGCCTCTACGGCAGATCTGCTGATCTGGTTCTATAGCTCTAAAGCAGCTCTGCTGACCTGGTTCTCTGGCTTTGAAGCAGAGCTGCTGAGCTGAGCTGGTTCTCGGGCTCTAAAGCAGGTCTGCTGACCTGGTTCTCTGGCTGTAAAGCAGTTATGCTTACCTGGTTCTGTGGCTGAAAAGCGGCTCTGCTGACCTGGTCCTCTGGCTCTAAAGCAGTTCTGCTGACCTAGATCTCTCCCTCTAATGCAGCTCTTCTGACCTGGTTTTCTGGCTTTGAAGCAGCTCTGCTGACCTGGATCCCTGGCTCTAGATCAGCTCTGCTGACCTGGTTCTCACCCTCTAAAGCATCTCTGCTGACCTGGTTCTCTGGCTCTAAAGCAGCTCTGCTGACCTGCTTCTCACCCTCTAAAGCATCTCTGCTGACCTGGTTCTCTGGCTCTAAAGCAGCTCTGCTGACCTGGTTCTCTGGCTCTAAAGCAACTCTGCTGACCTGGTTCTCTGGCTCTAGAGCAGCTCTGCTGACCTGGTTCTTTGGCTCTACAGCAGCTCTGCTGACCTGGTTCTCTGGCTCTAAAGCAGCTCTGCTGACCTCGTTCTTAGGCTCTAGAGCAGCTCTGCTGACGTGGTTCTCTGGCTTTAGAGCAGCTCTGCTGACCTGGTTCTCTGGCTCTAGAGCAGCTCTGCTGACCTGGTTCTCTGGCTCTACAGCAGCTCTGCTGACCTGGTTCTCCGGCTCTAAAGCAGCTCTGCTGATCTAGTTCTTAGGCTCTAGAGCAGCTCTGCTGACGTGGTTCTCTGTCTCTAGAGCAGCTCTGATGACCTGGTTCTTAGGCTCTAGAGCAGCTCTGCTGACCTGGTTCTCTGGCTCTAAAGCAGCTCTGCTGACCAGGTTCTCTGGCTCTAGAGCAGCTCTGCTGACCTGGTTCTCTGGCTTTGAAGCAGAGCTGCTGAGCTGAGCTGGTTCTCTGGCTCTAAAGCAGGTCTGCTGACCTGGTTCTCTGGCTGTAAAGCAGTTATGCTTACCTGGTTCTCTGGCTGAAAAGCGGCTCTGCTGACCTGGTTCTCTGGCTCTAAAGCAGTTATGCTGACCTAGATCTCTCCCTCTAATGCAGCTCTTCTGACCTGGTTTTCTGGCTTTGAAGCAGCTCTGCTGACCTGGATCCCTGGCTCTAGATCAGCTCTGCTGACCTGGTTCTCACCCTCTAAAGCATCTCTGCTGACCTGGTTCTCTGGCTCTAAAGCAGCTCTGCTGACCTGCTTCTCACCCTCTAAAGCATCTCTGCTGACCTGGTTCTCTGGCTCTAAAGCTGCTCTGCTGACCTGGTTCTCTGGCTCTAAAGCAACTCTGCTGACCTGGTTCTCTGGCTCTAGAGCAGCTCTGCTGACCTGGTTCTTTGGCTCTACAGCAGCTCTGCTGACCTGGTTCTCTGGCTCTAAAGCAGCTCTGCTGACCTCGTTCTTAGGCTCTAGAGCAGCTCTGCTGACGTGGTTCTCTGGCTCTAGAGCAGCTCTGCTGACCTTGTTCTCTGGCTCTAGAGCAGCTCTGCTGACCTGGTTCTCTGGCTCTACAGCAGCTCTGCTGACCTGGTTCTCTGGCTCTAAAGCAGCTCTGCTGATCTAGTTCTTAGGCTCTAGAGCAGTTCTGCTGACGTGGTTCTCTGTCTCTAGAGCAGCTCTGATGACCTGGTTCTTAGGCTCTAGAGCAGCTCTGCTGACCTGGTTCTCTGGCTCTAAAGCAGCTCTGCTGACCTGGTTCTCTGGCTCTAGAGCAGCTCTGCTGACCTGGTTCTCTGGCTCTACAGCAGCTCTGCTGACCTGGTTCTGAGGCTCTACAGCAGCTCTGCTGACCTGGTTCTATGGCTCTAAAGCAGCTCTGCTGACCTGGTTCTCTGGCTCCAGAGCAGCTCTGCTGACCCGGTTCTCTCCCTCTAAAGCAGCTCTGCTGACCTGGTTTCTCTGGCTCTACAGCAGCTCTGCCGACCTGTGTCTCTGGCTCTAGAGCATCTCTGCTGACCTGGTTCTTAGGCTCTCAACGGCTCTGCTGACCTGGTTCTCTGGCTCTAATGCGGCTCTCCTGACCTGGTTCTCTGGCTCTAAAGCAACTCTGCTGACCTGGTTCTCTGGCTCTAGAGCAGCTCTGCTGACCTGGTTTTCTGGCTCTACAGCAGCTCTGCTGACCTGGTTCTCTGGCTCTAAAGCAGCTCTGCTGACCTCGTTCTTAGGCTCTAGAGCAGCTCTGCTGACGTGGTTCTCTGTCTCTAGAGCAGCTCTGCTGACCTGGTTCTTAGGCTCTAGAGCAGCTCTGCTGACCTGGTTCTCTGGCTCTACAATGGCTCTGCTGCCCTGGTTCTCTTGCTCTAAGGCAGTTCTGCTGACCTGGTTATCTGGCTCAACAGCAGCTCTGCTGACTGGTTCTCTGCCTCTACAGCAGCTCTACTGACCTGGTTCTTAGGCTCTAGAGCAGCTCTGCTGACCTGGTTCTCTGGCTCTAATACAGCTCTGCTCACCTGGTTCTCTGGCTCTAAAGCAGGTCTGCTGACCTGGTTCTCTGGCTGTAAAGCAGCTCTTCTGACCTGGTTCTCTGGCTGTAAAGCGGCTCTGCTGACCTGGGTCTCTCCCTCTAAAGCAGCTCTGCTGAACTGGTTCTCTGGCTCTAGAGCAGCTCTGCTCACCTGGTTCTTAGGCTCTAGAGCATATCTGCTGACCTGGTTCTCTGGCTCTAAAGCGCCTCTGCTCACCTGGTTCTCTGACTTTGAAGCAGCTCTGCTGACCTGGTTCTCTCGCTCTAAAGCAGCTCTGCTGACCTTGTTCTCTCCCTCTAAAGCAGCTCTGCTGACCTGGTTCTCCGGCTCTAAAGCAGCTCTGCTGACCTGGTTTCTCTGGCTCTACAGCAGCTCTGCTGACCTGGTTCTCTGGCTCTAGAGCAGCTCTGCTTACCTGGTTCTTAGGCTCTAGAGCAGCTCTGCTGACCTGGTTCTCTGGCTCTACAACGGCTCTGCTAATCTGGTTCTCTGGCTCTAAAGCAGCTCTGCTGACTTGGTTCTCTGGCTCTAAAACCTGGTTCTCTGGCTCTAAAGCAGCTCTGCTGACCAGGTTCCCAGGCTCTAGAGCTGCTCTGCTGGCCTAGTTCTTAGACTCTAGAGCAGCTCTGCTGACATGATTCTCTGGTTCTAAAATGGCTCTGCTGACCTGGTTCTCATGCTCTAAAGCAGCTCTGCTGACCTGGTTCTCTGGCTCTACAGCAGCTCTGCTGACCTGGTTCTCTACCTCCAGAGCAGCTCTGCTGACTTGGTTCTTAGGCTCCAGAGCAGCTCTGCTGACCTGGTTCTCTGGCTCTAAAGCAGCTCTGGTGACGTGGTTCCATGGCTCTATAGCAGGTCTGCTGACCTGGTTCACTGGCTGTAAAGCAGCCCTGCTGACCTGGTTCTCTGGCTGTTACGCGGCTCTGCTGACCTTGATCTCTCCCTCTAAAGCAGCTCTGCTGAACTGGTTCTCTGGCTCTAGAGCAGCTCTTCTGACCCGGTTCTTAGGCTCTAGAACAGCTCTGCTGACATGGTTCTCTGGCTCTACTACGGCTCTGCTGCCCTGGTTCTCTTGCTCTAAGGCAGTTTGCTGACCTGGTTATCTGGCTCTACAGCAGCTCTGCTGACCTGGTTCTCTGCCTCTACAGCAGTTCTACTGACCTGGGTCTTAGGCTCTAGAGCAGCTCTTTTGACCTGGTTCTATGGCTCTAATGCAGCTCTGCTCACCTGGTTCTCTGGCTCTAAAGCAGTTCTGCTGACCTGGTTCTCTGGCTGTAAAGCAGCTCTGCTAACCTGGTTCTCTGGCTCTAGAGCAGCTCTGCTGACCTGGTTCTTATGCTCTACAGCAGCTCTGCTGACCTGGTTGTCTGGCTCTCCAGCAGCTCTGCTGATCTGGTTCTCTGGCTCTAGAGCTGCTCTGCTGACCTGGTTAATAGGCTCTAGATCACCTCTGCTGACCTGGTTCTCTGGCTCTACAAAAGCTCTGCTGACCTACTTCTCTGGCTTTGAAGCACCTCTGCTGACCTGGTTCTCTGGTTCTAAAGCAGCTCTGCTGACCTGGTTCTATGGCTCTTAGGCGGCTCTGCTGACCTGGTTCTCTGGCTTTGAAGCAGCTCTGCTGACATGGTTTTCTGGCTCTAGAGCAGCTCTGCTGGCCTGGTTCTCTGGCTCTAAAGCAGTCCTGCTGACCTAGACCTCTCCCTCTAAAGCAGCTCTGCTGACCTGGTTCTCTGGCTTTGAAGCAGCTCTGCTGACCTGGTTCTCTGGCTCTAGATCAGCTCTGCTGACCTGCTTCTCATCCTCTAAAGCATCTCTGCTGACCTGGTTCTCTGGCTCTAAAGCAGATCTGCTGACCAGGTTCTCTCCCTCTAAAGCAGCTCTGCTTCCCTGGTTTCTATGGCTCTACAGCAGCTCTGCTGACCTCTGTCTCTGGCTCTAGAGCAGCTCTGATGACCTGGTTCTCAGGCTCTATAGCAGCTCTGCTGACCTCTGTCTCTGGCTCTAGAGCAGCTCTGATGACCTGGTTCTCAGGCTCTATAGCAGCTCTGTTGACCTCGTTCTATGGCTCCACAATGCCTCTGCTGACCTGGTTCTCTGGCTCTAAAGCTTCTCTGCTGACTTGGTTCTCTGGCTCTAAAGCAACTATGCTGACCTGTTTCTCTGGCTCCAGAGCAGCTTTGCTGACCTGATTCTCTCCCTCTACAGCAGCTCTGCTGAGCTTGTTCTCTGGCTTTGAAGCAACTCTGCTGACCTGGATCTCTGGCTGTACAGCAGCTCTGCTGACCTGGTTCTCACCCTCTAAAGCAGCTCTGCTGATCTGGTTCTCTGGGTATAAAGCAGCTCAGCTGACCTGGTTTTCTCCCTCCAAAGCAGCTCTGCTGACCTGGTTTTTCTGGCTCTACAGCATCTCTGCTGACCTGTATCACTGGATCTAGAGCAGCTCTGCTGACCTGGTTCTTTGGCTCTAGAGCTGCTCTGCTGACCTGGTTCTCTGGCTCTAAAGCAGCTCTGCTGACCTTGTTCTATGCCTCTAAAGCAGCTATGCTGACCTGGTTCTCTGTCTCTAGAGCAGCTCTTCTGACCTGGTTCTCTTCCTCTAAAGCAGCTCTGCTGACCTGGTTCTCTCTCTCTAAAGCAGCTCTACTGACCTGGCTCTAAAGCAGCTCACTGACCTGGTTCTCTGGCTCTAAAGCAGCTCTGCTGACCTGGCTTCTTTGCCTCTACGGCAGATCTGCTGATCTGGTTCTATAGCTCTAAAGCAGCTCTGCTGACCTGGTTCTCTGGCTTTGAAGCAGAGCTGCTGAGCTGAGCTGGTTCTCGGGCTCTAAAGCAGGTCTGCTGACCTGGTTCTCTGGCTGTAAAGCAGTTATGCTTACCTGGTTCTCTGGCTGAAAAGCGGCTCTGCTGACCTGGTTCTCTGGCTCTAAAGCAGTTCTGCTGACCTAGATCTCTCCCTCTAATGCAGCTCTTCTGACCTGGTTTTCTGGCTTTGAAGCAGCTCTGCTGACCTGGATCCCTGGCTCTAGATCAGCTCTGCTGACCTGGTTCTCACCCTCTAAAGCATCTCTGCTGACCTGGTTCTCTGGCTCTAAAGCAGCTCTGCTGACCTGCTTCTCACCCTCTAAAGCATCTCTGCTGACCTGGTTCTCTGGCTCTAAAGCAGCTCTGCTGACCTGGTTCTCTGGCTCTAAAGCAACTCTGCTGACCTGGTTCTCTGGCTCTAGAGCAGCTCTGCTGACCTGGTTCTTTGGCTCTACAGCAGCTCTGCTGACCTGGTTCTCTGGCTCTAAAGCAGCTCTGCTGACCTCGTTCTTAGGCTCTAGAGCAGCTCTGCTGACGTGGTTCTCTGGCTTTAGAGCAGCTCTGCTGACCTGGTTCTCTGGCTCTAGAGCAGCTCTGCTGACCTGGTTCTCTGGCTCTACAGCAGCTCTGCTGACCTGGTTCTCCGGCTCTAAAGCAGCTCTGCTGATCTAGTTCTTAGGCTCTAGAGCAGCTCTGCTGACGTGGTTCTCTGTCTCTAGAGCAGCTCTGATGACCTGGTTCTTAGGCTCTTGAGCAGCTCTGCTGACCTGGTTCTCTGGCTCTAAAGCAGCTCTGCTGACCTGGTTCTCTGGCTCTAGAGCAGCTCTGCTGACCTGGTTCTCTGGCTCTACAGCAGGTCTGCTGACCTGGTTCTGAGGCTCTACAGCAGCTCTGCTGACCTGGTTCTATGGCTCTAAAGCAGCTCTGCTGACCTGGTTCTCTGGCTCCAGAGCAGCTCTGGTGATGTGGTTCCATGGCTCTATAGCAGGTCTGCTGACCTGGTTCTCTGGCTGTAAAGCAGCCCTTCTGACCTGGTTCTCTGGCTGTAAAGCAGCTCTGCTGACCTTGTTCTCTCCCTCTAAAGCAGCTCTGCTGAACTGGTTCTCTGGCTCTAGAGCAGCTCTTCTGACCCGGTTCTTAGGCTCTAGAACAGCTCTGCTGACATGGTTCTCTGGCTCTACAACGGCTCTGCTGCCCTGGTTCTCTTGCTCTAAGGCAGTTTGCTGACCTGGTTCTCTTGCTCTAAGGCAGTTTGCTGACCTGGTTATCTGGCTCTACAGCAGCTCTGCTGACCTGGTTCTCTGCCTCTACAGCAGCTCTACTGACCTGGGTCTTAGGCTCTAGAGCAGCTCTGCTGACCTGGTTCTCTGGCTCTAATGCAGCTCTGCTCACCTGGTTCTCTGGCTCTAAAGCAGTTCTCCTGACCTGGTTCTCTGGATGTAAAGCAGCTCTGCTAACCTGGTTCTCTGGCTCTAGAGCAGCTCTGCTGACCTGGTTGTATGGCTCTCCAGCAGCTCTGCTGATCTGGTTCTCTGGCTCTAGAGCTGCTCTGCTGACCTGGTTAATAGGCTCTAGATCACCTCTGTTGACCTGGTTCTCTGGCTCTACAAAAGCTCTGCTGATCTACTTCTCTGGCTTTGAAGCACCTCTGCTGACCTGGTTCTCTGGTTCTAAAGCAGCTCTGCTGACCTGGTTCTATGGCTCTTAGGCAGCTCTGCTGACCTGGTTCTCTGGCTTTGAAGCAGCTCTGCTGACCTGGTTTTCTGGCTCTAGAGCAGCTCTGCTGGCGTGGTTCTCTCCCTCTAAAGCAGCTCTGCTGACCTGGTTCTCTGGTTCTAAAGCAGCTCTGCTGACCTGGTTCTATGGCTCTTAGGCAGCTCTGCTGACCTGGTTCTCTGGCTTTGAAGCAGCTCTTCTGACCTGGTTTTCTGGCTCTAGAGCAGCTCTGCTGGCGTGGTTCTCTCCCTCTAAAGCAGCTCTGCTGACCTGGTTCTCTGGCTCTAAAGCAGTCCTGCTGACCTAGACCTCTCCCTCTAAAGCAGCTCTGCTGACCTGGTTCTCTGGCTTTGAAGCAGCTCTGCTGACCTGGTTCTCTGGCTCTAGATCAGCTCTGCTGACCTGCTTCTCACCCTCTAAAGCATCTCTGCTGACCTGGTTCTCTGGCTCTACAGCAGCTCTGCTGACCTGGTTCTGAGGCTCTACAGCAGCTCTGCTGACCTGGTTCTATGGCTCTAAACCAGCTCTGCTGACCTGGTTCTCTGGCTCCAGAGCAGCTCTGCTGACCTAGTTCTCTAGCTCTAAAGCAGACCTGCTGACCAGGTTCTCTCCCTCTAAAGGAGCTCTGCTTCCCTGGTTTCTATGGCTCTACAGCAGCTCTGCTGACCTCTGTCTCTGGCTCTAGAGCAGCTCTGATGACCTGGTTCTCAGGCTCTATAGCAGCTCTGTTGACCTCGTTCTCTGGCTCCACAATGCCTCTGCTGACCTGGTTCTCTGGTTCTAAAGCTTCTCTGCTGACTTGGTTCTCTGGCTCTAAAGCAACTATGCTGACCTGTTTCTCTGGCTCCAGAGCAGCTTTGCTGACCTGATTCTCTCCCTCTACAGCAGCTCTGCTGAGCTTGTTCTCTGGCTTTGAAGCAACTCTGCTGACCTGGATCTCTGGCTGTACAGCAGCTCTGCTGACCTGGTTCTCACCCTCTAAAGCAGCTCTGCTGATCTGGTTCTCTGGGTATAAAGCAGTTCAGCTGACCTGGTTTTCTCCCTCCAAAGCAGCTCTGCTGACCTGGTTTTTCTGGCTCTACAGCATCTCTGCTGACCTGTATCACTGGATCTAGAGCAGCTCTGCTGACCTGGTTCTTTGGCTCTAGAGCTGCTCTGCTGACCTGGTTCTCTGGCTCTAAAGCAGCTCTGCTGACCTTGTTCTATGCCTCTAAAGCAGCTATGCTGACCTGGTTCTCTGTCTCTAGAGCAGCTCTTCTGACCTGGTTCTCTTCCTCTAAAGCAGCTCTGCTGACCTGGTTCTCTCTCTCTAAAGCAGCTCTACTGACCTGGCTCTAAAGCAGCTCACTGACCTGGTTCTCTGGCTCTAAAGCAGCTCTGCTGACCTGGTTCTCACCCTCTAAAGCAGCTCTGCTGATCTGGTTCTCTGGCTTTGAAGCAGCTCTGCTGACCTGGTTTTCTGGCTCTAGAGCAGCTCTGCTGGCGTGGTTCTCTCCCTCTAAAGCAGCTCTGCTGACCTGGTTCTCTGGCTCTAAAGCAGTCCTGCTGACCTAGACCTCTCCCTCTAAAGCAGCTCTGCTGACCTGGTTCTCTGGCTTTGAAGCAGCTCTGCTGACCTGGTTCTCTGGCTCTAGATCAGCTCTGCTGACCTGCTTCTCACCCTCTAAAGCATCTCTGCTGACCTGGTTCTCTGGCTCTACAGCAGCTCTGCTGACCTGGTTCTAAGGCTCTACAGCAGCTCTGCTGACCTGGTTCTATGGCTCTAAACCAGCTCTGCTGACCTGGTTCTCTGGCTCCAGAGCAGCTCTGCTGACCTGGTTCTCTCCCTCTAAAGCATCTCTGCTGACCTGGTTCTCTAGCTCTAAAGCAGATCTGCTGACCAGGTTCTCTCCCTCTAAAGGAGCTCTGCTTCCCTGGTTTCTATGGCTCTACAGCAGCTCTGCTGACCTCTGTCTCTGGCTCTAGAGCAGCTCTGATGACCTGGTTCTCAGGCTCTATAGCAGCTCTGTTGACCTCGTTCTCTGGCTCCACAATGCCTCTGCTGACCTGGTTCTCTGGCTCTAAAGCTTCTCTGCTGACTTGGTTCTCTGGCTCTAAAGCAACTATGCTGACCTGTTTCTCTGGCTCCAGAGCAGCTTTGCTGACCTGATTCTCTCCCTCTACAGCAGCTCTGCTGAGCTTGTTCTCTGGCTTTGAAGCAACTCTGCTGACCTGGATCTCTGGCTGTACAGCAGCTCTGCTGACCTGGTTCTCACCCTCTAAAGCAGCTCTGCTGATCTGGTTCTCTGGGTATAAAGCAGCTCAGCTGACCTGGTTTTCTCCCTCCAAAGCAGCTCTGCTGACCTGGTTTTTCTGGCTCTACAGCATCTCTGCTGACCTGTATCACTGGATCTAGAGCAGCTCTGCTGACCTGGTTCTTTGGCTCTAGAGCTGCTCTGCTGACCTGGTTCTCTGGCTCTAAAGCAGCTCTGCTGACCTTGTTCTATGCCTCTAAAGCAGCTATGCTGACCTGGTTCTCTGTCTCTAGAGCAGCTCTTCTGACCTGGTTCTCTTCCTCTAAAGCAGCTCTGCTGACCTGGTTCTCTCTCTCTAAAGCAGCTCTACTGACCTGGCTCTAAAGCAGCTCACTGACCTGGTTCTCTGGCTCTAAAGCAGCTCTGCTGACCTGGTTCTCACCCTCTAAAGCAGCTCTGCTGATCTGGTGGTTCTCTGGGTATAAAGCAGCTCAGCTGACCTGGTTTTCTCCCTCCAAAGCAGCTCTGCTGACCTGGTTTTTCTGGCTCTACAGCATCTCTGCTGACCTGTATCACTGGATCTAGAGCAGCTCTGATGACCTGGTTCTCAGGCTCTATAGCAGCTCTGTTGACCTCGTTCTCTGGCTCCACAATGCCTCTGCTGACCTGGTTCTCTGGCTCTAAAGCTTCTCTGCTGACTTGGTTCTCTGGCTCTAAAGCAACTATGCTGACCTGTTTCTCTGGCTCCAGAGCAGCTTTGCTGACCTGATTCTCTCCCTCTACAGCAGCTCTGCTGAGCTTGTTCTCTGGCTTTGAAGCAACTCTGCTGACCTGGATCTCTGGCTGTACAGCAGCTCTGCTGACCTGGTTCTCACCCTCTAAAGCAGCTCTGCTGATCTGGTTCTCTGGGTATAAAGCAGCTCAGCTGACCTGGTTTTCTCCCTCCAAAGCAGCTCTGCTGACCTGGTTTTTCTGGCTCTACAGCATCTCTGCTGACCTGTATCACTGGATCTAGAGCAGCTCTGCTGACCTGGTTCTTTGGCTCTAGAGCTGCTCTGCTGACCTGGTTCTCTGGCTCTAAAGCAGCTCTGCTGACCTTGTTCTATGCCTCTAAAGCAGCTATGCTGACCTGGTTCTCTGTCTCTAGAGCAGCTCTTCTGACCTGGTTCTCTTCCTCTAAAGCAGCTCTGCTGACCTGGTTCTCTCTCTCTAAAGCAGCTCTACTGA
This sequence comes from Triturus cristatus, assembly GCF_964204655.1. Taxonomy (NCBI): domain Eukaryota; kingdom Metazoa; phylum Chordata; class Amphibia; order Caudata; family Salamandridae; genus Triturus; species Triturus cristatus. The sequence continues at coordinate 394,096,774 of NC_140579.1, read as the reverse complement.
CCTGGCTCTAAAGCAGCTCACTGACCTGGTTCTCTGGCTCTAAAGCAGCTCTGCTGACCTGGCTTCTTTGCCTCTACGGCAGATCTGCTGATCTGGTTCTATAGCTCTAAAGCAGCTCTGCTGACCTGGTTCTCTGGCTTTGAAGCAGAGCTGCTGAGCTGAGCTGGTTCTCGGGCTCTAAAGCAGGTCTGCTGACCTGGTTCTCTGGCTGTAAAGCAGTTATGCTTACCTGGTTCTCTGGCTGAAAAGCGGCTCTGCTGACCTGGTTCTCTGGCTCTAAAGCAGTTCTGCTGACCTAGATCTCTCCCTCTAATGCAGCTCTTCTGACCTGGTTTTCTGGCTTTGAAGCAGCTCTGCTGACCTGGATCCCTGGCTCTAGATCAGCTCTGCTGACCTGGTTCTCACCCTCTAAAGCATCTCTGCTGACCTGGTTCTCTGGCTCTAAAGCAGCTCTGCTGACCTGCTTCTCACCCTCTAAAGCATCTCTGCTGACCTGGTTCTCTGGCTCTAAAGCAGCTCTGCTGACCTGGTTCTCTGGCTCTAAAGCAACTCTGCTGACCTGGTTCTCTGGCTCTAGAGCAGCTCTGCTGACCTGGTTCTTTGGCTCTACAGCAGCTCTGCTGACCTGGTTCTCTGGCTCTAAAGCAGCTCTGCTGACCTCGTTCTTAGGCTCTAGAGCAGCTCTGCTGACGTGGTTCTCTGGCTTTAGAGTAGCTCTGCTGACCTGGTTCTCTGGCTCTAGAGCAGCTCTGCTGACCTGGTTCTCTGGCTCTACAGCAGCTCTGCTGACCTGGTTCTCCGGCTCTAAAGCAGCTCTGCTGATCTAGTTCTTAGGCTCTAGAGCAGCTCTGCTGACGTGGTTCTCTGTCTCTAGAGCAGCTCTGATGACCTGGTTCTTAGGCTCTAGAGCAGCTCTGCTGACCTGGTTCTCTGGCTCTAAAGCAGCTCTGCTGACCAGGTTCTCTGGCTCTAGAGCAGCTCTGCTGACCTGGTTCTCTGGCTTTGAAGCAGAGCTGCTGAGCTGAGCTGGTTCTCTGGCTCTAAAGCAGGTCTGCTGACCTGGTTCTCTGGCTGTAAAGCAGTTATGCTTACCTGGTTCTCTGGCTGAAAAGCGGCTCTGCTGACCTGGTTCTCTGGCTCTAAAGCAGTTATGCTGAACTAGATCTCTCCCTCTAATGCAGCTCTTCTGACCTGGTTTTCTGGCTTTGAAGCAGCTCTGCTGACCTGGATCCCTGGCTCTAGATCAGCTCTGCTGACCTGGTTCTCACCCTCTAAAGCATCTCTGCTGACCTGGTTCTCTGGCTCTAAAGCAGCTCTGCTGACCTGCTTCTCACCCTCTAAAGCATCTCTGCTGACCTGGTTCTCTGGCTCTAAAGCTGCTCTGCTGACCTGGTTCTCTGGCTCTAAAGCAACTCTGCTGACCTGGTTCTCTGGCTCTAGAGCAGCTCTGCTGACCTGGTTCTTTGGCTCTACAGCAGCTCTGCTGACCTGGTTCTCTGGCTCTAAAGCAGCTCTGCTGACCTCGTTCTTAGGCTCTAGAGCAGCTCTGCTGATGTGGTTCTCTGGCTCTAGAGCAGCTCTGCTGACCTTGTTCTCTGGCTCTAGAGCAGCTCTGCTGACCTGGTTCTCTGGCTCTACAGCAGCTCTGCTGACCTGGTTCTCTGGCTCTAAAGCAGCTCTGCTGATCTAGTTCTTAGGCTCTAGAGCAGCTCTGCTGACGTGGTTCTCTGTCTCTAGAGCAGCTCTGATGACCTGGTTCTTAGGCTCTAGAGCAGCTCTGCTGACCTGGTTCTCTGGCTCTAAAGCAGCTCTGCTGACCTGGTTCTCTGGCTCTAGAGCAGCTCTGCTGACCTGGTTCTCTGGCTCTACAGCAGCTCTGCTGACCTGGTTCTGAGGCTCTACAGCAGCTCTGCTGACCTGGTTCTATGGCTCTAAAGCAGCTCTGCTGACCTGGTTCTCTGGCTCCAGAGCAGCTCTGCTGACCCGGTTCTCTCCCTCTAAAGCAGCTCTGCTGACCTGGTTTCTCTGGCTCTACAGCAGCTCTGCCGACCTGTGTCTCTGGCTCTAGAGCATCTCTGCTGACCTGGTTCTTAGGCTCTCAACGGCTCTGCTGACCTGGTTCTCTGGCTCTAATGCGGCTCTCCTGACCTGGTTCTCTGGCTCTAAAGCAACTCTGCTGACCTGGTTCTCTGGCTCTAGAGCAGCTCTGCTGACCTGGTTCTCTGGCTCTACAGCAGCTCTGCTGACCTGGTTCTCTGGCTCTAAAGCAGCTCTGCTGACCTCGTTCTTAGGCTCTAGAGCAGCTCTGCTGACGTGGTTCTCTGTCTCTAGAGCAGCTCTGCTGACCTGGTTCTTAGGCTCTAGAGCAGCTCTGCTGACCTGGTTCTCTGGCTCTACAATGGCTCTGCTGCCCTGGTTCTCTTGCTCTAAGGCAGTTCTGCTGACCTGGTTATCTGGCTCAACAGCAGCTCTGCTGACTGGTTCTCTGCCTCTACAGCAGCTCTACTGACCTGGTTCTTAGGCTCTAGAGCAGCTCTGCTGACCTGGTTCTCTGGCTCTAATACAGCTCTGCTCACCTGGTTCTCTGGCTCTAAAGCAGGTCTGCTGACCTGGTTCTCTGGCTGTAAAGCAGCTCTTCTGACCTGGTTCTCTGGCTGTAAAGCGGCTCTGCTGACCTGGGTCTCTCCCTCTAAAGCAGCTCTGCTGAACTGGTTCTCTGGCTCTAGAGCAGCTCTGCTCACCTGGTTCTTAGGCTCTAGAGCATATCTGCTGACCTGGTTCTCTGGCTCTAAAGCGCCTCTGCTCACCTGGTTCTCTGACTTTGAAGCAGCTCTGCTGACCTGGTTCTCTCGCTCTAAAGCAGCTCTGCTGACCTTGTTCTCTCCCTCTAAAGCAGCTCTGCTGACCTGGTTCTCCGGCTCTAAAGCAGCTCTGCTGACCTGGTTTCTCTGGCTCTACAGCAGCTCTGCTGACCTGGTTCTCTGGCTCTAGAGCAGCTCTGCTTACCTGGTTCTTAGGCTCTAGAGCAGCTCTGCTGACCTGGTTCTCTGGCTCTACAACGGCTCTGCTAATCTGGTTCTCTGGCTCTAAAGCAGCTCTGCTGACTTGGTTCTCTGGCTCTAAAACCTGGTTCTCTGGCTCTAAAGCAGCTCTGCTGACCAGGTTCCCAGGCTCTAGAGCTGCTCTGCTGGCCTAGTTCTTAGACTCTAGAGCAGCTCTGCTGACATGATTCTCTGGTTCTAAAATGGCTCTGCTGACCTGGTTCTCATGCTCTAAAGCAGCTCTGCTGACCTGGTTCTCTGGCTCTACAGCAGCTCTGCTGACCTGGTTCTCTACCTCCAGAGCAGCTCTGCTGACTTGGTTCTTAGGCTCCAGAGCAGCTCTGCTGACCTGGTTCTCTGGCTCTAAAGCAGCTCTGGTGACGTGGTTCCATGGCTCTATAGCAGGTCTGCTGACCTGGTTCACTGGCTGTAAAGCAGCCCTGCTGACCTGGTTCTCTGGCTGTTACGCGGCTCTGCTGACCTTGATCTCTCCCTCTAAAGCAGCTCTGCTGAACTGGTTCTCTGGCTCTAGAGCAGCTCTTCTGACCCGGTTCTTAGGCTCTAGAACAGCTCTGCTGACATGGTTCTCTGGCTCTACTACGGCTCTGCTGCCCTGGTTCTCTTGCTCTAAGGCAGTTTGCTGACCTGGTTATCTGGCTCTACAGCAGCTCTGCTGACCTGGTTCTCTGCCTCTACAGCAGTTCTACTGACCTGGGTCTTAGGCTCTAGAGCAGCTCTTTTGACCTGGTTCTATGGCTCTAATGCAGCTCTGCTCACCTGGTTCTCTGGCTCTAAAGCAGTTCTGCTGACCTGGTTCTCTGGCTGTAAAGCAGCTCTGCTAACCTGGTTCTCTGGCTCTAGAGCAGCTCTGCTGACCTGGTTCTTATGCTCTACAGCAGCTCTGCTGACCTGGTTGTCTGGCTCTCCAGCAGCTCTGCTGATCTGGTTCTCTGGCTCTAGAGCTGCTCTGCTGACCTGGTTAATAGGCTCTAGATCACCTCTGCTGACCTGGTTCTCTGGCTCTACAAAAGCTCTGCTGACCTACTTCTCTGGCTTTGAAGCACCTCTGCTGACCTGGTTCTCTGGTTCTAAAGCAGCTCTGCTGACCTGGTTCTATGGCTCTTAGGCGGCTCTGCTGACCTGGTTCTCTGGCTTTGAAGCAGCTCTGCTGACATGGTTTTCTGGCTCTAGAGCAGCTCTGCTGACCTGGTTCTCTGGCTCTAAAGCAGTCCTGCTGACCTAGACCTCTCCCTCTAAAGCAGCTCTGCTGACCTGGTTCTCTGGCTTTGAAGCAGCTCTGCTGACCTGGTTCTCTGGCTCTAGATCAGCTCTGCTGACCTGCTTCTCATCCTCTAAAGCATCTCTGCTGACCTGGTTCTCTGGCTCTAAAGCAGATCTGCTGACCAGGTTCTCTCCCTCTAAAGCAGCTCTGCTTCCCTGGTTTCTATGGCTCTACAGCAGCTCTGCTGACCTCTGTCTCTGGCTCTAGAGCAGCTCTGATGACCTGGTTCTCAGGCTCTATAGCAGCTCTGTTGACCTCGTTCTATGGCTCCACAATGCCTCTGCTGACCTGGTTCTCTGGCTCTAAAGCTTCTCTGCTGACTTGGTTCTCTGGCTCTAAAGCAACTATGCTGACCTGTTTCTCTGGCTCCAGAGCAGCTTTGCTGACCTGATTCTCTCCCTCTACAGCAGCTCTGCTGAGCTTGTTCTCTGGCTTTGAAGCAACTCTGCTGACCTGGATCTCTGGCTGTACAGCAGCTCTGCTGACCTGGTTCTCACCCTCTAAAGCAGCTCTGCTGATCTGGTTCTCTGGGTATAAAGCAGCTCAGCTGACCTGGTTTTCTCCCTCCAAAGCAGCTCTGCTGACCTGGTTTTTCTGGCTCTACAGCATCTCTGCTGACCTGTATCACTGGATCTAGAGCAGCTCTGCTGACCTGGTTCTCTGGCTCTAGAGCAGCTCTGCTGACCTTGTTAAAATCTGTTTTGCGATGTCAACATAATCGGCGCCATCTTGTCCCCTCCCTGGCTCGCACGCTCCCTCAAGCAGTAGCCATTTTTGAAAGCGCCATGGCCCCTCTGCCCCTCCCCTCCCCCGCCGACCACCAACGCGTTCCCTAGGCGCTGCAAAACATCCCCCACGCGCCGGTCGCCCCCGCTCCCTCATACATAGGCCATGAACCCTCTCCTTCTGCGCGACCCTGCCATGAAACCACATCCCGCACCTGGCCAACGCCTCCTTTCATCCCTTACATGGTCATACATCCTTTCGGTAACCCCTTCCTCCACGCCTGATCTTCCGAACTGATCCCAGGCCATCACCTATCCCTGCGGACGCAGTTTTATTGCCCCTACTGTAAAGGAAGCACCTCACATCTAAGGGATTGCAGTAGATCAAGGCCTCCAACCCCTGTGACCCGATCAGTCGCACTCACCCCCGGGAACTGGCGGAATGTCCAGCTGTGTGATAGCCATCTCCTACTGTGGGTGGGGTGGGGACTTTCACTGTAGTTATGTGTGGGAGCGGATCTAAGCCGGGGCTTCCGAGGATGTTCTTTCATGTATCATAACAACCTCAAGAATGTGCCATGTACAATAAACCGATAATAAAACAATAAACCTGTGTATAAGAGGCCAGGCCTCAGAGATGTGGTTAGAGCATCTCGAGAAGATTCCCTGTGGGTCTGATCTGATGTGTTCTCCTCCGGAGAGAATAAAACTTTGTTTCCTGCCTTCCAGTCTCCGGTGCCTGCCTCTTTTATTGGTAAATCATCGAATGGTATGAGAGGCGATTACCGCCGGGCAATACTTGAAAGGTTATCGACTGCAACTGCCGCTACCATATTTAACAATTGGCGTCCCAAGCGTGGGGCCCATCAGCGACACGTGGATCCAGTGGGAGAGGTCCCGACGACAGAGTGAACGACTGCAGCGATCGGGAGAGCTCCTGCCTGATAGACCCTCGTCTGGCAGCCGATCATCCGAACTTCACTGGTTCCGAGCAGACCTCTCTCGAGTGATCTACGGTCCTGACTGGGAACCATCAGGAGTGCCGCGGCAAACACGGAGAGTAGAGGACGATCGGGGCGCTGGATGTGGAAGACGGGAAACTGTCCATGCGGTACGGGTAAGGTCGTGTAACACGACGAATTGCGAAACGATTGATTGATTGAAAATACTAGTATTGCTTATTGATTGTTCTTTTTGAGGTATTCGCTGCCTGCAAACGGGGAAGAGTAGAAATACTCTCTCTTCCTTTGCAGATAGTGAAGGGTAGGTAGCGTGGACTTTTGTCCCCCATTGTAATCTGTCGCGCCTATTTTCCTCCCCACTGATTGATTGACCGAATATTGATTGTTTTGAAGAATAGTACTTCTTGAGATATTCTCTGTTTACAAATAACGTAGAATAGAAATATTCTGCCTAAGTCTTTGCAGACAGTGAAGGATAAGTAACGCGGACTTTTGTCCCCCATTGTAACCCGTCGTGCTTATCTCTTTTCTCACCATTGATTGATTGATTGTCCGAACACTAGTTGTTCGATATTGGTTCTTTGGAGGTATTCTCTGCTTGCAAATAACGTGGAATAGAGATATTCTGTCTAGTCTTTGCAAGCAGTGAAAAGATAGGTAGTGCAGACTTTTGTCCCCGTTGTAACCCGTCATGCCTATCTTCTCCCCACTGATTGGTAGTTGGTTCTGCCCGGACCGCTTATTAGAGGTGAACCATCCGGCTCCACTGGAAGGCACCCCTAATAAGGACATATTTACTAAATATGGATCAGTCGCTGTAGCCTACAACAAACTAGGGCATAAAAATCGCTATAGAGAAACAAAAATAATCGAGCGAGACCAGTAGACCACTGATGGGATCCTTTTGACCCTACAAAAATAAGAAACACTAGGAAATAGCCCTTTGCGAAAAATATGAAACTAGGGGAAGGAGCCAAGCTCACGGTCGAGATGGCCACGAGGTAGTTCGGCTCCATCGCTCTCGCTGCCTAAACATGTCTGCCCTACCACCCACCCCGCCCAGTAAACACGGCAAAATCCTGCACAAATGGAAGTCTGCTAATACCCACCATCGACGTTACCGAACTGGGCTAGATCGCACACAATTGGGCTATGTCATTTTCCGGTTACGCAATAACACCCTTGTGCTCGTTGCCAGATTACAAATATATACAACACTCCAACAAAGTAGTATAATTAAGACGTTTTTAATAACTTTTTGATATATGCAACACTCCAACAGGGTAAGCACGTTAAAACACGTTTTTAACAACTATTTACATGACAGCCTGCTGCAACACCCATCCCAGAGCATTCACATCCGCGTGACACAGTCCTCGCCCCTCCTTCCTCGAAGTAGTAACATTGGCCTGTTTTGGGCGGTCTTTTTAGTCGGCTTTGGGCTATAAAAGGCCCGCAAAAATCCAGCGGCCTGTGAGGCGGCATCAGTGGCGGAAGGCTGTGCGAATAGGTCGGAGGCAACACGACGCGCCAAGACCAGGACGGCATAAGAAGTGGTGTCCAACAAGTTGTTGTACTGGTCTTGCCAATCTACTATGCTGCACAGATCGACAACGAAGGGTGCCCTGGCGGGGGGGAAGCGACGTGAACGGGCCTCCCCCGCCTCCCCAGGTGGAGGCTCACCAGCTGAGAAGGCACCCCTGCCGTTTCACTCGCCGTCCAGCTGAGTAGGCGCCCCTGCACTCGCCGACCAGCTGAGAAGGCACCCCTGCCGTTTCACTCGCCGTCCAGCTGAGTAGGCGCCCCTGCACTCACCAGCCGGCTGCAGCAGGGGAACCATTTACGTCTCGCCTATCGGACAACCACCCAGGCGCGGGTTCCTTTTTGCACCAAGATTGCCATTAGCGTTCGACGCAAGAAGTGGGCCCCCGCAGCAAAGTGGTCAGGGGGGACCCACCCCAGTGGCTGTAACGAAGAGCTGCTGCTGCCACGGGACTCTCAAAATGGCGGTCGGCTCTTCAGATTCAGGCCTGGTCCACTAAAAGATGGCTCTGGGCTACCTTGGAACTCGGAAGCTTGCCTGCTCCGGCGTGGGCCACACCCTTGAAAACGTCCTCCCAGCTTTGCAGATTCTGCGGGAGTCATTGGCCCCGACTCCCGTGGACTTCCGGTGGGGGCAACCGCCGCTATTGCTCGATCAATCCACATTAACTAGTCTTTGCCCCGGGCGGCAGCCATCTTGCCTCCGTTTGGTGCCGTGAGAGACTGATTCAAGGCGTCGGCAGAGAGACCCGCCTGCTGTCCCGCCCTAAGAACGGACCACGGCATTGCTGCGAGACCGTGGTGACGCCATGCTGACGCAAGCTTCTGTTTGAATTACCAGGAGACACTGTAGTCTACCAACCCGAAGCAGTTCTGGTGGAACCCCAGCATGATCCGGTAGGAAACAACTTTGCTTTCCCCACCTTCGAGTCACGATTCATGCTGTCTGTTCTTTCTGTTGGCATTAATGGAAATTTTTGGACTGCCGAAAGGGATTCTGGTCCGACCGTTAGCTAGTGGAAACATCGAGACTGTACACTGGACCCACCCGACCTCGCCCCAAAATGGCGCCGATGTAGGAGGGGCCTACAACTCCTTATGGCATTCCAGGTTACTTGGCATTGATGTTTAGGGATATGTATACGGCCTTCTTGCACATGGCGGGCGGGGGACAGGGAGGGTACTGAATGGACATGCGGACAGCCTTATTGATGCTGGTCTTCTCATTATTGATTATTTTTATTTTTGCATTAAGGTAGTATTGCTCATGATTCTTGACGCCTCTTGCACCGTGGCCGGCCTGTAACGGTTGTAGGCCCGTATTTGTATACTGACATTGTTTTAAATAAAGGACTTCTTGAAGGAATTACGGAATCAGCGTCATGACAAATCATCTAGGTTGGTAGAGGTTTTTAATGACTGTTACTCCCAAGCAATAGAAGGCAGATAATGCAGACCATTTTCCTTTTTGCCAGAATCTTCGGATTGATGAAATTTGTACCCATCACGCCTGTCTTTTTCAGAATTGTTAGAAAATGGTTGACTATAGCTTAAGGTATCTGCCGAATGCAAAGTACGGTACCTTGCCCCATAGTATGCGACCGATTGAGAAACAAATGCACGACAAGGGAACCCGAATTTAGGAGACGAATAAAATGGAGCGTCTTGTATAGTTGAGAGGAAAGATATAGTAGGTCTGTGGTATTACCCGCCCCTGCAGCTAGCCTGGTACGTGGTAAGTAGAACTTTTTTGTGTCTACGCGCGCTAACGTACTTTGAATGCTGCACACCCCCCCCCCCCTCTTTTCTTCCCTATAGGTCACATCGGAGTTCCGACTGAAGAATGGAGTGGACATGGACCGCACCGTGCTCAATATAGGGAAAAACATAGACAAACGTTGTGGGATGGTGCGCGAAGTGCAGACCACCACTGGGAACGTGAAAAACTGTATGGTATGACTGTGCGTATGTGCCATGATTATACGGTATGAATGTGTATGCATTTCATATGCTTGGGTCGCTGGAAGAGAACGTCATCGTATGACTGAAGTGCTTGTCTATCGATCAAAGGGAGGGGAGTAAAAAGTCCGACACCCCCCCAAAATGAATTACGGAAAATACGCAGCGTGCATAGGAAAGAGGACAGGAAAAGAGAGGTCCCCATACTCAACATAGCTCTGTGACTTCGTCTTAAGTTTCTGCGCTTGATGTATGTACTGTCACGCCCTATCCGGTATTTGTGTGTACGTGATCACCGAATTTATGTTTTTCCCCCTCTTGTGTTCTCTTACGTAGAACTGACCCGTGCTACTCCATGTTGTGTGTGCACCAAGTAGCCTATTATCGTACACATGTCTCTCTCTCTCTCTCTTTTTATGTCGTACGTATACGAAATAGCCTACTTGATGCGCACGTCTCTCTCTCTCTCTCTCTCTCTCTCTCTCTCACTCACTCTCTCTCTCTCTCTCTCTCTCTCCCTCGCTGAAGGCTCTCTTGCCCTCTTTTCTTTTTGAATAAATTAACGACACTACCTCCTCAGTATGTGTATAATTGGCCTAAAACACGACAGTGTTCGAACAAATTGACAGAAGCAAAACGACCGTATTTTACCACATTACTACCTCTCCTTTCTGTAAAATGTTGAACTTAACTGGCTGAGAAAGAAAGGACAGGTAAGACGACTGATGTCTCCCAATCTGGCCCTCATCACGGGGACTATATGTCAGTGGTTTTCGTTTTAGAGCTCTAACGACACCACCTCCACCGCTCAGAATCGCCCCGCCCAATTGCTCAGAACTGGAACGTCTAAGCACCCCGTCCTCCCAGAATAGCCCCAGTTCTGTACTAGCCGTCCCAGGGTATTTTGAACAATACAGCTGATGACTTTATTTTCTGAAGATACATCGCCTAAACTGATGAGGGTTACCTATTGTCTCCAGCAAGAAAAATGTTTAGCTTGTGTCCCTCCCCGAAATAGATATTTGTGAACCCATAACAGTAGCACCTCGCACTTTTTCATAAACTTAGCAATCCTCGGAGAAAAATATGAATTAACAGAGCTTGTGTTAGAAGAACGAGTCTCTACCGGAGAAGCCGGTTCGAATTTTGATAGACCAGAAAGTTGACAGATGTCAGGCCTCCTGCCACGATTATAAGATACAGGAATCGACACCTAGCAGGCCAGACGATGGAAATTTGCAGGAACACCCACAAAACCTTCACCACAGCAAATGATTAATAAGTTAGTAACATACACCGACATAAGAGTTAATAGACATCCATCATAGAGCGACCGATAAAACCTTTTCCCCGACTACTCGGCGGTTGGGAGAGAGAATGAAGTGTGTAAATGTCTTCCCTGCCAGCTCTCTAAGATTTTGTTTCTTGTACTCATTCAAAGATAACATGCGGTCATCGGAAGAGAGGGGTCGGACATGACGCACAGCCTGGCTGCGGATCATGGAACACCTATGGCATCGACCAAGGGGGAGCCACGAAGCAAAAGGATGCGGGACGAGGCACCATTCTCAGCATGGAGAGCGATAGAACGAAGGGCTATCCCGAAGCCCCCTGCTCGCTGATCAACTCGTGCCTGAAGTCCCAACCCGTCGAGCCCGATTGATGGGCCCAGTGCTGAAAGATTCTGCTCCCCTTGGCCCACTTTTGATCCGATCCCACTCCACCCCCTCTTCCCTCGGCCTCCCAAAGCACCCCCATTTTTTTACTTGAGTTGACAAAAGAAGAATGAGAAGCGGGTACTCCGTCTCAAGGTACCAATGATAAGACCAGTCAAGGGACAGGACAGAACAGGACTGTGATCCAAGAGCAAAGAATGGTCACACCCTACAACGCGAAAGCCTGGATTTGAGCTGGACCTTAGCTCCACCGCCGGTGCTCAACAGTGCCAACGAAAGAAGAAACCCCCCCCCTCCCTGACTGTAACTCATGTTGAGTTGTATTCCTCTCCCAACCACTTTTGAATTGACTATCTTCCAATCAAGTTTCCAAGGTCCTTTATCGGTCACTTCCAACTACACACTAATAACTAAGAAACATTAGCTTGGCATAAAATGACAATTGTATAGCCTCAGCCGTACACATGACTATGCTGATTAGTTTGATCCACACAAAATTCTAGGCCTTGAGTAATGTGCGTAATATTCCTTATCTTGCCGGACCACCTCTTACGGTATCGAATTTGTGTTCAAGCGAGCTTCCCTCCACCTATCTCCGGGTCTGACATATGACGCAGCTGATGTAATTTTGTATACGCTACCTCCTCGCCTGTCACATCAACCACATGTAATTATGTACAATTGTGTCAGATTGTTCCTGTCTGTCCTAAAACTCTGTACTTTTAAAAACAGGAACGCATGAAAGCATTTATGATATTATGGCTAAGAGGTTAACGAAGGTGAATGTCGGCTAGACAAGCTGGCTAGATATGTTGAAAAGGGAGGACTGTTAAAATCTGGTTTGCGATGTCAACATAATCGGCGCCATCTTGTCCCCTCCCAGGCTCGCACGGTCCCTCAAGCAGTAGCCATTTTCGAAAGCGCCATGGCCCCTCTGCCCCTCCCCTCCCCCGCCGACCACCAACGCGTTCCCTAGGCGCTGCAAAACATCCCCCACGCGCCAGTCGCCCCCGCTCCCTCATACATAGGCCATGAACCCTCTCCTTCTGCACGACCCTGCCATGAAACCACATCCCGCACCTGGCCAACGCCTCCTTTCATCCCTTACATGGTCATACATCCTTTCGGTAACCCCTTCCTCCACGCCTGATCGTCCGAACTGATCCCAGACCATCACCTAGCCCTGCGGACGCAGTTTTATTGCCCCTACTGTAAAGGAAGCACCTCACATCTAAGGGCTTGCAGTAGATCAAGGCCTCCAACCCCTGTGACCCGATCAGTCGCACTCACCCCCGAGAATTGGCGGAATGTCCAGCTGTGTGATAGCCATCTCCTACTGTGGGTGGGGTGGGGACTTTCACTGTAGTTATGTGTGAGAGCGGATCTAAGCCGGGGCTTCCGAGGATGTTCTTTCATGTATCATAACAACCTCAAGAATGTGCCATGTACAATAAACCGATAATAAAACAATAAATCTGTGTATAAGAGGCCAGGCGTCAGAGATGTGGTTAGAGCATCTCGAGAAGATTCCCTGTGGGTCTGATCTGATGTGTTCTCCTCCGGAGAGAATAAAACTTTGTTTCCTGCCTTCCAGTCTCCGGCGCCTGCCTCTTTTATTGGTAAATCATCGAATGGTATGAGAGGCGATTACCGCCGGGCAATACTTGAAAGGTTATCGACTGCAACTGCTGCTACCATATTTAACAACCTGGTTCTCTGGCTCTAAAGCAGCTCTGCTGACCTTGTTCTATGCCTCTAAAGCAGCTATGCTGACCTGGTTCTCTGTCTCTAGAGCAGCTCTTCTGACCTGGTTCTCTTCCTCTAAAGCAGCTCTGCTGACCTGGTTCTCTCTCTCTAAAGCAGCTCTACTGACCTGGCTCTAAAGCAGCTCTGCTGACCTGGTTCTCTGGCTCTAAAGCAGCTTTGCTGACCTGGCTTCTTTGCCTCTACGGCAGATCTGCTGATCTGGTTCTATAGCTCTAAAGCAGCTCTGCTGACCTGGTTCTCTGGCTTTGAAGCAGAGCTGCTGAGCTGAGGTGGTTCTCTGGCTCTAAAGCAGGTCTGCTGACCTGGTTCTCTGGCTGTAAAGCAGTTATGCTTACCTGGTTCTCTGGCTGAAAAGCGGCTCTGCTGACCTGGTTCTCTGACTCTAAAGCAGTTCTGCTGACCTAGATCTCTCCCTCTAATGCAGCTCTTCTGACCGGGTTTTCTGGCTTTGAAGCAGCTCTTCTGACCTGGATCCCTGGCTCTAGATCAGCTCTGCTGACCTGGTTCTCACCCTCTAAAGCATCTCTGCTGACCTGGTTCTCTGGCTCTAAAGCAGCTCTGCTGACCTGCTTCTCACCCTCTAAAGCATCTCTGCTGCCTGGTTCTCTGGCTCTAAAGCAGCTCTGCTGACCTGGTTCTCTGGCTCTAAAGCAACTCTGCTGACCTGGTTCTCTGGCTCTAGAGCAGCTCTGCTGACCTGGTTCTTTGGCTCTACAGCAGCTCTGCTGACCTGGTTCTCTGGCTCTAAAGCAGCTCTGCTGACCTCGTTCTTAGGCTCTAAAGCAGCTCTTCTGACGTGGTTCTCTGGCTCTAGAGCAGCTCTGCTGACCTGGTTCTCTGGCTCTAGAGTAGCTCTACTGACCTGGTTCTCTGGCTCTACAGCAGCTCTGCTGACCTGGTTCTCTGGCTCTAAAGCAGCTCTGCTGATCTCGTTCTTAGGCTGTAGAGCAGCTCTGCTGACGTGGTTCTCTGTCTCTAGAGCAGCTCTGATGACCTGGTTCTTAGGCTCTAGAGCAGCTCTGCTGACCTGGTTCTCTGGCTCTACAGCAGCTCTGCTGACCTGGTTCTATGGCTCTAAAGCAGCTCTGCTAACCTGGTTCTCTGGCTCCAGAGCAGCTCTGCTGACCTGGTTCTCTCCCTCTAAAGCAGCTCTGCTGACCTGGTTTCTCTGGCTCTACAGCAGCTCTGCTGACCTGTGTCTCTGGCTCTAGAGCATCTCTGCTGACCTGGTTATTAGGCTCTCATCGGCTCTGCTGACCTGGTTCTCTGGCTCTAAAGCGGCTCTGCTGACCTGGTTCTCTGGCTCTAAAGCAACTCTGCTGACCTGTTTGTCTGGCTCTAGAGCAGCTCTGCTGACCTGGTTCTCTGGCTCTACAGCAGCTCTGCTGACCTGGTTCTCTGGCTCTAAAGCAGCTCTGCTGACCTCGTTCTTAGGCTCTAGAGCAGCTCTGCTGACGTGGTTCTCTGTCTCTAGAGCAGCTCTGCTGAGCTGGCTCTTAGGCGCTAGAGCAGCTCTGCTGACCTGGTTCTCTGGCTCTAAAGCAGCTCTGCTGACCTGGTTCTCTGGCTCTAGAGCAGCTCTTCTGACCCGGTTCTTAGGCTCTAGAACAGCTCTGCTGACATGGTTCTCTTGCTCTACAACGGCTCTGCTGACCTGGTTCTCTTGCTCTAAAGCAGTTCTGCTGACCTGGTTATCTGGCTCTACAGCAGCTCTGCTGACAGGTTCTCTGCCTCTACAGCAGCTCTACTGACCTGGTTCTTAGGCTCTAGAGCAGCTCTGCTGAACTGGTTCTCTGGCTCTAATACCTGGTTCTCTGGCTCTAAAACAGGTCTGCTGACCTGGTTCTCTGGCTTTAAACAGCTCTGCTGACCTGGTTCTCTGGCTGTAAAGCGGTTCTGCTGACCTGGTTCTCTCCCTCTAAAGCAGCTCTGCTGAACTGGTTCTCTGGCTCTAGAGCAGCTCTGCTCACCTGGTTCTTAGGCTCTTGAGCATATCTGCTGACCTGGTTCTCTGACTCTAAAGCGGCTCTGCTCACCTGGTTCTCTGACTTTGAAGCAGCTCTGCTGACCTAGTTCTCTCGCTCTAAAGCAGCTCTGCTGACCTTGTTCTCTCCCTCTAAAGCAGCTCTGCTGACCTGGTTGTCCTGCTCTAAAGCAGCTCTGCTGACCTGGTTTCTCTGGCTCTACAGCAGCTCTGCTGACCTGGTTCTCTGGCTCTAGAGCAGCTCTGCTTACCTGGTTCTTAGGCTCTAGAGCAGCTCTGCTGACCTGGTTCTCTGGCTCTACAACGGCTCTGCTAATCTGGTTCTCTGGCTCTAAAGCAGCTTTGCTGACTTGGTTCTCGGGCTCTAAATCTTGGCTCTAAAGCAGCTCTGCTGACCAGGTTCCCTGGCTCTAGAGCTGCTCTGCTGGCCTGGTTCTTAGACTCTAGAGCAGCTCTGCTGACATGGTTCTCTACAACCACAGCAGCTCTGCTGACATGGTTCTTAGGCTCTAGAGCAGCTCTGCTGACCTGGTTCTCTGGCTCTAAAGCAGGTCTGTTGTTGTGGTTCCATGGCTCTATAGCAGGTCTGCTGACCTGGTTCTCTGGCTGTAAAGCAGCCCTGCTGACCTGGTTCTCTGGCTGTAAAGCGGCTCTGCTGACCTTGTTCTCTCCCTCTAAAGCAGCTCTGCTGACCTGGTTCTCATGCTCTAAAGCAGCTCTGCTGACCTGGTTCTCTTGCTCTACAGCAGCTCTGCTGACCTGGTTCTCTACCTCCAAAGCAGCTCTGTTGACCTGGTTCTCTGGCTCTAAAGCAGCTCTGGTGCCGTGGTTCCACGGCTCTATAGCAGGTCTGCTGACCTGGTTCTCTGGCTGTAAAGCAGCCCTGCTGACCTGGTTCTCTGGCTGTAAAGTGGCTCTGCTGACCTTGTTCTCTCCCTCTATAGCAGCTCTGCTGAACTGGTTCTCTGGCTCTAGAGCAGCTCTGCTTACCTGGTTCTTATGCTCTACAGCAGCTCTGCTGACCTGGTTGTCTGGCTCTCCAGCAGCTCTGCTGATCTGGTTCTCTGGCTCTAGAGCTGCTCTGCTGACCTGGTTAATAGGCTCTAGATCACCTCTGCTGACCTGGTTCTCTGGCTCTACAAAAGCTCTGCTGACCAGGTTCTCTGGCTCTAGAGCAGCTCTGCTTGCCTGGTTATTTGACTCTAGAGCAGCTCTGCTGACATGTTTCTCTGGTTCTAAAATGGCTCTGCTGACCTGGTTCTCATGCTCTAAAGCAGCTCTGCTGACCTGGTTCTCTGGCTCTACAGCAGCTCTGCTGACCTGGTTCTCTGCCTCCAGAGCAGCTCTGCTGACCTGGTTCTTAGGCTCTAGAGCAGCTCTGCTGACCTGGTTCTCTGACTCTAAAGCAGCTCTGGTGACGTGGTTCCATGGCTCTATAGCAGGTCTGCTGACCTGGTTCTCTGGCTGTAAAGCAGCCCTGCTGACCTGGGTCTCTGGCTGTAAAGCAGCTCTGCTGACCTTGCTCTCTGGCTCTACAGCAGCTCTGCTGAACTGGTCCTCTGTCTCTAGAGCGGCTCTGCTTACCTGGTTTCTCTGGCTCTAGAAAAGCTCTGCAGACCTGGTTCTCTGCCTCTAGAACAGCTCTGCTGACCTGGTTCTCACCCTCTAAAGCAGTTCTGCTGACCTGATTATCTCCCTCTAATGCAGCTCTGGTGACCTGCTTCTATGGCTGTAAAGCAGCTCTGATGACCTGGTTCTCTGGCTCTAGATCAGCTCTGCTGACCTGGTTCTCTGGCTTTAAAGCAGCTCTGCTGACCTGGCTCTTTCCCTCTAAAGCAGCTCTGCTGACCTGGTTCTCTCCCTCTAAAGCAGTTCTGCTGACATAGTTTCTCTTGCTCTGCAGCAGCTCGGCTGACCTGGTTCTCTGCCTCTGGTGCACCTCTGCTGACCTGGTTCTCATGCTCTAAAGCAGCTCTGCTGACCTGGTTCTCTGGCTCTACAGCAGCTCTGCTGAACTGGTTCTCTGTCTCTAGAGCGGCTCTGCTTACCTTGTTTCTCTGGCTCTAGAGAAGCTCTGCAGACCTGGTTCTCTGGCTCTAGAACAGCTCTGCTGGCCTGGTTCTCTCCCTCTAAAGCAGCTCTGCTGACCTGATTATCTCCCTCTAATGCAGCTCTGGTGACCTGGTTCTATGGCTGTAAAGCAGCTCTGATGACCTGGTTCTCTGGCTCTAGATCAGCTCTCCTGACCTGGTTCTCTGGCTTTAAAGCAGCTCTGCTGACCTGGCTCTTTGGCTCTAAAGCAGGTCTGCTGACCTGGTTCTCTCCCTCTAAAGCAGTTCTGCTGACCTGGTTTCTCTTGCTCTACAGCAGCTCTGCTGACCTGGTTCTCTGCCTCTGGTGCAGCTCTGCTGACCTGGTTCTCTGGCTCTAAAGCAACTCTGCGGACCTGGTCCTCTGGATCTAAAGCAGCTCTGCTGACCTGGTTATCTCCATCTAAAGCAGCTCTGCTGACCTGGTTCTCTGGCTCTACAGCAGCTCTGCTGACCTGGTTCTGAGGCTCTAGAGCAGCTCTGCTGACCTGGTTCTATGGCTCTAAAGCAGCTCTGCTGACCTGGTTCTCTGGCTCTACAGCAGCTCTGCTGACCTGGTTCTCTACCTCCAAAGCAGCTCTGCTGACCTGGTTCTCTGGCTCTAAAGCAGCACTGGTGACGTGGTTCCACGGCTCTATAGCAGGTCTGCTGACCTGGTTCTCTGGCTGTAAAGCAGCCCTGCTGACCTGGTTCTCTGGCTGTAAAGCGGCTCTGCTGACCTTGTTCTCTCCCTCTATAGCAGCTCTGCTGAACTGGTTCTCTGGCTCTAGAGCAGCTCTGCTTACCTGGTTCTTATGCTCTACAGCAGCTCTGCTGACCTGGTTGTCTGGCTCTCCAGCAGCTCTGCTGATCTGGTTCTCTGGCTCTAGAGCTGCTCTGCTGACCTGGTTAATAGGCTCTAGATCACCTCTGCTGACCTGGTTCTCTGGCTCTACAAAAGCTCTGCTGACCAGGTTCTCTGGCTCTAGAGCAGCTCTGCTTGCCTGGTTATTTGACTCTAGAGCAGCTCTGCTGACATGGTTCTCTGGTTCTAAAATGGCTCTGCTGACCTGGTTCTCATGCTCTAAAGCAGCTCTGCTGACCTGGTTCTCTGGCTCTACAGCAGCTCTGCTGACCTGGTTCTCTGCCTCCAGAGCCGCTCTGCTGACCTGGTTCTTAGGCTCAAGAGCAGCTCTGCTGACCTGGTTCTCTGACTCTAAAGCAGCTCTGGTGACGTGGTTCCATGGCTCTATAGCAGGTCTGCTGACCTGGTTCTCTGGCTGTAAAGCAGCCCTGCTGACCTGGGTCTCTGGCTGTAAAGCAGCTCTGCTGACCTTGCTCTCTGGCTCTACAGCAGCTCTGCTGAACTGGTTCTCTGTCTCTAGAGCGGCTCTGCTTACCTGGTTTCTCTGGCTCTAGAAAAGCTCTGCAGACCTGGTTCTCTGGCTCTAGAACAGCTCTGCTGACCTGGTTCTCTCCCTCTAAAGCAGTTCTGCTGACCTGATTATCTCCCTCTAATGCAGCTCTGGTGACCTGCTTCTATGGCTGTAAAGCAGCTCTGATGACCTGGTTCTCTGGCTCTAGATCAGCTCTGCTGACCTGGTTCTCTGGCTTTAAAGCAGCTCTGCTGACCTGGCTCTTTCCCACTAAAGCAGCTCTGCTGACCTGGTTCTCTCCCTCTAAAGCAGTTCTGCTGACATAGTTTCTCTTGCTCTGCAGCAGCTCTGCTGACCTGGTTCTCTGCCTCTGGTGCACCTCTGCTGACCTGGTTCTCATGCTCTAAAGCAGCTCTGCTGACCTGGTTCTCTGACTCTACAGCAGCTCTGCTGAACTGGTTCTCTGTCTCTAGAGCGGCTCTGCTTACCTTGTTTCTCTGGCTCTAGAGAAGCTCTGCAGACCTGGTTCTCTGGCTCTAGAACAGCTCTGCTGACCTGGTTCTCTCCCTCTAAAGCAGCTCTGCTGACCTGATTATCTCCCTCTAATGCAGCTCTGGTGACCTGGTTCTATGGCTGTAAAGCAGCTCTGATGACCTGGTTCTCTGGCTCTAGATCAGCTCTCCTGACCTGGTTCTCTGGCTTTAAAGCAGCTCTGCTGACCTGGCTCTTTGGCTCTAAAGCAGGTCTGCTGACCTGGTTCTCTCCCTCTAAAGCAGTTCTGCTGACCTGGTTTCTCTTGCTCTACAGCAGCTCTGCTGACCTGGTTCTCTGCCTCTGGTGCAGCTCTGCTGACCTGGTTCTCTGGCTCTAAAGCAACTCTGCGGACCTGGTCCTCTGGATCTAAAGCAGCTCTGCTGACCTGGTTATCTCCATCTAAAGCAGCTCTGCTGACCTGGTTCTCTGGCTCTACAGCAGCTCTGCTGACCTGGTTCTGAGGCTCTAGAGCAGCTCTGCTGACCTGGTTCTATGGCTCTAAAGCAGCTCTGCTGACCTGGTTCTCTGGCTCTACAGCAGCTCTGCTGACCTGGTTCTCTACCTCCAAAGCATCTCTGCTGACCTGGTTCTCTGGCTCTAAAGCAGCACTGGTGACGTGGTTCCACGGCTCTATAGCAGGTCTGCTGACCTGGTTCTCTGGCTGTAAAGCAGCCCTGCTGACCTGGTTCTCTGGCTGTAAAGCGGCTCTGCTGACCTTGTTCTCTCCCTCTATAGCAGCTCTGCTGAACTGGTTCTCTGGCTCTAGAGCAGCTCTGCTTACCTGGTTCTTATGCTCTACAGCAGCTCTGCTGACCTGGTTGTCTGGCTCTCCAGCAGCTCTGCTGATCTGGTTCTCT
Source organism: Triturus cristatus (assembly GCF_964204655.1). NCBI lineage: Eukaryota > Metazoa > Chordata > Amphibia > Caudata > Salamandridae > Triturus > Triturus cristatus. The sequence goes on along the minus strand of NC_140579.1, from coordinate 394,077,000 downwards.
GGCTCTAGAGCTGCTCTGCTGACCTGGTTAATAGGCTCTAGATCACCTCTGCTGACCTGGTTCTCTGGCTCTCCAAAAGCTCTGCTGACCAGGTTCTCTGGCTCTAGAGCAGCTCTGCTTGCCTGGTTATTTGACTCTAGAGCAGCTCTGCTGACATGGTTCTCTGGTTCTAAAATGGCTCTGCTGACCTGGTTCTCATGCTCTAAAGCAGCTCTGCTGACCTGGTTCTCTGGCTCTACAGCAGCTCTGCTGACCTGGTTCTCTGCCTCCAGAGCCGCTCTGCTGACCTGGTTCTTAGGCTCAAGAGCAGCTCTGCTGACCTGGTTCTCTGACTCTAAAGCAGCTCTGGTGACGTGGTTCCATGGCTCTATAGCAGGTCTGCTGACCTGGTTCTCTGGCTGTAAAGCAGCCCTGCTGACCTGGGTCTCTGGCTGTAAAGCAGCTCTGCTGACCTTGCTCTCTGGCTCTACAGCAGCTCTGCTGAACTGGTTCTCTGTCTCTAGAGCGGCTCTGCTTACCTGGTTTCTCTGGCTCTAGAAAAGCTCTGCAGACCTGGTTCTCTGGCTCTAGAACAGCTCTGCTGACCTGGTTCTCTCCCTCTAAAGCAGTTCTGCTGACCTGATTATCTCCCTCTAATGCAGCTCTGGTGACCTGCTTCTATGGCTGTAAAGCAGCTCTGATGACCTGGTTCTCTGGCTCTAGATCAGCTCTGCTGACCTGGTTCTCTGGCTTTAAAGCAGCTCTGCTGACCTGGCTCTTTCCCACTAAAGCAGCTCTGCTGACCTGGTTCTCTCCCTCTAAAGCAGTTCTGCTGACATAGTTTCTCTTGCTCTGCAGCAGCTCTGCTGACCTGGTTCTCTGCCTCTGGTGCACCTCTGCTGACCTGGTTCTCATGCTCTAAAGCAGCTCTGCTGACCTGGTTCTCTGGCTCTAGAGCTGCTCTGCTGACCTGGTTAATAGGCTCTAGATCACCTCTGCTGACCTGGTTCTCTGGCTCTACAAAAGCTCTGCTGACCAGGTTCTCTGGCTCTAGAGCAGCTCTGCTTGCCTGGTTATTTGACTCTAGAGCAGCTCTGCTGACATGGTTCTCTGGTTCTAAAATGGCTCTGCTGACCTGGTTCTCTGGCTCTACAGCAGCTCTGCTGACCTGGTTCTCTGCCTCCAGAGCCGCTCTGCTGACCTGGTTCTTAGGCTCAAGAGCAGCTCTGCTGACCTGGTTCTCTGACTCTAAAGCAGCTCTGGTGACGTGGTTCCATGGCTCTATAGCAGGTCTGCTGACCTGGTTCTCTGGCTGTAAAGCAGCCCTGCTGACCTGGGTCTCTGGCTGTAAAGCAGCTCTGCTGACCTTGCTCTCTGGCTCTACAGCAGCTCTACTGAACTGGTTCTCTGTCTCTAGAGCGGCTCTGCTTACCTGGTTTCTCTGGCTCTAGAAAAGCTCTGCAGACCTGGTTCTCTGGCTCTAGAACAGCTCTGCTGACCTGGTTCTCTCCCTCTAAAGCAGTTCTGCTGACCTGATTATCTCCCTCTAATGCAGCTCTGGTGACCTGCTTCTATGGCTGTAAAGCAGCTCTGATGACCTGGTTCTCTGGCTCTAGATCAGCTCTGCTGACCTGGTTCTCTGGCTTTAAAGCAGCTCTGCTGACCTGGCTCTTTCCCACTAAAGCAGCTCTGCTGACCTGGTTCTCTCCCTCTAAAGCAGTTCTGCTGACATAGTTTCTCTTGCTCTGCAGCAGCTCTGCTGACCTGGTTCTCTGCCTCTGGTGCACCTCTGCTGACCTGGTTCTCATGCTCTAAAGCAGCTCTGCTGACCTGGTTCTCTGGCTCTACAGCAGCTCTGCTGAACTGGTTCTCTGTCTCTAGAGCGGCTCTGCTTACCTTGTTTCTCTGGCTCTAGAGAAGCTCTGCAGACCTGGTTCTCTGGCTCTAGAACAGCTCTGCTGACCTGGTTCTCTCCCTCTAAAGCAGCTCTGCTGACCTGATTATCTCCCTCTAATGCAGCTCTGGTGACCTGGTTCTATGGCTGTAAAGCAGCTCTGATGACCTGGTTCTCTGGCTCTAGATCAGCTCTCCTGACCTGGTTCTCTGGCTTTAAAGCAGCTCTGCTGACCTGGCTCTTTGGCTCTAAAGCAGGTCTGCTGACCTGGTTCTCTCCCTCTAAAGCAGTTCTGCTGACCTGGTTTCTCTTGCTCTACAGCAGCTCTGCTGACCTGGTTCTCTGCCTCTGGTGCAGCTCTGCTGACCTGGTTCTCTGGCTCTAAAGCAACTCTGCGGACCTGGTCCTCTGGATCTAAAGCAGCTCTGCTGACCTGGTTATCTCCATCTAAAGCAGCTCTGCTGACCTGGTTCTCTGGCTCTACAGCAGCTCTGCTGACCTGGTTCTGAGGCTCTACAGCAGCTCTGCTGACCTGGTTCTATGCTCTAAAGCAGCTCTGCTGACCTGGTTCTCTGGCTCTACAGCAGCTCTGCTGACCTGGTTCTCTACCTCCAAAGCAGCTCTGCTGACCTGGTTCTCTGGCTCTAAAGCAGCTCTGGTGACGTGGTTCCACGGCTCTATAGCAGGTCTGCTGACCTGGTTCTCTGGCTGTAAAGCAGCCCTGCTGACCTGGTTCTCTGGCTGTAAAGCGGCTCTGCTGACCTTGTTCTCTCCCTCTATAGCAGCTCTGCTGAACTGGTTCTCTGGCTCTAGAGCAGCTCTGCTTACCTGGTTCCTATGCTCTACAGCAGCTCTGCTGACCTGGTTGTCTGGCTCTCCAGCAGCTCTGCTGATCTGGTTCTCTGGCTCTAGAGCTGCTCTGCTGACCTGGTTAATAGGCTCTAGATCACCTCTGCTGACCTGGTTCTCTGGCTCTACAAAAGCTCTGCTGACCAGGTTCTCTGGCTCTAGAGCAGCTCTGCTTGCCTGGTTATTTGACTCTAGAGCAGCTCTGCTGACATGGTTCTCTGGTTCTAAAATGGCTCTGCTGACCTGGTTCTCATGCTCTAAAGCAGCTCTGCTGACCTGGTTCTCTGGCTCTACAGCAGCTCTGCTGACCTGGTTCTCTGCCTCCAGAGCAGCTCTGCTGACCTGGTTCTTAGGCTCTAGAGCAGCTCTGCTGACCTGGTTCTCTGACTCTAAAGCAGCTCTGGTGACGTGGTTCCATGGCTCTATAGCAGGTCTGCTGACCTGGTTCTCTGGCTGTAAAGCAGCCCTGCTGACCTGGGTCTCTGGCTGTAAAGCAGCTCTGCTGACCTTGGTTCTCTGGCTGTAAAGCAGCCCTGCTGACCTGGTTCTCTCCCTCTAAAGCAGTTCTGCTGACCTGGTTTCTCTTGCTCTACAGCAGCTCTGCTGACCTGGTTCTCTGCCTCTGGTGCAGCTCTGCTGACCTGGTTCTCTGGCTCTAAAGCAACTCTGCGGACCTGGTCCTCTGGATCTAAAGCAGCTCTGCTGACCTGGTTATCTCCATCTAAAGCAGCTCTGCTGACCTGGTTCTCTGGCTCTACAGCAGCTCTGCTGACCTGGTTCTGAGGCTCTAGAGCAGCTCTGCTGACCTGGTTCTATGGCTCTAAAGCAGCTCTGCTGACCTGGTTCTCTGGCTCTACAGCAGCTCTGCTGACCTGGTTCTCTACCTCCAAAGCAGCTCTGCTGACCTGGTTCTCTGGCTCTAAAGCAGCACTGGTGACGTGGTTCCACGGCTCTATAGCAGGTCTGCTGACCTGGTTCTCTGGCTGTAAAGCAGCCCTGCTGACCTGGTTCTCTGGCTGTAAAGCGGCTCTGCTGACGTTGTTCTCTCCCTCTATAGCAGCTCTGCTGAACTGGTTCTCTGGCTCTAGAGCAGCTCTGCTTACCTGGTTCTTATGCTCTACAGCAGCTCTGCTGACCTGGTTGTCTGGCTCTCCAGCAGCTCTGCTGATCTGGTTCTCTGGCTCTAGAGCTGCTCTGCTGACCTGGTTAATAGGCTCTAGATCACCTCTGCTGACCTGGTTCTCTGGCTCTACAAAAGCTCTGCTGACCAGGTTCTCTGGCTCTAGAGCAGCTCTGCTTGCCTGGTTATTTGACTCTAGAGCAGCTCTGCTGACATGGTTCTCTGGTTCTAAAATGGCTCTGCTGACCTGGTTCTCATGCTCTAAAGCAGCTCTGCTGACCTGGTTCTCTGGCTCTACAGCAGCTCTGCTGACCTGGTTCTCTGCCTCCAGAGCCGCTCTGCTGACCTGGTTCTTAGGCTCAAGAGCAGCTCTGCTGACCTGGTTCTCTGACTCTAAAGCAGCTCTGGTGACATGGTTCCATGGCTCTATAGCAGGTCTGCTGACCTGGTTCTCTGGCTGTAAAGCAGCCCTGCTGACCTGGGTCTCTGGCTGTAAAGCAGCTCTGCTGACCTTGCTCTCTGGCTCTACAGCAGCTCTGCTGAACTGGTTCTCTGTCTCTAGAGCGGCTCTGCTTACCTGGTTTCTCTGGCTCTAGAAAAGCTCTGCAGACCTGGTTCTCTGGCTCTAGAACAGCTCTGCTGACCTGGTTCTCTCCCTCTAAAGCAGTTCTGCTGACCTGATTATCTCCCTCTAATGCAGCTCTGGTGACCTGCTTCTATGGCTGTAAAGCAGCTCTGATGACCTGGTTCTCTGGCTCTAGATCAGCTCTCCTGACCTGGTTCTCTGGCTTTAAAGCAGCTCTGCTGACCTGGCTCTTTGGCTCTAAAGCAGGTCTGCTGACCTGGTTCTCTCCCTCTAAAGCAGTTCTGCTGACCTGGTTTCTCTTGCTCTACAGCAGCTCTGCTGACCTGGTTCTCTGCCTCTGGTGCAGCTCTGCTGACCTGGTTCTCTGGCTCTAAAGCAAATCTGCGGACCTGGTCCTCTGGATCTAAAGCAGCTCTGCTGACCTGGTTATCTCCATCTAAAGCAGCTCTGCTCAACTGGTTCTCTGGCTCTACAGCAGCTCTGCTGACCTGGTTCTGAGGCTCTAGAGCAGCTCTGCTGACCTGGTTCTATGGCTCTAAAGCAGCTCTGCTGACCTGGTTCTCTGGCTCTACAGCAGCTCTGCTGACCTGGTTCTCTACCTCCAAAGCAGCTCTGCTGACCTGGTTCTCTGGCTCTAAAGCAGCACTGGTGACGTGGTTCCACGGCTCTATAGCAGGTCTGCTGACCTGGTTCTCTGGCTGTAAAGCAGCCCTGCTGACCTGGTTCTCTGGCTGTAAAGCGGCTCTGCTGACCTTGTTCTCTCCCTCTATAGCAGCTCTGCTGAACTGGTTCTCTGGCTCTAGAGCAGCTCTGCTTACCTGGTTCTTATGCTCTACAGCAGCTCTGCTGACCTGGTTGTCTGGCTCTCCAGCAGCTCTGCTGATCTGGTTCTCTGGCTCTAGAGCTGCTCTGCTGACCTGGTTAATAGGCTTCAGATCACCTCTGCTGACCTGGTTCTCTGGCTCTACAAAAGCTCTGCTGACCAGGTTCTCTGGCTCTAGAGCAGCTCTGCTTGCCTGGTTATTTGACTCTAGAGCAGCTCTGCTGACATGGTTCTCTGGTTCTAAAATGGCTCTGCTGACCTGGTTCTCATGCTCTAAAGCAGCTCTGCTGACCTGGTTCTCTGGCTCTACAGCAGCTCTGCTGACCTGGTTCTCTGCCTCCAGAGCCGCTCTGCTGACCTGGTTCTTAGGCTCAAGAGCAGCTCTGCTGACCTGGTTCTCTGACTCTAAAGCAGCTCTGGTGACGTGGTTCCATGGCTCTATAGCAGGTCTGCTGACCTGGTTCTCTGGCTGTAAAGCAGCTCTGCTGACCTTGCTCTCTGGCTCTACAGCAGCTCTGCTGAACTGGTTCTCTGTCTCTAGAGCGGCTCTGCTTACCTGGTTTCTCTGGCTCTAGAAAAGCTCTGCAGACCTGGTTCTCTGGCTCTAGAACAGCTCTGCTGACCTGGTTCTCTCCCTCTAAAGCAGTTCTGCTGACCTGATTATCTCCCTCTAATGCAGCTCTGGTGACCTGCTTCTATGGCTGTAAAGCAGCTCTGATGACCTGGTTCTCTGGCTGTAGATCAGCTCTGCTGACCTGGTTCTCTGGCTTTAAAGCAGCTCTGCTGACCTGGCTCTTTCCCACTATAGCAGCTCTGCTGACCTGGTTCTCTCCCTCTAAAGCAGTTCTGCTGACATAGTTTCTCTTGCTCTGCAGCAGCTCTGCTGACCTGGTTCTCTGCCTCTGGTGCACCTCTGCTGACCTGGTTCTCATGCTCTAAAGCAGCTCTGCTGACCTGGTTCTCTGGCTCTACAGCAGCTCTGCTGAACTGGTTCTCTGTCTCTAGAGCGGCTCTGCTTACCTTGTTTCTCTGGCTCTAGAGAAGCTCTGCAGACCTGGTTCTCTGGCTCTAGAACAGCTCTGCTGACCTGGTTCTCTCCCTCTAAAGCAGCTCTGCTGACCTGATTATCTCCCTCTAATGCAGGTCTGGTGACCTGGTTCTATGGCTGTAAAGCAGCTCTGATGACCTGGTTCTCTGGCTCTAGATCAGCTCTCCTGACCTGGTTCTCTGGCTTTAAAGCAGCTCTGCTGACCTGGCTCTTTGGCTCTAAAGCAGGTCTGCTGACCTGGTTCTCTCCCTCTAAAGCAGTTCTGCTGACCTGGTTTCTCTTGCTCTACAGCAGCTCTGCTGACCTGGTTCTCTGCCTCTGGTGCAGCTCTGCTCACCTGGTTCTCTGGCTCTAAAGCAACTCTGCGGACCTGGTCCTCTGGATCTAAAGCAGCTCTGCTGACCTGGTTATCTCCATCTAAAGCAGCTCTGCTGACCTGGTTCTCTGGCTCTACAGCAGCTCTGCTGACCTGGTTCTGAGGCTCTACAGCAGCTCTGCTGACCTGGTTCTATGGCTCTAAAGCAGCTCTGCTGACCTGGTTCTCTGGCTCTACAGCAGCTCTGCTGACCTGGTTCTCTACCTCCAAAGCAACTCTGCTGACCTGGTTCTCTGGCTCTAAAGCAGCTCTGGTGACGTGGTTCCACGGCTCTATAGCAGGTCTGCTGACCTGGTTCTCTGGCTGTAAAGCAGCTCTGCTGACCTGAATCTCTGGCTGTAAAGCGGCTCTGCTGACCTTGTTCTCTCCCTCTATAGCAGCTCTGCTGAACTGGTTCTCTGGCTCTAGAGCAGCTCTGCTTTCCTGGTTCTTATGCTCTACAGCAGCTCTGCTGACCTGGTTGTCTGGCTCTCCAGCAGCTCTGCTGATCTGGTTCTCTGGCTCTAGAGCTGCTCTGCTGACCTGGTTAATAGGCTCTAGATCACCTCTGCTGACCTGGTTCTCTGGCTCTACAAAAGCTCTGCTGACCAGGTTCTCTGGCTCTAGAGCAGCTCTGCTTGCCTGGTTATTTGACTCTAGAGCAGCTCTGCTGACATGGTTCTCTGGTTCTAAAATGGCTCTGCTGACCTGGTTCTCATGCTCTAAAGCAGCTCTGCTGACCTGGTTCTCTGGCTCTACAGCAGCTCTGCTGACCTGGTTCTCTGCCTCCAGAGCAGCTCTGCTGACCTGGTTCTTAGGCTCTAGAGCAGCTCTGCTGACCTGGTTCTCTGACTCTAAAGCAGCTCTGGTGACGTGGTTCCATGGCTCTATAGCAGGTCTGCTGACCTGGTTCTCTGGCTGTAAAGCAGCCCTGCTGACCTGGGTCTCTGGCTGTAAAGCAGCTCTGCTGACCTTGCTCTCTGGCTCTACAGCAGCTCTGCTGAACTGGTTCTCTGTCTCTAGAGCGGCTCTGCTTACCTGGTTTCTCTGGCTCTAGAAAAGCTCTGCAGACCTGGTTCTCTGGCTCTAGAACAGCTCTGCTGACCTGGTTCTCTCCCTCTAAAGCAGTTCTGCTGACCTGATTATCTCCCTCTAATGCAGCTCTGGTGACCTGCTTCTATGGCTGTAAAGCAGCTCTGATGACCTGGTTCTCTGGCTCTAGATCAGCTCTCCTGACCTGGTTCTCTGGCTTTAAAGCAGCTCTGCTGACCTGGCTCTTTGGCTCTAAAGCAGGTCTGCTGACCTGGTTCTCTCCCTCTAAAGCAGTTCTGCTGACCTGGTTTCTCTTGCTCTACAGCAGCTCTGCTGACCTGGTTCTCTGCCTCTGGTGCAGCTCTGCTGACCTGGTTCTCTGGCTCTAAAGCAACTCTGCGGACCTGGTCCTCTGGATCTAAAGCAGCTCTGCTGACCTGGTTATCTCCATCTAAAGCAGCTCTGCTGACCTGGTTCTCTGGCTCTACAGCAGCTCTGCTGACCTGGTTCTGAGGCTCTACAGCAGCTCTGCTGACCTGGTTCTATGGCTCTAAAGCAGCTCTGCTGACCTGGTTCTCTGGCTCCAGAGCAGCTCTGCTGACCTGGTTCTCTCCCTCTAAAGCAGCTCTGCTGACCTGGTTTCTCTGGCTCTACAGCAGCTCTGCTGACCTGTGTCTCTGGCTCTAGAGCATCTCTGCTGACCTGGTTCTTAGGTTCTCAACGTCTCTGCTGACCTGGTTCTCTGGCTCTAAAGCGGCTCTGCTGACCTGGTTCTCTTGCTCTAAAGCAACTCTGCTGACCTGGTTCTCTGGCTCTAGAGCAGCTCTGCTGACCTGGTTCACTGGCTCTAAAGCAGCTCTGCTGACCTCGTTCTTAGGCTCTAGAGCAGCTCTGCTGATGTGGTTCTCTGACTCTAGAGCAGCTCTGCTGACCTGGTTCTTAGGCTCTAGAGCAGCTCTGCTGACCTGGTTCTCTGGCTCTAAAGCAGCTCTGCTGACCTGGTTCTCAGGCTCTAGAGCAGCTCTTCTGACCCGGTTCTTAGGCTCTAGAACAGCTCTGCTGACATGGTTCTCTGGCTCTACAACGGCTCTGCTGCCCTGGTTCTCTTGCTCTAAGGCAGTTCTGCTGACCTGGTTATCTGGCTCTACAGCAGCTCTGCTGACTGGTTCTCTGCCTCTACAGCAGCTCTACTAACCTGGTTCTTAGGCTCTAGAGCAGCTTTGCTGACCTGGTTCTCTGGCTCTAATACAGCTCTGCTCACCTGGTTCTCTGCCTCTAAAGCAGGTCTGCTGACCTGGTTCTCTGGCTGTAAAGCAGCTCTGCTGACCTGGTTCTCTGGCTGTAAAGCGGCTCTGCTGACCTGGTTCTCTCCCTCTAAAGCAGCTCTGCTGAACTGGTTCTCTGGCTCTAGAGCAGCTCTGCTCACCTGGTTCTTAGGCTCTAGAGCATATCTGCTGACCTGGTTCTCTGGCTCTAAAGAGGCTCTGCTCACCTGGTTCTCTGACTTTGAAGCAGCTATGCTGACCTAGTTCTCTCGCTCTAAAGCAGCTCTGCTGACCTTTTTCTCTCCCTCTAAAGCAGCTCTGCTGACCTGGTTCTCCGGCTCTAAAGCAGCTCTGCTGACCTGGTTTCTCTGGCTCTACAGCAGCTCTGCTGACCTGGTTCTCTGGCTCTAGAGCAGCTCTGCTTACCTTGTTTCTCTGGCTCTAGAGAAGCTCTGCAGACCTGGTTCTCTGGCTCTAGAACAGCTCTGCTGACCTGGTTCTCTCCCTCTAAAGCAGCTCTGCCGCCCTGATTATCTCCCTCTAATGCAGCTCTGGTGACCTGGTTCTATGGCTGTAAAGCAGCTCTGATGACCTGGTTCTCTGGCTCTAGATCAGCTCTACTGACCTGATTCTCTGGCTTTAAAGCCGCTCTGCTGACCTGGCTCTTTGGCTCTAAAGTAGCTCTGCTGACCTGGTTCTCTCCCTCTAAAGCAGTTCTGCTGACCTGGTTTCTCTTGCTCTACAGCAGCTCTGCTGACCTGGTTCTCTGGCTCTAAAGCAACTCTGCTGACCTGGTTCTCTGGCTCTAGAGCAGCTCTGCTGACCTGGTTCCTTGGCTCTACAGCAGCTCTGCTGACCTGGTTCTCTGGCTCTAAAGCAGCTCTGCTGACCTGGTTCTTAGGCTCTAAAGCAGCTCTGCTGACGTGGTTCTCTGGCTCTAGAGCAGCTCTGCTGACCTGGTTCTCTGGCTCTAGAGCAGCTCTGCTGACCTGGTTCTCTGGCTCTGGTGCAGCTCTGCTGACCTGGTTCTCTGGCTCTAAGGCAACTCTGCGGACCTGGTTCTCTGGATCTAAAGCAGCTCTGCTGACCTGGTTATCTCCATCTAAAGCAGCTCTGCTGACCTGGTTCTCTGGCTCTACAGCAGCTCTGCTGACCTGGTTCTGAGGCTCTACAGCAGCTCTGCTGACCTGGTTCTATGGCTCTAAAGCAGCTCTGCTGACCTGGTTCTCTGGCTCCAGAGCAGCTCTGCTGACCTGGTTCTCTCCCTCTAAAGCAGCTCTGCTGACCTGGTTTCTCTGGCTCTACAGCAGCTCTGCTGACCTGTGTCTCTGGCTCTAGAGCATCTCTGCTGACCTGGTTCTTAGGTTCTCAACGTCTCTGCTGACCTGGTTCTCTGGCTCTAAAGCGGCTCTGCTGACCTGGTTCTCTGGCTCTGAAGCAACTCTGCTGACCTGGTTCTCTGGCTCTAGAGCAGCTCTGCTGACCTGGTTCTCTGGCTCTAAAGCAGCTCTGCTGACCTCGTTCTTAGGCTCTAGAGCAGCTCTGCTGACGTGGTTCTCTGTCTCTAGAGCAGCTCTGCTGACCTGGTTCTTAGGCTCTAGAGCAGCTCTGCTGACCTGCTTCTCTGGCTCTAAAGCAGCTCTGCTGACCTGGTTCTCTGGCTCTAGAGCAGCTCTTCTGACCCGGTTCTTAGGCTCTAGAACAGCTCTGCTGACATGGTTCTCTGGCTCTACAACGGCTCTGCTGCCCTGGTTCTCTTGCTCTAAGGCAGTTCTGCTGACCTGGTTATCTGGCTCTACAGCAGCTCTGCTGACTGGTTCTCTGCCTCTACAGCAGCTCTACTGACCTGGTTCTTTGGCTCTAGAGCAGCTCTGCTGACCTGGTTCTCTGGCTCTAATACAGCTCTGCTCACCTGGTTCTCTGGCTCTAATACAGCTCTGCTCACCTGGTTCTATGGCTCTAAAGCAGGTCTGCTGACCTGGTTCTCTGGCTGTAAAGCAGCTCTGCTGACCTGGTTCTCTGGCTGTAAAGCGGCTCTGCTGACCTGGTTCTCTCCCTCTAAAGCAGCTCTGCTGAACTGGTTCTCTGGCTCTAGAGCAGCTCTGCTCACCTGGTTCTTAGGCTCTAGAGCATATCTGCTGACCTGGTTCTCTGGCTCTAAAGCGGCTCTGCTCACCTGGTTCTCTGACTTTGAAGCAGCTCTGCTGACCTGGTTCTCTCGCTCTAAAGCAGCTCTGCTGACCTTGTTCTCTCCCTCTAAAGCAGCTCTGCTGACCTGATTCTCTGGCTCTAAAGCAGCTCTGCTGACCTGGTTTCTCCGGCTCTACAGCAGCTCTGCTGACCTGGTTCTCTGGCTCTAGAGCAGCTCTGCTTACCTGGTTCTTAGGCTCTAGAGCAGCTCTGCTGACCTGGTTCTCTGGCTCTACAACGGCTCTGCTAATCTGGTTCTCTGGCTCTAAAGCAGCTCTGCTGACTTGGTTCTCTGGCTCTAAAACCTGGTTCTCTGGCTCTAAAGCAGCTCTGCTGACCAGGTTCCCTGGCTCTAGAGCAGCTCTGCTGGCCTGGTTCTTAGACTCTAGAGCAGCTCTGCTGACATGGTTCTCTGGTTCTAAAATGGCTCTGCTGACCTGGTTCTCATGCTCTAAAGCAGCTCTGCTGACCTGGTTCTCTGGCTCTAAAGCAACTCTGCTGACCTGGGTCTCTGGCTCTAGAGCAGCTCTGCTGACCTGGTTCCTTGGCTCTACAGCAGCTCTGCTGACCTGGTTCTCTGGCTCTAAAGCAGCTCTGCTGACCTCGTTCTTAGGCTCTAAAGCAGCTCTGCTGACGTGGTTCTCTGGCTCTAGAGCAGCTCTGCTGACCTGGTTCTCTGGCTCTAGAGCAGCTCTGCTGACCTGGTTCTCTGGCTCTGGTGCAGCTCTGCTGACCTGGTTGTCTGGCTCTGGTGCAGCTCTGCTGACCTGGTTCTCTGGCTCTAGAGCAGCTCTGCTGACCTGGTTCTTAGGCTCTAGAGCAGCTCTGCTGACCTGGTTCTCTGGCTCTACAACGGCTCTGCTAATCTGGTTCTCTGGCTCTAAAACCTGGTTCTCTGGCTCTAAAGCAGCTCTGCTGACCAGGTTCCCTGGCTCTAGAGCAGCTCTGCTGGCCTGGTTCTTAGACTCTAGAGCAGCTCTGCTGACATGGTTCTCTGGTTCTAAAATGGCTCTGCTGACCTGGTTCTCATGCTCTAAAGCAGCTCTGCTGACCTGGTTCTCTGGCTCTACAGCAGCTCTGCTGACCTGGTTCTCTACCTCCAGAGCAGCTCTGCTGACCTGGTTCTTAGGCTCTAGAGCAGCTCTGCTGACATGGTTCTCTGGCTCTAAAGCGGCTCTGCTCACCTGGTTCTCTTACTTTGAAGCAGCTCTGCTGACCTGGTTCTCTCGCTCTAAAGCAGCTATGCTGACCTTGTTCTCTCCCTCTAAAGCAGCTCTGCTGACCTGGTTCTCCGGCTCTAAAGCAGCTCTGCTGACCTGGTTTGTCTGGCTCTACAGCAGCTCTGCTGACCTGGTTCTCTGGCTCTAGAGCAGCTCTGCTTACCTGGTTCTTAGGCTCTAGAGCAGCTCTGCTGACCTGGTTCTCAGGCTCTACAACGTCTCTGCTAATCTGGTTCTCTGGCTCTAAAGCAGCTCTGCTGACTTGGTTTTCTGGCTCTAAAACCTGGTTCTCTGGCTCTAAAGCAGCTCTGCTGACCAGGTTCTCTGGCTCTAGAGCAGCTCTGCTGGCCTGGTTCTTAGACTCTAGAGCAGCTCTGCTGACATGGTTCTCTGGTTCTAAAATGGCTCTGCTGACCTGGTTCTCATGCTCTAAAGCAGCTCTGCTGACCTGGTTCTCTGGCTCTACAGCAGCTCTGCTGACCTGGTTCTCTACCTCCAGAGCAGCTCTGCTTACCTGGTTCTTAGGCTCTAGAGCAGCTCTGCTGACCTGGTTCTCTGGCTCTAAAGCAGCTCTGGTGACGTGGTTCCATGGCTCTATAGCAGGTCTGCTGACCTGGTTCTCTGGCTGTAAAGCAGCCCTGCTGACCTGGTTCTCTGGCTGTAAAGCGGCTCTGCTGACCTTGTTCTCTCCCTCTAAAGCAGCTCTGCTGAACTGGTTCTCTGGCTCTAGAGCAGCTCTGCTGACCTGGTTCTTATGCTCTACAGCAGCTCTGCTGACCTGGTTGTCTGGCTCTCCAGCAGCTCTGCTGATCTGGTTCTCTGGCTCTAGAGCTGCTCTGCTGACCTGGTTAATAGGTTCTAGATCACCTCTGCTGACCTGGTTCTCTGGCTCTACAAAAGCTCCGCTGACCTACTTCTCTATCTTTGAAGCACCTCTGCTGACCTGGTTCTCTGGTTCAAAAGCAGCTCTGCTGACCTGGTTCTATGGCTCTTAGGCGGTTTTGCTGACCTGGTTCTCTGGCTTTGAAGCAGCTCTGCTGACCTGGTTTTCTGACTCTAGAGCAGCTCTGCTGGCGTGGTTCTCTCCCTCTAAAGCAGCTCTGCTGACCTGGTTCTCTGGCTCTAAAGTAGTCCTGCTGACCTAGATCTCTCCCTCTAAAGCAGCTCCGCTGACCTGCTTCTCACCCTCTAAAGCATCTCTGCTGACCTCGTTCTCTAGCTCTAAAGCAGCTCTGCTGACCAGGTTCTCTCCCTCTAAAGCAGCTCTGCTTCCCTGGTTTCTCTGGCTCTACAGCAGCTCTGCTGACCTCTGTCTCTGGCTCTAGAGCAGCTCTGATGACCTGATTCTCAGGCTCTAAAGCAGCTCTGTTGACCTCGTTCTCTGGCTCCACAATGCCTCTCCTGACCTGGTTCTCTGGCTCTAAAGCTTCTCTGCTGACTTGGTTCTCTGGCTCTAAAGCAACTGTGCTGACCTGTTTCTCTGGCTCTAGAGCAGCTTTGCTGACCTGATTCTCACCCTCTACAGCAGCTCTGCTGAGCTTGTTCTCTGGCTTTGAAGCAATTCTGCTGACCTGGATCTCTGGCTGTACAGAAGCTCTGCTGACCTGGTTGTCACCCTCTAAAGCAGCTCTGCTGATCTGGTTCTCTGGATATAAAGCAGCTCTGCTGACCTGGTTTTCTCCCTCTAAAGCAGCTATGCTGGCCTGGTGTCTCTGGCTCTACAGCATCTCTGCTGACCTGTATCACTGGATCTAGAGCAGCTCTGCTGCCCTGGTTCTTTGGCTCTAGAGCAGCTCTGCTGACCTGGTTCTCTGGCTCTAAAGCAGCTCTGCTGACCTTGTTCTATGCCTCTAAAGCAGCTATGCTGACCTGGTTCTCTGTCTCTAGAGCAGCTCTGCTGACCTGGTTCTCTTCCTCTAAAGCAGCTCTGCTGACCTTGTTCTCTCCCTCTAAAGCAGCTCTGCTGACCTGGTTCTCCGGCTCTAAAGCAGCTCTGCTGACCTGGTTTCTCTGGCTCTACAGCAGCTTTGCTGACCTGGTTCTCTGGCTCTAGACCAGCTCTGCTTACCTGGTTCTTAGGCTCTAGAGCAGCTCTGCTGACCTGGTTCTCTGGCTCTACAACGGCTCTGCTAATCTGGTTCTCTGGCTCTAAAGCAGCTCTGCTGACTTGGTTCTCTGGCTCTAAAACCTGGTTCTCTGGCTCTAAAGCAGCTCTGCTGACCAGGTTCCCTGGCTCTAGAGCAGCTCTGCTGGCCTGGTTCTTAGACTGTAGAGCAGCTCTGCTGACATGGTTCTCTGGTTCTAAAATGGCTCTGCTGACCTGGTTCTCATGCTCTAAAGCAGCTCAGCTGACCTGGTTCTCTGGCTCTACAGCAGCTCTGCTGACCTGGTTCTCTACCTCCAGAGCAGCTCTGCTTACCTGGTTCTTAGGCTCTAGAGCAGCTCTGCTGACCTGGTTCTCTGGCTCTAAAGCAGCTCTGGTGACGTGGTTCCATGGCTCTATAGCAGGTCTGCTGACCTGGTTCTCTGGCTGTAAAGCAGCCCTGCTGACCTGGTTCTCCGGCTGTAAAGCGGCTCTGCTGACCTTGTTCTCTCCCTCTAAAGCAGCTCTGCTGAACTGGTTCTCTGGCTCTAGAGCAGCTCTGCTGACCTGGTTCTTATGCTCTACAGCAGCTCTGCTGACCTGGTTGTCTGGCTCTCCAGCAGCTCTGCTGATCTGGTTCTCTGGCTCTAGAGCTGCTCTGCTGACCCGGTTAATAGGTTCTAGATCACCTCTGCTGACATGGTTCTCTGGCTCTACAAAAGCTCCGCTGACCTACTTCTCTAGCTTTGAAGCACCTCTGCTGACCTGGTTCTCTGGTTCTAAAGCAGCTCTGCTGACCTGGTTCTATGGCTCTTAGGCGGCTCTGCTGACCTGGTTCTCTGGCTTTGAAGCAGCTCTGCTGACCTGGTTTTCTGACTCTAGAGCAGCTCTGCTGGCGTGGTTCTCTCCCTCTAAAGCAGCTCTGCTGACCTGGTTCTCTGGCTCTAAAGTAGTCCTGCTGACCTAGATCTCTCCCTCTAAAGCAGCTCTGCTGACCTGCTTCTCACCCTCTAAAGCATCTCAGCTGACCTGGTTCTCTAGCTCTAAAGCAGCTCTGCTGACCAGGTTCTCTCCCTCTAAAGCAGCTCTGCTTCCCTGGTTTCTCTGGCTCTACAGCAGCTCTGCTGACCTCTGTCTCTGGCTCTAGAGCAGCTCTGATGACCTGATTCTCAGGCTCTAAAGCAGCTCTGTTGACCTCGTTCTCTGGCTCCACAATGCCTCTCCTGACCTGGTTCTCTGGCTCTAAAGCTTCTCTGCTGACTTGGTTCTCTGGCTCTAAAGCAACTGTGCTGACCTGTTTCTCTGGCTCTAGAGCAGCTTTGCTGACCTGATTCTCTCCCTCTACAGCAGCTCTGCTGAGCTTGTTCTCTGGCTTTGAAGCAATTCTGCTGACCTGGATCTCTGGCTGTACAGCAGCTCTGCTGACCTGGTTGTCACCCTCTAAAGCAGCTCTGCTGATCTGGTTCTCTGGATATAAAGCAGCTCTGCTGACCTGGTTTTCTCCCTCTAAAGCAGCTCTGCTGACCTGGTTTCTCTGGCTCTACAGCATCTCTGCTGACCTGTATCACTGGATCTAGAGCAGCTCTGCTGCCCTGGTTCTTTGGCTCTAGAGCAGCTCTGCTGACCTGGTTCTCTGGCTCTAAAGCAGCTCTGCTGACCTTGTTCTATGCCTCTAAAGCAGCTATGCTGACCTGGTTCTCTGTCTCTAGAGCAGCTCTGCTGACCTGGTTCTCGTCCTCTAAAGCAGCTCTGCTGACCTGGTTCTCTCTCTCTAAAGCAGCTCTACTGACCTGGCTCTAAAGCAGCTTTGCTGACCTGGTTCTCTGGCTCTAAAGCAGCTCTGCTGACCTGGCTTATTTGCCTCTACGGCAGATCTGCTGATCTGGTTCTATAGCTCTAAAGCAGCTCTGCTGACCTGGTTCTCTGGCTTTGAAGCAGAGCTGCTGAGCTGGTTCTCTGGCTCTAAAGCAGGTCTGCTGACCTGGTTCTCTGGCTGTAAAGCAGTTATGCTTACCTGGTTCTCTGGCTGAAAAGCGGCTCTTCTGACCTGGTTCTCTGGCTCTAAAGCAGTTCTGCTGACCTAGATCTCTCCCTCTAATGCAGCTCTTCTGACCTGGTTCTCTGGCTTTGAAGCAGCTCTGCCGACCTGGATCCCTGGCTCTAGATCAGCTCTGCTGACCTGGTTCTCACCTTCTAAAGCATCTCTGTTGACCTGGTTCTCTGGCTCTAAAGCAGCTCTGCTGACCTGTTTCTCTCCCTCTAAAGCAGCTCTGCTGACCTGGTTTCTCTGACTCTACAGCAGCTCTGTTGACCTCTATCTCTATAGCAGCTCTGCTGACCTCGTTCTCTGGCTCTACAATGGCTCTGCTGACCTGGTTCTCTGGTTCTTAAGCTTCTCTGCTGACCTGGTTCCCTATCTCTAAAGCAACTATGCTGTTCTGTTTCTCTGGCTCTAGAGCAGTTCTGCTGACCTGGTTCTTATGCTCTAGAGCAGCTCTGCTGACCTGGTTCTCTGGCTCTAGAGGAGCTCTGCTTACCTGGTTCTTAGGCTCTAGAGCAGCTCTGCTGACCTGGTTCTCTGGCTCTACAACGGCTCTGCTAATCTGGTTCTCTGGCTCTAAAGCAGCTCTGCTGACCTGGTTCTCTGGCTCTAAAACCTGGTTCTCTGGCTCTAAAGCAGCTCTGCTGACCAGGTTCCCTGGCTCTAGAGCAGCTCTGCTGGCCTGGTTCTTAGACTCTAGAGCAGCTCTGCTGACATGGTTCTCTGATTCTAAAATGGCTCTGCTGACCTGGTTCTCATGCTCTAAAGCAGCTCTGCTGACCTGGTTCTCTGGCTCTACAGCACCTCTGCTGACCTGGTTCTCTGCCTCCAGAGCAGTTCTGCTGACCTGGTTCTTATGCTCTAGAGCAGCTCTGCTGATCTGGTTCTCTTGCTGTAAAGCAGCTCTGCTGACCTGGTTCTCTGGCTCTAAAGCAGTTCTGCTGACCTAGATCTCTCCCTCTAAAGCAGCTCTGCTGATCTGGTTCTCTGGCTTTGAAGCAGCTCTGCTGACCTGGTTCTCCGGCTCTAGATCAGCTCTGCTGACCTTCTTCTCACCCTCTAAAGCATCTCTGCTGACCTTGTTCTCTGGCTCTAAAGCAGCTCTGCTGACCTGGTTCTCTGGCTCTAAAGCAACTCTGCTGACCTGGTACTCTGGCTCTAGAGCAGCTCTGCTGACCTGGTTCTCTGGCTCTACAGCAGCTCTGCTGACCTGGTTCTCTGGCTCTAAAGCAGCTCTGCTGACCTCGTTCTTAGGCTCTAGAGCAGCTCTGCTGATGTGGTTCTCTGTCTCTAGAGCAGCTCTGCTGACCTGGTTCTTAGGCTCTAGAGCAGCTCTGCTGACCTGGTTGTCTAGCTCTAAAGCAGCTCTGCTGACCTGGTTCTCTGGCTCTAGAGCAGCTCTTCTGATCCTGTTCTTAGGCTCTAGAACAGCTCTGCTGACATGGTTCTCTGGCTCTACAACGGCTCTGCTGCCCTGGTTCTCTTGCTCTAAGGCAGTTCTGCTGACCTGGTTATCTGGCTCTACAGCAGCTCTGCTGACTGGTTCTCTGCCTCTACAGCAGTTCTTCTGACCTGGTTCTTAGGCTCTAGAGCAGCTCTGCTCACCTGGTTCTTAGGCTCTAGAGCATATCTGCTCACCTGGTTCTCTGTCTCTAAAGCGGCTCTGCTCACCTGGTTCAATGACTTTGAAGCAACTTTGCTGACCTGGTTCTCTCGCTCTAAAGCAGCTCTGCTGACCTTGTTCTCTCCCTCTAAAACAGGTCTGTTGACCTGGTTCTCTGGCTCTGAAGCAGCTCTGCTGACCTGGTTTCTCTGGCTCTACAGCAGCTCTGCTGACCTGGTTCTCTGGCTCTAGAGCAGCTCTGCTTACCTTGTTTCTCTGACTCTAGAGAAGCTCTGCAGACCTGGTTCTCTGGCTCTAGAACAGCTCTGCTGACCTGGTTCTCTCCCGACCTGATTATCTCCCTCTAATGCAGCTCTGGTAACCTAGTTCTATGGCTGTAAATCAGCTCTGATGACCTGGTTCTCTGGCTCTAGATCAGCTCTACTGACCTTATTCTCTGGCTTTAAAGCAGCTCTGCTGACCTGGCTCTTTGGCTCTAAAGTAGCTCTGCTGACCTGGTTCTCTCCCTCTAAAGCAGTTCTGCTGGCCTGGTTTCTCTTGCTCTACAGCAGCTCTGCTGACCTGGTTCTCTGCCTCTGGTGCAGCTCTGCTGACCTGGTTCTCTGGCTCTAAAGCAACTCTGCGGACCTGGTTCTCTGGATCTAAAGCAGCTCTGCTGACCTGGTTATCTCCATCAAAAGCAGCTCTGCTGACCTGGTTCTCTGGCTCTACAGCAGCTCTGCTGACCTGGTTCTGAGGCTCTACAGCAGCTCTGCTGACCTGGTTCTATGGCTCTAAAGCAGCTATGATGACCTGGTTCTCTGGCTCCAGAGCAGCTCTGCTGACCTGGTTCTCTCCCTCTAAAGCAGCTCTGCTGACCTGGTTTCTCTGGCTCTACAGCAGCTCTGCTGACCTGTGTCTCTGGCTCTAGAGCATCTCTGCTGACCTGGTTCTTAGGTTCTCAACGTCTCTGCTGACCTGGTTCTCTGGCTCTAAAGCGGCTCTGCTGACCTGGTTCTCTAGCTCTAAAGCAACTCTGCTAACCTGGTTCTCTGGCTCTAGAGCAGCTCTGCTGACCTGGTTCTCTGGCTCAAAAGCAGCTCTGCTGACCTCGTTCTTAGGCTCTAGAGCAGCTCTGCTGTCGTGGTTCTCTGTCTCTAGAGCAGCTCTGCTGACCTGGTTCTTAGGCTCTAGAGCAGCTCTGCTGACCTGGTTCTCTGGCTCTAAAGCAGCTCTGCTGACCTGGTTCTCTGGCTCTAGAGCAGCTCTTCTGACCCGGTTCTTAGGCTCTAGAACAGCTCTGCTGACATGGTGGTTCTCTGGCTCTACAATGGCTCTGATGCCCTGGTTCTCTTGCTCTAAGGCAGTTCTGCTGACCTGGTTATCTGGCTCTACAGCAGCTCAGCTGTCTGGTTCTCTGCCTCTACAGCAGCTCTACTGGCCTGGTTCTTAGGCTCTAGAGAAGCTCTGCTGACCTGGTTCTCTGGCTCTAATACAGCTCTGCTCACCTGGTTCTCTGGCTCTAAAGCAGGTCTGCTGACCTGGCTCTCTGGCTGTAAAGCAGCTCTGCTGACCTGGTTCTCTGGCTGTAAAGCGGCTCTGCTGACCTGGTTCTCTCCCTCTAAAGCAGCTCTGCTGAACTGGTTCTCTGGCTCTAGAGCAGATCTGCTCACCTGGTTCTTAGGCTCTAGAGCATATCTGCTGACCTGGTTCTCTGGCTCTAAAGCGGCTCTGCTCACCTGGTTCTCTGACTTTGAAGCAGCTCTGCTGACCTGGTTCTCTCGCTCTAAAGCAGCTCTGCTGACCTTGTTCTCTCCCTCTAAAGCAGCTCTGCTGACCTGGTTCTCCGGCTCTAAAGCAGCTCTGCTGACCTGGTTTCTCTGGCTCTACAGCAGCTCTGCTGACCTGGTTCTCTGGCTCTAGAGCAGCTCTGCTTACCTGGTTCTTAGGCTCTAGAGCAGCTCTGCTGACCTGGTTCTCTGGCTCTACAACGGCTCTGCTAATCTGGTTCTCTGGCTCTAAAGCAGCTCTGCTGACTTGGTTCTCTGGCTCTAAAACCTGGTTCTCTGGCTCTAAAGCAGCTCTGCTGACCAGGTTCCCTGGCTCTAGAGCAGCTCTGCTGGCCTGGTTCTTAGACTCTAGAGCAGCTCTGCTGACATGGTTCTCTGGTTCTAAAATGGCTCTGCTGACCTGGTTCTCATGCTCTAAAGCAGCTCAGCTGACCTGGTTCTCTGGCTCTACAGCAGCTCTGCTGACCTGGTTCTCTACCTCCAGAGCAGCTCTGCTGACCTGGTTCTTAGGCTCTAGAGCAGCTCTGCTGACCTGGTTCTCTGGCTCTAAAGCGGCTCTGCTCACCTGGTTCTCTGACTTTGAAGCAGCTCTGCTGACCTGGTTCTCTCACTCTAAAGCAGCTCTGCTGACCTTGTTCTCTCCCTCTAAAGCAGCTCTGCTGACCTGTTTCTCCGGCTCTAAAGCAGCTCTGCTGACCTGGTTTCTCTGGCACTACAGCAGCTCTGCTGACCTGGTTCTCTGGCTCTAGAGCAGCTCTGCTTACCTGGTTCTTAGGCTCTAGAGCAGCTCTGCTGACCTGGTTCTCTGGCTCTACAACGGCTCTGCTAATCTGGTTCTCTGGCTCTAAAGCAGCTCTGCTGACTTGGTTCTCTGGCTCTAAAACCTGGTTCTCTGGCTCTAAAGCAGCTCTGCTGACCAGGTTCCCTGGCTCTAGAGCAGCTCTGCTGGCCTGGTTCTTAGACTCTAGAGCAGCTGTGCTGACATGGTTTTTTGGTTCTAAAATGGCTCTGCTGACCTGGTTCTCATGCTCTAAAGCAGCTCTGCTGACCTGGTTCTCTGGCTCTACAGCAGCTCTGCTGACCTGGTTCTCTACCTCCAGAGCAGCTCTGCTGACCTGGTTCTTAGGCTCTAGAGCAGCTCTGCTGACCTGGTTCTCTGGCTCTAAACCAGCTCTGGTGACATGGTTCCATGGCTCTATAGCAGGTCTGCTGACCTGGTTCTCTGGCTGTAAAGCAGCCCTGCTGACCTGGTTCTCTGGCTGTAAAGCGGCTCTGCTGACCTTGTTCTCTCCCTCTAAAGCAGCTCTGCTGAACTGGTTCTCTGGCTCTAGAGCAGCTCTGCTGACCTGGTTCTTATGCTCTACAGCAGCTCTGCTGACCTGGTTGTCTGGCTCTCCAGCAGCTCTGCTGATCTGGTTCTCTGGCTCTAGAGCTGCTCTGCTGACCTGGTTAATAGGTTCTAGATCACCTCTGCTGACCTGGTTCTCTGGCTCTACAAAAGCTCTGCTGACCTACTTCTCTGGCTTTGAAGCACCTATGGTGACCTGGTTCTCTGGTTCTAAAGCAACTCTGCTGACCTGGTTCTATGGCTCTTAGGCGGCTCTGCTGACCTGGTTCTCTGGCTTTGAAGCAGCTCTGCTGACCTGGTTTTCTGACTCTAGAACAGCTCTGCTGGCGTGGTTCTCTCCCTCTAAAGCAGCTCTGCTGACCTGGTTCTCTGGCTCTAAAGTAGTCCTGCTGACCTACATCTCTCCCTCTAAAGCAGCTCTGCTGCCCTACTTCTCTGGCTTTGAAGCACCTCTGCTGACCTGGTTCTCTGGTTCTAAAGCAACTCTGCTGACCAGGTTCTATGGCTCTTAGGCGGCTCTGCTGACCTGGTTCTCTGGCTTTGAAGCAGCTCTGCTGACCTGGTTTTCTGACTCTAGAGCAGCTCTGCTGACCAGGTTCCCTGGCTCTAGAGCAGCTCTGCTGGCCTGGTTCTTAGACTCTAGAGCAGCTCTGCTGACATGGTTCTCTGATTCTAAAATGGCTCTGCTGACCTGGTTCTCATGCTCTAAAGCAGCTCTGCTGACCTGGTTCTCTGGCTCTACAGCACCTCTGCTGACCTGGTTCTCTGCCTCCAGAGCAGTTCTGCTGACCTGGTTCTTATGCTCTAGAGCAGCTCTGCTGATCTGGTTCTCTTGCTGTAAAGCAGCTCTGCTGACCTGGTTCTCTGGCTCTAAAGCAGTTCTGCTGACCTAGATCTCTCCCTCTAAAGCAGCTCTGCTGATCTGGTTCTCTGGCTTTGAAGCAGCTCTGCTGACCTGGTTCTCCGGCTCTAGATCAGCTCTGCTGACCTTCTTCTCACCCTCTAAAGCATCTCTGCTGACCTTGTTCTCTGGCTCTAAAGCAGCTCTGCTGACCTGGTTCTCTGGCTCTAAAGCAACTCTGCTGACCTGGTACTCTGGCTCTAGAGCAGCTCTGCTGACCTGGTTCTCTGGCTCTACAGCAGCTCTGCTGACCTGGTTCTCTGGCTCTAAAGCAGCTCTGCTGACCTCGTTCTTAGGCTCTAGAGCAGCTCTGCTGATGTGGTTCTCTGTCTCTAGAGCAGCTCTGCTGACCTGGTTCTTAGGCTCTAGAGCAGCTCTGCTGACCTGGTTGTCTAGCTCTAAAGCAGCTCTGCTGACCTGGTTCTCTGGCTCTAGAGCAGCTCTTCTGATCCTGTTCTTAGGCTCTAGAACAGCTCTGCTGACATGGTTCTCTGGCTCTACAACGGCTCTGCTGCCCTGGTTCTCTTGCTCTAAGGCAGTTCTGCTGACCTGGTTATCTGGCTCTACAGCAGCTCTGCTGACTGGTTCTCTGCCTCTACAGCAGTTCTTCTGACCTGGTTCTTAGGCTCTAGAGCAGCTCTGCTCACCTGGTTCTTAGGCTCTAGAGCATATCTGCTCACCTGGTTCTCTGTCTCTAAAGCGGCTCTGCTCACCTGGTTCAATGACTTTGAAGCAACTTTGCTGACCTGGTTCTCTCGCTCTAAAGCAGCTCTGCTGACCTTGTTCTCTCCCTCTAAAACAGGTCTGTTGACCTGGTTCTCTGGCTCTGAAGCAGCTCTGCTGACCTGGTTTCTCTGGCTCTACAGCAGCTCTGCTGACCTGGTTCTCTGGCTCTAGAGCAGCTCTGCTTACCTTGTTTCTCTGACTCTAGAGAAGCTCTGCAGACCTGGTTCTCTGGCTCTAGAACAGCTCTGCTGACCTGGTTCTCTCCCTCTAAAGCAGCTCTGCCGACCTGATTATCTCCCTCTAATGCAGCTCTGGTGACCTAGTTCTATGGCTGTAAATCAGCTCTGATGACCTGGTTCTCTGGCTCTAGATCAGCTCTACTGACCTTATTCTCTGGCTTTAAAGCAGCTCTGCTGACCTGGCTCTTTGGCTCTAAAGTAGCTCTGCTGACCTGGTTCTCTCCCTCTAAAGCAGTTCTGCTGGCCTGGTTTCTCTTGCTCTACAGCAGCTCTGCTGACCTGGTTCTCTGCCTCTGGTGCAGCTCTGCTGACCTGGTTCTCTGGCTCTAAAGCAACTCTGCGGACCTGGTTCTCTGGATCTAAAGCAGCTCTGCTGACCTGGTTATCTCCATCAAAAGCAGCTCTGCTGACCTGGTTCTCTGGCTCTACAGCAGCTCTGCTGACCTGGTTCTGAGGCTCTACAGCAGCTCTGCTGACCTGGTTCTATGGCTCTAAAGCAGCTATGATGACCTGGTTCTCTGGCTCCAGAGCAGCTCTGCTGACCTGGTTCTCTCCCTCTAAAGCAGCTCTGCTGACCTGGTTTCTCTGGCTCTACAGCTGCTCTGCTGACTGGTTCTCTGCCTCTACAGCAGTTCTTCTGACCTGGTTCTTAGGCTTTAGAGCAGCTCTGCTCACCTGGTTCTTAGGCTCTAGAGCATATCTGCTGACCTGGTTCTCTGTCTCTAAAGCGGCTCTGCTCACCTGGTTCTCTGACTTTGAAGCAGCTTTGCTGACCTGGTTCTCTCGCTCTAAGGTAGGTCTGCTGACCTTGTTCTCTCCCTCTAAAACAGGTCTGTTGACCTGGTTCTCCGGCTCTGAAGCAGCTCTGCTGACCTAGTTTCTCTGGCTCTACAGCAGCTCTGCTGACCTGGTTCTCTGGCTCTAGAGCAGCTCTGCTTACCTTGTTTCTCTGACTCTAGAGAAGCTCTGCAGACCTGGTTCTCTGGCTCTAGAACAGCTCTGCTGACCTGGTTCTCTCCCTCTAAAGCAGCTCTGCCGACCTGATTATCTCCCTCTAATGCAGCTCTGGTGACCTAGTTCTATGGCTGTAAAGCAGCTCTGATGACCTGGTTCTCTGGCTCTAGATCAGCTCTACTGACCTGATTCTCTGGCTTTAAAGCAGCTCTGCTGACCTGGCTCTTTGGCTCTAAAGTAGCTCTGCTGACCTGGTTCTCTCCCTCTAAAGCAGTTCTGCTGGCCTGGTTTCTCTTGCTCTACAGCAGCTCTGCTGACCTGGTTCTCTGCCTCTGGTGCAGCTCTGCTGACCTGGTTCTCTGGCTCTAAAGCAACTCTGCGGACCTGGTTCTCTGGATCTAAAGCAGCTCTGCTGACCTGGTTATCTCCATCAAAAGCAGCTCTGCTGACCTGGTTCTCTGGCTCTACAGCAGCTCTGCTGACCTGGTTCTGAGGCTCTACAGCAGCTCTGCTGACCTGGTTCTATGGCTCTAAAGCAGCTATGATGACCTGGTTCTCTGGCTCCAGAGCAGCTCTGCTGACCTGGTTCTCTCCCTCTAAAGCAGCTCTGCTGACCTGGTTTCTCTGGCTCTACAGCAGCTCTGCTGACCTGTGTCTCTGGCTCTAGAGCATCTCTGCTGACCTGGTTCTTAGGTTCTCAACGTCTCTGCTGACCTGGTTCTCTGGCTCTAAAGCGGCTCTGCTGACCTGGTTCTCTAGCTCTAAAGCAACTCTGCTAACCTGGTTCTCTGGCTCTAGAGCAGCTCTGCTGACCTGGTTCTCTGGCTCTAAAGCAGCTCTGCTGACCTCGTTCTTAGGCTCTAGAGCAGCTCTGCTGTCGTGGTTCTCTGTCTCTAGAGCAGCTCTGCTGACCTGGTTCTTAGGCTCTAGAGCAGCTCTGCTGACCTGGTTCTCTGGCTCTAAAGCAGCTCTGCTGACCTGGTTCTCTGGCTCTAGAGCAGCTCTTCTGACCCGGTTCTTAGGCTCTAGAACAGCTCTGCTGACATGGTGGTTCTCTGGCTCTACAATGGCTCTGATGCCCTGGTTCTCTTGCTCTAAGGCAGTTCTGCTGACCTGGTTATCTGGCTCTACAGCAGCTCAGCTGTCTGGTTCTCTGCCTCTACAGCAGCTCTACTGACCTGGTTCTTAGGCTCTAGAGAAGCTCTGCTGACCTGGTTCTCTGGCTCTAATACAGCTCTGCTCACCTGGTTCTCTGGCTCTAAAGCAGGTCTGCTGACCTGGCTCTCTGGCTGTAAAGCAGCTCTGCTGACCTGGTTCTCTGGCTGTAAAGCGGCTCTGCTGACCTGGTTCTCTCCCTCTAAAGCAGCTCTGCTGAACTGGTTCTCTGGCTCTAGAGCAGATCTGCTCACCTGGTTCTTAGGCTCTAGAGCATATCTGCTGACCTGGTTCTCTGGCTCTAAAGCGGCTCTGCTCACCTGGTTCTCTGACTTTGAAGCAGCTCTGCTGACCTGGTTCTCTCGCTCTAAAGCAGCTCTGCTGACCTTGTTCTCTCCCTCTAAAGCAGCTCTGCTGACCTGGTTCTCCGGCTCTAAAGCAGCTCTGCTGACCTGGTTTCTCTGGCTCTACAGCAGCTCTGCTGACCTGGTTCTCTGGCTCTAGAGCAGCTCTGCTTACCTGGTTCTTAGGCTCTAGAGCAGCTCTGCTGACCTGGTTCTCTGGCTCTACAACGGCTCTGCTAATCTGGTTCTCTGGCTCTAAAGCAGCTCTGCTGACTTGGTTCTCTGGCTCTAAAACCTGGTTCTCTGGCTCTAAAGCAGCTCTGCTGACCAGGTTCCCTGGCTCTAGAGCAGCTCTGCTGGCCTGGTTCTTAGACTCTAGAGCAGCTCTGCTGACATGGTTCTCTGGTTCTAAAATGGCTCTGCTGACCTGGTTCTCATGCTCTAAAGCAGCTCAGCTGACCTGGTTCTCTGGCTCTACAGCAGCTCTGCTGACCTGGTTCTCTACCTCCAGAGCAGCTCTGCTGACCTGGTTCTTAGGCTCTAGAGCAGCTCTGCTGACCTGGTTCTCTGGCTCTAAAGCGGCTCTGCTCACCTGGTTCTCTGACTTTGAAGCAGCTCTGCTGACCTGGTTCTCTCGCTCTAAAGCAGCTCTGCTGACCTTGTTCTCTCCCTCTAAAGCAGCTCTGCTGACCTGTTTCTCCGGCTCTAAAGCAGCTCTGCTGACCTGGTTTCTCTGGCACTACAGCAGCTCTGCTGACCTGGTTCTCTGGCTCTAGAGCAGCTCTGCTTACCTGGTTCTTAGGCTCTAGAGCAGCTCTGCTGACCTGGTTCTCTGGCTCTACAACGGCTCTGCTAATCTGGTTCTCTGGCTCTAAAGCAGCTCTGCTGACTTGGTTCTCTGGCTCTAAAACCTGGTTCTCTGGCTCTAAAGCAGCTCTGCTGACCAGGTTCCCTGGCTCTAGAGCAGCTCTGCTGGCCTGGTTCTTAGACTCTAGAGCAGCTGTGCTGACATGGTTCTTTGGTTCTAAAATGGCTCTGCTGACCTGGTTCTCATGCTCTAAAGCAGCTCTGCTGACCTGGTTCTCTGGCTCTACAGCAGCTCTGCTGACCTGGTTCTCTACCTCCAGAGCAGCTCTGCTGACCTGGTTCTTAGGCTCTAGAGCAGCTCTGCTGACCTGGTTCTCTGGCTCTAAACCAGCTCTGGTGACATGGTTCCATGGCTCTATAGCAGGTCTGCTGACCTGGTTCTCTGGCTGTAAAGCAGCCCTGCTGACCTGGTTCTCTGGCTGTAAAGCGGCTCTGCTGACCTTGTTCTCTCCCTCTAAAGCAGCTCTGCTGAACTGGTTCTCTGGCTCTAGAGCAGCTCTGCTGACCTGGTTCTTATGCTCTACAGCAGCTCTGCTGACCTGGTTGTCTGGCTCTCCAGCAGCTCTGCTGATCTGGTTCTCTGGCTCTAGAGCTGCTCTGCTGACCTGGTTAATAGGTTCTAGATCACCTCTGCTGACCTGGTTCTCTGGCTCTACAAAAGCTCTGCTGACCTACTTCTCTGGCTTTGAAGCACCTATGGTGACCTGGTTCTCTGGTTCTAAAGCAACTCTGCTGACCTGGTTCTATGGCTCTTAGGCGGCTCTGCTGACCTGGTTCTCTGGCTTTGAAGCAGCTCTGCTGACCTGGTTTTCTGACTCTAGAGCAGCTCTGCTGGCGTGGTTCTCTCCATCTAAAGCAGCTCTGCTGACCTGGTTCTCTGGCTCTAAAGTAGTCCTGCTGACCTACATCTCTCCCTCTAAAGCAGCTCTGCTGCCCTACTTCTCTGGCTTTGAAGCACCTCTGCTGACCTGGTTCTCTGGTTCTAAAGCAACTCTGCTGACCAGGTTCTATGGCTCTTAGGCGGCTCTGCTGACCTGGTTCTCTGGCTTTGAAGCAGCTCTGCTGACCTGGTTTTCTGACTCTAGAGCAGCTCTGCTGGCGTGGTTCTCTCCCTCTAAAGCAGCTCTGCTGACCTGGTTCTCTGGCTCTAAAGTAGTCCTGCTGACCTACATCTCTCCCTCTAAAGCATCTCTGCTGACCTGGTTCTCTAGCTCTAAAGCAGCTCTGCTGACCAGGTTCTCTCCCTCTAAAGCAGCTCTGCTTCCCTGGTTTCTCTGGCTCTACAGCAGCTCTGCTGACCTCTGTCTCTGGCTCTAGAGCAGCTCTGATGACCTGATTCTCAGGCTCTAAAGCAGCTCTGTTGACCTCGTTCTCTGGCTCCAGAATGCCTCTGCTGACCTGGTTCTCTGGCTCTAAAGCTTCTCTGCTGACTTGGTTCTCTGGCTCTAAAGCAACTGTGCTGACCTGTTTCTCTGGCTCTAGAGCAGCTTTGCTGACCTGATTCTCTCCCTCTACAGCAGCTCTGCTGAGCTTGTTCTCTGGCTTTGAAGCAACTCTGCTGACCTGGATCTCTGGCTGTATAGCAGCTCTGCTGACCTGGTTCTCACCCTCTAAAGCAGCTCTGCTGATCCGGTTCACTGGATATAAAGCAGCTCTGCTGACCTGGTTTTCTCCCTCTAAAGCAGCTCTGCTGACCTGGTTTCTCTGGCTCTACAGCATCTCTGCTGACCTGTATCACTGGATCTAGAGCAGCTCTGCTGCCCTGGTTCTTTGGCTCTAGAGCAGCTCTGCTGACCTTGTTCTATGCCTCTAAAGCAGCTATGCTGACCTGGTTCTCTGTCTCTAGAGCAGCTCCGCTGACCTGGTTCTCTTCCTCTAAAGCAGCTCTGCTGACCTGGTTCTCTCTCTCTAAAGCAGCTCTACTGACCTGGCTCTAAAGCAGCTCTGCTGACCTGGTTCTCTGGCTCTAAATCAGCTCTGCTGACCTGGCTTCTTTGCCTCTACGGCAGATCGGCTGATCTGGTTCTATAGCTCTAAAGCAGCTCTGCTGACCTGGTTCTCTGGCTTTGAAGCAGAGCTGCTGAGCTGGTTCTCTGGCTGTAAAGCAGGTCTGCTGACCTGGTTCTCTGGCTGTAAAGCAGTTATGCTTACCTGGTTCTCTGGCTGAAAAGCGGCTCTGCTGACCTGGTTCTCTGGCTCTATATCAGTTCTGCTGACCTAGATCTCTCCCTATAATGCAGCTCTTCTGACCTGGTTCTCTGGATTTGAAGCAGGTCTGCCGACCTGGATCCCTGGCTCTAGATCAGCTCTGCTGACCTGGTTCTCACCTTCTAAAGCATCTCTGCTGACCTGGTTCTCTGGCTGTAAAGCAGCTCTGCTGACCTGTTTCTCTCCCTCTAAAGCAGCTCTGCTGACCTGGTTTCTCTGACTCTACAGCAGCTCTGTTGACCTCTATCTCTGGCTCTAGAGCAGCTCTGCTGACCTGGGTCTCAGGCTCTATAGCAGCTCTGCTGACCTCGTTCTCTGGCTCTACAATGGCTCTGCTGACCTGGTTCTCTGGTTCTTAAGCTTCTCTGCTGACCTGGTTCCCTATCTCTAAAGCAACTATGCTGTTCTGTTTCTCTGGCTCTAGAGCAGTTCTGCTGACCTGGTTCTTATGCTCTAGAGCAGCTCTGCTGACCTGGTTCTCTGGCTCTAGAGCAGCTCTGCTTACCTGGTTCTTAGGCTCTAGAGCAGCTCTGCTGACCTGGTTCTCTGGCTCTACAACGGCTCTGCTAATCTGGTTCTCTGGCTCTAAAGCAGCTCTGCTGACCTGGTTCTCTGGCTCTAAAACTTGGTTCTCTGGCTCTAAAGCAGCTCTGCTGACCAGGTTTCCTGGCTCTAGAGCAGCTCTGCTGGCCTGGTTCTTAGACTCTAGAGCAGCTCTGCTGACATGGTTCTCTGGTTCTAAAATGGCTCTGCTGACCTGGTTCTCATGCTCTAAAGCAGCTCTGCTGACCTGGTTCTCTGGCTCTACAGCAGCTCTGCTGACCTGGTTCTCTGCCTCCAGAGCAGCTCTGCTGACCTGGTTCTTATGCTCTAGAGCAGCTCTGCTGACCTGGTTCTCTTGCTGTAAAGCAGCTCTGCTGACCTGGTTCTCTGGCTCAAAAGCAGTTCTGCTGACCTAGATCTCTCCCTCTAAAGCAGCTCTGCTGATCTGGTTCTCTGGCTTTGAAGCAGCTCTGCTGACCTGGTTCTCCGGCTCTAGATCAGCTCTGCTGACCTTCTTCTCACCCTCTAAAGCATCTCTGCTGACCTTGTTCTCTGGCTCTAAAGCAGCTCTGCTGACCTGGTTCTCTGGCTCAAAAGCAACTCTGCTGACCTGGTTCTCTGGCTCTAGAGCAGCTCTGCTGACCTGGTTCTCTGGCTCTACAGCAGCTCTGCTGACCTGGTTCTCTGGCTCTAAAGCAGCTCTGCTGACCTCGTTCTTAGGCTCTAGAGCAGCTCTGCTGACGTGGTTCTCTGTCTCTAGAGCAGCTCTGCTGACCTGGTTCTTAGGCTCTAGAGCAGCTCTGCTGACCTGGTTTTCTAGCTCTAAAGCAGCTCTGCTGACCTGGTTCTCTGGCTCTAGAGCAGCTCTTCTGACCCTGTTCTTAGGCTCTGGAACAGCTCTGCTGACATCGTTCTCTGGCTCTACAACGGCTCTGCTGCCCTGGTTCTCTTGCTCTAAGGCAGTTCTGCTGACCTGGTTATCTGGCTCTACAGCAGCTCTGCTGACTGGTTCTCTGCCTCTACAGCAGCTCTTCTTACCTGGTTCTTAGGCTCTAGAGCAGCTCTGCTCACCTGGTTCTTAGGCTCTAGAGCATCTCTGCTGACCTGGTTCTCTGGCTCTAAAGCGGCTCTGCTCACCTGGTTCTCTGACTTTGAAGCAGCTCTGCTGACCTGGTTCTCTCGCTCTAAAGCAGCTCTGCTGACCTTGTTCTCTCCCTCTAAAACAGGTCTGTTGACCTGGTTCTCCGGCTCTGAAGCAGCTCTGCTGACCTGGTTTCTCTGGCTCTACAGCGGCTCTGCTGACCTGGTTCTCTGGCTCTAGAGCAGCTCTGCTGACCTGGTTCTCTGGCTCTACAACGGCTCTGCTAATCTGGTTCTCTGGCTCTAAAGCAGCTCTGCTGACCTGGTTCTCTGGCTCTAAAACCTGGTTCTCTGGCTAGTCTAAAGCAGCTCTGCTGACCAGGTTCCCTGGCTCTAGAGCAGCTCTGCTGGCCTGGTTCTTAGACTCTAGAGCAGCTCTGCTGACATGGTCCTCTGCTTCTAAAACGGCTCTGCTGACCTGGTTCTCAGGCTCTAATGCAGCTCTGCTGACCTGGTTCTCTGGCTCTACAGCAGCTCTGCTGACCTGGTTCTCTGCCTCCAGAGCAGCTCTGCTGACCTGGTTCTTAGGCTCTAGAGCAGCTCTGCTGACCTGGTTTTCTGGCTCTAAAGCAGCTCTGCTGACGTGGTTCCATGGCTCTATAGCAGGTCTGCTGACCTGGTTCTCTGGCTGTAAAGCAGCCCTGCTGACCTGGTTCTCCGGTTGTAAAGCGGCTCTGCTGACCTTGTTCTCTCCCTCTAAAGCAGCTCTGCTGAACTGGTTCTTATGCTATACAGCAGCTCTGCTGGCCTGGTTGTCTGGCTCTCTAGCAGCTCTGCTGATCTGGTTCTCTGGTTCTAGAGCTGCTCTGATGACCTGGTTAATAGGCTCTAGATCACCTCTGCTGACCTTGTTCTCTGGCTCTACAAAAGCTCTGCTGACCTAGTTCTCTGGCTTTGAAGCACCTCTGCTGACCTGGTTCTCTGGTTCTAAAGCAGCTCTGCTGACCTGGTTCTATGGCTCTTAGGCGGCTCTGCTGACCTCGTTCTCTGGCTTTGAAGCAGCTCTGCTGACCTGGTTTTCTGGCTCTAGGGCAGCTCTGCTGGCGTGGTTCTCTCCCTCTAAAGCAGCTCTGCTGACCTGGTTCTCTGGCTTTGAAACAGCTCTGCTGACCTGGTTCTCTGAATCTAGATCAGCTCTGCTGACCTGCTTCTCACCCTCTAAAGCATCTCTGCTGACCTGGTTCTCTAGCTCTAAAGCAGCTCTGCTGACCAGGTTCTCTCCCTCTAAAGCAGCTCTGCTTCCCTGGTTTCTCTGGCTATACAGCAGCTCTGCTGACCTCTGTCTTTGGCTCTAGAGCAGCTCTGATGACCTGGTTCTCAGGCTCTATAGCAGCTCTGTTGACCTCGATCTCTGGCTCCACAATGCCTCTGCTGACCTGGTTCTCTGGCTCTACAGCTTCTCTGCTGACTTGGTTCTCTGGCTCTAAAGCAACTATGCTGACCTGTTTCTCTGGCTCTAGAGCAGCTTTGCTGACCCGATTCTCTCCCTCTACAGCAGCTCTGCTGAGCTTGTTCTCTGGCTTTGAAGCAACTCTGCTGACCTAGATCTCTGGCTCTGCTGACCTGGTTCTCACCCTCTAAAGCAGCTCTGCTGATCTGGTTCTCTGGATATAAAGCAGCTCCGCTTACCTGGTTTTCTCCCTCTACAGCATCTCTGCTGACCTGTATCTCTGGATCTAGAGCAGCTCTGCTGACCTGGTTCTTTGGCTCTAGAGCAGCTCTGCTGACCTGGTTCTCTGGCTCTAAAGCAGCTCTGCTGACCTTGTTCTATGCCTCTAAAACAGCTATGCTGACCTGGTTCTCTGTCTCTAGAGCATCTCTGCTGACCTGGTTCTCTTCCTCTAAAGCAGCTCTGCTGACCTGGTTCTCTCTCTCTAAAGCAGCTCTACTGACCTGGCTCTAAAGCTGCTCTGCTGACCTGGTTCTCTGGCTCTAAAGAAGCTCTGCTGACCTGGCTTCTTTGGCTCTACGGCAGATCTGCTGATCTGGTTCTATAGCTCTAAAGCATCTCTGCTGACCTCGTTCTCTGGCTTTGAAACAGAGCTGCTGAGATGGTTCTCTGGCTCTAAAGCAGGTCTGCTGACCTAGTTCTCTGGCTGTAAAGCAGTTATGCTTACCTGGTTCTCTGGCTGAAAAGCGGCTCTGCTGACCTGGTTCTCTGGCTCTAAAGCAGTTCTGCTGACCTAGATCTCTCCCTCTAATGCAGCTCTTCTGACCTGGTTCTCTGGCTTTGAAGCAGCTCTGCTGACCTGGATCCCTGGTTCTAGATCAGCTCTGCTGACCTGGTTCTCACCCTCTAAAGCATCTCTGCTGACCTGGTTCTCTGGCTCTAAAGCAGCTCTGCTGACCTGGTTCTCTCCCTCTTAAGCAGCTCTGCTGACCTGGTTTCTCTGCTCTACAGCAGCTCTGTTGACCTCTGTCTC
Organism: Triturus cristatus; assembly: GCF_964204655.1. Lineage (NCBI taxonomy): Eukaryota > Metazoa > Chordata > Amphibia > Caudata > Salamandridae > Triturus > Triturus cristatus. The sequence goes on along the minus strand of NC_140579.1, from coordinate 394,044,274 downwards.
TGGCTCTAGAGCAGCTCTGCTGACCCGGGTCTCAGGCTCTATAGCAGCTCTGCTGACCTCGTTCTCAGGCTCTACAATGGCTCTGCTGACCTGGTTCTCTGGTTTATAAGCTTCTCTGCTGACCTGGTTCTCTGGCTCTAAAGCAACTATGCTGACCTGTTTCTCTGGCTCTAGAGCAGTTCTGCTGACCTGGTTTTTATGCTCTAGAGCATCTCTGCTGACGTGGTTCTCTTGCTGTAAAGCAGCTCTGCTGACCTGGTGCTCTGGCTCTAAAGCAGTTCTGCTGACCTAGATCTCTCCCTCTAAAGCAGCTCTGCTGATCTGGTCCTCTGGCTTTGAAGCAGCTCTGCTGACCTGGTTCTCCGGCTCTAGATCAGCTCTGCTGACCTGCTTCTCACCCTCTAAAGCATCTCTGCTGACCTGGTTCTCTGGCTCTAAAGCAGCTCTGCTGACCTGGTTCTCTCCCTCTAAAGCAGTTCTGCTTCCCTGGTTTCTCTGGCTCTACAGCTGCTCTGTTGACCTCTGTCTCTGGCTCTAGAGCAGCTCTGCTGACCTGGTTTTCTCCCTCTAAAGGAGCTCTGCTGACCTGGTTCTTTGGCTCTAGAGCAGCTCTGCTGACCTGGTTCTCTGGCTCTAAAGCAGCTCTGCTGACCTTGTTCTATGCCTCTAAAGCAGCTATGCTGACCTGGATCCCTGGCTCTAGATCAGCTCTGCTGACCTGGTTCTCACCCTCTAAATCATGTCTGCTGACCTGGTTCTCTGGCTCTAAAGCAGCTCTACTGACCTGTTCTCTCCCTCTAAAGCAGCTCTGCTGACCTGGTTTCTCTGGCTCTACAGCAGCTCTGTTGACCTCTGTCTCTGGCTCTAGAGCAGCTCTGCTGACCTGGTTTTCTCCCTCTAAAGGAGCTCTGCTGACCTGGTTCTTAGTCTCTAGATCATCTCTGTTGACCTGGTTCTCTGGCTCTACTACAGCTCTGCTGATCTGGTTCTCTGGCTTTGAAGAACCTCTGCTTACCTGGTTGTCTGGTTCTAAAACAGCTCTGCTGACCTGGTTCTATGGCTTTATAACGGCTCTGCTGACCTGGTTCTCTGGCTTTGAAGCTCATTTGCTGACCTGGTTCTCTTGCTCTAAAGATGCTCTGCTGAACTGGTTCTTTAGCTCTAAAGCAGCTATGCTCACCTGGTTTTCTGGCTTTGAAGCAGCACTGCTGACCTGGTTCTCTGTATCTAGAGCAGCTCTGCTGACCTGTTTCTCTTCCTCTAACGCATCTCTGCTGACCTGGTTCTATCCCTCTAAAGCAGCTCTGCTGACCTGGTTCTCTGGCTCTAAAGAAGCTCTGCTGACCTGGTTCTCTGGCGACCTGGTTCTCTGGCTCTAAAGCAGCTCTGCTGACCTGATTTCCTTGGCTCTACAGTAGCTCTGCGGACCCGGTTTTTAGGCTCTAGAGCAGCTCTGCTGACCTGGTTCTCTGGCTCTAGAACGGCTCTGCTGACCTAGTTCTCTGACTTTGAATCAGCTCTGCTTACCTGGTTCTCTGGCTCTAGAGCAGCTCTGCTGACCTGGTTCTTAGGCTCTAGAGCAGCTCTGCAGACCTGGTTCTCTAGCTCTAGAGCAGCTCTGCTGACCTGGTTATTAGGCTCTAGAGCAGCTCTGCTGTAATGGTTCTGTGGCTCTACAACGGCTCTGCTGACCTTGTTCTTTTGCTCTACAGCAGCTCTGCTGAACTGTGTCTCTGCATACTTAGCACTTCCTGCTGCAATAATGCTAAGTGCTCTGTGGACATAGGACGGTGCTTTGGCGGTATTGTGGGTGGAGTGGAGGTTAATTTGAGACAGTAACCGTGCTGGATAATATCCCTGACCCACCTGTCCGTGGTGATGGTTTTCCACGTGGACAGGAACCGCTAGAGTCTCCCCCCGACAGGTGTTATGTGGTCTGGGGGAAGGGAGAGGGCGTCACTGTTTGTTCTTGGGTGAGGACATGGTGTTGCCGTAACCGCGTCCTCTGCCCTTGGTGCTGGAGCCACGATATCCACCTCTGTTGGTTTTATCGTAGGTACTCTGTGTGCCCCCTTTAGTGTATTGCTGCTGTGACCCCTGTCCTCTAGCTGCTCCCCTATTCCCGGGGCGACGAAAGGAGCCACTACGAAATGTCTGCGTTTGCAGAGCCCCCATTGACTTGACAGTGTCCTTCTTTACTTTTTCTAAGGTGGTGTCAACTTCTGGGCCGAATAAGTAGTCGGGGTTGACTGGCTGATTTAGGATGTTGTTTTGAATCTCTGGTTTGAATCCGGAGATTCTTAACCAAGCGTGTCGTCGTAACATGACGCTGGTGTTTATCGCCCTCGCAGCTGTGTCGGCAGCATCTAGTGCGATCTTAATGGATGCGTTGGTAAGAAGTTGTCCCTCTCTGATGAGGAGCTCCGCTGCCTCTTTGTATTTGTCTGGCAGATGCTGGAGTAGTGACTCTAGCGTGTCGTAGTCGGAACGATAGCCTGTGTATTGGCAATGCGCCAGATGTTTGCTGCTTGAGCTGCAATTCTCTTGCCTGAGGTCTCCAGCACTTTGAACTCCTTGTCTGGGGGAGGAGCATCACCTGTTTGCGAGTGGGCTCGTTTGCGAGCGTTAGCAACCACCATGGAGTCCAGAGGTAACTGACCTCTAATGTACATAGGGTCCCCGGGCGCAGGTTTGTATTTTTTTTCAATCCTGGGGTTTAGCACCCGTGCCCTGGTTGTTTCCTTGAAAATGTCCTTTGCAGGCTTGAGAACACCTTTCAACATGGGCAAAGTCTTGACAGTTCTCTCGGAGGAGGCGAAAGTGTCCACCAAGAAGTCGTCCTCAACTGTGTCAGAGTGGAGTTGCACTCCATGATTGGCGGCAGCACGTTCTATGAGGGCATTGAAGGCAGCAGTGTCCTCTGTGGGAGATGTTTTTGCGCCGTAAAGCTGCGTGTCCTGGGTATCTGTTGCGGCACCCTGGTCTGCAGGGTCATCCCAAGCTTGATCTGGGTCCTGCTGCTCTTCAGGATCGATATCCCTAGGGTAGGTGGTATCATCACCTATGTAATCCTCCATTGCGTCCGTGTCGGAGGGCGTAGGAGAAAAGGACTGGGGATCCGGATAGGACATGTGCAAGCGTTCGTATAGAACCGGTTCCGACTCTGCTGGCAGTTTCTGCTTCAGAGGGATTCTGTAAGAGTCCAAGGCCTGCTCTGGCGTGACCTTCCGTTTTTGGAGCATGAGTCTGCCAGTGTCGGCGTCGATGAATTGTGACGGTGAAGGCTCAGTAGGAGAGTGTCCAGTAGATGGGGACCTTGTCTGGTGGACACGTGTTCGGATCTCGAACATCTTCGGCGCCGTGGATGGCGGCAAACCAAAAGTGATGTTGGTTGGTGCCGAGGGTGCCTTTGGAGCCTTGTTCGGGTCGGGGCCCGACGTGGACCGGAGGGCTGCCCGTTCCCTGATGTGTTGCAAGGACGCCGCGACTTGCCGCACCGAGAACGCCGAAGGTTCTTTGGTGCCGAGTGGTTCCGTAGAGGTAGGCGTCGACTGCTTCGGAGCCACAGGGTCATCGATCCGAGGAGAGGTATTAGCGGTCGTCGGAGCCGATGACTTGACGCGTGTCGCTGCCTTTGAAGTGGACTCCGATGGAGCGGCCATTTTGACTTTGGTGGTTGGGGCCGACTGCTTCGGTGCCGGGGGCCGAGGCGCTTTTGTGGGACCGATGGCTTGTTCAGGCAAAGTCAGCCCAGCAATGTGCCAGCCACATGTCCCTCACCATTCACCTTCTTCACAGTCTGGGATTCTCACTAAATTACCCAAAATCACATCTACAACCCGCACACGTACAACAGTACCTGGGCGCGACCATAGACACTCTGGCAGCCACAGCTCAGCCAAATTTAGTGAGGATCAACAGCATGCAACTGCTGATCTCAAAGTTCAAACCTCAACACTCCCTTCCTGCGCGAGTGTTCATGCAGTTGATAGGCATGATGGCCTCCTGCATTTTCATAGTCCCGCACGCGAGACTACATATGCGCCCGCTTCAGGAGTGCTTAGCACGTCAATGGAATCAGGCTCACGGGCAATTAAAAGACCTAGTGTTGGTGAGCGGTCGGGCATACAACTCTCTGCATTGGTGGAATCCACAAAACCTTTGCAAGGGCCGACCATTCCAAGAGCCTATTCCACAAATAATACTGACAGCGGACGCCTCTCTCCAGGGATGGGGAGCTCATGTACTCAGTTACACAGTGCAGGGACTATGGACGACACAACAAAAGAAGATGCACATCAACGTTCTGGAACTGATGGCAATCTTCCTCGCCATGAAGGCATTCAAAGTACACTTGTGCAACAAAGTCCTGTTGATCCGGACGGACAACATGACTGCCATGTACTACATACAAAAGCAGGGAGGAACACACTCTCCACAGTTGTCTCACCTGGCTTAGAGCATGTGGAAGTGGGCCATTCAGAGGAACATATTCCTCATGGCGTAACACCTCCAGGCGGCAGATGGTGGATCTGCTCAGCAGACACAGCCACCAGATGCACGAGTGGGAGCTACACCCATCAGTACTCCAACCGTACTTCCAACAGTGGGGTCATCCAGAGATGGACCTATTCACCACAAACGAAAATGCAAAATGCCAAAGCTTTGCCGCCAGGTTCCCACATCCACAATCGCAGGGCAATGCGATATGGATGAACTGGTCCGGCAGATTTGCGTACTCTTTTCCCCCAGCGCCATTAATACCGCTGGTGGCACGCAAACTGCGACAGCACTCACTGACATTCATCCTAGTTGATCCAACGTGGGCGCGCCAGCCATGGTACACCCCCTTTCTGGAACTTTCCGTGGTGCTGCATCAAAGGCTGCGGATAAAACCTGCACTCTTAACGCAGAGCCATGGCGAAATTCAGCACCCAGATCCGCAACAGCTGAACCTGGCAATCTGGCTCCTGAAGTCTTAGAGTTTGGCTACCTAAACCTGCCACCTGACTGTATGGAGATCATCAAGGAGGCCAGGAGACCCACTACCAGAGCTTGCTATGCAGCTAAATGGAAGAGGTTTGTCATTTACTGCACCCACAATGACATTAACCCGCTAGACGCATCCATTCAAAACATAATCTGTTACCTCTTACACCTATACCGATGCAATCTGGCATACACCTCAATACGTATCCATTTGACCGCAATAGCAGCCTATCTCCAGAACAGGCAGCACCTCTCTTTATTCAGAGTGCCTGCCATCAAAGCTTTCTTGGGCTAGTGCCCTTTCACCGGTGTTGATCCCATCCGAGTTACACTTTTAAAGTGATCATTCGTAAATAGCCGTTTCAGGAGTGAACGTGTTGCAAGAGCCGTGGGTTCCCCACACTGGAAAAATGCTTGTTATGTGGAAAGTACCATTTTATTACACAGGATAGACATTGCCATAACGTGTGCCAGGTTTTCAGCCCAAACTAGCATATATTTTATTGGAGTGAAGTCTGACGCCTCAGTGAGCAGTCTTCACCTAATGCTGCCGCTCTAACTAACTGTGCACCACATGTTCATTGGAGCGTCCATGCTTCCTCACGATAAAGGCGCGTCTTGGGCTAATGCTTGCGGTGGACGCTTCCTGCCTGCACCTGTGTCCCTTTTAAACTAAAGATTGTTTTCTTTTGTGCGCGGCCTTGTCCTGCCTTGGAATGTAAACAGCTCTTTTGTACAACTGGCTGACGCCTGGAGGCCGGGCCTGCCCCCAGATCTTTCTCAGCAACATGTTTAAGCCGCAGGGGGCTGGTGTCTACCAGACTTCCTCAGGTGGAACATGTTTTTATCGTCCTTTATAATGGTCTTCCCTTGCGATGCACAGCCTTTCAGTCTGGTGTAATGTGGGGGGGAACTACACTTGGGATGGTTCTAATTGAATATGCTACTTACCAGTATGCATCTGTTCTTGGCATGTAGGGCTGCTGACATTCATATCTGTGCATAGATCGCCGCCTAGTGTTGGGTCCGGATGTTTGCACGTTGTTGTCCTGGAAGAGTCTTTGAAGTATCCCGAGATAGGTGACTCCTCCCCTGGACCACAGTGCGCATGGGCATCCTCTCCATCCTTAGATTGTTTTTCGCCATTGTGGCAGTGATGGAGTAGATACAGAAAGTGATGACATGCACTTAGAAGAAATTTCACAGAAAAGCAGACAATGGTTTCCTATGGGAGAAAAATGAGTTAGAGGTAAGTATAGTTGTGAACACTTTTCAAGGTCAGGGCTGGGCACCAAGATCCAGCACTGGGAGCTCACCTAGGAGCAGGTGAGTAAATTCGTTTTTGTCACTTGGCTGATTTTTGGTGAATTTTTGCAGTTTTGAAAAGTTCACACTTAGAAGATTTTTGAAGAAAAAGCCAGTCAATGTTACCCTATGAGGAAAATGAAGTTAGCGGTTTAAGGGTAAGTACTCGACTGGCAGAGTTGAAATTCCGGGCATGGAATCAGGGGTCCCCCAGTGTCAGGTAGGTACAGTTGGTTCACCCTCAGCGGTTTCAGGACGGCCGGGTGCAGAGAGAGTTAGGCCCAATGTTATCCTATGAGGGATAGGGGGGCCTTGGTTGGTGGCTGCTGTCTGGCAAGCCACGCGGCTGTGGGAGCTGGGCTCCTGGTCACTTACTCAGGGCAAGTGGGGAAGTAGGTTAGTGTAGAGAGGGCACTGCCAGGGCCACTCGGGCGGCTGGGTGCAGGGTGCTTTTGAGCCTTCGGGCGCTCAATGGAAATCAATGGGAATGTTCCGGTTTGGAAAAAGGCTGCAGGCTCGGGGACGAGGATGTTTCAGGTGCCACCACCACTTCGAGAGGTAAGTTGGGTAGTTGTAGGTTAGGTGGGTACCCCGGTATTAGGCACAGGGGGCCGCAGGGCGCCGGGTGCAGGGGTGCCTTTTGACGTCGGGAATCTTACCCTCTGGTTGATCGCGGTTGGGGTGGCACTTGGTTCTGAGGCTGCAGGCTTCTTCCGGGATGTCGAGGGGGGTCCTTGGGTGCCGGACTCGGGGTCACAGTCGCCGTGGGGTCGTCCTCGGGGTCTTTGTCCACTCCGGCACTGGCCAGGCTTGGCTGGTGCAGAGTGTGTTGGGTCCGCGGTTCCGGGCTGTTGCCAGGGGTTAAAAATAGGTTTCTTGAGTAGAGCCTCTACTCATGGGAGTCCCAGGGGCTTAGAGCCAAAAGGTAGCCAGGTCCTCCGGGGTTGGTGAGGTTGCTGGCCACGAGAGATGCCGCGCTGGTGCAGGTTCGAGAGTCGACAGGCCGGTAGGGCTGAGGCCTAAGCAGTTGGTGTCTTCTTCTCTTTTTAGCAGCTGCAGGGCAGGTCTTTGTTCTTCTTGCTCTTCTTGTAATTTTCTATCTGGAATCTAAGGAAGGAATGTTCAGGGTGCCCCTAAATACTAGATTTAGGGGCGTTACAGGTAGGTGAAGGCCAGGGACCAATGGGTCCTTGTCCTGGGGTGGGTACACCCCCTATCCTGCCTCTCTCCTGTGGGAGGGGGGCAGTAGCCTAATCCTGATAGGGTAGGGCCTCCCATCTTCAAGATGGCGAGAGCCCGGAGATGTGCTTCACCTCGCCTCCCCCACCTGAGGGGTGGGGTGGGCAGGCTGGCACATCCCCTGTCCTTGTATGGGGTTTCCGGCCAAGCTTCCCGCCAGAGTGGGGGGTTGCAGTGGCCTGGGGAAACTCCAAATGGCGGCCTGCCTTTGAAGCTTCCCTTTGCTCATCCTGGGGGAGGAGATTTCTCACCTCACCCAGGACGTGCATTGTTGCAGGCCCGGGAGAGCAGGGGCTCTCCCACCCAGGGGTCCAGCAACGTGTCTGCTGTGTGGCAGCCTGGGCAGCCTCAGAGCAGACGTGGATTGTAAGTTAGCTGTAAGGGGGCATCTCTAAGATGCCCTCTGGGGTGCTTAGTACATTAAATCCTACACTGGCATCAGTGTGGGTTCAATGTGCTGAGAAGTTTGATACCAAACTTCCCAGGCTTCAGTGTTGCCAATATGGTGCTGTGGAGCTCGTGTTTGACAAGCTCTCAGCACCATGTACTCTTACATGACAGCACTGCACTTACAGTGCCCAGGAATGGACCCAGGTACTGTAGGGGCACAGGGCTCCTGCTCCTGTGCCCACACCATAGGCGTAATGCACCCAGCTAGAGGGGTGGCTGACATATGCCTTGGCAGTGTAGGTGATGGGCATGGTACACAGTGATGTGTGCCATGTCGACTCTTTGTTTTGTCCTGCGCCCAGACACTCAGCCTGCAAGTGCAGTGTGTGTGTAAGGGTACAGGGCCTCTGAGGGTGGCACAATGAGTGCTGCAGCCCTTAGAGGCCTTCCCTGGCCACAAGGCCCTGGGTACCTAGGGTACCATTTACTAGGGGCTGACATGTGGCTAGGGTTTGCCAATTTGGAGTTTGTGTGGTTTAAGGAAGGAACATAGGCCCTGGGCACCTGATTGGCAGGAACCCAGGGTACACTCAATCGAAGTACATTCAGCAATTTAGCAAAAAGTGGGGGCATACCATGCAAGAAAGATGGCACTTTCTCACACTTGGTAAACACTCTTGATGCTGTGGTGACTCCGAATGGGAGTACTTTGAATTGATAGTGCTGACCGTCCACTACAAATCTGAGATATTTTCTGTGAGCGCTGTGAATAGGAATGTGGAAATAGGCATCCTTGAGGTCTAGGGTAGCAAGGAAGTCTCACTGGGAAAGCAGAGGAAGGACCTGTTGAAGTGTGACCACGTGGAAATGGTCTGAGTGTATGTATAGGTTTAGGGGTCTGAGGTCTAGAATAGGCCTTAGAGAGACGTCTTTTTTTGGTATGAGAAAATAGAGGGAGTAAACTTGTTGGTGCAGGGGAACTGGTTCTATTGCACTTTTTTGTAGGAGGGAGATTACCTCCTGCTTTAACAGTATCAGATGTTCTTGTGACATTGGATGCTGTTTGGGTGGTATGTTTGGGGGGGTAGACGTTAGTTCGAGACAGTAGCCTGATTGAATTATCTGTTGCACCCACCTGTCTGAAGTGATGTTTTCCCAGGCAGGGAGGAATTGTCGGAGTCTTCCCCCGACTGGAGTGGAATGGTCTGGGGGAATTGGAGGGTAGTCATGGGGTGGGGGAGGAGGCAGAGCGGGAGTTGTTGTTTTTGCCTCTGCCTTTGCTGTTGTTCCCCCTGTAACCACCCCTTTGGTAACCTCTATTAAAGGTGGATTGGGTGAGAGCTTTGTAAGAAGTGGAGGGGCTATCAGAGGAGTAGCCTCTGTGGGTGCTTCTGAAAGATGAGCGACGAAAAGACAGTCTGGGAGCTTGCGACTGCAACGCTCCCATAGATTTGGCTGTGTCTGTATCCTTTTTCATTTTCTCAAGTGATACGTCCACATTAGGGCCAAATAGGTGTTGCTCATCAAATGGCTGATTAAGTGTGGTACTCTGGACTTCAGGTTTAAACCCTGAGATGCATAACCAGGCATGCCTACGCAGGACACTGGTGTTTATTGCCCTTGAGGCGGTATCTGTGACATCTAAGGCACAACGTATGGAGGTGTTAGTGATGGTTTAACCTTCTTGTATGAGTTCATTGGCCCTGTTTTTCTACCTGTCTGGGAGGTGTTGCACTATGGACTCAAGCTCATCATAATGTGGCCTATCAAACCTAGCTAACAGCGCTTGTGTATTGGCAATGCGCCATATGTTTGCTGCCTGTGACGCTGTGCGCTTGCCAGAGGCGTCCAGGAGTTTAGATTCCTTATCTGGTGGTGGTGCGTCACCTTGAGAAATGGCTCTCTTCCTCGCATTGGAGACTACGAAGGAGTCTAGAAGTGCTGGCCCTTTGATGTACTTTGGATCAGTAGGGGCAGCCTTATATTTTTTCTCTATTCTCGGGTTGATGATTCGAGCCCTAACTGGGTCTTTAAAGACCTCTGGTGCATGCTTAATGACCCCTTTAAGCATGGGTAAAATTGAGGTGGACCTTTGTGTGGTGTCAAAAGTGGCCATGAGAAAGTCTTCCTCCACGGGGTCTGTATGAGGCGCCACCCCGTGGTACTGGGCAGCTCTGTGGAGGAGCTGGTTGAAGCAGATATTGTCCTCTGGAGGGGAAGGCCTAGAGGAATAGATGTCGTCTTGTGGGGTGTTAGGGACGTCTGGGACACTGTAATCATCCCAGGGGTCTGGGGAGCCAGTAGGGGTAGAGTCTCCTAGGGGTTGATTGTCCGCACCTCCCCCTGCATCATCTGAGGTGTTGGTATCATCATCATCTACTGGAGTAGGTGATGGTGAAGGAGAGCGGTGTGGTGGGGAAGAAGGAGGAGGAGGAGGAGAAGGGATCCTTAATGGAGAGGTAGTAAAGTCTCTCTTTTTCGGTGGTGGAGCTGGTGCAGGCGTTTCTAGGGGTCTTTTCTTGATGCTAAGCATTAAGTGACCAGTCTTAGGATCCTTCACAAGAGTCTTTTGGGTAGGATCTGGGCGAGACAATTCTTCTGTGGGACGCACCGTGCAGTTTTGCAGTGTCTTTGTCCGATGGAACCTGTTGTTTATTCGGTTCCGAGGTCTTCGGGGCGGAGCCCTTTGGTGGCCGTTTTTTGGTCGGCTCCATGGATGCTGTCGGTGCTGAGGAACTGGTGCTAGCCTTCAACGCCAAGTGCTTAGATGTCGAAGCAGCGATCGGCGTGGATGAGGAAGAGGACGTCTTCTTTTTCGGTGCCTGTGCAAGTTTTTCGGCACCGAGGGTAGGCTGACTCAAGCCCGAGTCACCTAAAGGCTTAGCAAGCTTCTTTACCGGGCCTGAAGGCGGGGCATGGGAAGCAGTGTCTCGGTATGCACTTGGGCCCGAAGGTGAAGGTGGTACCGAAGCCTTTTTTGATAGCGTCGAGGGGGGGTGGGGGTTGGGGTCGACGTCTGTACTCACGGCCCTCTGAGCTGGAGCGATGTCCTCGACGTCGGAGTCATCTGCTTCGGAGGCGCTGATGATGCATTCTTCGACCCGATCTTGCTCTGGAACATCGACGCCTTCTTGGAAGATGTCGGGGATTGAAGATGACGAGTGAGTGTGAGAAAGTGGCTCTGTATATACTGTTCCCTAATAGGTACTGGGTGTACAGAGTCCACAGTCCCCCAGAGGCTGATAGAGGTCAAAGTTAGGTATGACCTTACTCTCAAAAGTGGTAGCTTGGTCGAGCAGTAAGGCAGTACCAGAGGACAGTGTAAAGCATTTATTGTACACACTCAGTCAGCAAATGGTTTCACACACTCAATAATTGAACTCTAGGCCAATGGTTTATATATATAAAATATATGCTTGTTTTATTTTTAGAACCACAAAGGGGATAAAAATATACTTTCTCAGAATGAGAGGTTGAATATAAATACTTTTGTCTTGAGCAATACATTTTTTGTAAACAGTCACAGTTGGTTGCAATAAACAATCCTATTTCCTAAACATAACAATGCATTGAGCTCAATGGTAAATTCAGGTTATTTGTCATAAATTACTTTTCAGATTACTTTTGGAACTCCAGGTCTGGCTCCTAGAACCAGCCCTGGGTCAGTATTCAGAATCAAGTGATGAAAGTCGACTTAATAACTGTAATGATTTTTAAATAATATTTAGCTATTTCAAAAGTTAGCACTTAGAAAATATTTCAAGGAAAACATTCAATGGATCTCTATGGCAAGAAATTCAAATTGCAGGTAGAGTACTTTATCGTTACTTTAGTAATCCAGGACTGGGTACCTAGACCCAGGACTGGGGTCCTTGTCAAAAACAGGTAAGTAATTTCGTTTGCAGAAATGGTACGATTTTAAAAGAATATTTCAAATTTGCAAAAATAGACAGAAGAAATTTCACAGAAAAGCAGACAATGGTTTCCTATGGGAGAAAAATGAGTTAGAGGTAAGTATAGTTGTGGACACTTTTCAGAGTCAGGGCTGGGCACCAAGATCCAGCACTGGGAGCTCACCTAGGAACAGGTGAGTAAATGCGTTTTTGTCACTTGGCTGATTTTTGGTGAATATTTGCAGTTTTGAAAAGTTCACACTTAAAAGATTTTTGAAGAAAAAGCCAGTCAATGTTACCCTATGAGGAAAATGAAGTTAGCGGTTTAAGGGTAAGTACTCGACTGGCATAGACTCAGGGGTCCCCCAGTGTCAGGTAGGTACAGTTGGTTCACTCTCAGCGGTTTCAGGACGGCCGGGTGCAGAGAGAGTTAGGCCCAATGTTATCCTATGAGGGATAGGGGGGCCTTGGTTGGTGGCTGCTGTCTGGCAAGCCACGCGGCTGTGGGAGCTGGGCTCCTGGTCACTTACTCAGGGCAAGTGGGGAAGTAGGTCAGTGTAGAGAGTGCACTGCCAGGGCCACTCGGGCGGCTGGGTGCAGGGTGCTTTTGAGCCGTCGGGCGCTCAATGGAAATCAATGGGAATGTTCCGGTTTGGAAAAAGGCTGCAAGCTCGGGGACGAGGATGCTTCAGGTGCCACCACCACTTCGAGAGGTAAGTTGGGTAGTTGTAGGTTAGGTGGGTACCCCGGGATTGGGCACAGGGGGCCGCAGGGCGCCGGGTGCAGGGGTGCCTTTTGAGGTCGGAAATCTTACCCCCTGGTTGATCGCGGTTGGGGTGGCACTCTGTTCTGAGGCTGCAGGCTTCTTCCGGAATGTCGAGGGGGGTCCTTGGGTGCCGGACTCGGGGTCACAGTCGCCGTGGGGTTGTCTTCAGGGTCTTTGTCCACTCCGGCACTGGCCAGGCTTGGCTGGTGCAGAGTGTGTTGGGTCCGCGGTTCCGGGCTGCTGCCAGGGGTTAAAAGTAGGTTTCTTGAGTAGAGCCTCTACTCATGGGAGTCCCAGGGGCTTAGAGCCAAAAGGTAGCCAGGTCCTTCGGGGTTGGTGAGGTTGCTGGCCACGAGAGATGCCGCGCTGGTGCAGGTTCGAGAATCGACAGGCCGGTAGGGCTGGGGCCAAAGCAGTTGGTGTCTTCTTCTCTTTTTAGCAGCTGCAGGGCAGGTCCTTGTTCTTCTTGCTCTTCTTGTAGCTTTCTATCTGATATCTGAGGAAGGAAGGTTCAGGGTGCCCCTAAATACTAGATTTAGGGGCGTTACAGGTAGGTGAAGGCCAGGGACCAATGGGTCCTTGTCCTGGGGTGGGTACACCCCCTATCCTGCCTCTCTCCTGTGGGAGGGGGGCAGTAGCCTAATCCTGATAGGGTAGGGCCTCCCATCTTCAAGATGGCGAGAGCCCGGAGATGTGCTTCACCTCGCCTCCCCCACCTGAGGGGTGGGGTGGGCAGGCTGGCACATCCCCTGTCCTTGTATGGGGTTTCCGGCCAAGCTTCCCGCCAGAGTGGGGGGTTGCAGTGGCCTGGGGAAACTCCAAATGGCGGCATGCCTTTGAAGCTTCCCTTTGCTCGTCCTGGGGGAGGAGATTTCTCACCTCACCCAGGATGTGCATTGTTGCAGGCCCGGGAGAGCAGGAGCTCTCCCACCCAGGGGTCCAGCAACGTGTCTGCTGTGTGGCAGCCTGGGCAGCCTCAGAGCAGACGTGGATTGTAAGTTAGCTGTAAGGGGGCATCTCTAAGATGCCCTCTGGGGTGCTTAGTACATTAAATCCCATACTGGCATCAGTGTGGGTTCAATGTGCTGAGAAGTTTGATACCAAACTTCCCAGGCTTCAGTGTTGCCATTATGGTGCTGTGGAGCTCGTGTTTGACGAGCTCTCAGCACCATGTACTCTTAAATGACAGCACTGCACTTACAGCACCCAGGAATGGACCCAGGTACTGTAGGGGCACAGGGCTCCTGCTCCTGTGCCCACACCATAGGCGTAATGCACCCAGCTAGAGGGGTGGCTGACATATGCCTTGGCAGTGTAGGTGATGGGCATGGTACACAGTGATGTGTGCCATGTCGACTCTTTGTTTTGTCCTGCACCCAGACACTCAGCCTGCAAGGGCAGTGTGTGTGTGGAAGGGTACAGGGCCTCTGAGGGTGGCACAATGAGTGCTGCAGCCCTTGGAGGCCTTCCCTGGCCACAAGACCCTGGGTACCTAGGGTACCATTTACTAGGGGCTGACATGTGGCTAGGGTTTGCCAATTTGGAGTTTGTGTGGTTTAGGGAAGGAACATAGGCCCTGGGCACCTGATTGGCAGGAACCCAGGGTACACTCAAAGTACATTCAGCAATTTAGCAAAAAGTGGGGGCATACCATGCAAGAAAGATGGCACTTTCTCACACTTGGTAAACACTCTTGATGCTGTGGTGACTCCGAATGGGAGTACTTTGAATTGATAGTGCTGACCGTCCACTACAAATCTGAGATATTTTCTGTGAGCGCTGTGAATAGGAATGTGGAAATAGGCATCCTTGAGGTCTAGGGTAGCAAGGAAGTCTCACTGGGAAAGCAGAGGAAGGACCTGTTGAAGTGTGACCACGTGGAAATGGTCTGAGTGTATGTATAGGTTTAGGGGTCTGAGGTCTAGAATAGGCCTTAGAGAGACGTCTTTTTTTGGTATGAGAAAATAGAGGGAGTAAACTTGTTGGTGCAGGGGAACTGGTTCTATTGCACTTTTTTGTAGGAGGGAGATTACCTCCTGCTTTAACAGTATCAGATGTTCTTGTGACATTGGATGCTGTTTGGGTGGTATGTTTGGGGGGGTAGACGTTAGTTCGAGACAGTAGCCTGATTGAATTATCTGTTGCACCCACCTGTCTGAAGTGATGTTTTCCCAGGCAGGGAGGAATTGTCGGAGTCTTCCCCCGACTGGAGTGGAATGGTCTGGGGGAATTGGAGGGTAGTCATGGGGTGGGGGAGGAGGCAGAGCGGGAGTTGTTGTTTTTGCCTCTGCCTTTGCTGTTGTTCCCCCTGTAACCACCCCTTTGGTAACCTCTATTAAAGGTGGATTGGGTGAGAGCTTTGTAAGAAGTGGAGGGGCTATCAGAGGAGTAGCCTCTGTGGGTGCTTCTGAAAGATGAGCGACGAAAAGACAGTCTGGGAGCTTGCGACTGCAACGCTCCCATAGATTTGGCTGTGTCTGTATCCTTTTTCATTTTCTCAAGTGATACGTCCACATTAGGGCCAAATAGGTGTTGCTCATCAAATGGCTGATTAAGTGTGGTACTCTGGACTTCAGGTTTAAACCCTGAGATGCGTAACCAGGCATGCCTACGCAGGACACTGGTGTTTATTGCCCTTGAGGCGGTATCTGTGACATCTAAGGCACAACGTATGGAGGTGTTAGTGATGGTTTAACCTTCTTGTATGAGTTCATTGGCCCTGTTTTTCTACCTGTCTGGGAGGTGTTGCACTATGGACTCAAGCTCATCATAATGTGGCCTATCAAACCTAGCTAACAGCGCTTGCGTATTGGCAATGCGCCATATGTTTGCTGCCTGTGACGCTGTGCGCTTGCCAGAGGCGTCCAGGAGTTTAGATTCCTTATCTGGTGGTGGTGCGTCACCTTGAGAAATGGCTCTCTTCCTCGCATTGGAGACTACGAAGGAGTCTAGAAGTGCTGGCCCTTTGATGTACTTTGGATCAGTAGGGGCAGCCTTATATTTTTTCTCTATTCTCGGGTTGATGATTCGAGCCCTAACTGAGTCTTTAAAGACCTCTGGTGCATGCTTAATGACCCCTTTAAGCATGGGTAAAATTGAGGTGGACCTTTGTGTGGTGTCAAAAGTGGCCATGAGAAAGTCTTCCTCCACGGGGTCTGTATGAGGCGCCACCCCGTGGTACTGGGCAGCTCTGTGGAGGAGCTGGTTGAAGCAGATATTGTCCTCTGGAGGGGAAGGCCTAGAGGAATAGATGTCGTCTTGTGGGGTGTTAGGGACGTCTGGGACACTGTAATCATCCCAGGGGTCTGGGGAGCCAGTAGGGGTAGAGTCTCCTAGGGGTTGATTGTCCGCACCTCCCCCTGCATCATCTGAGGTGTTGGTATCATCATCATCTACTGGAGTAGGTGATGGTGAAGGAGAGCGGTGTGGTGGGGAAGAAGGAGGAGGAGGAGGAGAAGGGATCCTTAATGGAGAGGTAGTAAAGTCTCTCTTTTTCGGTGGTGGAGCTGGTGCAGGCGTTTCTAGGGGTCTTTTCTTGATGCTAAGCATTAAGTGACCAGTCTTAGGATCCTTCACAAGAGTCTTTTGGGTAGGATCTGGGCGAGACAATTCTTCTGTGGGAGGCACCGTGCAGTTTTGCAGTGTCTTTGTCCGATGGAACCTGTTGTTTTTTCGGTTCCGAGGTCTTCGGGGCGGAGCCCTTTGGTGGCCGTTTTTTGGTCGGCTCCATGGATGCTGTCGGTGCTGAGGAACTGGTGCTAGCCTTCAACGCCAAGTGCTTAGATGTCGAAGCAGCGATCGGCGTGGATGAGGAAGAGGACGTCTTCTTTTTCGGTGCCTGTGCAAGTTTTTCGGCACCAAGGGTAGGCTGACTCAAGCCCGAGTCACCTAAAGGCTTAGCAAGCTTCTTTACCGGGCCTGAAGGCGGGGCATGGGAAGCAGTGTCTCGGTATGCACTTGGGCCCGAAGGTGAAGGTGGTACCGAAGCCTTTTTTGATAGCGTCGAGGGGGGGTGGGGGTTGGGGTCGACGTCTGTACTCACGGCCCTCTGAGCTGGAGCGATGTCCTCGACGTCGGAGTCATCTGCTTCGGAGGCGCTGATGATGCATTCTTCGACCCGATCTTGCTCTGGAACATCGACGCCTTCTTGGAAGATGTCGGGGATTGAAGATGACGAGTGAGTGTGAGAAAGTGGCTCTGTATATACTGTTCCCTAATAGGTACTGGGTGTACAGAGTCCACAGTCCCCCAGAGGCTGATAGAGGTCAAAGTTAGGTATGACCTTACTCTCAAAAGTGGTAGCTTGGTCGAGCAGTAAGGCAGTACCAGAGGACAGTGTAAAGCATTTATTGTACACACTCAGTCAGCAAATGGTTTCACACACTCAATAACTGAACTCTAGGCCAATGGATTATATATATAAAATATATGCTTGTTTTATTTTTAGAACCACAAAGGGGATAAAAATATACTTTCTCAGAATGAGAGGTTGAATATAAATACTTTTGTCTTGAGCAATACATTTTTTGTAAACAGTCACAGTTGGTTGCAATAAACAATCCTATTTCCTAAACATAACAATGCATTGAGCTCAATGGTAAATTCAGGTTATTTGTCATAAATTACTTTTCAGATTACTTTTGGAACTCCAGGTCTGGCTCCTAGAACCAGCCCTGGGTCAGTATTCAGAATCAAGTGATGAAAGTCGACTTAATAACTGTAATGATTTTTAAATAATATTTAGCTATTTCAAAAGTTAGCACTTAGAAAATATTTCAAGGAAAACATTCAATGGATCTCTATGGCAAGAAATTCAAATTGCAGGTAGAGTACTTTATCGTTACTTTAGTAATCCAGGACTGGGTACCTAGACCCAGGACTGGGGTCCTTGTCAAAAACAGGTAAGTAATTTCGTTTGCAGAAATGATACGATTTTAAAAGAATATTTCAAATTTGCAAAAATAGACAGAAGAAATTTCACAGAAAAGCAGACAATGGTTTCCTATGGGAGAAAAATGAGTTAGAGGTAAGTATAGTTGTGGACACTTTTCAGAGTCAGGGCTGGGCACCAAGATCCAGCACTGGGAGCTCACCTAGGAACAGGTGAGTAAATGCGTTTTTGTCACTTGGCTGATTTTTGGTGAATATTTGCAGTTTTGAAAAGTTCACACTTAAAAGATTTTTGAAGAAAAAGCCAGTCAATGTTACCCTATGAGGAAAATGAAGTTAGCGGTTTAAGGGTAAGTACTCGACTGGCAGAGTTGAAATTCCGGGCATAGACTCAGGGGTCCCCCAGTGTCAGGTAGGTACAGTTGGTTCACTCTCAGCGGTTTCAGGACGGCCGGGTGCAGAGAGAGTTAGGCCCAATGTTATCCTATGAGGGATAGGGGGGCCTTGGTTGGTGGCTGCTGTCTGGCAAGCCACGCGGCTGTGGGAGCTGGGCTCCTGGTCACTTACTCAGGGCAAGTGGGGAAGTAGGTCAGTGTAGAGAGTGCACTGCCAGGGCCACTCGGGCGGCTGGGTGCAGGGTGCTTTTGAGCCGTTGGGCGCTCAATGGAAATCAATGGGAATGTTCCGGTTTGGAAAAAGGCTGCAAGCTCGGGGACGAGGATGCTTCAGGTGCCACCACCACTTCGAGAGGTAAGTTGGGTAGTTGTAGGTTAGGTGGGTACCCCGGGATTGGGCACAGGGGGCCGCAGGGCGCCGGGTGCAGGGGTGCCTTTTGAGGTCGGAAATCTTACCCCCTGGTTGATCGCGGTTGGGGTGGCACTCTGTTCTGAGGCTGCAGGCTTCTTCCGGAATGTCGAGGGGGGTCCTTGGGTGCCGGACTCGGGGTCACAGTCGCCGTGGGGTTGTCTTCAGGGTCTTTGTCCACTCCGGCACTGGCCAGGCTTGGCTGGTGCAGAGTGTGTTGGGTCCGCGGTTCCGGGCTGCTGCCAGGGGTTAAAAGTAGGTTTCTTGAGTAGAGCCTCTACTCATGGGAGTCCCAGGGGCTTAGAGCCAAAAGGTAGCCAGGTCCTCCGGGGTTGGTGAGGTTGCTGGCCACGAGAGATGCCGCGCTGGTGCAGGTTCGAGAATCGACAGGCCGGTAGGGCTGGGGCCAAAGCAGTTGGTGTCTTCTTCTCTTTTTAGCAGCTGCAGGGCAGGTCCTTGTTCTTCTTGCTCTTCTTGTAGCTTTCTATCTGATATCTGAGGAAGGAAGGTTCAGGGTGCCCCTAAATACTAGATTTAGGGGCGTTACAGGTAGGTGAAGGCCAGGGACCAATGGGTCCTTGTCCTGGGGTGGGTACACCCCCTATCCTGCCTCTCTCCTGTGGGAGGGGGGCAGTAGCCTAATCCTGATAGGGTAGGGCCTCCCATCTTCAAGATGGCGAGAGCCCGGAGATGTGCTTCACCTCGCCTCCCCCACCTGAGGGGTGGGGTGGGCAGGCTGGCACATCCCCTGTCCTTGTATGGGGTTTCCGGCCAAGCTTCCCGCCAGAGTGGGGGGTTGCAGTGGCCTGGGGAAACTCCAAATGGCGGCATGCCTTTGAAGCTTCCCTTTGCTCGTCCTGGGGGAGGAGATTTCTCACCTCACCCAGGATGTGCATTGTTGCAGGCCCGGGAGAGCAGGAGCTCTCCCACCCAGGGGTCCAGCAACGTGTCTGCTGTGTGGCAGCCTGGGCAGCCTCAGAGCAGACGTGGATTGTAAGTTAGCTGTAAGGGGGCATCTCTAAGATGCCCTCTGGGGTGCTTAGTACATTAAATCCCATACTGGCATCAGTGTGGGTTCAATGTGCTGAGAAGTTTGATACCAAACTTCCCAGGCTTCAGTGTTGCCATTATGGTGCTGTGGAGCTCGTGTTTGACGAGCTCTCAGCACCATGTACTCTTAAATGACAGCACTGCACTTACAGCACCCAGGAATGGACCCGGGTACTGTAGGGGCACAGGGCTCCTGCTCCTGTGCCCACACCATAGGCGTAATGCACCCAGCTAGAGGGGTGGCTGACATATGCCTTGGCAGTGTAGGTGATGGGCATGGTACACAGTGATGTGTGCCATGTCGACTCTTTGTTTTGTCCTGCACCCAGACACTCAGCCTGCAAGGGCAGTGTGTGTGTGGAAGGGTACAGGGCCTCTGAGGGTGGCACAATGAGTGCTGCAGCCCTTGGAGGCCTTCCCTGGCCACAAGACCCTGGGTACCTAGGGTACCATTTACTAGGGGCTGACATGTGGCTAGGGTTTGCCAATTTGGAGTTTGTGTGGTTTAGGGAAGGAACATAGGCCCTGGGCACCTGATTGGCAGGAACCCAGGGTACACTCAAAGTACATTCAGCAATTTAGCAAAAAGTGGGGGCATACCATGCAAGAAAGATGGCACTTTCTCACAGTGAGCCATTGTTCTTCTAGCTCGTCGGTCCCGGATCGTCTTCTTGGAGCGGAAGGAGGCGCAAGCTGGACAGTCTCTGGCCTCGTGCTCCGGTGAGAGGCAGAGACCTCATGCAGGTCGGTGTGGGGAAACTTCGACCCACATTGAGGACACTTTTTAAATGGCGTCCTTTCCATGAGCCGGAGATGAGGCCCAGGTAGGCCCAAAGGCCTTCGTCGACGACGAGAATCGAAGACTTCGAAGTTGAAGAGTCGCGTGGATTGGGAAAACGCGATCGAAACAATACCATCGAGAAGGGAAGGATTGTGAGTCGAAAGAGAAAACCGTTAACGGTTCCGAACTGGAACGCGAGAACACATCCGAGCCCGATGGCGGCAAAAAAACAATCTGAGGATGGAGCCGATGCCCATGCGCACTATGATTCAAGGGAGGAGTCACCTACCTC
This sequence comes from Triturus cristatus, assembly GCF_964204655.1. NCBI lineage: Eukaryota > Metazoa > Chordata > Amphibia > Caudata > Salamandridae > Triturus > Triturus cristatus. The sequence goes on along the minus strand of NC_140579.1, from coordinate 394,023,875 downwards.
GTGACTTCCAAAGACTTTCCAAGACAAAAACAAGTGCAAACATCCGGGCCCAACACCAGATGACGATCTATACATAGTGTGTAATCTGCAGCTCATATGCCTCGAACAAGAAATTACCCATTTTTGTAGTCTGCTAGTGAGAAATGCCACGCTGGTGGTGATGGGTTTGACAATGGAAATTATGGTTTCCATCACTTGATAATTAACCTGCTGGAAACTAAGCTTAGGGATCAAATAGTTTGGATTATGTGGCAAAGTGGATGGCTATTTCTGGGCAAGAAAAAAGAGCAGACAACATATTTAGATTTGAATCCAGCTTTGCCATCCCCCTAGATTTAGCAGAACAATTTTGCGACGGTTAATGGCAAGGTCCTTACTTAAACAAGCATTTACAATGCAATGGTCTCGGCATTGGTAAAGTTAGAGCTGTTGGCATTGCTCATTACATTATTTTTATTTATGTTTTTGTTTTTAAAACATTTAAAGAAACGGCATTGTCATGAGCAATGCCAATAGCTCTAACTTTGGTCTTTGTTATAAGCTCCGATGAAATCGGATAATGCCCTTCCCCGGCTGCACGTTGTATATTGTATTCTATTTATTTAGTGCTTACTACCCTTGACGAGACGTCGTTGCTCGAAACGAAAGTAGACAACGTGAAGGCACTACTGAGCGTGTCCCGGTGTCTGAATATTTCACCGGTACACGTTCAGCATAATTCTGTGGGGCCCAACCTCGCAGCAGGGTAGACGGCTTCCACTCTGTGAAAAGAGTGGGTAGAGGCCGTCTATTTGCGTGAACCCTCGGCTTGTGCCCAGGATATAAATCTTTGAGCTCCGTGCATTTCCATGTCAACAAAACGTTCAGCCCTTCAACGCAAGGAGACAAAGCCACAAGTGCAACGAGTCGCTTTCAAGATCTTCCGTGGGTACAGCAGCTAAACTCTCCCCCACCATCACCCCAGGGTGCTTTTTCTCTAGCACAGGAAGCAAAACACACACACGCACATGAATCCCACTCCCGTCATCGATCCTACAGCCAGAGCTGCCGACTTCGGAACTGAGAACCACATTCGAGTCTCGGCGTCAGCTCAACATCCTGTAATCGCAGGACAATTCACTTAATATCACGGTGCCTCCAAACAATGAATGTGTACTTGTATATGTTAGACGGACTGGGAGGGTCGGCCGAGGACAAGGGGAGAGGTCTCCGGGGAGAGCCGTCTCCAGCGATCGTACAGATGAGTAACTTCCCCCCCACAGATATACACCACACAAGGATAGGATTTAGCGTTCTTTATAAGCGATTTCTTAAGGTACGATGGAATGGTACAAGGAGGTCTGGACTCAGGGGTCCCCTCGATTTTAGTCTCTTGGTTTGGGAAAGGGGGTAGCGGGACAGTCTGGTTACCAATCTGGTAGCTGAGATGGTGTGATGGATAGCTCACAATCCTCGAGCTCGATGTTCTAGCTTTGGACGGGCCGCGGCAGCGCCAGCAGGTCCCGGTGAAGGTGGTCGTTACACGGTCCGCGGCAGCGCCAGCAGGTCCCGATGAAGGTGGTCGTTACACGGTCCGCGGCAGCACCAGCAGGTCCCGATGAAGGTGGTCGTTACACGGTCCGCGGCAGCGCCAGCAGGTCCCGATGAAGGTGGTCGTTACAACGGTCCGCGGCAGCGCCAGCAGGTCCCGATGAAGGTGGTCGTTACAACGGTCCGCGGCAGCGCCAGCAGGTCCCGACGAGGATGGAGGATGCAGAAGGCCGCGGCAGCGCCAGCAGGCAGGACGATAGTTCACAAGGCAGGGCTACGGCAGCGCCGGTAGTCCGTCAAGGCTGAGTTCTTCTCGGTGTCTCTCGACTCCAGGATACAACTGCCTCCCTGCTCTGGAGCTGCCCTAGTTATAGGTCTGGCGCCCTTTGATGTCCGGACCCTCGCACTTGGAGGTCGGAAGGTCCGGGATGAGGGAGTCCAGACACCCAGCAGGGGGGTGGAGCCAGCGCCCGGGGGAGCTGGAGGGCGATCGGCACCTGGCGGGGGAGAGCCATCGACACTTCTTTCTCCCATTGACCTGCCAAGTGGTCCGTTCACCTCCTGGGTGGATGGTGGTGCCGGGATGTCGGGGCCTGGCCAGGCCCAGGGTTAGGGTCGAGCTGAGGCCACGCGGCCTCGTGGTGCAGTGTCCAAGATGGCGGCTGGTCCGGCCGGGGGAGCCGGTAGTGGTTCGGCCCCATGATACATGGATGTCCGGGGGCAGGAGTTCCGTCGGGAGACGGGGTGCGGGTTGTTCTTGTGGGTAACACCTGGAGGGCCGGGGCTTGGGCCCTGTCATGCGGGGAGGGAGCAAGCCCTTCATGTGGCCTGTCCAACATGCGTCCCCCCCAGCTGAAGGCGGGGAGAGTCACCCATCCTCTTCGGGACTCTCCTCGTCGAGGCGGAAAAAGCGTGACAGGCCATCTGCGTTGGCGTGGTCTTGGCCCGGTCGATGTTCCACAGTGAAGTCCATCCCCTGCAGGGAGATGGACCAGCGCAATAGTTTGGGGTTTTCCCCCCGCATCTGCATTAGCCACTGCAGGGGTCGATGATCTGTTTGCACCCGGAAGTGGGTACCGAAGAGATAGGGCCGGAGCTTTTTGAGGGCCCACACCACTGCGAAGGCCTCCCTCTCGATTGTGCTCCAGCGCTGGTCTCGGGCCAGGAGGCGTCTGCTGATGAAGGCCACCGGCTGGTCAAGACCCTCGGGGTTCAGCTGGGAGAGAACCGCCCCGATGCCGTGGTCGGAGGCGTCCGTTTGCACAATGAATTCCCGACTGTAATCGGGGGCCTGGAGCACAGGGGCAGTGCACAGGGCGGCTTTCAGCTTCTCGAAGGCCGCTTGACAGTCGGGGGTCCAGTTAATCTTCTTCGGGTGGTTTTTGGACGTGAGACCCGTGAGGGGCCCCACAATGCTGCCATAGTCCCTCACGAACCGCCGGTAATAGCCGGTGAGCCCCAAGAAGGCTCGGACCTCGGTCTGCGTGACTGGGGGCTGCCAGGACTGGATGGCAGCGATTTTGAGTTGCAGAGGGGCCACCAGACCGCTTCCCACCTGGTGTCCGAGGTAGGTCACGGATCCCTGACCAATTTGGCACTTGCCGGCCTTGATTGTGAGGCCGGCCCGCTGGAGGGCCTGCAGGACCTCTCGGAGGTGGTGGAGGTGGTCGGACCAGTGGCGGCTGTACACAGCGATATCGTCCAGGTAGGCGGCGCTGAACTCCTTGAGCCCCGCCAAGACCTGGTTCACTAGTCGCTGAAAAGTAGCTGGGGCATTCTTCATGCCGAAGGGCATGACCTTGAAGTGGTAGTGGCCATCGGGGGTAGAAAAGGCGGACCGTTCTTGGGCCCGGGGTGTGAGACCGATCTGCCAGTAGCCCGCTGTCAGATCGAAGATGCTGAGGTAGCAGGCAGCCCCCATGCGGTCGATCAATTCATCCGCTCGGAGTTCAGGAGTGGTGCCGGGGGCAGCAGCTTTGGGGACCAGCACGACCGGGCTGGCCCAGGGGCTGTCCGAGGGCTCGATGACCCCGAGCGTGAGCATCTTGGATACTTCCTCTTGGATGCAGGCCCGCACCCGATCTGGTACGCGGTAGGCCCGGTGTCTGATAGGGGGACTGTCCCCAGTGTCTACGTCGTGCAAGCACCAGGGGGTGACCCCTGGGGTGAGGGAAAACAAAGTAGCAAACTGCAGCAGGAGGTCCCGGCAGCCTTGGCGCTGCTCTGGGGTGAGGGCCTCGGAGAGCCGGACCCCGTCCACGGAACCATCTTTCTCCTGAGTCTTCAGGAGATCAGGGAGAGGCTCGGAGTCTTCTTCCGCCCCACTGTCTGTAGCCATCAGGAGGCTGAGTTCCGAGCGCACAAAGTGGGGTTTGAGTCTGTTGGTGTGGAGGACCCGGAGGGGGTTCCGGGGAGACTCCATATCGATGAGATAGGTGACTGGGCTCTTGCGTTCGACCACTTTGAAGGGTCCCGTCCACTTGTCCTGCAAGGCACATGGTTCGGTGGGGGACATCACCCACACTTGCTGACCAGGTTCGAATTCGACGGAGGAGGCATTTTGATCGTACCATTTTTTCATGTCCTCCTGACTGGCCTCAAGATTCGCTTTTGCCATTTCCCTGAATCGCCGGGTCTGATTGCGTAGTGTCAGGAGGTACTTGAAGACGTCTGGAGGGGTCTTTAGGGGGGCCATCTCCCAACCTTCTTTGACTAGGCTGAGGGGCCCTCGCACAGGGTGCCCGTACAAGAGTTCGAAAGGGCTAAAACCGAGGGACTTCTGGGGAACTTCTCGATAGGCGAAGAGGAGGCACGGAAGTAGTACATCCCACTGGCGACGGAGGGGCTCTTCCAATCCCCCAATCATTCCCTTGAGCGTGCGGTTGAATCGCTCAACTAGTCCGTTTCCTTGAGGATGATAGGGGGTCGTGAATCGGTAGGTGACCCCGCACTGTTGCCAGAGGGACTTCATATATTTCGAAATAAAGTTTGTGCCTCGGTCGCTGACGACTTCTCGGGGGAAGCCCACCCGGGAGAAGATCCCCATTAAGGCCCGGCCGACCACCGGAGCTGTTACAGTTTGCAGGGGCACAGCCTCGGGGTAGCGGGTGGCGTGGTCCACCAGTACCAGGATGAACCGATGTCCTTGTGCTGTGCGGGGGTCCAGGGGCCCCACAATGTCTATTCCCACCCTCTCGAACGGGGTGGTGACAACTGGGAAGGGTTGCAGAGGTGCTTTGAGTTTGCGGCCGCTCTTCCCGCTGGCCTGGCACGTGGGGCAGGACCGGCAGTGGTTGAGGATGTCGTTTCGCATCTTCGGCCAGAAAAAGTGGGTCACCAGGCGACTGTAGGTTTTGTCCTGGCCCAGGTGTCCAGCCAGAGGGACATCGTGGGCCAAATTTAACAGGAAGTCTCTGAAACGGAGGGGCACCACCAGCACTCGACTGGCCCCTAACTCCGCGATTCTCTGCTCACTGTATAACAGGTCGTTATCCCAATAGACCCAATGGGCTCCGGTGGTGTCCCCTGCGCTCTGGGCGATGGCTTGCTGGCGGAGTCCCTCGAGGGAGGGACAGGTCTTCTGCTCTTGACGGAACTGTTCCTGGGTGGGCCCCCCTTCTTGACGCCACTGAGCCAGGTCGGGAAGGTCCTGGGGCTGGGCGACCCCTTCGGGGGTTTGCTCTGGGGGGTCGGTATAGTCGGTGTCCTCTACTGGAGCGATCGGGGGAGGAGGTGCAGGCCACTCTGGTTCTTCTGGTCGGGGGATGGCACGGGCGGCCATGGACCGGGTGGTTACGCACACCCAGTCCGGGAGGCCCAGCATCCCCAGGTGCTCTCTTCTTTCGACGGCGGCCCACGGGGAACTCTCAAGATCATTCCCCAGGAGACAGTCCACGGGGGCATCATCCCGAACCGTCACCTTCAACATGCCGGAGACCCCTCCCCATTCGAAGGGGACGCAGGCCATCCGACATAGACTCTCCGAATTGTCGGCTGAGCGGACGGGGCAGAGAATGTTCGGCAGGATCTGCTCTGGCTTTACCAGGTGACAGCGGACGGCCGTCACACTGGCCCCTGTGTCACGTAGGGCTTCGGCCCGGCGCCCATTAATGTTCACCCACTGGCTATATTTTCTGGTGTTGGCGGGTAGGGGGGCCCGCGGGACCATGTCTTTTCCCCCTAGGCACGCTAGAACCATGGCGGCCGGTTCCCACTCTTGTTGTGCCTGCTCGTATTCTTCTTGTTCTTCGGAGATTTGTTCTCCCCCCAGGGCGGCGGCAGCTACCTGGCGGGGTTTTGGAGTTTGGTTCTGTGGACAGTTCGGGTCATTGGCGTAGTGGCCGACTCGCTGGCATCGGTGACACGTGACGTTGGCTCGGAACCCCGGGCGCATCGGGGGGTTCCCCCGGCTGGCCGGGGGCGGGGTGCTGGCAGCGTGAGCGGCCGGGACGGTGTCTCTCCCTCGCCCCTGGCCTCCTCCTCGGGGACGGTGCTGACCTTGGTTGTTCCGGTTCTGCTCGTGTGGCCCTCTCCGGCCCACTCGGGTGCTTTCCCACCGGTCAGCTTCGGCGGCGAGTTGCCGTGGGTCAGTCAATTTACTGTCGAGGAGGTGCTGCCTGAGCTCGACGAAGCAGTTGTTAGAGAGGTGCTCCCACACCATGAGATTAAAAAGTTGCTCGTAGGTCGTTACGTGGCTCCCCTTGATCCAACCCTCGAAGGCTCGGCTGAAATAGTTGACATATTCCACCCAAGTTGTACCCGGGATCCGGGTGCAGTCCCGAAACCTCTGGCGGTACATTTCGGGTGTGAGCCCATATCGGGTGAGGAGGGTAGCCTTCATGTGGTCATAGGATGACATCTGATGGTCTGGGAGCTGTAGCAGGGCATTGCGGCCTTCGTTGACGAACCTCCCCCATAGGCCGGCTCCCCAGTCACTTCGATCGATCCGGTGGGAGGTCATGGCGATCTCGTAGGCCTTGAACCATTGTTGTATGTCGTCCTCTCGGACATACTCTCGGACGACATCCTTGGGGATGTGGACTTTCTTGTCTGTCGCTCCCGGGGTGCGCGGTCGCTCGGGCACCTCCGGTTCTTTGTTCTGCTTCCGTAGTTCTATTTCTGCCAGTTTGCGCTCGTGTTCGTATGCTAATCTTTTTTCTTCGAGCTCTCTCTGCCTCTGTTTTTCTTCCCGTTCTTCTCGGAGCCGCAGATGTTCTAGGTTCAGTTTTTGCTCGGCTAATTTTAGTTCACCGTCCATTTTGAGCCGTGCCATTTCTAACTCATGTAGTCTGTTTTTTTCTCTTTCTTGGATCTCTTCCTGCGAGAGGCCCGTTCCTCGCTCCTCGGGAGCCGTGGCATTTCTCTCTGATGCTGCACCGTTTCGGTCTGGGGATCTGGCGACCCCGGTTTCTGCCCACGACTCAATGGCGTGCTTAAAATCGTCTTTGGTACTCAGGCCGGTGGTAGCAATGCCTAGTTCCATGCAGAATTGTTTCAATTCACGATGGCTGTACTCTTCCAATTTATCCATCTGGAATTTCTCGGTGGATCCGCTCTCTTTGGTTGACATTGTGGTTTTGTCGTGGGGTGAGCTACTCTCTGTACGATTACGCGTTGATTCGGATCGCGCCGCTGGCCACCAATGTTAGACGGACCGGGAGGGTCGGCCGAGGACAAGGGGAGAGGTCTCCGGGGAGAGCCGTCTCCAGCGATCGTACAGATGAGTAACTTCCCCCCCCACAGATATACACCACACAAGGATAGGATTTAGCGTTCTTTATAAGCGATTTCTTAAGGTACGATGGAATGGTACAAGGAGGTCTGGACTCAGGGGTCCCCTCGATTTTAGTCTCTTGGTTTGGGAAAGGGGGTAGCGGGACAGTCTGGTTACCAATCTGGTAGCTGAGATGGTGTCATGGATAGCTCACAATCCTCGAGCTCGATGTTCTAGCTTTGGACGGGCCGCGGCAGCGCCAGCAGGTCCCGGTGAAGGTGGTCGTTACACGGTCCGCGGCAGCGCCAGCAGGTCCCGATGAAGGTGGTCGTTACACGGTCCGCGGCAGCGCCAGCAGGTCCCGATGAAGGTGGTCGTTACACGGTCCGCGGCAGCGCCAGCAGGTCCCGATGAAGGTGGTCGTTACAACGGTCCGCGGCAGCGCCAGCAGGTCCCGATGAAGGTGGTCGTTACAACGGTCCGCGGCAGCGCCAGCAGGTCCCGACGAGGATGGAGGATGCAGAAGGCCGCGGCAGCGCCAGCAGGCAGGACGATAGTTCACAAGGCAGGGCTACGGCAGCGCCGGTAGTCCGTCAAGGCTGAGTTCTTCTCGGTGTCTCTCGACTCCAGGATACAACTGCCTCCCTGCTCTGGAGCTGCCCTAGTTATAGGTCTGGCGCCCTTTGATGTCCGGACCCTCGCACTTGGAGGTCGGAAGGTCCGGGATGAGGGAGTCCAGACACCCAGCAGGGGGGTGGAGCCAGCGCCCGGGGGAGCTGGAGGGCGATCGGCACCTGGCGGGGGAGAGCCATCGACACTTCTTTCTCCCATTGACCTGCCAAGTGGTCCGTTCACCTCCTGGGTGGATGGTGGTGCCGGGATGTCGGGGCCTGGCCAGGCCCTGGGTTAGGGTCGAGCTGAGGCCACGCGGCCTCGTGGTGCAGTGTCCAAGATGGCGGCTGGTCCGGCCGGGGGAGCCGGTAGTGGTTCGGCCCCATGATACATGGATGTCCGGGGGCAGGAGTTCCGTCGGGAGACGGGGTGCGGGTTGTTCTTGTGGGTAACACCTGGAGGGCCGGGGCTTGGGCCCTGTCATGCGGGGAGGGAGCAAGCCCTTCATGTGGCCTGTCCAACAGTATATAATGTAACTGGTGCTCAAGTAAAGCGCTTCTATGTCTTCGGGGCGAGTTCACGCTATATAAAAACTACAAGAAAATTGAAGAGCTCACTGAAGCCATGATTACACCTGGACCAGATTGGAGTATGTAGCTGCGCCTAGACTCATGCACTCTGCTCGCTCATTATTTATAATTTGCAGAAAGCAGCCGTTCTACCTTTAAACTCTGAATCACCTCCCCCACCCATCTATGATGTGTAACATGCAGCCGTGCTACCTTTTAACTCTTGAGTTCCCTTCCTCTCTCCCCTCACCCTCCAGGGTGGAGAGCCCTATGCCAGATGTCCCCTATCCTTCAACAGAAACGAATCCCTCTCTAATGGATTGTCAACGTCCAGGCCTGCACCTCTTCAGGAACTGTAGGCGATGTGTCATTTTTTCTAACCGCATGGCAATTCATATCTCTCATCTAACTTTTAGGTTGGCCTCCTTTCCGCCCTTTCCTGTGCATACCTGCTGCCTCCTCTGTCCTGGCCCGTCGGTGCTGCACCCTGTACCGCCTCCCTCTGTACGGCTCCACACACAGGTCTCCCGAAGCTACCGAGAGGCACGGTGGGATGTGGGGTACAAAACGTCGGTAACACTGACATCAGGGAACACGGCGGGACTACAATTCCCGGCGACCACAGTGTTACCAGCTGTAAACACCAGTACATCACGCAAAGAAGCTGTTAAGCCACGCCCTTCCGAGTGACGACACAATAGTGGTGGAGAAAGAGGAAGATGTCCTCGTAAATTATTGAAAAGAGTACGAAGAAAGACTACAGTGTGAGAATAATAGAAACAAGCGACCCGAAATATTACACTGAGAGGAGAACTAGAATGCCTCCTATCTACATTCAATGCAGATGTTCTACTCTCATGAGGGCTTTGCCTAGCAGCATACTTGTAAATATTTTGTAACCAACAATTTGTCGTATCGTTCAGGGTTCAAGATGCCAATTAAAATAGATTGCCACCTCTGCCAGGGGAAAATAGCGCCGTACGTTTACATTTTAGGATTCTGAAAAGGCTCGGACATGCTACTTAAATAGAACTTTTCATAAAGGAGAAAATTTAGTGTACTGGACCTAGATCCTCTGAGACACGATTGGAGAGTCATTCACTCCGTGCTGGTTACGGACTGCATCCGGACAATATAAACAATTTTAAGTAAACATAGCAGATATCAGGGAGCCAAGAGCAGGGGGAGTGGACGCCATGAACACCGCCGCCTTTCTCCGAGGCGAAGCAGAAATGTCTCGGAGAAAGGCAGCGACGGATTCGGATTCGGGGGCGTGTTTTTCTCTTCTCTCCTCTTGCCATTGGCTGGAGGAGATAATCAGAAAAGTAGAAAAAAACACTCCCCCGAATCCGAAAAGGACGGTGCCTGATCGGAGTGACAAAGTCTCTTCTCCAATGGCTGGCCAGCATTCAAGAGGCCAGCCAATGGAGAACAGGGGAGAAGAGGGGCGGGTTCAAGCCCCTCTTCTCCAAAACATTAAATCTCCGACTTCCGGTTCTGCCTTCGGCAGACCGGACGGTCCTCGACCTAAAAATGAATAAAAACGTGAAAAACGTCCATATAAGAGTGTCTGAAACTGCTTGGATGGGCTGCCTGCTTTATTGTGCCAGTGCTGTACTTTGTATTCTGTAATGTCTCATGGAAAGTGAGATTTTGTCATTATAGAAGTTGTTGTTCTTTTAGTGGTTTGGACGATTAATTAATTTCTCATTATAGGTCAATCACTTTCCAGGATGCCTTTCAGGAGGCAGGCCTTAGTCATAAACACTGTTACGAAGGACTTACTTCTTATTTGGTGTCTCAGCGAAGCACTTCAGAGAGGAGGTCTCTACAACTGTCTCACAAAATGTGACCACTGGATCTGCCACCTTCAAAATCAGAACACAGTTGGCACCTTAATACACACATTGCTGCAATTTTAATAGCAGTAGAAAAATACCCATGACAAAAAAGTTTTCTAGAGGGCATTGATCACACACAAGGCAACAAAGTACAATAAAATGAAAGGGTGGCGATACAGCACAGATTTTCAATTAGACACAAACTAGACACCCCAAGGAATACATAATAAACAGTGCATTGTTGTAGCACGTTACAGCACTCTCTTCACATTAAACTGCTGAGGATACATGAACATTTACACGAGACAAAACCGAAGAAGGGAATGGATTGCTTAGAAGCAGATACTCAGCAAGGTCATGTGGAAGACAGTGAAGGCAACTTAATTTATGATGGGCAGGGAGAGAAAAGAAAACCAGGACATTGTTCTATACAATTCACAGCTATAGGGCTGCTTAGCAATCGTATCTGACGAACAGGCTGATGTTTCTGTGCAATATGTTTCTATTTAGTGGCCTAGGTAAACCTTTTGCAGAAAGCACACATGAACACATATCAGTCTTGTGGTAGCTTATTTGAAAATAAGTGTTGTGCCTTCAAATAGCTTCATTACACAGAGGACAGTGGTATTCTAGGCACCTTTTTAGATAACACAGCCTCTCACTGAAAGGTCAGGAAGCTAAGCTTACAGACCCCAAAGGAAATAAGAAACTGACTGTACAATATCATAAACATGTCTTCAAAGATCACAGAATTGAAAAGTTAAACACTAAGTTGCACCTCATTCCAGTGGCCAAAGCCACCCAAGCTTTTGGGCTCAGGTGTGCTTAGGTATGATAAGCTTAAAGAAAAAGGACTCATAAAGCGGTCCTGAAGAGTAAGTTCCATGAAAAGTAAAGGATGCAATAAGGCTCCACTATTGAACTTTCATACATTTGACAGAGCATCAACAAAGGACCACAAACTAGGAGATTAACTCAAATGAAGCAGATGCCAGAGACCTGCAAGTGTAACCTCGGGCTGAATTTGTCATTTGGCTACAGTCAGTCATTTTCATAACTTGTCCAGCGAAATTGCCATTTTGATCTATCATTCCAGTGACTTTGTTGCATGGATCAAGATCTTGATCTCAGTTCCCCGAGCTCACTGAATTCAGAGCCCACTGAAGCTATACACACTTGTGCAGAAGTTTCTTGTGAACAGGTAGAAACAAGCATTTGCAATGCAATAGGTCTCGCATTTGCAAGAGTTTGAGCTATTGGCATTGTAAATGACAGTGCCTTTTATTTAGGTTTTGAAAACCTGCAAGCGGTGCCTAAACACACACTTTGTACTTATAATCATTGCTTACGAGAAGGCTGGCAGTAGAAGAGGCTCAGTTACTGCCCGCCTTGCTTCTCGTAAGCAACAACTATAAGTACAAAGTGTTTAGGCACCGCTTGCAGGTTTTCAAAACATAAATAAAAGGCACTGTCATTTACAATGCCAATAGCTCAAACTCTCTCATATGCGAGACCTATTGTATTGCAAATGCTTGTTTCATTACATGTTTCATGGTAAAGGAGAAGCCAGTGGGACATGCTTTAATGAAATAAACTGCATTTTGGCCATGCAATGCAAGTAAGCAACTTTTGCAAATGCCTGTGTATATTACTTATGTTGGAACATTAGAGCCAGATATTTTGGCTTTGCCCATGCTTATTTTTTGTTGCAAATGAAGCACGGAAGCCTGGGAGGGATTAGCCAAACTCGAAAGTATGTGCAGGTTCGGCCATAATGAAAATGCATCTCTGTGCAGGTTCTGTTGCAAATTTAAATGTTTAAACTTTTTAATAGATGCCTTAGCTTAGACATTGTTCATTTGTCAGTATCTGCGGAATTTCGTAATTAGATGCCACATGAATTCTGATTCTATAGATCTACCTTCCGATTCATTAACATTTTTAAGTTGTTAGTCACTCAATAATTAATCATATAATCATGGTTCATGTTTTTAAAACATTAAATAATATGTATAAATAAAAGTATTAATGTTTAGCATAGTAGGGTGGTGGGGGTGTCTCCCCGCTAATATGAGAGGCCTGTCTTCGCTGCCGTAATTGTGTTGTGTTTATGGTGTCATGGTGGTTGGCGCAAGCGTGCCTCTTCTCCTTGCAAAGTGTCATTGCTGCCAGTGTATTTCTGCTATAGGTCTGGAGACGAGCCCTTCTCCGAGATCACTGTACGAACTTGCTACCCCAAGAAGTTTTGTGTTTGTTCATGGTGTGTGTCTGCTAGTTTATTTTGTGTCCGAGTATGATTTTGGGTGCGTGTTTGTGACGGTTTAGAGTTATGAGTGTTTGATGTGTGTGTGTTTGATGTGTTTGATCTGTGTATGTGTTTGTGATGTGTGTGATATGTGTATGTGTGTTTGATGTGTTTGGTGTGTGTGTTTGATCTGTGTGTGTGTTTGTGATGTGTGTGTTTGTGATGTGTGTGATATGTGTATGGGTGTGATGTGTGTGTGTGTGTGTGTGTGTTATATGTGTGTGTGTTTAATGAGGGGTGTCGGTGCTTGTGTGGAAGTGCCAGTGTTCGGGACGGCTGCTCTTTTGCTGGGGCGTTATAGGGGCAGAGTCGGGGTAGAAGTAGGCTTGACTGTCCTTCAGAGAATGGCGTTAAGCAAGGAACGCCGGGCTCGAGGAGTTGGTTTTACCCTAGTTTATTTATGTAAACATGAGACGGGGAGGGGATGTGGTCCGTCGGCTGCGCTGCCGACTTTGGTGCAGGAAACCAGGGTTCGAGCCTCGAGGTTGCGTCCACATCCTGTGATTCTGGGCAAATCACTTAATCTCCCTGTGCCTGAATATGTATGTAAATACAGTGCTCATGTACAGCGCTCCAATACCTTCGGGTCGAGTACGCGCTATAGCAAAGATGCAAAAAAAAAAAAGTCAACAAACGGTCGGGAGAAGAGCGCGCTATTTAAACAAAACGCGAACTGATGGAAGGTTCAACAAGCTGAGAACAGCTGTCTGCAGGGCTGCTTATCGCTCTTTGGCAGTGAGAGGGACTCGCCTTTCAACAGCTGGTTGCGTTACATGATAGGAAACAGACAAAGAGATTGTACATGGATTACAGAGCAACCTCTGCTAAACAAGCGCACGCGCCTTGCACTGCAGCGGGAGAGAGAGGCGGTGGGGTGCACCCGCGAGTTGTGTGCACGCGCTCCGTTTAGGAGTCGGGCAGCAAGCAACACCATAAAACTATTCATATCAGTTATAAATTGTTTCTTCAAGAACTGTCTCAGCACTCAAAAGCTAGGTCTAAATCTATCAGAACCAGTAAAAACATTTGATAAAACCCTGGACACATCACTGTTAAAGTGTATTTCAACATAAAAAATATTAAACTGCTTTGGGGCCACAATGAGGTTTGAAGTTGCTGTGCCCTAGAATATCTAAATCTAATAGAGCGATAACACTCAGAATACGGTTTATTTGATTGTAGAGGTAAAATAAACAGCCATTGACGAAGCCAACACATCTGGCTTGCACTGTGTGACGAGATCAGCGCACTAACCAGAGGAGAACAGCTGAGAAAGGAGGACGCGTGTGACAGGAAGCAATAGACTGCAGTAAAGTGAAAGCAAATTTGTGCGCACGCTTGGCGGGGGAGCGCATTCCAAGCAGGAGAGCGGACCCTTTGAAGTACGATGCCAAACGGATTGCATGGCGGCACGATGCACGTGATTGTGCACGTGCTCGCCATGCAATCCGCTTTTGAGAGCACTTTTGGGAGCCCCTTACTAGAGTCTCGCATAGCAATTGCTATCGCAATAGCTAGGCGAGACCTAAAAACAAGGGCCTGCTTAGGATAAATAGGAACCTGTGGTCACAGAGTGCATTATAAGGACCAATACCTCCTATCAAATTGAATGCAGAAAGCAATCAAATACAATGTAAAAAATAAAAAAATAAAAATATTGATTGAGAATTTACATGCCAAAAGTACACATTTGACTCATAAAGCAGAATTACCAAGCTTAAAAACGAATCCTACTTTATTAGTTAAGAGTGACTGGTGCTCGCACATGGCACACACTGTGGGTGAATATCTCTAGTGTACAAACGATAGCTTCCAACTTTTCCAGTAAGACATTGCTCATGGGAGAGGGTCAACAGTGTTTTGACCTTTATGTGATAAGGGATCCTCGTCAAAGGTGTGAAAGAGCCAGAGAGGGGGTCGCAGGTTCCAAAGATAATGGACGATAATTAGCTAAATCGAGAAAAACCAAGGAGGTATCCCTGATAAGGGAGGTATTCTCAATTCAAGAATTATAAGGAGTTAACCAGGAAGAGGAAGGTATATTCTCTAAAACGAGAAGCAATCCTGCTACTGCTTTGTATGGGCCTTACTTCCTCTTTTTGTACTTGTCTCGCCCCTGGAGAATGGACCTGTGTCCTTCCACCGTTTACTTTTCAAGTACTACTTTTTTTTTTTTGGTTAAGCACTCCATGGGAGTGTGTGCGCTTTCCAGCTCTCTCCTTGGTGTACTTCTCTCGCTCCACGCCCCCTCCTCCCAAGCAGGCTGTGTTTGCTCTCTGTTACCCATGTGCTTCTCTCCAGCACCCTCTATATGCCCACTCATGTGAGAGTCCCCTCCCCGTAGCTACACCATGCTCTCTATCGAATCTGTTTGCTTTTCTTCCCTACCCTAGTGCTCATGTTGCTCTTTCTGTGTCAGAGGTTCTCTCCACTCATGCCACCTGTGTTACTTCATCCCAGATGCATTTGCTGCTTCATCCCCATAGCATTGGCTTTTTATTTGCTGGGCCCACCCAAATTCACAAATAAAAGAAAACAGAAGCGGACACATCATAGGCTTATTTTTCTTATTTAGCCATACTGCGCAGCATCAGGGATGACTTACAGTTGGCTAAAGACCAGTGACAAAGCCAATAGGTTCCAAAGTCGGGATATATTGGTCTTTACCAATGTTTGTTACATGATAGGTGCAGAAGGAGTGTCATGAGGAAAGCAGACACTGGACATATTTTTGGGGAGATCATGCATATTCCCACTTCCTCACCTTGATATCAATTTCAGAGTACATCTTCCGTAAATCGTGCATCACACAGTCCAGGTACAACTCTCCTGTGCCTAGGATGACATGCTCTCCTGACTCCTCCACCTATAGCAAAGAAAAGAACTACTGTTAAGCACAAACCTAAGGCTTCAAGCTACCTTGACATTCAGGTTGAAAGCAAATTCTCAAATCATCGCCACACTCTGAAGTCTTTCACAGAATACTGAGAGGGGTATTTACTGCTGGAGAAAATAGTTAACTCGTGAATTAACCTGAAAATAGTGCATCATAATGAAGGCGAGTACAATACTATAGAAACTGTCAAATGTTCCACAGTGGATGGCGTCACTTCTAGTTATCAGTATGAAACCAATGTCCAATGTGAGCATTCAAAATAAATGATGCTGATACTAACTGCATTCTAGAATACATTAGTTAATAATGTGTACAATTTATAATTGGCATTCATGCGCGAGTGCCCCCGGAGGATTCATCGTTTTCAAGGAGTTTAAGTTACCATTTTGTATTCTTGTACCTAAACCCACTGCCAATATATATTGCAGCACAGGTCTATGTGCTCAATTTAATATGTTAGTATGAAAGTCAAACGGTCAAAACCCTGGGAAGGAGGCACTGTCTGGAGGAGCACACAGCACACAAGGTCTCAGTCTCCATGAGAAGAAGGCTCAATGAGTATAATTTAGGAAGGAGAGAGTTTAAAAAAGCAGCTCTGTCCAGCAAAGTGCACCTTGAGAATGAAGTACGCATATTATAATGTTCAGGATTCCTAGGAAAGGGCAGGTTATATTATCAACTAAAGACTAGCAGTTCTGGGTCAGAAACCCCTAAATCCCCAGACAATACATCCACTTACTGCAGTCTTAGGATGCTAGCCCATGTGTCGCCGTTACAACACCCCAGGCACTGACTCTTTAAGTTCCAGCACTAACCTTTGTGGTGAGGGAAGGGTAGCTTTTGTTGACTTTTCTTAACCCATCCAACATCTTGGGCAGCTCTGAAGGATTGACAGGCTCCACAGCAATTTTGATAACCGAAGTAGTGTTAAACTTTAATGGTCTGAAAATCTCTGCCTGTAAACAAGTTCAAAAGCAAAATATTTAAAAAATGACAGATGAGTAAAAAAATACATTCCGACAGCTAGTAATGCTGCATTGTAATAAGGTGTGTTGCGGGAGCAGAGCTAGTCAGTGTCGTCGCTCGATTGTCTGAGCAGGGACCCGCGGTGCTCTTATCAAGACCCTCTGCGTGGCCTGGGAGCATTGCGGCTCGGTCATCTCGGCTGGGGGAGTGCCTTAGACGTCACCTGCATAGGGAGCGGGACTGCGAGGTCCAGAAGTGCTTGCGCCGTCCACCGCGCGCACCTGGTTCCTCTTCCCGCCCCCTTCTCCCGTGGACCTCCCTGGACCCTCCCTGGACCCTCCTGGTTGTGTATTTAACTCCTCGCGGCCCCCGCTGGCGCGGGTGCTGCTCGTGCAGCGGAGGAAGTGTGGACAGTGTTCTTGTCTTTTGAGGGGCAACTAGCAGCAGCGGAACTCTTATCAAGACCCTCTGCGTGGCCTGGGAGCATTGCGGCTCGGTCATCTCGGCTGGGGGAGTGCCTTAGACGTCACCTGCATAGGGAGCGGGACTGCGAGGTCCAGAAGTGCTTGCGCCGTCCACCGCGCGCACCTGGTTCCTCTTCCCGCCCCCTTCTCCCGTGGACCTCCCTGGACCCTCCCTGGACCCTCCTGGTTGTGTATTTAACTCCTCGCGGCCCCCGCTGGCGCGGGAGCCGCTCGTGCAGCGGAGGAAGTGTGGACAGTGTTCTTGTCTTTTGAGGGGCAACTAGCAGCAGCGGAACTCTTATCAAGACCCTCTGCGTGGCCTGGGAGCATTGCGGCTCGGTCATCTCGGCTGGGGGAGTGCCTTAGACGTCACCTGCATAGGGAGCGGGACTGCGAGGTCCAGAAGTGCTTGCGCCGTCCACCGCGCGCACCTGGTTCCTCTTCCCGCCCCCTTCTTTCCTCCTCTACTTTAACTCCGCCCTGAACGCGTACGCGGGACGCGCGCGGGCGAAGACCGGGCAAAGAGCGGGCCGTTAGAGGCCGGCAGAGACCGGACCGGGCCCCCCCTCGAACGTGTCCCTGTCTCAAGGCTCTTCTCTTTATCCCACTAGCCTGCGGCTTTGATTGTTCCTCTCGCCATGGCTACTAGAGTATCCAGGAGTAAGGCTGCCCAACAGTGCTCTAGTACACTGGACAAATTCTTTCCGAAAACTAGTGCTGCGGCTAGTAAAGGTCGCACAGCATCAGACACTCTCTTTGAGGCAAACTTAGAAAATGTCTCAGTCTCAATGGTCCCCTCAGACTCCTCATCCATTGATGTTAGTACTCCAATACCCTTTGACGCCACCCATCTATCTCTCATGGATAGTATCGATCAGACAATCGAGACAGTCCTTCAACAACTTAGGACTCCGTCTAATCTAGTGAGGGATAGTGAGTCTGTGTGTCCCTCGGGGGCGGTGGAGACCACCCCGTATATCAACTGTACGGAAATGTCTAAGGTGCAGGATAAAGGGCAAGTTGCAGTGCCAACAGATCCCGTAGGCAGTAGAGTCGACCATCCTCCGAAAAGGAAAAGGTTAAGGAAACTCAGAGGGGCAAAAAGGGCCAAAGTGGATAAAACCAACCCAACATTAGATGTTAGCTTAGACATCCCGGCTTCTCCCGTGGTTTCCTCCCTGGGAACTGGGTCTGATCAATCGGACTCGCCATTAGCCAAAGTGGTACCCGGGTGCTCTGGCCCGTTTGTATTCGGTGGAGATCCTCTAAATGCGACAGAGGCTCTGATTGGCTCTTTTAGGGATATCCTTAGGAGCCTGTTGGAGCCCCTGTCTGTAAAATTGGATTCCATAGTTACTAGACTCAAGGCTATAGAAGATGCACATAACAGGAATAGTCCTAGCAGGGGGTTGGGTTCAAGTGCACAGATGGCTCCCCGGGATTCTGCAGCGATTAGTCCATCTACTGCTGGAACAAGTTTACAGGTCCCGGCTGGGGCAGAAGATAGTGTTACAGGTAGTCATGCTCCCCCACTGCCCTCTTTACATATGTCTAGGCCCCCTGTCCCGGCACCCAGAAGATCTAAGCAACCAACACTACCCCACCCAATGAGTGGGGGGCGAGCTAATAATGAATATACTGGTAGCCCCATTAGTCCTAACACTAGGCGAAGGGCGGTTAATTTGCCCCCTGAGGCTGTGCCTTACACAGCGATTATGGTGGGAGTTCCTGAGCTCACTGGTGACACCAAAGAGCCACAGGACTCACTTCGTAATAAGGTAATCAGTTGGCTTAATATTAACAGGCCCCTCCCTCCTAACATCAAAGGTGATGTGCTAATGGTCAGAAGGATCCCATGGATTGGAATTACCCCCAAAAACAGGGCAGGGGACTGTATCATAATTAGTTTTAAAACCCCACTGGTTGCCCCTTACATCTGCAACTGGCTGGTTAGGCCGGACAAATCCAACATAGACGTAGTGTCCCTCTCACATTTTTACCCAAATGTTTCTAATTTAGTAGTGGGGAGGGAACAGAGTTGGACCAGAGTGGGCTTCGCCGTAGATGGCTCACGGTACAGACCCAAGTACAACTCATTGCCCGCCCATGGTAATTTTGTCCTACAGAATAGATTCTCCTGTCTGGACCTAGTAGATTGACCAATAAGGGGGGACATCCCACAACACCCAATAAATTCTGCCTATGGGTCTACATTCAGGGGGGAAGGTACATCTGTTCCCGCAAATAAAAAAAGGTCCCTGGCCCATGCAAATGACGGGGGGACCAGACTTGGAAGCACACAATCTTTAGATGAGGATCCACCAAACACTTTAACTGTTGCTGTAACGCAATTGGTGGAGGTTGTTGAATTACCCACCCGGTCGCCCATAACCACTGGCTTGGGTGTCTTGGGCAATTCTGCACATGCAATCCCGTCTGCACAAAGTGAAGAAGGTCCCCAATTCCAAGGTCCAGGCTTGACCATCCTGTCCTGGAATGTAGCTGGCATCTCAAGTAAGGTGGATACCCCGGAGTGGGAAATTTTGGTCAGCAAAAGTGACATACTCCTCTTCCAAGAGACATGGGCTAGGGTACCACAGCTCAGGAGGGGATATGACATATTTGAAATCCCGGCAAAGTCGAATGGGAGAGGGAGACCTTCGGGAGGTTTGGCAATCTGGGTGGCGAGCCACATTGGGTGTCAGGTGGATGGAATGGACACACTTTCACCGGACATTCAGTGTGTCCTCCTCAGATGGCCTGACAAAAGTATATGGGCTATTGTTAATGTCTACTCTCGACCAGTCGCTGTGGGTAAAGAATCCCCCACCTTAGCTGATCTCTCATCTTTTTTAGGGCAATTGACAGGTAACCCGAAAATAGTGATGGGAGGAGATTTTAACTGCCACTTCGAACCCCTGGAGGGCCTAATGGAGGGTGCCTTTACTGCCGAGGATGACCATTGGGGAGTCCCCCCTTCTTCATCACCTCACCCCAAAGCTTGGTCTCCGTTGGCAGTACAACTTACCTCTCTCACCCTGAATTTTGCACTGAGGGCGTGTAATGGGCGCACACCTTCTGACACTCCTTCGGTGTGCACCTTCAACAAAAGGGGCCATGAGTCAAGGTTGGACTACATCTTTATAGATATTTCCCTGTGGCCCAAAGTTTTAGATTTTAGAGTGATCCCGAGGACAGATAGTGACCACAATTCCCTTCTCTTGGAGATCCAGCACCCAGCCCCTGCCATAGGGATGCTAACTACCGATTCTGTAATCGACCAGGGAGACATATTACTCACTACAAGTAGGCGCCGAGTGAAATGGGGGAAGCTAGTTGACAAAGAAGAAGCTTTAAAAAACCTCTATGGTATAGCACTCCCTAGGTTCCAGGAGGTGGATGCCCTCATTAACCAATCTAGACCCCCAGATTACAACGACAGACTATTTGGCATTCACCAGGCCTTAGTAAGAGACCTTGCAGATGTCTTCAATCCGGCCCTGCCTATTAGAAGGAAAAAAACTCGTGCTCCGACTTGGTACACCTCCACTTGCAGGAAAACTAAGACCGAGCTTCTTTCCGCAATTAAAGAGGGTAGTGACAAGGTGAAGATTGCTGCCCTTAGGAGGGGGTACAAGTTAGTACTGGCCAACGCAAGGGCAGAGTGGGATTGGAGTCACTGGCATGACCTGTCTGAAGCCCTTAAATCTAAAGATTTTAGAAGATTTTGGGCTTTGGTAAACAATGGAACAGGGGATCTGTTATCCGCAGTAGAACCCAATATTGCCCCCTCTATTTGGGAGGCTCATTTTTGGTCACTATATCAAGAAACCACTCTCTGGCCGGAAGGGATGGTGGTGGAGCCCCCCTGTCTGCCAGTTGTGGCCTTGGAATTTTCCCTGGGGGAGGTGAAGCTGGCACTGGAGGGCTTAGCACTGGGGAAGGCACCGGGGCTGGACAAGCTACCCGGTGATCTGTTCAGATACCACCCTGACATTTGGGCCCCGTACTTTCTTGTCCTCTTCAATGCTATTCTGGGAGGTATGGCGATTCCTTCCTCTTGGTTAGGGGCTGAAATAGTCCCGATTTATAAGAAAGGGTCCCCCTTGAGTCCTGTAAATTATAGGCCTATTAGCCTGATAGATGTTCCCCAAAAGCTTTTTGCGCGTCTTATTCTGAACCATCTATTAGACTGGGTGGAGGAAAATGACATCTTGAGTCCCCTGCAGGCTGGCTTCAGGAGAAACACGTCGACCATGGACCAGATCTTCCGCCTAGTTCTCCTCTACTGGAAGACGGTGAGGATCGAGGGCGGGAGATTGTACATGGTCTTCGTGGATCTGAGGTCAGCCTTTGACCTAGTCCCGCGCAGGAAACTTTGGGAGGTGCTGGAAAAGTTAGGAATCCCCCCCCAGCTACTTAACATCTTGGCCAGGCTGCATGAGAACAACTATGCGCAAGTTAGGTGTGGGAAAGATGGTAGACTTTCATCCAGGTTTCCTGTGCGTCGAGGTGTGAGGCAGGGTTGTGTCCTGGCACCGACCCTGTTTTGTTTATTTATCAATAATGTCATCTCACACCTGGAAAACGTCAAGGACAACGACGCCCCCTGTTTGGCAGGTAGGAGGGTACCGGCAATCATGTTTGCCGATGATACCCTCCTCCTTTCAAAATCCCCTATGGGGATCCAGAGGATCCTGGATGGATTTGGTCTTTTCTGTCATCAGCATGGGCTCGAGGTGAATACAGAGAAGACCAAGTTCATGATCTTCAACCCACCAACTAAAACTAGGCCCAATCCTATCCTGGGGACTACTAGCCTTGAGAGGGTGTCCACCTTTATATATCTGGGGGTTACACTGCAGGAGAACTTGGCATGGGATCGACAGATAGTACGATCCAAGGCCAAATTATCCCAACTGTCGGGTGCAATCCTGAAAGTGGCTAATACTTCTTCCTTCAAGCCCATAAGTCCGGCCCTTGAAACTTACAAGACCCAGGCCAAGGCTGCGGCCATGTATGGCAGTGAGCTATGGGGACATAAAACGGTGAAGGGCCTTTCAATAGTGGAAAATAGCTTTTTAAGGCGCCTTCTAGCCCTTCCAAGTGCCACCCCACTTCAGCCTCTAAGAATGGACATGGGTCTCCCCCCTATTGCAGAGGAGCTTGTGTCTAAGCCAGTGAAGTTTTGGCACAGGCTCTGGTCTACGGACGAACTCTATCATTATAGGGAGGATCTCACCCATGTCATGAGTTTAAACTCCAGTGGCAAAATCCCCTGGCTCAACTTTGTGGAAAACGAATTGTCTGCCATTAATCTCCGTGTCCTGTGGGAGGACCCTGCACGAGGCTGCCGTACAATCTCGCGCAAAGCTCTGGCACAAATCTACAAAGCCAGGTCCCTTGCACATTTGATGGACGGTCAAAATAGCGGCACCCTAACCTTGCGATTTTTAGAATCCAAGAATTCTTATGTTTTTGAACCTTTTATGGATTTTATCTTTCCCATCCTGGCAAGGAAACTGTATGTTCAATGGAGGCATAGCACACTACCTATCAATTCATACACCTCAAAGTGGACAAATGGGGGCAATAAAACATGTCCCTGCTGTAACAACCATGTGGAAGACGACCTCCACATCTTGTTTGTGTGCCCTGCATACCAAAGGCCCAGAAAATATTGGATAGCACCACTCTGTAAGAACCTGGGGTTCAGAGAGTATGCACAAGCATACAGGATTTTGAAAACCAGTACCCTGGGCCACATTGTGTTCGCTGTTTCCAAATTTCTTATGGCCATATGGCTGATTAGAAAGAAAAAATCGTCTGAAGCCCCTTGAACTTTTCAAAGAACATTTTAAATGTAATTTTAAACTATTCCTCGCTGGGAGAGTCGTTTTTATTCAAATGTATTTTAATAATGTTTTAATGTTTGTAATGTTTTCATTGCATCTTTTATGGTCTATATGACCGAAATAAAGAATTTTTGGAATTGGAATTGGAATTGAATAAGAGCTGCTCACGCAATCCTACAGGTTGGCTGTGAGAAAATGCAGGTCTGTACTGACAGCATGCTACACAGCTCGAATAGAAATCATGCAACTTCTCTCAGACACTTTACCTCCTCATTGCCTCTGGGCTCTGTAATAGTTGCAGTCTTTCCAATAGGCTGGTCAACTCCCTCAATAAGGACCCAGTTACCAGCAGGAACACGGTTCACTTCAATGTGGTACCTGCAACAAAGGAGAGAGGGAGACAGACTCAGCTGTAATTCTTCAGAAAGTTTTGAGGTATATCACTAAAGAGCAATAGTCGGAAACATCACTGTACAGCAAAGAGGCTTAAATTAACTTTAGAAAAAGCCTTTTACTGTTAAAATTATATGAGAGTTCAGAGAGTGAAGAGCCTTACGTGCTGCAACATGTGGGGAAGAGGGCCAATCATGTGGTCAAATTGGTATTTTCCTGTCGTCTCTTAGTAATATTATTTTAAGTTTTGTAGAGCGCACAAATACATAAGGGTGTCCTGGCCGAGAAGAAAACTGAGCTGCAATATAGCAGAGGTTCACAAAATAAACAACCCTGTTTTCGGTTGTTTCCTAAAGACAGTGTAGTCTGGCTACGTAAACGTTGGGGAAGGGAATTATGTAGAGACTTCATGGAAATGCAGAGACTTTTGATGATACCCCTCCTCACTGGCAACCAGTGGAGCGAATGCTGAGGATTAGAAATGTGAGCAGAACCAGGGTGGTTAAGTAAAAGTTGAGCTGCACAGTTTTGCACCAACTGAAGTCATTGAAGTCGATAATGAGGAATGCAAACATACAAAGCATTGGCATAGTTTAAGCTAGAGCACGCCAATGCTTCAATGATCAAAATATATAAGGTAACATTATACTGTGAATCTTCAGCTTCAACCATCAGTGACAGTGTGTGAAAGATGAAGCCAAGGCTCCTGACAGCTCCTGGTGGTATAGGAGTTGAATAAAAGAAAGAATGATATAGACAGTGTAACGGATGCCATAAAGAAGGCGGCCCTGGCGATGGACCAGTAGAGGGCAAACCAAACAAACATCGATATTAAGCAGAAATGAATAGCCAAGCTTTCAACCGTTTCCTGAAACAGGCTTCAAAAGGGACAAAACGTAGCATAGATGGAAGATTTTTCCACAACTTGTCTGACAAAAAAGTAAAAGAGTGGCCTCCTTTCCGGACCAGACGAACTTTGGGAATCTTCAGGAGATGTAGGCTGGATGACTGGATGGATTGTATGAGACAATAGTAAATGAGTCTCTCAGTAAGATACTTGGGGCCTCTCTTGTAGAAGGCTCTATGTGTCAAAGAGTTTCAAAATGAAATATTTTAGGCACTGTAGGAAAGTGGGTTTCTGTTGTAGTACCCCCCCCCCCACACTTTTTGCCTGGCTTTCGATGCAACTTTGACTGAAGTGTACTGGGACCCTACTGTTCAGGTTCCCAGTATCAGTGTGCTTTTCCTAAAACTGTACCAAGATTGGCCACTTCAGACCTCCCTGTAAGTCCCTAGGAAATGTTACCCTTGATACATAGGGCACTGGAACTGAAGATGATCCCCTAGGGACCCCTTACTAAGGTCATGCAAACTGCCACTGCAGCCTGCATTCCTTGGTGCAGAGAAAAGCAACATAGGCAACATGGCTCACTGCCTGTGTGCCATGTCAAAGGGGCCTAAGGTATGGGTAAGTCACCCCTCCAGCAGGCCATACAAGCCCTAAGGCAGGGTGCACTATATCTCAGGTGTGGGCATATCGGCATGCACAGATAAACCCCTACAATATTTAAGTATATTCCTAATATTGTAAGTGCCAGGGAAGCGACAGGGACTACATGGGCTGGAAACTCTACAACTCGACTTCCCCAGCACCATGATGGCTTTACTAAATCCAGGAGTGTTTGGTACCAAACAACTCCTCTCAAAAAACCCACATAAATGCCAGTGTTGGATTTATTGAAACATGTTCCCAAAGGGCACCTCAGAGGTGCCCCTGAAAACCTACCAACCCTGGTGTGGTCTCTAACTGGCTTGAGGCAGTCTGCCACCACCAAACATGTTTCTGGACCCCTGGGTTGAAAGCCCTTGCTCTCTGAGGCCAGAAACAAAACCCATCCTGGGTAGAGGTGTCACACCTCCTCCCCCAGAAAGGCATAGTGTTCGAGAGGGGACCTTCAAATACCTTGCAGCCTTTTTAAGGCGACCCCAGCCTCTGATGCTAGCAGCAGATGGCAACCCTCTATTTCAAACCCCACTTTTGGCAGGAGAACCGGTGGGAAAACTAATTGAGAATAAGAGAGGGGTGCCCCCCTTTGCCAAAATCCACCCCTCAGGTGTTGAAGCCAAAGGGAAGCAGATTTTTCAGTGCCCACCAGTTGAAGAAGGTGGGACTTATCCAATCAGGGCTAGGACCAGCCCTCTTCCATAGGAGGGTGGCATAATAGAGGGTGTAGACATCCGTGCTAAGGAACCCATTGGTCCCTACCTGTAACCCCCATGTAATGCCCCTAAATCTAGTATTTAGTTGGCACCCCAGACCCTGAAATCAGATTTATGACGACCTAAGAAGCCCAGACACCGAAGACCCACACCAGCATGAGTAAAGAAGGACCAGTGACTGACACTTTGCCTGCCTGTCTGCTGCCTTTCGCCCCTGGTACAAAAAGATGACTCGTCCTCCAGGCCCAGTGACTTCCAAAGCCCTGGGAGGACAGCCTGCATTGGATAAAGACTCTAAATCTCCCATTGACAGCGTACTTGTCCAGAAGACACCATCCACAAAGGAAAAGAACTCTGCCCTGAGGAACCACAAACTAACCTCCGGATCCACCTCTGCACCAGATGCCCACGGCCCGAGTCCAAGTGGCCCACCAGTCCTGTGAAGGTTCCCCAGCGCTTCGTAGCACAAGACCACAATGGGCTGACCGCTGCCGGACTTCACCTTGACGCCTGCATCCTAAACCTAAAGACTTTTTGCCAGTCCATCAGGGTTCAATGGGCCCCTAAGTTTCCTCTCCCGGTGACACTGCACCTGCTGCAAAAATGGCTCTGACTATGCCAGGATTGGCTGAGCTCACGCAAACCTTTAGACAGGACCTCTCAACAGGCGATCTTCCCATGCACAGGAATGGTAGTGAAGTGTGCATGTAGTGGTATTGTACTTAAAAAAGTACTGAGCTGCACAGAACTGCACTGAAGCAGATGTTAATTGGAGTTGTGCAGTGCTTAGTGCTGTGTGTAGCACTGTAGGGAGACATCCTTCAGTGCTGCACTGAAAATGGCTAGCCTGTACTGCAAATGATAAACTCGATGGGTAGGTGCAGATCGTACGAGTTACTTACCTTTGGTAACAATGTGTTAGAAATGGGATTTCTGGTTGGCTAGGGCTTGCGCCAAAGCCAGGCAGAAACCACCACTCTAGTCAGGGCTGGGGAGTTACACGCCAAAGATAACCCCTGCTCACCCCCTTGGTAGCTTGGCACGAGCAGTCAGGCTTATCCCGGAGGCAATGTGTAAAGCGTTTGCGCGCGCACCCAGCAACAACACCCAAGGCCCACCACAAAAGAAACTCCACACAAGGTATTATATAAAAATAGCCTTTGTATTATACCAAAACACATTAGATAAAAACACACACTTTACATTGTGCCAACAGGCACGGGCAGAATTTACAGGGGACTATTTACATGGGACAGGGCCTCATGGACCACTGTCAGGAATAAGCACTTTGTAGGAATAACACTTTAGAACATAGCACATACAATCACTGTAGCACCAATTATAAAATGTAGCGCACAACCAGTAACCACTGGTAACAGGTAAGTACCACCTACGCAACCCTAACCACCTTAGGAAAATTTTACGCAGGGAATCATGAACACATCAGCATAACCTATACCAGGAAAAACCCTCTCCTACGCATAGGCACAGCTAGAAAGAAACATAGCATCGAGGCATTGCGCATGTGCAAAAGTACACCGGTAACAATAATCAGGTACCCTAGGTGAGGGCACCACACAAGATAACTGTCCCTAGGCCAACTGGCCTTGTTGGGGCTAGGACGCCCTGTGTCCCAGTGTCAGGGGCCTAAACGGAGCAGCTGCCCACGAAGTGCTGGGCAGCTGTAAAACAATGATGGGACCAACGCTGGAGCCTTGCAGGCTCTGGCCAACTGACTGTCCCCTGAGCCCCTCTGGGCTCTTAACAAGGAATGCCCCCACTCACATTGGAGCGGCCCGCTGCCTTCCGGGGTCGCTTGTAGCACCAGAGGAAAATGACCTCGTATGACGTTGGAGCCTCGTGGGCTCAAACAACAAGAAATGCCCCCTGAGCCTCGCAGGCTCTAAACAATAATGCGTCCCGCGTTGGAGCCTCTACTCGGGGCTCTGCACAACACTGCGGCCCGCGTTGGAGCCTAACAGGCTTGAGAAGCACTGCCCCCTTCGGTGGAGCGTCAGGCGCTCTACAACACACAATGCGGGGCCCCGTTGGAGCCTCACTCGGCCTCTGAATCAAGCAATGCTGGCAAACCCAAAAACAAGGTACCTGGTCTACCCCTCCACTCACCGGGCGGTACTTGTCCGCTTTCGGCCCTCCTGAATGCACTTCCCTCGCGGCGGGAGCTGGGGGCAGACACGGCACCTCCGTCTTCCCTCTGGGTCGCGCTGCGGCGGCCCGACTCTGCTTCGGCCAGGAGGCCTTGCCTCCGTTGGTTGCAGTCCAGTGCGGGGTGGGCTCCCGCCTGGACTCCACTGCCGGCTCACTTCTCCTGGCTGCACCAGAGCACGGGGTGGGCTCCGGTCGGCTTCCGGGTCGTCCTTGGGCACAGGAGCGCGGGGTAGGCTCTCGTCCGCTTCCTGTTCAAGTCCCGCCCACGTCCTGCAAGGGCTGCCTGATTTCCGGCTGAAGCCTGGCTGCGGCGGTGATTTCCTTCAAGGGGTGGGCTCCCGGTCGGAGGTAGAACCAATGCGGGGTGGGCACCCGCTTTCACGACAAAGTTACTCCTCGGGGCGGCAATAACGCGGGGTAGGCACCCGTAGTTTAAACACCAAAATAAGCGGGGTGGACACCCGCCAACGATCACGGGAAGGAATACAACGGCGGGGTGGGCTCCCGCCGAAACTAATCGGAAATGCGGGGGGGAATCCTCTACGCCGGGGATTCCCTTTTTAAATGGATCGCAGCTCCAGGCTGCAGGGAAAACAAACGCTGCTCCTCAAGGTCTGCCCAAAAGCGCTCCCAGGCGCTAGGTTCAGGGAAAGTCTTCCAGGAAAAAGTCTTCAGATGCAGGGGGGCAAAGACTGGGCCCAGGGGCCATCTCACAGGGCCCACCGGCAGGGAGGCAGTCCCCAGTGGCAGTCTCTCCTGGCGCCCAGCAGCAGCAGGCCCCCCTCAAGTTAGGATCAGAAAGAGAACATTTTACATGGGGTCACAGCACCTTCTTATACACAGGTTTACCTTTGTTTCAAGGTGCAGGGGAGGGGTGAACCAGTTACAACTGGTTCCTGAGCACTTTGTTTTGCTCAGCCCCTCTCCCTATTCAGAGAGCAGGCCAGGGTCATCAGTCGCACCACAGGGGGCGGAGCCAGCATTGTGTGGGGAAAGCCCAGCCCTATTCAGGTCCTAGGTGTACTCCTCCCACCCATCTGGCTGCTGATCTCCCCATTCACCACTGGGTGACTCCTCCTGAGACTGGGGATTCCCTAGCCCATCACATGACCTCAGCCAGCTAATCACGCGCCAGGCAGTCACGGCACATTTATGCCAGCGTCTAGAAGTGGCACTTCCCCACTAGCTACATAGACACCGCACACATCATCGCGCAGCATTTAATCACACGAGTCTGCACATACCAAACTCGGCCCTGCACTCCCCACGCATCAGGAACCACCAGGGACACATACATTCCCCCATGCATTCCCATGGGAGGGCAGGCCAACCTCACAACACGCACGCACTTTACCCTGGGACACAGCGGTAAAGTGCGCAGAAACCAAAAATCACTACCACCAGGTCACCAGTAAAAGCAAAAAGTTTAGGGGTGAACCTGCCAGAAGGGCCAAGTCCAACACAATGCATCTGGTAGTGACGTTGTCTAACCGCAGATTCCTTAACTTAGAATATTCCCAGGCGTCAGACTGGATCTGGAAAAAAATGTGCAGCAGCACCTCTGCGTGACGGGGGACGGCGCCACACGACCCCGCCCTGACGTCGTCCACGTACGTGACGTCAGCGAGGTCATATAAGTCCCTCCCGGCAAGCTGACATCAGTTTTCTTCGGAGAAACGTTTCCATGACACAATGCGGAGGCACCAATAAAAAAACTGTGAAACATGGGAACAGTGTGCGATGGATGAAAATCCGAGAATAAAGAAGGAGGATGGTGCAGACACCATCGTAAAGGACAGAATTAGACACTACCTACCTAAGGTGAAAGAGCTGTGAGAAAGAACCTCGCAAGCTAAGCAAAGACCCTTCCATAGTGTAAGAAGGGAAGAACATCTCAACAGACAGAAACGGACTGTTAGTACCATGCAGAATAACAGACAAAAATAGACTGTCAGTACCATGCAGAACTTTGCCGTCCAGCAAGAACGGAGCAGAGAGAGAACAGTCCACCGCAGGAATGAAAAGTCTGGCACTGCCCCTGTAGTAACGGAGGTCTGAAACAGTGGCGAACAGAGCCCCAAAGAAGACTACTGTAGACGAGCCCAGAACCCGGAGTCAACAGACAAGGCGGAAGACAGCAGGAGAAGAAGAAAAGGAAGCGGAATCTACTGGTGAAGGACTATCGAAAAGGCCTCATTCTACAGATAAGAAACCTCTGAGAGGGAGGCAACAGTAGAATTGTGACAGAAACCCTTGAGAGGGAGTTAATGGTATTATGGCAAGTCTCAAAGGAACGCAACTATGAGAGAAAAGACCAATGCCAACCGTAACAGGGGGATCAGCGGAGAACCCCACTTGGCAAGGCCCTTGCAGAACGGGGAGGCTGGGTGGGCGTTAAGGAATCTGCTTGTTAACATGGCATTTATTATTAATGTTTAGACGCCACACCCACCCCTTTTTCAATCACAGGCAATGAGGGGTTTCATTATGGCACCTCTAAAATGTGATCTCACGGTGGTGAAATGATGATGGAAACGCGTCCATTGGATTCACAGCTTTGTACTGACGTTTGGAAGCCCACCTACTATCCAGAAATGTGGTAAGTCCAGGGCGCTCCACTTCTCCTTTTGTGTTTTTACTCATGACAAAAGCGCTCAAGGTGAAGAAGTGAAAACATATCATCTAAAATACCATGTAGCACCTCACAGTTTATGTAACGTGCAAACATTTTCGCTCGTTAATCACTTGAGTCCTGCTAGCAGACAGGTTGAAGAATTACCATCCTTGTTTATATGTAATCCAGTGCCTAAAGGATTTTAAAGTATGTTTTTCTTGTAGGCCCTGTGATTCTCGTAGCAACCAGTGTGCAGCCTGTTGTGGGCTGGGCTCCTGTAGTCACTAGGAAATCCATGTTTTGGTGCAAGTGAGGCTTAAACCCCATGCTAGGTTTGCAGAGTGTCTTTGGAGTGTTAAACAACCAATACATTTTAGGTTGCCCGACCCTTGAATTATGTAATGGATGTATCTTTGCTCTAACTATTTGATTTTGTGGTGGTGCTAAAGTTACATCCTTGTGTGGTCGAGTGCTGTAGTGGCATGGCGGCGCCCAAGGTTTAGATCTTTTTTTTTTGCTGCTGTTCCTCTATTATGCAACATCACTTCTGTTTATAAAAAAAAGCAATCTTGCATCAACACTTGCACTTTCCAAGAGCCCCCCCTGTCTACTCGACTCTTCTCAGCTTCCCCCCTCTCGTCCGCGCCTTGAACACGTCCCATTCCCTGGAGAGGCCTCCATCTCTGGCACGCGCTGGAATCCTTCCTTTACCCCGGCGGAGGCGGACCAGAAAGCAGAATGAGAACCGCGCCGATTTATTAAGCCAGTAATGCGGCGTCCGTCACCACGCTGTCAGCTGAGCCTGCGCGGCCATTTTATAAAGAGCACATGAGAGCGACGCCGCGTCCTCCGTTCCAGTGAGACCCGGGGGACGGCGTCGTGGAGCGAGGGGGGCTCAGACAAGCGTGATGAAGGGAGTGATTCGAGCACGTCAGTCTCTGAGCAAAGATATCAAGCGCGGCTGTGAAGAGGAATTAAAACACAGGGGGGTGCAAGATGACAGAGTTGAGAGGGAGAAGGGAGGGACAAGAAAGCAAAATGAGAGGTAGAAAAAGAACAAAGTGAAGGAATAGAAGAAGGAAGAAACGGAAAGAGAGAAGACAACAGAGTTGGGGTGGGGCAGTGCGAGATTGAGAGGAGCTAGAGGAAGGAAGATAAAGGAAAGGTGAGTGAGGCAGAGCAAATACAGTAATTGGAGAAGAAAGGAAAATACAGCGCCCAGAAGACAAAGAGAATAGGGGAGAAAAAGATCAGAGAGAAATGAGCGGGTAGGGCCAGCTAGGATGGACGAGACAAACAAAGAAGGAGGGAGAGGTGTGATGAAGTAAGAAGCAAAATTAAAGTGGTATGAACATGAGAACTGATGGAAGATAGAGGGCAGAAGGGAGGGGGTAGAAAAACCGATTGATTGAGAGGTAGAGAATGAGTGTCAATGGATGAGATCAGAGAGAATGAGGAAAAGAGGGGAGAGAGGAGAGAAAAACAGTCAGAGAAAGGCGAGAGAGAGAGCGCGCTGTCCGCAGCAGTGGCAGTTAACCCGGGTTTATCGAAATCAATAGGCATTGCAAACAAGTCAATACGAAGAATAACTCTCCTGTATAGAAGGGCTTCCTGCCCGCTGCTCTTCCTAAATAATAATTGTTCTTTCGGCTTTTATTTTGATATTTGCATCCTGAAGGACTGCTGAGACTTTGAAGCAGCCTGCAGTGAACAGGAATTAATCTCTGTCCAACAGTCTCTGGGACAGGTTTCTTGTCAAATAAAGCTGGCTAAATCAAGCACAACCAGCGGAGCCGCCAAGTACTTAAGAGGCCTGTGAAATTGAATGCTCTTGGCTGACAAGTTCGAAAGATAATACCAAATATGCTTTTCATCATTCCGAGGTCGATACGCGGATTACTGATAGTTAGGGAAATATTACCTCATTTCAATTAGAGCGTTTAGCGGCAACAACAATTGTGGGCTGAAGTGCAGTATGAAACAAGCTGGTAATGTTTGTGACGTGCGACCGTGAAAGGGAGTTGTGTGCGCGCGCGCGAAAGTGGAACGCGAAAGTGAAACGGATCGCGGTCCAGACAGTGACAGGAGGAAAGACAGATGGCGGCTGCGCCCGTGCACACGCACATGCACACAAGCTTCAGGCCACCAAAAGCCTGTGGTAGCACTGCGAAAACCCGCTTACAAAATGTCTCTCCGAGCAGCACATGCACTGCCTCAGACGAGACCTAAAAAGGGGGCAGGTAGCTTGGCTTGAGCCATATACCAAAGCAAAGAAAGGGAGAAAGAAAGAAAGACCACTCTCCGCCTAATGGCGCACAATCAGGACACCGCCTTCAGTTCAAAAGAACCAGAAGAGATGCAACCAGAGCCTAACAGACTAGCCTATAGAAGGAAGGCTGAAGGAACAGGTGCCAAAAGCCCAAAGCAAG
This sequence comes from Triturus cristatus, assembly GCF_964204655.1. Classification (NCBI taxonomy): domain Eukaryota; kingdom Metazoa; phylum Chordata; class Amphibia; order Caudata; family Salamandridae; genus Triturus; species Triturus cristatus. Next base: position 393,991,299 of record NC_140579.1, on the reverse strand, counting down.
AGCTAGAACTTGAGCAACATGATTGGAATAGGCGGCGGGACAAGAAACACGCCAAGTGCACACCCTATCCCAAAAAGGGGAAATATGGGCAAATTGCATTAATGTGAAACCCGCTGAAGCAGGTCGAAACATGGAGCAGGCAACGGCCACAGAGACCTTAAAGTGGCTTACACAAAAAGCTGGAGAGTGCCTGACCGGGCAGTATGAAGCCAAAGCGAGAAACAACCCACAATATAGACTTGCAGTCAGTAGTCAAGGACCACGGCCATCACAAGAGCTGTCCCGCAGGCATAGCGTTAACAAATGGAAGGAGCCTTAGAATAAAAGACCAAACACTCCAGAAAAGGCACGTACGGTATGGGACACCAAAAGGGGAGCATTTGTCAAATTGGGAAATCACCCCAGTAAGCAGAAGCATGGACGACCCTACGGGCAACTTGCAACAAGACAGAAAAGCTCCCCCAAACATTGCAACACTGATCAGAGGTGGCGATGTAGGAAGAGGAATACCAAAGCAACCTGCAGGTATACATAAATGTATAAATATAAAAATATGTAGAGACAGAACAAGCCAGGAGCATGAATATGTCCATACTGGAGCATACCTAGTACAGTAAGGTAGGAGCCGTTTTTGAAGAGGAGAGCAAGAAAGCTCCCAAGGAGGTGGAACGGGCAACAGGCAGGATAACCATGGCGCCAGAATATGGAACCAAGGAAAAACATAGAACGCCGTATAACAGATCACCAAGCGACGCATGGAACCCGCAGGATCTCCAGGCCCAGGTGGGATAAGCAAGGATATATAATAGCATACCAGTACCCCACATGAAGTATACAGACCCCAAACTACGGGGAAAACCGGTTAGGGCAATAAGCCTAGCCAAAAGAGCGCAGTAATGAACCAAACCCGTGAACATGAGTTCCGTGCCGTATGACATTACCGAGCTGAGCTTGGTGAATTAATATATAGGAAACATATACTAAAAAAGTGTGAGGTAATGTAGAAACAAAAGCACACAAAAAAGGGGAAAGAAAAACCTTATATTCCCATTGACCAAATATGACTACAGAAAGATTGATTTCTATTTATTCCTTTATTTCTAATTCTATTATAATCTTTTGCAATCAAAAATTATTTCATTTTTCTCATTTGTTTTTTGTTTTCATATGTTTCCTATATATTAATTCACCAATATTTGCTTGAAAACCCTGATATAGGAAACCATATTAGGGGTACCCTTGTTATATTGCAGTATATTACCGAGCTGAGCCACTGGCTCAACACCACAGTCAGAGGACCAGACACAGCAATCTGTGGAACACGGAGCAACTGGCAGCCCAAAGCAAAACGCATCGAAGGGATGCCAATAAAAGGGTAATCACCCTTAACTACAGGAAAAGAAGACGTAAGGCTCACCGCCCATGTTAAACACAGAGCGCAGCTAAAGGATGTGAAATGAAAAAGTATCAGCATGGAAGAAAGGTCTAAGACGACCTAAGTGGGGGGACGAAAGCCCGCAAGGAGCTGATGAACCGCCGACTCGGCGTGAGCATCAAACAGCAAAATCCCATCAATGGGTAAGTCAACCAGTTACTCCCCGATATTTTCGGGGAAGACACTGTCGCGTAACCAAGTGTGACGCCTTAAGGCAACATAGCACGCCATAGCACGTCCCTAAGAATCTGCAGTATCTAAAGCTGAGCGGATTGTGAATTTGGCAAGGTCACGGCCATCCCGGAGGTGGCGGAGATCAACCTGAGCACCTTCAGAGGTGGACGAAAGCAGACTCTGCAGAGTGCCACAGTGCAGAAGTAGCCCGTGCCAAAACACACATTGTATTCAAGGATCTTAGGGCCGCACTAGTGGAGGCAAAGACGTTCCTGCCCCATGACTCTTGCCATCGGGACTCCTGAGAGGGAGGAAGCATTAGAGGAGGCAGGGAGGGGAAAGCAGTCTGCAACACAAACCCTTGCACATCGGGGTGTACAAAAAGACAGACCGAATTATGTGGAGCTGGACGGTGGTGGTGCAACAGTGAACGAGCCACCAGATCGCCTGAAGCCGGCTGACCCAGGTACCTAAAAAAAGGGTATCATAAAGGGAAGCCTCAAAGGGTAGAAGAGGCTCCACAGTCCCGGACCCCCGATGAAGGACCTCAAGCAAGGGGTCGACAGATAAGGGGACAGAAGGGGGTTGCATGCTTAAAATGCGGGTGGCCAGTGAGACCACCCTTAAAAAAGCAGCACCGGCCTCGGTATCCCTCCGTGGAGGGGACAACAACTCATCAGTGGGGGAGGGTTGTAAACTGACCCTCCCCAGACAGTGAGGGTGTGACCAATGTTCCAGAGGGAGTACAATTGAAGAAGCAGGATCCTGACGTTGCTCCTGGGGAAGGGAAGAGCCTGCCGGATCTGGGGGTGGCGAAGAGCCTGTCGGATCTGGGGGGGGGGGGGGGGGCGAAGAGCCTGTCGAATCTGGGGGAGGCGAAGAGCCTGTCGGATCTGGGGGAGGCGAAGAGCCTGCCGGATCTGGGAGCTTCCGAGAAAGCTCAAATTCCAAGGGGAGCACAGGCTACAGTACGTCCGAGATGGTGGACGAGAAGACGGCGCCGAACTCCCTCCTGTGGCCTCTAGCGAAGAGTCAATAATTCTGCGCTCGGCTCGGTACCATACGGCGCCGAGACTATGTTAAGCTCCCCTTCCAAGGAAGGAGCAGACGCCGGATCCGGCGAGGCAGGCTTTCGGCTCCGGCGCGGCGCCGACTCCACCTTATCCATGCTAGGCTCCGACTCTGGGGAAAAGAGCAGGGGCGGAGCCGAGGAGGTGAGTCTCCGTCGCCGGTACAGCGCCGACCCCGGCTCTGGACAGGCGGCTGCCTGCCCGGCCCGGGGCATATGAACAGGCTCCAACTCCGGAGAAAGCAATGGAGGCCGAGCCGAGGAGGCGAGCCCCCGGCGCCGACCCCGGACAGGCGACCGTCTGACCGGGAGCCTGGGGTGTGCTCAGAGCAAGGCTATGAGCACCGGCAACCACCTGCGGCGCCGCAGGGAACCCAGCAGGGCTATGCGGGGCGGCGGAGGCACCGTGGGTCGTAGAGGGGGACCCTAGCGGGCCGCGGCGTAACGACTCCACGTGGACCGGAGAGGGGGACCCAACTGGGCTGTGCCCTAATGGTACCACATCTCCTACGTCCCTGGGGGGTAGAGGCTCAATTGGCGCCGAGGATGAACCCATCGGCGAGCCCGTCGGAGAGCCCACAAGAAGCAGAGGCCCCGAGGACGCCCCAGGGACGGGAGAGGGCCCGAGGGAGGCCTGCAAAGCTGCGGCGTATGCCTCCATTTGGGCCCGAGTCATCCCCACACCCGGAAAGGGTGGGTAGGGCGACTGCTTGGAGCGCACGTCCGGAACGTTCCGGGAACCAGAGCTCCTGACAACAGGAGAAGAAGGGGAGGTCAAAGACCTTGGCGACAAGCGCCTCGACTTACCAAGTGGCGAACGGCGGCCCCGGAGGTCGAACGACGGCGGGAGGGACCTGCTGTTGAAGAAACCAGGGGGCGAGGCGACTCCGACCTGGATAACTGCGCGGTGAGACGCTTCATACGGCGCTTGCGCCGAGACTTGGGCTTCAGGTGTTGGCACGCCTCGCAGTCCGTGGAGTCATGGTGCTCGCCCAGACACCACATACAAATAAGATGCGGGTCCGTCGCGGACAATTGTCGCGAACAGGAATTACAAGTTTTAATGTCCGAAGGCATCGCACACTGTTCCCCGACGCGAAGCATCGACAAGGCCTGAAAAGAGGCCAAAGGAACCGCTCACTCCGGATCCGCGTTGCACGCCCGAAGGAAGGAAACTGATGTCAGCGCGCCAGGAGGGACTTATATGACCTCGCTGACGTCACGTACGTGGACGACGTCAGGGCGGGGTCGTGTGGCGCCGTCCCCTGGTGTGCAGAGGTGCTGTTGCACATTTTTTTCCAGATCCAGTCTGACGCCTGGGGATATTCTAAGTTAAGGAATCTGCGGCTAGATGTCTATCAGATACAGATGTCAGGCAAATAAATGATCATCATCATATTATTATTCTGGTTGGAGCAAAAGTGGAGGTACACCTCCACAGTCACAGCTGTAAGGAGTAGTCCATCTTCAGTGAGGCATATTTAGACATTACTGACCAAAAGGAATATGCTACTTACCAGTATGCATCTGTTCTTGGCATGTAGAGCTGCAGATCTATACACTGTGCATAGCTCGCCATCTGGTGTTGGGCCCGGATGTTTGCAGTTTGTTTTTCCTCTTGGAAAGTCTTTGGAAGTCACGAGTTCGGTGACTCCTCCCTTGGTTCGTATTGCGCATGGGCTTCGGCTCCATCCTCAGATTGTTTTTCGCCAGCAGGGAAAGATGGAGCGTAGTGGTAACAGTAAAGAACCCCATGTGTGTTGTATCTAAATAAGATAAGACTGGAACGGATACAGGTAGCCGGGGAGGCGGGTGGGCGTGTATAGATCTGCAGCTCTACATGCCAAGAACAGATGCATACTGGTAAGTAGCTGTGAGAAGTTGGCCTGGTATATGATGTTCACTAGTTAAAGTGACCACCTTGTACCATGCCAAGCAACCCTTATGGTGTGGTTGTAAGTCAACCTTTTCGGACCAGCTGCCCTAGTGGTAGCGTAGGCTAAGCAGTCTTTGAGGCTAAACTCGTTTAGGCATGTAAAGCAAGCTATTTTACCATATGTAACCCCCTTTTATACCAATGAAAGGACACCACACAGATATATATTCAAAATATATATGTATTTATTACTCAAAGTATCCCCTAGACACTTTATGAGCACAGGAGCACAAATCGTTAAACAAGAAAGTATCACAATATACAGAAGTTGCACTTTATATGGATAGGCCCTGGTGGCCGCTCAAACCATATACTAAAATAGTGGTATAAGTACCACGAACAGGAAAGGGAGAAGGCCTAGGGCCTCTAGAATCGCTGGGCCTACAAGGAGCTAACTTTAGTTAATGGACAGGAGGTCCACGGGTCGCGTGTGCAGTGAGGAAAGTTACACGCGGGCTCCCATAGGTTTTCAATGGGTGCGTAAATGTTCAAAAGTTACTGCTAGAAGGGTCTTCTGGTTGGACTACGAAATCAAGACTTCAAACCTAGACATTAGAGATGTTACTCTACACTTGTGCACCAGAGTGCCAGCTTTACCTCACCCACAGGAAGTGGGTGCATAGGGCTCGAAGTGCGTCGGGTTTCGTCTATCTGTTCAATGGAGCCTGACGACAAAGATGCTGCAGGCGGTCGGTCCAGAAGAGCTGCGGTGGATCCAAGGATGGATCGGAAGTGTAGAAGGCCTGTAAGCAGAGGGGACAGTGTTCACAGTCACTAGCCAGTGACCGGCGTGGCACCAGGTAGGTACCAGGCGATGTCGGCTGCAAACAGGTGAAGAGGTGTAGCTTGTCTCTGCAGCCACGTGGTCCCTGAAGGTCGACGACATCCAGGAGTCGGTTCACGAGCTGTCCCTCACAGGCTCTCGCTGTCGGCGGTGTTGGCGACTCAGAAGAAGCAAACAAGCCTTGGCAAAAGCAGGAATCGCAGGAATCGAAGAAAGCTGTTAGCTCTGACCAGCAAGGTCAGAGGGGCTGCTCCTTTGGAGGGAAGCAGGGGCCAGTCTGGAGCAACCAGACCAGCATCGTAGTTTTCCAAAAGGTTTGCCAAGATGGCCACTAGCCAACGGGCCAGGGACCGGGCAGGTGCGTCGAGTCGCAAAGTGCAGAGGGGCCCCACGCAGATCGTGGAGATGCTGGAGGGCTCACCTTTGGTGCAGATGCTGCTCGGATGTTGGACTTCTCAGGACCCAAAGCACAACTCGGCGGGAGCCTCTGTTGTCGCGCTTGCAGCTTGTCGAGTGTCTTCCAAGATGGCTGGCTCTACGTGTCTCGGTGCCTCCACGGGTTCCTTCTTTGCAGGGACTGTGGATCGGGCTGTGAGAGGTCTGGAGGTCCAGTTCTTGTCGGTCTCTGGGCTCGGTCTCCGGCGGCGGCAAAGCAGACGTCGATTCGCTGGTTGGTGCTTGCGTTAGCAAGATGGTCACTCCCTGACCATAGGGGAGAATTCCTTCAGTCTTCTGTGCAGCAGAACGTCGAAGTTCCCGTCTTCTTCTTAGTGTCAAGTTGATTCCAGGATGTCTGAAGTCTTAGGACACAGCTCCTACCTTTAAGCGGATTCTAGGGGCCTGTCTACCTGCTAGGTCCCTCCCTAAGGGTGGGACCAGGAAGGGGGGTGGTTACACACCCAATCCTTTGTCCAGCTCGCCCCAGGTCTGGGGCTGGTGTGCCCCAGGACCGGTTTGAACTGGCATATGCACCGAGGCTCCTTGTGAGCCTCAGGCATGTCTGATTCTATTCAAGCCCTACCTGACCAATACACAAAATCCTGTCTGGGGTGGTGCTCGCACCTCCCCTTTGTCCACGTCTCCCAAGCTGGAAGGACTCCCAGCAGCAGGAGGGCAGACTTGTGTCGGTGGTGGCAGCGTCCATTTTGTGGAGCTGAGGCTATGTCTGATTTTACCCGGGTTTCAGGTTCTGTACATGTCGTGTCCCTCTAGAAGGGTGGAATGCTAACCCCGTCGCCAGAACTGGCGAGGGGTTAGTATTCCAATTCGTATGACACCTTACTAGACATGTTTTGATAAAGCCAAACCAAAGTTAGCATTTAACCGCGAGGTTCATAATGCACTTAAGAGTATATGGTATGGCGATATCTGGAAACGGTAGAAGGAATTTGTTCCGACTACTGCACACAGGCTCAGCTCATGCCAGAGCACCATCTCACATGAAACCAAGCACTCTGCCTTCAGGATTGTTAAGGCCTGCCATAGGAGTGACTTATAGGTTAACATGTGTCCCATTTAAGGTTAGGTATAGGTATACTACACCTAAGTAAGAGGTGGATACACCAACTTACCCCAGCTGAGTGATCAGCCAGTTGTGTCAAATTGGAAGGCCAGACCAGGGGTGGCATAATACATGCTGCAGCCCCTGGGAGGCCTAGGGTACACCTATGCCCTGGGTACCTAGGGTACACTGTACAGGGTCCAATAAGGTGATCCTTACCAATTGTGTATGTACCTAGGGTACATGGAGTCCATTTTAAAGAGAGAGCAGACAGGCTGAGATCCTGAATGGCAGGATCTCAGGCCAACTAAGTCGAAAAACCAGCTAGACACTAGGCAAAAAGTTGGGGGTAACCATAGTCAGATATCCACCTTCCTACAGTAGCATATTCCATTCGAGGCGTATGATCTGCAGATTATACACTGTGCATAGATTATATAGCAGTACCCAACCCTAGCGGCGACCACCGGTATCCTTTGCAGTGGTTTGGAACAGTGTTTTGAGTACAGCCTGGCCCACAGTAGCTTGTTGCTTGGTTTGCACATCTACACAGTAATGTTTTGTGAAAGTGTGCGGTGTTGACCATGTGGCTGCTTTGCATAGGTCATCTAGTGGTATGTTTCCTAGAAAAGCCATAGAAGCCCCTATCTTTCTTGTAGAGTGGGCTTTAGGGGGAACCGATAGCGTTCGTTTTGCTTTGTGGTAGCAAATCTGTATGCATTTTACAATCCACCTAGCTATCCCTGATTTAGAAATAGGGTTGCCCTTATGTGGTGGAGAGAAGGAGACAAATAGCGGTTTGGTTTTCCTGAAAGGTTGTGTGCGTTGGATGTAGTAAAGTAAAGCCTTTTTTACATCCAGTGTGTGTAACGCTCTTTCCGCAACAGCTTGAGGTTGTGAGAAAAAGACTGGTAATTCTACCGACTGGTTTAAATGGAATGGAGAAATGACTTTGGGTAGAAACTTTGGGTTGGTGCGGAGTACAACCTTGTTCTGATGCATTTGGAGAAAAGGTTCCTGTATAGTGAGTGCTTGTATTTCACTAACCCTTCTGAGGGAAGTGATGGCCACTAAAAAAGCTGTTTTCCATGTGAGAAATTAGAGCTCACATTTATGTAATGGTTCGAAAGGGGGTCCCATTAACCGTGCGAGAACTATATTCAAATTCCAGACCGGTGAGGGTGGTACTCTGGGTGGAATTACTCTTTTGAGGCCTTCCATGAAGGCCTTGATGGCAGGCAGTCTGAAGAGTGATAGGTGCTGCCTGTTCTGTAAGTAAGCAGCAATGGCAGCGAGATGTAATCTAATGGAAGTATATGCTAGGTTACACCTTTGTAGGTGGAGTAAATAACATATAATGTGCTGTATAGACACATTTAAAGGATTGATTGTGTTGTTGTGGCAGTAAACAACAAATCTTTTCCACTTTGCCGCATAGCATGCCCTAGTAGTAGGGCGTCTAGCTTCCCTGATAATGTTCCTGCAATCAGGGGGAAGGTTAAGGTATCCGAATTCTAGGACCTCAGGAGCCAGATCGCAAGGTTGAGCTGAGCTGGGTCCGGGTGCCTGATTTCTCCATGGTTCTGGGTTAGGAGGCATGGTGAGAGGTGTAGCTTTTGGTGTGGTACTACTGAGAGTTCCAGCAGTGTGGTGTACCACGGTTGTCTAGCCCATGTTGGAGCTACTAGGATCAGTGTTAGGGAATGCTGTTGTAGCTTTCGCACCACTAATGGAATTAGTGGGAGAGGTGGAAAAGCGTATGCAAATTTGTTTGACCAGTTCATCCATATCGCATTGCCTTTGGACAATGGGTGTGGATATCTGGCGGCGAAGCCTGGGCATTTTTTGTTTTCGTGGGTGGCGAATAGATCTATGTGTGGATGCCCCCACTTCTGAAAGAACGGGTGAAGAACTTGTGGGTGAAGTTCCCACTCGTGGATCTGCTGCGTCTGTCTGCTGAGCAGATCTGCCACGGTGTTTTGGACTCCTGGGACGTGTTGGGCCAGGAGAAAGATTTTTTGTGGAATTGCCCATCTCCACATGCTCTGTGCTAGCTGAGAGAGCTGTAGAGAGTGTGTGCCCCCCCTGCTTTTGAATGTAGTACATGGCAGTCATGTTGTCTGTGCGAATGAGGACTGCCTTGCCTGAAATCTGCGTCTGGAAGGATTTCAGGGCGAGGAAGATTGCTAGTAACTCCAGATGGTTTATGTGGAGTAACTTTTGTTGTGGCGTCCATGTGCCCTATGCTGTGAGATGTAACAGATGAGCTCCCCAGCCGGAGAGCGATGAGTCTGTTGTGAGGATTATCTGTGGGACCGGGTCCAGGAACGGTCGACCTCTGGAAAGGTTTGTGGTGTTCCACCACTGCAGAGAGCGATGGGTGCGACCGTCTACCAACACCAGATCTGCCAGTTGTCCCTGGGCCTGGTTCCACTGGCGCGCTAAGCACTCTTGGAGTGGACGCATCTGGAGTCTTGCATGGGGCACTATGAAGATGCAAGAGGCCATCACTCCTTTCAGTTGCATAAACACTCTTGCTGGGAGGGAGTATTGGGATATGAATTTTTGGCGCAGAGCCTGTATCTTTGCAATCCTGGCAGGATTGGGATAGGCTATGGCTTTTGAGGTGTCTATGGTGGCACCGAGGTATTGTTTTGTGTGTGATGGTACCAGGTGGGATTTTTGATGGTTCACCGTGAACCCTAGCTGGTGGAGTAGTTGGACTGTAGCGGCGGTATGATGCACACATTGTTCGTAGGACGTGGCTTTTATTAGTCAATCGTCCAGATACGGGAAGACGTGAATGTTCGGTCTTCTGAGGTATTGCTAGGCACTTAGTGAATACCCTTGGTGCTGTTGTTACCCCGAACAGGAGCACCTTGAACTGGTAGTGTTGCCCGTCCACCACAAATCTGAGGTACTTTCTGTGAGACCGGTGTACTGGAATATGATAGTATGCGTCTTTCAAGTACAGAGTGGTGAGAAAATCGTTCTGGGAGAGAAGTGGGAGAACCTGTTGAAGGGTTACCATGTGAAAATGGTCTGAGTGTATGTAAGAGTTTAGAGGTCTGAGATCTAGGATAGGTCGTAGAGTCTCGTCTGTCTTTGGAATCAGAAAGTACAGGGAGTAGACCCCTAAATTTTGCTGATTTATGGGGACCTTCTCTATGGCTCCTTTTTGCAGGAGGGAGGTCACCTCCGGTTTTAGCAGTGCAGTATGTTCTTGAGACATAGGTCGGTGCCTGGGTGGAATGTTTGGGGGGGCAGATGTTAGTTCTAAGCAATACCCTGACTGAATAATTTGTGTCACCCATTTGTCTGAGGTGATTGTCTCCCAGACGTGAAGGAAATGTTGTATTCTTCCCCCGACCGTAGCGGAATGGTCTGGAGGGAGCGGGGTAAAGTCATTGGGTATTAGGTGTGGCAGAGCGGGCGGTATTTGTTTTGCCTCTGCCCTTATTATTATTGCCTCTGTATCCGCATCTTTGGTAACCCTTTGTGAAGGTAGATTGAGGAGGGGATTTGTAGGACGTGGATGCACTATCCGAGGAGTAGCCTCTACCCGTGCCTCGAAAGGAAGAGCGGCGAAAGGAGCGCCTAGGAGTGTGTGACTGTAGGGCTCCCATGGATTGCGCCGTGTCAGTATCTTTTTTCATCTTTTCGAGGGCTTCATCAACTTTTGGGCCAAACAGATGATCTTGGTCGAATGGGTGATTTAATATAGAGGCTTGTACCTCAGGTTTAAAACCTGAAACTCTGAGCCAGGCATGACGACATAGAAGGACACTGGTGTTTATGGCCCTGGAGGCTGCATCTGCTGCATCCAGGGCACAGCGAATAGAGGTATTAGTTATTATTTTTCCCTCTTGGATCAATTCATTGGCCCTGTTCTTATATTTTTCAGGGAGATGGTGCATGATGGTCTCTAACTCATCGTAATGTGCCCTGTCGTATCTGGCCAATAGCGCTTGCGTGTTGGCAATACGCCATATGTTGGTGGCTTGCGACGCAGTGCGCTTCCCTGACGCGTCTAGGAGCTTGGACTCTTTGTCAGGTGGTGGTGCTGCGCCTTACGCCTGAGAATTGGAGCATTTCCTAGCTGTGGATACCACTAGGGAATCCAATGGTGCAGGACTTTTAATATATGAAGGGTCTGTGGGGGCGGCTTTGTATTTCTTCTCTATACGGGGGTTTAGGACCCTGGCCCTGACTGGGTCTTTAAAGACTTCCGGTGCAGGTTTAATCACCCTTTTTAACATAGGTAGGATGGCAGTAGACCTATGTGCGTCTTCAAAGGTGTCTAGGAGAAAATCCTCCTCCACCGGGTCAGTGTGTAACTCCACCCCGTGGTAGCGTGCCGCCCTTTGTAATAGGTGGTGAAAACCCGAGGAATCTTCAGGTGGGGATGGCCTAGATGGGTAAAGGTCATCCTGTGGGACATCTGGGATGTCCGGATTATTATAATCGTCCCATGGGTCTGGAGATCCAGTAGGGGTGGGATCCTGTGGCACATCTGCTGGATCATAAAATGGGTCTCCTAAGTCGTCTGGGGCAGGAGACAAGGTTGGGGAACGATGAGGCGGGGGTGGAGAGGGTAGAGGTGGGGAGGGTGGAGGAGGTGGAGGAGGAGGGGAAGGCACTCTGAAAGGGGAGGTAGCAGTGTCTTTCCTCTTTGGAGGTGGAGGTGGAGGTGGAGCTGGTTTATCCAAGTGTCTCTTTTTTGTAGACAATGTCAAATGTCGAGTTTTTGGATCCTTGGTGAGTGTCTTTTGGAGAGGATCCGGTGTAAAAAGTTCTTGCGTCACTGGTTGTTCGGTCGGCGCCGAAGTTTTCGGGGCCGACGGCTCTTTAGGCTTGTCCAAGCCGTGCTTCTTTGGGACCTACGATTTTTTGGTCGGCGCAGAAGAAGGCCTTGTGATGCTTGGTCGGCACCGGCAGGGTAGGTTTCGACACCGAAGGCTTTGGTACTGGGTTCGGTGTGGAGATGGAGGCCGATCTTTTCTTCAGTGCCGAAGGGTGTTTTTCGGTACCGATGGTAGGCTGGCTCGAGCCCGAGCTGCCGGAAGGCTTAATAGGCTTCTTTACTGGGCCCGAAGGCGGGGTGATAGAAGCACTGTCCTTGATCTTGCCTAGGCCCGAAGGCGAAGGTGTGACCGAAGCGTTTTTGGGTGTCGGCGTGGGTGTGGGAGGGGGTATTGTACTCATGACCCTCTGCGCCGGGGTGATGTCCTCCTCATCTGAGTCGTCGGCCTCGGAAGCACTGACGAGGTCGTCTGCCTCCTGTTCAATGTTCTGCTGTCCCGGAGCTTCGACGTCGTCCCCGAAGAGGTCGACTGGAGCGGAGGTCGAGGAGTGCGCCATGTTGCGTCTAGCCCGTCGATCTCGAATGGTCTTTTTGGAGCGAAAAGACTTGCAGGCGGGACAGTCTCGAGCCTCGTGTTCAGGGGAGAGGCAGAGGTTGCACACCTCGTGGAGATCGGTGTGGGGAAACTTGGACCCACATCGAGGGCACTTCTTGAAAGGAGTTCTTTCCATCAGCCGAGACCGGAGCCGGAATAGGCCCGAAGGCCGCCGTCGGCAACTGGAATCGAAGAAGTGCCGAAGAGAAGGTGATTAAGATGATTTATTATCTGAAGGATCTCGATGAGCAAGGATTTTGTGTCGATCGGTTGAACTGGAAAGTTCGGAACCGGAGCGCGAAGTATTACATCCGAGCCCGATGGCGGAAAAAAACAATCTGAGGATGGAGCCGAAGCCCATGCGCAATACGAACCAAGGGAGGAGTCACCAAACTCGTGACTTCCAAAGACTTTCCAAGAGGAAAAACAAACTGCAAACATCCGGGCCCAACACCAGATGGCGAGCTATGCACAGTGTATAATCTGCAGCTCATATGCCTCGAACAAAACCATTCTTGAACAAAAGTAATCAAGTTATTAAGTTTAAGCTATGTATGTATAACACTGGAATTTGATGGAAATCGCTTGGGATGGCACCCTAATCCTTGCAAGGTAACTATGTAGCAAAATATTTGGGCCCTCCTTTGCCGGGGATAAGCGTGTGGTCTTTTGTGACTAACCACAAAACAGTAATCAGGGACAGGAAGTGGCTACTTGTCACAAGAAAGAGATTCAAAACACAATAAAATAACCAACAACGGAGTTCTCCTACGAGCATCTGAAAATCATCTGTGATATTTTTTCTTTTGTAATCTGATATTATCATGATTTACATAAGTAGGTTGTTTGATTCATTATAAAACAAACATTTCCTTGACAGTCATTTTTACTTTGAAAGGGTTGATCTATATGTACAGCGCCTTCATGCCGAACTATCCAGTGCAACCCAGACAAAGGATGAAAGACTACAAACCGACGCTTCAGATATACTGTTGGGGTCTTGAAGAATAGACTGCTGTATGACGTGAGATGCTATACTCATACCAGTCATGCCTACTCAGAGACTCTACAGTTTAGTAGAATTATAAAAGGAAGCTATAACGGTGTAGTAGCAGATGTACACTGATCACAAACAACTATAACAAAGAAACAACCTAAACAACCAAAAGAAGATGTTGGCAGTGTACATACACAGTTATTAAATGTTGTCATAAAAAAAAGTGTAATCCTACGTAGCTACCGAGATCCAGAGCCGACCCACAGTGCAGATCTGGGAGTCTTCTTCATCTTCCAGGGTGTAATTCTCACCAAGCACTTTCACTGGCTGTCCAGCATGGATTGTGCCACTCAGCACTCTGCCGAAAGCATGAAATTGCACTCAATCATCTGTACTGTACATCTTCGTTGTGTGACACATCAAGGGACCCTAACAAAAAAGCAAAGAATTAAAAACAAAATCACCTAATGATCTTTTTTAAACCCTTGCTAAAATGTTATCACATCTCAGAAGGAACTGGTGCCGGTTTTAGTGCCTGGGACACCTACAGCTTTGGTTTCAATGTATGACAGAGTGATGGAAATGGAAATTATTACTATGGCCCAACCCACCCAAATCCCTATATCAGAAAAATTGGTGCTTCCATATTAAAAAAACATTCTAACCACGGTTTGGTCCGTTTCATCTCTGGAAGTATATGCATTATTCATGGAGATTCAGTTGTGAGAGTTTCCCATATAGCCACATAGGACAGCTGCCCAAGGTGGATACCTAACCCTCACCCTTTTACTACCAAAGGTTCTCTTACATCAGGATCGCACTCGGTCATGGCCTCTCCCAGGTCGGAGTCAATGCCACCCATGTAATTGTGCTCAATTTTGGCCTTCGCTCCAGTCTTCGGTGAAGAGATATGTTTGACACACATATCCACAAAACCTGCAACAAGATAGGGAAAACATTATTTAGCACTTGAAGAGAAAACCTCTCCCCTGCCAGAACCAATTCCATAATGAAGGAGCAATCTTTCTGCTATGGCGGTAAACCCCAGTTAGCTGGGGCCAGGAATATAGTGTACGAGGAGTACAACCAGTGCTTAATTTGTGCCGGTGCTTTCCGGTGCTTAGCACCGGCACTTAATTATCAGGGCCGGGTCTATGCATCTGCTGCACACGTCACACATTGCTGTTTTTTTAAATTTACTGTAAGTCTGTACTCAGTGCATGCGGCGCAGTTAACAGTGTCTGGTTGCGGGTGTGTGAGACACTTCTTAATCACCTCGCTTGCCCTGAGGCTGAGCCCAAGTCCAATTCATAAATTATGTATATGTTGATCGTGGCGGCCGCGCGCTGCGGCACTTCGTTCACAGTGCAGTTTTGACCGTTGCAGTGTTGCCACTTGCAGTGACACTGATTTATTTGGGCGGGCGCCGGGCTGGATTTTGGTTCTGATGGGAGGGAGGGGCTGTGCGCGCAGATTTTTTTCACATGGCCACGCCCGCCCCCAGCATAACCACCGCAGCTCACACTGCCCACCACGAGTCATCATCGTTGTTCAAGTCAGGCGACCTCCGACCGACGACTACATTGAGAGAAGGGCCGCCTGTGCAGGCATCGATCAGCCAGTTAAACAGTGCAATACTGTATGGTAGCAAGCAGCACCAGGCCGCGGCGGCCGCCTAATCGTACAATCAGTTATTCACTGAGCAAAGGCAGTGCTGCCAGTATGTGTCCCTGCCGGCCGGCTCACCACGATTAACGAGTAAAGGTAAGAAGTTAAAACTTTACTAATCCTCTTGGAAACCAGGGTTGGAGTCTCGAGGTCGCTTCCACATCCTGTGATTCTGGGCAAATCACTTACTTTCCCCGTGCCTTAATGTGTAATGTAAATACGGTGCTATGTAAAGCGCTCCAATACCTTCGGGTCGAGTTCGCGCTATATAAATTTGCAACAAAAAAAAAACCATGATAAATGCTTCCCACGGAATCTGATCGCTCACCAGCTCTGTAAAGCTTCCTCATCCTCCAAAAACTGTTTCCCTTCTGTTGACATCCACGACCCACCCCCGCCAAAAGCCCCTGATTTCACCCTCCTATGAGACTCAGTAGTGTGACGGGTACGAAGAGTCACTGAGCCCTGGACACCGGCATTTTTATAATTTCGAAGGCAAATAACGCACATTTGCAGGGCAGCTTTAAAAAGCCCTACCAAAACAAACCTGCTTATAATTTCCTGGATGAATCGCTCTTCTCCGCCCCTATGGACGAAATGCCCCATCCTTTGATCTCCTGGGGGTGTCCAGACCGAGCACAGGAAGGCCCCTCCCACCTCGGCCCCACACACCAGTGAGTGCATGGATGTGCCCCACCCCCACCCTTCCAGAGTGAAAGATATGTTATAAACATACTTGGTCCTCAATGCTCTCGCAGACTACATCATGTGATGACTGTGGATCTATTTTTATACCAGGCTGAGAAACAGCAGCCTTGACCCCGGGATGTTGCTGGTGTTCTCGCTTCAGAGGATGCTCGCAGTACTTTCTCTTTCTACTCTCTACTTCCACCGGGCCTCCACCCCCTCCGTCGTTATCTTGAAAACGCGCATTTCCCCTAATTTCTCAACACTGTTCCTACTGGGAGGCCTCTGCTTACCGCTGGCAGGAAGCCGGTTTGGCAACTCAGCTGTGTAAGTAGCCGCTGCGGGTTGCAAGCATCACCACAGCCCTGGGGTACAGTCAGGGCCGGCTTTAGTGCTGGTGGCGCCCTGTGCGACAATGTTTGTTGGCGCCCCCCCAATGACCACCTCCACCAGGGAGACTCTAACTAGCACCCTTTAACATTGACGAGGTCTCCATAAACACACTCTCTCAGATGCATTGAATTAGTTAGAGACAATCATACGTGTGTAAATCAGTGTTTAGGAAATGTTACATAAGCCAAAAGACTAAAAGTGTAGGAGTCACATGTCATCCATACTGGTAGGCAGTATAGTTTAAGAGTGCTTGGTGTGGAGAAGCACAAACTCAGAGTCGAAAAAGAAACAGCATAGTTGGGAGTTCTCTTTAATAATAAGAATCGATTTCTAGCCAAATTAATCCTTTTTGCAACATTAATCAATGCTCTAATAATGTATATTTGCAGTGTGTATGCAGTTCTAGGATGAAAGTTGATAGCTCACTATTCTATATTAGGGCTTTAAGTTATATATTGCAAGTAAGAAAAGGTTGTTTCTTTTGAAAGCAGTAACCTGCTGACCTGTTTACATCATACGCACTCTGTAATCTACTTGGTACACGTTCTTTGCGGCAGGCATATTAACCCTCTGCACTAACTTCACATAAGTCAAAACCTCAACTATGCAAAATGCTGATCTCTCTCCAGGACGATAATTAATCACAGGAGTTATCTTGACATTTATGTGAGGCCTGGTAATTGCCGGGGGAAAGAAACGCTGCAGCAGGTGCTTCAAAAGCGTAATAAAGGTTCAAGCACGGCGCCCCCAGGAAGCCAGCACCCGGTGCGGTGGCACCGGTCGCACCGCCCTAAAGCCGGCCCTGGGTACAGTCAGCAGTGAGATAGATGCAGCATGACTGTGGTAGCAACCACAGGCAGGCACAGAGCATCACCACAGCCCTTGGGTACAGTCAGCAGCGGGGTCGATATAGCAGCATGTCCGTGGTAGCAGGCAGAGGAAGGCACCGAGCATCACCACAGCCCTGGGATACAGTCAGCAATGGGATCAATGCACCAGCCCCTCGGTGCTAAGAAACGTTACTCTAGACCTGGGGACTCACCCAGCAATGGGAAGCAGCAACCCCTCTAGAGCATTCATAGAGGCAATGGAGGGATGGTCAGCAATGGAGTGAAGGCACTGACGTCTTACAGCACCAACAAACATTACCATACTCCTGGGTGAATAGTCAGCAGTGGAGTACCGCAGCCCATCTATGGCAGCACTGTTGCAAGCATTGTGAATTATTAGAATCTTGTTGACTTTCAGATTTTTCGACAATTACGCTGGCATATCCAGTTAAAATACATCATATAACAAAGGCGTGGGGTTAAGGGCAGTGGAGGGGGAGAGTAGTATAACTCCAGGGAGTACGTTATAATAACAAGTCCAATTGTTTCTCTAATAGTAATCGCTTTAACGGAATACTAACTCTATTTATGAATACCAAACCCCTTCGGCCACCGGAAGTGACAAAGTGACTCATTCAAGTGCATTTCATGATTTTATTCAGCTTATCTGTTTTGACTAGTGTTTTCACAACATTTGGGTTTATTTCTTCACATAAGCTATGTAAAAGTTGTATCTTTGATCTCATAGACTCAGTCACTGCATAGACTATTAAAAAGGGCATACCCTACCCCAGTATTGTCCTTTTCCCCAAATCAGCACATAGAGCACTGGAATTGTCCCTTTTCAATGCATTAGTGATTTCCGATAATTTATTCCAAATTTGTGCTT
The DNA here is from genome assembly GCF_964204655.1 of Triturus cristatus. Taxonomy (NCBI): domain Eukaryota; kingdom Metazoa; phylum Chordata; class Amphibia; order Caudata; family Salamandridae; genus Triturus; species Triturus cristatus. The sequence continues at coordinate 393,973,537 of NC_140579.1, read as the reverse complement.
TAAATGCACTTTTGATTGAATCTTTTTCAAAATGTTCTCAGGGCAGGAGAAACCTCCTATCAAAACTTTATTATGTGGAAGGCTCCCTTGCTGAAATTTATCTGACTTTTCGCAGTGCCAGTTGAGGATGTGGGTGGAGCTAATACAGGAAGTGGGTGGAGCCGGTGGAGAAAGTGGGTGGAGCCAGAGAAAAGTTGGTGTGGCCTCCGACAAAGATTTGAGCACCTGCACTTCATATTTTACAAACTAAGCACTGAGTACAACACAATGTGCAGGAAAAATAATGCAACAATACCCTTAAGAATAAAGCAGTATTGGACACCAGTTCACCAACAGAAGAGCAAAATAACGATCCTGTGAGCAAGAAAACTGAAAATACACAATGAGAATAGTAGGAGGCATGTTTCCAGGGCTGGGCACTAATGTACCCAAACAAGTGTGTGAGAAAATGGGGTTCTGTTGCAGTAACAGTTTGGGAGGGAAAACTTGGAAAGGCTTGGAGGTGGCCCCCCATTGTCAACTCCACCACAAAGGTGGAGGAGGTGAAGTTAAGCACATTTTTCAGTCCTCTCAATCTTGAAGACGGGGACTCCTCAAATCAGGGTTATGTCTATGCTCCCTCCCACAGAATGGTGGCATAATAGTGGGTGTAGTATCCCCTAGTAAGGTGCCCATTGGCCCTACCTACGACTCCCTACATACAATATATAGGTGGATCCCCCAGACGTAGAACTCCGTTACCTTCAACCTAAGAAGAAAGATGAATGAAGATGCCGTGCAGTGAAGCCTGAAGACAACGACAGACTTGCTTGCCTCCACCTTCCAAGACACTGCAAGAAGAAGACGCCTGTCCTGCAGCCAGAGACTTCCAGAAACCCCAGTAAGACTGCCTGAACTTTGAAAAAGACCAGAACTCCAGAGAACAGTGGTTCTGTCCCCAAGAATCCAACACAAAGGACTCCAGTGCCCTGTGGATCCACAAGTCCTGCCCACTCTGCACCCGATGCCTGCGGCTTGTGTCCAGGTGGCCCACCGACCCAGAACAGGTTCTTCAGCGATTCAGACCTCAAGTACAGCATTGGCTGACCCCTCCTTGACTCAACAACGATGCCTGCAGTCTGAATCCAGAGGCTCCACTTGACCACAACGGGCTCCAGTAAAAAGACTGACGTCTGAACACAACCCTGCACCAGAAGCTCCTGCGCCTTGGTGAGCTGAATCGACCGTGCCCCAGCGATCCTCTACATCTCCACTTACCTCTGCTGTCATTGGTCTCCCTCCTGCATCCTCCGGTGCAATGCCTGCAGCCTTTGTTGAAAGCAGAATCCTCACTGAAAAGCACTGGGCACCCGATACTGAATTTACACCCTGCACCCGGCCGCCCCTGTGCCGCTGGTGGTGTATGTTTGATGCTGCTTTGTGGCCCCCGTGCTTGACATATCCCTCAACACTTGACCCTGCAACTTTTTTACTTACGTGCAAGTAGTGTGGCTTCGAGCACCCCCAGTCTCCACTGAAACTCATTGGGTCGATCTCCGATTTTGACCTCTGCACCCGGCCGCCCCTGTGCAGCTGGGTGTGCAGTTTTGGTACTCACCTGATCTCTGGTCCCGAAGACTGGAATTGTATGTGTTGTACTTACCTGTTCAACCGCATTATTGTTTTTCTACATACGAGAACATTGAACTGTTTAGAAATTGCACTAATTGTCTACTTTTTGAAATGAAAAGTATTTTCAGCTAAAAACATACTTACTTTATTGCGAAGAGCTTGGTCTTAAAATTAAATACAAACAAAGCTTATGTTAGACCTGGTACCATTGGAGTCTCCCTTCCATTTTTTACTGATTGCCTCCTCTGTTTTTCATATGTTTTGCTGGTTTAGATGCTTTGGGCACTGTGCCACTGCTATTCAGTGCCACAGTGCGAGTGCTCCCTGTGTTAAATTGATGTTTTGATTAGTGACTCCATGACTGACTTATTTGATTTACTATCAGACCCTTGTATCGTGCACCACGTGTGCCCGGGGCTTGTAAATCAAATGCTGCTGGTGGGCATGCAGCACCGATTGTGTCACACACCGAAGCAGCCCGTAAAGTGTAACTCGGGCCTGCCACTGCAGAGCATGTACGCAGTCTGGTACTGCTGTGTCGACTCGGCGAGTGCACTCGCCAGTCCTTAAACCTTCCCTTTTCTGCATATCAGTCACCCCTATGGTAGGCCTACGGGCAGGGTGCGGTGTATGTAAAAGTTAGGACATGCCCTGATGTGTGTGGCATGGCCTGATCGTGAATTTCAACCTATTTTGTTTTTCACTATTGCAATGCTACCTGTTCCCATAGGCCAGAATGGGCGGTTTTATTATAACATCTTATAATCCTAACTGACCCGGGGATGAGGTAGAAATTTAGAGTTTAGTATGCCTGAACTCAGAATGATAAAATGTATCTTTTAGTGAAGTTGGTTTTAGCATTCTGTGTTTGAAAATACCACTTTTAGAAAGTAGGTATTTTCTTACCTAACCATCCAGCCTGCCTCTGCTAGCGTGTGTATTGTATGTTTGGTTTTGTGAGTGACAGGGTCGGGGGGCTCCAGGAGACCGGGTGAGTCAGCACTAGGCTGAATAGGCCGATCTACTAGAGGAGTGGTGGGAGGAGTAGCATCTGGGTCTAACTAGAGCAGTGTCTGCCTTCCATAATGCTGGCTCCACCTCCTGTGGTGCGTCTGATGACTCTGGCCTACTCTGACAAAGGAAGAAGTTGTTCACTGGCAGAATGCACCCGGAACTGATTTGGACTAGGTACAGGACCCTCTGCCTTCAGAGGACAAAGGATTTCTGAGTATAAATATGTGGACCCAGACCCCAAGAAGTAAGATCACTCCTGGGAAATCAAGATGAACTTTTGCCAAGGAGAAGAACGAAGGAAGCTGCAGGAGTTTGGACTGCCCCTCTGCCAGTGTGCTGTTTGCAAATTTGAAATATTCTTTTAAAATCGTACCATTTCTGCAAACGAAATTACTTACCTGTTTTTGATAAGGACCCCAGTCCTGGGTCTAGGTACCCAGTCCTGGATTACTAAAGTAACGATAAAGTACTCTACCTGCAATTTGAATTTCTTGCCATAGAGATCCATTGAATGTTTTCTTTGAAATATTTTCTAAGTGCTAACTTTTGAAATAGCTAAATATTATTTAAAAATCATTACAGTTATTAAGTCAACTTTCATCACTTGATTCTGAATACTGACCCAAGGCTGGTTCTAGGAGCCAGACCTGGAATTCCAAAAGTAATCTGAAAAGTAATTTATTACAAATAACCTGAATTTACCATTGAGCTCAATGCATTGTTATGTTTAGGAAATAGGATTGTTTATTGCAACCAACTGTGACTGTTTACACAAATGTATTGCTTAAGACAAAAGTATTTATACTCAACCTCTCATTCTGAGAAACTATATTTTTACCCCCCTTTGTGGTTCTAAAAATAAAACAAGCATATATTTTATATATATAAACCATTGGCCTAGAGTTCAGTTATTGAGTGTGTGAAACCATTTGCTGACTGAGTGTGTACAATAAATGCTTTACACTGTCCTCTGGTACTGCCTTACTGCTCGACCAAGCTACCACTTTTGAAAGTAAGGTCATACCTAACTTTGACCTCTATCAGCCTCTGGGGGACTGTGGACTCTGTACACCCTGTACCTATTAGGGAACAGTATATACAGAGCCACTTTTTCACATTGGTGGCAGCGGTGGGATACAAACTTGCATTTGTTGGACTACTTGGTTACCATCTGATCACACGACAGAACTCTTAAAAATTGCCTTTAGAATTCTGATTGGTTTTTCCAAAATTACTAAAAGTCTTGCTAGGGCCTTGTTAAGTCCCATTAGAATGTTAGAAAAATAAAAGTCACTATAGTCAGGGTAGAGGGTTAGAACTCTCAGGTTAGAATGTCTCAAACAAACCCAGCTATTAGTGATAATAATAACATGGACCTGGTGGAGGAGCTCGACCTCAAACCTTACTTACACTTGTCTTTCAAGGAATTGAGGTCCTTATGTAAACTCAAAAATTTACAAATGGGTCAGCATCCAACCAAACAAGGGCTCCAGGAGCTCCTGGCTGAGTATGCTAAAGACCACCCATCTGAGCATGGTGATGGCCAGTCAGATGAGGAAAGGGAAACAGGGGAGGTGGACAGCAACCTCCCCATACTATTCCCTAGGGAGGAGATGGCACCCATACCCTCCAACTCAAGACATAGCATCTGGGCACCTAGAGACCACACAGGTGGCTCTGGTCCCAGAGACGTACTTCGATTGAGTGTACCCTGGGTTCCTGCCAATCAGGTGCCCAGGGCCTATGTTCCTTCCTTAAACCACACAAACTCCAAATTGGCAAACCCTAGCCACATGTCAGCCCCTAGTAAATGGTACCCTAGGTACCCAGGGCCTTGTGGCCAGGGAAGGCCTCTAAGGGCTGCAGCACTCATTGTGCCACCCTCAGAGGCCCTGTACCCTTACACACACACTGCCCTTGCAGGCTGAGTGTCTGGGTGCAGGACAAAACAAAGAGTCGACATGGCACACATCACTGTGTACCATGCCCATCACCTACACTGCCAAGGCATATGTCAGCCACCCCTCTAGCTGGGTGCATTACGCCTATGGTGTGGGCACAGGAGCAGGAGCCCTGTGCCCCTACAGTACCCGGGTCCATTCCTGGGCACTATAAGTGCAGTGCTGTTATGTAAGAGTACATGGTGCTGTGAGCTTGTCAAACACGAGCTCCACAGCACCATATTGGCAACACTGAAGCCTGGGAAGTTTGGTATCAAACTTCTCAGCACATTGAACCCACACTGATGCCAGTGTAGGATTTAATGTACTAAGCACCCCAGAGGGCATCTTAGAGATGCCCCCTTACAGCTAACTTACAATCCACGTCTGCTCTGAGGCTGCCCAGGCTGCCACACAGCAGACACGTTGCTAGACCCCTGGGTGGGAGAGCCCCTGCTCTCCCGGGCCTGCAACAATGCACATCCTGGGTGAGGTGAGAAATCTCCTCCCCCAGGATGAGCAAAGGGAAGCTTCAAAGGCAGGCCGCCATTTGGAGTATCCCCAGGCCACTGCAACCCCCCACTCTGGCGGGAAGCTTGGCCGGAAACCCCATACAAGGACAGGGGATGTGCCAGCCTGCCCACCCCACCCCTCAGGTGGGGGAGGCGAGGTGAAGCACATCTCCGGGCTCTCGCCATCTTGAAGATGGGAGGCCCTACCCTATCAGGATTAGGCTACTGCCCCCCTCCCACAGGAGAGAGGCAGGATAGGGGGTGTACCCACCCCAGGACAAGGACCCATTGGTCCCTGGCCTTCACCTACCTGTAACGCCCCTAAATCTAGTATTTAGGGGCACCCTGAACCTTCCTTCCTTAGATTCCAGATAGAAAATTACAAGAAGAGCAAGAAGAACAAAGACCTGCCCTGCAGCTGCTAAAAAGAGAAGAAGACACCAACTGCTTAGGCCCCAGCCCTACCGACCTGTCGACTCTCGAACCTGCACCAGCGCGGCATCTCTCGTGGCCAGCAACCTCACCAACCCCGGAGGACCTGGCTACCTTTTGGCTCTAAGCCCCTGGGACTCCCATGAGTAGAGGCTCTACTCAAGAAACCTATTTTTAACCCCTGGCAACAGCCCGGAACCGCGGACCCAACACACTCTGCACCAGCCAAGCCTGGCCAGTGCCAGAGTGGACAAAGACCCCGAGGATGACCCCACGGCGACTGTGACCCCGAGTCCGGCACCCAAGGACCCCCCTCGACATCCCGGAAGAAGCCTGCAGCCTCAGAACCAAGTGCCACCCCAACCGCGATCAACCAGAGGGTAAGATTCCCGACGTCAAAAGGCACCCCTGCACCCGGCGCCCTGCGGCCCCCTGTGCCTAATCCTGGGGTACCCACCTAACCTACAACTACCCAACTTACCTCTCGAAGTGGTGGTGGCATCTGAAACATCCTCGTCCCCGAGCCTGCAGCCTTTTTCCAAACCGGAACATTCCCATTGATTTCCATTGAGCGCCCGAAGGCTCAAAAGCACCCTCCACCCAGCCGCCCGAGTGGCCCTGGCAGTGCCCTCTCTACACTAACCTACTTCCCCACTTGCCCTGAGTAAGTGACCAGGAGCCCAGCTCCCACAGCCGCGTGGCTTGCCAGACAGCAGCCACCAACCAAGGCCCCCCTATCCCTCATAGGATAACATTGGGCCTAACTCTCTCTGCACCCGGCCGTCCTGAAACCGCTGAGGGTGAACCAACTGTACCTACCTGACACTGGGGGACCCCTGAGTCCATGCCCGGAATTTCAACTCTGCCAGTCGAGTACTTACCCTTAAACCGCTAACTTCATTTTCCTCATAGGGTAACATTGACTGGCTTTTTCTTCAAAAATCTTCTAAGTGTGAACTTTTCAAAATTGCAAAAATTCACCAAAAATCAGCCAAGTGACAAAAACGAATTTACTCACCTGCTCCTAGGTGAGCTCCCAGTGCTGGATCTTGGTGCCCAGCCCTGACCCTGAAAAGTGTTCACAACTATACTTACCTCTAACTCATTTTTCTCCCGTAGGAAACCATTGTCTGCTTTTCTGTGAAATTTCTTCTAAGTGTCTATTTTTGCAAATTTGAAATATTCTTTTAAAATCGTACCATTTCTGCAAACGAAATTACTTACCTGTTTTTGATAAGGACCCCAGTCCTGGGTCTAGGTACCCAGTCCTGGATTACTAAAGGAACGATAAAGTACTCTACCTGCAATTTGAATTTCTTGCCATAGAGATCTATTGAATGTTTTCTTTGAAATATTTTCTAAGTGCTAACTTTTGAAATAGCTAAATATTATTTAAAAATCATCACAGTTATTAAGTCGACTTTCATCACTTGATTCTGAATACTGACCCAAGGATGGTTCTAGGAGCCAGACCTGGAATTCCAAAAGTAATCTGAAAAGTAATTTATTACAAATAACCTGAATTTACCATTGAGCTCAATGCATTGTTATGTTTAGGAAATAGGATTGTTTATTGCAACCAACTGTGACTGTTTACACAAATGTATTGCTTAAGACAAAAGTATTTATATTCAACCTCTCATTCTGAGAAAGTATATTTTTACCCCCCTTTGTGGTTCTAAAAATAAAACAAGCATATATTTTATATATATAAACCATTGGCCTAGAGTTCAGTTATTGAGTGTGTGAAACCATTTGCTGACTGAGTGTGTACAATAAATGCTTTACACTGTCCTCTGGTACTGCCTTACTGCTCGACCAAGCTACCACTTTTGAGAGTAAGGTCATACCTAACTTTGACCTCTATCAGCCTCTGGGGGACTGTGGACTCTGTACACCCTGTACCTATTAGGGAACAGTATATACAGAGCCACTTTCTCACACCAAGTGCCTAGCGGCGGTGGCGGCACACCTAAGAAGACAGCACATACACGTCTTCCCATATCTAGACGACTGGCTCATAAAAGCCAGCTCATACAATCAGTGTGTACAACACACTCATGCCACTATTCAACAACTTTACGACCTGTGGTTCACAATAAACCACGCCAAGTCCCACCTGCAACTGTCCCACACGCAACAATACCTCGGTGCCACAATAGACACCTCAAAGGCGCTAGTCTATCCCAGTCCCGCCAGGATAGTAAGCATACAAGCTCTTCTCACCAAATTCCAACCGCAACACTCTCTTCCAGCTCGAGTGTTCATGCAGCTAATAGGAATGATGGCCTCTTGCATATTCATAGTACCTCATGCAAGACTCCAGATGCGTCCTCTCAAAGAGTGCTTAACACGCTAATGGAACCAGGCTCAAGGTCAGCTAACCGATCTGGTGTTGGTAGACAGTCGTACACATCGCTCTCTGCAGTGGTGGAACACCCAGAACCTTTCCAAAGGGCGACCATTCCTCGAGCCAGTTCCTCAAATAGTTATGACAGCGGACGCATCGCTCTCCGGCTGGGGAGCTCACCTACTACATCACACCATGCAGGGCAGGTGGACACCTCAACAGAAGTTACTCCACATCAACCACCTGGAGTTACTAGCCATATTCCTAGCCTTAAAAGCATTTCAAACACATATCAGGCAAAGCTGTCTTAATCCGCACAGACAACATGACAGCCATGTATTATATACAAAAACAAGGCGGGACACACTCTCTGCAGCTCTCTCAGCTCGCACAGAGCATATGGAGGTGGGCTATATCTCAGAAAATTTTTCTCCTAGCCCAACATGTCCCAGGAGTCCAAAACACAATAGCCGATCTGTTGAGCCGTCAATCACAACAGATCCACGAGTGGGAACTTCATCCGCAAGTTCTTCAACCGTTTTTTCAAATGTGGGGGCAACCACAGATAGACCTCTTCACCACCCAAGAAAACATCAAATGCCCAAGCTTCGCCTCCAGGTATCCTCACCCATTGTCCAAAGGCAATGCGATATGGATGAACTGGTCAGGAAGATTTGCGTATGCTTTTCCGCCTCTCCCACTCTTTCCACTAGTGGTGCGCAAACTACAGCAACACTCCTTAACGCTCATACTAGTTGCTCCAACTTGGGCAAGACAACCATGGTACACCACATTGCTGGAACTCTCCGTAGTTCCGCACCTAAAATTACACCTCTCTCCACGCCTCTTAACCCAGAACCATGGAGAGATCCAACACCCAGATCCAGCTCAGCTCAACCTGGCGATCTGGCTCCTGAAGTCCTAGAATTCGGTTACCTTAACCTCCCTCCTGACTGTATGAACGTCATTAAAGAAGCTAGACGGCCTACCACTAGAGCATGCTATGCAGCCAAGTGGAAACGGTTTGTAATATACTGTCATAATAACAACACTGATCCCCTAGATGTGCCTATCCAACGCATCATAGGCTACTTCTGTAGTAGGGGATCTCTGTGTATAGTCATAATCTAGTGAATAGTCCCGCCATGTGCGCGGACCCCGGAGCAATAAAAATAATCTCTTAAGTTGTCAAGTCATGCAGACCTGCATCTACACTTAAGAGAGAATTTCAAAGACAGATAATGCAGCCTATATCCACAGGCTACACTGTCCAGTACTTCAACTAGAAAAATTCCACCAACAACCACCAACAGCACTGCCTGCCCAGCTTTTTTCCACAGAGAAAAACCTGCCTCTTCCAGCAAAAGCCTCTGGAATGATAGAGAGGAAGGAATGGACAGACAAGCCCCATAGGCTGCCATTATGTGGCTCAGAACAGGATACTGTGCCTTTAAGAAAACTTTCCAGAACTTTTCCAGTATCCCAGAATGCACAGCAGGTCCCTTTTACTTTCCAGTTCTTTTTTCCGGCTCCTGCTAGCAGGACCCTGGAGCATTGAGCTCTCCCTTTTCAAGGGTTTATTGGTGATTTTTTCAAGTGTTTTAGTGTTGGGACTTCCTTCTGGTGCTGTCAACATGCCTGGCTTGTTCGACAAGTGCCCAGAGTGCGATAGGAAGAAGGCTAAGTCAGACCCACACAAGGTGTGTATAGGCTGCCTTCCCCAGTCCCATGTGCCTGAAGAGTGTGAGATCTGCCACTCGTTCTCAGCCAGGACCGTGAGGGAAAGAATGAAGATCAGGCTCCAAGTCCTGGAGGACAGAAGGCTGAAGGCACAAGGTGGGTCAGGAGGGGCTGATTCTGCCCATGCTGAGGCCTCTGGGGGGCTCCCCAGGGGCAGGAAGACCGGCAAACGCCCCCATTCTCCACCGGCGTCGATGACGTCGACTAAGGCGTCGAGAGGGATGACCACGGTGTGTTCACCGTCCCCCCAGGGCTCTGGGGAGAAGCGACGTCGACGTTCGACGTCGAGGGAGCTGATCAGGCCGTCGTCGACGGCATCGTCTGCGTCGACAACGTCGCCGTCGAGGCATCGACGTCGAGATCAGACCCGGCGTCGGTGCTCACCGTTGAGGGGAGGTCGCCGTCGGCGAAGAGGAGGCGTTCACCGTCGAGGCACTCGACGTCAAGGAGGCGATCGACGTCAAGGAGGCGATCGACGTCAAGGAGGCGATCGACGTCACGGAGGCGATCGACGTCACGGAGGCGATCAACGTCACGGAGGCGATCGACGTCACGGAGGCGATCGACGTCACGGAGGCGATCAACGTCACAGAGGCGATCAACGTCACGGAGGCGATCAACACCGGCGTCGAAGAGGGATTCATCGACGTCGAGGAGGTGCAGGGGGCGCCCGGACACCAGGAGTCCCTCGACGGAGTCCCCGGGCTCGGGGTACTCAGTGGTATATACGCCGCCACCTCCTCCACCACTAACGCCACCACCACCACCTCCTCCTCCTCCTCCTCCTATTCCGCCTCGCAGGCCTTCGGGCCCACCACCGGTTCCGACACGATCGGTCTCGTTGCCCAGGTATCCGCCGCCGCCGCAGGGAACGCCTAGGCTGCGGCGCCAGGGTAAGCCACCGTCGCTGGGCCCGGCGAGGCCGGCGGACAGACAGAAGCCAAGAAGATCGTGCTCCCGCTCCCGACGGAGAGGGAGATCGCGGAGCCCTGGGCGTTCGTCGTCAACATCGAGACGGCACCACAGGAGGCACAGATCCAGATCGCGCACTCGATCATCTGCCAGGGACTTCTCACCGACGCTGTCGGACTCGCCCGGGACGAGGGTGTCGCCGGTTGACGATCTGGTCTCCTTCCAGGAGGTACTGCTGAGAGGTGCAGCCAAGTTGGGAATCACGGTGACGGTACCGACACCTACGACGTCCGTGATATTCGAGACGCTGCACAAGAAGCACCTGTCTCGCCCCCTGTTGCCTCTCGTGCCGGGACTGGTAGAGCCCGCTATGGAGTTGTTCCTCACTCCGGCAGTGACGAAATCCGCCCCCTCCCGGCTTATGAAGAAGTATCGGGCCCCGGACTCGGACCCGACCTTTTTGAGGACGGACCCTAAGCCGGATTCAGTCATTGTGACGGCGGCAAGGAAGCAGCATGCTACCACCCCTTCATCGACAGTTCCGCCCGACAAGGAGAGCCGCTGGCTGGATTCGGCGGGCAGGAAGGTCTGTGGGACGGCTGCCACCACCATGAAGGCGGCAAGTGCCGGGGCTCTGTTGGGGCGTTACGACCGTGCCCTGTGGGAGTCTCTCCAGCAGTATGCGGAGCTGCTGCCTCGCGACAAGAGGGAAGACTTCTTGGAGACTTTGCGCGAGGGGATGCTGGTCTCAAACCAGGTGATCAGTGCGGCAGCGGATGTGTCCCTGCTGGTGGCGCATGGGTACTGTCATGGCATCCACCAACGACGGCACGCGTGGCTTCGCCTTACCTCGCTCAAGCCGGAGGCTCAGCATAGAGTGGCCAATCTGCCTTTCTCGGGGGAAACCCTGTTCGGCCAGCATGCGGACAACGAGATGGCCCGCATGAAGACGGAGGCAGAGACCCTGATGGCTGTCGGGTTGGAGAAGCCAGAAAATAAGAAACGCCCCTTCCAGAGACTGTTCGGGTCTGCGGGCAGAGGGCATGGGCAGGCCTCGGGACAGCAGCAAAACCAGCAGCAGCAGTTCCGTAAACCCTTCCAGAAACGCCAGAAGGGTAGAGGGGGCCAGCAGTCCGCTACTGCTACCAAGGGCCCGGCCGGGTCGTGGCCCTGAGCATTTACTTCCCCTGCAACCGTTACCCACTCCAGTGGGGGGAAGCATTCAATTTTTTCCGGCAGAGTGGAGAAAAATTACTCAGGACAAGTGGGTGCTGAATATTGTTTGCAATGGATACAGTCTTCGATTCATCAGGCCGCCTCCAGCGATTCCGCCGGTAAGCTCGCGGTATCAACTGCGAGAGCTCCAGGCAGAGGCAGACATCCTGTTACGGAAAAAGGCGGTGGAAGACGTACCTCTGTCTCAAAGGGGAAGAGGTCTGTACTCTCGTTTCTTCCTGGTTCGCAAGAAGGACAAGAACGAGTTCAGGCCCATTCTGGATTTGCGGCAAGCAAACAAATGGATTTGCAGAGAGAAGTTTTGCATGCTGTCGTTGCATCAGATTTACCCTCAGCTGCAACAGGGAGACTGGCTCTGTGCCATAGACCTACAAGATGCGTACTTCCATGTGTCCATTGTACAGAAACACAGGAAGTTCCTGCGATTCCAAGTCGGCGCCAATCATTATCAATACACAGTACTGCCATTCGGGCTAAAGTCTGTTCCAAGGACCTTCTCGAAGTGCATGGCAGTGGTAGCGGCGCACCTGAGAAGGAACAAGGTGTTTGTCTACCCGTACCTGGACAACTGGTTGATCAATGCCTCATATTTTTCGGAAGCGCAGGATCACTTCCGGAGGACGTGCGTTCTCTTGAACAAGCTGGGGTTACACGTCAACATGTCCAAATCTGTCCCGACTCCGGTCCAGTGCATACAGTACTTGGGGGGCCTCCATCGATACACGGTCAGCAAGCGTGTCTCCTTTGGAGGAGAGACGGTTATCGCTCCTTCGGAAGGCTCAGGACCTCATGGCCGCTCCATCGGCGACAGTGAGGAAGGTGTCTTCGCTGCTGGGGTCGATGGCCTCCTGTATCTTCCTCACGACGCACGCACGGCTGCACATGAGACCACTGCAGGAGTGCTTGGAGGATCAATGGGATCAGAGAACAGGTTCTTGGGACGACAAGATCCGGCTGTCTCTACATGCTCTTCAGTCTCTGAAATGGTGGTGTTCGGCGGAGAATGTCCTCAGCGGGGTTCCCTTCCACAAGGACATTCCCGAGACGAGTATTGTGACGGATGCGTCTCTCCAAGGTTGGGGAGCGCACTCCAGAGACTTACAGATACAATGAAATTGGTCCCCGTTGGAGTCGACGTACCACATCAATTTCCTGGAACTCAGAGCCGTGTACCTGGCATTGAAGGCCTTCCATCCGTCCTTCCAGACCAACTCGTTGCTGATACAGATGGACAATACAACCACGATGTATTACCTCAACAAGCAAGGGGGGTCGAGATCGCGCACTCTGTCGCAGGAGGCGCAGGCCATCTGGCGCTGGCTTCTGGCCCGCGGACTGATGATCACGGCCATGCATCTGCCGGGGGTGCAGAATGTTCAGGCGGACGCGCTGAGCAGGCTGCTTCAGGAGAACCACGAATGGGTCATAAACGACGAGGTACTAGGAGAAGTCTTCGCAAGGTGGGGAACTCCAGACGTAGATCTGTTCGCCACCGCCGAAAACAGCAAATGCCGAGACTTCGCATCCAGGTACTACCAGAAGGGGACGCTGGGGAATGCGCTATGGATCGACTGGTCGAACAGCTTTCTGTACGCTTTTCCACCCATTTCCCTGATTCCGGCAGTGCTCATCAAACTGTCCAAGTCCGGGGCGCGGATGATCCTGATTGCCCCGGAATGGCCCAGGCAGTGGTGGTTCACGGACCTGCTTCACCGGTCTCTCCTTCCTCACATGCGGACCTTCTCACGAAGTTCAGGGGGCGGATGGTGCATCCCAACCTCTCGTCTTTGAGTTTGGCGGCATGGCTCCTGAGATAGTGCAATATGGCCATTTGAATCTACCAGAAGATTGTATGGGCATACTGAAGGAGGCTAAACGTCCTTCCACTAGGACTTCCTATGCTTGCAAGTAGAAGAGATTCTGCATCTGGTGCAAATCCAAGAACTTTGACCCGACGACCTGTAAGGAAGATGTCATCCTTCCATATCTTTTACATTTGGCACAGTCTGGCCTTAATTTCCACTCCATTTAGGTTCATCTCGCTGCTTTGACTGCTTACAGGAAATGCCCTTCACAGACTTCCTTCTTTCAGATCCCTGTGGTCAAGGATTTTTTGGAAGGCTTGAAGAAGGTGTTCCCTCCGGTCAGACTTCCCTCGCCTTCCTGGGAATTGAATTTGGTGCTGTCCAGATTGATGAAGGAGCCTTTTGAACCTATTCACAAGGTTCCGTTGCAGCACCTGTCCTGGAAGGCGGCGTTCCTAGTGGCCATTACATCGGCCCGCAGGGTGAGTGAACTTCAGGCGTTGTGTTGCCGAGAACCTTATACTGTATTTCATGCTGATAAGGTTGTTATGCGTACTCACCCTAAATTTCTTCCTAAGGTTATATCTGATTTTCATGTCAACCAGACCATAACTTTACCTACGTTTTTTCAGAATCCTTCTTCTCCAGCGGAAAGGTCTCTACATTCCCTGGACGTTAGGAGGGTGTTGAAGTTTTATCTTGATAAGACCAAAGATATTCATAGGTCAGACCAATTGTTTATCAATTATGGATCAGTCAGTACCGGTCTTGCTACCTCCAAACAGTCCATCTCTCGGTGGATTGTGTCCTGTATACAGTTGTGTTACCAAAAGGCTAATAAGACCTTAGGGGGTAAACCTAAGGCTCATTCCACCAGGGGCAAAGCTGCCACGACTGCTTTGCTGCATAATGTTCCGATTGCAGAAATCTGCAAGGCGGCCACTTGGAAGTCGGTCCATACCTTTGCGGCGCATTGCTGTCTGGACGCGGATGCCAGGGCAGAAGGTTGGGCAGGCTTCGCTGCGAAATTTGTTCGCACAGTAGTGGTATTATTTTGTAATCTTCTCCACCGCCGGTTTTGGGTGGGGATGGGCTTGCCATTCTATTCACTAGATTATGACTATACACAGAGATCCCCTACTACAGAAGGAGTAGTTTCTTTTCTGTAACTCCAGTTCTGTAGTAGGGGTATCTCTGTTATAGTCATAAGCGCCCTCCCGCCTCCCCGGTGGAGAGATGAATGTTAATACACGGAATGCTACAGGTCTGGCGTGCTACGCCTTCAAAAAGAACTGAAAGTAAAAGGGACCTGCTGTGCATTCTGGGATACTGGAAAAGTTCTGGAAAGTTTTCTTAAAGGCACAGTATCCTGTTCTGAACCACATAATGGCAGCCTATGGGGCTTGTCAGTCCATTCCTTCCTCTCTATCATTCCAGAGGCTTTTGCTGGAAGAGGCAGGTTTTTCTCTGTGGAAAAAAGCTGGGCAGGCAGTGCTGTTGGTGGTTGTTGGTGGAATTCTTTCTAGTTGAAGTACTGGACAGTGTAGCCTGTGGATATAGGCTGCATTATCTGTCTTTGAAATTCTCACTTAAGTGTAGATGCAGGTCTGCATGGCTTGACAATTTAAGAGATTATTTTTATTGCTCCGGGGTCCGCGCACATGGGCGGGACTATTCACTAGATTATGACTATAACAGAGATACCCCTACTACAGAACTGGAGTTACAGAAAAGAAACTACTCCTTACTACACCTCCAAAGATGCAACTTAGCCTACACGTCTATCAGACTGCATCTTGCTGCCATAGCAGCATATCTACAAAATAGACAACATCCATAACTTTTCAGAGTCTCTTACCAAATGTTTGGGGCCTATAAAAATCTATTTGTCCCTCCGTCAGTTTGGAGTGACCATAGTGTAGTAGGTATGACATTGGCTTTTGATCTACCTGTACTTAATCCGGGGATCTCGGGCCAGGGCATGGTGGTTTTTAATAAGGCAAATGGACGTTCTTTTTGGATGTTAAAAAATATTTCCGATGTAGGTTCGATAGTGAAGAAGACTTATGTAGAACAGCAGGGTTATGCTTACGCTAATATTATACAGTTTTTTAAGGCCCAAATGGAAGAGATGCATAATTTAAGCTCTAAATCCGCTGGTCCCCGTTTGCCTAAGCAGGGTAAGCTCTTGCTGAAAGCGCTAAATCAAGAAATTAACCGGCTAGTTCGAAAACAACATATGCAATTCTCTATGAGTCAACAGCAGGAAATTAACCGCCTTAAGCGAGTAAGAAGCTGTCGTAAACTTAGCGAAAAGAGAAGGGAGTTTGACACTAAGTGGATCGGGTTGAGGGAAGCCTCAAGGGCAAAAAAGTCAAGAAAGTACTGGTATTTGATTGCGCAATATTTTGATTCAAGGCAGAGGGCTCTGCCTATACTGATCCCAGAAAAGGAGTGGGTGGATTATATCTCATTATTATATATAAACAGCCCAGTAGTTCCAGTGACGCTTGGCGTAGAGGAGTCTTCCTTTCTTGAATATGGTCCCCCGTCAGGGGATGAAGTAGTGGGTTTTATAAAGCACACCAGAACCTCCGGCATACAAGGGCCGAATGGAATCCCGATTGTGTTAATTAAAAAGGAGTCAGCTGCACGGGGAGCCCGTTTAGCGCCATTGTTTAATTTCTGTTTCCGAACGAGCAATGTTCCCCCCTCTTGGAAGGGGAGTATTATAGTCCCTTTGTATAAAAAGGGCCCAAAAACTTTACCAAGTAGCTTCAGACAGATTGCACTGTTGGATGCTTCGGGCAAATTATTTGCAAAAAGTATATTATGTCATCTGCAGCAATGGGCCCATGACCAGAACATCTTACCACCAGAACAAGCTGGTTTTAGAAAAACCATGGTACCCTGGACAATATCGCAGTCGTCCAGACCATTGTAGAGAAATATGTGTTCGAGGCACAGGAGCTGCAGAATTCATACTGTTGCATAGATCGCCATCTCGTGTTGGGCTTTGATGCTTGCACCTTGTTGTTGTCTTGGAAGAAGTCTTTTGTAGTTACGAGATAGCTGACTTCTCCCTTGGACGATAGTGCGCATGGGCATCGACTGCATCCTCAGATTTGTTTTTTTCCCTCCATCGGGTTCGGATGTAACTTCAGCGCTCCGGTTCGGTACCGTGCTTTCCCAACCTTTTCACGTTTGCGTGCCTTTCGACGCGCTAACTCTGATTCGATTCAGGTCGTCGACGCGAGCCGCTGGGCCTATCGACGCATTCGGGCCTACGGCTAATGTAAAGGACTCCATTCAAAAAATGCCCCCAGTGTGGAGCTAAGTTCCCACACAGCGACCACCACAAGGTCTGCAACCTTTGTCTCTTGCCTGAACACGAAGAAAAGGATTGCCAAGTCTGCGCCTCCTTCCGGTCCAAGAAGACTATCCGTGATCGCTGGGCTCGACGACACATAATGGCGCAACAGGCTGCACCGGTGCCTAAAGACATCTTTGATGAAGGCCCCGATGTCCCAGAGGCAGAGGATTCGGAGGAACTCTACATCGTATCCGAAGCAGATGACTCCGATTCCGATGACCACATCACTTTAGGTCAACAAGCGAGTACAACTGCCCCTGCCCCAACCCCACCCGACAAACCAAAGGCTTTGGTCAAGACTTTGCCTGAAGGCCTTAGTCGCGACCGAAAGAAAACTTCAGATGCCCCGCCTCCGGCCCTGGCTCCCAAGACCAAGGAAAAGCCTTCCGGCTTTTGGTGCCCCAAAAACACCGTCGATGCCAAAGGCGGGAACACATCCTTCTCCCGCTGTCCCCAAAAAGGCCACAGCACCAAGCACTCCGGCACAGAAAGAAAAGGCCTCGGATCCAAAGAAACATCGACAACCTTCGGATCCGAAAATGATTTTGGACTCGACACCAAAGCCGAAGGACTCAAAAACCCCTTCTAAGGCTCCAGATCCAAAATCGAAACCACGTTCGGAACCGAAGGGAGACGCTTGAGGAAGAACGTTTTCAACCGGATCCTATTGATCCAAAACAAAAAACATTGCACGTAGACTCTAAAACAGGCCATATTGTCAATATCCCGCTGAACAAGAGGAAATTGGACACCCCACAAGTCCCTGAGGTGCCTGTGAAGAAGAAAGACTGTGCAACTTCACCATTAAGACCCTCTTCTCCTGTTCTTCCTACTAAACCTCCCTCCCCTCCAAAGACCCCCATACCTCCTCCATACTCACCACCACCACAGGATGATGATGACCTAGGGGGTGGGGGCGGAAATAATGACCCTTACAATGATCCTGACGATGACACTGATATACTACAGGACCCATGGGACAACTACGATGTCTCCGTAGATCCTTCAGACCTTCCTGACCCAGATGCATACCCAACAAGGCCATCTCCCCCCAGATGACAACATTGGGTTTAGTCAACTCATTGACTGGGCTGCCTAATATCATGGCGTCCAAATGCATTCAGACACCTCAGACGAAGACTTCCTGGTGGACACTTTTGCACAGTCACAAAAGACAGTACAAACGTTACCCATGTTAAAAGGCGTCATCAAAGATGCTCCAGATGTCTTCAAAGACCCTGTCAGGGCCAGGATTCTCAATCCCCGCATTGAGAAAAAATATAAACCCGCCCCTAATGATCCCACCTACATCAAAGGCCAACTCCCTTTAGATTCCCTGGTAGTAGCCAATGCTAGGAAGCGTGCCAACTCTCAGACCTCCGGTGATGCTCCACCTCCAGACAAAGAGTCCAAATTACTAGACGCCTCAGGCAAACAAGTTGCCTCCCAGGCAGCTAATCACTGGAGGATAGCTAATGCACAAGCATTACTCACCAGATACGATAGGGCTCACTACGACGAGCTTGAAGGTCTGTTGCAGCATTTACCTGACCAATACAAGGACAAAGCCAACGATTTGATTCAGGAGGGCAAGTTAATCACGAACGCAGCCATTAAATGTGCCCTCGATGCAGCAGACACCGCATCTAGATCAATCAACACTAGTGTGTTATTAAGAAGGCATGCATGGTTGCGCATTTCTGGGTTTAAACGAAGTGCAGACTACTATCCTGAATCTGCCTTTCAATCAGGAACAGCTTTTTGGCCCTGCTGTAGAAATGGCCTTAGAAAAAATGAAAAAGGCACTGAGACTGCTAAATCTATGCGAGCATTACAGTCTCCATCTACACAAGGCTCCTTTCGTCGCTCCTTTTATAGGGGCGTATCCAAGAATATCAGTACAGACACTGCTTCCTCCTCTTACAAAAGTCCCACACAAACATCCCGGAACAGGGGATATTTCAGAGGTGGATACAGGCAAAATAACAACAAAGGAAGAGGCTGTGGTAACAACACTCGCACCTCCCCTAGAACATCTTGCAGGAGTGCAGAATCAGATTGCGGATCTGCCAAGTCGTCAAACACAGCAGATACAAGAATGGGAACTTCATCCTCAAGTTCTTCAGCAATTTTTCAGATGTGGGGCTACCCAGACATAGATCTGTTCGCCACACACGCAAACGCAAAATGCCCAACCTTCGCCACCAGGTTTCCACACCCGTTGTCCAAGGGCAATGCGATATGGATGAACTGGTCAGGCAGATTTGCATATGCTTTTCTGCCACTCCCACGCATACCGTTAGTAGTACGCAAGTTCAGTTAGCCTCTCAAAATGATCCTAGTTGCTCCCACATGGGCACGGCAACCATGGTTCACAACACTCCTCGAAACTCTCAGTAGTTCCACACCACAAACTACGTCTCTCCCCAGAACTGCTAACGCAGAACCATGGAGAGATAAAGCACCCAGATCCAGCACAACTGAATTTTAGCAATCTGGCACCTGAAGTCCTAGAGTTCGGTTACCTTAACCTCCCACCAGACTGTATGAACATTATCAAAGAAGCCAGACGCCCTACTACTAGAGCTTGCTATGCAGCCAAATGGAAACGATTCGTCATTTACTGCAACAACAACAAAATTGACCCGCTAGATGCTTCCATTCAGAATATCATTTGCTATTTGCTGCATCTACAGAGATGTAATCTAGCATACTCATCCATAAGATTACATCTAGCTGCCCTTGCTGCCTACCTGCAAAACAGACAACATTTGATATTGTTTAGAGTACCTGCTATCAAAGCCTTTATGGAGGGCCTTAAAAGGATAATTCCTCCCAGACTGCCACCCTCTCCTGTGTGGAATCTCAACATTGTACTTACTAGATCCCCCATTTGAGCCTTTACACAAATGTGAATTGCAGTTCCTTACATGGAATGTAGCTTTCCTTGTCGCAATCACTTCTCTCAGGAGAGTAAGTGAGATCCAGGCTTTAACCATACAATAACCATTCTTACAAATACATCGTAACAAGGTGGTTCTTAGAACAAATCCAAAATTACTTCTCAAAGTAATCCCCTGCTTTCCATCTTAATCAATCTGTGGAGTTACCTGCGTTTTTCCAAAACCCAGATTCAGTAGCAGAGAGGGCTCCTAACACGTTGGACGTCAAAAGAGCTTTACTTTATTATATTGACAGGGCTAAAGCTTTTAGAAAGACAAAGCAACTGTTTTTAGCCGTCTCCCCACCTCATAAAGGAAACCCCATCTCCAAAGCTCTATCATCTTGGTATACCACACCACCTTTTGGGTCTCTTCATAGAATTACATACAGACACCTGGTGCCAAGTTCTCATGGGAGGTTCGCTCGGGTTATCATGTAAGATCAAAACATATAATGGGCTTAAGCACGGCTGCCTGCTGGCCCCTCTTTTGTTTTCTTTGTATAGATCTGATCTCCCCAAGGCTTGGAACTCAGTCGGGGGGGGGATGCCCCCAGTATTGGTACAATGTCTGTTGGTTGTTTATTATACGCGGATGACATGGCCATTTTTGATCTAACGGCCATTGGTCTGCAACGTCGTCTAGATGCACTGACTAAATATGCAAAAGACACTTTTTGAAAATTAATGTTGCTAAAAGCAACATCTTGGTTTTCCGCAAGAAAGGGCTAAGAATAAAGAGAGGGTATAAGTGGACGTTGGGGTTCGAAGAACTGGAACTAGTTGATTCGTACTTATATTTGAGGTAGGTTTTTTCAAAAAGTGGACGAGATATCGAGCATATTAAACTTTGTGTTAGTAAGGCTGTTTCCAAGGCTGGAGATTTAAACAGATTTCATAAAACTTGTGCGAGGCGCCACTTCAGTCATGTTCTATCAGTATTTAAGGTTAAAATCCCCTCTTCATTAACATATGCTAGTGAAGTACTGGATATGAATTACTGGCTCTCTTTCGATAAGGCTGAAGGCCAAATCCAACACCAAATTTGTAGCGTAATGTCTTTGGCTGCCCCACATGTACTACATCTGGAATTTGGTCTAGTCTCTTCATATATTTTATCCGTGGCAGCGGTCCTGATGTGGGGTAACTCCCTCTATTGGGGGGATGAGGGCACTCTTAGGGCTGCCTTGAGAATAGAAATCTTTGATAAACTGAAAGAACAATCAACATTCTTTAGGTCCTTTGCAGAAGCAAATAATCTATTTGGGCTTAGCTTAAATGTTGATTCCCCTATGTTAAAGTTTGCACTGAAGCTGTTTATGAAGAAGTCCGCGACCTCTATTAGCATGGTTAGAGACATTGCTTTAAGTCCGTCCAAGTCCCGTAATGAGGTGGTCTGTGGGAGCGCTTTGGGGAATAGACCACAGCTTTATTTAACCTGGAACCTTCCTCACGGGATTAGAAGGCTGATACTCCTACTGGGAACTAACTTGATGCCCCTCATAGAAGTTACTGGTATATGGGGCAAAATACCAAAAGAGGAGAGAATTAGTGAAATGTGCCCTTTACAAATTCAAGATCTTAATCACGTGCTATTTGTGTGCCTGGAACTACAAAGGACCAGGCTTATGTTTTTAAGAGCATCATTTATCAGATTTAATATCTATTCTGCTCAGGAGGCCTGCGCATTTGTTTTGTGCCCACCAAATGAAATGGTTTGCTATCGGATATATCAATTTTTTAAAACATTCTTGGTTATTTTTTAGGTAATTTTTAAGTCTATATTGTATGTTGTAATATCTGATGGTTGGATATTGAAGAATTTTGTATTGTACATAAAGTATGTCTTTTTTAATCCATTGGTGTACTTTTGAAGAACTATGTATTGTGTATATAAAGTATGTATTTTTCAATCTATTGGTGTACTTTTAAAGAACTCTGTATTGTATATAAAGTACGTCTTTTTTACTCTATTGGTGTACTTTTGTGGACCTCCGTTGGAGTTCCATATCAAAATGAAATAAAATTGAATTGAAATTGAGAAAGATTTTGCTCCCTGTTTATAGAGAAATTTGTATCCGTCGAGTACAGAAA
Source organism: Triturus cristatus (assembly GCF_964204655.1). Taxonomy (NCBI): domain Eukaryota; kingdom Metazoa; phylum Chordata; class Amphibia; order Caudata; family Salamandridae; genus Triturus; species Triturus cristatus. The sequence continues at coordinate 393,951,577 of NC_140579.1, read as the reverse complement.
CTGATTATCCTAGTGCAGAAATGCAATAACATAAAATGTTTATCCACTAAGCTCCTATCTAGATAGGTGTCCTTATGGAACTTTGTTATTGCTGATCCTTGTTCAAAATTGACAGGCGATGTGTTACGTAGTATTGATTGGATTAGTAGCATAAACTGTATATTACCTTGGAAGTACTGGACTATTTGTATTTGTTTTTATTCATTTAACCTGTTATCAAAGTATTTTTAGTAGCTTGTGTTTTGTATTACTTTCAAGATAGACAGTATTACCAGCTGTGCTTTTTAATAGTGTTATGAATGTAATGTTTGTTTTGCCTGGTCCGCATAATATCAAGCAGATATTTGTCAGGCAGCCGTGTAGTGAACACCACATACCTTTACCAAGCACTACTGTGTGGACATCTTCGCCCATCAACAGGCCATGGTGGCTAAGATTGTGTTAAGGACCTTATTTTAGGCATCGTCCACATGTTAACCCCACTTCTGGAGAGCTTTGCTTCACAGTCTACAGCCACACATGCTACGAATGGAAAATGCTGCTGACTTTGTTAACATCCATTTGTAGGATTGTGGTGCTGTAGATGACCGTGCCTGCCCTCCTCCCCAGAAGCATGCATCTCTTGCTTACTGCATTTCTCTCATTGACACTCCATAATACTCTCACCCTCTGCGCAAAAGCAATGTAACATGCAGTTGGAGCCATACACAATTGACTCCAAGAGTCCCAGTGTATCTTGTGATTCCATTGACTACTTCGAACAAAACAACTTGCAAACGTCCAAGCCCAACACTAGATGTGAATCATTAGCATCACAAGCTACGAATAGATGTTTTCAAAGTAAGTAGCATTTTCCATTAAGTACCTGGTCAGCAAAGCCGTACAGTAGATCACTGATATCTGGAGTGAGCAAATGTGTTTTATGTAAAACTGTCCAACACTTTAGCACGTGTCTCCTGAAAGGATTCTGTGAATTGGCTCTAAGCATCCTTCACTGGCTCACATTTTATATCAAGATCACCCTTTAAAGCAGCTGCCTCGGTATATACACCTAATTGAACCAAAACCTTATACCCTTCAGCCTTAAATGATCGGTGTACTTCTGTTACTCCTTAGCTTATAAGGTTTAGGCTCTTTTTATTTTTATTTTAAACACCGTACCTGCTTTTCTAATCTCACGTGTGAATATCGCGTCCTTTCTCAGTTGCATTTTAAAAGGAACCTGGGGATGGAGGAGACGAGTTTCCTCAGTCCGAGCGAGGGACCTTCCTTCAGTCTTTCACAGTTCGGAGCCCCATGACGCTTTGCCTAAGTGTTCTTGACCTGAGCCATGCCTGTTGTATTTTTCCTTCTTTAATCCACACCCTTATGCCAGCTCGACGATAATAAGCATGTGTCGTGCTTTTTATGAGCATTGTGCCTCTTCTGATGTCTCTTTTGAACAGTTTTTCTGTGTGATGTCTCTTGAGAGTCTAAGTTTGTGTCTTTTGATATCTAGAAACAAGATAACAATGATTGCAGAGCCCCTGGAGAAGGGGCTGGCTGAAGACATTGAGAACGAAGTTGTGCAGATTACATGGAACAGGTATGTCTGATATGAGCACCAGCATGATGATGGGAAAAGGATGCAGTTAAGTGGCTAGTGACATGGTTCTTTGCAGGAGTAACTGTTAGTGTGACATTGACAATGAAACGCAAAACCTGTGAGGATATCAATGGTGATAATGTTTAATTATTATCTTCGTATCTCCTTAGAAAGAAGTTGGGTGAGTTCTTCCAAACAAAGTATGACTGGGATTTGCTGGCTGCCCGATCTATCTGGGCCTTTGGACCTGATGCCACTGGGCCAAACATTTTGGTAGATGACACACTGCCATCTGAGGTAGAGTCACCTCTCAAGAAGAGTCTTCTGCCTGTCCTGTTTCTCAGTTTCCCCCATAAGATTTATTTTTACACGTCTTCTGATTTTAGGCTTAGAGGTCTCATTCATAACATTTCTCTTCTGCTTCTTTCTCTTTAATTTTCTCTATCTGCGTTGGTAGTGTTCTGTAGTCTGTGATTCTAGTGCGATCATGGTTTACTACCATTATGTGTGTTTTTTCGCAGGTGGACAAGGCATTGCTGGGTTCGGTGAAAGACAGCATTGTTCAAGGCTGCCAGTGGGGAACCAGGGAAGGTCCCCTGTGTGACGAGTGTAAGTAAAGTTCCTCGCTATTTCAATCTAGAGCCTGCCAGTAAGAACCACATTGGATTCTCAAGTACAAGATCTTTGAAAGTCACGAGCTTATTGAAACATCTGCCAACATCCTAAAAATGCACTTCACCCCCCTTTTTAGCTTAAGTGATGCCAAGAATATTGACCGAACATCCTGCCTAATTCTTGACTTTAGAAGCAGATGCTCAACAGTCATATATACAGCCACAGCTTCGGTTTCAATCCTGCATTCCTGTGACTCGTTGAGCAATCTCCCTGTTTTAAAGCAGTTGTTGGAGGCAACTTTTGTGTGTGTGCAGTATGTGGAGATGAACCTTTCAGCACTAAAAGAATCCTCTGTTCCTCCACAGTGATTCGTAATGTGAAGTTTAAGATCCTTGATGCGGTCATTGCCCAGGAGCCCCTGCACCGTGGAGGAGGGCAGATCATTCCTACCGCCCGAAGAGTCGTCTACTCTGCCTTCCTCATGGTAAGGACTGAGCATACCTTCTGTAAACCCTTCCCTTCTAAAGAGCCCTGCCTACAGTCATAGGCCAGCAGACCAGCCCCCCCCCCTCTGTATGCTGGTGGTGGCAGTACCCCTGCACCTCCTGTGTGTGCTCTGATCTACAGTTAATCAACACAGCAGTATTCTGAGGCCTCCCAGAAGCAGTTGTATTTACATGGTTTTCCTCAAAATCTATGGCGAGACTTAGAAATATGATGACATATTAGACGACAGAATAAATTACAATTATCCAACCCTCAAATATTTGTGGTAAAGTGTGTCTTAGTGAATCTTTGTAATGTCCAAGCAGGGAGAAGTCAAATGTGTGAGTGCATTATGAAAAAAAAGGTAGCTTCAATAGAAGAAACACGCGCAGCCAGTTTTCTAAAGACAAATGACAAGTTCTGCCACTGGGGTGATTCTTAATAAGGAATCGGCAAAAGTAACGTGTGACACAGTAACATGATGTAGCTGTAGAACCCTTTTTACTATGCTCATGCATGTTCCACATTTCTTTCCACAAAAGCTCCTTATAATTTTGTCCCATGTGCTCCTTGCACCTTTATAATACTTTTTAGTTCTATAGTTCTGTTTTGTAGCAGATGAAGGGACAGGTAATCTGAACTGGTTTGTGGGAAGTAGTGAACCCTATGCAGCTTACATTTTAATAGATTCCTTGTGAACAGGGCTCCATTTATGAGGCAGAGGTGATGCATATAGCATAGATGAGGCTGGATTGGCTTCTTGTTGCAGCAGACTCACTATGCGTTATGTGTTTTTTCTATGACGTAGGCCACCCCGCGTCTGATGGAGCCATACTACTTTGTGGAGGTGCAGGCGCCTGCTGATTGTGTATCTGCTGTTTACACTGTTCTAGCCAGACGCAGGTAGGATGCCCGTTAGTACTATCACCGTGATTTTAACGGCAATATTTATTTCTATGAGCACCAGTTGACTTCCTCGTCTCTCGAGCTTTGCTCTACGTGTAGCTTTTGCTCACTGGGCGCTATCTCCTTTTTTCTGTGCCTCATTCTTGCTATGTACTCTTGACCTCTCCTTTCCACCTCCAGACTTCTTTCTGTCTCCCTTTTATTACTAAAGACATCTAACATGGACACGAAGGAACTTGCTAGCTTGAGACCTTAAGACCTATGTTTCTGGTTATTGGGAGGTTAACGTAACAAGATGGTTACCTTGCAGTTTCTAAACACATGTTTAACTCTTTCAAACATTGAAGCCGCCCTGCAAGCATCTGGGCACAGTAAATTAAGAGAATATTGTGATGCGTTGCTCCTTAGTATCTCCCATACCGTTGATATAAAAGACCGCCTCAATCTGAGTGCTCACAGGTCATTTCTGAAGTTGTAGGTATCAGCAAAGATTATGGTTCTTTCCTTACACACCTGAAATTAATAGTCCAGAAGGAATGATCTCCTCTCCACCAATGGCCTTCATCCGTTGATGGGGGTCACTATCCGTTGTTACTCTATATTTTGTATGTTAATTACTGAAACTCCATGGTGAGTTCCCATAAGGAATGCACTCCACTCCCATGGAGCAGCAAAGCCCCCCATGTTTATAGAACGGTGCCAGACAGGCAGAGATCGCTGCTCCTTAAGTAGAGCACCACCACCGCGGCTTTGTTTAAGGGACTGAAGCTTTGCTGTGCAGGTGGCAAGTTCAGTGCTCCCGCACTTCAAAATGTTTTGTTTTTCAAAAGGGAGTTTGTTGTCGAAAAACAATTAGTGGATCTGGAGCACCAGGAGTTTTTCCCCAGGGCCATTAATCCGATTTCGTGTAGAGGTCCCAAACAGGAAAAGCATTCCTGTTGGCATATCTGCCCTTAATGATCATCTGATGTCCATTGATTAACGGCCCAGTGTCAGTCAGGCCAACGGTGTAGGCGCCACCATTGGAAACCGAGCAGATCATCGGACTCTGAATAGAGCAGGGGACCAGCAAGCTTGGAGCACATACCGCTCCGCTAGTTTTTGTCGAATACCCGGCCAGTCAAACTCTAAGTAAGGCCCTTCTTACTTAAATGTCTATTACATGGAGCATAGGGATGTAAGATGACTGGCGCAAGCTGCATGCAGAAAAGATTGAGTTCATTGTGTTCGAGACATGATATCACCTGGCCCTAGTTGACTATCTCATTTCGTTCCTTTCTCTCGCTAATCAGTTACCCTTACACACGTAGATAAAAACCTGGAGGTGGTCTTGGAGAAAGTTTATCACTGGGGCCACAGTGAAGAACATGTTTCAATTCCCCCTCCCCCACCCCAAAAAAACACCCTGATAACTGTAGCACTGTTAGCCTTCATGTTGTGTTCTAGTTGCCTCTATGGTGAATTTCTTCCAGATAAAGACAAGAATTTGAAACTGCTACTAGTCCAAGGACTGCAAAAAAACAAAAGCGGACCTGTGTCTAGATGCCAAAACATTTGGCTTGTTTGAACTTTCCTATGCATTGGTGCACTAGGTTCTAAGCATTTGCAAACTAACCTATGCCCTTATTTCCTCGGTGATGATTGCATTCAGCTGACGTCCTTTTTCAATGGTCCCGCATTCTGGGACAGGATTTCTCACTGTATCACGTCACCGAGGCACAGTTTGGAACCTTGCTAAAAGCTCACCTTTTTTAAACTCAGTCAGCAATTTCAGGCTCCCGAGCAGCACCCACAGACACGTCTTCTATGATGCGCTGTTGGTGTCTTTATTTCACTTCAAGCACTTGGGCAGGCACAGTCCTACTCAGGCAGGGGTTTGGTGCTCTGCCGAGGTTGCGCTTCCAAGCTAACTCCGCCGTGAACAACTACCCCAACGTAATGTATAGAAACAATGGGGGCAACATTCTACTCACATTCACCAATCATACAGTGGGACATCTGGGGCTGCCTCCAGACTTGCCAGCAGGCACTGCTCGATAGTTGGGAAAGGAGCAGCTGTTTTATGCAATAAACTGCAGTTCTGGGGTGCCAAAACTTCATAGAGCGTTTGCAATTTCAGTGCTGAACATTTAATTCTAAAATCTCGCACACAGCAAAGGACTGTAGCCAGTCACAGGTTTTGTTATAGAGACTGAGAAGAGTGGGTTTAAAATGTATTACCCCCAGGTCCCTCCGTCCTCGACACCGTCATGGACAAGTGAGATCTACTATCTCACTGACAGAAAAAAGAACGAAGGAATGCTGGACCTACCCTCCCCCTCCCACTGGGAGTACTTAAGGAGTACCGTCCCAGCATTCCTCCTGTTCTTTTTTCTGTCATTCTGACAGTGTGAGGACGCGGCAGGAGCGTGGGCGCTCCTGCCTTCTTTCTGGATGTGGCGTTGTGGCTGCTGGGTCTTACCTGGATGCCGGCGGCCCTTCGCTGTTTGCCTCTCCCTCCCTGCTGGGCTTGGGGGGAGTGGCGCGGGCCTCTTCATTTCCGGACCTCGCGGCGGTGTAATACCGCATTGGTTCTCTCCTGGCCCGATGGCCGCCTCTCCCGGCCTGCTGGGCTTGCTGGGGGGCGCGGCCGCGCTGCTCCTCTGATTGGATGGCGCTGATTCCCCGGCCGGATGTGGTCATGCCTGACTTCCGGTTTTTGAGCGTGGGGACGGAAGTCAGGCGCCTCGTGATTGCCGGCTTTGGGGAAACTCGTTTAAAAACGAGCGTTTGGGGTGAGTACCGCATAGCGGTTGTTATCTCTGGTAATATTGCTGTTGTTGGTGTGTTTTTGTGATGGGAAAACATTCCAGGAAACGTCATCACCGGGAGAGGTCGTCCTCTTCCTCTAGTGCTTCCAGGTCTCCCTCTCCTGCCAGATCCAGGCGCCGTGAGACTGGTGCTGATGCGCATATTAAGCGCTTGATCAGGGAGACTTTGTCTGAGATGGGTGATGCTGGATCCCGTCGCAGGTGTCCTGCTCCTGTTTCTTCGGACTCTAGTGGCGATGAGTCTGCGGGTTTGGGAGAGGAGGAGTTAAAAGGCAAATATGTGGACAAGGAGACTATGTCCGCAATTGTGCAGCATGTTAAAGAGAACATGGGGTTCCCTGACGGAGACGCGCCTAGTACCTCTAGGGGCCCTTTGTTGCGACAATTTCAGAGTGCTGCCACTGTCGATGTCCCTGTCCATCCCTTCATCCGAGATGTTTTGAAGCGCGAGTGGGCTGATCCGGATCGCATCCTGATTCCGCGCTTCATGACTAAACTCTATCCTCTGCAGGATATGGCTACTGAACTACCTGATTCGATTCCTATTGACTCGTTTGTGGCTAGTTTGGTGGGGCGTACTTCCCTTGCTGAGGATGCTGTACTGAAGGATCCAGTTGACAAGAAGGCGGATGTGGCGCTCCGTAAAGTGTATTCTGGTTCCCACCTGGCCTTACGAGCAGGCATCTACGGGACTTATGTGTCGCAGTCACTGTTGTCTGACCTGAAGTCCCTCTATCAGTCTATGGATAATGCCACGGACTGTTCTGGTTTGCTGGAGCAGATTGAGCGTCAGGTGGAACTCCTATCTGATGTCTCCTTTGACGTTGTGCGGGCTTCGGCTCTTTCCGGGGGAGCTTGTGTGGCTGCACGGCGCAGTCTTGTCCTTAAGGACTGGAAGACTGACTCTGCGCAGAAAGCATGCGCTTTGAGGTTGCCCTTTCAGGGTACTATGTTGTTTGGGGGGGAGTTGGAGGCGAAGTTACACAAATTGTTTAAGGAAAAGAAGCATTCCTCTTCCTTTAAAATCTCTACTACTGCTCCTGTCCCTTCTAAACCCAAATCTTTCTTTCGCCCTGCTTCTCGTAGACAGTTTGTGAGAGGCCAGGGTAGGTTTGCTTCTGGCCGTGGTCGGGACCGTAAGGCTAAATCCCCTCCTCCTGCCAAGCCACGTTCCTGACTCTTTGGCGGTGGTTCCCGGGTTGTTGGTTGGAGGGCGGCTGCGCTTCTTCCTGGCTGCCTGGGTTCAGTCTTGTTCCGACGTCTGGGTGTTGGACATCATTCGCCAGGGTTATGTTCTGGAGTTTACGACTCCGCCTCCGGACTCGGGTGTTCGGCCGACTCCTTGGCCTTCGAGTCGCGTAAAGCGGTCTCATCTTTCTCTCGGGCTTCTGGACCTTCTTCGAAAAGGTGCCATTCAGGAGGTTCCCCCGCTGGAGACGGGGTTGGGTTTCTATTCCCTGGTCTTTCTGGTTCCAAAGAACACGGGGGGTTTCCGCTTAATTTTGGATCTGCGGGTTATGAACAAATGGGTGGCCAGAATTCCTTTCCGCATGGAGACTTTACAAAGGATAATTCCGTTGGTACTGCCGGGGCACTTCATGTGTACCCTCGACCTTCAGGATGCGTACTACCATGTACCGATCCATCCTCGGTCCCGCAGGTTTCTGAGGTTTTGTGTTCAGGGACGTCATTTCCAGTTCATGGTCTTGCCGTTCGGTCTCCGGTCGGCGCCACGGGTGTTTACGAAGGTGGTGGCGCCTTTGGTCGCATGGCTTCATCTCCAAGGGGTGATGGTATACCCCTATTTAGACGACTGGTTGATCCATGCTCCATCTCGGGTCCTGTTACTGGAGGCCAGGGAGGTGGTGTGCTCGGCGTTGCGGGCCCATGGTTTCCTGATCAACTTGCCCAAGTGTCAACTGACTCCGTCTCAGGACATGTTTTTTATTGGGGCCCGATTCCGTTCGGATCTGAACCGTGTGTTCCTCCCCGAACCTCGGGTGACGACGTTGGTGTCCCTTGCTCATCGTTTCTGGTTGGGGGGAGCCTTTCCGGTGCGCCTTTGGTTGCGTCTTATGGGTCTGATGGCGGCGACTGTTTTTACAGTGGCTTGGGCACGGTTTCATCTGCGCCCCCTTTGGGTGTACCTTCTGTCTCTTTGGGATCCCCGGTCCCTCGCTTTGGAGATTCTCATTCCTGTGTCTCCAGTGGTCCTCCCGGTTCTTCTTTGGTGGTCTGTGAGGGATCATCTGTCTTTAGGTCTGCCCCTGCAGTCTTCCCCTTCTCTGGTCTTGACTTCGGATGCCAGCGCCTTGGGTTGGGGGGCGACCTTGGGGTCTCGCTCCCTTCAAGGTCGTTGGTCCCTCCTGGAGAGCCGCCGGTCATCCAACTGGAGAGAGCTCACGGCGGTGTCCCGGGCTGTGATGGGTTTCCGCGCTCTGTTGCTCGATCGGAACGTGTTGGTGCGGTCCGACAATATGGTGACGGTGGCCTATCTGAATCATCAAGGGGGGATTCGTTCGGCGTCTTTGAATGCGGTGGTGGTGCCCCTATTTTGTTGGGCGGAGGGCCATCTGCTGTCTCTGACGGCGGTTCATCTTCGGGGAGTGGACAACTTTGTGGCGGATGCCCTGAGTCGGTGCTTTCCGGATTCTCTGGAGTTGTCTCTCACCCCGGTTGCGTTTCGGCTTGTGTGCGGGAAGTTTGGGCGTCCCTTTCTGGACCTCTTTGCCTCCCGGCACAATGCTCAGCTCCCTCGTTTTTGCTCCCGGTTTCTGCAGGAGGGTTGCTGGGGGGTGGACGCTCTGTCTCTCCCGTGGCCGTCGCGTCTCCTCTATGCCTTCCCCCCCCTGGCGCTGGTTCCCAGGTTTCTGGCCCGGTTGTGTCAGGAGGATCGGGAGGTGGTGGCGGTGCTACCGTTTTGGCCTCGGAGGTCTTGGTTTCCGACGGTGCGGCTTTTGGCGGTGCAGGGTCCTTGGTTTCTTCCCCTGTCTCCGTCTCCTCTGCGGTCTTCCCCGTGCCTGTCTCTTCTCCGGTTGCGGTTGTCGGTGTGGAGGTTGAAAGGCAGGGTTGGCAACGGCGCGGTTTTCCGGAACATTTAGCGATGGCTCTTCAGCGTTCCCGACGACCTTCTACCCTTAAGGCTTATGATCGTCATTGGGGTAATTTTAATCGCTGGTGTTCTGCGTTGGGTGTCTCCCCTTTGTTCTGTTCCGTGCCGGTTGTCCTTCAATTCTTGTGGGAAGGTTTCGAGAAGGGTTTGGCTGTTTCTACGCTGCGTGCCCAGTGGGCCGCTGTTCGGGCTTTTCGTTCCCCGTGGGGGAATCTTTCGGATGTTGAAGTATTGGTTTCTCGTCTTCTTCGCAGTTTTACTGTTTCCCGGCCTGTGCCTCGCCCTTCCTTTCCCCTGTGGGACTTGCCTTTGGTCCTGCGGGTTTTGGTCGGTCCTCCTTTTGAGCCCTTGGAGACGGTGGATTTAAAGTTTCTCACCCTCAAGGTGGTTTTCCTGGTGGCTGTCACCTCTGCTCGACGTCTTGGGGAGTTGGGGGCCTTGATGGCTCGTGCTCCCTTTCTGTCTTTCACGGAGGGTGGGGTTGTCCTCCGCCTGGATTCTTCCTTTGTGCCGAAGGTTTCTTCGCAATTTCACAGGTGCCAGGAGTTGGTGTTGCCCTCCCTGGGCTCTGTCTTGGATTCTCCCGGTGGTCCCCGGTGGTCTTTGTTGGATGTGTGCAGGGCTCTGCGCGTTTATCTTGACCGAACTGCGGAATTTCGCAAGTCGGACTCCCTTTTTGTCTCCTTTGGTGCGGCTTCTCTGGGGTGTAAGGCTTCTTCTGTGTCCATCGGCCGTTGGCTGAAGCAAGCCATTTCCTTGGCCTACTCTCTGTCTGGTTCTCCTCCTCCTTTGGGGGTTCAGGGTCGTTCTACGAGAGGGGTGGCTGCTTCTTGGGCGGAGGTTCGGGGTGTTCCTCTCTCTGAGATTTGCAGGGCTGCCACGCGGGCCTCTTCTAATACCTTCATCAGGCATTATCGTCTCCTCAATCTTTTGGGGGATGATGGAGGTTTTGCATTGGGGGTGTTGAGCTCTGTTCGCTCCTAAATGTTTTTTTCTGCTTATTTCCAATAAATCTCTGGGTTTGTTTGCTATCCTGGTGGTTTGTTGTGTTTTCTGGTTTGAATGCCGGTGTTTGCTTTGGTATTTCTCACTTGTCCATGACGGTGTCGAGGACGGAGGGACCTGGGGGTAATGTCCTATTACTTACCGGTAATCTTCATTACTCCGGGTCCCGTAGTCCTCGACACCGTCATGACTTCCCTCCCTCCCTCCCTGTCTGCCGGCCTTCATTGGTGCTTGGTATTTCAGGAGGAATGCTGGGACGGTACTCCTTAAGTACTCCCAGTGGGAGGGGGAGGGTAGGTCCAGCATTCCTTCGTTCTTTTTTCTGTCAGTGAGATAGTAGATCTCACTTGTCCATGACGGTGTCGAGGACTACGGGACCCGGAGTAATGAAGATTACCGGTAAGTAATAGGACATTACTCAAAACTGTTCGAGATTGAATGAAACGCGGAGGCAGTATATTGAATTACCCATATCCGATTGCAATTTCTGTACAACCATGACTCTGTTTAGCCGTTGATATGGTTTCAGGGAAAGTCTTGTCTATCTTGTGACTTCTTGTTCTCACATTCCTCCTCTCATGCAGAATCCCCCTTTTCTGTTTTCATTTCCTTATTTCTTCTGTGTGTGCCTGGTGCTCTAGATCTGCACTTATTGCTCAAGGCATTTTTAATTGTCTTTGTTACTTCTTCAGGGGTCATGTGACTCAGGATGCACCAATACCAGGCTCTCCTCTTTATACTATTAAAGCCTTCATCCCGGCCATTGACTCTTTTGGATTTGAAACCGACCTGAGAACCCACACTCAGGGACAGGCATTCTCATTATCAGTCTTCCACCACTGGCAGGTAAGACTGGACTTACCTAGTCCTACTCTCTAGTATGTTTGTCCTGTTATGGAGACATAAGTGGGTAGCCTTCCTCTAATGTATGTGGCATCACCTACACTGAGCCATTGTGGCACCATCTGACATCTTTATCAGTACTACCACACCTCCACTTCCTGCACCTTTACTCTCTACATGTGCCACAATCTTTGGCAGCTTTTGTGTCCATTTGTGCAAATTGGTTGCACAATTGTATGTGTGGCACCTCCCTCTATAGCTAAGCTAGGGACCCCAGTCTCATTACTTATAATGGTAACCCCGCTATCTGGATCTATAGCCACCGCCCTGGCCTACTATATGCAAGCAAGTCGATCGTCTTCACTTCGGTCATGGCCACGTGCTCTGTACTTGGTGATTGTGTGTGTGTTTAGCTCCCATCTTCTATAGAAGCCATAGTACTCTCCCCAGCCTTTGCTGCCTCTTTGCTAATGACAACACTTATAACAGTTTGTGCTGATGCCTGCAGCATCAGTCTCTTCCCCCCTCCATTGTTACTGTTTGAGTAGACCCTGTGCGTTTCCTGTATACCTGTGCCAGTGACCAGTTCACCAGTCACCTCTTTTATCCTTTTATTTCTAGATTGTGCCTGGTGACCCCTTGGATAAAAGCATCATAATCCGCCCCCTGGAGCCTCAACCTGCACCCCATCTGGCCAGGGAGTTCATGATCAAAACCAGACGGAGGAAGGTAATAAACATTGACACTATTTTGTCTGCTCACAATTATCTCAAATTGCAAATGAATGGTGTTATGAAAAGTTCATATTCAACGTAGTGAGCGCCTTTTATTTTGGTAGTTTTGTCTTAAGGGTTAGTTTTTACGCACAAATATCAGTTACTTGTTTCTGTGATCATCATTATCCTCCTCCTCCTCTTTAGGCCTGGGTTTTTATTTTGCAGCTGACCTATTGCTTACAGTATACATAATGGTCTTTGGGTTCACCTCATTCAACCGTTTGCTTTCTTTGACCCTCCTCTTTCAGCTATTGGCTTGAAACTTTCAGTCAGGTCTTGGCTCAACCTAGGGAAGTAACCCCCGTTAACCTAGTACAGCTGGGTGTTTGGGTGTATACTTCCACCTTCAGTCTAGTGCTCACATAGAACTCCCCGAGGGACTATTCCACAATCCTAGCCATCTTTGTCTGATCACGCACGCTCTCTTCCATGCATCTTGCTCTAATGTGTGAATGCTGCGTGCCTTAGCATGTTCAAACCGGACCTACTGGCTTTACAATACTTGTGTAGGTCTGGCCTACAGATGGTTTTAGGTTTGTGAGAGCCTTTAGTTCAGCCTTCTTCATCTTATTCTATTTCCGAGTTGTCATTCACATTTTGCTTCTGCCCAGCACAGCCACGGGAATGGGTCAGCCCACCTTAGCCATTGCTTTTCACTATGAAGGACAGCATTTTGCTTGTGCACATCCAGGTCAAGGCCAGGGCTGTTAAATCAATCTCTGAGTATATGTATGCCATTATTTTTTTATTTATTTACTTATTTATTTTGAGATTATTTTTTTCTTTCCTCTTTTTTTTGCGCAAACACGCACACCACCTTTAGACACTGATATTTTTACTTATATGCTTTTAATGCTTATTGCGTACATTTTCAGATAAAAATAAAATTAATAAATAGAAAAATTGAAGGGTTGCCATGGCTTGTAAGCTTTCTTTTCATATTGGGGAATAGCCGTCATACACTCTTAATTACGTTTTCCATCTATCCTCTTTATACTACTCCATACCTGCACTGGCTCTCTTTGGCTGAACTGTTTTGAATGCCAAAAAGCCTAGGAAAGGTGACATCTGCGCTAGTGTCTTGGTCACAATTCTACTCATGGCACTGAGTAACCAGCCTGAGACCTCCTACTCCCGTTATCATTTTTGCAAATAACCTTGCTGTCACTCATATGAAAGTACTAGAGTAACATATCCCAAACGGGATGCCATGGCAGTTGCCCCAGTTCTCCTCGGCCTGCATCATTTTGTGTGCCAGAAAGGACTGGAACAGGTAAAAGCTGCCTCCGTGCCCTGTTCGCAGCAGAAAACAGGGCATAGGGGAAGGTGTCAGTTCCCCTGGTCCTTATTGGCAAGCATTATTTGGTTGCCCAAGAAGAAATGCCCCTTTGGATAAATGTGCCTCCCCTATATTTGTCAAAAGGGGAAACCATTGCTTTCACCAGCCCTACCCACTCAGTATCTAGGCACTTAAAAGAATTCGCTCGTTAGTCGGGTGCAGTCTGACAATGTGAAAACTTTTACTTATATTGACCTGTTTATTCCATAGGGTCTGAGCGAAGATGTCAGTATCAGCAAGTTTTTCGACGACCCTATGTTGTTGGAGTTGGCCAAACAGGACGTGGTCTTAAATTACCCGATGTGAAGGAGTGGACTTCAGGGGACATTTGGACTTTGGTGTTTTACCTTTTATCTTTGCTCCTGAGTGCAGTGGATGGACTGCCATGCAATGGTGTACTTCTCTGCCAGAAACCACCACAGAGGATGACGACAATCCACAAATTGCATTTGGTGGGTGATTACTAATCGTACAGCACCCTATTGACCTCCCAGAGGGTCACTGGGCAACATTCCCAAATTATGCAGCCATCTGCATCGATTCCTTATGTTTGTGTTTTGCCTTGGAAAAGCCCAGTCAGCCCTGGTTCTGTAAGGGACACCGAGTCCTCCAACAGCTTGTGGATTATTTGCAGTGTTCCACCTTCTGAGGATCCAAAGATTGTGTGGACAAATGTAGTGGAAAGACTTTCTGGTGTAAGTCACTTGGCTCGGTAACCTGCGTCTGCAAATACCATGCACCTCCTACACTAACTGCAAGAAATTCCCAGAGTGAGTTGGTTGCGTGTTGACTGTAAAGGCAGTAAGGTGTATAAGTGATTAAACAAAGACCTCCAAAACTGTTTTTTCGTTACAGCTACCCTCTTCAAACACTGTTTTTCGTCTGTCAATGTATTAAGAAATCAATTTTTATCCCTTCAGCAGTCTGCCTGTTTTTGATGACAATAAAAACTGGACTTAGTTTTTCAGAAAAGTGCTTGAAAGTGCATTGGCTTTACATTCTGCCAGTCCTTCATTCTTCTTTGCTGCCTGCCATAGGTCTTTTGTTCTTCAATTTATTGTCATAAATAAGGCTGCTTGTAGTACTGTCCAAATAATGTTAGGTGTTGATCAGGGATTAAACGCTGGCAGCACACTGTATGTTTTGGGGTGGTGGTATTGTCTGTGTTCGACTACAGCACAGAGAGCTACAGAGTAGATTTTATAATCTAGGTTTGTGAACAGCCCTAGTTCTGGTACAGCACAGAGACTTGCTGCTCTGGTTTGGGATAATGGCAGAACAGTCTCAGTGAGCAAAGAAGGGGAAAGGGAATGGAAGTCCAGTTGTAGTTTATCACGGGAAGCCTCAGGCCAATATTGGGGTATTGCCAGAGCCGTGGGAACTCTCTACCCCAAAGTATGTGAGAGACATAGCTCCCTGAATTGCAAACCATGGGTTGTTTTGAGGAGGTGCTTTTTGCGCTTCTGGGCAGGTTCATGCCTCTTTCTATTGTAGTTCTTTACAACAGACTCCACTGTAAGAAGGGTATTTTGAACAAGGTATTGTTACCGCCCTCTTACTTCAAACATGTGGAATGCTTTTCCCGAATAGATGTGACATAGCGGTGACAATTTAATCATAAGCGCATGTGGAGACTCTCCAATTTTACCACACATGCTTGTTCTGCCGCATTCCCTCACACTGAAGTCCAGCATGCCATACTTTGTCCCCTCCTAGGTTTCTACTGGATTATTGAACATAGGGATCTCATTGTCACATGGAATTAAGGACCAATAATCCAGAGTTACCTATGGAATTACACCATAATAATTATGTGGTGGTCCATGAAGAATAAATGTGTTTGACTAAGCAACTCTTAAATCCCTTTCAAGACTTGAGCATGTTCTGGATGCACTGTGGGAGAAGATAGAAAGGGGCATACCTGGTAACCTTAGGCTGATTTGCTTGTGAACAGACAACTTTCTTATCGTGCTCTTTCCAATCACTAGCGTGTGTTGATGACCTGCTTATCTTGTTCACGTCACTTTCACAACACATTCCTTTTGATCTTTCTGGCTGTTTTCCCCTCCTGGTTTTCCGTCCGCTTAAGATAGCTTATGCCTCAATCTTGCAGCATTAAGCCATGCATGTCCTGTCACCAACCATTTTCTTGACCTTCCCAGAACCATCTGTCAGGAATGGAAGGTGCACCAGCACGCCTATAGAGTTCTGTTTTCACATTTGAAAGAGTTATGGACATCAGGTAGGTAGCACTCGTTCTGTTCTAGAGTTCACCTATAAAGTGGTGCAGTTAACGCTAGGAAAGTTTAATGTATGTTGGCTTTGCTTAAGTCGCATTTGTTTTTCAGTCGAGGGGCGGGCATCAACTAACTGGTTCATTTCAAACAATCTGGCTGGGTCTCAAGGGATTGGCGATACTCTCATGGATCCCCCAAACCAACATTGAATCCAATAGTGGAGAAGTCGTTCTTTGCAGGGCGCTACCATGCAATCATCGCCAGGGCTTTTTTTTAGCAATATTGATCAAGGTCTTGCTGTCCGAAAGTGCAGTCATTTATGCTCTCTTGGCAGCTGCAGTGCCTCTACTGAAGTATGCCCTTGGCCCCAGCTTCTCGTGTAGGTTGAAGAGATCTGAAGGAAACTACACCCAGAGGCAGTAACATCAAAGTCTTTGACACAGAAACAGTTGTCTCAGACATGTGGCAAGAAGGGGGATCAATCAGGCCTTCTGTCCCTTAGACCAGTACCATCTTGGCCAGCTATGTGTTGCATCTGTGGCCTAATTTTCACAGGTTCACCTGTTTGTTTCTTGACATACTTAACCTATGTTAAAGAACGTGCAGAGGAGGACGTGCTGATGCCCCTGTTTACTTTATCACTACTGCCAACTCTGACCTGGCCGTGGACTGACCTTCGTTGCTTAAATCTGCACCTCTTAAGATGGAGGTCCAGGAAATAGTCATCAACTACCTTTTGATGAAGAGTATTAGATGTCTTGGTGGACTGAAGGTTGTCACAGTGAAATCAATGAGTGGCATCAAATGTACCTCTGAGACCACCTCTCCTCTTCCAGCCAATGAAGCCATTGCAGTCTTAGAAGGCTATAGATCCCTTTGATCTTCCAAACTACCTGCAGGAGCCTCCTCATCCTTAGAGAGCAGTAAGAGGAAATTTGTCAAAGGAAAAAACAAGCATGTTGTCCCGGTTTCAACGGAGATCAAAAAGTTGCAATGATTTCTTCAGGTAACATCTATAGTCCTCTGAGCCTTCTTGGAAGACCCCCACCATACCTGTGGGGAACGGCTTTTTCTCCACTAACTTAAACTAATCATCTATGCCTCAGTTCTACTAGTGGTTGAAGAACCACTGTGCTATTCATCCACTGCTGGCCCCCAACATTCAGCACTGCAAGACCTTATGCAAGAGATCTAGAGGGCCCTGCATAAGAGCCGATCTCACCTCCAGAAATGCTTCCTTAATGACAAAAATAAAAGTTAAGTTGCTCCTGATTTTGTAATCTAAAGGTACTGACTTTATCTTAATTGCTAATAGCAGTTAATTGCTGTTACAGCTGTGCTCCTTGAATTGACTTGACCTAAAACATTTAATGTTACGCAGAATAAGGAGACCTTTCCTTAAGTTTCCGTATTGCTTCCAGATCCTGAGGATTTCTTTTTCAGGATTCACAGTCTTTCAACCACCTAGCTGGCATTCTTCATTGAGTCGTGCTCCACTGTGGGTTGGTGTGCAATACCCAACGAGCTCCAGAAAAGAGGCTCTTTTCAGCCAACTATTTTGAGATCAAAGTACTCCCTCTAATGCAGTGTCCTAAGGTCATTTTAGACAGGGAGTGGTTAGTGATTTAAAATTGTGAGATTAGACTAGAAAGACCTTATTATTTTTATTTTTACTAGCCACAGTAGGATTTAAAAAAAGAAATTTGTGGGAAATAATCCCTGAAGTCCCTAATTATAGCATGGTTGACGTTTCTGCCATACTGTCCATCTGGGCCATCGGCATTCGTCAGTACCTATTGAGGGTATGCCTTCATCTAAATCTGGTCCTCTGTAGATATAGTTGAATTTGTATAGTAAGGCAAACACATACACACATATATACGAATAACTGACATGGACAAGAATGGGCACAGTAAACCTGGTACTCTAGAGTCTCTACGAACCTGTGTAAGAAAGATAGACGTAAAATCCTTTTCGCATCCTCTATAACAGTACAGTCAAGGATGCTTTTTCCACCCATTTTAGGAATCCATATATTTTCACCACATGTGAACACAGTAAACCCATCGCACACTTTTGAGTTTCCAAAAGCGACACACTGAACATTTGAGGCCAAGCTTGTTATTTGAAGAGAGAAAAAGTAAGCAAATGAATGTGCACAGTTGGCTTACCTTAACTCAGGAGTTTAAGGGCTGTATGGGGAGCAAGGCCCTGGCGTCCTCGTAGTCAAACTCTGTAAAGGCAAACTTGTAGACCACCAGTAGAGTCAGTGCACCTGAGTTCTTCACTAATTATAAAGTTCCTACGTTGCATTCCAAGATAAATTCTTCTAAGTAATCCAAAGGTTACAGATGTAACACAGTGTTACTGCGCTGCAGTGGTGTTCTCTCTTCCCAAAACACTATAGTGATCTTAAAGTATAGCTGCGTGCCAGTTGGTACGCAAGCCCACTGCACACAAAAAAGGGGCCGATTTACAAGGGTTAGTTCCTGGCTTTATGTACATCTCAAGTGAAGAATGATTGGATTTGTTCTGGACATGCACTGACTTTTGCAGTGCATGTCTAAAACAAATAAAATCATTCTTCTTGATCCATCCGTTGAACTTGTTGTGCAGTATACCCAATTATTTTAATAGTTTCCTACTACTCCCATTGTTCCTAATGAAATTCCATACTCCAATGCCTTTCGGGCAGCACGTGCTTTCGTCAGATATGGAAACTACGCTGTGGCTTGCACCAATTGGAATTGGACGTGTATGTGTATGTGTGGGACATGCATTGACACTTGCTGATCCAGTTGATCGATACGATAAATGATTACTGGATGATCCATTTTGGGGATTTTGTTTCGTTTGAATTGTACCATAGAGCAAGGCACGGACCTCTGTTGTTCCTCACTTTTCTTGTGTGCAGTAGGTCTGCATACCAGATGGCATGCAGCTATACTTTTATTACACCAGCCGTGCCAGGTAAAGCTGTAAACAAATTAGCAAGAAGCACTTACTGCTTCACAAGCTTGCACTAGCAGTTCCCCTGTATTTTGACTCCTGTCCCTAGATTGTACCCTGGTGGCGGCTGGCCTGTCGTTCAAGGGGGCTTGCGGAGCTGCTGAGGAGGAAGCAGCGCACGTTTCTGAACATGTGTTTGTTATCACACCATCACATGCACACACCTGAAAACATCATGACGCCACCATAACTTATGCAGATAGCACCAAGCACTGTTGGGCCTAGAGTGTGTTGGCAGAAAAGGGCTAGTCTGCGAGGCGCATGAGAATACTGACTCCAAGTGCCACATCATGAGTGTTAAATGCATATTCAAGTAACATAACGTTTTTAACTTGAATCCTTGTATATAAATATGTTTAATAGCGGTCATATCTAACATGAACATTGAAATGAATCAAATGAAAGGGGTTTTATTAAGCGCGACTGCTGCCCTTGGGCGTCCAAGCGCTAATAGAAAGGATAGTGCCTTGAGGAGAGCAGCTAGGGGGAGTTAGTTGCTGAAAAGGAACGTTTTAAGCTCCTTGCGAAAGGATGACAGATTAGGGTTCGATCTGCGGTGTGGGGGGAGGGAGTTCCACAGCTTAGCGGCATTGAGCGTAAAGGACCTTCCTCCTGCTCTTGACCTCTTGATTCGGGGGGGCTACCACTAGGAATGCGTGGGTGGATCGCAGTTGTTTGCCGGGTGTGAGAAAGTGGCTCTGTATATACTGTTCCTTAATAGGTACAGGGTGTACAGAGTCCACAGACCCCAAGGGTTTAGCAGAGGTTAAAGTTAGATATAACCTTACTCTCCACAAGTGGTAGCCTGGTCGATTAGTAAGGCAGTATCAGAGGACATGTAAAGCATTTGTTGTACACACTCAGTCAGCAAATAGTTCCACACACTCAATAACTGAACTCTAGGCCAATGGTTTGTATATAAAAAATATATGCTTGTTTTATTTTAGAACCAACACTCGGAATTAAAATATACTTTCTCGACAGGAGATGTTTCATAAAAATACTTTTGTATATGCAATAGACTTTTTAGTAAACAGTTACAAATAGTTGCAGTGGGCAACTCTATTTCTAAACACAATACATTGAGCTCAATGATAAATTCAGATTATATGCAACAGATTACTTTTTAGATTACTTTTGTAATTCCAGGCTTGGATCCTAGATCCAGTCCTGGGTCAGTTCTCAGAATCAGCTGTTGAAAGTCGACTTTGGTACTGTAATGATTTTTAACTAATATTTAGCTATTTCAAAAGTGAGCACTTAGAAAATATTTCAGAGCAAACAATCAATGATTCCCTATGGAAGGAAATGTAGGTTACAGGTATAGTAGGTTATCGTTACTTTTGTAATTCAGTACTGGGACATTTATCCAAAACAGGTAAGTAGTTGCGTTTTCAGATGTTATACGATTTTTGAGGAATATTTAGAAATTGCAGAAATCAACACTTAGAAGAAATTTCACAGAAAAGCAGTCAATGGTTTCCTATGGAAGAAAAATGAGTTAAAGGTAAGTATAGTTGTGGGTACTTTTCAGAGTCAGTGCTGGGCACCAAGATCCAGCACTGGGAGCTCACCTAAGAGCAGGTGAGTAAATTCGTTTTTGGCACTCGGCTGATTTTTGGTGAATATGTTGAGTTTTGAAAAGTTCACACTTAGAAGAATTTCCAAGAAAAACCCAGTCAATGTTACCCTATGAGGGAAATGAAGTTAGTGGTTTAAGGGTAAGTACTCGACTGGCAGAGTTGAAGTTCTGGGCATAGACTCAGGGGTCCCCCAGTGTCAGGTAGGTACAGTCAGTTCACACTCAGCGGTTTCAGGACGGCCGGGTGCAGAGAGAGTTAGGCCCAATGTTATCCTATGAGGGATCGGGGGCCCTGGGTTGGTGGCTGCTGTCGGGCAAGCCACGCGGCTGTGGGAGCTGGGCTCCTGGTCACTTACTCAGGGCAAGTGGGGAAGTAGGTTAGAGTAGAGTTTTCACTGCCAGGGCCACTCGGGCGGCTGGGTGCAGGGTGCTTTTGAGCCGTCGGGCGCTCAATTGATTTCTATGGGAAATCTCCGGTTTGGAAAAAGACTGCAGGCTCGGGGACGAGGAATCTTCAGGTGCCACCACCACTTCGAGGGGTAAGTTGGGTAGTTGGAGAACAGGTAGGTACCCCGGGATTGGGCACAGAGGGCCGTGGGGCGCCGGGTGCAGGGGTGCCTTTTGATGTCGGAAATCTTACCCTCTTGTTGATCGCGGTTGGGGTGGCACTCTGTTCTGAGGCTGCAAGCTTCTTCAGGATAGTCGAGGGGGGTCCTTGGGTGCCGCACTCGGGGTCACAGTCGCCGTGGGGTCGTCCTCGTGGGTTTAGTTCACTCCGGCACCGGCCAGGCTTGGCGGGTGCAGAGCGGGCTGGGATCGCGGTTCCGGGCTGCTGACAGGGGTGAAAGATAGGTTCTGAGTAGAGCATCTACTCATGGGAGTCCCAGGGGATCAGAGTTCAAAGGTAGCCAGGTCCTCCGGGGTTTCTGAGGTTGCTGGCCACAAGAGATGCCGGGCTTGGAGCAGGAGCAAGTCCGAGGTCGACAGGCCGGTAGGGCTGGGGCCAAAGCAGTTGGTGTCTCCCTCTCCTTTGCAGCTGCAGGGCAGGTCTTCTTTTCTTCTCGCTCTTCTTGTAGTTTTGGAATCTGGAATCTGGGGAAGGAAGGTTCAGGGTGCCCCTAAATACTAGATTTAGGGGCGTTACAGGTAGGTGAAGGCCAGGGACCAATGGGTCCTTGTCCTGGGGTGGGTACACCCCCTATCCTGCCCCTCTCCTGTGGGAGGGGGGCAGTAGCCTAATCCTGATAGGGTAGGGCCTCCCATCTTCAAGATGGCGAGAGCCCGGAGATGTGCTTCACCTCGCCTCCCCCACCTGAGGGGTGGGGTGGGCAGGCTGGCACATCCCCTGTCCTTGTATGGGGTTTCCGGCCAAGCTTCCCGCCAGAGTGGGGGGTTGCAGTGGCCTGGGGAAACTCCTAAAGACGGCAGGCCTTTGAAGCTTCCCTTTGCTCATCCTGGGGGAGGAGATCTATCACCTCACCCAGGATTTGCATTGTTGCAGGCCCAGGAGAGCAGGGGCTCTCCCAGCCAGGGGTCCACAACGTGTCCGCTGTGTGGCAGCCTGGGCAGCCTCAGAGCAGACGTGGATTGTAGGTTAGTTGTAGGAGGGCATCTCTAAGATGCCCTCTGGGGTGCTTGGTACATTAAATCTCACACTGGCATCAGTGTGGGTTTAATGTGCTGAGAAGTTTGATACCAAACTTCCCAGTCTTTAGTGTTGCCATTATGGTGCTGTGGAGCTCGTGTTTGACGAGCTCTCAGCAACATGTACTCTTAAATGGCAGCACTGCGCTTACAGTGCCCGGGAATGGACCTGGGTACTGTAGGGGCACAGGGCTCCTGCTCTTGTGCCCACACCATGGGCATAAGGCACCAAGCCAGAGGGGTGACTGACATATGTCTTGGCAGTGTGGGCGTTGGGCATGGCACACAGAGATGTGTGCCATGTCGACTCTTCATTTTGTCCTGCACCCAGACACTCAGCCTGCAAAGGCAGTGTGTGTGTGTAAGGGTACAGGGCCCCTAAGGGTGGCACAATGAGTGCTGCAGCCCTTAGGGGTCTTCCCTGGTCACAAGGCCCTGGGTACCTAGGGTACCATTTACTAGGGGCTGACATGTGGCCAGGGTTTGCCAATTGGGAGTTTGTGTGTTTAAGGAAGGAACATAGGCTCTGGGCACCTGATTGGCAGGAGTCCAGGGTACACTCAGTCAAAGTACATTCAGCAATTTAGCAAAAAGTGGGGGCATACCATGCAAGAAAGAGGGCACTTTCTCACACCGGGGCAGTAGGGGGAGAGCAGGGAGTGGTTGATTTTGGGGCCGGTTCTCCAGAAGGCTTGGTGGGATATGCACATGGCTGACAGGGAGCCAGTGTAGGGTCCTCAGCCCGGGCACCACTGATACTCTACGTGGAATCTGCAGCAGCGTGCGTGCAGCGCAGTTCTGGGTCCGCTGGAGTTTTTGCAGCATGTATTCCGGCGCCCCTAAGTAAAGGGCATTGTTGAAATCAAGTCGGGATTGAATAAGGCCTTGTATGACAATTTGTTTGGCTTCAAAGGGCAGGAGTGGCAGGATTTTTTTCAGCATCCTAATGATTCCGAAACAGGTTGCAGATATTTTTGTAGCTTGGGTGTTGAGGGTTAAGGATTTCTCAAGCCAGACCCCTAAGCTTTTGATATTGTCTTTCGGAATTGGGGGTATGCCTAAGGTGATGGGCCATAGGCAGTCAATGGTGGATAGAGCTGGAGGGCCGAGCAACATGAGCTCGGTTTTATCGCCGTTGAGTTTAAGAGAGGATGCCGTCATCCATCTCCTGACCTCTTCCATACAGGTCGTTAGGTTGACCTGTACCGGCTCACTGTTCTTCTGTGCAAGGGAGACCACTAGCTGAGTGTCGTCCGCATATGTGATGATCTTAATGCCATATGGACGGACGATCTCAGTCAGCGGCCTCATGTACACGTTGAACAGCGTGGGGCTTAGTGATGAGCCCTGCGGTACCTCACAGTCCAATGGTTTGCTTGTGGAGACGGCATCTCCGTCAAAGACTTGGAAGGTCCTTTCGCTCAAGAAGGATCCTAGCCAGGCCAGAGCGTCTCCTGACACTCCTAGATCGAGAAGTCGGCACAGCAAAGTTTTGTGACATACCATGTCAAACACGGCGCTCAGATCGAGGAGGATGACTGCCACTGACCCCCCTCGATCCAGGATGCGCCTGGTTTCTATAGAAGGGTTTTATACTACCCATGTGCCTCACTTACACTATATGTATATTGAGCCTAGCGTGTTAGCAAAAAAGGGAACTAGTCTGAAGCGCCAGTGAATCTTGACTACAGATACTTATTGTGTGCGTCACAGGCAATTTTCTTATAGCGGTAGTTAATTTGAACCCATATTCAGGAATATTTCCAATAGGTGTAAATATCATACTTAAACGATGATCTGTGTTGCTTATGTTTTTAGGTGTCTAGGATTCCGAGCCAATAAACCATCCGTGTGCCTCACAGACTGCAGATATAGAAGTCCTATTCCAACTTGTAATGACCTCTGTATGTCATAATTTAGACCACGTTGATTGATTGTCAATCTGAAAACCCATCTTTGTTCTTTGTTTTTTTTAAAGAGGATGTTAATGTGTTGATTGTGTGGTACGGTTTCTAAAAGGTCCCAGGATAGTTGGTTTCATTATGACCCTCTTCCAGAAAAGAGTTAATTTTTGTTGTTGAACGCTGGCAGCGGATGGTACTCCGGTGCTCATCTATACAGGTTAATATATCCTTAGTATCTTTGAGAAAGGAAGGCATTTTCTCTAGCTAGGATCTCAAGTATTGAATTTATGCCAGATTCAATGAGATGGCCTGGTGGCGGTCTTATAGGTTTGTGGAATTTCAATAGAGTGAAGAAATAAGGATTTTTATGATTAGTTTTTAACAGCAAGCCTGCTTCTAGTTTTGTTATCTTTCCTACACACTAAGTCTCAAAAAACATAAATGTTATTGTATTGGTAAGAGTAACTATAGGGTCTTTTGATATTTATTAGCTGGCCAAATCTGACCTAACGCACTCTTTTCTGTATTTCTCAGTGGGTAGAATCACTATACAGCCTCCACCTTTATCGTTTGGGTTATCTAAATCCTGTTACAGATTTGCAAGTGCCTGAATTTCTTACAATGACAGGTTGTGACAACATCCTTATGTTCATAGGCTAAAGGAGTGTGCTGCACCACTCCTTTCAATTCATCGACTTGAGCCAAATGATTTGTGGGCAGATAGCATCCACAGAAGTAGACATCCTGTTGGCTGTGAGGATGTCCACATCCACATCAACAGCTCAGTACAGGAGCAAATGATTATTCTGGGGTCTTGTTTGGTTCTCATGAGGCTGTGGCATCAATCTTCTGACCTGTTTGCCTGATGGCCTCAAAATCAGTCCGGCACATAAGTAAGATCCAAGCCATTTGCACATTTGAATCTTTCACAATATTCGGCAAGTACTAGAATGGTTCTCGGCACTCATCCAACCATTGTCCAAAAGGTACTGTTAGAATTCCATCAGAACAATCAGATTGTTCTTTTGACGTGTTTTTCCGTGCTGCACATACATACACCCCCCCGACCACAACCCTCCCCCCTCCCCCATCTCGTATACTTACCTTACACGGTCTGAGTGTCAGGCTTACTTTGACATTTTTTCCCAAAAGTATCGGAAGCTTGCATTCTACTTATTGAACCTGGGAGGCAGTTATTCAGGCCGATCTGCCAATAAGGCTTCATTTACTACATCTATAATGTCATGCATTACCCATTGCTATACTCTGCCTAAAGGCCAACCACCATCTGGTGGCTGGAAATAAGCAAATTAAGAATCTGTTGCTCCACAAAATGTATTTGTTTATTTTAACAGTACAAACAAATAAATGGTCAGTGGCATCACATCATTTGTGCTATCCATATAAAACACACAGAGAGGAGACAAGACGCACCATAACCAAAAGCTTGTCTGAACTGAGGTGTTTAAGCTTTTTTTAAAAGAAGCATGTTAGAAGTCTGCCGAAGATCAATGAGGAGGATGTTGCTCAGCTTTGGACTTGGGAACCTAAAAGATCTCCCACCAAGATTGGTGATGCTCTCAGTGCTGGATGACCTGCGGATTGCAGCCGACAAGAAGACCCCCTCAGCCTTAATCCTACTGGACCTCTCGGCCACATTTGACACGGTGTTAGTTGTTAGTCCGTGTCCGGCGGCTGGGATTCACTGGGATTGTCCTCCAATGGATTACGTCCTTCCTGGAGGATCGGTCCCAAAGAATCCAAGTGGGCGATTGTATATCTAGGCAGGGCAGCCTACAATGGGGGGTCCCACAGGGCTCCGCGCTGTCGCCTCTACTTTTTAATATTTAGCTACAGCCTTTGATAGACGCACTAGCTAAAGCAGACTGTCAGGTGTTCAATTACGCTGACTATACCCAGCTACTTGACAACTCTCCCGCCTCACAGGGTAACGTCCAGAATATCCTCCGGTTCACTATGAACTGGAGGACCTCTCATTTCCTGAAGGTAAATCCAGACAAAACAGAAGTACTGGCTCTGACCACAGGGGTTTCGCCCTGGTCCAGTCTTTATTGGCCTCAAGAGCTGGGTACCACTCCAACTCCGGTGCCTGCAGTGAAGCGCCTATGCATAAAGCTGGACACTGAACCCTAAATAGCCAGGTATCTGCTGTTGTAGGGAGTTGTATTAGCCTAATGTGGCAGCTTTGAAAACTGGTGACCTTGTTGTCTTTCTCCACCATGCAGACTGTTGTGACGGCACAAATCTTGTCACGCCTAGATTATGGCAACGCAGTCTACATTGGGCTTCCCGATAAACTCCTGGGGAAGCTACAAGTGGTTATGAATGATGAGGCAAGGTTGATTTATAAGTTGCTAAGAAGAGCCCATGCTACCCCCTGGTGCGGCAGTTACACTGGCTTCCCATCAAGCAAAGGGTTAAATTCAAGGCGCTTTGCATCGTACAAGAGTCCCAGTTTGGAGAGGCACCCTGTGAGAAAGTGCCATCTTTCTTGCATGGTATGCCCCCACGTTTTGCTAAATTGCTGAATGTACTTTGATTAAGTGTACCCTGGACTCCTGCCAATCAGGTGCCCAGGGCCTATGTTCCTTCCTTAAACACACAAACTCCCAATTGGCAAACCCTGGCCACATGTCAGCCCCTGGTAAATGGTACCCTAGGTACCCAGGGCCTTGTGGCCAGGGAAGGCCTCTAGGGGCTGCAGCACTCGTTGTGCCACCATTAGAGGCCCTGTACCCTTACACACACACTGCCCTTGCAGGCTGAGTGTCTGGGTGCAGGACAAAACAAAGAGTCGACATGGCACACATCACTGTGTACCATGCCCATCACCTACACTGCCAAGGCATATGTCAGTCACCCCTCTAGCTGGGTGCCTTACGCCTATGGTGTGGGCACAGGAGCAGGAGCCCTGTGCCCCTACAGTACCCGGGTCCATTCCTGGGCACTGTAAGTGCAGTGCTGCCATTTAAGAGTACATGGTGCTGAGAGCTCGTCAAACACGAACTCCACAGCACCATAATGGCAACACTGAAGACTGGGAAGTTTGGTATCAAACTTCTCAGCACATTAAACCCACACTGATGCCAGTGTGGGATTTAATGTACTAAGCACCCCAGAGGGCATCTTAGAGATGCCCCCTTACAGCTGACCTACAATCCACGTCTGCTCTCAGGCTGCCCAGGCTGCCACACAGCAGACACTTTGCTGGACCCCTGGGTGGGAGAGCCCCTGCTCTCCCGGGCCTGCAACAATGCACATCCTGGGTGAGGTGAGAAATCTTCTCCCCCAGGATGAGCAAAGGAAGCTTCAATGGCATGCCGCCATTTGGAGTTTCCCCAGGCCACTGCAACCCCCCACTCTGGCGGGAAGCTTGGCCGGAAACCCCATACAAGGACAGGGGATGTGCCAGCCTGCCCACCCCACCCCTCAGGTGGGGGAGGCGAGGTGAAACACATCTCCGGGCTCTCGCCATCTTGAAGATGGGAGGCCCTACCCTATCAGGATTAGGCTACTGCCCCCCTCCCACAGGAGAGAGGCAGGATAGGGGGTGTACCCACCCCAGGACAAGGACCCATTGGTCCCTGGCCTTCACCTACCTATAACGCCCCTAAATCTAGTATTTAGGGGCACCCTGAACCTTCCTTCCCCAGATTCCAGATTCAAAAACTACAAGAAGAACAAAGACCTGCCCTGCAGCTGCTAAAAAGGGAAGAAGACACCAACTGCTTTGGACCCAGACCTACCGGCCTGTCGACTCCCGAACCTGCACCAGCGCGGCATCTCTCGTGGCCAGCAACCTCACCAACCCCGGAGGACCTGGCTACCTTTTGGCTCTAAGCCCCTGGGACTCCCATGAGTAGAGGCTCTACTCAGAAACCTGTTTCTAACCCCTGGCAGCAGCCCGGAACCGCGAACCCAGCACACTCTGCACCAGCCAAGCCTGGCCAGTGTCGGAGTGGACAAAGACCCTGAGGACGACCCCACGGCGACTGTGACCCCGAGTCCGGCACCCAAGGACCCCCCTCGACATTCCGGAAGGAGCCTGCAGCCTCAGAACAAGGTGCCCCCCCCAACCGCGATCAACAGAGGGTAAGATTTCCCGACACCAAAAGGCACCCCTGCACGCGGTGCCCTGCGGCCCCCTGTGCCCAATCCCGGGGTACCCACCTAACCTACAACTACCCAACTTACCTCTCGAAGTGGTGGTGGCACCTGAAGCATCCTCGTCCCCGAGCTTGCAGCCTTTTTCCTAACCGGAACATTCCCATTGATTTCCATTGAGCGCCCGACGGCTCAAAAGCACCCTGCACCCAGCCGCCCGAGTGGCCCTGGCAGTGCAATCTCTACACTAGCCTACTTCCCCCCTTGCCCTGAGTGAGTGACCAGGAGCCCAGCTCCCACAGCCGCGTGGCCCGCTAGTCAGCAGCCACCAAACCAGGCCCCCCTATTCCTCATAGGCTAACATTGGGCCTAACTCTCTCTGCACCCGGCTGCCCTAGAGCCGCTGAGGGTGAACTAACTGTGCCTATCTGACCTTGGGGGACCCCTGAGTCTATGCCCAGAACCCCACCTTTGCCAGTCGAGAACTTACCTGAAAACCGCTAACTCTATTTTCTACATAGGGTAACATTGACTGGCTTTTTCTTGAAATTTTGTCTAAGTGTGGACTTTTCAAATCTTCAAATATTCACTAAAAATCAGCCGAGCGACAAAAACGCAAAAACTCACCTGTTCTCAGGTGGGCTCACAGTGCTGGATCTTGGTGCCCAGCACTAGCTCGGAAGAATACTCGCATCTATACTTACCAGTAACCCAATTTTCTCCCATAGGAAACCATTGACTGCTTTTCTGTGAAATTTCTTCTAAGTGTTGATTTCTGCAATCTTGAAATATTCTTTTAAAATCGTACAATTTCTGCAAACGTAATTACTTACCTGTTTCTGATAAAGACCCCAGTGCTGAGTCTAGGTACCCAGACCTGGATTACAAAAGTAACGATAAAGTACTCTACCTGCAACTTGAATTTCTTGCCATAGAGATCCATTGAATGTTTTCTTTGAAATATTTTCTAAGTGTCAACTTTTGAAATAGCTAAATATTATTTAAAAATTAGTACAGTGATTAAGTCGACTTTCACCACTTGATTCTGAATATTGTCCCAGGGCTGGATCTAGGAACCAGACCTGGAATTCCAAAAGTAATCTGAAAAGTAATTTATTACAAATAACCTGAATTTACCATTGAGCTCAATGCATTGTTATGTTTAGGAAATAGGATTGTTTATTGCAACCAACTGTGACTATTTACAAAAATCCATTGCTTATTGCAAAAGTATTTATATTCAACCTCTCATTCTGAGAAAGTATATTTTTATTCCCTTTGTGGTTCTAAAAATAAAACAAGCATATATTTTATATATATAAACCATTGGCCTAGAGTTCAGATATTGAGTGTGTGAGACCATTTGCTGACTGAGTGTGTACAACAAATGCTTTACACTGTCCTCTGGTACTGCCTTACTGCTCGACCAAGCTACCACTTTAGAGAGTAAGGTCATACCTAACTTTAACCTCTATCAGCCCCTGGGGGACTGTGGACTCTGTACACCCTGTACCTATTAGGGAACAGTATATACAGAGCCACTTTCTCACATTGGTGGCAGCGGTGGGATACAAACTTGCATTTGTTGGACTACTTGGTTACCATCTGATCACACGACAGAACTCTTAAAAATTGCCTTTAGAATTCTGATTGGTCTTTCCAAAATTACTAAAAGTCTTGCTAGGGCCTTGCTTAAGTACCATTAGAATTTAGAACAATAAAAGTCACTATAGTCAGGGTAGAGGGTTAGAACTGTCAGGTTAGAATGTCTCAAACAAACCCAGCTATTAGTGATAATAATAACATGGACCTGGTGTTGGAGCTCGACCTCACACCTTACTTACACTTGTCTTTCAAGGAATTGAGGTCCTTATGTAAACTTAAAAAATTACAAATGGGTCTGCATCCAACCAAACTAGGGCTCCAGGAGCTCTTGGCTGAGTATGCTAAGGACCACCCATCTGAACATGGTGATGGCCAGTCAGATGAGGAAAGGGAAGCAGAAGAGGTTGACAACAACCCCCCTGGGCTATTCCCTAGGGAGGAGAGGGCACCCATACCCTCCCTCTCAAGAATTAGCATCTGGGAACCTAGAGACTACACAGGTGGCTCTGGTCCCAGAGAGAACACTGGGGGACCCCCCAGTGAAGAGGACAGCCTTGTGAGGCTGGCCAAGAGATTAGAGCTAGAGTCCAGGCTCCTGGCTCTAGAAAAAGAAAGGAGAGTGATGGGTTTAGCACCCATCAATGGTGGCAGCAATAACAAAAATAAGGATAGGGAGGAAACTTCTGACCTTAAAATCCCCAAAGGGATTGTCCCTAAATTTGAGGAAGGTGATGATATCACCAAATGGTTCACAGCCTTTGAGAGGGCTTGTGATATCAGAAAAGTGAAGAAACCTCTCTGGGGGGCACTCCTGTGGGAACTGTTCTCTGGTAACTGCAGAGACAGGCTTCTGACCCTTTCTGGGCCAGAGGCAGGATCCTATGACCTCATGAAGAAAGCTCTGATTGAGGGATTTGGATTCACCACTGAGGAGTATAGAATTAGATTCAGGGGGGCTCACAAAACCCAGACCCAGTCCTGGATTGATTTTGTAGATTTCTCAGTGAAGACAATGGATGGTTGGTTAGCTGGACATGGTGTGCAGGATTTTACTGGATTGTACAATTTATTCATGAAGGAACATATTTTGAGTAACTGCACAAATGAAAAGTTGCATCAGCATTTGGTAGACCTAGGTCTAATTTCTCCCCAAGAATTGGGAAAGAAGGCAGACCACTGGGTCAAGACTAGGGTGACCAAGACAACCACGGGGGGTGACCAAAAGAAAGTGGTCACAAAACCTCCCCAGGGGAAAGGTGGTGAGAATCCCCAAGATAAAAAGTCTGAGTCTTCCAAAGGGCCCCAAAAACCTGTTCGGGTGGGTGGGACCCAAACTACTCCCTATGTGCCCCAACCATATAGGGGGAAGAACTTTGATCCCTTAAAGGCCTGGTGTAATACCTGTAAAGAGCAGGGACACCTAACTGTAGCTTGCCCCCAAAACAAAGCCCCTAAGGCACCCAGTACAGCTACTCCTGGGGCAGCAAGCATACAAATGGGATCAGAGGTGTACCCTGAGCAAATCTGGGAACACACTGAAGCAAGTTTAGTCTCCTTGGGAGAAGTGGAGTTTGCCACTGTAGCTGTGTGGCCCCCCAACTTAAAGAAATACTTACAGTACCCCTGGGTGAATGGAACTAGGGTAGAAGCTCTGAGGGATACAGGTGCCAGTGTCACTATGGTGAAAGACACACTGGTTTCCCCTGAGCAATACTTGATTGGGAAGTCTTACCCAGTCACCAACGCTGACAGTGTCACCACTAGTCATCCCATGGCCATGGTAACATTAGGCTGGGGGGGGGGGGTTACTTGCCTGAAGCAGGTAGTGGTCTCTCCAAAGTTGCCAGCTGCATGTCTGCTTGGAAGTGATCTGGAAACCTCAGCCTGGGCTGAAGTTGAGTTAAAGGCCCATGCAGCCATGCTGGGCATCCCTGAATTGGTGTGTGTGCAAACCAGAGCACAGAGCAAGAGGAAGGGTGAAAAAGTAGGTTTGGAGCCTGAAATAATGGCCCAACCAACCAAGAGAAAAGGCAAGAAGACTGGGGAACCAGCTTCTGTACAGCCCAACACTCAGAACCCCTCTCCCCCAGGAGAGGATTTGGATACCTCTGAGGGAACTGAGTCCATGGAGCTTGATCCTTACCAGGTTGAACTCTTGGGCCCAGGGGGGCCCTCTAGGGAAGAACTGTGCCAGGGTCAGCGAGACTGTCCCACTCTTGAAAGCCTGAGACAACAAGCTGCTTCAGAAGCCAGGGGAGATGTCAGTGGTACCCACAGAGCTTATTGGGAAGAGGGATTACTGTATGCTGAGGCAAGAGACCCCACTCCTGGAGCCACCAGGAGGGTGGTAGTGCCACAGAAGTACAGGGAGTTCCTCCTAACTTTGGCTCATGACATCCCCCTAGCTGGACATCTGGGGCAATCCAAAACTTGGGAAAGGTTAGTGAGTCACTTTTACTGGCCCCAGATGCACCAAAAGGTGAAGGAGTTTCTCAGCTCCTGTGTTACCTGTCAGGCCAGTGGCAAGACAGGTGGCCACCCAAAGGCCCTCCTTATCCCACTACCAGTGGTGGGGGTCCCCTTTGAAAGGGTAGGTGTGGACATTGTGGGTCCACTTGAACCTCCCACAGCCTCAGGGAACAAATTTATTCTAGTAGTAGTGGATCATGCTACTAGGTACCCTGAAGCAATTCCACTTAGGACTACTACAGCTCCTGCAGTAGCCAAGGCCCTCCTGGGTGTCTTCACCAGGGTGGGTTTTCCTAAGGAGGTGGTTTCAGACAGAGGTTCCAACTTCATGTCTGCTTACCTAACACACATGTGGAAAGAGTGTGGAGTGCAGTACAAGTTTACTACACCCTACCACCCACAAACCAATGGCCTTGTTGAGAGATTCAACAAGACATTGAAAGGTATGATCATGGGACTCCCTGAGAAACTCAAAAGCAGATGGGATGTCCTGCTACCATGCCTGCTTTTCGCTTACAGGGAAGTGCCACAGAAGGGAGTAGGTTTCTCACCCTTTGAGCATCTGTTTGGTCATCCTGTAAGGGGACCACTGTGTCTTGTAAAAGAGGGCTGGGAGAGGCCTCTTCAAGAACCCAAACAGGACATAGTGGACTATGTGCTTGGCCTAAGGTCCAGAATGGCTGAGTACATGGAAAAGGCATCCAAGAACCTTGAGGCCAGCCAGGAGCTCCAGAAGCACTGGTATGACCAAAAAGCTGCACTGGTTGAATTTCAGCCGGGGCAACAAGTGTGGGTTTTGGAGCCAGTGGCACCAAGGGCTCTCCAAGATAAATGGAGTGGCCCTTACCCTATCCTAGAGAGAAAGAGTGAGGTCACCTATTTAGTTGACCTGGGCACTAGCAGGACACCCAAAAGGGTCATCCATGTGAACCGCCTTAAACTCTACAATGATAGGGCTGACATCACCATGCTGATGGTGACTGATGAAGAACAGGAAGCAGAGACTGAACCACTCCCTGATCTCCTATCCTACAGCCCAAAAGATGGGTCAGTAGAGGGTGTGATTTTCTCAGACACCCTCTCTGCCCAACAGCAGACTGACTGCAAGCAAGTCTTGCAACAATATGCTAGTCTCTTTTCCCTGACCCCTGGTCTGACAAACTGGTGTACCCATAATGTGGACACTGGTGACAGTGCACCTGTCAAAAACA
Source organism: Triturus cristatus (assembly GCF_964204655.1). NCBI lineage: Eukaryota > Metazoa > Chordata > Amphibia > Caudata > Salamandridae > Triturus > Triturus cristatus. Next base: position 393,918,314 of record NC_140579.1, on the reverse strand, counting down.
AAATCTATCGACAGTCAGATCAAGTCAAGGAAAGCATCAAAGCTGAGGTCAGCAAGATGCTGGAGTTAGGGGTCATTGAGCCTTCTGAGAGCCCCTGGGCTAGCCCAGTGGTTCTGGTCCCCAAACCTCATCAACAGGGTGAAAAGAGAGAGATGAGGTTCTGTGTGGATTATAGAGGGCTCAACTCTGTCACCAAGACAGATGCTCACCCTATCCCAAGAGCAGATGAACTGATAGATAAATTGGGGGCTGCCAAATTCCTCAGTACCTTTGACCTAACTGCAGGGTACTGGCAGATTGGCATGGCCCCAGGAGCAAAAGAAAAGACAGCATTCTCCACCCCTGATGGGCATTATCAGTTTACTGTGATGCCCTTTGGGTTAAAGAATGCCCCTGCCACCTTCCAGAGGTTGGTGAACCATGTCCTAGCTGGGTTGGAGTCCTTTAGTGCAGCTTATCTTGATGATATTGCTGTCTTTAGCTCCACCTGGCAGGATCACCTGATCCACCTTGGGAAGGTTTTAGAGGCTCTGCAAAATGCAGGTCTCACTATCAAGGCATCCAAATGCCAGATAGGGCAGGGCACTGTGGTGTACTTGGGCCACCTTGTAGGTGGAGGCCAGGTACAGCCCTTACAGCCCAAGATCCAGGCCATCATGGACTGGATAGCTCCAACAACCCAGACCCAAGTCAGGCCATTCCTTGGCTTGACTGGGTACTACAGGAGGTTTGTGAAGGGGTATGGGTCCATTGTGACCCCCTCACAGAACTCACCTCCAAGAAAATGCCCAAGAAAGTTAACTGGACAGTTAGTTGTCAAAAGGCTTTTGACACCCTAAAAGAAGCAATGTGCTCAGCACCAATTCTAAAAGCTCCAGATTATGCCAAGCAGTTCATAGTGCAGACTGATGCCTCTGAGCTAGGGATAGGAGCGGTCCTATCCCAGACCAATGATGAAGGCAAAGACCAACCTGTTGCTTTTATAAGCAGGAGGCTACTCCCCAGAGAGCAGCGTTGGAGTGCCATTGAGAGGAAGGCCTTTGCTGTGGTTTGGTCCCTGAAGAAGCTGAGGCCATACTTGTTTGGCACCCACTTCCTAGTTCAAACTGACCACAGACCTCTCAGATGGCTAATGCAGATGAAAGGGGAACATCCAAAACTACTAAGGTGGTCCATCTCCCTACAGGGAATGGACTTTGAAGTGGAACACAGACCAGGGACTGCCCATGCCAATGCAGATGGACTTTCCAGGTTCTTCCACTTAGACAATGAAGACTCCATAGGACAAGGTTAGTCTCCTCACCTTTCGTTTGGGGGGGGTTGTGTGAGAAAGTGCCATCTTTCTTGCATGGTATGCCCCCACTTTTTGCTAAATTGCTGAATGTACTTTGATTAAGTGTACCCTGGACTCCTGCCAATCAGGTGCCCAGGGCCTATGTTCCTTCCTTAAAACACACAAACTCCAAATTGGCAAACCCTAGCCACATGTCAGCCCCTGGTAAATGGTACCCTAGGTACCCAGGGCCTTGTGGCCAGGGAAGGCCTCTAGGGGCTGCAGCACTCGTTGTGCCACCCTTAGAGGCCCTGTACCCTTACACACACACTGCCCTTGCAGGCTGAGTGTCTGGGTGCAGGACAAAACAAAGATTCGACATGGCACACATCTCTGTGTGCCATGCCCATCACCTACACTGCCAAGGCATATGTCAGTCAACCCTCTAGCTGGGTGCCTTACGCCTATGGTGTGGGCACAGGAGCAGGAGCCCTGTGCCCCTTCAGGTCCCCGGTCCATTCCTGGGCACTGTAAGTGCAGTGCTGCCATTTAAGAGTACATGGTGCTGAGAGCTCGTCAAACACGAGCTCCACAGCACCATAATGGCAACACTGAAGACTGGGAAGTTTGGTATCAAACTTCTCAGCACATTAAACCCACACTGATGCCAGTGTGGGATTTAATGTACTAAGCACCCCAGAGGGCATCTTAGAGATGCCCCCTTACAGCTGACCTACAATCCACGTCTGCTCTGAGGCTGCCCAGGCTGCCACACAGCAGACACGTTGCTGGACCCCTGGGTGGTAGAGCCCCTGCTCTCCCGGGCCTGCAACAATGCACATCCTGGGTGAGGTGAGAAATCTCCTCCCCCAGGATGAGCAAAGGGAAGCTTCAAAGGCATGCCGCCATTTGGAGTTTCCCCAGGCCACTGCAACCCCCCACTCTGGCGGGAAGCTTGGCCGGAAACCCCATACAAGGACAGGGGATGTGCCAGCCTGCCCACCGCACCCCTCAGGTGGGGGAGGCGAGGTGAAGCACATCTCCGGGCTCTCGCCATCTTGAAGATGGGAGGCCCTACCCTATCAGGATTAGGCTACTGCCCCCCTCCCACAGGAGAGAGGCAGGATAGGGGGTGTACCCACCCCAGGACAAGGACCCATTGGTCCCTGGCCTTCACCTACCTATAACGCCCCTAAATCTAGTATTTAGGGGCACCCTGAACCTTCCTTCCCCAGATTCCAGATTCAAAAACTACAAGAAGAGCAAGAAGAACAAAGACCTGCCCTGCAGCTGCTAAAAAGGGAAGAAGACACCAACTGCTTTGGCCCCAGCCCTACTGGCCTGTTGACTCCCGAACCTGCACCAGCGCGGCATCTCTCGTGGCCAGCAACCTCACCAACCCCGGAGGACCTGGCTACCTTTTGGCTCTAAGCCCCTGGGACTCCCATGAGTAGAGGCTCTACTCAGAAACCTGTTTCTAACCCCTGGCAGCAGCCCGGAACCGCGAACCCAGCACACTCTGCACCAGCCAAGCCTGGCCAGTGCCGGAGTGGACAAAGACCCTGAGGACGACCCCACGGTGACTGTGACCCCGAGTCCGGCACCCAAGGACCCCCCTCGACATTCCGGAAGGAGCCTGCAGCCTCAGAACAAGGTGCCCCCCCCAACCGCGATCAACAGAGGGTAAGATTTCCCGACACCAAAAGGCACCCCTGCACGCGGCGCCCTGCGGCCCCCTGTGCCCAATCCCGGGGTACCCACCTAACCTACAACTACCCAACTTACCTCTCGAAGTGGTGGTGGCACCTGAAGCATCCTCGTCCCCGAGCTTGCAGCCTTTTTCCTAACCGGAACATTCCCATTGATTTCCATTGAGCGCCCGACGGCTCAAAAGCACCCTGCACCCAGCCGCCCGAGTGGCCCTGGCAGTGCAATCTCTACACTAGCCTACTTCCCCACTTGCCCTGAGTGAGTGACCAGGAGCCCAGCTCCCACAGCCGCGTGGCCCGCTAGTCAGCAGCCACCAAACCAGGCCCCCCTATTCCTCATAGGCTAACATTGGGCCTAACTCTCTCTGCACCCGGCTGCCCTAGAGCCGCTGAGGGTGAACTAACTGTGCCTATCTGACCTTGGGGGACCCCTGAGTCTATGCCCAGAACCCCACTTTTGCCAGTCGAGAACTTACCTGAAAACCGCTAACTCTATTTTCTACATAGGGTAACATTGACTGGCTTTTTCTTGAAATTTTGTCTGTGTGTGGACTTTTCAAATCTTCAAATATTCACTAAAAATCAGCCGAGCGACAAAAACGCAAAAACTCACCTGTTCTCAGGTGGGCTCACAGTGCTGGATCTTGGTGCCCAGCACTAGCTCGGAAGAATACTCACATCTATACTTACCAGTAACTCAATTTTCTCCCATAGGAAACCATTGACTGCTTTTCTGTGAAATTTCTTCTAAGTGTTGATTTCTGCAATCTTGAAATATTCTTTTAAAATCGTACAATTTCTGCAAACGTAATTACTTACCTGTTTCTGATAAAGACCCCAGTGCTGAGTCTAGGTACCCAGACCTGGATTACAAAAGTAACGATAAAGTACTCTACCTGCAACTTGAATTTCTTGCCATAGAGATCCATTGAATGTTTTCTTTGAAATATTTTCTAAGTGTCAACTTTTGAAATAGCTAAATATTATTTAAAAATCAGTACAGTAATTAAGTCGACTTTCACCACTTGATTCTGAATATTGTCCCAGGGCTGGATCTAGGAACCAGACCTGGAATTCCAAAAGTAATCTGAAAAGTAATTTATTACAAATAACCTGATTTTACCATTGAGCTCAATGCATTGTTATGTTTAGGAAATAGGATTGTTTATTGCAACCAACTGTGACTATTTACAAAAATCCATTGCTTATTGCAAAAGTATTTATATTCAACCTCTCATTCTGAGAAAGTATATTTTTATTCCCTTTGTGGTTCTAAAAATAAAACAAGCATATATTTTATATATATAAACCATTGGCCTAGAGTTCAGTTATTGAGTGTGTGAGACCATTTGCTGACTGAGTGTGTACAACAAATGCTTTACACTGTCCTCTGGTACTGCCTTACTGCTCGACCAAGCTACCACTTTAGAGAGTAAGGTCATACCTAACTTTAACCTCTATCAGCCCCTGGGGGACTGTGGACTCTGTACACCCTGTACCTATTAGGGAACAGTATATACAGAGCCACTTTCTCACACACCCACATACATCAAAGATCTGAGGCCTTATGTGCCCGGTCGCACTCTCCTGTCATCTGGTTCTCAGCTGTTAGTCTGTCCATGTTTTAATAGGGGGCCGGGCATTATCTATCATTGTCCCCCTGATTTGGAATAAACTACCTGATGGTATGCATAAGGAAATTAGGCAATTACCATTCAGGAGGAGACTTAAAACCCTTCTGTTCACAGAGGCGTTTGGATAAGCTCACTCCGTTGTGGGTTGTGGATAGTTGTGTGTAGGGATTTTGGACTTCTGATTTATGTGATAGCGCTTGGAGACCTTCGGGTGATGGGCGCTCTATAAATACAATCTAACATTAACATCAAGTAGGGATGTGATGCAACAACAGATTAGCTAAACACTTTGGCCAGGTCTGACAGTATGGTCTTGGTACCAAGCACAGTACTTATGAAGCCTTAACCAGCAAAACTGATACAAATGGATAAACTGTAAATTCATGATCTATGTCTCACGGGCAGATGAGCTCACATAGTCAAAGCTGACCAATATCAAAGAGCTAACCACTGTGGCATGCTTCTCCTGTGGGAAGATAAAGCAGTATCCTCTTCAGGATGTGCTGAAGCGAAAAGCAGGTGGGCTAAACGTCTTCATTCTGATGGCTGAAAATCAGCTGTTTATCTGAGGTGCTTTACGTTTAGCAACTGGAGCAGAAAGGTCCTCCAAGGAGGTTAGCCACAAACTGTCAAACAAGGCCAAACGGTCCCCACCTGTTATCAAGATCTGTTTTAGTACCATCCAGCTGCAGGAAATTGGAAGACATCCAGTCCTGAACAACAGTGAGGCCGTCCCTGAGTCACACACAAACCAAAGAATGATTTGCAGATCGTCTACATAAGACCAGACCTGGATGCCAAATCTCCTGATCAGTTCCTCTAAGAGGCTAAACAGAATGAAAGAATGTGTGGAACCTTGGGGAAGCACAATGCACACCACAAAGTGAAAGGGACCAGTGGCTACTAAGATAGAACCTGAACCATTTGATTGCCATTAGTGAGGATAAGGGGGCAGTTAAGACTCGCAAGAACTCACAAACACCCTTGAGTTTGATTGGAGGCTTTATTCAATAAGCAGGTACAGGTACAAGTTTATATATGTATCAGACCCCACCCGGAGCAGATGTTAAGGGTAGTACAGCCAAGATCTAACTGCCAGGAAGAGCCAACATGGAACACAAAAGGTCCCATGATGTCATTGGAGAGAAGGAAGGCTGATACCAACGTGGCCTGACCAGCCAACTCTGTACCTGCCAGACTGGTGGTTAAGATGGCATAGTCAATCATGCCTAAAGCTGCAAACCGGTTTAGGCATCAAAAGGCCAGCTGGAAGGTTAACACCTATGGTGTTACTTAGATCTTTAATGTTATCAACCAGGACAGGGTCTGTGGTTTGTCCCCCCCACAAAAACCTGTTTGCATCCATTCCTGCACCCACCAACTTTCCAAGGGTGCTTGAGAGAGACCTGGCCAGGTGCTACGCCATAATTTCAGCAAAGGCTGATAGCAGAGTGATTGGCTTGTAGTTGAGGTTTATGTGGGTTAAGGTCTGCCTTGTTCAGGAGAGTGATGACACCTTTTTGCAGATATCTGAGAGATTGCCTGCTTCGATTGAAGCAATGGGATCTCACAGCAGTGGTGTAGAGCTATGGCTAAGGATTTCAGCATGGCTATTGGACAGGGATCATTGGGGAGCCCGACTTAAGCCTAGAAAGCTCAAAGATGACTCCTGCATTAGACTTTACAGGAATCTGGTGCGTGGCCAAGCCGCGGAGCAAGGTGGCTTCGTAGCTGAGGAGCTCCGCCGAACTCCCTCAATGACATCGGCCGCCCTGCGGTAGCGGCGCCCCAGACACATGCCGGAAGCACGGGCGAGAGTCCTCATGCCTGAGGACACGACACTCTTTCTCTGGTCTGAAACTGAGGCTGTGATCCGGAGCTGTGTGCATCGGTAATGGCAGGCCCAGGTAGGGCGTGGCAGCCAGAGGCCGGGCGCTAGAGTACTGGCTGGGCTGGCACTGAGATCAATGGTGCGGCCCCGGACTGTTGTGAGACTAGGCAGCCCTTGCTGCGGCAGAAACAAGATGGCTGCACATTGGTGAGAAACTACGGAGAGTTTGAGCCGCTGTGGGCGGCACCCTGATTGAGGACTGAGGGGCATTTAACAACCAGAGAGCCGCGTACCTAGCCCCCCCGGGGGCCCTGCAGAGCTGAGGACAGTGAAGAACTTGAAAGGTGGCCGTTGTGGCAGTGGGCTGTCTCCAGGTTGCCCGCTTGAGTCCAAATGTAATGCGGAGTCGAGCAGATTAGCCGGCACCCGGTGGGAAAAAACCCATCTGCATATTGATGGATACGCATTGCGGGGCCACACACTTGCTCCGTGTTTGTGGGCGAAAAGTTAAAGAACGACGCTTGAGGCCGCTGGGGCGACCAAATTAATAGTTTCTCCTTCATTTGATAACATGCAATCAGGGATTAGGTTAGCGTTGTCACCCCCCAGTGCTTAGACACCCTCACTTGTTTGATTACTTGGAATCTTAAGTATTATGATCATTCTGTTGTTTGGGAGTTGGGTTATTCCCCTTGAGAAGATAGAGGGAATGGGATGGGGGTGGGAGGGATGGGCCAAGTTCACAGATTTACCTTCACTTTGTAATTGTAGGCACATGCTCAGAATGTATTTAACGGGTGAAAGTCCGAACAGTGGATTAGCTACAAATTGGAGAATGATACATAAGTATAATAAGATTGATAACATGGTACTAATGTCTTGGAATGTACGGTGACTCAGCGATGCACGAAAACAAGTACTGCATTACCTACAGCGTCATAACGTAGACATACCCTTCTTACAGGAAACACACTTGTCGCCACATAATCCCCCCCCCCCCCCCACCCCCAGTTTCACCTCCAGTTGGGGCCCAAATGGATATTTTGCAAGTTACAGCACATACTCTAGGGGGGTCTCCATTCTAATACACAAGCGGGTGCCATTCCGGGCGGTGGAGGTTTGTTCAGACCAGGCGGGCAGGTATCTGCTGGTAAATGGATGTCTATTGGGGAACACCATGTTATTTGTTAACGTGTACGCTCCAAACATAGACGATCCGGAGTTCTTCATAGTCCCACAGGGGTCGTCTCTGAGCCCGACCCTCTTCAATATCTACATGGCCCGCCTCGCAGACATCGTCCGAAAACACAGCCTTAACATCGTATCCTACGCCAACGACACCCAGCTTATCCTCTCCCTCACCAAAGACCCCACCACCGCAAAACTCAACTTCCAGAGAGGAATGCGAGAAGTCGCAGTCTGGATGACCAACAGCTGCCTAAAACTCAATGCCGAGAAGACAGAAGTCCTCGTCCTCGGAACCACCCCGTCAGCATGGGACAACACCTGGTGGCCCACCAACCTCTGAAGCCCCCCAACCCCCACAGACCACGCCAAAAACCTCGGCATCGTACTCGACTCATCCCTCGCCATGAACCGACAGGTCAACGCCGTCACCTCCAGCTGTTTCAACACCCTCCGCATCCTCTGCAAGACCTTCAAATGGATCTCACCTGCCCCACCCCCCCGGTCACTTATGCACTCCTCACCAGCAGACTATGGCAACGCACTCTACGCCGGCATCAACAAGTCCCTACTCCGCAAACTACAAACAATACAGAGCACCGCGGCTAGACTCGTCCTCGACATCCCCCGGCACAAACTCATCAGCTAACACCTGACACAATGCCTACACAACAACGGCCCGAAGTACCTTAACGACAGAATAAACTTCCACCTACCCAAAAGAAACTTGCGATCGTCCAACCTCGCACTGGCGGAAACCCCGCACATCCACAGAACCAGAGCAGGCGGAAGATCATTCTCTTACATCGCAGCGAAGACCTGGAACGAGCTACAGGCAGACATCAGACTAGCCCCTTCCCTGAACTCCTTCAGGAAGACTCTCAAGACATGGCTTTTCAGCTGAACAGAGTGGCGCATCCTCCCCCCCCCTCCCCCCCCCATTCCCCCCCGCGCCTTGAGACTATCACGGGTGAGTAGCGTGCTTATAATTCCCCAATTGATTGATTTGATTCATAGACCTACACGCTAGCATAGACAGGATGAGGGCAAATCGGGTATGTATGGGTGGGGATTTGAATAGTTTATTAAATCTACGATTGGATGGCACAGATAAGACATCAGACACAAAGCCAAGGGCCAGGCACCCATATTTAGTCTAATAGACGCATACCAGTTGATTGATGTGTGGCGTCACTTATACGCAGACACGCCAATGTACATACACTATGCGGCCCCCCCATGACACCTGGACCAGGTTGGATTACTGGTTGCCACATGGCTGGGTGAGGTGAATCGCCTCCCACATACTCTGTCAGACCACGCACCGATCGTGATAGGACTAAGGGTCCCAAGTTCGGGTGATAGAGCCAGGCGGTGGAGATTCCCCGAAATGGCGCTCCGTGACCAAGTATTTGAAACCCAGTTATGTCTGGCCATTGACCAGTACTTTGAGCTCAATACAGGCACGGTGGACACTAAAGCCATGCTTTGGGAGGCATTTAAAGCTTACATCAGGGGGTGGTGTATATCTAACGGGCCGGAATTCTCAAAGACTTGCGCAACACCCTATCCGGGATTGAAACTCAATGGATGGCAATAGACTCAGACCGGGGGACTGCCCAGACGGCTTTGGGTTTGAAGCGCTGGGCGGCTCTTCTGGCCGAATTTCATGAGGCCGTGGAGCGGGAATCACACTATTTGGGGAAATATGCGATTGCCAGGAGATATGGGGAGGGAGAACACCGAGGCACGTTAGCTAGAATGATTCAACCCAACAGGGGCCCCACACACATTACCAGCTTGATCGGGGATGATGGTGGGTCTATGACTGATTGTGAGGGTATAGAGAACAAAATACTATTGTATTATAAAGATTTATATGCTACCAAAGTGTCTCCAGACACCGCTGCCAGTAATAGCTACCTGGACGAAATAGCCTTGGTTTGGCTGGAGAATGCTCATAGGGAGGTGGTTCAGACCATAGAGGCAATGGACGGGTCGAAGGCGCCTGGTCTAGATGGTTTCTCCGGCAGCTTTTATAAGGCCTTTAAGAAAATGCTGGACTCCCACCTTACAGATGTTTATCAGGAAGCAATAGACACCGGTGTGCTTCCCCCGACCCTACGCAAAACGGTAATTACACTACTCCCCAAAGCAGGAGAGGACCCCCATGAGCTGTGGCTCATACAGGCCGCTGTCTATATTGAATTTCGATTATAAGGCTAAAATGTTAGCTACTAGGCTGGCCCTGATAGTTGACCCGCATAGGTCCACCGCTCTGAATCTTCGCACCCAGTTTGCCACCCTACACAGGATTTCACCCACACTCTCAGCAGCTTTGGTGCTTTTGGATGCCGAGAGACCTTTGATTCACTTGATTCATTCGGGCTACGCTGATCAGGTTGAGGATGCCGCCGAGGTTTATAGCGGTATTTCGTTATTATTAGGGCTCCCGCTTTTATGGTATTTATGTTTTTTGACCATTCCGTCTGTATTTATCCATATTTATTTTTTTCTAATTTTATCTGTATCTATCCATATTAATTTTGGGTTTTGTGAAAAAATGAGGATGAAATTAGCATATATCCCCTTTTATTTAACAAATAAATATGCCCTCGTGCTTGAATGCTTGCCAGGTTTCAATGCTGTGAACACCCGCAGAAGATATATTTATTTATTTATTTACTATACGTCACCTAACAGGCATCCTGGCGCTAGCAAACTCAGAATACAGTGTAAAAATGTGCCAGAAAAAAACCATGCACTTATTTAAAAATATGCACATTTCAGTAACAACCTTGTGCATATCTTCTGCTGTTAAAGCCTCTTTTCTAAAATTCCTCTCTTTTTTAAACCATTTACATATCACCACAGCTTTTGGCCTGGCAGTCATGGCAGGCAGTATTCAAAAATACTCACAAATCAAACAAATTTCTGTTTTATCCACATTTAAAAATAAATACAGACAAGAAAATAAATGTTTTCTGTCTGTATTTATCTGTAAAAATCAGTAAAAACGGAAAACGGGGAGCCTTAGTTATTATGCACGCGTCCATCGGCACCAATTCAGGTTAATGGTTCATTGATGGCACCCTTTACACTGTTGAGGGGAACGTGTCAGGGGTGTCCACTCTCCACGTTGTTATTTGTAATAGCGCTGGACCCCCTGGTACGTCACCGCCATTATCATTCTCATAGGGGCATACAATTCAAGATGGGCCCACTTTTGATCACACAGTATGCCGATGTTATCATTTTATATGTGAGACACCCTGATGACAACTTGGGGCCACTGCTGCGGGAGATAAACCGCTTTAATGCTCTGTTGGGTTTGCATATTAACTGGGGTAAATCAGAAATTTTTCCGCTGACGGAGGCTCCTTGTAACCGGAACACTGAGTTCTCCTTGAGGTGTTGTAACGACTCAGTGAAATATTTGGGTACACAGGGATCCGGCTCAAATACTTCAACTTAATAATGGTCCAGCTATGGAGAAATTGGGCAATAAAATTGAGAGATGGCTCAAGCTTGCCATGGCTGGCAGGATAGCCTTGATCAAAATGTTTGTTTTGCCGCAGTTCTTATACTGATTCCAGAATATTCCAATACCAATATAAAAGGCCTTTTTTGCCACGCTCCGCTCCAAGTTAATTCGACTGGTGTGGGGTGGCAAACAACCTAGAATCAGTTAGGACACCTTGACACTTGAGCGGGGTGGGTTTGAAATTCCTAACTTCTGCGTTTACTATCTGATTGCACAGTGCAACTTTTGTAGACACTGGTTTCATATCGACTCACGGGTTCCATATCTGCACCCGAGGCAGACTGATCCCACTCCATCCCCTTGTCGGCACTGCTCCCGGTCGGTTTAAAACTGGACCCACTGGACATACAGACGCTGTAACGACTAGCTGGGCCTGGATGAAACTCGCTCGTGCAACATAACCGCTGTACTTCCTGGTGCTCCCTCTTGCAGGGAACATTTGGGTTCCCATTACTAGGGAGGTAACGATGCAGCGAACTTTAACCAAATTTAATTTGACTACAATCGGGGATGTGTTTCCAGGTGGACACATATTTTCCCGGGACGAGGAGGGCAGGTTTCAGGAAGCTACGATCCTCGACCAGTTCAATATGTGTAGATTGCAGGGAGCGGTCAGATCTCTGGTTCTGAGCTACCCTTATGAACCACCGGATTTGCCCCCACTGACATTGCTTATCAAGGATATAAGCGATGAACATCTCATGTCTAGGATTTACAGGGCCACAGTGGCCATGCTGCCAGTCAGAGACGAAGGGATACAAGCAGCCTGGGAGTGGGACTTGGGTAGCCCCCTCACAGATGCTCAGTGGCGTGCATGTTGGGAGCAAACACGTAAAGTTTCGTTTAACCACAAACGCAAGATATTATATTTCAAATTTCTATGGCGAGATTGTTTCCCCTGCCAAGATTCACTGCATGGACCCCTCACGCGCGCACACCTGCCCCAGATGTAGCGCCCCGATGGCTGATTTTTCCCATATGGTTTGGACGTGTAACAAAGTGGCACAATATTGGATCCAAGTTTTTAATGAGCTGTCGAAAATGACTGGTTTGGGCCTCTCCCCAACACCTATACACGCATTGTTAGGATATGTGCAAGAGATTGCTAAGCCGTACAAGCGTTTTAGTGCAATTACATTATTGTTAGCTAAATAGAGATAGCAGTTCATTGGGGGAGTAAATTCCCGCTGATATTGAAAGATTGGATGCAACACCACCAGTGAGCTGTATGCTCAGCTGCAACATCCGGTGTCCGGCCACTTGATATTTGGCAACCCTAGCGGTCATATTTGTTGGAACAGACATCTGTAAGCTCTCAGGCGGAACAGGGCACCAGCCCACAGAGAGACCTGGGTATCTGAGTTACTCCCCTGTGGTGGAAGACAAAAGAGGTAGATAAAGAATGTGTCCTTGTGTATTCATGACTTGGGCATTTAAGTTGTATTACGCAGGATTGCTAGGTACAAGTATGGCCCAAGGAAAGCTGAATATGCCGAGCCTGTGTCTTGAAATGTACATCTTGTAATTTGTGTAAACTTATAAATAAAGGTTTAGAGGAATCCCAGTGATCATACCGCCAGGAGATCATGGAAGGCAGAAGGTAGAAAAGGACGCGTAAGAGTCACAAATGCTAATGGAAGCACAGCATATAGAGAACATCAAAGGGTGAACTATTGTGAATGTCAGTGAACAGATTTTATGAAGTAAAAAGAGTGGAGGAGATGAATCCTACCTTAGTAGCATGTAGGCATGTCTTCCATTTACCCATTCTATAGGACACCTGCCAGGAATCGCAGGAGGTTCCTTCACTTCAAGCACCTGAGGAAGAGCATGAGTTAGTAGTTCTTGTGAATGTTGCCTCTGAAAGAGAGAGACCAAATCTTGACCGTTGTGTCACTATCCCAAATGCGGAGACTTCGCATCCGGGTTCCCAGAGCCTAACCCTCAGGGCATGCCCCTTTAGTAGATGGATAAGAAACAAGCGCTTTATGGGTTTCTGCCAAATGTTTTTCTCTGAAAGTGCATAATCAAAGTAAGGCAACAAAATATGGAGATGTTTCTCATTTCTCCAGACTATTCAATTCCATTTTCTTCTGATCAAAGGTCCTTGCAGGAATCTTCAATACATATGGATTTTTTTGTCCAGACATCAGTCCCCGCCAAACCTTCCATTGCTGAGGATGAACATCTGGCTCCAGCATACCTCTGAAATGTACATCTAAATATTCCTTCTTTCTATAAGAACGTGCTTAAGGAGGCAAACTATCCTTCTAAAGGAACCTCCTACACATTCAGTTGGAGGCAATACTGCATTTGGTGCGCACAGAAGCAAATTGGTCCTAGCGCATGTCAGGAAGACTCAGAACTACTTCATCTTCTGTATTTTGCTTGTTTTGGCTTTCTCCGTATGGACTTGCTCCTCTGCGAATTAAATAATTCTTACTGTGTTCAAATTAATAAGGAATACATCCTATGTACCACAGTAAAGTGTCTTAAGAACTTTCTCATCCTTCCTTCTAGATGTCATCTATGATGGATACATCTTCCTGTAGATTCCTCGTCTTAAAAATAACCTCCCAAGGAGTCAGACTGGCCCAAAAAACTTCTTCACCAGCAGGTACTGTCCAGTGCATCAAGGTGTCGCCATGCAGGCTCAGCCGAAACTCCACCCGCTTGACATTGCTGCCATTCTGCACTTCATCGATGGATTCTAGATCGCTCCCAGAGCTTGACCGGCACAATGTCCCCAGCTTCATCAATGAGGCTTCAGGCCTTGTCCTCAGTGTTGCATCTCTATCAGACCAACACACCATCTGCAGGTGAGGTCTGACTATTATTCGGCAGGATGAATCTTGTGTTCCCTAGCTTAGGGGGCCATCAGGAAGCAAAAGCCCAAGTTACTTGGGGGTAAGTTGAGCTGTAATATGCCAAATCATACCACTACAGATAGGTCTCCAGATAGAGATCTGCCGAAGCACCGTAGGGAGTTAGAAATCCTCTTCTTCTTCGAGGAAACAATATGATCTCAGAACTGTTCCTAGTCACTGTGCCATTTCTTGATAATGGGCTCGTCATCAGAGCCAATTCCAAAGCTGCAAAAGGTCCAGTTTGAAATTCCTGAATGGTCTGCCTAACCTGTGCAGGTCTAGCCAGTTTGGTTGTCTTTAGGATGGCTCTCTGGCCCAGTCCCCAGCGGCTGACCTGCTCCTTAGCGGTTCGCTACTCCACCATAACCATGCTTGATTAAAAATGTTGGTCACATGTAAGATGATGATTTTGAGGCCGGCAATATGCTTCCCCCTCCTCTCACTCATGCTTGGGAACTGGAAAAACTAGCTTTTAGAAGCCTACAGAGACCATTTTATGATTTGGTTTGTGATGGGTTCATTGCGTCAAAGCAGATACTGAAGTGCGGTGCGGATACAAGGTCAATGGGCTGTCACACTTCGCTGCCATGCCTGTATGCATTCCACTGGCTGCTTCTCAGAAGTTGTCTAGGCCATCCTGATAGGCACACCCTTAGATGCTGAGCAGCTTTTTGTAGGGAAGGCTGGCTCCTCCCTGGAACATTTTAATAATAGAAGGGCGAGTGCTCACTGGTTAGACCTGGCCTTGCCAGCAACACAGTTCCATTAATTATACAGAAAATTGCCAGGCTATTCCAGAGCTCGGCACTATCAGCGGAGGCGGCATCTCAAGAGGTTGAGGCGCCTCAGCCTGTGTATTTCTTCTTTCATGTCAGTGGTGAACCATGGGGGAGCCATCGCCAGTAGCAGCAGATGCAGTCCTCTCCATTTTCTACTAGCTCTCCTGCCTCTAAAATCTTCTGTAGACATACAATGACTCTTATCCATGATTTGAGCTTCATGTTTAATTCCCAGAAGTCATCACTCATTTCAACTCAAAGGTTGATCTTCATAGGTCTGGAGCTAGGATCATGAATATTTGGGAGATGATTCCAAGATTGTTGATGTCCTGGGCCTACAGATCCATATTGGAGCAGCTTCTGCAAATAAATGCGTTGGCAACCCTTACAGTCCACCTTGCAATTAATGCATTTCTCCCTTTCGCATGAGGGAGTGATATTTAGATCCTGTTGGACAACACCACTTTCCATTACATAAACAAGCTAGTTGGCGTGAAGTAGAGAGCCCAATGTTAGGAGGCAGTTTGCCTATGGAAGTGGGCACATGATAGTGGACTTTCCTGGTAGCGACCCATCTGGCTTGTTCTTCAACACGAGTGGACACTGTTGCCTCTCATGTATCCTGAGTGGGAACTACACCCCCATATGACAGATAATCTCCTCAACAGGATGTCCATCTGTAGACAACTTCGCCACTGCTGAGAACAGGAAGTGAATGGTTTGCCTTCAAGTTCAGCTACACTGTGGGTCTGCTGAATGCATTCCCACTTATCCTGCTTTTGCTGAAAGGCCTCGAAACATATGGGAGGCATGAGCAGAGCTAATCACAGACTGGGCAAGGAGGTTCCTGTTCACCAAACTGTTGGCATTCAGCTGCCTCTTCCATAGGTGATGGACCTTCTGTCACAGCAGAATGGTCAGGCCTTCCAACCCAATCCCCAAACGCTGCAGCTACACGTATGGAAATTGAGTGGTGTCAGCTAGAGGTCCTTTTACCTCCCCGATAACGTTACAGACATCAACTTGGCTGCCAGGAAGCCCAGTCTGAAGTTTTAGATGCCTTCAAATCGTACCTTTCCGATGCCTTCATTTTGCACTGTTCTTGCACAGCATATGGCTACAGTCAATGTTTACTTACTAGCCATGTCAGGTTTTCACGTCTCCCTGATCAGCCGGTGTTATTTAAGCCTTTTTTAGGAGTGCATATTGTGAACATTTTGTGAGCCTGTTTCCTCTTACTCCATTCCATGTTCTTCAGTGAAATATTAATCCTATGTTGATTTTCTTAATAGCATCCCCTTTGGAGCCAAAGCATGGCTGTCCTATCAATTTCTTACTTGACGACGGCGTTGCTGGTTGTGAACACTTCAACTCTTAGGTTTGGAGAACTTTAGGCCCTCTCAGTTAATCCCCCTAACATAGTTGTGATTTTGTTTCCTGGCGAAGTTGCAGATATAATCTTGGCTGCCTGGAAACTCAGTCATGACTCTGGAGTCGTCATGGCTGAAGCGGCATGGTGCCAGTGCTGGGTGGTTACTGCTGAGGAGGAAGGTTTTCTAGATCAGTCGAATGTTGTTGAGGATATTCTCTAAGTGAATAATCTGCAGGAATATTACCCATCTAGTAGAAATATTACCAAAGGTAGAAAACTCTTACATCAGTCTTTACCTTTAATCGAACCATGCCATTGGAATCATTTTCCCTCCAAATCTACATACCTTCTAGAATGGTTGTTTCGTACCTTTAGTATCAAACTCCTTAAATATTATCTTCATAAAACTAAAGATAAATACACATTAAAACAACTATTTGGAATTCATAAAACTATTTTTTGTGGTTTGGCATCCTTAAAACAACCCCTATCTAGAATTCTAGTATCCCATTTACTCGTATGGGATGCAAAAGCTAGCAGGCCATTTAGTGCACTGACATAGATTCATATTGTGACCTTTTGCCCCTTATTCTTCTGGTAATTTAGCTCTGGATTAGAGGCATAAGCCTGATTATTAAAACAAGATGGACAATGAAAAGTTACCTGTTTTGTAATCCTAGTTCTCCATTTACATAGAATGTTTAAATCCATGAACAGGCTTACTTAGAGCAAACCATCGAATGAACTGCGCTTTATTGGCGCTTCTGAATTGCATGGAATAGTGCGGCCTATATGTATCCCAATCTAATCCTAAATGGCTCTTTTTAAAATGAGACCAACCATGCTGCTTCATTGAGGCAAGTTTTTCAGATCATTAATTTTTTTCAAAATGTGTATATATTCATTTGATCTATTATGATATGTTCTAGGAGTCTATGTGTAGGTGAAGGTAAGCATATGGTTATGAATTCAAAGAATACGCCAGTGATGGAGAACTGGGATTAACGGTAAGTATCTTTGCTTTCTGATGGACACCTCTACCTGCATATTCCTCACCTTTTGAATATCCCATCAGCCAGTTTGGAAAGTAATCTTTTTAACAGTTCCCCCAAGCTAATGGAGGGCTACGGCTGCAAAACTGCTCTGCACGCGTCACTGCGTGACATCAGCAGAGCCCTTATGCACCCCTATTGACGTGCCTATGTCGGTTTCCTTTTTTCCCATGCCTTCGACACATAACAGGCTTTTTAAACTCTCCATAAAGGAATTGTCGTTTTTTTAAACTTTTCATTGTTTTGAAACTAGGTAGGCACAGTTTTTCATTAGAACGTCACCATTGAGGAGGTTTGTTTTTAAGCCTTGCAAAGATGTGAAGGTCAGATGTCTATTACTGACCCGCATGACATTTGTCTTTGGTGCTTTGGATTGGACCGTGATTTCGACACCTGTTAAAGCTGTCAGAAGATTAATCCGGAGGCCCTAAAGGACGGAGAAGCCAAAATGTTCATGACTACGCCGAGGATGAGAAAAGTGACCAACGTAAATCTCGTCTAGATCCAGATAACTGTCACCTCATTCTTTGAAGCCAGTCAAGAGGAAGCATAAGAAGAAACAACATAATGACTCTCAACATCAATCATCAAAAGATAAGTCACTGGGGGGGAGTGGCTAGCTGCCGGGCAAGATGGCCGCAGCCTGAAGGAGCTCCGGGGGTGAGACCGTCTTCCCTGCCATCCGCTCACTGATCCGCGCTTCAATGCGAGCTCACACTTCACGCATGTAACGCGGTAACGAAGCGGCACCCAGATACCACTTTGCAGTCTCCCCATGGCCTGTGAAGCGGCCCGCGCCACATCGGTGATTGGGGCCTGTCTCCTCGGCTGAAGCCGGGGTCTCGATTTTGGAGGCGTGACCCGTGTGCTGGGCGGGAGACCCGAGATCACAGCGGGGAAGTGACAGCAGCCCGGAAGCACGGCGAACTGCGCTGGGGACGACCCAGGGGTGACGCCCGGAGCCCGGCTGGCACGGCGGGAGCCCAGCTTCCATGCGAAACGATAGAGTGCCAGCGGCGTCGCCGCATCGCCACAGTGAGTGAAGTGCGACATTACTACTAAGCAGTGACAGCTACGTGGCGAATGAGACGCTGAGAGTGGCAGGGCTGATTGCCGGTAGTGTGCGGTGACCGGTGTGCGGACCCGAACTGACAACTGCGACGCCCAGACTGCACTGTTTTGCGGGCTTGAATTGCCTCCAGGAACCGGGTGCGGCGGCGGTGACCTACGGAACAGCGACGCACTGCGCCCTGTGGTGAGGGGTGCGGACGAGTGTGCTGGTGGGCGCAGGCGGCTGCGGGGGTAGTGGAGTGACTGTGAGTGACTTGCTGGTGCTCCGGCCAACGTGCGTCCTGACCCTACACAGAGCCAGAGCCGGAGGAGTGGAGGCGACGTCTCGAGCTGAGCGCTGTGTGGAGGGACAACTGGTCCTGGGGCCCGGTGCTCTGCCCCCTCCGCTAGTGTGCCAACAGACTTCTAAATTGCCTGGTCCTCGGCCCTACCATGAGCGGTAAAGGGAGTCGGGCGCACCAGCAGGGGAAATTGGACAAGTATGCCTATACTAAAGACACTCCCCCGTTGACAGACCACGGCGGTCGCACAGAGAGGGCCTCCACTGACGCCGGCCTGCCTAAAGTGACATTGGAGGATATCATGGCCGCCCTTACTAGTGTGCAGACGACGGTGGGGTCTATTTCCACGGATGTGACGCTCCTTCGAGCTGACTTCCACAAAATGTCCGCCAGAGTCACGGAGGTGGAACAGGTGACTGCTACTCTAGCGAAAGACTCTGGCTTCCTGCTCCAAAAAGTGTCGCAACTGGAGGCCGAAAACAAGCGCATGGCTGAGAGGCTTGATGACCAGAAAGGGCGATCCCGTCGCAACAACGTGCGTATCACGGGCATTCCGGATAGTGAGGGGAGTCCAGCCATGGATATTTATGTGGAGAACCTCATAAAAGCTGAACTGCAACCCAGGGGACTCTATGCCTTTTTCTCGGTGGAGCGGGCGCACAGGGTGCCCGGGGGCAGGCCTAAGGTCGGAGCTCCCCCCCGGCTGGTCCTGGCCCGTATTTTCAACTTCGCGATAGGGATGCCATTCTCCAGACGGCCCGAGAAGCTCCGCCCTTGCGTATACAGAATTCATTGGTGTCTTTCTTTCCAGACTACACGGCGGCTGTGTCGGCGCGCCGGCGAAGCTTCCTGGACGTCAAAAAGAGACTGCGGGCCCGTGAACTTTCCTATTCCATGTTATTCCCGGCCAGGCTACGAGTGGTGGTGGAGGGGAAGAAATGGTTTTTCGAATCGCCTGAGGAAGCACAGGATTGGCTTGAGGGATGGCAGCAGGTGAAGCGCTCCGGACGTTCGGACAGGCAAAGGCGGCTTCCCGGAGGGACGGAGGACCCCACTGACCGGGACGATGCCATGGCAGATGGGGCCCAACTGCAGCACGAGGCCTAATCAAGAGGCGCTATACTCTAACTCTTTATTGAAAGGTGCAGGGTAAGGGGAACTACTCCTGGGTTATGCGGTGCCTGCTCACTTCTAATACAGCTCGGAACATTTGGACGCTCGAACTGGGGATGTCTCTGGTCTTCCTCGAACCTCCCGCTCCTTGTACGCAAGTTATGTGTTGGGGACTGGGTTCTAAGCACTCTGCTGAGTTGGGGTGGCGGGCAGTTTGGAGTCCGCATGGCAGGGAGGCAGGGAGGGGGTTGGGGGGAAGGGGGGTAGTTCTTCAGGTTTTTTCAACAGTTAATGTTCAAATTGACAGTAATGATTACAACGCAGTACACGCAACCGCCACAGTACACATGATGCGAGTCGATCTCTCCGCGCTGTTTATTACCGTCGCTACCAAGCGTTCTAATGTCTGCTACTCGTGATGGGGCGCCTGGGACGAGTTCCCTCACTCCGATGCCACCTCTCTCCTTACTCACGTGGAACGTGCGTGCATTGGGAGACAAAATTAAACGCGGCCTGGTCTTGCATAGTCTTAAGAGATGCGCCCCGGCGGTGGTCCTACTGCAGGAAACCCATTTGACTAGTACCACTAGTAAAGCAATGGACCGATGGGGATACAAAATGGTGGCGCACTCGGAATTTACCTCCGGGTCTAGGGGGGTGGGCATACTGGTGCGGAAGCAATACCCACTAATCATACACAAACATAAAGCGGACGGGTTGGGTTGATTCGCGGCGATAGCCACCCAATGGGAGGGACGCCCACTTAACATAGTCTCCGTCTATATCCCTCCTGCAATGCATGCCACTGCGCTACCGGCGCTTAGTAAGTTTCTCCTTGATTTGCCGGAAGGGGAACTGCACCTTGGCGGCGATTTTAATGCGGTTGTCAACGAATCACTTGATAGGTGCGCTCAGCGAGCAGGCAGTGCGGGACTGTCCCGTTTGGGAAGCTTTGTCGAAGCACTGGGGCTGTCGGACTTATGGCGGCTGCATCACCCAACAACACAACAATACACGTATCACTCGGGGCTGCATAACAGTCTCACTAGTATTGACTACTTCCTGGGCTCCGCTGGTAGTCTTCAAAACATAGACAGTGTAGAGCGCAGGCCCAGAGGTATATCCGACCACTCCCCGCTACTCCTGCAGTACACATGTTCTCGCCTCGCACGTCGACGTATCCCTTCTATACGCCCCGGTTATCTCCAGGTCCCCGCGATCCAAAAGGCACTTGCGAAGGCTACACACCTCTACTTTGCGGAAAATGCCCCCTCTGTTGCCTCGCCGACGATTTTGTGGGAGGCATATAAAACGGTCCTCAGGGATCAGGCGCTCGCTACCATAGCAGCACATAAGCGAGCAAATCAGGCAGAGCTGCAGTTGCTCGAACATGAGCTGCACACGGCAGAGGCATGCCAGGCTCGGGACCCCACTCCGGAGTCGGCCTCAGACCTGAAGACCGCGCAGACCCAATATAAGGCGTATCTCACGGAGTACACAAAACAACAGTTGATAGCCACGCGGCACAAGATATATGACCTGGGTGATAAGACTGGGAAGCTCCTGGCATGACTCGACAGACGGAAGGGTGGAGCCAGGTGGATAGCGCAAATCCAGTCCGAGGAGGGCCAGACGTTAACGGAACTGGGTGCGATAGTGAGCGCTCTTGCGCGCCATTTCCAGCGGGTATACTCCTCCGCCTCCTCCATGACAGTGGAGGAGGCGGGGACATATGTGAAGGATTTGGCAATGCCCCGGCTCACCCCTGAGGCGGCGAGTGCTTTGGAGGCTGACATCACAGTGGAGGAGGTACAGATGGCACTCGGTGCGCTGCAATCAGGTAAAGCGGTGGGACCGAATGGCATACCGGTCGAGTTCTATAAGCGATCGGCTGGGACGGTAGCCCCTCACTTGCTTAACATGTTCACGTACAGTCTCCGTGTGGGCGAACTCCCGCAGGACCAGCGGACAGCCACCATAGTGGCTATACTGAAGCCCGGCAAACCTGCTTCTGAGTGCACCTCCTATCGTCCTATATCGCTGCTGAATGCAGAGGCGAAGGTCCTTGCGAAACTCTTGGCGTCCAGACTAACACCGCATTTGTTAGACATCATACACCCAGATCAGTCTGGTTTTATGCCCGGCAGAAGCACGGCCCTTAACTTGCGGCGCTTGCACGGTGTGCTGGCCCGAGCGGAGCAATTACAGGAGCCAGCGGTGCTGCTCTCGTTGGATGTGCGAATGGCGTTCGACATGGTCGAATGGCCCTTCCTCTTTGCAGTATTACTGCACTTGGGCTTTGGGCCCAAATTTTGTGCCTGGGTCCGACTTCTCTATACTAAACCAATGGCCCATGTTGCCGCTAACGGGCATATGTCTGAAGACTTTCCCCTGACACGTGGCACTCGCCAGGGGTGCCCCCTGTCACCCCAGCTGTTCGCCCTCGCGCTGGAGCCCTTGGCGGCATGGATCCGCTGGGAGCCCCTGATACGGGGACTCAGGTGGACGAATGACTGGGAAGACCGCATCTCCCTTTATGCGGATGATGTGTTGCTCTATCTGTCTTCCCCGAGGCGCTCAATCCTCATTTTACTTAACATTTGCGAAATCTTCGGGAGAGCGTCCGGCTATACTATCAACTGGTCAAAGTCGATAATGTATGTGTTGCGCGGCCCTCCTCCTCGACTCCCCGCGGCCTGCCCACTTCAAACGGCGACGGAGTCGTTTAAATATCTGGGTATTCATGTTACTGCGAACCCTGTGGATTTTCTAAAACGTAATCTGCAACCCCCACTAGACCGTCTCAAATGCGACGCGCGTCACTGGGGCACGCTGTGACTCACGTTACTGGGGGAAAGCTGCCCTATTTAAAATGATGGCCCTGCCTCGATTCGCATACGTGCTGGAAAATACGCTGTGTCACATACCGCCGGAATACTTCCGCGCAATTGCGGCACAGGTGACTACCCTCCTGTTGGGTGGCAGGGCACCGCGTATAGCGCAGTCCAAATTAACTCGCGGCTGGTATGATGGAGGAATAGCGCTGCCAGATATCCAGCTCTATTACTGGGCGGCGCAGCTAAAAGTAATTAATCAGTGGCTTCATGTTCCGCGGACGGACCCTGCCTTCAGAGCAGATAGGGACCTACTGGGAGAGCGAGGTGTTTTGTCCCCTCTGTATGATGGTAAGCTGAATCCAGCGCTCATCGGCCCCCTCAGACAGACCGTTGCCGTTTGGCACGCGGCGCAGGCCAAGCTAGGGTGGCGCGGGGTCTTGACCCAACTCACACCTCTGTGGGACACAAAGCAGCTCGGGAAGCTCAGAAGCTGCAGGGGCTTTGATAACTGGGACAATATCGGGATCTCTACGATTGGCGACATGTGGGACAAGGGTGAAATAATTACATTTGCGCGTCTCCAACAGCAGTACGAGCTGGCGCCCTCCGAGTGGTTCCGATACACACAAATCAAACACGCATTGGCGGCGAGGCTGGCGCCTGGCGAGAAAGTACCGGAGGCGTCACCCTTGGAGGACAGATTGCTAACGGATTACATGCCTAAGCGGGCCACATCCCTTACATACCGCAAGCTGATCAACAATCTACCGGACCCAACGGGTCCCCTCCGTGAGAAGTGGTCCCGTGATGTGGGCGAATTTGATGACCCGGAGTGGCGGGAGACGCTGGCTTCACCGCGGGAGGCGGGTATACCTTCAAGGTTACGGCTAATACAGCTCCGAATTCTGCACCGCTCTTATTACGCCAGGCACACCCTACACAGCATAGGTACTGCGCCACATCCGTTCTGCTTGCGCGGCTGCGGGGAGGTGGGAAATTTCTTTCACACCATATGGGAATGCCCTGTGCTCCAGGAGTACTGGAAGCAGGTGATGGGGATGCTGTCGCAGTCGGGGGGAGTCCCACTGGTACCGGAACCTAGGCGCTGCCTGTTGAATATATGGGGACCTAACGACCTTTCACGCCAGGCGCAGGGATGGGCTACGCTGGGGATTATGATAGCCAAACGTAACATAGCTCAAAAATGGGGAACAGGGGAATTGCCGAGGCTATCCGCATGGGAAGCCGACATGGACGAGGCCATGTTTGCTGAGAGGTCGGCCTTCATCAGGCGGGGCTGCCCTCGTAAATGGAGCAAAGTATGGGGGGCGTGGAATACATTCAGGGGTGACATTTGCGACCCGCCCTCAGATTCAGACGACGATGCCTCGGACTCAGACTGATGTGGGGGGGGGCCCAGAGGTGTGTGTGCGGGGAGGAGGATACGGACGATGTATAAGGTTGGGGAGCTGTTTCCTACGTATTTGTCTCTATCAGTTGCTACTTGTGAGAAGTTGGCCTGGTATATGATGTTCACTAGTCAAAGTGACCACCTTGTACCATGCCAAGCAACCCTTATGGTGTGGTTGTAAGTCAACCTTTTTGGACTAGCTGCCCTAGTGGTAGCGTAGGCTAAGCAGTCTTTCAGGCTAAACTCGTTAAAGCGTGTTAAGCAGGCTGTTTTACCATATGTAACCCCCCTTTATACCAATGAAAGGACACCACACAGATATATATTCAAAATATATATGTATTTATTACTCAAAGTATCCCCTAGACTCTTTATGAGCACAGGAGCACAAATCGTTAAACAAGAAAGTATTACAATATACAGAAGTTGCACTTTATATGGATGGGCCCTGGTGGCCACTCAAACCATATACTAAAATAGTGGTATAAGTACCACGAACAGGAAAGGGAAAAGGCCTAGGGCCTCTAGAATCGCTGGGCCTACAAGGAGCTAACTTCAGTTAGTGACCAGGAGGTCCACTGGTCGCGTGTGCAGTGAGGAAAGTTACAAGCGGGCTCCCATAGGTTTTCAAAGGGTGCGTAAAAGTTCAAAAGTTACTGCTAAATGGGTCTTCTGGTTGAACTACGAAATCAAGACTTCAGATCTAAACATTAGAGATGTCACTCTACACTTGTGCACCGGAGTGCCAGCTTTACCTCACCCATAGGAAGCGGGTGCATAGGTCTCGAAGTACGTCGGGTTTCGTCTATCTGTTTAATGGAGCCTGGTGACAAAGATGCTGCAGGCGGCCGGTCCAGAAGAGATGCGGTGTATCCAAGGGTGGATCGGAGTTGTAGAAGACCTGTAAGCAGAGGGGACAGTGTTCACAGTCACTAGCCAGTGACCAGCGTGGCACCAGGTAGGTACCAGGCGATGTCGGGTGCAAACAGGTAGAGAGGTGTAGCTTGTCTCCGCAGCCACGTGGTCCCAGAAGGTCGACGACGTCCAGGAGTCGGTTCACGAGCTGTCCCACGCAGGCTCTCGCTGTCGGCGGTGTCGGCGACTCAAAAGGAGCAAACAAGCCTTGGCAAAAGCAGGAGTCGCAGGAAATGAAGAAAGCTGTTTACTCTGACCCGCAAGATCAGAGGGGCTGCTCCTTTGGAGGGAAGCAGGGGCCAGTCTGGAGCAACCAGACCAGCGTCGTAGTTTTCAAAGTTGGTCTCCAAGATGGCCACTAGCCAATGGGCCAGGGTCTGGTTAGGCGCGTCAAGTTGCAAAGTGCAGAGGGGCCCCACGCAAATCGTGGAGATGCTGGAGGGCTCAACTTTGGTGCAGATGCTGCTCGGGTGTTGGGCTTCTCAGGACCCAAAGCACAACTTGGAGGGAGCCTCTGTTGTTGCGCTTGCAGCTTGTTGAGTGTCTTCCAAGATGGCTGGCTCCACGTGTCTCGTGCCTCCACGGGTTCCTTCTTTGCAGGGACTGTGGATCGGGCTGTGAGAGGTCTGGAGGTCCAGTTCTTGTTGGTCTCTGGGCTCGGGCTCCGGCAGGAGGCGGCGGCAAAGCAGACGTCGAGTTGCTGGATGGTGCTTGCGTTAGCAAGATGGTCACTCCCTGACCATAGGGGAGATTTCCTTCTGTTCTCTGTGCAGCAGAGCGTCGAAGTTCCCGTCTTCTTCTTTGTTTCAAGTTGATTCCAGGATATCTGAAGTCTTAGGACACAGCTCCTACCTTTAAGCGGATTCTAGGGGCCGGACTACCTGCTAGGTCCCTCCCTAAGGGTGGGACCAGGAAGGGGGGTGGTTACACCCCCAATCCTTTGTCCAGCTCGCCCCAGGTCTGGGGCTGGTGTGCCCCAGGACCGGTTTGAACTGGCATATGCACCGAGGCTCCTTGTGAGCCTCAGGCATGTCTGATTCCATTCAAGCCCGACCTGAGCAATACACAAAATCCTGTCTGGGGTGGTGCTCGCACCTCCCCTGGCAGGAAACCCTTTGTCCACGTCTCCCAAGCTGGAAGGACTCCCAGCAGCAGGAGGGCAGACTTGTGTCTGTGGTGGCAGCGTCCATTTTGTGGAGCTGAGGCTATGTCTGATTTTACCCGGGTTTCAGGTACTGTACATGTCGTGTCCCTCTAGAAGGGTGGAATGCTAACCCCGTCGCCAGAATTGGCGAGGGCTTAGTATTCCAATTCGTATGACACCTTACTCGACATGTTTTGATAAAGCCAAACCAAAGATAGCATTTAACCTCGAGGTTCATAATGCACTTAAGAGTATATGGTATGGCGATATCTGGAAACGGTAGAAGGAAGTTGTTCCGACCACTGCAGACAGGCTCAGCTCATGCCAGAGCACCATCTCACATGGAACCAAGCACTCTGCCTTCAGGATTGTTAAGGCCTGCCATAGGAGTGACTTATAGGTTAACATGTGTCCCATTTAAGGTTAGGTATAGGTATACTACACCTAAGTAAGAGGTGGATACACCAACTTACCCCAGCTGAGTGATCAGCCAGTTGTGTCAAATTGGTAGGCCAGGCCAGGGGTGGCACAATACATGCTTCAGCCCCTGGTAGGCCTTAGATACACCAATGCCCTGGGTACCTAGTGTACACTGGTACAGGGGCTCACAGGGTGATCCAATTCCAATTGGTTATGCACCTAAAGTGCATAGTGTCAATTTAGTAGAGAGAACAGCAGGCTGGGGTTCTGATTAGCAGGCCCACAGCCTCAATATGTCAAAAACCAGTGAAGCAAAAAGCAAAAATTTGGGGTGACCATAGGATAGCAGACCCTACTCTCCTACACTACTAAACTGCTCTATATTGTGGAAAACTGCGTGTTCGACTGTTGTTTTGTACTGCTGCTCATTACCAAAATAAAAACAAATTTAAAAAAAAAAAAAAAAGATAAGTCACTGAGGTCAGTGTCTCTGCAACCCAACTTGGAAGAAGATTGGCAGGAGGCCAGGGTGGTTTCATCTCTGGTGCCACATCTCGCATCGGCTTCGATACTGGCACCTCTTCCGACTCCAGGACCTGTGTTGCCAGACACGACACCATCTATGGAACCAGTTACTTGACCCCAACAGGAACAAATGTTTCCAACTCCGAGTACGGATCCCAGTCATTTCCTGAAAGCTATGCTCAATATCATTATTTGGGTGATTGTTCCGTCTGGGGCCTCATGGGTCCCCTAGATTATCCACTGGGAGGCTTATCGACGCCTTACCAGCAGGCGCCTTTTATGCCGATGGCCAAGATACCCTGGATGGCGCCAGCTCAGATGAAGGTTGCCTGGAAGAGGACACCACCTTCCTTTTTCAGTGGTTTCGACTGTGCCGCAATTGATGCCATCTACTTTATCAGCAGCGGTCTCATGTTTCAACTCTGTGCATTGTTTTACATCTTCAGTGCCGTTACCAATGTCGGTGACAACGTCATTGGCTCCTCAACCTTCTCTAGGGCCACTAGGGCCATAAGCTAGTCACGTTATTTCCTGATTCCCAATAGGAATGGTTGTTTACATCCGAACTTGGACCTCAGGATTTTGAACTGGTTTCTCAAGCAGGAAAAGTTCAAGATGATGAGCCTAGCTCAGGTACTTCTTGCACTGGAGATGGACGACTGGATGGTGTCAATCAAATTGTGGGATGCCTATTTCCACATCCCTATACTGCAGTTTCACAGTAAGTACCTTCACTTCACAGTAAGATCCCAATGCTATCAATTTGCCATCCTCCCTTACGCTCTTCAAGTCTTCACAAATGTGATGGCGGTGGTTGCGGCCCATCTCAGAAGGTTGAGAATACCAATATCCCCTTACCTAGGCGATTGGCTTATCAAAACCAGATCTCCGGAGTTGGTGCTGCATTACTTGCAAGGAACAACTCAGATGTGTTTGTTTCAAGATGAAGCAAAAGTTCCGATCCCGAAGGTCTTGTGCCTACTCTGTCTGTTAGCCTCCTGTCTTTTACTGATCAACTAAGCACATGAGGGTCCTCTGTTGGTCCTCCCCGCAGACAGTGATTTCAACAAAACGAAGATCTACAGGCCTGTATCAACATCTCCAGAGACACTGTAGCGGACAGTCAGTCCAGGTCTTGATGGATTCTATTGCGCTGTAGTACATCAACATGTAAGGCGGAGCAGTGTTTTGTTTTCTCTGCAGAGAAGCTCTACGACTTTGGTCCTGGGCTCAGCATCATCAGATTTGTTTGGTAGCCTAGCACCTGGCTGGTGTCCTCAACATACGTTCGGACAGTCTCATCAGTGTAAGTTAGCTGATCACGAGTGGCATCTCCATGCAGAAGTGGTACTTTGCATATTCCAGCTATGGGGGACTCCTCAGTTAGATCTCTGTGCAGTTTGAGAGAATGCACACTGCCCGTCGTTCTGGTGACCTCCAGTATCCAATGCAGAGAGTTTTAGGGGGACACATTTCGATTTAGCTGGGGCTACCTGCTGCTTTATGCGATTCCTCCAATACCATTGACTTACTCAGGTGCTGAGGCAGATTAATTTGCCTCAACTGAACCCAAGTAATATGGATTGCGCCGAGCTGGTCATGAAATGTGTAGTATGCAGACCTCATTCACCTCTCCATTTGCCCTCTGCTCCATCTCCCTCACAGGGCAAACCTCCTGTTGCAGGAGTTGGTTCTACACCCCCACTTCCAGTGCCTGGACCTGCATGCCTGGAGAATGAATGAGGCAACCTGAGTTCCTTCTCACTTCCCCCTGAAGTGATGATATTATTTTAACGTCCAAAACAGCACTCCACCTAATCGGTTTATGTGTGTAGACGGGCTAAATTTGTTAAATTGTGTGCTAATTCATAAGATCATTTAGAAGCTCAGTTGTCTTATATTTTGTGTTTTACCCTCTCTGTAACCCATTAGGGCTATGTAGTTGCCATAGTTTAATTCTATTGTTAGCCATTTCGGCTTTTAGCGGTTGGCCTGATCATCCTTCCCTATTTAAATCTCCTATAGCTTTAAGATTCATAAAAGGGCTTACAAATAAATATCCTCCCACTCCCTTCTTTATGCCTCAGTGAAATATTAATTTAGTTCTTACATATCTGGGGCCGTAATACATAAGCTGCCCGGGGGTGCAACGGGTGTTTGCCACCGCTTTGCGCTCCCCCGGGGCACTTTGGAATTCTAGAAGGGGGCGCATCCCCTTCTATAATACCGATAACACTGGTGCACTTAATGCTCCAGTGCTCCCTTCAGAGGGTGTTCACTCATTTGAATAGGGGAGTGCCCTATGCAAATGAGGAAATTCCTTTGCCAGCGCCCATGCTATATTACAGACTCGGGCTCAGAGTCAAAGAAGCCCTCAGGAGGGGCACTGACTGCGCCATTTAAAAGGTGGCACACTCGCAGTGCGCCCCCTGAAGGCAGCCGTCTGCAGGGGATAAAGAGGGTCTGCAGGACCCCCCAGACATGCTCTTGCAGCCGGGTACAGTCACTGACTGCACCTGCCTTAAATCGGATCTCTAATCCTATTTGAAAGTGCAGGCAGGTGCCGTCTCCACTGTTTTCACATGGATGTATTCCCCCAGGGCAGCGCGAGTTCGCGGCTGCCCCCAGGTCACAATTTCACCATAATGGGGCTCATTAGCATTGTTTGCGCCCGGCGCACCTTTTTAAATACGTAATACGGCCCCTTCTGTGTTCCCCATTTGAAATCCACAGTTGTCCTTTGTGGCTGTTGATTTTAAAAGTATTCTCATTACCATCACATCTGCAAGGTGAGTTAAACAGTTTAAACCTTGAGTGTGAAGCCTCTTTCACCTCGTTCTATCCTGACAAGTTGGTTTTGAGAAACGGGGCTGCCTTCCTGCTGAAAGTGAATACTCCCTTCTATTTGACTCAGTCCATCACCCTGTCCAGATTTCATCCTCCTCCCCATCCAACCGAAGAGTAGGATAGACTTCATCGATTGGACCCCAAAAAGAGCTGTCAGTTTCTACGTGGTCAAAAACACGTGAATTCAGACTGGATGACCAGCTCTTTGTGGGCTTGGAAAAATTAAAGGAAAGGCAGTACACAAGAAGACTATCTCTAGATTTATTATCCTCCGCATCAAAACCTGTTTCGGCGCACAAGGAGCCTCCTGGAGGTATTTGTGGACACTCTACGAGAGCTAAAGCTTTCACCTCAGCCTTCGCTGTTAAAGCTGCGAATTGGGCCTCCATTCACACTTTTGCAAAACAATCCTGTTGGGATTCCGAAGTGGGGATGTTTTGTCACTTTGCTCGCACTGTTTTATAGAAGGTTTTGTTATAGACAGACATGCACCTACCATCAGGTATGAAATTGCTTGCGAATTCTATTCAAAAGGTGAGGAATCAACAGGCAGATGAATCTATCAGAGAAACAAGTTACTTACATTTGGTAACTCATTTTCTGGGGGATGTAGTATCAACCTGTGGATTCCTCACTGACCCGCCCTCCCACCTGTTGCATAACAGCATATACCAAAGGAGCCTGCTTATGTATAATTAGCAGATATTTCTGTTAAAGCTTTTATTTTAATAAAAACTGCACCTACAATTTTGATGTTAGTTACATCTGTTCCACATCAAGGCACATTAAAAAAGCATGCTGACTGGGCACTTCCAGTGACATCACGCGGCGTGTGAAGACGTGTTGGAGCCGACGCTCCTTATGGCCGCGGGAGAGCTATTGAAAAGTTTCTGTTCCAAGCTGGTGCAAGTGATATAATCGAAAGTTGAGGAATCCACAGTTGGATACTTTATTCACCGGAAAAAGCGTTAACGAGAGTTAAAAACTTGTTTCGGATCTTTAATCCAGATGATTGGTGAGGGGTCTCTTATGGTGACAAAATACATGATGCAGCCCTTAGAGACCCTGAGTCTCGAGTCACAAGGCCTGTGGTACCACTGCTACCTTTTACAAGGGACTTAAAGGTGGCCCAAGGTGTGAAAATTGTGGAAACAAAGGTACAGTTTTGAGAAAGAACAGAGGCACAGGGTACCTGATTAGCAGGGAACCAGTGCACATTCAGTCGAAGTGCATCAGATATCAGGCAAAAGTGGGGGATAACCATGCAGAAAGGGGTACTTTCCTACAGGGATGATCTCTGGGGACATATATGCAGGATCTAGACGACAGTAATGGATGAGCTCTGGGGAGATGTGCCGGCCATTAAAGGAGTTATGGTAATGAGCTATGGGGTAGAAGTAAAAGCTCAAGTGATGGGCCCTGGGGAGATGTGTAGGCTTTAGAGGTGTGAAGGGGATGGTCTCTGATGAGATGTAGGCTTTAGCTGAGTAATGGGGATGAGCAGGCTCTAGACGACTGACGGAAATTAACAGGCCTTAGAGGAGTGATGGGATGATCTCTGACGAGATGTACGGACTCTAGAGGGGTGATGGAGATGTGCAGGATCTAGATGCGTGATGGAGATGAGCAGGTTCTGAAGGAGTGTTGGAGATTAATAGGCTATAGGGGAGTGGTGGAGATGAACAGGCTCTACAGGAGTGACGGGGATGTTCTCTGGGGAGATGTGCAGGCTCTAGAGGAGTGATGGAGATGAACAGGCTTTAGGGGAGTGGTGGAGATGAACAGACTCTAGAGGAGTGACAGGGATGCTCTCTGGGGAGATGTGCAGGCTCTAGAGGAGTGATGGAGATGAACTCTGGGGGTGATGTGCAGGCTCTAGAGGAGTGATGAAGATGAGCTCTGGGGGTGATGTACAGGCTCTAGAGGAGTGACGGAGATGGGCTCTGGGGGTGATGTACAGGCTCTAGAGGAGTGATGGAGATGAGCAGGCTTTAAGGGAGTGGTGGAGATGAACAGGCTCTAGAGGAGTGATGGGGGTGCTCTCAGGGGAGATGTGCAGGCTCTAGAGGAGTGATGGAAATGGGCTCAGGAGGTGATGTACAGGCTCTAGAGGAGTGATGGAGATGAGCTCTGGGGGTGATGTCCAGGCTCTAGAGGAGTGATGGAGATGGGCTCTGGGGGTGATGTACAGGCTCTAGAGGAGTGATGGAGATGGGCTCTGGGGGTGATGTGCAGGCTCTAGAGGAGTGATGGCGATGAGCTCTGGGGGTGATGTACAGGCTCTGGAGGAGTGATGGAGATGAGTTCTGTGGGTGATGTACAGGCTCTAGAGGAGTGATGGAGATGAGCAGGCTCTAGAGGAGAGATGGAGATGGGCTCTGGGGGTGATATACAGGCTCTAGAAGAGTGATGGAGATGAGCAGGCTCTAGAGGAGTGATGGAGATGGGCTCTGGGGGTGATGTACAGGCTCCGGAGGAGTGATGGAGATGAGCAGGCTCTAGAGAAGTGATGGAGAAGGGCTTTGGGGATGATGTACAGGCTCTAGAGGAGTGATGGAGATGAGCAGGCTCTAGAGGAGTGATGGAGATGAGCAGGCTCTAGAGGAGAGATGGAGATGGGCTCCGGGGGGTGATGTACAAGCTCTGGGCGAGTGACGGGGATGCTCTCTGGGGAGATGTGCAGGCTCTAGAGGAGTGATGGAGATGGGCTCTGGGGGTGATGTACAGGCCCTAGAGGAGTGATGGAGATGAGCTCTGGGGGTGATGTACAGGCTCTAGAGGAGTGATGGAGATGGGCTCTGGAGGTGATGTACAGGCTCTAGAGGAGTGATGGAGATGAGCTCTGGGGGTGATGTACAGGTTCAAGAGGAGTGATGGAGATGAGCAGGCTTTAGGGGAGTGGTGGAGATGAACAGGCTCTAGAGGAGTGACGGGGATGCTCTCTGGGGAGATGTGCAGGCTCTAGAGGAGTGATGGAGATGGGCTCTGGAGGTGATGTACAGGTTCTAGAGGAGTGATGGAGATGAGCTCTGGGGGTGATGTACAGGCTCTAGAGGAGTGATGGAGATGAGCAGGCTCTAGAGGACTGATGGAGATGGGCTCTGGGGGTGATGCACCGGCTCTAGAGGAGTGATGGGAATGAGCTCTGGGGGTGATGTGCAGGCTCCAGAGGAGTGATGGAGATGGGCTCTGGGGGTGATGTACAAGCTCTAGAGGAGTGACGGGGATGCTCTCTGGGGAGATGTGCAGGCTCTAGAGGAGTGATGGAGAAGAACAGGCTTTAGGGGAGTGGTGGAGATGAACAGGCTCTAGAGGAGTGACGGGGATGCTCTCTGGGGAGATGTACAGGCTCTAAAGGAGTGATGGAGTTGGGCTCTGGGGGTGATGTACAGGCTCTAGAGGAGTGACGGAGATGAGCTCTGAGGGTGATGTACAGGTTCTAGAGGAGTGATGGAGATGAGTCTCTAGAGGAGTGATGGAGATGGGCTCTGGGGGTGATGTACAGACTCTAGAGGAGTGATGGAGATTAGCTCTGGGGGTGATGTACAGGCTCTAAAGGAGTGATGGAGATGGGCTCTGGGGATGATGTACAGGCTCTAGAGGAGTGATGGAGATGAGCTCTGGGGGTGATGTACAGGCTCTAGAGGAGTGATGGAGATGAGCTCTGGGGGTGATGTACAGGCTCTAGAGGAGTGATGGAGATGAGCTCTGTGGGTGATGTAAAGGCTCCAGAGGAGTGATGGAGATGAGCAGGCTCTAGAGGAGAGATGGATATGGGCTCTGGGGGTGATGTACAGGCTCTAGAGGAGTGATGGAGATGAGCAGGCTCTAGAGGAGAGATGGAGATGGGCTCTGGGGGTGATGTACAGGCTCTAGAGGAGTGATGGAGATGAGCAGGCTCTAGAGGAGTGATGGAGATGAGCTCTGGGGGTGATGTACAGGCTCTAGAGGAGTGATGGAGATGGCCTCTGGGAGTGATGTACAAGCTCTAGAGGAGTGACGGGGATGGTCTCTGGGGAGATATGCAGGCTCTAGAGGAGTGATGGAGATGAACAGGCTTTAGGGGAGTGGTGGAGATGAACAGGCTCTAGAGGAGTGACGGGGATGCTCTCTGGGGAGATGTGCAGGCTCTAGAGGAGTGATGGAGATGGGCTCTGGGGGTGATGTACAGGCTCCAGAGGAGTGATGGAGATGAGCAGGCTCTAGAGAAGGGATGGAGATGGGCTTTGGGGATGATGTACAGGCTCTAGAGGAGTGATGGAGATGGGCTCTGGGGCTGATGTACAGGCTCTAGAGGAGTGATGGAGAATAGCAGCCACTAGAGGAGAGATGGAGATGGGCTCTGGGGGTGATGTACAAGCTCTGGGGGAGTGACGGGGATGCTCTCTGGGGAGATGTGCAGGCTCAAGAGGAGTGATGGAGATGAACAGGCTTTAGGGGCGTGACGGGGATGCTCTCTGGGGAGATGTGCAGGGTCTAAAGGAGTGATGGAGATGGGCTCTGGGGGTGATGTACAGGCTCTTGTGGAGTGATGGAGATGAGCTCTGAGGGTGATGTACAGGCTCTAGAGGAGTGATGGAGATGAAGAGTCTCTAGAGGAGAGATGGAGATGGGCTCTGGGGGTGATGTACAGGCTCTAGAGGAGTGATGGAGATGAGCAGGCTCCAGAGGAGTGATGTAGATGGGCTCTGGGGGTGCTGTGCAGGCTCTAGAGGAGTGATGGAGATTAGCTCTGGGGGTGATGTACAGGCTCTAAAGGAGTGATGGAGATGGGCTCTGGGGATGATGTACAGGCTCTAGAGGAGTGATGGAGATGAGCTCTGGGGGTGATGTACAGGCTCTAGAGGAGTGATGGAGATGAGCTCTGTGGGTGATGTACAGGCTCTAGAGGAGTGATGGAGATGAGCAGGCTCTAGAGGAGAGATGGATATGGGCTCTGGGGGTGATGTACAGGCTCTAGAGGAGTGATGGAGATGAGCAGGCTCTAGAGGAGAGATGGAGATGGGCTCTGGGGGTGATGTACAGGCTCTAGAGGAGTGATGGAGATGAGCAGGCTCTAGAGGAGTGATGGAGATGAGCTCTGGGGGTGATGTACAGGCTCTAGAGGAGTGATGGAGATGGGCTCTGGGAGTGATGTACAAGCTCTAGAGGAGTGATGGGGATGCTCTCGGGGGAGATGTGCAGGCTCTAGATGAGTGATGGAGATGGGCTCTGGGGGTGATGTACAGGCTCCAGAGGAGTGATGGACATGAGCAGGCTCTAGAGAAGTGATGGAGATGGGCTTTGGGGATGATGTACAGGCTCTAGAGGAGTGATGGAGATGGGCTCTGGGGGTGATGTACAGGCTCTAGAGGAGTGATGGAGATGAGCAGCCTCTAGAGGAGAGATGGAGATGGGCTCTGGGGGTGATGTACAAGCTCTGGGGGAGTGACGGGGATGCTCTCTGGGGAGATGTGCAGGCTCAAGAGGAGTGATGGAGATGAACAGGCTTTAGGGGAGTGGTGGAGATGAACAGGCTCTAGAGGAGTGACGGGGATGCTCTCTGGGGAGATGTGCAGGCTCTAGAGGAGTGATGGAGATGGGCTCTGGGGGTGATGTACAGGCTCTAGAGGAGTGATGGAGATGAGCTCTGGGTGTGATGTACAGGCTCTAGAGGAGTGATGGAGTTGAGCAGGCTTTAGGGGAGTGGTGGAGATGAACAGGATCTAGAGGAGTGACGGGGATGCTCTCTGGGGAGATGTGCAGGCTCTAGAGGAGTGATGGAGATGGGCTCTGGAGGTGATGTACAGGGTCTAGAGGAGTAATGGAGATGAGTTCTGGGGGTGATGTACAGGCTCTAGAGGTGTGATGGAGATGAGCAGGCTCTAGATGAGAGATGGAGATGGGCCCTGGGGGTGATGTACAGGCTCTAGAGGAGGGATGGAGATGAGCAGGCTCTAGAGGACTGATGGAGATGGGCTCTGGGGTGATGTGCAGGCTCTAGAGGGGTAATGGAGATGGGCTCTGGGAGTGATGTACAGGCTCTAGAGGAGTGATGGGGATGAGCTCTGGGAGTGATGTACAGGCTCTAGAGGAGTGATGGAGATGGGCTCTGGGGGTGATGCACCGGCTCTAGAGGAGTGATGGGGATGAGCTCTGGGGGTGATGTACAGGCTCCAGAGGAGTGATGGAGATGAGCTCTGGGGGTGATGTACAGGCTCTAGAGGAGTGATGGAGATGAGCTCTGGGGGTGATGTACAGGCTCTAGAGGAGTGATGGAGATGAGCTCTGTGGGTGATGTACAGGCTCTAGAGGAGAGATGAATATGGGCTCTGGGGGTGATGTACAGGCTCTAGAGGAGTGATGGAGATGAGCAGGCTCTAGAGGAGTGATGGAGATGGGCTCTGGGGGTGATGTACAGACTCTAGAGGAGTGATGGAGATTAGCTCTGGGGGTGATGTACAGGCTCTAAAGGAGTGATGGAGATGGGCTCTGGGGATGATGTACAGGCTCTAGAGGAGTGATGGAGATGAGCTCTGGGGGTGATGTACAGGCTCTAGAGGAGTGATGGAGATGAGCTCTGGGGGTGATGTACAGGCTCTAGAGGAGTGATGGAGATGAGCTCTGTTGGTGATGTACAGGCTCTAGAGGAGTGATGGAGATGAGCAGGCTCTAGAGGAGATATGGATATGGGCTCTGGGGGTGATGTACAGGCTCTAGAGGAGTGATGGAGATGAGCAGGCTCTAGAGGAGAGATGGAGATGGGCTCTGGGGGTGATGTACAGGCTCTAGAGGAGTGATGGAGATGAGCAGGCTCTAGAGGAGTGATGGAGATGAGCTCTGGGGGTGATGTACAGGCTCTAGAGGAGTGATGGAGATGGGCTCTGGGAGTGATGTACAAGCTCTAGAGGAGTGACGGGGATGCTCTCTGGGGAGATATGCAGGCTCTAGAGGAGTGATGGAGATGAACAGGCTTTAGGGGAGTGGTGGAGATGAACAGGCTCTGGAGGAGTGACGGGGATGCTCTCTGGGGAGATGTGCAGGCTCTAGAGGAGTGATGGAGATGGGCTCTGGGGGTGATGTACAGGCTCCAGAGGAGTGATGGAGATGAGCAGGCTCTAGAGAAGTGATGGAGATGGGCTCTGGGGGTGATGTACAGGCTCCAGAGGAGTGATGGAGATGAGCTCTGGGGGTGATGTACAGGCTCTAGAGGAGTGATGGAGATGAGCTCTGGGGGTGATGTACAGGCTCTAGAGGAGTGATGGAGATGAGCTCTGTGGGTGATGTACAGGCTCTAGAGGAGAGATGAATATGGCCTCTGGGGGTGATGTACAGGCTCTAGAGGAGTGATGGAGATGAGCAGGCTCTAGAGGAGTGATGGAGATGGGCTCTGGGGGTGATGTACAGACTCTAGAGGAGTGATGGAGATTAGCTCTGGGGGTGATGTACAGGCTCTAAAGGAGTGATGGAGATGGGCTCTGGGGATGATGTACAGGCTCTAGAGGAGTGATGGAGATGAGCTCTGGGGGTGATGTACAGGCTCTAGAGGAGTGATGGAGATGAGCTCTGGGGGTGATGTACAGGCTCTAGAGGAGTGATGGAGATGAGCTCTGTTGGTGATGTACAGGCTCTAGAGGAGTGATGGAGATGAGCAGGCTCTAGAGGAGAGATGGATATGGGCTCTGGGGGTGATGTACAGGCTCTAGAGGAGTGATGGAGATGAGCAGGCTCTAGAGGAGAGATGGAGATGGGCTCTGGGGGTGATGTACAGGCTCTAGAGGAGTGATGGAGATGAGCAGGCTCTAGAGGAGTGATGGAGATGAGCTCTGGGGGTGATGTACAGGCTCTAGAGGAGTGATGGAGATGGGCTCTGGGAGTGATGTACAAGCTCTAGAGGAGTGACGGGGATGCTCTCTGGGGAGATATGCAGGCTCTAGAGGAGTGATGGAGATGAACAGGCTTTAGGGGAGTGGTGGAGATGAACAGGCTCTGGAGGAGTGACGGGGATGCTCTCTGGGGAGATGTGCAGGCTCTAGAGGAGTGATGGAGATGGGCTCTGGGGGTGATGTACAGGCTCCAGAGGAGTGATGGAGATGAGCAGGCTCTAGAGAAGTGATGGAGATGGGCTTTGGTGATGATGTACAGGCTCTAGAGGAGTGATGGAGATGGGCTCTGGGGCTGATGTACAGGCTCTAGAGGAGTGATGGAGAATAGCAGCCACTAGAGGAGAGATGGAGATGGGCTCTGGGGGTGATGTACAAGCTCTGGGGGAGTGACGGGGATGCTCTCAGGGGAGATGTGCAGGCTCAAGAGGAGTGATGGAGATGAACAGGCTTTAGGGGAGTGGTGGAGATGAACAGGCTCTAGAGGAGTGACGGGGATGCTCTCTGGGGAGATGTGCAGGCTCTAAAGGAGTGATGGAGATGGGCTCTGGGGGTGATGTACAGACTCTAGAGGAGTGATGGAGATGAGCTCTGAGGGTGATGTACAGGCTCTAGAGGAGTGATGGAGATGAAGAGTCTCTAGAGGAGAGATGGAGATGGGCTCTGGGGGTGATGTACAGGCTCCAGAGGAGTGATGGAGATGAGCAGGCTCCAGAGGAGTGATGTAGATGGGCTCTGGGGGTGATGTGCAGGCTCTGGAGGAGTGATGGAGATTAGCTCTGGGGGTGATGTACAGGCTCTAAAGGAGTGATGGAGATGGGCTCTGGGGATGATGTACAGGCTCTAGAGGAGTGATGGAGATGAGCTCTGGGGGTGATGTACAGGCTCTAGAGGAGTGATGGAGATGAGCTCTGGGGGTGATGTACAGGCTCTAGAGGAGTGATGGAGATGAGCTCTGTGGGTGATGTACAGGCTCTAGAGGAGTAATGGAGATGATCAGGCTCTAGAGGAGAGATGGATATGGGCTCTGGGGGTGATGTACAGGCTCTAGAGGAGTGATGGAGATGAGCAGGCTCTAGAGGAGAGATGGAGATGGGCTCTGGGGGTGATGTACAGGCTCTAGAGGAGTGATGGAGATGAGCAGGCTCTAGAGGAGTGATGGAGATGAGCTCTGGGGGTGATGTACAGGCTCCAGAGGAGTGATAGAGATGGGCTCTGGGAGTGATGTACAAGCTCTAGAGGAGTGAGGGGGATGCTCTCTGGGGAGATGTGCAGGCCCTAGAGGAGTGATGGAGATGGGCTCTGGGGGTGATGTACAGGCTCCAGAGGAGTGATGGAGATGAGCAGGCTCTAGAGAAGTGATGGAGATGGGCTTTGGGGATGATGTACAGGCTCTATAGGAGTGATGGAGATGGGCTCTGGGGGTGATGTACAGGCTCGAGAGGAGTGATGGAGATGAGCAGCCTCTAGAGGAGAGATGGAGATGGGCTCTGGGGGTGATGTACAAGCTCTGGGGGAGTGACGGGGATGCTCTCTGGGGAGATGTGCAGGCTCAAGAGGAGTGATGGAGATGAACAGGCTTTAGGGGAGTGGTGGAGATGAACAGGCTCTAGAGGAGTGACGGGGATGCTCTCTGGGGAGATGTGCAGGCTCTAGAGGAGTGATGGAGATGGGCTCTGGGAGTGATGTACAGGCTCTAGAGGAGTGATGGAGATGAGCTCTGGGTGTGATGTACAGGCTCTAGAGGAGTGATGGAGTTGAGCAGGCTTTAGGGGAGTGGTGGAGATGAACAGGATCTGGAGGAGTGACGGGGATGCTCTCTGGGGAGATGTGCAGGCTCTAGAGGAGTGATGGAGATGGGCTCTGGAGGTGATGTACAGGGTCTAGAGGAGTAATGGAGATGAGCTCTGGGGGTGATGTACAGGCTCTAGAGGAGTGATGGAGATGAGCAGGCTCTAGAGGAGAGATGGAGATGGGCTCTGGGGGTGATGTACAGGCTCTAGAGGAGTGATGGAGATGAGCAGGCTCTAGAGGAGTGATGGAGATGAGCTCTGGGGGTGATGTACAGGCTCTAGAGGAGTGATGGAGATGGGCTCTGGGAGTGATGTACAAGCTCTAGAGGAGTGACGGGGATGCTCTCTGGGGAGATATGCAGGCTCTAGAGGAGTGATGGAGATGAACAGGCTTTAGGCGAGTGGTGGAGATGAACAGGCTCTGGAGGAGTGACGGGGATGCTCTCTGGGGAGATGTGCAGGCTCTAGAGGAGTGATGGAGATGGGCTCTGGGGGTGATGTACAGGCTCCAGAGGAGTGATGGAGATGAGCAGGCTCTAGAGAAGTGATGGAGATGGGCTTTGGTGATGATGTACAGGCTCTAGAGGAGTGATGGAGATGGGCTCTGGGGCTGATGTA